>NC_054482.1:112092810-113475310 GCF_017639515.1 Carcharodon carcharias | reverse complement strand
CGCAGAGAGAGAGAGGGAGCGAGACGCAGAGAGAGAGAGAGCGAGACGCAGAGAGAGAGAGCGAGACGCAAAGAGAGAGATGCAGAGAGAGAGAGAGAGAGATGCAGAGAGAGAGACGCAGAGAGAGAGAGGGACGCAGAGAGAGAGAGAGACACAGAGAGAGAGAGAGACACAGAGAGAGAGAGAGACGCAGAGAGAGAGAGAGACGCAGAGAGAGAGAGAGACGCAGAGAGAGAGAGACGCAGAGAGAGAGAGAGACGCAGAGAGAGACGCAGAGAGAGACGCAGAGAGAGACGCAGAGAGAGACGCAGAGAGAGACGCAGAGAGAGACGCAGAGAGAGACGCAGAGAGAGACGCAGAGAGAGAGAGGCAGAGAGAGAGAGGCATGCAGAGAGAGAGAGAGAGGCACGCAGAGAAAGAGGGATGCAGAGAGAGAGAGGCAGAGAGAGAGACACGCAGAAACGCAGAGAGCAAGACGCAGAGAGAGAGAGAGCGAGGCGCAGAGAGAGAAAGAGCGAGACGCAGAGAGAGAAAGAGCGAGACGCAGAGAGAGAGACAGCGAGACGCAGAGAGAGAGACAGCGAGACGCAGAGAGAAAGAGCGAGACGTAGAGAGAGAGAAAGAGCGAGACACAGAGAAAAAGAGCGAGACGCAGAGAGAGAAAGAGCGAGACGCAGAGAGAGAGAGAGCGAGACGCAGAGAGAGAGAGAGCGAGACGCAGAGAGAGAGAGCGAGACGCAGAGAGAGAGCGAGACGCAGAGAGAGAGAGAGCGAGACGCAGAGAGAGAGAGAGCGAGACGCAGAGAGAGAGAGAGCGAGACGCAGAGAGAGAGAGAGCGAGACGCAGAGAGAGAGAGAGCGAGACGCAGAGAGACAGTGAGATGCAGAGAGAGAGCAAGACGCAGAGAGAGTTAGAGACGACGAGAGAGAGACGCAGAGAGAGAGAGAGAGAGCGAGATGCAGAAAGAGAGAGACAGAGAGTGAGATGCAGAGACAGCGAGACGCAGAGAGAGAAAGAGAGAGAGAGACGCAGAGAGAGAGAGACGCAGAGAGAGAGAGACGCAGAGAGAGAGACGCAGAGAGAGAGAGAGACGCAGAGAGAGAGAGAGACGCAGAGAGAGAGAGACGCAGAGAGAGAGAGACGCAGAGAGAGAGAGACGCAGAGAGAGAGAGACGCAGAGAGAGAGAGACGCAGAGAGAGAGAGAGAGAGAGAGGCAGAGAGAGAGAGAGAGAGATGCAGAGAGAGAGTCGCAGAGAGAGAGAGAGACGCAGAGAGAGAGACGCAGAAACGCAGAGAGCGAGACGCAGAGAGAGAGAGAGCGAGACGCAGAGAGCGAGCGAGACGCAGAGAGCGAGCGAGACGCAGAGAGCGAGCGAGACGCAGAGAGAAAGAGCGAGACGCAGAGAGAAAGAGCGAGATGCAGAGAGAGAGAAAGAGCGAGACGCAGAGAGAGAGAAAGAGCGAGACGCAGAGAGAGAGAATGAGCGAGACGCAGAGAGAAAGAGCGAGACGCAGAGAGAAAGAGCGAGACGCAGAGAGAAAGAGCGAGACGCAGAGAGAGAGAAAGAGCGAGACGCAGAGAGAGAGAAAGAGCGAGACGCAGAGAGAGAGAAAGAGCGAGACGCAGAGAGAAGGAGCGAGACGCAGAGAGAGAAAGAGCGAGACGCAGAGAGAGAGCGAGACGCAGAGAGAGAGCGAGATGCAGAGAGAGAAAGAGCGAGACGCAGAAAGAAAGAGGGAAAGCAAGACGCAGAGAGACAGTGAGACGCAGAGAGAGAGCAAGACGCGGAAAGAGGGAGAGCAAGACGCAGAGAGAGTGAGTTAGAGACGACGAGAGAGAGACGCAGAGAGAGAGAGAGAGAGCGAGATGCAGAAAGAGAGGGACAGAGAGCGAGATGCAGAGACAGCGAGACGCAGAGAGAGAAAGAGAGAGAGACGCAGAGAGAGAGAGACGCAGAGAGAGAGAGAGAGAGAGAGGCAGAGAGAGAGAGAGAGAGAGATGCAGAGAGAGAGTCGCAGAGAGAGAGAGACGCAGAGAGAGAGATGCAGAAACGCAGAGAGCGAGACGCAGAGAGAGAGCGAGCGAGACGCAGAGAGCGAGCGAGACGCAGAGAGCGAGCGAGACGCAGAGAGCGAGCGAGACGCAGAGAGCGAGCGAGACGCAGAGAGAAAGAGCGAGATGCAGAGAGAGAGAGAAAGAGCGAGACGCAGAGAGAGAGAAAGAGCGAGACGCAGAAAGAGCGAGACGCAGAGAGAGAGAAAGAGCGAGATGCAGAGAGAGAGAAAGAGCGAGACGCAGAGAGAGAGAAAGAGCGAGACGCAGAGAGAAGGAGCGAGACGCAGAGAGAGAAAGAGCGAGACGCAGAGAGAGAGCGAGACGCAGAGAGAGAAAGAGCGAGACGCAGAAAGAAAGAGGGAAAGCAAGACGCAGAGAGACAGTGAGACGCAGAGAGAGAGCAAGACGCGGAAAGAGGGAGAGCAAGACGCAGAGAGAGTGAGTTAGAGACGACGAGAGAGAGACGCAGAGAGAGAGAGAGAGCGAGATGCAGAAAGAGAGAGACAGAGAGCGAGATGCAGAGACAGCGAGACGCAGAGAGAGAAAGAGAGAGAGACGCAGAGAGAGAGAGACGCAGAGAGAGAGAGAGACGCAGAGAGAGAGAGAGACGCAGAGAGAGAGAGAGACGCAGAGAGAGAGAGAGACGCAGAGAGAGAGAGACGCAGAGAGAGAGAGACGCAGAGAGAGAGAGACGCAGAGAGAGAGACGCAGAGAGAGGGAGATGCAGAGAGAGAGAGAGACGCAGAGAGAGAGAGAGGCAGAGAGAGAGAGAGCGAGGGGCAGAGAGAGAGAGAGCGAGGCGCAGAGAGAGAGAGAGCGAGGTGCAGAGAGAGAGAGAGCGAGGTGCAGAGAGAGAGAGAGAGAGAGAGCGAGGCGCAGAGAGAGAGAGAGCGAGACGCAGAGAGAGAGAGCGAGACGCAGAGAGAGAGAGCGAGACGCAGAGAGAGAGAGAGCGAGACGCAGAGAGAGAGAGCGAGACGCAGAGAGAGAGAGCGAGACGCAGAGAGAGAGAGCGAGACGCAGAGAGAGAGAGAGAGCGAGACGCAGAGAGAGAGAGAGCGAGACGCAGAGAGAGAGAGAGCGAGACGCAGAGAGAGAGAGAGCGAGACGCAGAGAGAGAGAGCGAGACGCAAAGAGAGAGATGCAGAGAGAGAGAGAGAGATGCAGAGAGAGAGACGCAGAGAGAGAGACACAGAGAGAGAGAGAGACGCAGAGAGAGAGAGAGACGCAGAGAGAGAGAGAGACGCAGAGAGAGAGAGAGACGCAGAGAGCGAGGTGCAGAGAGAGAGCGAGACGCAGAGAGAGAGAGACGCAGAGAGAGAGAGATGCAGAGAGAGAGCGAGACGCAGAGAGAGAGAGCGAGACGCAGAGAGAGAGAGCGAGACGCAGAGAGAGAGACGCAGAGAGAGAGAGAGAGTGAGACGCAGAGAGAGAGAGAGAGAGAGCGAGACACAGAGAGAGAGAGCGAGACGCAGAGAGAGAGAGCGAGACGCAGAGAGAGAGAGAGAGAGACGCAGAGAGAGAGAGAGAGATGCAGAGAGAGAGAGATGCAGAGAGAGAGAGGGACGCAGAGAGAGAGAGAGGGACGCAGAGAGAGAGAGAGGGACGCAGAGAGAGAGAGAGGGACGCAGAGAGAGAGAGGGACGCAGAGAGAGAGAGGGACGCAGAGAGAGAGAGGGACGCAGAGAGAGAGAGAGAGACGCAGAGAGAGAGAGAGAGAGAGACGCAGAGAGAGAGAGAGGGACGCAGAGAGAGAGAGAGACGCAGAGAGAGAGAGAGACGCAGAGAGAGAGAGAGACGCAGAGAGAGAGAGACACGCAGAGAGAGAGAGAGACACGCAGAGAGAGAGAGAGACACGCAGAGAGAGAGAGAGACACGCAGAGAGAGAGAGAGACACAGAGAGAGAGAGAGACACAGAGAGAGAGAGAGACGCAGAGAGCGAGGTGCAGAGTGAGAGCGAGACGCAGAGAGAGAGAGAGAGAAACCCAGAGAGAGAGAGAGAGAGAGAGACGCAGAGAGAGAGAGAGAGAGACGCAGAGAGAGAGAGAGACGCAGAGAGCGAGGTGCAGAGAGAGAGCGAGACGCAGAAGAGCGAGACGCAGAGAGAGAGAGAGAGATGCAGAGAGAGAGCGAGACGCAGAGAGAGAGCGAGACGCAGAGAGAGAGAGACGCAGAGAGAGAGAGAGACGCAGAGAGAGAGAGAGACGCAGAGAGAGAGAGACGCAGAGAGAGAGAGAGACGCAGAGAGAGAGAGAGACGCAGAGAGAGAGAGAGACGCAGAGAGAGAGAGAGACGCAGAGAGAGAGAGAGGGACGCAGAGAGAGAGAGAGGGACGCAGAGAGAGAGAGAGGGACGCAGAGAGAGAGAGACGCAGAGAGAGAGAGGGACACAGAGAGAGAGAGAGACGCAGAGAGAGAGAGAGGCACGCAGAGAGAGAGGCACGCAGAGAGAGAGGGATGCAGAGAGAGAGAGAGGGAGACGCAGAGAGAGAGAGAGAGACGCAGAGAGAGAGAGAGAGAGAGAGACGCAGAGAGAGTGAGAGAGAGAGACGCAGAGAGAGTGAGAGACGCAGAGAGAGAGAGAGAGACGCAGAGAGAGAGAGAGAGAGACGCAGAGAGAGAGAGAGACGCAGAGAGAGAGAGAGAGAGACGCAGAGAGAGAGAGAGAGACGCAGAGAGAGAGAGAGAGACGCAGAGAGAGAGAGAGAGACGCAGAGAGAGAGAGACGCAGAGAGAGAGAGACGCAGAGAGAGAGAGACGCAGGGAGAGAGAGACGCAGGGAGAGAGAGACGCAGAGAGAGAGAGACGCAGAGAGAGAGAGACGCAGAGAGAGAGAGACGCAGAGAGAGAGAGACGCAGAGAGAGACACACAGAAACACAGAGAGAGAGAGACGCAGAGAGAGAGAGACGCAGAGAGAGAGAGACGCAGAGAGAGAGAGACGCAGAGAGAGACACACAGAAACACAGAGAGAGAGAGACGCAGAGAGAAAGAGAGACGCAGAGAGAGAGAGACGCAGAGAGAGAGAGAGACGCAGAGAGAGAGAGAGACGCAGAGAGAGAGAGAGACGCAGAGAGAGAGAGAGACGCAGAGAGAGAGAGAGACACGCAGAGAGAGAGAGAGACACGCAGAGAGAGAGAGAGACACGCAGAGAGAGAGAGAGACACGCAGAGAGAGAGAGAGACACAGAGAGAGAGAGAGACACAGAGAGAGAGAGAGACGCAGAGAGAGAGACGCAGAGAGCGAGGTGCAGAGTGAGAGCGAGACGCAGAGAGAGAGAGAGAGACCCAGAGAGAGAGAGAGAGAGAGACGCAGAGAGAGAGAGAGAGAGAGACGCAGAGAGAGAGAGAGACGCAGAGAGCGAGGTGCAGAGAGAGAGCGAGACGCAGAAGAGCGAGACGCAGAGAGAGAGAGAGAGATGCAGAGAGAGAGCGAGACGCAGAGAGAGAGCGAGACGCAGAGAGAGAGAGAGACGCAGAGAGAGAGAGAGACGCAGAGAGAGAGAGAGACGCAGAGAGAGAGAGAGACGCAGAGAGAGAGAGAGAGACGCAGAGAGAGAGAGAGACGCAGAGAGAGAGAGAGACGCAGAGAGAGAGAGAGACGCAGAGAGAGAGAGAGGGACGCAGAGAGAGAGAGAGGGACGCAGAGAGAGAGAGACGCAGAGAGAGAGAGGGACACAGAGAGAGAGAGAGACGCAGAGAGAGAGAGAGGCACGCAGAGAGAGAGAGAGAGGCACGCAGAGAGAGAGGGATGCAGAGAGAGAGAGAGGGAGACGCAGAGAGAGAGAGAGAGACGCAGAGAGAGAGAGAGAGACGCAGAGAGAGAGAGAGAGACGCAGAGAGAGAGAGAGAGACGCAGAGAGAGAGAGAGAGAGACGCAGAGAGAGAGAGAGAGAGACGCAGAGAGAGAGAGAGAGAGACGCAGAGAGAGAGAGAGACGCAGAGAGAGAGAGAGAGAGACGCAGAGAGAGAGAGAGAGACGCAGAGAGAGAGAGACGCAGAGAGAGAGAGACGCAGAGAGAGAGAGACGCAGAGAGAGAGAGACGCAGAGAGAGAGAGACGCAGAGAGAGACACACAGAAACACAGAGAGAGAGAGACGCAGAGAGAAAGAGAGACGCAGAGAGAGACGCAGAGAGAGAGAGACGCAGAGAGAGAGAGACGCAGAGAGAGAGAGACGCAGAGAGAGAGAGACGCAGAGAGAGAGAGACGCAGAGAGAGAGAGACGCAGAGAGAGAGACGCAGAGAGAGAGAGACGCAGAGAGAGATGCAGAGAGAGAGAGACGCAGAGAGAGAGAGACGCAGAGAGAGAGAGATGCAGAGAGAGTGAGACGCAGAGAGCACAGAGAGCGAGCAAGACGCAGACAGCGAGAGAGCGAGACGCAGAGAGAAAGAGCGAGACGCAGAGAGAAAGAGAGAGAGACGCAGAGAGAGAGAGAGAGAAACCCAGAGAGAGAGAGAGAGAGAGACGCAGAGAGAGAGAGAGAGAGAGAGACGCAGAGAGAGAGAGAGACGCAGAGAGCGAGGTGCAGAGAGAGAGCGAGACGCAGAAGAGCGAGACGCAGAGAGAGAGAGAGAGATGCAGAGAGAGAGCGAGACGCAGAGAGAGAGCGAGACGCAGAGAGAGAGCGAGACGCAGAGAGAGAGAGAGACGCAGAGAGAGAGAGAGAGACGCAGAGAGAGAGAGAGACGCAGAGAGAGAGAGAGACGCAGAGAGAGAGAGAGACGCAGAGAGAGAGAGAGACGCAGAGAGAGAGAGAGGGACGCAGAGAGAGAGAGAGGGACGCAGAGAGAGAGAGACGCAGAGAGAGAGAGGGACACAGAGAGAGAGACGCAGAGAGAGAGAGAGGCACGCAGAGAGAGAGAGAGAGGCACGCAGAGAGAGAGGGATGCAGAGAGAGAGGGAGACGCAGAGAGAGAGAGAGAGACGCAGAGAGAGAGAGAGACGCAGAGAGAGTGAGAGACGCAGAGAGAGTGAGAGACGCAGAGAGAGAGAGAGAGACGCAGAGAGAGAGAGAGAGAGACGCAGAGAGAGAGAGAGAGACGCAGAGAGAGAGAGAGAGATGCAGAGAGAGAGAGAGAGACGCAGAGAGAGAGAGACGCAGAGAGAGAGAGACGCAGAGAGAGAGAGACGCAGAGAGAGAGAGACGCAGAGAGAGACACACAGAAACACAGAGAGAGAGAGACGCAGAGAGAAAGAGAGACGCAGAGAGAGAGAGACGCAGAGAGAGAGAGACGCAGAGAGAGAGAGACGCAGAGAGAGAGAGACGCAGAGAGAGAGAGACGCAGAGAGAGAGAGACGCAGAGAGAGAGAGACGCAGAGAGAGAGAGACGCAGAGAGAGAGAGACGCAGAGAGAGAGAGAGACGCAGAGAGAGAGAGACGCAGAGAGAGAGAGACGCAGAGAGAGAGAGACGCAGAGAGAGAGAGACGCAGAGAGAGAGAGACGCAGAGAGAGAGAGACGCAGAGAGAGAGAGACGCAGAGAGAGAGAGACGCAGAGAGAGAGAGACGGAGAGAGAGAGAGACGCAGAGAGAGAGAGATGCAGAGAGAGAGAGTGAGACGCAGAGAGCACAGAGAGCGAGCAAGACGCAGACAGCGAGAGAGCGAGACGCAGAGAGAAAGAGCGAGACGCAGAGAGAAAGAGCGAGACGCAGAGAGAAAGAGCGAGACGCAGAGAGAAAGAGAGAGACGCAGAGAGAAAGAGAGAGACGCAGAGAGAAAGAGAGAGACGCAGAGAGGGCGAGACGCAGAGAGGGCGAGACGCAG
Organism: Carcharodon carcharias; assembly: GCF_017639515.1. Taxonomy (NCBI): domain Eukaryota; kingdom Metazoa; phylum Chordata; class Chondrichthyes; order Lamniformes; family Lamnidae; genus Carcharodon; species Carcharodon carcharias. The sequence continues at coordinate 113,467,490 of NC_054482.1, read as the reverse complement.
AGAGGGCGAGACGCAGAGAGACAGAGCGAGACGCAGAGCGAGCGAGACGCAGAGAGAGAGAGCGAGACGCAGAGAGAGCGAGCGAGACGCAGAGAGAGAGAGCGAGACGCAGAGAGAGAGAGCGAGACGCAGAGAGAGAGAGCGAGACGCAGAGAGAGAGAGCGAGACGCAGAGAGAGAGAGCGAGACGCAGAGAGAGAGAGCGAGACGCAGAGAGAGAGAGCGAGACGCAGAGAGAGCGAGACGCACAGAGAGAGAGAGCGAGACGCACAGAGAGAGAGAGCGAGACGCACAGAGAGAGAGAGCGAGACGCACAGAGAGAAAGAGCGAGACGCAGAGAGAGAGAGCGAGGCGCAGAGAGAGAGAGCGAGGCGCAGAGAGAGAGAGCGAGGCGCAGAGAGAGAGAGAGCGAGGCGCAGAGAGAAGAGAGCGAGACGCAGAGAGAGGAGAGCGAGACGCAGAGAGAGAGAGCGAGGCGCAGAGAGAGAGAGCGAGACGCAGAGAGAGAGAGCGAGACGCAGAGAGAGAGAGCGAGACGCAGAGAGAGAGAGCGAGACGCAGAGAGAGAGAGCGAGACGCAGAGAGAGAGAGCGAGACGCAGAGAGAGAGAGAGTGAGACGCAGAGAGAGAGAGAGAGTGAGACGCAGAGAGAGAGAGAGCGAGACGCAGAGAGAGAGAGACGCAGAGAGAGAGAGAGAGATGCAGAGAGAGAGAGAGATACAGAGAGAGAGAGATGCAGAGAGAGTGAGGGACGCAGAGAGAGAGAGAGGGACGCAGAGAGAGAGAGGGACGCAGAGAGAGAGAGAGAGAGAGACGCAGAGAGAGAGAGAGGGACGCAGAGAGAGAGAGAGGGACGCAGAGAGAGAGAGAGGGACGCAGAGAGAGAGGGACGCAGAAAGAGAGAGAGACGCAGAGAGAGAGAGAGACGCAGAGAGAGAGAGAGACGCAGAGAGAGAGAGAGACGCAGAGAGAGAGAGAGAGACACGCAGAGAGAGAGAGAGACACGCAGAGAGAGAGAGAGAGACGCAGAGAGAGAGAGAGACACAGAGAGAGAGAGAGAGAGAGACACGCAGAGAGAGAGAGAGACACGCAGAGAGAGAGAGAGGCACGCAGAGAGAGAGAGAGGCACGCAGAGAGAGAGAGAGGCACGCAGAGAGAGAGAGAGGCACGCAGAGAGAGAGAGAGGCACGCAGAGAGAGAGAGAGAGAGGCACGCAGAGAGAGAGGGAGGCACGCAGAGAGAGAGGGATGCAGAGAGAGAGAGAGAGAGACGCAGAGAGAGAGAGAGACGCAGAGGGAGAGACGCAGAGAAAGAGAGAGACGCAGAGAGAGAGAGACACGCAGAAACACAGAGAGAGAGAGACGCAGAGAGAGAGAGCGAGGCGCAGAGAGAGAGAGTGAGACGCAGAGAGCACAGAGAGCGAGCGAGACGCAGAGAGAGAGAGCGAGATGCAGAGAGAGAGAGCGGGACGCAGAGAGAGAGAGCGAGATGCAGAGAGAGAGAGCGAGACGCAGAGAGAGAGAGCGAGACGCAGAGAGAGAGAGCGAGACGCAGAGAGAGAGAGCGAGACGCACAGAGAGCGAGACGCACAGAGAGCGAGACGCACAGAGAGCGAGACGCACAGAGAGCGAGACGCACAGAGAGCGAGACGCACAGAGAGCGAGACGCACAGAGAGCGAGACGCACAGAGAGCGAGACGCACAGAGAGCCAGACGCACAGAGAGCCAGACGCACAGAGAGCCAGACGCACAGAGAGCCAGACGCACAGAGAGCCAGACGCACAGAGAGCCAGACGCACAGAGAGCCAGACGCACAGAGAGCCAGACGCACAGAGAGAGAGCCAGACGCACAGAGAGAGAGAGCCAGACGCACAGAGAGAGAGAGCCAGACGCACAGAGAGAGAGAGCCAGACGCACAGAGAGAGCCAGACGCACAGAGAGAGAGAGCGAGGCGCAGAGAGAGAGCGAGGCGCAAAGAGAGAGCGAGGCGCAGAGAGAGAGCGAGGCGCAGAGAGAGAGAGCGAGGCGCAGAGAGAGAGAGAGCGAGACGCAGAGAGAGAGAGAGCGAGACGCAGAGAGAGAGAGAGCGAGACGCAGAGAGAGAGAGAGCGAGACGCAGAGAGAGAGAGAGCGAGACGCAGAGAGAGAGAGAGCGAGACGCAGAGAGAGAGAGAGCGAGACGCAGAGAGAAAGAGAGCGAGACGCAGAGAGAGAGAGAGAGGCGCAGAGAGAGAGAGAGAGGCGCAGAGAGAGAGAGCGAGGGGCAGAGAGAGAGAGAGCGAGGCGCAGAGAGAGAGAGAGCGAGGCGCAGAGAGAGAGAGCGAGGCGCAGAGAGAGAGAGCGAGGCGCAGAGAGAGAGAGCGAGGCGCAGAGAGAGAGAGCGAGGCGCAGAGAGAGAGCGAGGGGCAGAGAGAGAGAGCGAGGGGCAGAGAGAGAGAGCGAGGGGCAGAGAGAGAGAGCGAGGGGCAGAGAGAGAGAGCGAGGGGCAGAGAGAGAGAGCGAGGCGCAGAGAGAGAGAGCGAGGCGCAGAGAGAGAGAGCGAGGCGCAGAGAGAGAGAGCGAGGCGCAGAGAGAGAGAGCGAGGCGCAGAGAGAGAGAGCGAGGCGCAGAGAGAGAGAGCGAGGCGCAGAGAGAGAGAGCGAGGCGCAGAGAGAGAGAGCGAGGCGCAGAGAGAGAGAGCGAGGCGCAGAGAGAGAGAGAGTGAGACGCAGAGAGAGCAAGACGCAGAGAGAAGGAGAGAGACGCAGAGAGAGAGATGCAGAGAGAGAGAGGGACGCAGAGAGAGAGAGGGACGCAGAGAGAGAGAGGGACGCAGAGAGAGAGAGGGACGCAGAGAGAGAGAGGGACGCAGAGAGAGAGAGGGACGCAGAGAGAGAGAGGGACGCAGAGAGAGAGAGGGACGCAGAGAGAGAGAGAGGGACGCAGAGAGAGAGAGAGGGACGCAGAGAGAGAGAGAGGGACGCAGAGAGAGAGAGAGGGACGCAGAGAGAGAGAGAGGGACGCAGAGAGAGAGAGAGGGACGCAGAGAGAGAGAGAGGGACGCAGAGAGAGAGAGAGGGACGCAGAGAGAGAGGGCGCAGAGAGAGAGAGAGAGAGACGCAGAGAGGGCGCAGAGAGAGAGAGAGAGAGAGACGCAGAGAGAGAGAGAGACGCAGAGAGAGAGAGAGAGAGAGAGACGCAGAGAGAGAGAGAGAGAGACGCAGAGAGAGAGAGAGAGAGACGCAGAGAGAGAGAGAGAGACGCAGAGAGAGATAGGCACGCAGAGAGAGAGAGAGAGAGGCACGCAGAGAGAGAGAGAGGCACGCAGAGAGAGAGAGAGGCACGCAGAGAGAGAGAGAGGGGCACGCAGAGAGAGAGAGAGGGGCACGCAGAGAGAGAGAGAGGGGCACGCAGAGAGAGAGAGAGGCACGCAGAGAGAGAGAGAGGCACGCAGAGAGAGAGAGAGGCACGCAGAGAGAGAGAGAGGCACGCAGAGAGAGAGGGAGGCACGCAGAGAGAGAGGGATGCAGAGAGAGAGAGAGACGCAGAGAGAGAGAGAGATGCAGAGAGAGAGAGAGACGCAGAGAGAGTGACGCAGAAACGCAGAGAGCGAGACGCAGAGAGAGAGCGAGCGAGACGCAGAGAGCGAGCGAGACGCAGAGAGCGAGCGAGACGCAGAGAGAAAGAGCGAGATGCAGAGAGAGAGAAAGAGCGAGATGCAGAGAGAGAGAAAGAGCGAGACGCAGAGAGAAAGAGCGAGACGCAGAGAGAAAGAGCGAGACGCAGAGAGAGAGAAAGAGCGAGACGCAAAGAGAGAGAAAGAGCGAGACGCAGAGAGAGAGAAAGAGCGAGACGCAGAGAGAAGGAGCGAGACGCAGAGAGAGAAAGAGCGAGACGCAGAGAGAGAGCGAGACGCAGAGAGAGAGCGAGACGCAGAGAGAGAAAGAGCGAGACGCAGAAAGAGGGAAAGCAAGACGCAGAGAGACAGTGAGACGCAGAGAGAGAGCAAGACGCGGAAAGAGGGAGAGCAAGACGCAGAGAGAGTGACGCAGAAACGCAGAGAGCGAGACGCAGAGAGAGAGCGAGCGAGACGCAGAGAGCGAGCGAGACGCAGAGAGCGAGCGAGACGCAGAGAGCGAGCGAGACGCCGAGAGCGAGCGAGACGCAGAGAGCGAGCGAGACACAGAGAGAAAGAGCGAGACACAGAGAGAAAGAGCGAGACACAGAGAGAAAGAGCGAGATGCAGAGAGAAAGAGCGAGATGCAGAGAGAAAGAGCGAGATGCAGAGAGAGAGAAAGAGCGAGACGCAGAGAGAGAGAAAGAGCGAGACGCAGAGAGAGAGAAAGAGCGAGACGCAGAGAGAAAGAGCGAGACGCAGAGAGAAAGAGCGAGACGCAGAGAGAGAGAAAGAGCGAGACGCAAAGAGAGAGAAAGAGCGAGACGCAGAGAGAGAGAAAGAGCGAGACGCAGAGAGAAGGAGCGAGACGCAGAGAGAGAAAGAGCGAGACGCAGAGAGAGAGCGAGACGCAGAGAGAGAGCGAGATGCAGAGAGAGAAAGAGCGAGACGCAGAAAGAAAGAGGGAAAGCAAGACGCAGAGAGACAGTGAGACGCAGAGAGAGAGCAAGACGCGGAAAGAGGGAGAGCAAGACGCAGAGAGAGTGAGTTAGAGACGACGAGAGAGAGACGCAGAGAGAGAGAGAGCGAGATGCAGAGACAGCGAGATGCAGAGAGAGAAAGAGAGAGAGAGAGAAAGAGAGAGAGACGCAGAGAGAGACGCAGAGAGAGAGAGATTCGCAGAGAGAGAGAGACGCAGAGAGAGAGAGATGCAGAGAGAGAGACGCAGAGAGAGAGACGCAGAGAGAGAGACGCAGAGAGAGAGAGAGACGCAGAGAGAGAGAGACGCAGAGAGAGAGAGACGCAGAGAGAGAGAGACGCAGAGAGAGAGAGACGCAGAGAGAGACGCAGAGAGAGAGAGACGCAGAGAGAGAGAGACGCAGAGAGAGAGAGACGCAGAGAGAGAGAGACGCAGAGAGAGAGAGACGCAGAGAGAGAGAGACGCAGAGAGAGGGAGATGCAGAGAGAGAGAGACACACAGAGAGAGAGAGAGGCAGAGAGAGAGCGAGGGGCAGAGAGAGAGAGAGCAAGGCGCAGAGAGAGAGAGAGAGTGAGGTGCAGAGAGAGAGAGCGAGGTGCAGAGAGAGAGAGAGAGCGAGGCGCAGAGAGAGAGAGAGCGAGACGCAGAGAGAGAGAGCGAGACGCAGAGAGAGAGAGCGAGACGCAGAGAGAGAGAGGGAGCGAGACGCAGAGAGAGAGAGAGCGAGACGCAGAGAGAGAGAGCGAGACGCAAAGAGAGAGATGCAGAGAGAGAGAGAGAGATGCAGAGAGAGAGACGCAGAGAGAGAGAGGGACGCAGAGAGAGAGAGAGCGAGACGCAGAGAGAGAGAGAGCGAGACGCAGAGAGAGAGAGAGAGCGAGACGCAGAGAGAGAGAGAGGCGCAGAGAGAGAGAGCGAGGCGCAGAGAGAGAGAGCGAGGGGCAGAGAGAGAGAGAGCGAGGCGCAGAGAGAGAGAGAGCGAGGCGCAGAGAGAGAGAGAGAGCGAGGCGCAGAGAGAGAGAGCGGGGCGCAGAGAGAGAGCGAGGCGCAGAGAGAGAGAGCGAGGGGCAGAGAGAGAGAGCGAGGGGCAGAGAGAGAGAGCGAGGGGCAGAGAGAGAGAGCGAGGGGCAGAGAGAGAGAGCGAGGGGCAGAGAGAGAGAGCGAGGGGCAGAGAGAGAGAGCGAGGGGCAGAGAGAGAGAGCGAGGGGCAGAGAGAGAGAGCGAGGGGCAGAGAGAGACAGCGAGGGGCAGAGAGAGAGAGCGAGGGGCAGAGAGAGAGAGCGAGGCGCAGAGAGAGAGAGCGAGGCGCAGAGAGAGAGAGCAAGGCGCAGAGAGAGAGAGCGAGGCGCAGAGAGAGAGAGAGAGTGAGACGCAGAGAGAGCAAGACGCAGAGAGAAAGAGAGAGACACAGAGAGAGAGAGAGATGCAGAGAGAGAGAGGGACACAGAGAGAGAGAGGGACGCAGAGAGAGAGAGGGACGCAGAGAGAGAGAGGGACGCAGAGAGAGAGAGGGACGCAGAGAGAGAGAGGGACGCAGAGAGAGAGAGGGACGCAGAGAGAGAGAGGGACGCAGAGAGAGAGAGGGACGCAGAGAGAGAGAGGGACGCAGAGAGAGAGAGGGACGCAGAGAGAGAGAGGGACGCAGAGAGAGGGACGCAGAGAGAGAGAGGGACGCAGAGAGAGAGAGGGACGCAGAGAGAGAGAGGGACGCAGAGAGAGAGGGACGCAGAGAGAGAGAGAGGGACGCAGAGAGAGAGAGAGGGACGCAGAGAGAGAGAGAGGGACGCAGAGAGAGAGAGAGGGACGCAGAGAGAGAGAGAGGGACGCAGAGAGAGAGAGAGGGACGCAGAGAGAGAGAGAGGGACGCAGAGAGAGAGGGCGCAGAGAGAGAGAGAGAGAGAGAGACGCAGAGAGAGAGGGCGCAGAGAGAGAGACGCAGAGAGAGAGACGCAGAGAGAGAGAGAGACGCAGAGAGAGAGAGAGAGAGACGCAGAGAGAGAGAGAGAGAGAGAGACGCAGAGAGAGAGAGAGAGAGACGCAGAGAGAGAGAGAGAGACGCAGAGAGAGATAGGCACGCAGAGAGAGAGAGAGAGGCACGCAGAGAGAGAGAGAGGCACGCAGAGAGAGAGAGAGGCACGCAGAGAGAGAGAGAGGCACGCAGAGAGAGAGAGAGGCACGCAGAGAGAGAGAGAGGCACGCAGAGAGAGAGAGAGGCACGCAGAGAGAGAGAGAGGCACGCAGAGAGAGAGAGAGGCACGCAGAGAGAGAGAGAGGCACGCAGAGAGAGAGAGAGGCACGCAGAGAGAGAGAGAGGCACGCAGAGAGAGAGAGAGGCACGCAGAGAGAGAGAGAGGCACGCAGAGAGAGAGAGAGGCACGCAGAGAGAGAGAGAGGCACGCAGAGAGAGAGAGAGGCACGCAGAGAGAGAGAGAGGCACGCAGAGAGAGAGAGAGGCACGCAGAGAGAGAGAGAGGCACGCAGAGAGAGAGAGAGGCACGCAGAGAGAGAGAGAGGCACGCAGAGAGAGAGAGAGGCACGCAGAGAGAGAGAGAGGCACGCAGAGAGAGAGAGAGGCACGCAGAGAGAGGGAGGCACGCAGAGAGGGATGCAGAGAGAGAGAGAGAGGCAGAGAGAGAGAGAGAGAGACGCAGAGAGAGAGAGAGACGCAGAGAGAGAGAGAGACGCAGAGAGAGGGACGCAGAAACGCAGAGAGCGAGACGCAGAGAGAGAGCGAGCGAGACGCAGAGAGCGAGCGAGACGCAGAGAGCGAGCGAGACGCAGAGAGCGAGCGAGACGCAGAGAGCGAGCGAGACGCAGAGAGCGAGCGAGACGCAGAGAGCGAGCGAGATGCAGAGAGAGAGAAAGAGCGAGACGCAGAGAGAGAGAAAGAGCGAGACGCAGAGAGAGAGAATGAGCGAGACGCAGAGAGAAAGAGCGAGACGCAGAGAGAAAGAGCGAGACGCAGAGAGAAAGAGCGAGACGCAGAGAGAGAGAAAGAGCGAGACGCAGAGAGAGAGAAAGAGCGAGACGCAGAGAGAGAGAAAGAGCGAGACGCAGAGAGAAGGAGCGAGACGCAGAGAGAGAAAGAGCGAGACGCAGAGAGAGAGCGAGACGCAGAGAGAGAAAGAGCGAGACGCAGAAAGAAAGAGGGAAAGCAAGACGCAGAGAGACAGTGAGACGCAGAGAGAGAGCAAGACGCGGAAAGAGGGAGAGCAAGACGCAGAGAGAGTGAGTTAGAGACGACGAGAAAGAGACGCAGAGAGAGAGAGAGCGAGATGCAGAAAGAGAGAGACAGAGAGCGAGATGCAGAGACAGCGAGATGCAGAGAGAGAAAGAGAGAGAGACGCAGAGAGAGAGAGAGACGCAGAGAGAGAGAGAGACGCAGAGAGAGAGAGAGACGCAGAGAGAGAGAGAGACGCAGAGAGAGAGAGACGCAGAGAGAGAGAGACGCAGAGAGAGAGAGACGCAGAGAGAGAGAGACGCAGAGAGAGAGAGACGCAGAGAGAGAGAGAGACGCAGAGAGAGAGAGACGCAGAGAGAGAGAGACGCAGAGAGAGAGACGCAGAGAGAGAGACGCAGAGAGAGGGAGATGCAGAGAGAGAGAGACACACAGAGAGAGAGAGAGGCAGAGAGAGAGCGAGGGGCAGAGAGAGAGAGAGCGAGGCGCAGAGAGAGAGAGAGAGCGAGGCGCAGAGAGAGAGAGAGAGCGAGGTGCAGAGAGAGAGAGCGAGGTGCAGAGAGAGAGCGAGACGCAGAGAGAGAGAGCGAGACGCAGAGAGAGAGAGCGAGACGCAGAGAGAGAGAGGGAGCGAGACGCAGAGAGAGAGAGAGCGAGACGCAGAGAGAGAGAGCGAGACGCAAAGAGAGAGATGCAGAGAGAGAGAGAGAGATGCAGAGAGAGAGACGCAGAGAGAGAGAGGGACGCAGAGAGAGAGAGACACAGAGAGAGAGAGAGACGCAGAGAGAGAGAGAGACGCAGAGAGAGAGAGAGACGCAGAGAGAGAGAGAGACGCAGAGAGAGAGAGAGACGCAGAGAGAGACGCAGAGAGAGACGCAGAGAGAGACGCAGAGAGAGACGCAGAGAGAGACGCAGAGAGAGACGCAGAGAGAGACGCAGAGAGAGACGCAGAGAGAGACGCAGAGAGAGACGCAGAGAGAGACGCAGAGAGAGAGAGGCAGAGAGAGAGAGGCATGCAGAGAGAGAGAGGCACGCAGAGAGAGAGAGAGGCAGAGAGAGAGGCAGAGAGAGAGACACGCAGAAACGCAGAGAGCAAGACGCAGAGAGAGAGAGAGCGAGGCGCAGAGAGAGAGAAAGAGCGAGACGCAGAGAGAGAGAGAGCGAGACGCAGAGAGAGAGAGAGAGCGAGACGCAGAGAGAGAGACAGCGAGACGCAGAGAGAAAGAGCGAGACGTAGAGAGAGAGAAAGAGCGAGACACAGAGAAAAAGAGCGAGACGCAGAGAGAGAAAGAGCGAGACGCAGAGAGAGAGAGAGCGAGACGCAGAGAGAGAGAGCGAGACGCAGAGAGAGAGAGCGAGACGCAGAGAGAGAGAGCGAGACGCAGAGAGAGAGAAAGCGAGACGCAGAGAGAGAGAGAGCGAGACGCAGAGAGAGAGAGAGCGAGACGCAGAGAGAGAGAGCGAGACGCAGAGAGAGAGAGCGAGACGCAGAGAGAGCGAGACGCAGAGAGACAGTGAGACGCAGAGAGAGAGCAAGACGCAGAGAGAGTTAGAGACGACGAGAGAGAGACGCAGAGAGAGAGAGAGAGAGCGAGATGCAGAAAGAGAGAGACAGAGAGTGAGATGCAGAGACAGCGAGACGCAGAGAGAGAAAGAGAGAGAGAGACGCAGAGAGAGAGAGACGCAGAGAGAGAGAGACGCAGAGAGAGAGAGACGCAGAGAGAGAGAGACGCAGAGAGAGAGAGACGCAGAGAGAGAGAGACGCAGAGAGAGAGAGACGCAGAGAGAGAGAGACGCAGAGAGAGAGAGACGCAGAGAGAGAGAGACGCAGAGAGAGACGCAGAGAGAGAGAGACGCAGAGAGAGAGAGAGAGAGGCAGAGAGAGAGAGAGAGAGATGCAGAGAGAGAGTCGCAGAGAGAGAGAGTCGCAGAGAGAGAGAGTCGCAGAGAGAGAGAGAGACGCAGAGAGAGAGAGAGACGCAGAGAGAGAGACGCAGAAACGCAGAGAGCGAGACGCAGAGAGAGAGCGAGCGAGACGCAGAGAGCGAGCGAGACGCAGAGAGCGAGCGAGACGCAGAGAGCGAGCGAGACGCAGAGAGCGAGCGAGACGCAGAGAGCGAGCGAGACGCAGAGAGAGAGCGAGACGCAGAGAGAAAGAGCGAGATGCAGAGAGAGAGAAAGAGCGAGACGCAGAGAGAGAGAAAGAGCGAGACGCAGAGAGAAAGAGCGAGACGCAGAGAGAGAGAAAGAGCGAGACGCAGAGAGAGAGAAAGAGCGAGACGCAGAGAGAGAGAAAGAGCGAGACGCAGAGAGAGAGAAAGAGCGAGATGCAGAGAGAGAGAAAGAGCGAGACGCAGAGAGAAGGAGCGAGACGCAGAGAGAGAAAGAGCGAGACGCAGAGAGAGAGCGAGACGCAGAGAGAGAGCGAGACGCAGAGAGAGAAAGAGCGAGACGCAGAAAGAAAGAGGGAAAGCACGACGCAGAGAGACAGTGAGACGCAGAGAGAGAGCAAGACGCGGAAAGAGGGAGGGCAAGACGCAGAGAGAGTGAGTTAGAGACGACGAGAGAGAGACGCAGAGAGAGAGAGAGAGCGAGATGCAGAAAGAGAGAGACAGAGAGCGAGATGCAGAGACAGCGAGATGCAGAGAGAGAAAGAGAGAGAGACGCAGAGAGAGAGAGACGCAGAGAGAGAGAGAGACGCAGAGAGAGAGAGTTGCAGAGAGAGAGAGACGCAGAGAGAGAGACGCAGAGAGAGAGACGCAGAGAGAGAGACGCAGAGAGAGAGACGCAGAGAGAGAGACGCAGAGAGAGAGACGCAGAGAGAGAGACGCAGAGAGAGAGACGCAGAGAGAGAGACGCAGAGAGAGAGACGCAGAGAGAGAGACGCAGAGAGAGAGACGCAGAGAGAGGGAGATGCAGAGAGAGAGAGAGACGCAGAGAGAGAGAGAGGCAGAGAGAGAGAGAGCGAGGGGCAGAGAGAGAGAGAGAGAGAGCGAGGCGCAGAGAGAGAGAGAGAGCGAGGTGCAGAGAGAGAGAGAGCGAGGCGCAGAGAGAGAGAGAGCGAGGCGCAGAGAGAGAGAGAGCGAGGCGCAGAGAGAGAGAGAGCGAGGCGCAGAGAGAGAGAGAGCGAGACGCAGAGAGAGAGAGCGAGATGCAGAGAGAGAGAGCGGGACGCAGAGAGAGAGAGCGAGACGCAGAGAGAGAGAGCGAGACGCACAGAGAGAGAGCGAGACGCACAGAGAGCGAGACGCACAGAGAGCGAGACGCAGAGAGAGCGAGACGCAGAGAGAGAGAGCGAGACGCAGAGAGAGAGCGAGACGCAGAGAGAGAGAGCGAGACGCAGAGAGAGAGAGCGAGACGCAGAGAGAGAGAGCGAGACGCACAGAGAGAGAGAGCGAGACGCACAGAGAGAGAGAGCCAGACGCACAGAGAGAGAGAGCCAGACGCACAGAGAGAGAGAGCGAGGCGCAGAGAGAGAGCGAGGCGCAGAGAGAGAGCGAGGCGCAGAGAGAGAGAGCGAGGCGCAGAGAGAGAGCGAGCGAGGCGCAGAGAGAGAGAGAGCAAGACGCAGAGAGAGAGAGAGAGCGAGACGCAGAGAGAGAAAGAGAGCGAGACGCAGAGAGAGAGAGAGAGCGAGACGCAGAGAGAGAGAGAGAGAGAGAGAGCGAGGCGCAGAGAGAGAGAGAGCGAGGCGCAGAGAGAGAGAGAGTGAGGCGCAGAGAGAGAGAGCGAGGGGCAGAGAGAGAGAGCGAGGGGCAGAGAGAGAGAGCGAGGGGCAGAGAGAGAGAGCGAGGGGCAGAGAGAGAGAGCGAGGGGCAGAGAGAGAGAGCGAGGGGCAGAGAGAGAGAGCGAGGGGCAGAGAGAGAGAGTGAGGCGCAGAGAGAGAGAGAGAGTGAGACGCAGAGAGAGAGAGAGCGAGACGCAGAGAGAGAGAGCGAGACGCAGAGAGAGAGCGAGACGCAGAGAGAGAGAGCGAGACGCAGAGAGAGAGAGCGAGACGCAGAGAGAGAGAGAGAGATGCAGAGAGAGAGAGATGCAGAGAGAGAGAGATGCAGAGAGAGAGAGGGACGTAGAGAGAGAGAGAGGGACGCAGAGAGAGAGAGAGGGATGCAGAGAGAGAGAGAGAGAGAGACGCAGAGAGAGAGAGAGGGACGCAGAGAGAGAGAGAGGGACGCAGAGAGAGAGGGACGCAGAGAGAGAGAGAGACGCAGAGAGAGAGGGAGACGCAGAGAGAGAGAGACACGCAGAGAGAGAGAGAGACACGCAGAGAGAGAGAGAGACACGCAGAGAGAGAGAGAGACACGCAGAGAGAGAGAGAGACACGCAGAGAGAGAGAGAGACACACAGAGAGATAGAGAGAGACGCAGAGAGAGAGAGAGACACAGAGAGAGAGAGACACGCAGAGAGAGAGCGAGACGCAGAGAGAGAGCGAGGCGCAGAGAGAGAGAGAGCGAGGCGCAGAGAGAGAGAGCGAGGGGCAGAGAGAGAGAGAGCGAGACGCAGAGAGAGAGAGAGAGAGAGAGCGAGGCGCAGAGAGAGAGAGAGCGAGGCGCAGAGAGAGAGAACGAGGCGCAGAGAGAGAGAACGAGGCGCAGAGAGAGAGAGCGAGGGGCAGAGAGAGAGAGCGAGGGGCAGAGAGAGAGAGAGCGAGGCGCAGAGAGAGAGAGAGCGAGGCGCAGAGAGAGAGAGAGCGGGGCGCAGAGAGAGAGAGCGGGGCGCAGAGAGAGAGAGCGAGGCGCAGTGAGAGAGAGCGAGGCGCAGAGAGAGAGAGCGAGGGGCAGAGAGAGAGAGCGAGGGGCAGAGAGAGAGAGCGAGGCGCAGAGAGAGAGAGAGTGAGACGCAGAGAGAGCAAGACGCAGAGAGAGAGAGAGAGACGCAGAGAGAGAGAGAGACGCAGAGAGAGAGAGGGACGCAGAGAGAGAGAGGGACACAGAGAGAGAGAGGGACGCAGAGAGAGAGAGGGACGCAGAGAGAGAGAGGGACGCAGAGAGAGAGAGGGACGCAGAGAGAGAGAGGGACGCAGAGAGAGAGAGGGACGCAGAGAGAGAGAGGGACGCAGAGAGAGAGAGGGACGCAGAGAGAGAGAGAGGGACGCAGAGAGAGAGAGAGGGACGCAGAGAGAGAGAGAGGGACGCAGAGAGAGAGCGAGGGGCAGAGAGAGAGAGAGGGACGCAGAGAGAGAGGGCGCAGAGAGAGAGAGAGAGAGAGACGCAGAGAGAGAGAGAGACGCAGAGAGAGAGAGAGAGAGACGCAGAGAGAGAGAGAGAGAGACGCAGAGAGAGAGAGAGAGACGCAGAGAGAGAGAGAGAGACGCAGAGAGAGAGAGAGAGACGCAGAGAGAGAGAGAGAGACGCAGAGAGAGAGAGAGAGACGCAGAGAGAGAGAGAGACGCAGAGAGAGATAGGCACGCAGAGAGAGAGAGAGAGGCACGCAGAGAGAGAGAGAGGCACGCAGAGAGAGAGAGAGGCACGCAGAGAGAGAGAGAGGCACGCAGAGAGAGAGAGAGGCACGCAGAGAGAGAGAGGCACGCAGAGAGAGAGAGGCACGCAGAGAGAGAGAGAGGCACGCAGAGAGAGAGAGAGGCACGCAGAGAGAGAGAGAGGCACGCAGAGAGAGGGAGGCACGCAGAGAGAGGGATGCAGAGAGAGAGAGAGAGAGAGGCAGAGAGAGAGAGAGAGAGACGCAGAGAGAGAGAGAGACGCAGAGAGAGAGAGACGCAGAGAGAGAGACGCCGAAACGCAGAGAGCGAGACGCAGAGAGAGAGCGAGCGAGACGCAGAGAGCGAGCGAGACGCAGAGAGCGAGCGAGACGCAGAGAGCGAGCGAGACGCAGAGAGCGAGCGAGACGCAGAGAGCGAGCGAGACGCAGAGAGCAAGCGAGACGCAGAGAGCGAGCGAGACGCAGAGAGAAAGAGCGAGATGCAGAGAGAGAGAAAGAGCGAGATGCAGAGAGAGAGAAAGAGCGAGACGCAGAAAGAGCGAGACGCAGAGAGAGAGAAAGAGCGAGATGCAGAGAGAGAGAAAGAGCGAGACGCAGAGAGAGAGAAAGAGCGAGACGCAGAGAGAAGGAGCGAGACGCAGAGAGAGAAGGAGCGAGACGCAGAGAGAGAAAGAGCGAGACGCAGAGAGAGAGCGAGACGCAGAGAGAGAAAGAGCGAGACGCAGAAAGAAAGAGGGAAAGCAAGACGCAGAGAGACAGTGAGACGCAGAGAGAGAGCAAGACGCGGAAAGAGGGAGAGCAAGACGCAGAGAGAGTGAGTTAGAGACGACGAGAGAGAGACGCAGAGAGAGAGAGAGAGAGCGAGATGCAGAAAGAGAGAGACAGAGAGCGAGATGCAGAGACAGCGAGATGCAGAGAGAGAAAGAGAGAGAGACGCAGAGAGAGAGAGAGACGCAGAGAGAGAGAGACGCAGAGAGAGAGAGACGCAGAGAGAGAGAGGCGCAGAGAGAGAGACGCAGAGAGAGAGACGCAGAGAGAGGGAGATGCAGAGAGAGAGAGAGACGCAGAGAGAGAGAGAGACGCAGAGAGAGAGAGAGACGCAGAGAGAGAGAGAGGCAGAGAGAGAGAGAGCGAGGGGCAGAGAGAGAGAGAGCGAGGCGCAGAGAGAGAGAGAGCGAGGTGCAGAGAGAGAGAGCGAGGTGCAGAGAGAGAGAGCGAGGTGCAGAGAGAGAGAGCGAGGTGCAGAGAGAGAGAGAGAGAGAGCGAGGCGCAGAGAGAGAGCGAGACGCAGAGAGAGAGCGAGGCGCAGAGAGAGAGCGAGGCGCAGAGAGAGCGAGGCGCAGAGAGAGAGAGCGAGACGCAGAGAGAGAGAGCGAGACGCAGAGAGAGAGAGAGCGAGACGCAGAGAGAGAGAGCGAGACGCAGAGAGAGAGAGAGCGAGACGCGGAGAGAGAGAGAGCGAAACGCAGAGAGAGAGAGCGAGACGCAAAGAGAGAGATGCAGAGAGAGAGAGAGAGAGAGATGCAGAGAGAGAGACGCAGAGAGAGAGAGGGACGCAGGGAGAGAGAGAGACACAGAGAGAGAGAGAGACGCAGAGAGAGAGAGAGACGCAGAGAGAGAGAGACGCAGAGAGAGAGAGAGACGCAGAGAGAGAGAGAGACGCAGAGAGAGAGAGAGACGCAGAGAGAGACGCAGAGAGAGACGCAGAGAGAGACGCAGAGAGAGACGCAGAGAGAGACGCAGAGAGAGACGCAGAGAGAGACGCAGAGAGAGACGCAGAGAGACGCAGAGAGAGACGCAGAGAGAGACGCAGAGAGAGACGCAGAGAGAGAGAGGCAGAGAGAGAGAGGCAGAGAGAGAGAGGCATGCAGAGAGAGAGAGAGAGGCACGCAGAGAGAGAGGGATGCAGAGAGAGAGAGGCAGAGAGAGAGACACGCAGAAACGCAGAGAGCAAGACGCAGAGAGAGAGAGAGCGAGGCGCAGAGAGAGAGAAAGAGCGAGACGCAGAGAGAGAGAGAGCGAGACGCAGAGAGAGAGAGAGCGAGACGCAGAGAGAGAGAGAGCGAGACGCAGAAAGAGCGAGACGTAGAGAGAGAGAAAGAGCGAGACGCAGAGAAAAAGAGCGAGACGCAGAGAAAAAGAGCGAGACGCAGAGAGAGAAAGAGCGAGACGCAGAGAGAGAGAGAGAGCGAGACGCAGAGAGAGAGAGAGCGAGACGCAGAGAGAGAGAGAGCGAGACGCAGAGAGAGAGAGAGCGAGACGCAGAGAGAGAGAGAGCGAGACGCAGAGAGAGAGAGAGCGAGACGCAGAGAGAGAGAGAGAGCGAGACGCAGAGAGACAGTGAGACGCAGAGAGAGAGCAAGACGCAGAGAGAGTTAGGGACGACGAGAGAGAGACGCAGAGAGAGAGAGAGCGAGATGCAGAAAGAGAGAGAGCGAGACGCAGAGAGAAAGAGCGAGACGTAGAGAGAGAGAAAGAGCGAGACGCAGAGAAAAAGAGCGAGACGCAGAGAGAGAAAGAGCGAGACGCAGAGAGAGAGAGAGCGAGACGCAGAGAGAGAGAGCGAGACGCAGAGAGAGAGCGAGACGCAGAGAGAGAGAGAGCGAGACGCAGAGAGAGAGCGAGACGCAGAGAGAGAGAGAGCGAGACGCAGAGAGACAGTGAGACGCAGAGAGAGAGCAAGACGCAGAGAGAGTTAGAGACGACGAGAGAGAGACGCAGAGAGAGAGAGCGAGATGCAGAAAGAGAGAGACAGAGAGCGAGATGCAGAGATAGCGAGACGCAGAGAGAGAGAGAGAGAGTCGCAGAGAGAGAGAGACGCAGAGAGAGAGAGACGCAGAGAGAGAGAGACGCAGAGAGAGATGCAGAGAGAGAGAGAGAGAGAAAGAGAGACGCAGAAAGAAAGAGAGGGAGAGCAAGACGCAGAGAGACAGTGAGACGCAGAGAGAGAGAGAGAGTGAGAGACGCCGAGAGAGAGACGCAGAGAGGGAGAGAGAGCGAGATGCAGAAAGAGAGAGACAGAGAGCGAGATGCAGAGACAGCGAGACGCAGAGAGAGAGACGCAGAGAGAGAGAGACGCAGAGAGAGAGAGACGCAGAGAGAGAGAGACGCAGAGAGAGAGAGACGCAGAGAGAGAGAGAGAGAGAGAAAGAGAGACGCAGAAAGAAAGAGAGGGAGAGCAAGACGCAGAGAGACAGTGAAACGCAGAGAGAGAGAGAGAGTGAGAGACGCCGAGAGAGAGAGAGATGCAGAGAGAGAGAGCGAGATGCAGAGACAGCGAGATGCAGAGAGAGAGAGAGAGACGCAGAGAGAGAGAGAGAGAGACGCAGAGAGAGAGAGAGCGAGATGCAGAAAGACAGTGAGACGCAGAGAGAGTGAGAGATGCAGAGAGAGAGACGCAGACAGAGAGAGAGATGCAGAGAGAGAGACGAGAGCGAGATGCAGAGACAGCGAGACGCAGAGAGAGAGAGAGACACAGAGAGAGAGAGAGACGCAGAAAGAAAGAGAGGGAGAGCAAGACGCAGAGAGACAGTGAGACGCAGAGAGAGAGTGAGAGACGCCGAGAAAGAGACGCAGAGAGAGATGCAGAGACAGAGAGCGAGACCCAGAGAGAGAGAGAGAGATGCAGAGAGAGAGAGACGCAGAGAGAGAGAGACACAGAGAGAGAAAGACGCAGAGAGAGAGACGCAGAGAGAGAGACGCAGAGAGAGAGACGCAGAGAGAGAGAGACGCAGAGAGAGAGAGAGACGCAGAGAGAGAGAGAGACGCAGAGAGAGAGAGACGTAGAGAGAGAGAGACGCAGAAAGAGAGAGACGCAGAGAGAGAGACGCAGAGAGAGAGACGCAGAGAGAGACGCAGAAAGAAAGAGAGGGAGAGCAAGACACAGAGAGACAGTGAGATGCAGAGAGAGTGAGAGACACCGAGAGAGAGACGCAGGGAGAGAGAGAGAGAGATGCAGAGAGAGACAGAGAGCGAAATGCAGAGACAGCGAGACACAGAGAGAGAGAGAGAGAGAGAGAGAGACGCAGAGAGAGAGAGAGAGACACAGAGAGAGAGAGACGCAGAGAGAGAGACGCAGAGAGAGAGAGAGAGAAACGCAGAGAGAGAGAGAGAGAGACGCAGAGAGAGAGGGACGCAGAGAGAGAGACGCAGAGAGAGAGAGACGCAGAGAGAGAGAGACGCAGAGAGAGAGAGACGCAGAGAGAGAGGGACGCAGAGAGAGAGGGACGCAGAGAGAGAGGGACGCAGAGAGAGAGGGACGCAGAGAGAGAGGGACGCAGAGAGAGAGGGACGCAGAGAGAGAGGGACGCAGAGAGAGAGGGACGCAGAGAGAGAGGGACGCAGAGAGAGAGGGACGCAGAGAGAGAGGGACGCAGAGAGAGAGGGACGCAGAGAGAGAGGGACGCAGAGAGAGAGGGACGCAGAGAGAGAGGGACGCAGAGAGAGAGAGGGACGCAGAGAGAGAGAGGGATGCAGAGAAAGGGATGCAGAGAGAGAGAGAGAGAGATGCAAAGAGAGAGATGCAGAGAGAGAGACGCAGAGAGAGAGAGCGAGACGCAGAGAGAGAGAGCGAGACGCAGAGAGAGAGAGACGCAGAGAGAGAGAGAGAGAGAGGCAGAGGGCGGGAGAGAGAGAGGCAGAGAGCGGGAGCGAGAGAGGCAGAGAGCGGGACAGAGAGAGGCAGAGAGCGGGACAGAGAGAGGCAGAGAGCGGGAGAGAGAGAGGCAGAGAGCGGGAGAGAGAGAGGCAGAGAGCTGGAGAGAGAGAGGCAGAGAGCTGGAGAGAGAGAGGCAGAGAGCGGGAGAGAGAGAGGCAGAGAGCGGGACAGAGAGAGGCAGAGAGCGGGAGAGAGAGAGGCAGAGAGCGGGAGAGAGAGAGGCAGAGAGCGGGAGAGAGAGAGGCAGAGAGCGGGACAGAGAGAGGCAGAGAGCGGGACAGAGAGAGGCAGAGAGCGGGACAGAGAGAGGCAGAGAGCGGGACAGAGAGAGGCAGAGAGCGGGACAGAGAGAGGCAGAGAGCGGGACAGAGAGAGGCAGAGAGCGGGACAGAGAGAGGCAGAGAGCGGGACAGAGAGAGGCAGAGAGCGGGACAGAGAGAGGCAGAGAGCGGGACAGAGAGAGGCAGAGAGCGGGACAGAGAGAGGCAGAGAGCGGGACAGAGAGAGGCAGAGAGCGGGACAGAGAGAGGCAGAGAGCGGGACAGAGAGAGGCAGAGAGCGGGACAGAGAGAGGCAGAGAGCGGGACAGAGAGAGGCAGAGAGCGGGACAGAGAGAGGCAGAGAGCGGGACAGAGAGAGGCAGAGAGCGGGACAGAGAGAGGCAGAGAGCGGGACAGAGAGAGGCAGAGAGCGGGACAGAGAGAGGCAGAGAGCGGGAGAGAGAGAGGCAAAGAGCGGGACAGAGAGAGGCAGAGAGCGGGACAGAGAGAGGCAGAGAGCGGGACAGAGAGAGGCAGAGAGCGGGACAGAGAGAGGCAGAGAGCGGGACAGAGAAAGGCAGAGAGCGGGACAGAGAGAGGCAGAGAGCGGGACAGAGAGAGGCAGAGAGCGGGACAGAGAGAGGCAGAGAGCGGGACAGAGAGAGGCAGAGAGCGGGACAGAGAGAGGCAGAGAGCGGGACAGAGAGAGGCAGAGAGCGGGACAGAGAGAGGCAGAGAGCGGGACAGAGAGAGGCAGAGAGCGGGACAGAGAGAGGCAGAGAGCGGGACAGAGAGAGGCAGAGAGCGGGACAGAGAGAGGCAGAGAGCGGGACAGAGAGAGGCAGAGAGCGGGACAGAGAGAGGCAGAGAGCGGGACAGAGAGAGGCAGAGAGCGGGACAGAGAGAGGCAGAGAGCGGGACAGAGAGAGGCAGAGAGCGGGACAGAGAGAGGCAGAGAGCGGGACAGAGAGAGGCAGAGAGCGGGACAGAGAGAGGCAGAGAGCGGGACAGAGAGAGGCAGAGAGCGGGACAGAGAGAGGCAGAGAGCGGGACAGAGAGAGGCAGAGAGCGGGACAGAGAGAGGCAGAGAGCGGGACAGAGAGAGGCAGAGAGCGGGACAGAGAGAGGCAGAGAGCGGGACAGAGAGAGGCAGAGAGCGGGACAGAGAGAGGCAGAGAGCGGGACAGAGAGAGGCAGAGAGCGGGACAGAGAGAGGCAGAGAGCGGGACAGAGAGAGGCAGAGAGCGGGACAGAGAGAGGCAGAGAGCGGGACAGAGAGAGGCAGAGAGCGGGACAGAGAGAGGCAGAGAGCGGGACAGAGAGAGGCAGAGAGCGGGACAGAGAGAGGCAGAGAGCGGGACAGAGAGAGGCAGAGAGCGGGACAGAGAGAGGCAAAGAGCGGGACAGAGAGAGGCAGAGAGCGGGACAGAGAGAGGCAGAGAGCGGGACAGAGAGAGGCAGAGAGCGGGACAGAGAGAGGCAGAGAGCGGGACAGAGAGAGGCGGAGAGCGGGAGAGAGAGAGGCGGAGAGAGGGAGAGAGAGAGGCGGAGAGCGGAAGAGAGAGAGGCAGAGAGCGGGAGAGAGAGAGGCAGAGAGCGGGACAGAGAGAGGCAGAGAGCGGGACAGAGAGAGGCAGAGAGCGGGAGAGAGAGAGGCAGAGAGTGGGAGAGACAGAGGGGGGGAGCAGGAGAGAGAGAGAGAGGGGAGCGGGAGAGAGAGGGGGGGAGCGGGAGAGAGAGAGAGGGCGAGCGGGAGAGGAGAAGGGAGAGTGGGAAGGGAGAGTGAGGGGAAGGGAGAGTGAGGGGAAGGGAGAGTGAGGGGAAGGGAGAGTGAGGGGAAGGGAGAGTGAGGGGAAGGGAGAGTGAGGGGAAGGGAGAGTGAGGGGAAGGGAGAGTGAGGGGAAGGGAGAGAGGGAGAGGGGAAGGGAGAGTGAGGGCAAGGGAGAGTGAGGGCAAGGGAGAGTGAGGGCGAGGGAGAGTGAGGGCGAGGGAGAGTGAGGGCGAGGGAGAGTGAGGGCGAGGGAGAGTGAGGGCGAGGGAGAGTGAGGGCGAGGGAGAGTGAGGGCGAGGGAGAGTGAGGGCGAGGGAGAGTGAGGGCGAGGGAGAGTGAGGGGGAGGGAGAGTGAGGGGGAGGGAGAGTGAGGGGGAGGGAGAGTGAGGGCGAGGGAGAGTGAGGGCGAGGGAGAGTGAGGGGGAGGGAGAGTGAGGGCGAGGGAGAGTGAGGGGGAGGGAGAGTGAGGGGGAGGGAGAGTGAGGGGGAGGGAGAGTGAGGGCGAGGGAGAGTGAGGGGGAGGGAGAGTGAGGGGGAGGGAGAGTGAGGGAGGGAGGGAGAGAGAGGGAGGGGGAGAGAGAGGGAGGGAGATAGAGGGAAGGAGAGAGAGGGAGTGGGTGGGGGGAAGGATAGAGAGAGAGGGAGGGGGAAGGGATGGGGTGGGAGAAAGTGAGAGAGAGACACGCACACACCGGGGCACAGGCAGAGAGAGAAAGAGAGGAAGAGACTCAGAGGAAGGGAGGGAGGAAAAGACCGAGAGGGAGGGAGGGATAGACCGAGAGGGAGGGAGGGAGGGAGAGACCGAGAGGGAGGGAGGGAGAGAGAGACAGAGAGGGAGGGAGGGAGGGAGGGAGAGACCGGGAGGGAGGGAGAGACCGAGAGGGAGGGAGAGAGAGACAGAGAGAGGGAGTGTGGGAAGGAGAGACAGAGAGAGGGAGTGTGGGAGGGAGAGACAGAGAGAGGGAGTGTGGGAGGGAGAGACAGAGAGAGGGAGTGTGGGAGGGAGAGACAGAGAGAGGGAGTGTGGGAGGGAGAGACAGAGAGAGGGAGTGTGGGAGGGAGAGACAGAGAGAGGGAGGGTGGGAGGGAGAGACAGAGAGAGGGAGTGTGGGAGGGAGAGACAGAGAGAGGGAGTGTGGGAGGGAGAGACAGAGAGAGGGAGGGTGGGAGGGAGAGACAGAGGGAGGGAGGGTGGGAGGGAGAGATACAGCAAGGAGGGAGGGAGAGAGAAATAGGGAGGGAGGGAGAGGGACAGAGGGATGGAGGGAGAGGGACAGAGGGAGAGGGACAGAGGGAGAGGGACAGAGGGAAAGGGACAGAGGGAAAGGGACAGAGGGAGGGAGGGAGACAGAGGGAGGGATAGAGGAAGAGGGAGGGAGAGAGACCGAAGGAGGGAGGGAGGGAGCAATACCAAGAGAGGGAGGGAGACAGAGGTAGGGAGGGAGGCAGATGGAGGGAGAGAGAGGGAGGGAGAAAGAAAGACAAAGGGAGATAGACCGAGGGAGGAAGGGGGACAGAGGGAGGGAGAGGGATAGAGGAGGGAGAGAGAGGGAGAGACACCTAGACAGACTGGGGGAGTGAGTGAGAGAGAGAGAGAGACAGACAGACAGACAGAGAGGAAGAAAGGATGAGGGAGAAGGATTAAAGAGAATTAGATTATTACCCTTCAGCGACTGGCAAGTGAGCTTGAGTGGATTGTTATGTCGGAGTAAAGGCCGGACACTTGCTGCTTTGAATTCCAACTCAGTTACAGGCAGCTTTTTAATCAGAGGCTCTGAACAGGAGCTTGACCGGCTGCCTGCATGAGCAACATGACAGCAGTCTGCTGGCACAGTAATGAGCCTGTAGTCGTGTTCCTCTTGTTGCCGTAGAAATCCTCACATTAAAATAACTGCTCACATCCAGACTGTGAAAATGAATCAACTGTGCCGGCCCATACACGGCATCACACTCGCCATATTTCCAGCTCAGGAATAAACTTCCCACACAGAGTGATGCCTGTGCAGGAAGCCAGTGCTGCAGCTCGTACGACAACCAGCATCACTGGTACCGCGTTTAGAACAGAAAACATGCAGAGCTACACAGAAAGCAAAAACATCAACCTCTGCACTATGAAGACAGGAACAGGAAGAGGCTATTCAGCCCCTCGAGTCTGTTCAGCCATTCTATGAGATCATGGCTGATCTGCTACCTAACTCTACGTCCCTGTCTTCACCCCATGTCCCCTTGGTGCCTTAACAAAAACCTGACAATCTCAGATTGAAAATGAACAATTGATCCAGAGCCAGTTACCATTCGTGGGAGAGGATTTCAAACCTCTACCACCCTGTGTGCGTCAAAGCGTTTTCACTGCTTTCACTGCTGAAACGTCTGGCTCTCATTTTTACAACATGTTCCCCTCATCCTCGTCTCTCCAAACCAGCGGAAATAGTTTCTCCCCATCCGCCCAACTGTTCCCTCTTAATATATCTTAAAAACTCTGAACAAATCGCCCCTTAATCTTCAAAATTCTAGGGGAGTACAGCCCTAGTTTGTTTTAACATCTCCTCGTGACCTTTGGTGCCCTGATGTCCCTCTGGTAAATCCACACTGCAGCTCCTCCAAGGCCTGGCCTGCTTAACGCGAGCTCAGGGAAACCTGCCTGTCCACTCCCGGGAATCACTCACATCGGGGGAATGGCTCCCTCGGCACTGGGAATCTTTTCATACGTCGCACACCAAGGAACATTATTCAGGCACAAGCCTGGCTAGTAACAGTCGCTGGCTCTATGAAGAAGGCATTGACAGCCAAGTTGCTCCTGCCGCCTCCTGATTGCCACACTGTCCTGCAGGGGTACCTCAGGAGCTGGGACGCCGGTTCCTTATCCATCCTCCCGCTGCTCCACGGGGCCAACAGCTGGCAGTACCAGTGAGATTTCTCCTCAACCCTTTTCTCCTGTCCATTGTGGGAGGTTTCCAACCCCCTCCAATGCCCCGCCTCCCCCCCCCCAACGCTTTGAAAGGCTTTGACCCTCTCGACCCATCGTCCATTCCAGGTAACAGCGGGGCCAGTAGCATAGTGGCAATGTGACTGGGCTAGCAATCCAGAGGCCCTGTGCCTCTCTCTCTCCCTCAGGACACATGGGTTCAAATCATCCCACGCCAGCTGGGGAAATTTAAATTTAGTGAATAAATCTGAAATAAAATGCTAGTCTCAGTAATAATAATCATGAAACTATCAGTAAAAACCCATCTGGTCCACTAATGTGCTTTAGGGATGGAAATCTGCTGTCCTGACCTGGTCTGGCCTACACGTGACTCCAGACCCACAGCAATGTGGTTGACTCTTAACTGCCCTCTGATAATCTCTCCACCACTCTACTCTCAATCAACAGCAAAGTGATGGGAGATGATGGTGACGCGCTCACAAATGGCACTAACCTGCTCACTAATTTTACTCTAGGTTCCATCAGGAAGTAGCTCCTGACCTCGTTACAGCCTAGGTCCAAACTTGGACAAAATAGCAGAATTACAGAGATGACAGCGACTGCCCTTAACATCAAGGCAGTACCTGACCGAGTGTGGCATCAAGGAACCCTAGTAAAAGATGAAGTGTTTTTTTTTAATTCATTCATGGGGTGTGGGCTTCTCTGGCTGGGCCAGCATTTATTGCCCATCCCTAACTGCCCTTGAGAAGGTGATGGTGAGCTGCCTTCTTGAACCGCAGCAGTCAATGTGGTGTAGGTACACCCACAGTGCTGTTAGGAAGGGAGTTCCAGGATTTTGATCCAGTGACAGTGAAGGAACGGTGATATATTCCCGAGTCGGGATAGTGAGTGACTTGGAGGGGAACTTCCAGGTGGTGGTGTTCCCATCTATCTGCTGCCCTTGTCCTTTTAGATGGTAGCGGTCATGGGTTTGGAAGGTGCTGTCTAAGGAGCCTTGGTGAACTCCTGCAGTGCAAGATGCACTTGGTACACACTGCTGCTACTGTGCATTGGTGGTGGAGGGAGTGAATGTTTGTGGATGGGGCACCAATCAAGTGGGCTGCTTTGTCCTGGACGGTGTCAAGTTTCTTGAGTGTTGTGGGAGCTGCACTCATCCAGGCAAGTGGAGAGTATTCCATCACACTCCTGACTTGTGCCTTGTAGATGGTGGACAGGCTTTGGGGATGGTGTCAAAAGGTGAATTCCTCGTTGCAGGATTCCTAGCCTCTGACCTGCTCTGGTTGCCACAGTATTTATATGGCTAGTCCATGGGAACATATGGACATACATATGAATTCGGAGCAGGAATAGGCCACTTGGCCCTCATGCCCACTCTGACGTTCAATAAGATCATGGCTGATGTGATTGTGATCTCAACCCCACATTCCTGCCTACCCCCGATAACCTTTCACCTCCTTGATAATCAAGAACCTATCTGCCTCTGCCTTAAAATATTCAAAGACTCTGCTTCCATCGCCTTTTGAGAAGAGTTCCAAAGGTTCAAATCCTCAGAAAAAAATTTTCATCTGTCATATTTTTAAACAGTGACCCCTAGCTCTAGACTCTCCCAGAAGAGGGAACATCCTCTCCACATCCATCCTGTCAAGAGACCTCTCAGGATCTTATATGTTTCAATTAAGTCGCCTCTTACTCTTCTAAACTCCAGTGGATACAAGCCTAACCTGTCCAATCTTTTCTCATAAGACAACCCGCCCATTCCAGGTATTCGTCTAGTAAACCTTCGCTGAACTGCTTCCAACACATTTACATCCTTCCTTAAATAAGGAGACCAATGTAGTACACAGTACTCCCGATGTGGTCTCACAAGTGCCCTGTATAATTGAAGCAGAAGCTCTCTTCAGTATTCAATTCCTCTCGCAATAAATGATAACATTCTATTAGCTTTCCTAATTATTTGCTGTACCTGCTAACTAACCTTTTAAGATTCATGTACTAGGACACCCAGATCCCTCTGCACCTCAGAGCTCTGCAATCTCAGCATTTAGACAAGATGCTTCTTTTTTATTCTTCCTGCCAAAATGGGCAAATTCACATTTGCCCACATTATACTCCATTTGCCAGATCTTTGCCCACTCACTTAATCTATCTGTGTCCTTTTAAAGCCTTCTTGTGTCCTCTTTGCAACTTACTTTCCTATCTATCTTTGTCAAAGCAAATTTAGCCACCATACCTTCAGTCCCTTCATCCAAGTCATTTTCATGAGTTGTAAAAAGCTGAGGCCTCAGCACTGATCCCTGTGGCGCGCCACTCGTTACATCCTGTCAATCGAAAATTACTCATTTATGCCTACTCATAGGCATGTTTCCCGTTAGCTAGCCAATTTTCTATCCATGCCAATATGTTACCCCCTTTTATTTTCCACAACAATCTTTGATGTGGCACCTTATCAAATGCCTTCTGGAAATCTATGTAGAATATATCCACTGGTTCCCCTTTATCCACAGCACTTGTTACATCTTCAATGAACTCCAATAAATTGGTTAAACATGATTTTCCTTTGACAAAACCATGTTGAATAATAGCTTCTGACATTTTCCCTTGATAGATGTTAAGCTAACTGGCCTGTAGTTTCCCGCTTTCTGTCTCCCTCTCTTTTTGAATAAAGGAATTACATTCGCTTTTTTCCAATCTAAATGCAATCTTCCCAGAATCTAGTGAATTTTGGAAAATTAAAACCAACTTATCAACTATCTCAGTCGGCACTTCTTTTAAGATGAAGTCCATCAGGGCCCAGAAACTTGTCAGCCCACAGCTCCAACAATTTGCTTAGTAACACTTCCCTGGTGATTGTAATTTTCTTGCGTTCTTCAAGAAAATCCTCAAGATTCTTCTCAAGAATTGAGAGACACCAATTGGAGTCATATCGAGCACAAAGGAAGATGGCTGCAGTTGCTGGAGGCCAATCAGCTCAGTCCCAGGACATCATTGCGGGAGTTCCTCAGGGTGGTGTCCTGAGCCCAACCATCAATGACCTATGGCAATGTTTGCTGACGACTGCAGTGTTCAGCACCACTGCAACTCCTCAGGTAATGAAGCAGTCCATGCCTGCACGTAGCAAAATCTTGCTATTTGCAGACAGGACCACACTCAGCCTGAAACTAATAAGTGGCAAGGAACATTCACAAGTGCAGGCAACGACTAAGAGAGGATCTAACCACCTCGCCCTCGATACTCAATGATATTACCATTGCTAAATTCCCTACCATCAATATCTTGGGGTCAATGTTGGTCAGAAACTGAACTGGACCAGCCACGTAAATGTTGTGGCTACAAGGGCAAGTCGGAGCTGTGAATTCTGCGGCAAATTCTGTGAATTCTGCGGCGAATTCTGTGAATTCTGCGGCGAATTCTGTGAATTCTGCGGCGAATTCTGCGGCGAATTCTGTGAATTCTGCGGCGAGTAACTCACCCCTTGAATCTCAAAGCCTGTCTGAAAACCACAAGGCACAAGACAGGAGTTTGATGGTATACTCTCGACTTGTCTGGATGAAGCAAAAAGCTCGACACCATCGAGGACAAAACAGCCCCACTCACCACCGTAAAACATTCATTCCCACCACCACCACCAGCACACAGTGGCGGCAGTGTGTACCGTCTACAAGACTTCTTCCACAGCACCTTCTAAACCCGCAACCTCAACCACCTAGATGGGCAAGGGCAGCAGACACATGGAAACACCATCACCTGCAAGTTCCCCTCCAAGTCACTGACCATCCTGACTTGGAAATATATCGTCGTTCCTTCACTGTCGCTGGGTCAAGATCCTGGAACTCCCTTCCCTAACGCCACTGTGGACTGGAGTGGTTCAAGAAGGCAGCTCAGCATCACCTTCTCAAACACAAGAGGTAAAGATAATAAATGTGGGCATTGCCAGTGATGCCCACATTCCATGTACAAATTTATTTTAAAAAGTGCTCCTTTTTTTTTGGGAGGGAAATTGAAAAAGCACTGCTGAGAAACAAGGCCCTTGGAACCTACTTTACTTTACACGATGTACATGAATGAACGGGTGCAGAGGGGACTTTGCCCCCAGACTAGTACCTCTGAGTCACTGCCAATGACTCCAGTTCTGAATGTGGGTGAGGCTCACTGGGGGGGGGGGTGGAGGGTGGGTTCCACTGCGCCTCAGCTCTTGCTTATACCTCCAGCAGCTGGTAGTGCACACCGGAGGACATGCACCTCGCCTTATCTGCTAAATTAAGTGAGGGTATCGGCAGCTTCCCCTGTTGTAGTCGTGGGTGACATCACCCCTCTGGAGGAAGAAGCCTGGAACGATGGACGAGGCAGATAATCCTAAGAAGAGGACAATGGCTGTGAAGGCGGATGCCAGCAAGGTGTGTGATACATCCAGGGCACTCTCCTGATGAAGTGGACTTGTGGCCTGTGACCTCAGAAAAGGATGGGGCCTTACGGAGCATCATCCCATAGTTAGCAATGGGACATGGTCACAAAAATGTGGGTGCTTGCAGTAGAAGTGACTGTCGTAACATTACATCCAACCTCAAAAGAGGAAGGGACCTGAAGATGATGTTATGAATGAACAAGTAATAAAAACAGAAAAAACACTCAGCAGGTCAAACAGTATCTGTGGAGAGAAACAGAATTAATGTTCCTGAATCTAAAAGGTCATAGACCTGAAACATTAACTCTGTTTCTTTCTCCACTCTTGCTGTCTGACCTGAGTATTTCCAGTATTTTCTATTTTTATTTCAGATTTCCAGCAGCTGCAGTATTGTGCTTTGGGATGAACCAGGCGACAGCTTCAACTACAATTCAGTTTCTGATCACTCCTTTGCCATGTCAAAAATCTACACATTATGTGGCGCTGCCCATCTAGGAGATGGTCCTGGGCCACTTTGAGTTAGCTGGCTGGGGATTATCTAGCAGTAATCTTCGAAGTGAGACCTCCATCTGTCAGTGCGACTGTTCCAGACTCATCTCCAAGCAGCCTCTTCGAAAGCAAGACAAACCAATCCTGAACATTGACCCGGCTGCTGCGACTCTGAGAATTAACCATTTCTAACAAGTGCCTGAAGGTCGTTTGGTGCAGTGGGGGTAGCGTCCTTGCCTCTGGGCCAGAAGCCCTGGGTTCAAGTCCCAGTCCAGGACTTGATGGCCAAGGAAGGTGCATTCATAATGTGGCCAAACAGGTTGATTATCAGCCTGTAAATCTTTCCAACATGCCTGATGTGAGGAGAGCTTCCTGGTCAGCCATACTGCAGAAGGCCACGGGTAAACCACTGCAATACTTCCCTCCCCGCTGTCCCTACCCTCTCTGTCCCTCCATGATCCATAGGTGTCCACGGTCGCCAAAGCCCTCCTATGGCATGGTACCTGAAGGAGGCAGAGCAAGTGTCTGACTTCGTATCAGAGGCAAAGCGCAAGTCAAATTAAAAATCTCTCCCAGGCCAAAGAGGTAAAAATCTCAAAATTGTTGCAGTGGTTCAGAGCTGACAGCATGGCAATGTGAATTTCCAGACAGTTGGACAATGGCGGTCTTGTCCCCGACAGACATAACTTTCAATCCAGTTAGGTTTCAATTAAGCAACAGGAGGAAAACCATAACACGAGGATGGGCAGATCAGGTCTAGTCACGGCCTGGAGAGGTTGCAATACAAAGTCTGCCATCCTTTTCTCGTTTCCCCACCTCGAATTAATTCAGCCTTACCATCAGATCGAGGTAGGAACAGGGTTAGGAGAATTGCTACCATGTTTAGCATCTAGAGACAGCATCACGTACACCTTCCTCAGTCAGGTATTGCATGAATTAGGAGCACAGTAAAGCTCTCTTTAGTGTGCTGCATCAATCTGCAAACTGCACTCAAATACAATTAAGTTGCTTGAAGTCTTCAGCAACCAAGTCATTCAGCTCAACAGGTCTATGCCGGTATTGAGACTTCACATGAACCTGCTCCCACCCCTCTTCTTCACCCCCTACCCGACCCTCCATTTAACAAGTCCTTCTTGTGTAAATTTTGCTGGAATTCTGTGGTAAGCTATAAACTCATTTAAAAGATTACCAAATTTCAGTTTTTCTTTAAATTTATTTTTTCCCTCTTATCCATAGTTAAAAAAACCCCCCAGCATATACAAAACAATCCATTCATTCCCAAGTCACCATCGCTGTTAAGAGCATTTCAGCTATTTGAGGGTGCAGTGATGTAAGGACATCTCTTTTCTCTAATCTGCACTCTTCTCCCTCTATTGTGGACAGTGCCCAACAACCTAAACAGGAACAGTCCAGCCCAGGAACAAACATCAGTCAAGGCTTCACTCCCAACTTTAGGGCTCAGAGCAAGAATCTGCTGTAACACCTCCTCATTCCATCTGCAATACTCATGTGCAAGGAAGTAAGGTGCAAGACTGACTCTGCTGAGGTGCAGGTCAAAGCTACAGAATATTCAGCAGCGAAATGGGCCATTCAGCCCCTCTGGTTTGTGTTCCACATGTACCTTCACCCAATCTTAGCAATATAACCTTCTACTTCTTCCTTCCTTCCTTATCTAGCTTCCCCTTAAATGCATCCATGCTATTCACTTCAACCGCTCCATATTGTAGTGAGTACGATATTCTCATCACTCTCTGGGTAAAAAGAAAGATTTTGCCTGAATTCCATTCTGGATTTATCAGTGTCCGGCTTATATTTATGGCCCCTAATTTTGGTCTCTTTCACAAGAGGAAACCCCTTTGCCACATGTGCCCGATTGAGAATCCCTTCACAATTTTAAAAACCTCTGCCCTAACCCTTCTCTCAGATTGGAGGCCCAGTCTATTCAGTCTTGGTCATGAATACTGGGGCTCCACCAATTTCAGTGACATGCTGCTACCTGGAGACAGACAAGGCATTCACACCAGACAAAGTTAATTCCTTATGCTCGTTCCCTATCTGACGAATTTATCCAGGGAGACAGTTCCTACCTGTTGGGTGTCCCGACACATCTTGGGTGTGACCATTCATGCCACGAGACTTCTTATACGTGTCACAATTCAAGAATACTGACTGCAAGCACAAAGAGGAAAGGGAATGGGAAAATTAGAGAAGATTCCTGCCTGAGAGAGAAAATGGTTAAGAGAGAGTTTATTGTGGCATTCGATTTAGGGGAGATGATGGCATAGTGGTGATGTTGCCGGACTAGTAATCCAGGCTAATGCTCTGGGGGCATGGGTTCAAATCCCACCAAAGCAGCTGGTGAAATCTGAATTCAGTTAATAAATCTGGAATATAAAGCTAGTCTCAGTAATGGTGACCATGTTTGCCATAAAAACCCATCTGGTTCACTTTAGGGAAGGAAATCTGCCACCCTCACCTGGTCTGGCCTACATGTGACTCCAGACCCACAGCAACGTGATTGAGTCTGAAATGGCCGAACAAGGTCAGTTCAGGGGCAATCAGGAATGGGCAGCAAATGCTGGCCTTGCCAGTGATGTCCACATCCCATGAAAGAATTTTTAAAAATTAAACGGTTCAAATATGGCAAGATAGAAAACTGCTTCAAAGTACAACAGGCTAGTAGGGCAAAATGCAAGTTCAGTAAACTTAGTACTCTATCCAAGGAAAAACTATTCCCATTGGCTGAAGAGTCAATAATCAGTGGGCAGAGATAAAAGCTTTTACGTAACAAGTTGCTGTGAACCAGAAGGCACCGCTTGATAAATTAAAGGAAACAGATTCAACGGTAACTTTCAAAAAGGGAATTGAATAAATACTGGAAGAGGAATGATTTACAGGGCTAAGGAGAAAAAAAATAGGAAAGTGGGACTAATTGGACAGATAGTTTGAAGAGCCAGCACAGGGCTGATAGGCCAAATGACCTCCTTCTGTGCTTCATTGTTCTGTGATTCCATGAACTGGTGTTTTCTGACCCATACAGTTCCAAGAAAACTAACAAGCCATCATTCCACAATTCCCAAGGCTGCATATATTACTTACTGACTCAGTAGGATGTGTATAATCGGAAGCTTTATTATTCTTGCAGTTGTTCTGTTTGGAAGCGAGCTCCACTGACTCAGTCTCACAGGCATCCTGCTCCAAATCTGTGTAAATTTTACAAAGTTAAGAACACTTTGCGGCCTACATAATCTTCAGTTCACCCAAAACTCTGCTGCCTGAATCCTAATTTGCCCAAAGTCCCATTTACCCATCACCCATGTGCTCGCTGACATACGTTGGCTCCCAGCCCAGCAACATACTGAGTGGTGGCCTTGCTGCCTATGTGCAATGCTCTGGAATTCACTCTGGGACCTCCTGTGCCTCTCTGCGCTTCTTTAAGGCGTTTCTGAAAACCTTGCTTTTTAGCCAGGTCTTTATGTGACTATCAAATTTTGCTCTCTGAGCCAGCTTTGGGACATTTTATGATGTTAAATGCGCTGTGTAAAATACAATTGGTGCTTGTAATCAGGTACGCTCAAGCATTGCATTAAATTTACAGCACTTAAAGCGGACATTCAACCCGACAGATCACCAGAGACCCCTCCCACACTTCATTGCCTAACCCTGTCGACGAACCTTCTAATCCTTTCTCCCTCGTCTTGTTTATTGAGCTTTCCCTTATATGTATCTGCAGAAAAATAATGAGAAAGAGAGAGAGAGAGAGAGAGAGAGAGAGGAAGGAAGAATGAGAAGGAACGAATGCAGAGCCTAGATGTAAACACAAGGAGTGGGAAAGATGGGGAAGGAAAGACCATGTGGGATGAAGTCTGTGTCAAAACACATGTTGATGCTAACTGCCGTCCCAAATCAGCCTCTTGTTGGTTTTATTTCTGTAGTGTATGCACCCTCTTTATCGCGGTTTTTCACATTCCTCTCATGACAGCATTCTGCCAGTTACCGCGTGTATCCTTCAGATTCCCTTCCCAATTCCCTAAAATTTCGCTGCGACCTGATTTTGTCCTTTTCTTGCCCAGTTTTTCTGGCTACTGTCCTTTTCTCTTTTCATTAATGTTCTTCCCTGTTCAGTATTACTTCCACACTTGCTTTCTTTTGTTCGTGTACTTGCTCCACACACCATATTTTGTGCCTGAATCATTGCTGCCAAGGCTCTCAACGTATATACTGGGCGCCATCTACTGTACAGAGAGCAGAAGAGGAGATGCGTTTTCACAAGATCGTTCTCCAACTGTTAATAAATTTGCTGCGTTTATTTATTTTATTCATTCTTGGGATGTGGGTGTCACTGGCTATTTCAGCATCCCTGATTGCCCTTGAGAAGGTGGTGGTGAGCTGCCTTCTTGAACTGCTGCAGTCCATGTGGTGTAGGGAGTTCCAGGATTTTGACTCAGCGACAGTGAAGGAATGGCCGATATATTTCCAAGTCAGGATGGTGAGTGGCTTGGAGGGGGACTTGCAGGTTGTGACGTTCCCATGTACAATCCCCACCCTGAACTATTTGATCAATTAACCTTTACCATGTTTGAAACCTCATATGAACATGCAAGAAATCCATTTGCAGCCATATAAAACATAAAAAAGGACAGACTGCAAGATTTCTAAACAGAGAAAATTAACCCAAAATACAATCACAGAATCTTTACAGTGCAGAAGGAGGCCATTTCAGTCCATCCAGACTGTACTGGCTCTCTGGGGGAGTATTTCAACTGGTCCCACTCCCCTGCCTTATCCCCGTTACCTGGCATATTCTCTGTTCAGGTAGCAATCCGATTCCCTGTTGAATACCTCGATCGATCCTGTCTCCACCACTCTCTCAGGAAGCTTGCTCCAGAACCCAACTCTGGGTGAAAAATTTTTTCCTCACACCACATTTACTCTTTGCCAATGATTTTGAATCTGGGTCCTCTAGTTCCTGATGCTCTGAGTGGGGACAGTTTCTCACTATTTACCATGTCTATACCCCTCAGGATCTTGAATACTTTTATCAAGTCTCCTTTCAGCCTTCTTTTTTCCATAGAAAACAGTTCCAACCTCTCCAATCTATCCTCGTAGCTACAGTTCTTCATCCCTGGAATCATTCTTGTGAATCTCCTCTGCACTCTCTCCAATGCCTTCACATCCTTCCTCAAGTATGGTGTCCAGAACTGGACGCAGGACTCCAGATGAGGCCTAACTAGTGTCTTATAAGTGTGTCTGAGAGTTTTCACAAAAATACGGAGCAAGTATATTTCCTGCAGCTGACGGTATAATGTCCAGATTCTACCATTAATAGTCCAGAACTGAAAAGTAGTAACGAATTGACCTGGTTTCGCCTGAATCAGTAAAACGTCAATCCTTGCTTTTAAGACTTTGGTGGCTGGAAAAATGTTAATATTTCCACACAAAGAGTGCTATCTTTCCTACCTCTCCGTATACAGGCAGCAGCAGAGATAAGTCTAAGCTAGCGAGTCAATTCTGGAGGCCCACTCGACGTTGTGTGTGCTTATTATTCACTGGTTTGCCCGTTCAATTTTACTGGCCTGGGGACTTGGACAAGCTTGGATAATCAGAAAACCGGGATCTACTGGCATTGTAGCGCGAGATATAATTAAGGGAGCTCTAAGGGGAGATGAGAAAAAAAAAAGAAATTCACCCAGAGGACGGATGGGGTCTAGAACTCACTGCCTGAAAGGGTGGGATAGGCAGCAAACCTCATCTCTTGAAAAAGGTACCTGGATGTGCATCTGAAGTGCTGTAACCTGCAGGGCTACGGACCAAAATGCCAGAGAGTGGGATTAGCCCGGGTGGCTCGGTTGGTCGGCCAGGAAAGACATGATGGGCCAAGTGGCCTCCTACTGCGCAGTGAACTTTCTATGATTCTATTCAAACCTTGTGCAGTGTGGCATGCACTTACACAGCACACAAAGACACGATACATGAATACCCCTGCACTAATGGATCTCCAGAAGTATTATCCTTGGCAAACAATCATATGTTGTTTAATAAGGAGGTATAGTAAACCGTGTTTTTAAAATTTATTCTTTCATGAGATGTGGCCATCACTGGCAATGCCAGCATTTGTTGCCTAATTACCCTTGAACTGAGTGGCTTGCTAGGCCATTTCAGAGGGCAGTTAAGAGTCAACCACATTGTTATGGGTCTGGAGTCACATGTATGCCAGACTGGGTAAGGACGGCAGATTTCCTTCCCTAAAGGACATTAGTCAACCAGATGGGGTTTTTTTTAACGACCATTGATGAAAACTAGTTTCAAATCTAGTAATTGAATTCAAACTCAACCAGATTCTGTGGTGTAAATTGGACCCACATTTCTTTTATTCTTTTATGGCATTTGGGGCGTCACTAGCTAGGCCAGCATTTATTGCCCATCCCCAATCACCTTTGAAGTGGTGATGGACAGCCACCTTCTTGAACTGCTGCAGTCCATGTGGTGCAGGTACACCCACAGTGCTGGTCCCCAGAGTATTAGCTAGGGCTTCTGGATTACTAGCCCAATGACATCACCACCAAGCCACCATCTCCCATTTCACCTATGATGTCTTACTTCTCTGCTGCTCCCTCCCTTTAGATTCAAGTCTAATTGTTAAGGAAACTGAACCTCTGGTCGATCAACCTTTAATTGGTAAAAGATTTACAAGAGGTTGACAAGAAGGGTTCCAAGGATGAAAGACTTCAGTCGCATGGGTAGATTGAAGAAACTGGGGTTGTTCACCCTGGTGGAAGGGAAGGTCGAGAGGAAATTTGATAGAGGTGCTCAAAAATGAGAGAGGTCCAGACGGAGTGGAGAGGGAGAAACCGTTCCCATTGGCGGAAGAACCGAGAATTAGAGGCCGCCAATGTAAGGTGAATGGAAAAGGAACCAACAGCAACACAAGTAGAAATTCAGGATGGTGTGTGAGGATAAGGCGAGGCGTGATGTAAACTCCGGTTCGTTCTTTCTTTCTTTCCTAATGCTTCCCAAGGAATACGCTGCCTCAGTGTGGGGTGGAGGCAGGTTCAATCGAGGCTGTCAAAAAGGATTTGGTTACTTGAAGGAAAAGAACATTGCAAGGCTACAGGGAAGAGGCGGGGGAATAGTATTAGCCGAGGTGCTTTTGCACAATGGGCCAAATGGCCTCCTTCTGTGCTGCACTCTTTCTAGGATATGATTCTCATTCTCCTGTCACTTGTAATGTTCACAAAGGTAAGCCGACGTCGGTATTGGCGAATAGATCACTTGCCCTCCCTTACAAAGTGCACATCAAGTATTCCAAGATTAAACGCAGCAGGAGCCAGATGTAAAGCAAAGCTTTCCCCTTCCACCCCAGCCCATCGCCTCAAAGAGCTATTCCCCCCCCCAACATTTACCATACCAGCCACCATTGGGAATTGGGATAAATTGACCAATTTGGCTAAGTTTTGGGTTATTCTGTGCCTGAAAGACTCACCCACTAGGGATCCGTCAAAACTCATTCCACACAGGGCTTTTTGCAGCCAGCAAGAGACAAGAGCTTTGATCCTATTGGCCCAGGTTTGTATTGGAACTTGGAGTGAAAGGGCTGTGATAACAGATACTGCTCGGACTGCTTCTAGAGTCCCGGCCAAAAAATCAATCACAGATCATTGGATTCTCCACATTCCAGACACTGAACTGAACGGCCGAATTTCTGACAGCACGCTTTTTTAAAATTCACTTCCCTAAATAACCCTGGCAGGAAAGAGGTAAATCAAAAGCGGCGATAATCATCTGTTTACTTAGTAATGAAAGGTTTGCTTCGAATTCCCCTCAGTGAGTTTGGAGCACAACCCCCCTCTGTGCCCCCGCCCCCGCCCCCTCCCCAACACCCCCCCACCCCCCCACCCCCCTCCCCAACCCCCACCCCCACCCAATCTCCTGGCTTCAAAGGAATGACCTTTCCATGTGTCGCTGTCCTGAGCAGTCGTCCGACAGGCAAGACCTGGGCTCCAACCTATTAGAGTGGAGTGGGTGGATGTAATCAGATCCAGAGTGTGAAAGCAAACACTCCCTCTCTGTGAAGGATTCCAAAGGCTGGCAAAAGGAAGTTTCCATTCCAATTCTCATATTGGTACAGCACAGAGATACGCACAAAAAAGGGAAAGCCTACTGTGCCGGTGCAATACGTTTGATGTCCCACACAAACTGAGCTCATGGGCCTCTCTGATCAATTGATCATCAATCAGTATAAAGCTCAGACCCCTGGGGCAAAAGCTATTTCAAGTAGGACTGTTGCAGACTACATTAGGGCCACATTGTCAGTCCGGGCTCCATTCAATTAAAGGGCTGAATGGGCAGTTCTTAACCCACTGCATCACACAGTCACCAGTGTTAAGCACAATCACTCACTGGCCCTGTTGTGCCACATGTTGAAAGGATCTCTCCTCAATAGGGCATTAGGAAAGAAAGAACGAACTGGAGTTTACATCACATCTTGTCTTATCCTCACTCACCATCCTGACTTGGAAATATATCGGCCGTTCCTTCACTGTCGCTGGGTCAAAATCCTGGAACTCCCTCCCTAACAGCGCTGTGGGTGTACCTACACCACATGGGACTGCAGCGGCTCAAGAAGGCAGCTCACCACCACCTTCTCAAGGGGCAATTAGGGATGGGTAATAAATGCTGGGCCCAGCCAGCGGCGCCCACATCCCATGAATGAATTTTTAAAATCCTAATGCTCTTTACAACTGATTGGTGTTCTGGGACATGTTAGGTCATTATTAAAACAATAACTTATATATATCTGGCGCCTTTAAGAGAATAAAATTCCCCAAGGCACTTCGAAGGAGCATTAGACGACAAAGTATGACACCATGCCACATGAAGAGATATTAAGTGAGATGACCAAAATCTTGGGCTAGATTTTAAGGAGTGGCTTAAAGGAGCAAAGTGAGGAAGCAAGGTGTAGGAAGGGAGTTTCAGAGCTTGGCACCTAGGCAACTAAAGACATGGCCTCCAATGGTGGAGGACTTAATTGGAGGCCTTAAAATGCTCATGAGGCTAGAATTGGATGAGTACAGATATCTCGGAGGGTTGTGGGGCCAGAGGCAACTACAGGGGTAGAGAGGGGTGAGGTCATGGAGGGATTTGAAAAGGATGAGAATTTTAAAATTAAGACGTTGCTTGACTTGGAGTCTACATAGGTCAGCGAGCATAAGTGTGATAGGGGAACAGGACTAATTAAGACAAATTTGAGACAAATTAAGGCACAGGAAGCAGAGTTTTGGATGACCTTGACTTTACAGAGGATAAAATGTGGGAGGCCAGTTGAGTCTGGAGGTAACAAAGGCATGAGTGAGGGTTTCAGCCACAGATGAGATGAGACAGGGATGGAGTTGGGTGATGTTATGGAAGAAACAGGCAGTCATAGTGATGGCACGAATAGGAGCTAGAAACTCATCTCAGGGTCAAATGTGACAGCAAGTTTGTGAACAGGCTGGTTTAATCTCAGACTGTTGCCAGGGAGAGGAACAGAGTTTGGAGGAGGGGCTGAAAACAACGGCTTCAGTCTTCCCAACATTTAACGGAGGGGGGGGGGGGGTGGAATTTCTGCTCATCCAGAAGTGGATTTTTTTTTAATATTCATTCATAGAATGTGAGTGTTGTTGGCTAGGCCGGCCTTTGTTGCCCATGCCTAATTGCCCTTGTGGTAGTGAGTTGAGCTGCTGCAGCCAGTGGGGTGTGGGAACACCCACAGTGCTCTTAGGAAGCAGCCTGATAACTTAGCAGAGGTGGTGATGAGGTAGAGCTGGGGGCGGTCATCAGCATCCGTGTGAAAACTACAGCTATGCTTTTAGGTGATGTCAACATGGATGAGAAATTGCAGGGGGCCAAGGATAGATCCTGGGGGGGCACCAGAGGTAAGGGGATGGGGGCAGGAAGAAAAAAGCATTGCAGGAGATTCCCTGGCTCTGGTTTGATAGGTAAAAACGGAACCAGCTGAGGAGGCCGGCTATATATAAATGACTTGGATCTTGGAATGTGGGAGTAAAATTTCAAACTTTGCCCGTGATACCAAGCTTGGAAGGGAGGACGATACCAATCAACTGCAACAGGGCCCAGACAGGCCTGCAGAAAGGGCAGACAAGTGGCAGGTGGAAATTAATACAGGGAAGTGTGAGCTGATGCATTTTGGCAGGAGGGATAGGGAGAGGCAAAACAGACTTAACGACACCACTCTAAAGAGTCAGCAGGGACTGGCGGTGCACATGCACAGACCTATGAAGGCGGCAGGACATACTAAGAGAGTGGTTGGCAAAGCATTTGGGATCTTGGACATCATAAATACAGACATTGAGTTCCGTTCTGGTCACCACACTTTAGGAAGGGTGTGAGGGTCCTTGAGAGGACGCAGAGGAGATTAACAGAATGGTTCCAGGGATGAGGGGATCTAAATATAAGGTTATGTTGGAGAAGCTGGGGTTGTTCTCCTTGAAGTAAAGGAGATTGAGGGAAGATTTGATAGAGGACTACAAAATTATGACAGGTTTAGATAAGGAAAAACTCTTCCCATTCGCTGATGGTACAAGGGCGAGGGGACACAATTTAAGATTTTGGGCAAGGGATGCAGGAGGAATGTGAGTGGTAACAACCTGGAATTTGCTGCACCTGAGGGTGGTGGAAGCAGAACCAATCAATGATTTTAAAAGGGAATTGGATAGGCACTTGAAGGAAATAAATTTGCAGGGCTGTAGTTGTAGAGCAGGCAAATAGGACTGACTGGATTACTCCGTGGAGAGCTGGCATCGACTCAATGGGCCGAATGCCTCCTCCCGCACTGTAAATGACTCTGAGTGTGGGTTTGGAGAGGAAACCGAGGTTGAAAGTGGGACTGTAGTTTGCAAAGACATTTGCATCAAGAGTTCATTTCTTTGAGAAGGGTGATGATGACAGATTTAAAGGAGGGAGGGACAACACCTGAAAAAGAGAGAACTGTGAACAATATTGGCTAACATGGGGGCCAGGAAGGGGGACCCCTACCCCTACCCCCTACACCCTACTCCTCAGCCCCCACCTATGGAACCTCCCCATGCCCACGCAAAAGGTGCAACACCTGCCCCTTCACTTCCTCTCTCCTCACCGTCCAAGGCCCAAACACTCCTTTCAAGTGAAGCAGCAGTTCACTTGCATTTCCCCCAACTTAGTCTACTGTATTCGTTGCTCCTAATGCTGTCTCCTCTACGTTGGAGAGACCTAACGTAAACTGGGCGACCGCTTTGCAGAACACCTGCAGTCTGTCCGCAAGAATGACCCAAACCTCCCTGTCGCTTGCCATTTTAACACTCCACCCTGCTCTCTTGCCCACATGTCTGTCCTTGGCTTGCTGCATTGTTCCAGTGAAGCCCAACTCAAACTGGAGGAACAACACCTCATCTTCCGACTAGGCACTTTACAGCCTTCCAGACTGAATATTGAATTCAACAACTTTAGATCTTGAACTCCCTCCTCCATCCCCACCCCCTTTCTGTTTCTTCCCCCTTCCTTTTGTTTTTTCCAATAATTTATATAGATTTTTCTTTTCCCACCTATTTCCATTATTTTAAAATCTTTTATGCCCTGCTAGTCTTTCCACCCCACCCCCACTAGAGCTATACCTTGAGTGCCCTACCATCCATTCTTAATTAGCACATTCGTTTAGATAATATCACCAAAATCAACACCTCTGTGTTCTTTTGTCTGTGATATCTTTTGATTATCTACTCCTATCACTGCTTGCTTGTCCCTACAACCACCCCAGCCCCCCAACTTCTCTCCCCCCCAACACCCCCCCCACCTTAAACCAGCTTATGTTTCACCCCTTTCCTAAGATTCACTCAGTTCTGTGGAAGGGTCATGAGGACTTGACACGTCGACTCTTTTCTCCGCTGACGCTGCCAGACCTGCTGAGTTTTTCCAGGTAATTCTGTTTTTGTTTCGGATTTCCAGCATCCGCAGTTTTTTGTTTTTATTCCAAGAGGGGGGAGTTGGGTGATCAGCAGTTTAGTGGGAATAGGACTGCGGGAGCAGGAGGTGGTTCTCATGGATAAGATAAGCTTGGGCAGGGCACAAGAAGTGAAACTAGAGAAAGATGCAAGTCCAACGCTTGGCCAGGAGGAAGGTGGGAGTAAGTAAGTGTGGCAGCTAACTTGGGAGCGGCAACATTGACAAACAGCAAAGCAATGAACCATCAGTTCATCTGCTTTTGGTGGTGTTAACTGAGTGAGGAAGTTTAGCCAGGACACTGGAAGGACCCACTGCCCTTTTTTAGTGGGATCTTTTAAGTCTAGTTAAACAAGCAGCATGGGTCACGGTTTATTATCTTGTCTGAAAGATTGCATTCCCAACAATGCAGCACTCTCTCAGTACTGCACTGAGGTGTCAGCCTAGATTAAATGCTGAGGTTTTTATTAGGGAAGCAGGGTTTGAATACATGATAGAAGCGAGAGAACTATCAGATTTGTAATTCCAGCCAATCTCCGTTCAAATCCTTACTTAAAAAGAAATCACACAGACTAAAGACTCAAACCTGGATTTCTCCATTCTTCAATTTCTTTCAGTTCTGGTTCCATACACTCGCTGTCTGGAGAGGTTGCAGCTGCCGGCGGGTTAATTAACGAGGCATTCGCTTCAATTGTTTTCTCTTTCCGAGTCCTCGCATATCCCTGCAAACAAAGCACGAGATCCACAAAGGTAAGGAAGCAGTGAAAATCCCTGAAGACAGATTCCCTCTAATTCTAAACAGTCTCAGCTCATTTCACCTGCGGGTGCTCGTGATTTTCAAACCAACTCGCACAGACTGTGCATCGCTTTAAGTAGAAGGAACAAAAGCCAAGCAGTTGTTTCACGCCTTTCATGAAAACAGAGCTAGAGCACTGTCCCAAAGCACTCTGAAGCCAAATTTTGAAGCAGTCACTATTATGTAAGGAGCACAGCCAGATAATGTCGATCTTTTTTTTTTTTAAAAGTGACATTGGTTGAGAGATAAGTGTTGAGCAGGGCACTGGGGATAATTCAAATAAAAACAGAAAGTGCTGGAAAAACTCAGTAGGTCTGGCAGCATCTGTGGAGAGAGAAATGGAGTTTTTTTTAGCTCTGAAGCAGTCATACGGACTCAAAATGTTAACTCTGTTTCTCTCTCCACAGATGCCGTCAAGCCTGCTGAGTTCTTCCAGCATTTTCTGTTCAGATTTCAGATTTCCAGCATCCGCAGTATTTTGCTTTTACCAGGGATAACTTCCCTGCTCTTGTTTGAAATAATGCTCTGGGATCTTATGCGTCCACTTGAAAGGGAAGACAGGGTCTCAGTTTAACACAGAGATAAAAACAAAAAAACTGCGGATGCTGGAAATCCAAAACAAAAACAGAATTACCTGGAAAAACTCAGCAGGTCTGGCAGCATCGGCGGAGAAGAAAAGAGTTGACGTTTCGAGTCCTCATGACCCTTCAACAGAACTGTTGTTCTGTTGAAGGGTCATGAGGACTTGAAACGTCAACTCTTTTCTTCTCTTCTGATGCTGCCAGACCTGCTGAGTTTTTCCAGGTAATTCTGTTTTTGTTCTGTTTAACAATTCATCTGTAAGAGGGCACTTCCGACTTGGCAGCACTCCCTCAGCGCTTCAATGTTACACCAGCCTGAATTATGTGTTCAGGTCTCTGGAGTGGGAACTTAAACCTACAATCTTCCAACTCAGAGGCAAGAGTCCTACCTAGAGACACCACCTTATAATGAGATTTAATTGTAAATCGCTAGCTTTACGATCTCTAGCTTAGAGTTATATGACCTATTTCTGTGCCCAATGACTCGATGATCCTATGACTTGTGAAACTGCTGGGTTTGGTTACTTACCACCGCACCTCGGAAAGAGAGAACTTTCTTTAAAGAAAAGCTGTATTGTAAAGGTTGATATATTGGAAAAGAAGTCACTTGAGTTTTTGTTCATAAAGCCAATGGAAAGCAAAAGCCCACAATCCAAAAGCAAAATACTGCAAGTAAAAACAGAAAGTGCTGGAAAAGCTCAGCAGGTCTGACAGCATCTGTGGAGAGAGGAACAAAGTTAACGTTTCAGGTCGATGACCCTTCCTCTGAGACATCACAATGCACTTACGTACATTCATATAGAAAGGTCAAATATTCACAATATACATACTTAAATACAAGGTGACCCACAAATAAAACAAGGCACATCACCCAACTGCAAAAATTCACTTACGTTCATAAAAGGTGAGGGCCAAATGATTAATAAAATCCTTTGTACTAGCTTAGTGTCTCCTCCTGTGCGCAAATGTATTTCCTCCATTGGGAGACGGTGGTGTAGTGTTAATGTCACTGGACTAGTAATCCTGAAGGCCCAGGGTTCAAATCCCTCCACAGCAACAAGTAGAATTTAAATTCAATTCATGAATCTGGATTTGAAAGCTATGGTGACCATGAAACCTTTAATTGACTTAACAGGTTCCCCAACGCTTCCAAGGCCAGTCCTCGCTCAATCTGACCTCCAGGAAAACAGCCAGGAGCCAACAGCAAGTGATCAGTAACCAACATGCTAGCTGGTGTCAGAAAATTTCATGCATGCCCTCTTCCATTCCCACGCCTGTATCTGGGTCAATATCCTGCCCCGTACATCAAACTTGAGTAGTGGTAAGCATTACAGAACCTGAGAAACACAAGGTGGCCATTCAGCCCACTGTGATGATGCCAGCCCCACACTGGGGATATGAACTCAATCCCAATTTCTCTGCTCTTGATACCCATTAACGTTTTTAATTTAAGTAACATAGAAAGTTTTGAAAACACACTTCACATCGAATTAAATAGGATATTACACAGGAGATACACATATGACACAGACAGCGGCCATTCGGCCCATCTAGTCCATACCGGTGTTTATGCTCCACTCAAGCCTCTTCTCATCTTTTCTCATCTAAATCTACCATCGTAACCCTCTCTTCTCTTCTCCCTCACGTGCTTGTCTAGTTCCCCATAAGTATATCTATACTGTTCACTTCAACCACTCCCTAGGGTAGCGAGTTCCACAATTCTAACCTTCGAGAAATAAAGCCTAATGTTTGATTTTTTTTTAAATGGCCTGTTTATCCATTCCTGATTCATCCTCTCCTGTTACATTTTAAAGTGTAAAAGGGTTGAAGAAAAAGCCAATCACTTGAGGCTAGTGTCTTGTGACCTACAGTCAGAAATTAATATTTGCCTAGTAATCTAGTAACTGTCCTCACCACACCACGTAAAACAAGTTCCCTTCCTGTCCGACCCTACTTGGGCATCTCTTCCAAGTGTGAACTCCCAGACAAGGGCCAGAAAAGGGTAACGTTATAATCAACTATTTATATTTATGTGGCGCCTTCAACACAGAATAACAAACCAAACTGCTTCTCAAAGTGCAAGAATTAAAAATCAAATCGACACCAAGCCAAGAGAGCAAGTATTAGGAAGGAAGCACAAAAACTTGTTCAACAAGGTTGATTTTAAGCAGGGGCCGGGATTTTCCGGTCCCGTCCCACCGCAAGAGACTTGGCAGCCCAGCCAAAAGGCCGCTGTCCTTCAGCGGGACCGGGAGTCCCGCCCAGAGTCTTAAAAAGGAGGATAGAGGTGGGGCCAAGACTCGAGAGGAAAGCCCAGGATTGTGGGATCCAGGCTGCTAAAGACATAGCCATGAATGGTTGGGTAAATAAAAAAAAAGGGGTGAGGGAGATTGGAGAGGAGGTCCAAGTCAGAGACATCAAGAGCTCAACGGGGGAGTTCTGAGGCTGAAGGAAGGTACCGAGAAGGTGCGAGGCCATGACGAGGTTATGGACATGATATTGAGAAT
This sequence comes from Carcharodon carcharias, assembly GCF_017639515.1. Classification (NCBI taxonomy): domain Eukaryota; kingdom Metazoa; phylum Chordata; class Chondrichthyes; order Lamniformes; family Lamnidae; genus Carcharodon; species Carcharodon carcharias. The sequence goes on along the minus strand of NC_054482.1, from coordinate 113,423,939 downwards.
AGTAGCTTGGAAGTACAAAACTTGAGTATTGCTGAAAAAAAGAGGCAATCTGTCGAAGCTTTTCGTCTTGCACTCATTAGGACAGATGCAAAAATGCCAAATTTCAAAGGAAGCAACAATTTATACCACATGAGAAGAGGGTTCCTTTGCAGGCAAAAGGAACATGTCCAAGCATCGCTCCTTTTTATGAATTAAAAAGCAAGGGGGGGGGTGGGGCAATAGTTCCCTGGTACATTCTCTATGGCAATGCCTCATCCAGAGCCAACTTGCCAACCAATCAGCACCCTTTTCTCATGCAGTACAAATGGTTGCTCCCTTTCAAATTTGGCATTCTTGAGTCTGTCCTGATGAGTCTAAGATGAGAAGCTTCTACTGATTTTTCCCGATGATATTGAGAATTTTAAATCTCAGGCGCTGAGGGTCTAGAAGTGGAGGTCTGCAAAGACATAAGAAATAGGAGGAGTAGACCATACAGCCCATTGAGATTGCTCCGCTATTCAATTTGATCATGGCTGATCTTCTGCCTCAACTCCCCTCTCCCACCCAACCCCAAATCCCCTGATTGCCTGAGAGATCCATCGAGCACCACCTTAAACGTATTCAGTGACGTAGCATCCACAACCCACTGGGGTAGAGAATTGAGTGAAGAAATTTCTCCTCCTCTCAGTCCTTAATGATCGGTCCCTTACTCTGAGACTGTGACCCCATCTTCCTGACTCCCCAGCCAGGGGAAACAGCCTCTCTGTGTCGACCCCTCAGAACCATGTCATGTTTCAGCGAGACAGGGTGAATGGATGAGGGAAACACAGGGCAGGGATTTCCTGTGGGCTTTGACACCCCAATGATGGGACTAAATGGGGGACCGAGCCCAGACCTGTCTGCAGTTGGACCAGTTCAGCAACATTCCAGGAGGCAGCCTCCTAATTGGCTCCCTCCAAGCTCACCGACCAATGATGCCGCGGTCTCAGTCAGAGGTCCGGAAGCTCTGAAACCTCTCCAGAGGGGGGGGGTGGAGGCGCGCTTCTGAAGCAGCTCGGAGAACGTGAGGGCACCTCAAAATGGAGGCACCCACGAGGGCAAAGTATAAAATAAAAAGTCGGGGGGGTGGGGTGTGGGGGGGCACACAGGCAGACCCCGCCGAGCAGAGGAAACTTCCTCCAAATGGCTCGTTCTGGCCCACAGGGAGGGGAGACTCTCCAGCCTGGGCGCAGCCCCCGTCTTTGGGGTATGGAGCCTGTGACTCCAATGATCCCCCCCACCTCTGACGACCACACGGGAGGCAGACTCCTTCAAGGTGGCAGCCTCCCTATCCGCCCCAACGACCCCCCCCACCCCGGCCTATTTTTCCAGCCCCCGCCCCCTAGCCTGCTTCCCCGGGACTGGGAAAATTCTGCCGGCGGCCCGGGGTAGGTTTGAAAAGGTGAGAAGCTTATATGACGCCCAGCGCCATGCGGATATGAGAATATCGTTTCTCCATCCCCTTTAGGCTGGGCATTCAAAAATAGGTTTCGGAAAGATTTCAAACTACGATTTAAAATATATGCTTCCAGTCCTGGTTCTAGCAAAAGCTGCTAGTTGGCTTATTCCAAGTCTGGCAGCTTCTTGTAAACTCTTGTGTAGGTGCCCTGCCCGCAAATGTCAACAGAGCCTTGCCCTAACTTCCAGAGAAAAACATCAGAAGGCAGGAACACGAGCACGGGGAGCTGTGTTTGCCTTCCTACAAAACAGAAACAAAGTCATATATCAGTAAGTCAGCAAACATGGAAATATCACTTCCCCAACAGTATCGCTGGGCTCCCCTCTCAAACCTGCTAGAGTCTGGGGACCTCATTTGGAGAACGGCAAGGTAAACACGCAGTCCAAGGGCAAAGTCAAACAGCTTCGCTTTGCAACCCTGGTTACAGATATTTTTTTTTTAAAAAATACCCACCAGGATTCGGGTGAACCGAAGAAAGAGTGAAAAGGCTGGAAACACGCAGCTAAGTCAACATTGGAAAGGGGGGAAAGAACGTCTCAGGTAAGGTGCCTTAAAGATTCAGGCGCTGACTGAACCGGCTGGGCGTTTGTAGTGTTTTATTTCAGTGCTTGACTTGGTCGGATTGGTCACACATTCTTGCCTCTCTTCAAGGCAATGACTCCTGAAGGGGTACCCCCTCTGCAAGTGCCAGGTCTCCTCCGCCTGTAACCAGCCCTCTACAGTGATGTTTTGGATGATACTCTGGACAATAAGCATCGGGGGGGGGCGTCACAGCCAAGCCCATCCTGTCTATGGGGTGTCTACAAACACGTGGCTGTCAGCAGCGTTCGCTGGAGCACAACCAGGGACAGGAGCCTTCACCGACTAATCTCACACAACAACTCTGACTCTGGCTGGAAACCACCACCGCCAAGACGGATTTTTTTTAAAAACTTGCATTTATATAGCGCAAATCCAAGCATTCCATGGCACTTTACAGCCAAAGTGCAGTCACTGTTGTCACGTAGGAAATGGAGCCAATTTGCACACAGCATAGTGGTGTTGACTGAGGGACTGATATTAGGCAGGAAATGGCTCCGTGGCATCTTTTATGTTTTTTTTATTCATTCATGGGATGCTTGGCCATCCCTAATTGCCCTGTAGTGGCCATTGCAAAGGGTACTTAAGAGTTGGCCACATTGCTGTGGGTCTGGGGTCACAAGTAGGCCAGACCAGGTAAGGATGGCAGATGTCCTTCCCTAAAGGACATTAGTGAACCAGATGGTTTTTTTATGACAATCAACAATGGTGTAATTCCAGATTTTTTTTTTTACTGAATTCAACTGTCGCCGTCTGCTGTGGTGGCATTCGACCCCAGGCCCCCATAGCATTACCCTGGGGCCTTTGGGTTACTAGTCTGGCGATGATATCACAACGGAACCAAATCCCCAACGTCCACCTAAGGGGGCTGACAGGGCCTCGGTTTAACATCTCACCCAAAAGACAATAGCTCTGACAATGCAGCATTGCCTGGGGACTGTACCGGAGCACAAAAATCCCAAGCTGGTCCCCGAGCCCTGGATTGGGGCCTGGACACATGACCCTTGTGACTCACAGGTGAGAGCACTGCCAACTGAGCCACCTTCATTAGTTCACCACCAGATTCCCAGTCGTGCCTGGAACCCTGTGGACTGCGCAGCTAAGTTGCAGGTGACGCCCCCCCCCACCCAAAACAACTGAACCATCGGTCCAAATACAGCCCGGATCACTGGAATGAATTTTCTCTCGGCTGATTTAAGCAACTTCACCTAGGGAACAGGGGTTGACCCCTTGGCCCCAATGACCCTGTTCAATCAATGGATCAGATAATGGCTGATCTGCGTCTCGATTCCATTTACCCAGGTTGATTTGAATGCTGTAAAACCCTGGCCTGACCTAAACAGCAAGCAAACCCAGTTTTTTTTTGGCCGGGGGGGGGGTTTCAGCTGAGCACAATCACACAGCCCAGCGCAGTAAAGGCATTTTGCAACCAAGCATCAGCGATATTGGATCTGAAAAACTGCTCCATGCCTTTCTCTGCTGCCTTCCCTCAATCAGCTATTGTAAGCACGGCTCTGATTTTTGAAACTTCCTACGCGTATGCAGCAGCAATTATCCAAGCGCAGCTTAATTACAGGAATAGTGCAAGAGCATTGCTGTTTGCGGCACTCCAGCTACTGCAGGACCAGAAGCAGCTAAGATGCAGCACAGGCTGCAGACCTGGTACAAGGACAAAAAAAAAAACAAACATGTTAACATTCATGGGCCCATTGTGGGGATTAAGAGGAACTGTTCTGTTAGTTTGGACACTGACTACTTTTCCGGATAACATATGCATAGGAGTCCTGCCTTATCAATTCACCATGGCACAGTAACTTGCATTAACTGGAACCCAATCAGGGAACAGAAATAAGTGCCTCTTTTGTCAGATTAGGAAAGGGTGTGGGGGGGGGAGAGAGAGAGAGGAGAGGGGGAGGTGGGAGAGAGAGAGGGGGAGGTGGGAGAGAGAGAGAGGGGGGAGGTGGGAGAGAGAGAGGGGGGGGAGGTGGGAGAGAGAGAGAGGGGGGGAGGTGGGAGAGAGAGAGGGGGGGGGAGGTGGGAGAGAGAGAGGGGGGGAGGTGGGAGAGAGAGAGGGGGGAGGTGGGAGAGAGAGAGGGGGGGGGGAGAGAGAGAGGGGGAGGTGGGAGAGAGAGGGGAGGGAGGTGGGAGAGAGAGGGGGGGAGGTGGGAGAGAGAGGGGAGGGAGGTGGGAGAGAGAGGGGAGTGGGTGGGAGAGAGAGGGGGGTGGGAGAGAGAGAGAGGGGGGAGGTGGGAGAGAGAGGGAGGGAGGTGGGAGAGAGAGGGAGGGAGGTGGGAGAGAGAGGGGAGGGAGGTGGGAGAGAGAGGGGGGGAGGTGGGAGAGAGAGGGAGGTGGGAGAGAGAGAGAGGGAGGTGGGAGAGAGAGGGGAGGGAGGTGGGAGAGAGAGAGGGGGGGGAGGTGGGAGAGAGAGAGAGGGGGGGAGGTGGGAGAGAGAGGGGGGGAGGTGGGAGAGAGAGGGGGGAGGTGGGAGAGAGAGAGAGGGGGAGGTGGGAGAGAGAGAGGGGGGAGGTGGGAGAGAGAGAGGGGGGGGAGGTGGGAGAGAGAGAGAGGGGGGGAGGTGGGAGAGAGAGGGGGGGAGGTGGGAGAGAGAGAGGGGGGGAGGTGGGAGAGAGAGAGGGGGGGAGGTGGGAGAGAGAGAGGGGGGGGAGGTGGGAGAGAGAGGGGGGGAGGTGGGAGAGAGAGGGGGGGGAGGTGGGAGAGAGAGGGGGGGGGAGGTGGGAGAGAGAGAGGAGGGGGAGGTGGGAGAGAGAGAGAGGGGGAGGTGGGAGAGAGAGAGGGGGAGGTGGGAGAGAGAGAGAGAGGGGGAGGTGGGAGAGAGAGAGGGGGGGGAGGTGGGAGAGAGAGAGGGAGGGAGGTGGGAGAGAGAGAGGGGGAGGGTGGGAGAGAGAGAGGGGGGGAGGTGGGAGAGAGAGAGGGGGGGGAGGTGGGAGAGAGAGAGGGGGGGGAGGTGGGAGAGAGAGAGAGGGAGGGAGGTGGGAGAGAGAGGGGGGGGAGGTGGGAGAGAGAGAGGGGGGGAGGTGGGAGAGAGAGAGGGGGGGAGGTGGGAGAGAGAGAGAGGGAGGTGGGAGAGAGAGGGGGGGAGGTGGGAGAGAGAGAGAGGAGAGGGGGAGGTGGGAGAGAGAGAGAGGAGAGGGGGAGGTGGGAGAGAGAGAGAGGAGAGGGGGAGGTGGGAGAGAGAGAGAGGAGAGGGGGAGGTGGGAGAGAGAGAGAGGGAGGTGGGAGAGAGAGGGGGGGAGGTGGGAGAGAGAGAGAGGAGAGGGGGAGGTGGGAGAGAGAGAGAGGAGAGGGGGAGGTGGGAGAGAGAGAGAGGAGAGGGGGAGGTGGGAGAGAGAGAGAGGAGAGGGGGAGGTGGGAGAGAGAGAGAGGGAGGTGGGAGAGAGAGGGGGGGAGGTGGGAGAGAGAGGGAGGGAGGTGGGAGAGAGAAGGGGGGAGGTGGGAGAGAGAGAGGGGGGGAGGTGGGAGAGAGAGGGGGGGAGGTGGGAGAGAGAGGGAGGGAGGTGGGAGAGAGAGGGGGGGAGGTGGGAGAGAGAAGGGGGGAGGTGGGAGAGAGAGAGGGGGGGAGGGTGGGAGAAAGAGGGGGGGAGGGTGGGAGAAAGAGAGGGGGAGGGTGGGAGAAAGAGGGGGGAGAGGGGGAGGGTGGGAGAGAGAGGGAGGATCCTCCTATGCATGAAATGGCTACTGCGTACGCCTACACAACTGCAGTTGCTGCCGTTTTACTGTCTGTGGAGCACCTTGGGGTGATTCCGAGAAGCGTGATAAATTGCTGGATCAATGGGAAGGATTTTACAAGCACGGTGCCAAAAGTGAGGTTACACCCATCAGGAAAGGATGAACAGACTGGATCTTTTCTGTCAGTACTTATGCAGCAACTGGAGCATTAATCTGGCTCTGCTTCACAAAGCACTGGTTACCACCCAGCTGGAGGATCGCTTCATTCTGACAGCACACTTCAGGAAGAATGTCAACGCCTCAGGAGAGGTCCCTGTCCCCCTGTCCACCATCTACAAGGCACAGATCGGGAGTGCGATGGAATACTCTCCACCTGCCTGCATGAATGCAGCTCCCACAACACTCAAGAAGCTGCCAGTAGCCTTGTGGTATGGTCTCCAGGCTAGTAATCCAGAGATCCAGGGTAATGCTCTTGGGACGCAGGTTCCAATCCCACTATGGCAGATGGTGGAATTTTATTTCAATAAAAAATATGGAATTAAAAGTCTAATGAGGATTGCCTTAAGAACCCAACTGGTTTATTAATGTGACTCAGTGGGGTTGACTCTCAAATGCCACTCAGTTCTCTGGGGCAATTAGGGGCGGGCAATAAATGCTGACCTAGCCAGTGATGTCTCCATCCCGTGAACAAACAATACAAAAAGGCAAAGGCACCCTATCCACCACCTTCAACATTCCCTCCTCCTCCTACCACCAACGGAATGCGCATCGGCACAAGATGCACTGGAGCAACCCACCATGATACGATATGTCTATGTTTCCCAATCACGGGACAGTTTCAGAATAAGGGGCTTCCCATTCAAAGACTGAGATGAGGAGGAATTACTTCTGTCGAAGGATCATTAATCTGTGGAATCCATCCTCTTTCCCTGAGAGCAGTGGAGGCAGTGATCAGTGAATATATTCAAGGTCAAGCTAGACAGCTTTTTAATTTACAAGGGAGTTAAGGATTACAGTGGGGGTGGGGTAGGGTGCAGGCAGACAGAAAAGTGGAGTTGAGTGATGGAGCAGCAAGCTCGAGGGGCCAAATGGTCTACTCCTGCTCCAATTTCTTACTTTATGTTCTTACAATATTTCCATTCCGGCTTTCCTCCTTTAAAAAAGGAAAGCTCACTACGAACACATGAATTAGGAGCAGGAGTAGGCCACCAGGAGGTTTACTCAGGCCGATTATTCTTCATGCGAAAGCTACATCTTAATGTTGCCTCGGGGACAGGTTCAGGCAGCGTTAAAGCCCTGGTTGAGGACAACTATTAAACACGAAGCAAGAATGCACTTTTGAGGTGCCGCTGTAACTGGATTTGAGGCCTACAGGCTGTAGCTTGGGTTTCGGGTTGTGAAGGAAAGAGAAGGGACCTGAGACCCCCCTCAATTATAAAATGTGTTTGATGTTAAATGGTTGAGGGTTATCTGATAGAGAGATGTGTAACGACTGCACCACTCCTCCAGTGTCTCATCCATATGGTTCTTAAATTCAGCAAAATTTAGGCAGCTAGGAAGAAGGTGAGATTATTAAATTTCTCAGCATGGACCAGTTCAGGTACAGAAAAAAAAGTCGGCATATGCACAAAAGCAAAATAATACTGCAGATGTTGGTTGTACGAAGGCAGAGAACACAAAATCAAGGCAGTCACAATGCACGTGTACAAGGCCTGAACTAGGCCAGAGCTCGCAGCATCGTGCACACTTTTATAGGTGGAGCTAAAACCAATCGACAGCACGTTCTCTGGGATTGTTACCAAAGAAAATTGTTTTACCCGAGGCTGGTTGGGTAGCAAGCAGGTAACTGGAATTGGATGCCCAAGATGGTTTAGGTAGAGAGAGAAAAAAAGTGCCACTTCAGAATAAATAACCTCTTCTGTGTTGTAACATTCTGCACTGCGATGTTGGCAAGGGAAGGTAAAGTTGTTACCCGGCTCTTTCGTCCAACAGGCACTGCCTGCCCAACACTTGAGGAACCACCATGATCAGTTCAAATACAATTACAATGTCTTACACTGGTAAGTTAATGGATTTCTACAGTTCTCTAGACACCACAAGGAGGGATGAGAGAAAAACATTAAGATACAGACATAAATAACTTGAGTTATGACATGCAACACATATGTCTAATCTGGTGGGAGAAGGGTGTCATCTGAGGATGATTGTTGCTCAATTCTCTCCAACACTGGGAGTTACCTCACATCATGTCTGAGTCTGCTTCACACTAATTGCTAAAGATTGATTGCTATGGATTATACAACAGCTTCTTTAACGTTGCAACAAGCAATGGTACAGTTGAAGCTTTGGTGTTTTCAAGTCTAAAAATCCCTCTGCTTCTCCTTGTCACCAAGGTCGAGAACAGCCATTCAGTTGCCTCTGCTGCTTCTCTCTCTTCTACTAACCCACTAGGCCAAATTTCCTCTAAAGCTGGGCCCATGCCCTAGCCCTGAACTCGCATCTTTCTCCAGTTTCTCTCCTGTCTCCACTCAGAGGTCGTCTTGTGCAAGAGACCCGCCTCCTGTTCCCTCGGCCTTATTCCCACTAAACTGCTGATCACCTGACTTCACCTTCTGGCCCCCCTCCCCCCCACCCCCCATTGTTAGCCAATATTGTTAACGGTTTTCTCTATTCAGGCGCCGTCTCTCTGATCTTTAAATCTGCATTCATCGCCACTCTTCTCAAAAACATCAATCCTTGACCTCACCGTCCATTCCAACTACCATTCTGTCTCCAACTTCCCTTGCCTCTCCAAAATCCTTGAACGTGCTGTCACCTCCCAAATCCGTGCCCGTTTTTCCCAAGTTTCCACCCTGCTCGAGCACCAAAACCACTTATCAAATACACAAATGACATCCGACGTGACTGGAAAGGGTAAACTTTCCCTCCTCATCCTTCTAGAACTGTCTGCGGCCTTTGACATGGTTCCCCACACCATCCTCCTCCAGCACTCCTCTCCGCTTGTCAGCCAGCCAGGTGGTATTGCACTCGGCCGGTGCTATTCTCACCTATCCAGTTGTAGCCAGAGAATCCACCTGCAATGATTTGGTTTTCCCACTCCAATGCCACTGTTTCTGGTGTGCCCCAAAGATCACTCCTCAACATCCACAAGCTGCCCCTCGGCGACATCATCCGAAAGCACAACGTTAGCCTTCACACGTACGCCGACAACACCCAGCTCCGCCTCACCACCACCTCTCTCTCGGCTCCTCCACTGTTGCTAAAGTACCAGATTGTTTATCCAACACCCAGCACTGGATTAGCAAAAACGTTTGCCAATTAAATATTGGGAAGACTGAAGTTGTTGTTTTTTTTGATCCCCCAACTCCAAATTCCATTCCCGAGATACCGACTCCACCCCCTCTCCATGGCAACTGTTCGAGGCTGAACTAGGTTGCTCACAACCTTGTTGTCACACTTGATCCCGAGTGCAGCTTCTGACTTCACTAATCGCGAAGACTGCTTAATTCCACCTCCGCAACATCACTCGACTTCTGAAACCCTCATCTAAATCTTTGTTACTTCTAAACTTGACAAGGCCAATGATGCCCTGTCTGGTCTCCCACGTTCTATCCTCTGGGAACTTGAGGTCATCCAACAGGGCGCTGCCGATATCTTCACTTGCAGCGAGAACCTTTCCCCTATCACCCGCTGTGCCCGCTGATCTACACTGGCTCCTAGGCAAGCAATGCATCAACTTCAAAATTCTCATCCCTGTTTTCAAGTCCCTCTATGAATTTCTCCCCCCACCCCCAACCCCAGCCCCTATCCCTATCTCCTCCAGTCTCATAACTTTCCGAGATCTCTGTGCTCCTCCAATTCTGGCTTCTTGTGCATCTAGATTTTAATCAACCCACCATTGTTGGCTGTGCCTTCAGTGGCCTAGGCCCCAAGTTCCGGAATTCCCTCCCTAAGCCTCTCCACCTCCTTTCCTCCTTTAAGACACTCCTTAAAACCTACCTTTTTGACCAAGCTTTTAGACATCTGACCTAATATCTCCTCATGTGACTTATGTCAAAATTATTTAATAATGCTCCCATGAACTCTCTTGGGGCGTTTTACTATTTGCAAAGTGCTAAATGAATACAAGTTGCTGTTGTTGTTAGAGAATTTCAGCCAGCGCTTCCTCTTCAAACTGATTGCCAGTGATCTTAGTTTTAAAGTTTTTTATATATATATATATATATTCGTTCATGGGATGTAGACATTGCTGCCAAGGCCAGCATTTATTGTCCCTCCCAAACTGCCCTCGAGAAATGCTATGGCAGGATAACTGGCAAAGATGGAATTTGGGCTCCGATTATATCTCTCACAATCAAATCACATGCTAACACTCGCTGCCTGGTCAACATCAGGAAAAGGAGGAGGCCGTTCAGCCCTTCAAGTCTGCCCTGCCATTCCGTTCAAGCATAGCAGATCTGTACTTGAACTCCATCTACCCGTCTTGGTTCCGCAATCCTTAACTAACCCTGCCTAACAAAAATCTATCAATCTCAGTTTTGAAATGTTTGATTGATTCCTGGCTTCAATAGCTTTGCAGGGGATAGACTTCCAGATTTCTGCTATACCTTTTGTGTGAAGAAGTGCTTCCTAGCATCACCCTTCGATGGTCTGGCTCCAATTAAGGGCTATGCATTAAGGTTTTATGGTTTAAGATTAATGATTTGACACAAAACGAAGGGCTGTGCAACCATAAACCAGCAGGACAAAGCTATTTAATAAAGAGCAAAAACAAGGTTGGGGCAAAAACACCATTTTAAAACATAAATCAGGTGCAGACAACTCCTACAGTCTGGAAATGTTAAACTATATCTATTTCCTATCTCAACTCTGCCTATTTTTGTCAGACATGGCCATGGACGTGTTGGTATTCCACATCCATGGCAACAAGTCTGCCTACATTTTATCCCCAGCACATATTAAACTATTCACAAGAGGGATACAAACCATTTTAGAAAAATACAAAGGCCATACACACCTCAGCACAAGAAAGCTTCAGTCTATGGGGCACAGATTAATAACACAATCAGCAGCACACTAGAGGACTGAGACTTAATTTAATCAGTGCACCCTATTATTCCTGGCAGCTTATAGCAATAACAAATCGTGCATTCAAAACGTGACTCTCACAGCAGCTTCAGCACAATCTCAAGCAAAAAAATCCACAGAGGCATAAATAAAAGGTAACTCAAAATAGTCACAACTGCCACAATAAAGCAGGAAAGGAAAGCAGAGAGAGAGAGAGAAATGAGAAAGACTGCAGTAAATGCTGCAAACCCAGGCCAGGAGTGTCCATAACACAAAAATGCAGCAAAAAAATGAAAACAAGAAGGATCCCCATTCCCAGATCTTATTTTAGATGGAGAGATCTCTCACACTATGCAAAATACAAGAATATCAGTATTGCATGCAATGCTGGTATGTTTAGTCAATTATTGTTTTTTTCAAAAAAGGATATAAACAACTTTGGCTTATAACTGCAACCCATCATTAGCGACTGTGTTTAAAGAAATAGATGCAATTGCAATAAAAACAATGCCTCTCTAGCCTGTCAGATGCCCTGACACCTACCTTGTCTCAGTCCCATAGCTTCTCCCTCTCTCCTCTCTCAGCAAGCTGTCAATCAAGGGCACCTGGGCGACGCGCTGCACTCTGGGAGCTGTAGTCCTGCTCTCCCTTTGACCCAATGTTAAAGGCCGGGGAAAAGACTACAACTCCCAGCCTGCCCCGCTTCGAGGTGAGCCCCCGGCAATTACAAAGGCTGCAACCGTCTTTTTATTGTGTTTTTGTGTGACGTTTGGCTGCAAATAACCACAAGAACTTAAAGCATTCCCATAAGGTGTTTTTTTTAAAAAAACTAAATAAAATGCACACTTTATTAGGCAAAAAGGGGAAAATCTAACATCCAATTTAATGCAATTTGGACCTCAATATTCCCTCAATATCTGCACCAAGGGAGAATTCTGGAACTTGTAGTCCAAAGTCAAGCAGGCAGCAAATTGTGAGTGCGAGGTTTAAAACCTCATTTACAGGGTTAAGGGTGACACCTTCTGACTTTGAACACGATTTGCAAAGTGCTGCTGTCCTTGTCTTTAAGCTGCCGACCTTGAATTGCAAAACCAGCCTTGCCCTCTTTATTGTTTCTCCAAAAAGAAAGTTTTGCTTGTTTATCACGGAGTTTGTCTTGGATGCTAAGGCTGACCCTGGATCTTGGCTGATCACTGTAGCGCTGACACAAGGTGAACAAAGCCCCTACCCAGCACCCAAACACCCTGGGCACAGGCGGCCACCACAAAATTACCTGCTTCGCCCCTTCGCATATAATACAACCATATAAATGCACATTTAAAAACAGCCATTCTTTCGAATGAATATTTACATATATGGAGCATCTTAAATGAATTGGTTGTGTGCAGAATGTGAACATTTCCAGCGTCTCATTCGCACCAGCCTCTGAACAAGGGTCATGATGCAAAGGCAAGGAACGAGAAGGCACTAACCCCAGCCCCTCCCCACACACACACACATACACACACATTCCCACTCAGATCCCCACTCCCACACAGACAGACACACACACTCAGATCCCCACTCCCACACACACACATTCCCACTCAGATCCTCACTCCCACTCCCACATTCCCACTCAGATCCCCACTCCCACACACACACATTCCCACTCAGATCCTCACTCCCACTCCCACATTCCCACTCAGATCCCCACTCCCACATTCCCACTCAGATCCCCACTCCCACATTCCCACTCAGATCCCCACTCCCACACACACACATTCCCACTCAGATCCTCACTCCCACATTCCCACTCAGATCCTCACTCCCACACACACATTCCCACTCAGATCCTCACTCCCACATTCCCACTCAGATCCCCACTCCCACACACATTCCCACTCAGATCCTCACTCCCACACACACACATTCCCACTCAGATCCCCACTCCCATATTCCCACTCAGATCCCCACTCCCACATTCCCACTCAGATCCCCATTCCCACACACACACATTCCCACTCAGATCCTCACTCCCACATTCCCACTCAGATCCCCACACACACACATTCCCACTCAGATCCCCACACACACACATTCCCACTCAGATCCCCACACACACACATTCCCACTCAGATCCTCACTCCCACATTCCCACTCAGATCCTCACTCCCACACACACACATTCCCACTCAGATCCCCACACACACACATTCCCACTCAGATCCTCACTCCCACACACATTCCCACTCAGATCCTCACTCCCACATTCCCACTCAGATCCTCACTCCCACACACACACATTCCCACTCAGATCCTCACTCCCACACACACATTCCCACTCAGATCCTCACTCCCACACACACACATTCCCACTCAGATCCTCACTCCCACACACACATTCCCAATCAGACACACACACACACACTCACATCCCCACTCCCACACTCTCAAACACACAAACTCCAACTCTCCCACACAAACACACACAGATCCCACCCCCACGCCCCACTCCCACCCAGACAGATCCCCACAACCCCGCCACATAACACAACACATGCACGCACTGGGGGTTGGGGGGGGGGGGTGGGTGTAGAAAAGCAATTGCAATCACAGGCATGGAGGGTAAGTAACATAAAGGCTCGGCTGCTACCAACCTTGTGGCCGGGGACAGCCCTGGCGGACACAGCTCCCGCTGCGAGCAGTTTGGCATCGTCCCTCCTCTCGGGCGGCAGCAGGTAGCAGTTACCGGCCGCCGTCTGCACCAGCCTCCCCCGGTGTACCTCCCGTTTGAGGGCCAGCTGGAGCCTGGCTTTGCCCAGCTTCCTGCTCAGATGCTGGGAGCCGCTGATGTACTTTTCAATCTCCCGGAGGCTGACTCCCCTGCGGTCACTTCTCTCTTGCTGGGCATTTCTCTGGCTGCTGCTGCTGCTGCTGCTGCTGCTACTACTGAGGAGCAAGTGCCTGGCTTCTCCTTCTTGCTGTTGGCTCGGGCTCTGGCTCTGGCTCTGTCTCTGCAGCAAGAGAGTCTCCACCGCCTGGAGGATCCCATTCCCACCTCCCTCCAAGTCCGGGCCAGCGCCGGCAGCTTTCTTCCGCTGCTTGTTCTTGTACCACTTGGCCGCGTTGCGGTAGCTGTTGGAGCCTTTGTAAGCCACTTTGACCACCAGCTCAGCCCTGACCAGCTTATCCAGCTGCTGCTGGGTCTCTGCCGGCGAGAGCCCGTGCCTGCGTTCAATCATCCGGCAGATCCGCTCCACATCGGGTCGGGCTTTGCGGGAACGCAAAGAGTCGATGGTCTCCAAAATCCACTCTTTGTATTTCATCTCCATTCCTAATTCAGCGACAAAACAAGACACACACACACGCACACACACACACACCACACAGACACACACACACACACACACACACACAAGAGAGAGAGAAAAAATGAACAAGACAACTTCTGCTTCAGAAAGAAAGAGAGAAAGAGAGACAGAGAGGGGAGGGGAGGGGAGGGGGGGGTTGAAACGTGCACCCAACAACAAAATATAAAACGTGTTGCTTTTCAAATATTAAATGAAAACTGATTTTTTTTTTGCAATCGCCTTTTTTTCTCTCTCTCTCTCTCTCTTCCCTCTTCCAAAATAACTCAAAAAAAGAGAAAGGCGGAAGACGAGTTGTACGCCTGCGTGTATCCGACCCCCCCACCCCCCCCCCCTTTCCAGCAAACACACACACACAGACACACAAAAAAATCCAAACGGGGTTTTTTAAAAATGAAAAAAAAAAATTCTTGTTTCAATTAAACTGCGCCCTTTTCCAAGCCTGGAAACAATGGACGCAGCAACACTGACATTGCTTTTTGGGGAGGGTGGGAGGGAGAGAGAGAGAGAGAGGGAGGGAGGGAGGAGGAGGAAGGGGGGGGGGGTGGGAGAGGGAGGAGGAAGGGGGGGGGGTGGGAGAGGGGGGGTTGGTGGTGAGAATGGGGGGGGGGCGTTTGGAAATGTGGTTTAATTTTTATTTATTTTTTTAACGAATGCAAACTTGCAAAGCATTGATTATTATTATTATTTTTTTTTCTTTTAAGTCTGCATTATTTCCCCGGGAGGAGAAAAAAAAAAGTCTGTGAGCTGTTTCAATGAATGAACGATGCACACAAGGTCCCGGTGTGAGTGAGAATGAAGCTCCTGTAACAAAAAGCGCAGCGGATTTTTTCTCTCTCTCTCCTCTCATCGCCACTGAGACAGCGGCTGCTGGAACCTCACCCACACCGACAGAGGCTGCAGCAGGTTTCATATAAAAAAAAAACCCACCCCAGCTTCAAACAACCGCACACACAAAAAATCCCCTTTCTACCTCCCTCTCTCCCTCCCTCCCTCTTTCACTCGCCCTCTGCCGCTTTTTTTTTTGTTGCTTTCTCCTTGTTGGGTCGGAAATTTGCAAACAATTTTCACATCTTCCCTCGCCCCCACTCTCCCAGTTTTATTTGTGGTTCAAATCCCTCACAAAGCAAACCTCCTGCACCCCCTCCTGTTGAAAAGGGAGGCTTCTCCCACTTTAATCATCCCCACCCCCCAATTCTGGGCTTCTGCTTTTTGGTCCGAGACCTCGCTCTCTCCTTATTCTAGTTTTCACGCTAAGATAACGCCAGCGCGATTTCCGCGCTGGAGGAGAGATTAGAAAGCCAAAAGAAACACACACAGACACACACACACACACACACACACAAAAGGGGTGGGGGCGAAGTGTTATTTTGCTTTCTTTCCCGAGGCTGGGGAGCCGCTCTTTCTGAACACGCTTTCTTCCACTTACCTTCCTCATTCCGTCAAACGTGAAGATATGTACTCAACTCTTCCCCCACCCCAGTACAGGTTGCTGTGAGATCTAAATGTGTTACACTCATTCCCGCCCTGCTAGAGTCTCTCCTTCAATCGGCTGTCCACATCCGAATGCTTCGGGAGACCTGCAGGGAATCAGTGTGTGTGTCTGAGTGTGAGTGTGTGGATCACGGCTGAGAGGAGGGTTGCGGGAAACTGTGGAAGAACTCGCAGTTACCAACTGCAGAACTTACAGAACGTACTCTGGGTGGGGGACTGCAATGTCCATCACCAGGAGTGGCTCCGTAACACCCACCACTGCGCCGAGCTGGCCCAGTCCCTACAGCAGCAGGTGGTGAGGGAACCGACAAGAGGGAAAAACATACTTGACCTCGTCCTCACCAACCTGTCTGCCGCAGATGCATCTGCCCATGACAGTGTCGGTAGGAGTGACCACTGCACAGCCCTCGTGGAGATGAAGTCCTGCCTTCACATTGAGGATACCCTCCATCATGTTAGTGGAACTACCACTGTGCTAAATGGGATAGATTTTGAACAGATCTAGCAACTCAAAACTGGGCATCCATGAGGCACTGTGGGCCATCAGCAGCAGCAGCAGAACTGTACTCGAACACGATCTGTAAACTCAAGGCCTGGCAAATCCTTTTCCCTGGATGGTGTCGAGCTTCTTGAGTGTTGTTGGAGTTGCACTCATCCGGGCAAGTGGAGAGTATTCCGTCACACTCCTGACTTGAACCTTGTCGATGGTGGACACTGGAAGGAATTACAAGTTAGTCTCTTTGTTTTGGTGGTAGTCACTAAGGCTCACCAGGAACACTCGCTCTTCTTCTGGCAATAATGTCTCATCTGCCAGGCACGATCTCTGCCAGTGCTACACAAACTTGGTGCCGCACGGAATCAATAATCTCGACTCCAACACTGAACAGGAGTGGGGCCTTGACTTGCATATTTCAGAAGCAAGAATAACACCAGCTGATCCAAGCTGATCAAAAAGTATAATTTTCATTCAAGAGTCATCACATGTACACATATCTCAATGTCAATTAATCCAATGTTTTGTAACCAAGACTCATCATTCTTTGATGAAGCTGTAGCTTCATAGCTGTAAATCAGGAAAAGGGAGGGAGGGAGGAACTCAAGAAAATTAGAACCACCAGGGAAGTGGCACTGAGCAAATTGTTGGAGCTATGGGCTGACAAATCCCCGCATCCAAATGGACTTCAGCCTAGGGTCTTAAAAGAAGCAGCTAGTGAGATAGTTGATGTGTTGGTTTTAATTTTCCAAAATTCCCTAGATTCGTGGAAGGCCCGGTTGGAAAATGGCAAATGTAACTCCTTCATTCAAAAAGGGGAGGGAGACGGAAAACGGGAAACTACGGGCCAGTAACTTAACATCTGTCATAGAGAAAATGTTAGAAACAGGGCACTTAGAGAAATGCAAAGTAATCAGGCAGAGTCAACATGGTTTTGTGAAAGGGAAACCATGTTTAACAAATTTATTGGTGTTCTGTGAAGGAGTAACATGTGGATAGAGGGGAAGCGGTGGATGTACTGTACTTAGATTTCCAGAAGGCATTTGATAAAGTGCTACATCAAAGGTTATTGCAGAAAATAAAAACTCATAGTGTAGGGGGTAACTTATTGGCATGGATAGATTGGCTAGCTAACAGGAAATGGAGAGTAGGCATAAAGGGGTCATTTTCTGGTTAGCAAGGTATAATGAGTGGAGTGCCACAGGGATCAGTGCTGTGGCCTCAGCTTTTTACAAATTATTTAAATGGCTTGGATGAAGGGACTGAAGGTATGAGCTGTGACTAGTGGTGTTCCACAGGGATCAGTGCTGGGACCTTTTCTGTTTGTAGTGTACGTAACTGATTTGGAGGAAAATTGTAACTGGGCTAATTAGCAAGTTTGCAGACAACACTAAGGTTGGAGGAGTTGCCGATAGTGAAGAGGATTGTCAAAGGATACAACGGGATATAGATCGGTTGGAGACCTGGGCAGAGAAATGGCAGATGGAGTTTAATCCGGACAAATGTGAGGTAATGCATTTTGGAAGGTCTAATACAGGCAGGAATTATACAGTAAATGGCAGAACCCTGAGGTGCATTGATGGGCAGAGTGATCTGGGTGTACAGGTCCGTAGGTCACTGAAAGTGGCAACGCAGGTGGTTAAGGTAGTCAGGAAGGCATATGGCATGCTTGCCTTCATTGGCAGGGGTATTGAGTATAAAAACTGGGAAGTCAAGCTGCAGCTGTATAGAACCTTGGTTAGGCCATACTTGGAATATTGCGTGCAATTCTGGTCACCACATTACCAGAAGGATATGGAGGCGTTGAAGAGGGTGCAGAGGAGGTTTACCAGGATGCTGCCTAGTCTGGAGGTTATTAGCTATGAGGAAAGGTTGGAGAAACTCGGATTGTTCTCACTAGAGCGACAGAGATTGAGGGGCGACTTGATAGAAGTTTACAAAATTATGAGTGGCATGGACAGAGTAGATAGTCAGAAGCTTTTTCCCAGGGTGGAAGAGTCAATTGCTAGGGGACATAGATTTAAGGTGAGAGGAGAAAACTTTAGAGGAGATGTGCGGGGCAAGTTTTTTACGCAGAGGGTAGAGAGTGCCTGGAATTCGCTGCCAGAGGAGGTGGTGGAAGCAGGTACGCGAGGGGAGTTTAAGAGGCAGCTTGACAAATACATGAATAGGATGGATATAGAGAGGGATACGGACCCCGGAAGTGCAAAATGTTTTAGTTTGACAGGCAATATGATCGGCGCAGGCTTGGAGGGCTGAAGGGCCTGTTCCTGTGCTGTACTTTTCTTTAAATCTTTGAATGTTTGCTGATGATATGAAGATAGGTAGGAAAGTAAATTGTGAAGAGGACACAAGGAGGTTACAAATAGATATAAATAGGTTAAGTGAGTGGGCAGAGATCTGGCAAATGAAGTATAACGTGGAAAAATATAAAATTGTCCATTTTGGCAGGAAGAGTCAAAAAGTAAGATTTCGAGATAAATGGTGAGAAGTTGCAGAGTTCTGAGATGCAGGGGGATCTGGGTGTCGTAGAGCATGAATCACGAAAGATTAGAATGCAGATACAGCAAATAATGAGGGAAACTAATAGGATGTCCTTGTTTATTGTGAGGAGAATTGAATACAAAAGTAGAGAGGTTATGCTTCAGTTATACAGGGCATTGGTGAAACTAGGGGCAGAATTTTGCCCTCAGGTAGCGGGCAGGCCCCTCCGGCTCGGTGGCGGGCGAACAGCTGACCCCCTGCCACTGAAACCGGGCCCGCTGCCATTTTGAGTGGGCGGGCCAATTAAGGCCCCGCCCAGCGGCCTGCCCAAAAGGACGCACTATGTCAGGGCAAAGTCCTGTCTTAGGGAGATTAGTGACAGGTAAGTAAAGTCTAAAAATAGAAAAATATTAAAATTGTTAACATGTCCCCCTCAAGTGCCAGTGTCACACGAGATGGGACATGTTAATAATAAACACTTAAAGTTTATTACATTTTTGAAGAACGGACATGACACTTCATCCCGCCAGTGGATGAAGTTTGATGAATAATCTGGAGCCCGCTGGAGCTCCTGGCCTGCCCGCCAACCTTAAGCTTGGATGGGCAGGGTCTTTAATAATGTTAATGAGCCTGTCAATGGCCTCAATTGGCCATTGACAGGTCGGCGGGCCCGCAGCTGATTTCGCTGTCCGCTCGCCTTCCTAAAAACTTAAAGGGTCCGAGATGATGTCGGGGATTCCTCCCGACTTCATCCCGCATCATTTTGCCCTCGGCGAGCGGGCCCCGCCCCCAAATCGCCAAGGAGAAAATCCTGGCCTACATCTGGAGTGATGCGCACAGCATTTAAGGAAGGATGTAAATGCGTTGGAAGCAGTCCAGAGAAGGTTTACTAGACTAATACCTGGAACTGGAGGGCTGTCTAATGACTAAAGGCTGGACAGGCTAGGCTTGTATCTGCAGGAATTTAGAAAAGTAAGAAGCAACTTGATTGAAGCATATAAGATCCTGAGGGACCTTGACAGAGAGTGAATGTGGAAAGATATTTCCTCTTGTGGGGGAACCTAGAACTACAGCCCATGGAAATCTCTGCACTTGTCTACTTCTACCCTCTTTAGCATCTCCAATTTCCTTTCCCCACTATTGTGGCTGTTTCTTCAGCTGCTTGGGCCCTCAGAGTCATTGTTTAAAAATTAGGGGCCACCCCTTTAAGACAGAGATGAGGGGAATTTTTTTTTCTCTCAGAGGATCTTTCTTCCTCAAACTGCTTTGGAAGCAGAGTCTTTGAATAATCTTAAGGCAGAGCTAGATAAATTCTTGATAAGCAAGGGGTTGAACGATTATCAAGGGATGTGGAGTTGAGGTTCCAATCAGATCAGCCATGATCTTATTGAATAATGGAGTAGGCTCGTGGCCTACTGCTGCTCTGAATTTGTATGTTCATATGAAGATGGAGCCAGAGAACAATATTTTATACCGAGAGTCAAAACCAGTGATTGCACTACTATGTAGGTTAGAAACATTGAAAGAGCTACTGTACAGAAAGGGGACATTTGGCCCATTGTGTCCATGCTAGCCGAGAAGGAGCTACCCCTTTTTAGCTCTTTATCAGTAGCCCTTTCAGTAAGGTGATGAGGGTTTCTGCCTCTACTTCAGGTAGCTAGTTCCCCACCACCCTCCACATGAAAGCATTATTCCCAACTCCCCTCATTCTATCAATTTCTTATATTGACCTTTTTTTTATAACATTCATTGTCCATTCCATCCCTAATCATTCAGGGGGCATTTAAGAGTTAACTTCATTGCTGCAGGTCTGGGGTGGAGTCACACAGATTTCCTTGCTTGAAGGACATTAGTGAACCAGATGGGTTTTTATGATAATTGACAATGGTTTCATGGTCATCATTAGATTTTTTTTTTATTGAATACAAATTCCACCATCTGCTATGACAGATTTTGAACCTGGGTCCCCAAAGAATTACCGTGGGTATCTAGATTACTAGTCAAGTGACAATACCACTACACCATCACCTCCTCCTCTCTGTTTAGGGAAGTAAGAGTCCTTCCTATCCACTCTATCGAGGCCCCTCATAATTTTATACAGCTCAAATAAATCTCCCCTCAGCCTCCTCTATCTCAAAGTGATTAAAACAACAGCCCATACAATCTATCCTCAAAGCTAAAATTCTCCATTCCTGGCAACATCTTTAATAATCCCTGCAATACCCTGTCAAGATTACACTCAGGTTATTGGATGTGGCCAGGATTCAGTTAGATTCTGGCCCTGTGGTACCACTAAACCTGGTGGTGCCAACCAGGGTGAGTGGATTGGCGAATCTCCCCACCAGTCTCTTGAACAACCACAACTGCCCTTATTTTTTTTTTCACATGACCAACCCCAAAACCTTCTCCGTATTAACTTTCAGTCTGCTACAAACAACAGTCAGCCTTTCTTCTTCTAATGAGCTGTCTTTCGAAGGAGCTCCTGTGAGCACTCCCACAAATCTCCTTTCAAACCACATCCCTGCACTCTAAATCAGCAACATTTCTTATACAGCCTCCTCTATCAAAACCGGCACATAAACGGCTTAAAAGTAATTTTAATTAAGTTATGGAGATATGCTTTCTGAACCTTCCCCCTGACTTTGCTGAGAACAAAGCAACGAATCACGAGGTGGAATTTATTCTGGCCTGTTGTTGCAGGAAACATGGCCGCCAGGCTCGCTTAATCGCCTGAGAGGTCGCGCAACAGTCTCCCAGCAGCAGGAAAACCTCCTGTGATTATAAGCTGAAGACGGAAAGGGGCCCGCTCACGGTGCGATGCCAATTAGGATCATTATTGCGGCAGGATGGGGAGGTGCTGGTATAGTGGTGCTGTCACTGGACTAGTGATCCAGAGGCCCAAGGTAATGCTCTTGGGCCCTGGCTTCAAATCTCGCCACAGCAGATGGTGAAATTTGAATTGAATAAAAATTTGGGAACTAAAAGTCTGATGATGACCTCAAAATGATTGTTGTAAAAATTCACCTGGTTCACTAATGCCCCTTAGCAAAGGAAATCTACAGTCCTACATGTGACTCCAGGCCCATCAACAATGTGATTCATTCCTGAATGATTAGGGGTGGACAATAAATGCTGGCCTAGCCAGTGATGCCCACATCCCATGAATGAATTTTAAAAAATGACACCGATTATTCCTGAGCCCATTGTGATTTAGTGGTAACTCAGGGGTTAAATGGTTATTGCAATGCTTTCCCATGCCTCCCAAAGGCTGGTGCTTTCAAAACTCAGAACATAACATCTAATGTTAGGTGTGACTTTGTGATTGGACAGCACTTGCTGAACAAACCTGAATGTGCTAGGAGTTACACTAACAACCAATTTAAGATTATCAGTTGGGCTTTCAATGTCACTCACTTATGCTTGCTAGAATCTATGTATATTCATATGCAGGGACCTGCCCTTTGCAGACAGAAGGAACATGCTAGGCATTGCATTTTTTTAAATGAATTAAATAAAAGCATGGGGAACAATGGTTCTCCATGTGAATTCTCCATGGCAATGCCTCAACCAATCAGAGTTGACTTGCCAACAAATCAGCACCCTTTTCTCATGCAGTATAAATTGTTGCTTCCTTTGAAATTTGGCATCCTTGCATCTGTCCTGATGAGTCAAAGATGAAAAGCTTCAAAAGCTTGTCTCTCTTTTTAGCAATACTCAAGTTCTCTGATCCAAGCGACTATTCATAGACTATACAAAGATGCCTCTAGCCGATCAATGACAAATCAAGTTCAATACAAATAGAAATTAAAGTACCATAGATAGAGATGTATAATTTGACCCATGAAACCTTGAAAAATACTTCCAAAAACAGGGGTTGACTTATATGCTGAGTGTAATATGTGTTGGTGTAGGTGGTCACTATTTTGAAATGTGAAAAGAAATAACACTGGCAATTCAAATTAAATCAATGTGGCACCTTTTAGTGAATGAATTAATTCTACAAGCATACCTTTAACACAATCAAAATGGTTTAAAAACCGTCAAATTCATTGTCTACAGCTCTTGATGCAAATTCATCAAATTCATTCTGAGTCACTTTGACCATGGCGTCATTGTAAGGATCCCACTCGGGATCAGATGTGGCACTTTTGTGTTTCAGAAATTATCCCTCCACCCCAAATTGTCTTCCTTTCCATCCATTCAATTGGATCTCCTGCACTTTTTGAATGATCTGGTGACATTCTGCGCACTAATAGCAACCCATGAGCTGATGATGAAACCACATAAACAGGGCAGTGTATATATTTCCACTTTTTGTGAAGACTTTTTCACCAGCTCCCTATTACATTCGATGTTAATATCTTGTTGAGGCACATATCCAAAGGTTCAACGACAGACGGTAGACCCCCCCCCGGTATAACCGTAATGTGGGTGTTGTTTCTTCAAAAACATGATCTTATCGGTTATATGGGATCTGAACAATCCCACACGCGTAAGCTGTGTTCTCTACACAGGCCTCAGGGACACCTGGGTCAAAATCCTGGAATCCCCTCCCTACCACATGGACGACAGCGGTTCGAGAAAGCAGCTCACTATCATCTTCTCAAGGGGCATTTAGGGATGGGCGATGAATACTGGCCTAGCCAGCGATGCCCACATCCCGTGAACAAATAAAAAAATCCTACACGTAATCGATCCGCAGCTTCACTCCATCCTCATCTGTCCCACCATCATGGACATACACAAAAACTCCTGCAGGGAACTTTATTTTCAGCACGGATTTGCGTTTGAAAGTTATCGTGGGCTTCAACTTAATTCCATTGCCTGTGCAAGCTGGTCCCATCATGAACCTTGCCTGCTCACATGTCCAGTCGCTTTCAAAAGAAGGGTTTTCGAGCTTTTCCATTCCGCAGTTCAGCTGAGGGGCACACCGAAATTCATAGCTGGTTTCATCCATGTTGCCGGTGTGACATAACGGGCGCTGACGTGTTTGCCACAGTCTGACGATGAATCGCCGGAAAATGGTCAATTTGGCGTTCAGGGTTTTGGTCGTCTCTGACCGAATTCCTGGAATTCCACCGCAGCATTGGGCAATTTTGCTCCATGAAGCGGTTGCATCAACTAGCTCTGAGATATTTGCAAAAACAAAAATACCCGGAAAAACTCAGCAGGTCTGACGGCATCTGCGGAGAGGAACACAGTTGACGTTTCGAGTCCATATGACCCTTCATCAGAACTCTGAAATCTTTGTTGGACTCAGGTTTTGATTCCATCCACTCGCGTGTGCTGCGTTTCTGGTGACAATGTAGCCACTACGATGACCCGTTCCGATACACACTTCTCAAGATCAGGTCACTGGCTGGCGTCCGTTCTAGTGGTGCATTTGGCTTGGGCATCTTATTCTGGGCAGGTTCCTTCCTCTTCCATCCTCTCACCACTTTTTTCTGCGAAGCCTGAATTCACTCGCTGCAGCACAGATGTTCGATGAGTTAGCAAATCTTATGACTTATAGCTTGAAACCAACTTCGTACTTCGTTCAAAAACAAAAACAGAATTACCTGGAAAAACTCAGCAGGTCTGGCAGCATCGGCGGAGAAGAAAAGAGTTGACGTTTCGAGTCCTCATGACCCTTCGACAGAACTCCTTCATTCGTTTTGCTGGAGGACCCATTTCGGTTCATTGTTCACCACACGGGGTCTGCTCTGCACGGGTGTTTCTTAAAATCCCGTGCAACTTCTTGACAACGTGGCACATATCGTCTGCTTGATCCCCTGCACCATCTTATAAGAGTAAAACGTGCAATTCTGACGTGCAAAATTGAGGCCAACTCCTAATGTGGGTATAGCAATGCTTTAGCAGAAGAGGGGGATTGACTTATACACCAAGTATAGGTCTAGACCTGATTTTCAATGCCGAAAAAATGGGGCTGTCTTATGCACTGGGTCGACTTATGCACCATGCTCTGCAGCATTACAGATTGGGGATTAAAATGGGAGGACAGAAATTGCCAAAGGGAAAGTTAAAGGAACCTGTAAGGGAATTGATTTGCACAGAAACAGACTATTCATCTGGACTGGTCCTTTCCTATGTCTATGTTCTGCACAAGCCTCCTTCCACACAAAGCTGACGATACAAAGCTAGCTGGGAATGTAAGCTGTGAGGAGGACGCAAAGAGGCTGAAAAGAGATAAAGACGGGTTAAATGAGCGGGCAATAGGTGGCAGATGTAATTTAATGCAGGAAGTATGAGGTTGGTCATTTTGGTCATACGAATAGAAAAGCAGATGGCGTGAAACTTGCAAATGTTGATGTTCAAAGAGATTTGGGTGTAGTTGTACAAGGAACACAGAACGTTAGCATGCACCAGTGAGGAAGGCAAATGGCATGTTGGCCTTTATTGCAAGCAGATTGGAGTGCAAGAATAAAGAAATCTTGCTACAGTTGAGCAGAATTTTGGTGAGCCAACACCTGCAATACTGTGTGCAGTTTTGGTCTCCATATTTAAGGAATGTCAAACTTGCCTTGGAGGTGGTGCAGCTCACTAGACTGGTCCCTGGGATGAGAGGGATGTCCTATGACGAGAGGCCGAGTAAACTGGGCCTATAATCTCTGGGGTTTAGAGGAACGTGAGGTGATCTCATTGAAAGCTGCTTCTGACACCAATGCAGCACTTCTCGCACATGCGCAAGTGCTGTGTGTTCAAGTGATGCATCACTGCCAGCAACAGTTCAGGCAGCTGCCAGTAAGAAAGATGGTGCTACTCAATTGTTCACAGTCAAGAAATGCAAATAACACTGTGTTACCACAAGACCCCTGTCATCTTGTGACTGAGCTGAGAATATGACCAACTATGGCACATCTGACACCCTAATCATTAATAATTTATCAGGATGAATCAGATTTTGTTTAGTTGTTAGAGACTAAACAAAATGCAAAGCGGAGTGAGAAATAAACCCAGAAAACAGCAAGAAAATACAGTTTTATTAAGGAGCCCTGCAACATTTGGCAGGAAAATCAACACTTTCAGCTCATGAGTGGGATGTATCTCGGTTCCTTGAAGCTGAATCTGATATCTGCGTAAAATGACCACGGTGGGACTCGAACCTGCAGCTCTCTGATAACATCATGATTTATTCTAGAGTCAAAGATTGCATCCTTCTGATAACAATCATGATTTCCACTGAAGTCAAATGTCTCACCCATTAGGCCACACAGCCACTTTCCAAACACCGAAAGGATAAGGCATCTGACTTCATGCTTCGCCAATGGTGCCTAATGGTGCCATCCGCACAGCCACAAAGCAATACTGGCATTTCTGCACCCTGGACGCTTTGGAATGATGTTGGCGATTGCTCTACTCATGCACGAATCACTGCGCATGCACAGTGTGGTCTCAGCAGCCATGTTTAATGTCAGCAGTCATCTCAGCAGCAGTGGCAACACACACAGTGCCCCATCGAAACTTGTGGCTTCTGAAGGGACTTGACATGGTGGATACCAGAAGTTGTTTCCACTGGTTGAGGAATTGAAAACCCAGGCGCACAGCCTCAGGATAAGGGGCCGAATGTTTAGGACTGAGGTAAGAACGTAAGAACATGACAACTAGGAGCAGGAGTAGGCCATTCAGCCCCTCGAGCCTGCCCCGCCATTCAATACGATCATGGCTGATCTCATTTCGGCCTCAACTCCAATTTCCCGCCCTCTCCCCATAACCTTTCAACCCGTTACTAATTAAAAATCTGTCTATCTCCTCCTTAAATTTATTCAGTGTCCCGGCATCCACAGCACTCTGAGGTAGTGAATTCCACAGATTCACGACCCTTTGAGAAAAGTAATTCCTCCTCATCTCTGATTTAAATCCACCACCCCTTAGCCTAAAATTATGGCCACTCGTTGTAGAATGTCCCAGGAGGGGAAACATCCATTCCATGTCTACTTTGTCTATCCCCTTTAGCATCTTATATACCTCAATTTAGATCTCCTCTCATCTTTCTAAACTCTAGCGAGTATGGACCTAAACTGTTCAATCTCTCCTCATAAGACAAGCCCTGCATCTCTGGAATCAATCAAGTGAACCTCCTCTGAACTGCCTCCAGTGCAACTACCTCCTTCCTCAAGTAAGGGGACCAAAACTCTGCACAGTACTCCAAGTGCGGTCTCACCAATGCCTTGTGCAGTTGCAACAACACTTCCCTATTTTTATATTCTATTCTTTCAGCAATCAAAGCCAAAATTCCATTTGCTTTCCTTATTACCTGCGGTACCTGCACACTAGCTTTCAGTGATTCATGCACGAGGGCACCCAGATCCCTCTGCACTGAAGCATTCTGAAGTTTCTCTCCATTTAAATAATAAGTCACCTTTTTATTCTTCTGACCAAAATGGATAACCTCACACTTATCCACGTTAAACTCCATCTGCCAAATTTTGGCCCATTCACCTCATCTGTCCATATCCATTTGTAAATTTCTTTTTTCTTCATTGTAACTTACTTTCCCACCTATTTTGGTGTCATCTGCAAATTTAGCTATAGTACCTTCTACCCCTGAATTCAAGTCATTAATATAGATTATAAATAGTTGGGGCCCAAGGACCGAACCCTGTGGCACCCCACTAGTTACAGCTTGCCATCCAGAAAAAGACCCATTTATCCCGACTCTCTGCTTTCTGTTGGTTAGCCAATCCTCTATCCAAGCTAATATATTACCCCTAACTCCATGTGATCTTATCTTGTGTATTAATCTTTTGTGTGGCACCTTAACAAAGGCCTTCTGGAAATTCCGATACACTACATCTACAGGATCCCCATTATCCACTTTACTTGTTGCATCTTCAAAGAACTCTAGCAAATTAGTCAAACACAATTTAGTCTTTATCAAACATGCTGACTCTGATGGATTGCATTTTGACTTTCCAAATGCCCCATTACTACTTTCTTAATAATGGATTCCAATAATTTCCCAATGACAGACGTTAAACTAACTGGTCTATAGTTTCCTACTTTCTGCTTTTTGAATAAGGGTGTTATTTTTCCAATCCACTGGAACATTTCCAGAATCCAGGGAATTTTGGAATGTTATAGCCAATGCATCCACTATCTCCGCTGCCACTTCCTTTAAGACCCTGGGATGTAGGTCATCAGGTCCTGGGGACTTGTCACCCTTTAATCCCAATAGTTTGCTCAGTACTTTTTCTCTAGTGATGGTGATTGTCCTAAGTTCCTCCTTCTCTATATCCCCTGCACTACCTGTTACTATTGGGGTGGTACTAGTAGCCTCCACTTGAAAACTGAGGCAAATTATTGACTAAGCATCTCTGCCATTTCTGCATTCCCCACAATTAACTCCCCAGTCTCATCCTCCAAGGGACCAACATTCACTTTAGCTACTCTCCTTTTGAGGAAAGATTTCTTCACTCGAAGGGCTGTGAATCTTCGGAATTCTCTACCCCAGAGGGTTGTTGATGCTCCATCATTGATTATATTTAAGACCGGGATGGACAGATTTTTGAGCTCTCAGAGAATTAAGGGTGATGGTGACATAGTGGTAATGCTGCTGTGCTAGTAATCCAGAGGGTATATGGGTGCGGTGGATGGGTTCAAGATTCCTCAACTAGAAGCTGGTGGAATTTAAAATTCAATTAATAAGCCTGGAATTGAAAGCTAATCTAATCTCAGTAATGGCAACCTTGAAACTATCATTGATTGTCATAAAAACCCATCTGGTTCGCTAATGTCCTTCAGGGAAGGAAATCTGCTGTCCTTATCTGGTCTGGCCCACATGTGACTCCAGATCCACAGTAGTGTGGTTGACTCTTAACTGCCCTCTGAAATGGCTGAGTAAACCACCCAGTTCAAGGGCAATTAGGGATGAGCAACAAATGCTGGCCTTGCCAGTGACACCCAGAACCCATGGACAAAAAACATGGGGGGTGGTGGGAAAGTTGAGTTGAAGCTGAAGATCAGCCATGATTGCAATGAATGGCAGAGCAGGCTTGAGGGCCTTAGTTTCTCAACATCCAATCCTATCATTCATCGATTTCTTTCTCCCTATTGATGTGTCTCAGTTGGTAGCACCCTTCGCTTTTGAATGGCAAGGTTCTAGGTTCAAGTCTCACTCCAGGGCTTGAGCATAAAAATCGTAGCTGCCACTCCAGTGGAGTGCTGCTGTGTTGAAAGTGCCACCTTTCGGATGAGATGTTAAACAGAGGCTCCACCTGCTCGGATGGATGAAAAAAATCCCGTAGCACTGTTTCAAAACAGAGTAGGGGAGATCCCCCTTGTGCACTGGTTAATATTTATCCCTCAATCAACAATGCAAAAAACAGATTATCTGATCGTAATCACATTGTTGAGTGTGGGAGCTTGCTGAGCATAAATTAGCTTCCACATTTCTTACATTACAACAGTGATGACTTCAATTAAAAAAAACCTCACAGGCTTTGAGATATCTGGTGGTTTTGAAAAGGGCTATATAAGTGCAAGTCTTTCTTTGTTTTTTCATCTGTGCTATTCAACTCAACTCCTCCCTGTGTTAGTGAGTTAAACACAGTAATCATTCTCTGCATCAAGAAGCTTCTTCTGAATTCCTCATTGGATTTATTGTTGACTAACTCATGTTTTTAGTCCCCGACTTTGGCGTTCCCTCACAGGTGGAAACAATTTAGAAGAAATTTAAAAGTTTAAGGGGGATTTACTTTTTTTTATTCATTCATGGGATGTGGACATCTCTGGCTGGACCAGCATTTGTTACCCATCCCTAGCTGCCCTTGAGAAGGGATGGGGGGGGGGGGGGGGGTGAGCTGCCTTCTTGAACCGCTGCAGTCCATGTGGTGCAGGTACACCCACAGTGCTGTTAGGGAGGGGGTTCCAGAATTTTGACCCAGTGACAGTGAAGGAACGGCGATATATTTCCAAGCCAGGATGATGAGTGGCTTGGAAGGGAACTTCCAGGTTGTGGTGTTCCCATCTATCCGCTGCCCTTGTCCTTCCAGATGGTAGAGGTTGTGGATTTGGAAGGTGCCATCTAAGGAGACTTGCTGAGGTGCTGCAGTGCATTTTGTAGATGGTAAACTCTATCACCACTGTGCGTTGGTGGTGGAGGAAGTGAATGTTTGTGGATGTGGTGCCAATCAAGTGGGCTGCCTTGTCCTGGATAGTGTCAAACTTCTTGAGTGTCGTGGGCATCCAGGCAAGCGGAGACTATTCCATCACACTCCTGACTTGTGCCTTGTAGATGGCAGACAGGCTTTGGAGAGCCAGAAGATGAAGGAGTCACCACAGAATTCCCAGCCTCTGACCTGTGCTTGTAGCCACAGTATTTATATGGCTAGACCAGTTCAGCTTCTGGTCATTGGTAACCCCCAGGGTGTTGATAGTGGGGGATTCAGTGATGATAGTGCCATTGAATGTCAAGGGGCAATGGTTAGACTCCCTCTTGTGAGAGATGGTTATTTTCTGGCACCTGTGTGGTACAAATGTTACTTGCCACTTGTCAGCCCAAGTCTGGATATTGTCCAGGTTTTGCTGCATTTGGACATGGACTGCTTGAGTATATGAGGAGTTGTGAATGGTGCTGAACATTGTGCAATCATCAGCGAACATCTCTACTTCTGATCTTATGATGGAAGGAAGGTCATTGATGAATCAGCTGAAGATAATTGAGCTGAGGACACTATTCTGAGGAACTCCTGCAGAGATGTCCTGGAGCTGAGGTGATTGACCTCCAACAACCACAACCATCTTCCTTTCTGCTAGCTATGACCCCAACCAATTGAGGTTTTCAAGACATTAAGAAGAGCAGAAAATACTTCTACACACCAAGGGTGGTAGAAGTTTGGAACTCTGTTCTACAAATGATAATTCAAGTTAAAATAGTAAATTTTAAAACTGAGATTAGTGGACTTTTATTCGCCAAAGGTAATGAGGGAAAAGGAGCAAAGGCAGGCATATGGAGTTAGGTCACAGACCAGCGATGATCTCATTGATGAGGAAAAGAAGCTCAAAGGGTTAAAAGACAATCTCTCATCTTGATGTTCCTATCTCTAAATCTGCCTATTGCTCATCAGGACTGAAAACCAACAGGCCAAGATCCCAGCACTCATGTCAGGATCACGCTAATTAGTGCCATCCAAAATGTGTCTTATGAAGGCTGATCTCTCCTGGGCTGATCAGACTTGTTGCAATGTGCCTTTAAGGGATTGCAGCATGACATCATGAGAAGGGAAGTGTGTTGCGCAATCTAGTTTTAGTTTCACTTTTGCTTTTAAGCAAAGCACATGCACACAGCTCTGCTGCTGGTGTCTTCAAGCTTCTTACCTCTATATAAATGTTCCCATGTTCCTAGCCTCAATAAATTAACCTACAATGTGCTTGCACATCACTTATGTGCGATTGGTGATATGTAATGAGGCAGATTTGATAAGGGAGCTTAAGGTGAAGGAACCCTTAGGAGGAAGTGACCATAATATAATAGAATTTACCCTGCAATTTGAGATGAAAAAGCTGGAATCAGATGTAACAGTTTTACAGTTGAATAAAGGCAACTACAGAGGCATGAGGGAGGAGCTGGCCAGAATTGACTGGGAGATGAGCCTAGCAGGAAAGACAGTGGAACAGCAATGGCAGGAGTTTCTGGGAGTAATTTGGGAGACACAGCAAAAATTCATCCCTATGAAGAAGAAGCATACTAAAGGGAGGACGAGGCAACCATGGCTGACAAGGGCAGTCAGGGACAGCATAACAGCTAAAGAGAAAGCATACAATGCGGTGAAGAGCAGTGGGAAACCATGGGATTGGGAAGCCTACAAAGACCAACAGAGAACAACTAAAAAAGAAATAAGGAGGGCGAAGATTAAATATGAGGGTAAACTAGCCAGAAATATAAAAGAAGATTGGAAGAGCTTCTTTAGATATATAAAGGGTAAGAGAGAGGCAAAAGTGGATATTGGGCCGTTGGAAAATGACACTGGAGACGTAGTAGTGGGGAACAAAGAAATGGCGGAGGAACTGAATAGGTACTTTGCATCAGTCTTCACAGTGGAAGACACGAGTGACTTCCCCAAAGTTCAAGAGAGTCGGGGGGGCAGAGGTGAGTTTGGTGGCCATTAGCAAGGAGAAGGTGCTAGGAAAACTGAAAGGTCTGAAGGTGGATAAATCACCTGGACCAGATGGATTACACCCCAGAGTTCTGAAGGAGATAGCTGAAGAGATAGTGGAGGCATTAGTAGTGATCTTTCAGGAATCATTGGAATCAGGGAGGGTCCCAGAGTACTGGAAAATCGCTAATGTAACCCCCCTGTTTAAGAAGGGAGTGAGGCAAAAGATGGGAAATTACAGACCGATTAACCTGACCTCGGTCGTTGGTAAGATTTTAGAGTCCATTATTAAAGATGAGATTTCAGAATATTTGGAAGTGCATGGTAAAATCGGGCAAAGTCAGCATGGTTTCATCAAGGGGAGGTCATGCCTGACAAATCTGTTAGAATTCTTTGAGGAGGTAATGAGTAGGTTAGGCAAAGGAGAGCCAATGGATATTATCTACTTGGACTTCCAGAAGGCCTTTGACAAGGTGCCGCACAGGAGGCTGCTCAGTAAGATAAGAGCCCATGGTGTTAGAGGCAAGGTACTAGCATGGATAGAGGATTGGCTGTCTGGCAGGAGGCAGAGAGTGGGGATAAGGGGGTCCTTCTCAGGATGGAGGCCGGTGACTAGTGGAGTTCTGCAGGGGTCAGTGTTGGGACCACAACTTTTCACTTTATACATTAATGATCTAGATGAAGGAACTGAGGGCATCCTGGCTAAGTTTGCAGATGATACAAAGATAGGTGGAGGGACAGGTAATATTGAGGAGGTGGGGAGGCTGCAGAAGGATTTGGACAGGTTAGGAGAAAGGGCAAAGAAGTAGCAGATGGAATACAACGTGGGGAAGTGTGAGGTCATGCACTTTGGTAGGAAGAATAGAGGCATGAACTATTTTCTAAATGGGGAGAGAATTCAGAAATATGGAGTGTAAAGGGACTTGGGTGTCCTAGTGCAGGATTCTCTTAAGGTTTACCTGCAGGTTGAGTCGGTAGTTAGGAAGGCAAATGCAATGTTGGCATTTATTTCGAGACGACTAGAATATAAAAGCAAGGATGTGCTGTTGAGGCTTTATAAGGCTCTGGTCAGACCACATTTAGAATATTGTGAGCAATTCTGGGCCCCGTATCTCAGGAAGGATGTTCTGGCCCTGGAGAGAGTCCAGAGGAGGTTCACGAGAATGATCCCAGGAATGAAAGGCTTAATATATGAGGAATGTTTGAGGACTCTGGGTCCATACTCGATGGAGTTTAGAAGGATGAGGGGAGATCTGATTAAAACTTACAGAATACTGAAAGGCCTGGATAGAGTGGACGTGGGGAAGATGTTTCCATTAGTAGGAGAGACTAGGACCCGGGGGCACAGCCTCAGAGTAAAGGGAAGACCTTTTAGAACAGAGATGAGGAGAAAATTCTTTAACCAGAGAGTGGTGAAACTATGGAATTCATTGCCACAGAAGGCTGTGGAGGCCAGGTCATTGAGTGTATTTAAGACTGAGATAGATAGGTTCTTGATTGGTAAGGGGATCAAAAGTTACGGGGAGAAGGCGGGAGAATGGTGTTGAGAAACTTGTCAGCCATGATTGAATGGCGGAGCAGACTCGATGGGCCGAATGGCCTAATTTCTGCTCCGAGGTCTTATGGTCTTATGGTGCCTTTATATCACTATAAAAACATAACAGCTTTAATCAGATATTAATAGGCTATCAGTTTATTGGCACCAATCCCATCACTAAATAACTGTGTTCAAGCTGACACCAAGGGGAATTAAGCAGTCCTGAATCAGGGAGTGGTTACCGCAATACCTGTCCAAGTGACCACTTACATTCCTGAAATATTAATTTACTCTGTTGTCTTAAAGAACACCTCAGTCTTACCCAACAATCTACCTGGTGTACTGTGTACAGTTTTTGTCTCCTTACTTAAGGAGGGACATAATTTCATTGGAGGCAGTTCAGAGAAAGTTCACTTGGCTGATTCCTGGGATGAAGTGGTTGTCTTATGAGGAAAGGTTGAGAGTTGGAGTTTTGAAGAAAGAGTGGTGATATTATTGAAACATATAAGATTCTGAGGGGGTTTTATGGTAGATGCTGCAAGGATCCTCCTGAAAAAATCTAGAACTAGGGGGAATAGTTTAAAAGTAAGGGCTGTCCAGTTTAAAATGGAGATGAGGAGGAATTTCTTCTCCAAGAGCGTTGTTAATCCTTCGAATTCTCTTCCACAGAGAACAGTGGAGGTGGGGCCATTGAGAACATTCAACGCTGAGTTAGATGGGATTTTTGATTGACAACGGAGTCAAGGGTCATAGGGGAAAGGCAGGAAACTGGAATTAAGGCCACAATCAGATCAGACATGATCTTGTAGAAAGGAGGGGCAGGCTGGAGGGGCTGAAAGGCCTACTCCTGCTCCTAATTCTTATAATCTTACGATCTTAATCATTGTACATGTATAATCAGGGCAAAAGAAAGTTATTGATTTCATGTTGTAAAGGCTGTGGAGATCAAGTCACTAAATATATTTAAGAACAAAATAGATAGATTCCCAGATTCTAAAGGTATCAAGGGCTATGGAGAGAGAGCTGGAGTATGGCATTGAGATAGAGGATCAGCCATGATCACATTGAATGGCAGGAGCAGGCTCACAGAGCTGAATGACCTACTCCTGCTCCTATTTTCTATGAGAAATATAAATTGCTCCCAATCTTAGCTGGGAATAAGTTTTTTTCCTCGCTCTTAAGTGGTGATTCTCCAGACAAGAGAGAGGGATGACCAAAGTGAAAAGTATCTTAAGTGCTGCTCTGAAAATGATGTTAACATTCTGCGAGAATGGTAACCATGAGAACTTGTGAGATCCAAGCATTGCTCTCCCTTAGTTCCATTAGAGCCATCAGTTTTTGTGGGACCATGCAGGAAGCCCGTGGGTAAAAAAGTGGAGTGCATATTTTCAGCATCCTTGGCGGGTTGTTTTCAGAGCTTGGAAGATGCGTTCCGGGTATCTCTGGAGAGGCAGAGCGTACCTCCTTTATATTGACAGCTACCATCAGTAGTGGGAGTGCCACATTCCTGTTTCCGAAGGTAAACCATCAGTGCACAATTACCCATATGTTCTCTTTGCAATACATTAGAAGTATTGCTGCAAGCCACAAATCCTATCAACAGGTCCTCGGCCCAACCACCTTCAGCTGCTTCATCAACGACCTTCCTTCCGTCATAAGGTCAGAAGTGGGGATGTTCGCTGACGATCGCACAATGTTCAGCACCATTCATGATTCCTCAGATATTGAATCAATCCATGTCCAAATGCAGCAAGACCAGGACAATATCCAGGCTTGGGCTGACTAGTGGCGAGTAACATTTGGGCCATACAAATGCCAGGCAATGACTATCTCCAACAAGAGAAAAACCAACCATTGCCCCTTGACATTCAATGGCATTACCATCGCTAAATCCCCCCACTATCAACATCCTGGGGGTTACCATTGACCAGAAACTGAACCGGACTAGCCATATAAATACTGTGGCTACAAAAGCAGGTCAGAGGCTTGGAATCCTGCAACAAGTAACTCACCTCCTGACTCCACAAAGCCTGTCCACCATCTACAAGGCACAAGTCAGGAGTGTGATGGAATACTCCCCATTTGCCTGGATGAGTGCAGCTCCAACAATACTCAAGAAGCTTGACATCATCCAGGACAAAGCAGTCCACTTGACTGGCACCACATCCATAAGATGCACTGCAGAAACTCACCAAGGCTCCTTAGGCAGCATCTTCCAAACCCACGACCATTACTATCTAGAAGGACAAAGACAGCAGATAGATGGGAACACCATCGCCTGGAAGTTCCCCTCCAAGCCACTCACCATCACTCGCTGTTCCTTCACTGTTGCTGAGCCAAAATCCTGGAACTCTCTCCCTAACAGCACTGTGGGTGTACCTACACCCACAGTGTACCTACACCACATGGACTGCAGCGGTTCAAGAAGGCAGCTCACCACCACCTTCTCAAGGGCAATTAGGGATGGACAATAAATGCTGGCCTAGCCAGCGATGCCCATATTCTTTAAATGAATAAAAAAAAAATGATTTTCTCACTCAGGAAACTGAGTGATTAGAGGGAACTTAAAGAGGGGCAGCAACAAGTGAAAAGGATGGCAAACAAAATATCTGAATGACCCAATTATTTAGAAAATTGTCCTTGTAACTAGGCGGAAATTTAATTCAAGTTAATAAATAAAACTTTCTCCTGCTGGTCACTGGATCAGAGGTTGCAACCTCTTACTGCTTTCCGATATAACAAGGCTTAATCAATCAAACAAAGAGGCTGCCTCTGAATGGCTAGATTTAAAATCTCCTATGCAAGGAGTAATGATCCACTCTTCCTGCCAATATGGTTTGACAATGAACGTGTTGCAATCACATAGCAGAACTGACATCACTTGCTGGGTTTGCAGAGATGGGTGAAAACACATTACCACAATTTACCAAGCTAATAGAATTCAGGGTGCTCGTCCCCAGATAGGAACTCAAATTATGCCTGAAGCCCTGCTCAATCCAAAGATTAGAGAAATAAGGTAGCTTACATGTTGAGACACATGATTAATAGAACCACCCGGCAAACTCCCCTCCAAGCCACCCACCATCCTGACTTGGAAATATATTGGCTGTTCCTTCACTGTCACTGGGTCAAAATCCTGGAACTCCCTCCCTAACAGCACTGGGCCAGGCAATTAGGGATGGGCAATTAATGCTGGCCCAGTCAGCGATGCCCACATCCCATGAACAGATATGAAAAACCTGGATCTTTGGACTGCAGTCAAAACCAAGAGCTATAAGAATCTAGTAGGATAGGGAGATATGAAAGTCTCTGGTGACCATTGGCTCCAAAGGAAATTTCCACTTGCTTATTGTGAGCCTTGGTTGTGCACTTTGGGAGTTGATGTGAAAGGTGATCAGATTCCCTACATAGAGCGGGAAAGGCTGAGCTGCTTCTCTCTCCACCCCATCCAAAAGTCCATGGGAACAATCTCACGGGGCTGTGATTTGTCCTCTCCTCTTGCCAAGGGTGCACCTCGCAAGCAGTGAAATATGGTTTTCCATTTTGTGCATGGTCAGGTGGAAACCTCGACCTTGACACCTGATTATTTTCTCACTCGCCATCAGTCAGTGTCTTTTGGAAGGTAACCAACGAGCAGTTATTTTAGCTCTCTGAATAGCCAGGCAGTCAGCCATGACGTGGTTTTGGCTGGGAGCCAGAGGTCCCCTTGTTATAGGGAGAAGTGCGCACTTTCTGGAAGTGGGAAGAAATGTCAAGGTTTCAGAAATGCCAACTAATTGGCCTAGAATGTGTGTTACTTGGGTCTAAGAAAGTCCACAAGGATATCAGTGGGTCTTTTCTTCCTGTGCTTTTGAAATCACTTTGGGGAATGGAGAAAATGGAGCAGGAAGAAATTACAAACATGCAGCCCCTTTCTTTAAGCTTAACTCAGCTGCTCTGAACTGAAACCAAGAGTTGAAAGGAGTCAAGAGCAATTGATAAAGAAAGCAAGTTCTGATAGGTTTCAGCTGAGAAGATTTAAAGGGACAAGCATCTCTTCAGAAATTTTGTGTCAGCAATGGATCAAGTGGGTAGCACTTTCCTCTCTGAGTTAGAAGGTCATAGGTTCAAGTCCGACCCCAGGGCTTAAGCACAAAATCTAAGTGCACATTCCAGTGCGATGCTGAGGGAGGTGCTGCCTTTCAGGTAAAACATTAAACCAGATCCCCTTCAGATGGAGGTGAAAGATCCCATTGCACTATTTTGAGGAAAAGCATTGGAGTTCTCCTGGGTCCCTTGGCCAATATTTATCCCTCAATTAATATCACAAAAACAGATTATCTGGTCATTATTGCCTTGCTGTTTGTGGGAGCTTGCTGTGCACAAATTGGCTGCCTGGCCTCCTATGTTACAATAGTAACTACACTTCAAACATAACTCATTGGCTGTAAAGCACTTTGGGACCTCTGGTGGTCATGAAAGGCGCTATATAAATGCAAGCTTTTCTTCTTTTAAAATTCCCGGACTGGTTATCTAAGGGTGTTTAGTGTGGAAGAGAATAGTTTTTTTTTTCTGTAGCCATCACGTCTGGGTCTTTATGCTTGTTGGAAAATCACATTTCATTAGAGTCGCAGGCAAATGGGGAGTTCTGGAAAAAAAAAACACAAGCTAATGGGCTGATATAGTATTAAAATATTAAGAATTTTTTTAAAAAAAGACTGAAAGCAGAAACAGTTTGTCAGAGGGGGGTAACAACCACAAGTGAGGAATCTCAGTGAGCAGAAGAGAGCTCAACGCTGTGGTGAGAGAGAGTGATGGGAGACAAAGCTCACAAGCTTCAGTGACCCAGGATCCACAGCCTCTTGCGAGTGGAGAGTTCCAGATTCTTTTTTCTCCTCTGCCGTGAAGAGGTACTTCCTGATTTAAAGCACTTAAAAACAGGAAGAGGCCATTCAGCCCTCGAACCTGCACTGCCATTCAATTCAATCATCACTGATCTGCATCTTCCTGCCTTGTCTCCATACCCTCTAACTGTCCTTGCTCAGCAAAAATCTATCAACCTGAGGCCTGAACTTGTCAATCAACCTCCAGACTCAACAGCTACTCATTGGTTGGAAAATGTGTTGAGACTCCTCGGAGGATGCGTTTTATACTACATAAGCACAAGTTCTTTCTATCTAGCCGTGGTCTACTGTGGGCAAAAGAGGAAGCAGAGAAAATTCAAAGAAAAATAATCAGGAGAGCAATGAAAACGCAGAAGGAAAGTTCAGATCCCAAATGACAGTGATGCAAAATTGCACTGCATGGCATAGAAATTACAGCTGCAGTAAAACATTTAGTACAAGGATACACCCAGAGGTACATCTGATTGGAGTTTGACTTACACCCCAAGCTTCACATTGTACATTTCAGGAAACGAAATAACGACACGAGTTTAAGTGAAAAAGGCAAAAACAGAAATTTCTGGAAAAACTCAGCAACGCTGGCAGCATCTGCGGAGTTACCACTTCGAGTCTCTGGAACAGCAAAGGGTCACATTCGATTCGAAATGTTATCTCTGTTTCTCTCCCCACAGATACCGCCAGAGCTGCTGAGCTTTTCCAGAACATTCTGTTTTTATTTCACATTTCCAGCGTCCGCAGTATTTTGCTTTTATTTTAATTGAAAGAAATTCTGTTTGAAGTCGAAAGAATGTTTGAAGTTGTACTGGTCAAAAGCTTTTCGTTTCAAACGCTTCAGTCCTTTAGTGAATGACGAGCAATTTTAATACTTCCAACTAAAGTAGTTTTCAGTGTTTGGAACAGATGAGGGGGTGTAGGACTGCAAAGGAATGACATTGGGTCAGGAGATGTCAAGTCAGGATTAAATGGAGCGAAATAAGGTCACTGAAATGTGAAATTAAGGCTAAGAAAGCAGAAATCACAGTATCACAGAATCTTTACAGTGCAGAAGGAGGCTATTTGGCCCATCGAGCTCTGAAAGAGCATTCCGCCTAGTCCCACTCCCCTGCCTTATCCCCGTAGCTTTGCATGTTTCAGGTAGCAATCCAATTACCCTGTCGAATACCTCGATGGAACCCGCCTCCACCACCCTTTCAGGAAGTTGGTTCCAGACTCCAACCACCCTCTGATTAAAAAAAAAATTCCCTCAGCGGGCCTGGATAGGCCTTTCAAAATTCATTTTTAGCTTTGAAGTCCTGTGGAAATGGAAAATATGCAGAGCTCCATGACAACGTTACACCACAAATTGTATCCTACTGCCCAGAGTGAGGAACATGGAGGCTCAATGGTTTGAGAATTTCATTCACGTATCACTGGTTTAAATCCATACAGGAACTGAGAGATAAAAGTGACATTGGACGGTTACAGAAAGCTCCGTTTTTGAAACCCACTTACTTTAGAGATGGATTTCGGTGGTACCCTTGTGTAGTAGCCATTTAACACGTTCTGGTCAACAGTTCCAACCAATCATTTCATTCCAAATACACAAAATAACAATAATGTCAACTTGTTTTAGCATTTTGTGATCATTCTCCACAATCTTTGATGGCTTGTAATCATTAAGTTATTCAAGACGCACCAACCATACATGCAGCCAGAAATTGCAACCTTACTATGACAGGACTGGGTTCAGTTGTTACACACAGAACGCAGTGGTTTATATTCTCTCATCAATTAGTTGTACCCGAGGCCTAAGTTTAGCTCTCAGTGATTTTGTCCTCCATTACTGACGCTTTGTTCTGTCAGACATGATGTGGCAACAGCTGGTTGTTGCCATAGGAACGGAAAGTTAATAGAGTCAGTGCTGACCCTTTTCTCCTTTAGTGGCGATCTTGCCTCGCTCGATGGGGGTTGCAATCGGATAGCTGACCTCCCATTTTAACCCTGTAAGCAGGTTAATTTTCCAGCATGCACAACAAACTTCAATTGGCCACAAAACAGGTCCATGTGATGAGTCAGAGGTCAAGTACTGCATTTTAGTATTTAACAGGAAGATTTGGGGTGATTGACAAAGTGAGTTTGCCCCAGAGGTAACATGCATCTGTAAGGAAAGGTAAATGCTTTTTAACCATGACATATTCTCTGAGGTAAATTATATTGAACCAAATTAATAATTTTTAGTCTTGCAATTTAGTGGGCCTTTGTTAAGCAATGTCATTAAAAAAATTGGCCAGTTATGATACCCATTTGCAGTTATCAAGAAGAAAGGGCAGACCAAAAACTATGACCCTCATGCCATACCTTCTCATTCTCACATTGAATTACTGCGAGGGTGACAGCTTCAAGTTAACAAATCATTCCTATTCTTACATCACTTAACACTTTAATGTACAGGGCTGTTAGTGCTCTTTCACATTTCCCAAACAATAAGCAAGCTTGAAGCCATGAAACTGTGAGATTGCTCACTGCAGCCATACTCTTTACAGCAAAACAGGAGCGCTGTCGAGATAAAACCAAATGAAACTCGAGGGACAATATTGACGCAGCATGGTGTTGGGTTCAAGGTGACAGATAGCCCTTCAGTGCCCCAGCGTTATGGAGACTCTTCACATGCGGAGCTGCAGAGCGAGGCCCTAAATTTTCCGAGCTGAAGAGGCGCCCTGGTGATGGGGGTGGAATGGGAGGGAGGAGGGGAGAGAAAGGAAACTTTGGTTGAACTCAGCCATGTTGCGATTCTATCTTAACCCGACCTGTAGGAGAGCTATGGGTGCACCTTCCAGGCACCTGCTGCTCACATAGTCGTAGGTCAAGTGGTGAATTTAATGCCCACCCCCATTCTGTTGGCATGATTACATACGTACATGCATACGAATTGGGAGCAGGAGTAGGCCATTTGGCCCCTCAAGCCTGCTCTGCTATTCAGTAAGACCAGGGCTGATCTGATTGTGGCCTCAACGTTCCCGCCTACCACCCCCCCAACCCCGATATCCTTTGACTCCCTTGATTGTCAAAGAACCTATATACCTCAGCCTTAAAAATACCCAATGACACTGCCTCCACCTCTGGGAGGAGAGTGCCACAAGCTCACGACTCTGTGAGAAGAAGCAATTCTCCTCATCTCCGTCTTAAATGGGACACCCCGTTATTTTTAAACTGTGTCCTCTAGCTCTAGTCTCCCCCCACAAGGGGAAACACCCTTTCAGCATCCACCCTGTCAAGTTTTATCTCGGCAGCAGGTTATTGAGTTGGATGATCAGCCATGATCATATTGAATGTCAGAGCAGGCTCGAAGGGCCGAATGGCCTACTCCTGCTCCTAGTTTCTATGTTTTTATGTCCCCGCAGCATCTTATATCTCTCAATAAGATTGCTTCTCATTCTTCCCAACTCCAACGGACACAGGCCCAGCCTGTCCGACCTTTCCTTATAAGATAATTCCCTCATCCCAAGAATCAATCAAGTAATTTGAAGGTGGTGGGGAGTTTTGGTTGGGGAGGGTTTAGTGGGGAGTGTTTGGTGGGGAGGGGTTTGGTGGGGAGGGTTTGGTGGGGAAGGTTTGGTGGGGAGGGTTTGGTGGGGTGGGTTTGATGGGTAGGGTTTGGTGGGGAGGGTTTGGTGGGGAGGGGTTTGGTGGGGAGGGTTTGGTGGGGAGGGTTTGGTGGGGAGAGTTTAGTGGGGAGGGTTTGGTGGGGAGGGTTTGGTGGGGAGGGTTTAGTGGGGAGGGTTTGGTGGGGAGGGTTTTTTGGGGAGGGTTTGGTGGGGTGGGTTTGGTGGGGAGGGATTGGTGGGGAGGGTTTAGTGGGGAGGGTTTGGTGGGGAGGGTTTTTTGGGGAGGGCTTGGTGGGGTGGGTTTGGTTGGGAGGGTTTGGTGGGGAGGGGTTTGGTGGGGAGGGTTTGGTGGGGAGGGTTTGGTGGGGAGGGGTTTGGTGGGGAGGGTTTGGTGGGGAGGGTTTGGTGGGGAGGGGTTTGGTGGGGAGGGTTTGGTGGGGAAGGTTTGGTGGGGAGGGTTTGGTGGGGTGGGTTTGGTGGGGAAGGTTTG
This sequence comes from Carcharodon carcharias, assembly GCF_017639515.1. Lineage (NCBI taxonomy): Eukaryota > Metazoa > Chordata > Chondrichthyes > Lamniformes > Lamnidae > Carcharodon > Carcharodon carcharias. The sequence continues at coordinate 113,381,720 of NC_054482.1, read as the reverse complement.
GTGGGGAGGGTTTGGTGGGGTGGGTTTGGTGCGGAGGGTTTGGTGGGGAGGGTTTGGGGAGAGTTTAGTGGGGAGGGTTTGGTGGGGAGGGTTTGGTGGGGAGGGTTTAGTGGGGAGGGTTTGGTGGGGAGGGTTTTTTGGGGAGGGTTTGGTGGGGTGGGTTTGGTGGGGAGGGGTTTGGTGGGGAGGGTTTAGTGGGGAGGGTTTGGTGGGGAGGGTTTTTTGGGGAGGGTTTGGTGGGGTGGGTTTGGTGGGGAGGGGTTTGGTGGGGAGGGTTTAGTGGGGAGGGATTGGTGGGGAGGGTTTTTTGGGGAGGGTTTGGTGGGGTGGGTTTGGCTGGGAGGGTTTGGTGGGGAGGGGTTTGGTGGGGAGGGTTTGGTGGGGAAGGTTTGGTGGGGAGGGGTTTGGTGGGGAGGGTTTGGTGGGGTGGGTTTGGTGGAGAGGGTTTGGTGGGGAAGGTTTGGTGGGAGGGGTTTGGTGGGGAGGATTTGGTGGGGAGGGGTTTGATGGAGAGGGTTGGTGGGGAGGGTTTGGTGGGGAGGGGTTTGGTGGGGAAGGTTTGGTGGGGAGGGTTTGGTGGGGAGGGGTTTGGTGGGGAGGGTTTGGTGGGGAGGGTTTGGTGGGGAGGATTTAGTGGGGAGGGTTTGGTGGGGAGGGTTTGGTGGGGAGGGTTTGGTGGGGTGGGTTTGATGGGGAGGGGTTTGGTGGGGAGGGTTTAGTGGGGAGGGTTTGGTGGGGAGGGTTTTTTGGGGAGGGTTTGGTGGGGTGGGTTTGGTGGGGAGGGGTTTGGTGGGGAGGGTTTAGTGGGGAGGGTTTGGTGGGGAGGGTTTTTTGGGGAGGGTTTGGTGGGGTGGGTTTGGTTGGGAGGGTTTGGTGGGGAGGGGTTTGGTGGGGAGGGTTTGGTGGGTAAGGTTTGGTGGGGAGGGGTTTGGTGGGGAGGGTTTGGTGGGGAGGGGTTTGGTGGGGAAGGTTTGGTGGGGAGGGTTTGGTGGGGAGGGGTTTGGTGGGGAGGGTTTGGTGGGGAGGGTTTGGTGGGGAAGGTTTGGTGGGGAGGGGTTTGATGGGGAGGGTTTGGTGGGGAGGGTTTGGTGGGGAAGGTTTGGTGGGGAGGGTTTGGTGGGGTGGGTTTGGTGGGGAGGGTTTGGTGGGGAGGGTTTGGTGGGGAGGGTTTGGTGGGGAAGGTTTGGTGGGGAGGGTTTGGTGGGGTGGGTTTGGTGGGGAGGGTTTGGTGGGGAGGGTTTGGGGAGAGTTTAGCGGGGAGGGTTTGGTGGGGAGGGTTTGGTGGGGAAGGTTTGGTGGGGAGGGTTTGGTGGGGTGGGTTTGGTGGGGAGGGTTTGGTGGGGAGGGTTTGGGGAGAGTTTAGCGGGGAGGGTTTGGTGGGGAGGGTTTGGTGGGGAGAGTTTGGTGGGGAGGGGTTTAGTGGGGAGGGTTTAGTGGGGAGGGTTTGGTGGGGAGGGTTTTTTGGGGAGGGTTTGGTGGGGTGGGTTTGGTTGGGAGGGTTTGGTGGGGAGGGGTTTGGTGGGGAGGGTTTGGTGGGGAAGTTTTGGTGGGGAGGGGTTTGGTGGGGAGGGTTTGGTGGGGAGGGTTTGGTGGGGAAGGTTTGGTGGGAGGGGTTTGGTGGGGAGGATTTGGTGGGGAGGGGTTTGATGGGGAGGGGTTTGGTGTGGAAGGTTTGGTGGGTAAGGTTTGGTGGGGAGGGGTTTGGTGGGGAAGGTTTGGTGGCGAGGGTTTGGTGGGGTGGGTTTGGTGCGGAGGGTTTGGTGGGGTGGGTTTGGGGAGAGTTTAGTGGGGAGGGTTTGGTGGGGAGGGTTTGGTGGGGAGGGTTTAGTGGGGAGGGTTTGGTGGGGAGGGTATTTTGGGGAGGGTTTGGTGGGGTGGGTTTGGTGGGGAGGGTTTAGTGGGGAGGGTTTGGTGGGGAGGGTTTTTTGGGGAGGGTTTGGTGGGGTGGGTTTGGTTGGGAGGTTTTGGTGGGGAGTGGTTTGGTGGGGAGGGTTTGGTGGGGAAGGTTTGGTGGGGAGGGGTTTGGTGGGGATGGTTTGGTGGGGAGGGTTTGGTGGGGAGGGTTTGGTGGAGAGGGTTTGGTGGGGAAGGTTTGGTGGGAGGGGTTTGGTGGGGAGGATTTGGTGGGGAGGGGTTTGATGGAGAGGGTTGGTGGGGAGGGTTTGGTGGGGAGGGGTTTGGTGGGGAGGGTTTGGTGGGGAGGGTTTGGTGGGGAGGGGTTTGGTGGGGAGGGTTTGGTGGGGAAGGTTTGGTGGGGAAGGTTTGGTGGGGAGGGTTTGGTGGGGTGGGTTTGGTGGGGAAGGTTTGGTGGCGAGGGTTTGGTGGGGTGGGTTTGGTGCGGAGGGTTTGGTGGGGTGGGTTTGGGGAGAGTTTAGTGGGGAGGGTTTGGTGGGGAGGGTTTGGTGGGGAGGGTTTAGTGGGGAGGGTTTGGTGGGGAGGGTTTTTTGGGGAGGGTTTGGTGGGGTGGGTTTGGTGGGGAGGGTTTAGTGGGGAGGGTTTGGTGGGGAGGGTTTTTTGGGGAGGGTTTGGTGGGGTGGGTTTGGTTGGGAGGTTTTGGTGGGGAGGGGTTTGGTGGGGAGGGTTTGGTGGGGAAGGTTTGGTGGGGAGGGGTTTGGTGGGGATGGTTTGGTGGGGAGGGTTTGGTGGGGAGGGTTTGGTGGAGGGGGTTTGGTGGGGAAGGTTTGGTGGGAGGGGTTTGGTGGGGAGGATTTGGTGGGGAGGGGTTTGATGGAGAGGGTTGGTGGGGAGGGTTTGGTGGGGAGTGGTTTGGTGGGGAAGGTTTGGTGGGGAGGGTTTGGTGGGGAGGGGTTTGGTGGGGAGGGTTTGGTGGGGAGGGTTTAGTGGGGAGGGTTTGGTGGGGAGGGTTTTTTGGGGAGGGTTTGGTGGGGTGGGTTTGGTGGGGAGGGGTTTGGTGGAGAGGGTTTAGTGGGGAGGGTTTGGTGGGGAGGGTTTTTTGGGGAGGGTTTGGTGGGGTGGGTTTGGTTGGGAGGGTTTGGTGGGGAGGGGTTTGGTGGGGAGGGTTTGGTGGGGAAGGTTTGGTGGGGAGGGGTTTGGTGGGGAGCGTTTGGTGGGGAGGGGTTTGGTGGGGAAGGTTTGGTGGGGAGGGTTTGGTGGGGAGGGGTTTGGTGGGGAGGGTTTGGTGGGGAGGGTTTGGTGGGGAAGGTTTGGTGGGGAGGGGTTTGATGGGGAGGGTTTGGTGGGGAGGGTTTGGTGGGGAAGGTTTGGTGGGGAGGGTTTGGTGGGGTGGGTTTGGTGGGGAGGGTTTGGTGGGGAGGGTTTGGTGGGGAGGGTTTGGTGGGGAGGGTTTAGTGGGGAGGGTTTGGTGGGGAGGGTTTTTTGGGGAGGGTTTGGTGGGGTGGGTTTGGTGGGGAGGGTTTAGTGGGGAGGGTTTGGTGGGGAGGGTTTTTTGGGGAGGGTTTGGTGGGGTGGGTTTGGTGGGGAGGTTTTGGTGGGGAGGGGTTTGGTGGGGAGGTTTTGGTGGGGAAGGTTTGGTGGGGAGGGGTTTGGTGGGGATGGTTTGGTGGGGAGGATTTGGTGGGGAGGGTTTGGTGGAGAGGGTTTGGTGGGGAAGGTTTGGTGGGAGGGGTTTGGTGGGGAGGATTTGGTGGGGAGGGGTTTGATGGAGAGGGTTGGTGGGGAGGGTTTGGTGGGGAGTGGTTTGGTGGGGAAGGTATGGTGGGGAGGGTTTGGTGGGGAGGGGTTTGGTGGGGAGGGTTTGGTGGGGAGGGTTTAGTGGGGAGGGTTTGGTGGGGAGGGTTTTTTTGGGGTGGGTTGGGTGGGGTGGGTTTGGTGGGGAGGGGTTTGGTGGAGAGGGTTTAGTGGGGAGGGTTTGGTGGGGAGGGTTTTTTGGGGAGGGTTTGGTGGGGTGGGTTTGGTTGGGAGGGTTTGGTGGGGAGGGGTTTGGTGGGGAGGGTTTGGTGGGGAAGGTTTGGCGGGGAGGGGTTTGGTGGGGAGCGTTTGGTGGGGAGGGGTTTGGTGGGGAAGGTTTGGTGGGGAGGGTTTGGTGGGGAGGGGTTTGGTGGGGAGGGTTTGGTGGGGAGGGTTTGGTGGGGAAGGTTTGGTGGGGAGGGGTTTGATGGGGAGGGTTTGGTGGGGAGGGTTTGGTGGGGAAGGTTTGGTGGGGAGGGTTTGGTGGGGTGGGTTTGGTGGGGAGGGTTTGGTGGGAAGGTTTTGGGGAGAGTTTAGCGGGGAGGGTTTGGTGGGGAGGGTTTGGTGGGGAGAGTTTGGTGGGGAGGGTTTAGTGGGGAGGGTTTGGTGGGGAGGGTTTTTTGGGGAGGGTTTGGTGGGGAAGGTTTGGTGGGGAGGGGTGTGGTGGGGAGGGGTTTAGTGGGGAGGGTTTAGTGGGGAGTATTTGGTGGGGTGGGTTTGGTGGGGAGGGGTTTGGTGGGGAGGGTTTGGTGGGGAGGGTTTGGTGGGGAGGATTTAGTGGGGAGGGTTTGGTGGGGAGGGTTTGGTGGGGAGGGTTTGGTGGGGTGGGTTTGATGGGGAGGGGTTTGGTGGGGAGGGTTTAGTGGGGAGGGTTTGGTGGGGAGGGTTTTTTGGGGAGGGTTTGGTGGGGTGGGTTTGGTGGGGAGGGGTTTGGTGGGGAGGGTTTAGTGGGGAGGGTTTGGTGGGGAGGGTTTTTTGGGGAGGGTTTGGTGGGGTGGGTTTGGTTGGGAGGGTTTGGTGGGGAGGGGTTTGGTGGGGAGGGTTTGGTGGGTAAGGTTTGGTGGGGAGGGGTTTGGTGGGGAGGGTTTGGTGGGGAGGGGTTTGGTGGGGAAGGTTTGGTGGGGAGGGTTTGGTGGGGAGGGGTTTGGTGGGGAGGGTTTGGTGGGGAGGGTTTGGTGGGGAAGGTTTGGTGGGGAGGGGTTTGATGGGGAGGGTTTGGTGGGGAGGGTTTGGTGGGGAAGGTTTGGTGGGGAGGGTTTGGTGGGGTGGGTTTGGTGGGGAGGGTTTGGTGGGGAGGGTTTGGTGGGGAGGGTTTGGTGGGGAAGGTTTGGTGGGGAGGGTTTGGTGGGGTGGGTTTGGTGGGGAGGGTTTGGTGGGGAGGGTTTGGGGAGAGTTTAGCGGGGAGGGTTTGGTGGGGAGGGTTTGGTGGGGAAGGTTTGGTGGGGAGGGTTTGGTGGGGTGGGTTTGGTGGGGAGGGTTTGGTGGGGAGGGTTTGGGGAGAGTTTAGCGGGGAGGGTTTGGTGGGGAGGGTTTGGTGGGGAGAGTTTGGTGGGGAGGGGTTTAGTGGGGAGGGTTTAGTGGGGAGGGTTTGGTGGGGAGGGTTTTTTGGGGAGGGTTTGGTGGGGTGGGTTTGGTTGGGAGGGTTTGGTGGGGAGGGGTTTGGTGGGGAGGGTTTGGTGGGGAAGGTTTGGTGGGGAGGGGTTTGGTGGGGAGGGTTTGGTGGGGAGGGTTTGGTGGGGAAGGTTTGGTGGGAGGGGTTTGGTGGGGAGGATTTGGTGGGGAGGGGTTTGATGGGGAGGGGTTTGGTGTGGAAGGTTTGGTGGGTAAGGTTTGGTGGGGAGGGGTTTGGTGGGGAAGGTTTGGTGGCGAGGGTTTGGTGGGGTGGGTTTGGTGCGGAGGGTTTGGTGGGGTGGGTTTGGGGAGAGTTTAGTGGGGAGGGTTTGGTGGGGAGGGTTTGGTGGGGAGGGTTTAGTGGGGAGGGTTTGGTGGGGAGGGTTTTTTGGGGAGGGTTTGGTGGGGTGGGTTTGGTGGGGAGGGTTTAGTGGGGAGGGTTTGGTGGGGAGGGTTTTTTGGGGAGGGTTTGGTGGGGTGGGTTTGGTTGGGAGGTTTTGGTGGGGAGTGGTTTGGTGGGGAGGGTTTGGTGGGGAAGGTTTGGTGGGGAGGGGTTTGGTGGGGATGGTTTGGTGGGGAGGGTTTGGTGGGGAGGGTTTGGTGGAGAGGGTTTGGTGGGGAAGGTTTGGTGGGAGGGGTTTGGTGGGGAGGATTTGGTGGGGAGGGGTTTGATGGAGAGGGTTGGTGGGGAGGGTTTGGTGGGGAGGGGTTTGGTGGGGAGGGTTTGGTGGGGAGGGTTTGGTGGGGAGGGGTTTGGTGGGGAGGGTTTGGTGGGGAAGGTTTGGTGGGGAAGGTTTGGTGGGGAGGGTTTGGTGGGGTGGGTTTGGTGGGGAAGGTTTGGTGGCGAGGGTTTGGTGGGGTGGGTTTGGTGCGGAGGGTTTGGTGGGGTGGGTTTGGGGAGAGTTTAGTGGGGAGGGTTTGGTGGGGAGGGTTTGGTGGGGAGGGTTTAGTGGGGAGGGTTTGGTGGGGAGGGTTTTTTTGGGGTGGGTTTGGGGGGGTGGGTTTGGTGGGGAGGGTTTAGTGGGGAGGGTTTGGTGGGGAGGGTTTTTTGGGGAGGGTTTGGTGGGGTGGGTTTGGTTGGGAGGTTTTGGTGGGGAGGGGTTTGGTGGGGAGGGTTTGGTGGGGAAGGTTTGGTGGGGAGGGGTTTGGTGGGGATGGTTTGGTGGGGAGGGTTTGGTGGGGAGGGTTTGGTGGAGGGGGTTTGGTGGGGAAGGTTTGGTGGGAGGGGTTTGGTGGGGAGGATTTGGTGGGGAGGGGTTTGATGGAGAGGGTTGGTGGGGAGGGTTTGTTGGGGAGTGGTTTGGTGGGGAAGGTTTGGTGGGGAGGGTTTGGTGGGGAGGGGTTTGGTGGGGAGGGTTTGGTGGGGAGGGTTTAGTGGGGAGGGTTTGGTGCGGAGGGTTTTTTGGGGAGGGTTTGGTGGGGTGGGTTTGGTGGGGAGGGGTTTGGTGGAGAGGGTTTAGTGGGGAGGGTTTGGTGGGGAGGGTTTTTTGGGGAGGGTTTGGTGGGGTGGGTTTGGTTGGGAGGGTTTGGTGGGGAGGGGTTTGGTGGGGAGGGTTTGGTGGGGAAGGTTTGGTGGGGAGGGGTTTGGTGGGGAGCGTTTGGTGGGGAGGGGTTTGGTGGGGAAGGTTTGGTGGGGAGGGTTTGGTGGGGAGGGGTTTGGTGGGGAGGGTTTGGTGGGGAGGGTTTGGTGGGGAAGGTTTGGTGGGGAGGGGTTTGATGGGGAGGGTTTGGTGGGGAGGGTTTGGTGGGGAAGGTTTGGTGGGGAGGGTTTGGTGGGGTGGGTTTGGTGGGGAGGGTTTGGTGGGGAGGGTTTGGTGGGGAGGGTTTGGTGGGGAGGGTTTAGTGGGGAGGGTTTGGTGGGGAGGGTTTTTTGGGGAGGGTTTGGTGGGGTGGGTTTGGTGGGGAGGGTTTAGTGGGGAGGGTTTGGTGGGGAGGGTTTTTTGGGGAGGGTTTGGTGGGGTGGGTTTGGTGGGGAGGTTTTGGTGGGGAGGGGTTTGGTGGGGAGGTTTTGGTGGGGAAGGTTTGGTGGGGAGGGGTTTGGTGGGGATGGTTTGGTGGGGAGGATTTGGTGGGGAGGGTTTGGTGGAGAGGGTTTGGTGGGGAAGGTTTGGTGGGAGGGGTTTGGTGGGGAGGATTTGGTGGGGAGGGGTTTGATGGAGAGGGTTGGTGGGGAGGGTTTGGTGGGGAGTGGTTTGGTGGGGAAGGTATGGTGGGGAGGGTTTGGTGGGGAGGGGTTTGGTGGGGAGGGTTTGGTGGGGAGGGTTTAGTGGGGAGGGTTTGGTGGGGAGGGTTTTTTGGGGAGGGTTTGGTGGGGTGGGTTTGGTGGGGAGGGGTTTGGTGGAGAGGGTTTAGTGGGGAGGGTTTGGTGGGGAGGGTTTTTTGGGGAGGGTTTGGTGGGGTGGGTTTGGTTGGGAGGGTTTGGTGGGGAGGGGTTTGGTGGGGAGGGTTTGGTGGGGAAGGTTTGGCGGGGAGGGGTTTGGTGGGGAGCGTTTGGTGGGGAGGGGTTTGGTGGGGAAGGTTTGGTGGGGAGGGTTTGGTGGGGAGGGGTTTGGTGGGGAGGGTTTGGTGGGGAGGGTTTGGTGGGGAAGGTTTGGTGGGGAGGGGTTTGATGGGGAGGGTTTGGTGGGGAGGGTTTGGTGGGGAAGGTTTGGTGGGGAGGGTTTGGTGGGGTGGGTTTGGTGGGGAGGGTTTGGTGGGGAGGTTTTGGGGAGAGTTTAGCGGGGAGGGTTTGGTGGGGAGGGTTTGGTGGGGAGAGTTTGGTGGGGAGGGTTTAGTGGGGAGGGTTTGGTGGGGAGGGTTTTTTGGGGAGGGTTTGGTGGGGAAGGTTTGGTGGGGAGGGGTGTGGTGGGGAGGGGTTTAGTGGGGAGGGTTTAGTGGGGAGTGTTTGGTGGGGTGGGTTTGGTGGGGATTTTGGTGGGGAGGGTTTGGTGGGGAGGGTTTGGTGGGGAGTTTTTGGTGGGAAGGGTTTAGTGGGGAGTGTTTGGTGGGGTGGGTTTGGTGGGGAGGGGTTTGGTGGGGAGGGGTTTGGTGGGGAGGGTTTGGTGGGGTGGGTTTGGTGGGGTGGGTTTGGTGGGGTGGGTTTGATGGGGAGGGGTTTGGTGGGGAGGGTTTGGTGGGGAGGGTTTGGTGGGGAGGGTTTGGTGGGGAGGGGTTTGGTGGGGAGGGTTTGGTGGGGAGGGTTTGGTGGGGAGGGGTTTGGTGGGGAGGGTTTGATGGGGAGGGGTTTGGTGGGGAGGGTTTGGTGGGGAGGGTTTGGTGGGGAGGGGTTTGGTGGGGAGGGTTTGGTGGGGAGGTTTTGGTGGGGAGGGGTTTGGTGGGGAGGGTTTGGTGGGGAAGGTTTGGTGGGGAGGGTTTGGTGGGGTGGGTTTGGTGCGGAGGGTTTGGTGGTGTGGGTTTGGGGAGAGTTTAGTGGGGAGGGTTTGGTGGGGAGGGTTTGGTGGGGAGGGTTTAGTGGGGAGGGTTTGGTGGGGAGGGGTTTGGTGGGGAGGGTTTAGTGGGGAGGGTTTGGTGGGGAGGGTTTTTTGGGGAGGGTTTGGTGGGGTGGGTTTGGTTGGGAGGGTTTGGTGGGGAGGGGTTTGGTGGGGAGGGTTTGGTGGGGAAGGTTTGGTGGGGAGGGGTTTGGTGGGGAGGGTTTGGTGGGGAGGGTTTGGTTGGGAGGGTTTGGTGGAGAGGGTTTGGTGGGGAAGGTTTGGTGGGAGGGGTTTGGTGGGGAGGATTTGGTGGGGAGGGGTTTGATGGAGAGGGTTGGTGGGGAGGGTTTGGTGGGGAGGGGTTTGGTGGGGAAGGTTTGGTGGGGAGGGTTTGGTGGGGTGGGTTTGGGGAGAGTTTAGTGGGGAGGGTTTGGTGGGGAGGGTTTGGTGGGGAGGGTTTAGTGGGGATGGTTTGGTGGGGAGGGTTTTTTGGGGAGAGTTTGGTGGGGTGGGTTTGTTGGGGAGGGGTTTGGTGGGGAGGATTTAGTGGGGAGGGTTTTTTGGGGAGGGTTTGGTGGGGTGGGTTTGGTTGGGAGGGTTTGGTGGGGAGGGGTTTGGTGTGGAGGGTTTGGTGGGGAAGGTTTGGTGGGGAGGGGTTTGGTGGGGAGGGTTTGGTGGGGAGGGTTTGGTGGGGAGGGTTTGGTGGAGAGGGTTTGGTGGGGAAGGTTTGGTGGGAGGGGTTTGGTGGGGAGGATTTGGTGGGGAGGGGTTTGATGGAGAGGGTTGGTGGGGAGGGTTTGGTGGGGAGGGGTTTGGTGGGGAAGGTTTGGTGGGGAGGGTTTGGTGGGGAGGGGTTTGGTGGGGAGGGTTTGGTGGGGAGGGTTTGGTGGGGAAGGTTTGGTGGGGAGGGTTTGGTGGGGAGGGTTTGGTGGAGTGGGTTTGATGGGGAGGGGTTTGGTGGGGTGGGTTTGGTGGGGAGGGGTTTGGTGGGGAGGGTTTGGTGGGGCGGGGTTTGGTGGGGAGGGTTTAGTGGGGAGGGTTTGGTGGGGAGGGTTTTTTGGGGAGGGTTTGGTGGGGTGGGTTTGGTTGGGAGGGTTTGGTGGGGAGGGGTTTGGTGGGGAGGGTTTGGTGGGGAAGGTTTGGTGGGGAGGGGTTTGGTGGGGAGGGTTTGGTGGGGAGGGGTTTGGTTGGGAAGGTTTGGTGGGGAGGGTTTGGTGGGGAGGGGTTTGGTGGGGAGGGTTTGGTGGGGAGGGTTTGGTGCGGAAGGTTTGGTGGGGAGGGTTCTAATGGGGAGGGTTTGGTGGGGAGGGTTTGGTGGAGAGGGTTTGGTGGGGAAGGTTTGGTGGGAGGGGTTTGGTGGGGAGGATTTGGTGGGGAGGGGTTTGATGGAGAGGGTTGGTGGGGAGGGTTTGGTGGGGAGTGGTTTGGTGGGGAAGGTTTGGTGGGGAGGGTTTGGTGGGGAGGGGTTTGGTGGGGAGGGTTTGGTGAAGAGGGTTTAGTGGGGAGGGTTTGGTAGGGAGGGTTTTTTGGGGAGGGTTTGGTGGGCTGGGTTTGGTGCGGAGGTGTTTGGTGGAGAGGGTTTAGTGGGGAGGGTTTGGTGGGGAGGGTTTTTTGGGGAGGGGTTTGGTGGGGAGGGTTTGGTGGGGAGGGTTTGGTGGGGAAGGTTTGGTGGGGAGGGGTTTGATGGGGAGGGTTTGGTGGGGAGGGTTTGGTGGGGAATGTTTGGTGGGGAGGGTTTGGTGGGGTGGGTTTGGTGGGGAGGGTTTGGTGGGGAGGGTTTGGGGAGAGTTTAGCGGGGAGGGTTTGGTGGGGAGGGTTTGGTGGGGAGAGTTTGGTGGGGAGGGTTTAGTGGGGAGGGTTTGGTGGGGAGGGCTTTTTGGGGAGGGTTTGGTGGGGAGGGTTTGGTGGGGAGGGTTTGGTGGGGAGGGGTTTAGTGGGGAGGTTTTAGTGGGGAGTGTTTGGTGGGGTGGGTTTGGTGGGGATTTTGGTGGGGAGGGTTTGGTGGGGAGGGTTTTGTGGGGAGTTTTTGGTGGGGAGGGTTTAGTGGGGAGTGTTTGGTGGGGTGGGTTTGGTGGGGAGGGGTTTGGTGGGGAGGGGTTTGGTGGGGAGGGGTTTGGTGGGGTGGGTTTGGTGGGGTGGGTTTGATGGGGAGGGGTTTGGTGGGGAGGGTTTGGTGGGGAGGGTTTGGTGGGGAGGGTTTGGTGGGGAGGGGTTTGGTGGGGAGGGTTTGGTGGGGAGGGTTTGGTGGGGAGGGGTTTGGTGGGGAGGGTTTGATGGGGAGGGTTTGGTGGGGAGGGTTTGGTGGGGAGGGTTTGGTGGGGAGGGGTTTGGTGGGGAGGGTTTGGTGGGGAGGTTTTGGTGGGGAGGGGTTTGGTGGGGAGGGTTTGGTGGGGAAGGTTTGGTGGGGAGGGTTTGGTGGGGTGGGTTTGGTGCGGAGGGTTTGGTGGTGTGGGTTTGGGGAGAGTTTAGTGGGGAGGGTTTGGTGGGGAGGGTTTGGTGGGGAGGGTTTAGTGGGGAGGGTTTGGTGGGGAGGGGTTTGGTGGGGAGGGTTTAGTGGGGAGGGTTTGGTGGGGAGGGTTTTTTGGGGAGGGTTTGGTGGGGTGGGTTTGGTTGGGAGGGTTTGGTGGGGAGGGGTTTGGTGGGGAGGGTTTGGTGGGGAAGGTTTGGTGGGGAGGGGTTTGGTGGGGAGGGTTTGGTGGGGAGGGTTTGGTTGGGAGGGTTTGGTGGAGAGGGTTTGGTGGGGAAGGTTTGGTGGGAGGGGTTTGGTGGGGAGGATTTGGTGGGGAGGGGTTTGATGGAGAGGGTTGGTGGGGAGGGTTTGGTGGGGAGGGTTTGGTGGGGAGGGGTTTGGTGGGGAAGGTTTGGTGGGGAGGGTTTGGTGGGGTGGGTTTGGGGAGAGTTTAGTGGGGAGGGTTTGGTGGGGAGGGTTTGGTGGGGAGGGTTTAGTGGGGATGGTTTGGTGGGGAGGGTTTTTTGGGGAGTGTTTGGTGGGGTGGGTTTGTTGGGGAGGGGTTTGGTGGGGAGGATTTAGTGGGGAGGGTTTGGTGGGGAGGGTTTTTTGGGGAGGGTTTGGTGGGGTGGGTTTGGTTGGGAGGGTTTGGTGGGGAGGGGTTTGGTGTGGAGGGTTTGGTGGGGAAGGTTTGGTGGGGAGGGGTTTGGTGGGGATGGTTTGGTAGGGAGGGTTTGGTGGGGAGGGTTTGGTGGAGAGGGTTTGGTGGGGAAGGTTTGGTGGGAGGGGTTTGGTGGGGAGGATTTGGTGGGGAGGGGTTTGATGGAGAGGGTTGGTGGGGAGGGTTTGGTGGGGAGGGGTTTGGTGGGGAAGGTTTGGTGGGGAGGGTTTGGTGGGGAGGGGTTTGGTGGGGAGGGTTTGGTGGGGAGGGTTTGGTGGGGAGGATTTAGTGGGGAGTTTTTGGTGGGGAGGGTTTGGTGGGGAGGGTTTGGTGTTTGGGTTTGATGGGGAGGGGTTTGGTGGGGTGGGTTTGGTGGGGAGGGGTTTGGTGGGGAGGGTTTGGTGGGGAGGGTTTTTTGGGGAGGGTTTGGTGGGGTGGGTTTGGTGGGGCGGGGTTTGGTGGGGAGGGTTTAGTGGGGAGGGTTTGGTGGGGAGGGTTTTTTGGGGAGGGTTTGGTGGGGTGGGTTTGGTTGGGAGGGTTTGGTGGGGAGGGGTTTGGTGGGGAGGATTTGGTGGGGAAGGTTTGGTGGGGAGGGGTTTGGTGGGGAGGGTTTGGTGGGGAGGGGTTTGGTGGGGAAGGTTTGGTGGGGAGGGTTTGGTGGGGAGGGGTTTGGTGGGGAGGGTTTGGTGGGGAGGGTTTGGTGCGGAAGGTTTGGTGGGGAGGGGTTTGATGGGGAGGGTTTGGTGGGGAGGGTTTGGTGGAGAGGGTTTGGTGGGGAAGGTTTGGTGGGAGGGGTTTGGTGGGGAGGATTTGGTGGGGAGGGGTTTGATGGAGAGGGTTGGTGGGGAGGGTTTGGTGGGGAGTGGTTTGGTGGGGAAGGTTTGGTGGGGAGGGTTTGGTGGGGAGGGGTTTGGTGGGGAGGGTTTGGTGGGGAGGGTTTAGTGGGGAGGGTTTGGTGGGGAGGGTTTTTTGGGGAGGGTTTGGTGGGCTGGGTTTGGTGGGGAGGGGTTTGGTGGAGAGGGTTTAGTGGGGAGGGTTTGGTGGGGAGGGTTTTTTGGGGAGGGGTTTGGTGGGGAGGGTTTGGTGGGGAGGGTTTGGTGGGGAAGGTTTGGTGGGGAGGGGTTTGATGGGGAGGGTTTGGTGGGGAGGGTTTGGTGGGGAAGGTTTGGTGGGGAGGGTTTGGTGGGGTGGGTTTGGTGGGGAGGGTTTGGTGGGGAGGGTTTGGGGAGAGTTTAGCGGGGAGGGTTTGGTGGGGAGGGTTTGGTGGGGAGAGTTTGGTGGGGAGGGTTTGGTGGGGTGGGTTTGGGGAGAGTTTAGTGGGGAGGGTTTGGTGGGGAGGGTTTGGTGGGGAGGGTTTGGTGGGGAGGGTTTGGTGGGGAGGGTTTAGTGGGGATGGTTTGGTGGGGAGGGTTTTTTGGGGAGAGTTTGGTGGGGTGGGTTTGTTGGGGAGGGGTTTGGTGGGGAGGATTTAGTGGGGAGGGTTTGGTGGGGAGGGTTTTTTGGGGAGGGTTTGGTGGGGTGGGTTTGGTTGGGAGGGTTTGGTGGGGAGGGGTTTGGTGTGGAGGGTTTGGTGGGGAAGGTTTGGTGGGGAGGGGTTTGGTGGGGAGGGTTTGGTGGGGAGGGTTTGGTGGGGAGTGTTTGGTGGAGAGGGTTTGGTGGGGAAGGTTTGGTGGGAGGGGTTTGGTGGGGAGGATTTGGTGGGGAGGGGTTTGATGGAGAGGGTTGGTGGGGAGGGTTTGGTGGGGAGGGGTTTGGTGGGGAAGGTTTGGTGGGGAGGGTTTGGTGGGGAGGGGTTTGGTGGGGAGGGTTTGGTGGGGAGGGTTTGGTGGGGAGGATTTAGTGGGGAGTTTTTGGTGGGGAGGGTTTGGTGGGGAGGGTTTGGTGTTTGGGTTTGATGGGGAGGGGTTTGGTGGGGTGGGTTTGGTGGGGAGGGGTTTGGTGGGGAGGGTTTGGTGGGGAGGGTTTTTTGGGGAGGGTTTGGTGGGGTGGGTTTGGTGGGGCGGGGTTTGGTGGGGAGGGTTTAGTGGGGAGGGTTTGGTGGGGAGGGTTTTTTGGGGAGGGTTTGGTGGGGTGGGTTTGGTTGGGAGGGTTTGGTGCGGAGGGGTTTGGTGGGGAGGATTTGGTGGGGAAGGTTTGGTGGGGAGGGGTTTGGTGGGGAGGGTTTGGTGGGGAGGGTTTGGTGGGGAGGGGTTTGGTGGGGAAGGTTTGGTGGGGAGGGTTTGGTGGGGAGGGGTTTGGTGGGGAGGGTTTGGTGGGGAGGGTTTGGTGCGGAAGGTTTGGTGGGGAGGGGTTGGATGGGGAGGGTTTGGTGGGGAGGGTTTGGTGGAGAGGGTTTGGTGGGGAAGGTTTGGTGGGAGGGGTTTGGTGGGGAGGATTTGGTGGGGAGGGGTTTGATGGAGAGGGTTGGTGGGGAGGGTTTGGTGGGGAGTGGTTTGGTGGGGAAGGTTTGGTGGGGAGGGTTTGGTGGGGAGGGGTTTGGTGGGGAGGGTTTGGTGGGGAGGGTTTAGTGGGGAGGGTTTGGTGGGGAGGGTTTTTTGGGGAGGGTTTGGTGGGCTGGGTTTGGTGGGGAGGGGTTTGGTGGAGAGGGTTTAGTGGGGAGGGTTTGGTGGGGAGGGTTTTTTGGGGAGGGGTTTGGTGGGGAGGGTTTGGTGGGGAGGGTTTGGTGGGGAAGGTTTGGTGGGGAGGGGTTTGATGGGGAGGGTTTGGTGGGGAGGGTTTGGTGGGGAAGGTTTGGTGGGGAGGGTTTGGTGGGGTGGGTTTGGTGGGGAGGGTTTGGTGGGGAGGGTTTGGGGAGAGTTTAGCGGGGAGGGTTTGGTGGGGAGGGTTTGGTGGGGAGAGTTTGGTGGGGAGGGTTTAGTGGGGAGGGTTTGGTGGGGAGGGCTTTTTGGGGAGGGTTTGGTGGGGAGGGTTTGGTGGGGAGGGGTTTGGTGGGGAGGGGTTTAGTGGGGAGGTTTTAGTGGGGAGTGTTTGGTGGGGTGGGTTTGGTGGGGATTTTGGTGGGGAGGGTTTGGTGGGGAGGGTTTTGTGGGGAGTTTTTGGTGGGGAGGGTTTAGTGGGGAGTGTTTGGTGGGGTGGGTTTGGTGGGGAGGTGTTTGGTGGGGAGGGGTTTGGTGGGGAGGGTTTGGTGGGGTGGGTTTGGTGGGGTGGGTTTGATGGGGAGTGGTTTGGTGGGGAGGGTTTGGTGGGGAGGGTTTAGTGGGGAGGGTTTGGTGGGGAGGGGTTTTTGGGGAGGGTTTGGTGGGGAGGGTTTGGTGGGGAGGGGTTTGGTGGGGAGGGTTTGATGGGGAGGGGTTTGGTGGGGAGGGTTTGGTGGGGAGGGTTTGGTGGGGAGGGGTTTGGTGGGGAGGGTTTGGTGGGGAGGTTTTGGTGGGGAGGGGTTTGGTGGGGTGGGTTTGATGGGTAGGGTTTGGTGGGGAGGGTTTGGTGGGGAGGGGTTTGGTGGGGAGGGTTTGGTGGGGAGGGTTTGGTGGGGAGGGTTTGGTGGGGAGGGTTTGGGGAGAGTTTAGTGGGGAGGGTTTGGTGGGGAGGGTTTGGTGGGGAGGGTTTAGTGGGGAGGGTTTGGTGGGGAGGGTTTTTTGGGGAGGGTTTGGTGGGGTGGGTTTGGTTGGGAGGGTTTAGTGGGGAGGGGTTTGGTGGGGAGGGTTTGGTGGGGAGGGTTTTGTGGGGAGGGTTTGGTGGGGAAGGTTTGGTGGGGAGTGGTTTGGTGGGGAGGGTTTGGTGGGGAAGGTTTGGTGGGGAGGGTTTGGTGGGGTGGGTTTGGTGGGGAAGGTTTGGTGGGGAGGGTTTGGTGGGGTGGGTTTGGTGGGGAGGGTTTGGTGGGGAGGGTTTGGGGAGAGTTTAGCGGGGAGGGTTTGGTGGGGAGGGTTTGGTGGGGAGAGTTTGGTGGGGAGGGTTTAGTGGGGAGGGTTTGGTGGGGAGGGCTTTTTGGGGAGGGTTTGGTGGGGAGGGTTTGGTGGGGAGGGGTTTGGTGGGGAGGGGTTTAGTGGGGAGGTTTTAGTGGGGAGTGTTTGGTGGGGTGGGTTTGGTGGGGATTTTGGTGGGGAGGGTTTGGTGGGGAGGGTTTTGTGGGGAGTTTTTGGTGGGGAGGGTTTAGTGGGGAGTGTTTGGTGGGGTGGGTTTGGTGGGGAGGTGTTTGGTGGGGAGGGGTTTGGTGGGGAGGGTTTGGTGGGGTGGGTTTGGTGGGGTGGGTTTGATGGGGAGTGGTTTGGTGGGGAGGGTTTGGTGGGGAGGGTTTAGTGGGGAGGGTTTGGTGGGGAGGGGTTTTTGGGGAGGGTTTGGTGGGGAGGGTTTGGTGGGGAGGGGTTTGGTGGGGAGGGTTTGATGGGGAGGGGTTTGGTGGGGAGGGTTTGGTGGGGAGGGTTTGGTGGGGAGGGGTTTGGTGGGGAGGGTTTGGTGGGGAGGTTTTGGTGGGGAGGGGTTTGGTGGGGTGGGTTTGATGGGTAGGGTTTGGTGGGGAGGGTTTGGTGGGGAGGGGTTTGGTGGGGAGGGTTTGTTGGGTGGGTTTGGTGGGGAGGGTTTGGTGGGGAGGGTTTGGGGAGAGTTTAGTGGGGAGGGTTTGGTGGGGAGGGTTTGGTGGGGAGGGTTTAGTGGGGAGTGTTTGGTGGGGAGGGTTTTTTGGGGAGGGTTTGGTGGGGTGGGTTTGGTTGGGAGGGTTTAGTGGGGAGGGGTTTGGTGGGGAGGGTTTGGTGGGGAGGGTTTTTTGGGGAGGGTTTGGTGGGGAAGGTTTGGTGGGGAGTGGTTTGGTGGGGAGGGTTTGGTGGGGAAGGTTTGGTGGGGAGGGTTTGGTGGGGTGGGTTTGGTGGGGAAGGTTTGGTGGGGAGGGTTTGGTGGGGTGGGTTTGGTGCGGAGGGTTTGGTGGTGTGGGTTTGGGGAGAGTTTAGTGGGGAGGTTTTGGTGGGGAGGGTTTGGTGGGGAGGGTTTAGTGGGGAGGGTTTGGTGGGGAGGGTTTTTTGGGGAGTGTTTAGTGGGGTGGGTTTGGTGGGGAGGGGTTTGGTGGGGAGGGTTTAGTGGGGAGGGTTTGGTGGGGAGGGTTTTTTGGGGAGGGTTTGGTGGGGTGGGTTTGGTTGGGAGGGTTTGGTGGGGAGGGGTTTGGTGGGGAGGGTTTGGTGGGGAAGGTTTGGTGGGGAGGGGTTTGGTGGGGAGGGTTTGGTGGGGAGGGTTTGGTGGGGAGGGTTTGGTGGAGAGGGTTTGGTGGGGAAGGTTTGGTGGGAGGGGTTTGGTGGGGAGGATTTGGTGGGGAGGGGTTTGATGGAGAGGGTTGGTGGGGAGGGTTTGGTGGGGACGGGTTTGGTGGGGAAGGTTTGGTGGGGAGGGTTTGGTGGGGTGGGTTTGGAGAGAGTTTAGTGGGGAGGGTTTGGTGGGGAGGGTTTGGTGGGGAGGGTTTAGTGGGGATGGTTTGGTGGGGAGGGTTTTTTGGGGAGAGTTTGGTGGGCTGGGTTTGTTGGGGAGCGGTTTGGTGGGGAGGATTTAGTGGGGAGGATTTGGTGGGGAGGGTTTTTTGGGGAGGGTTTGGTGGGGTGGGTTTGGTTGGGAGGGTTTGGTGGGGAGGGGTTTGGTGTGGAGGGTTTGGTGGGGAAGGTTTGGTGGGGAGGGGTTTGGTGGGGAGGGTTTGCTGGGGAGGGTTTGGTGGGGAGGGTTTGGTGGAGAGGGTTTGGTGGAGAGGGTTTGGTGGGGAAGGTTTGGTGGGAGGGGTTTGGTGGGGAGAATTTGGTGGGGAGGGGTTTGATGGAGAGGGTTGGTGGGGAGGGTTTGGTGGGGAGGGGTTTGGTGGGGAAGGTTTGGTGGGGAGGGTTTGGTGGGGAGGGGTTTGGTGGGGAGGGTTTGGTGGGGAGGGTTTGGTGGGGAGGATTTAGTGGGGAGGGTTTGGTGGGGAGGGTTTGGTGGGGAGGGTTTGGTGGGGTGGGTTTGATGGGGAGGGGTTTGGTGGGGTGGGTTTGGTGGGGAGGGGTTTGGTGGGGAGGGTTTGGTGGGGAAGGTTTTTTGGGGAGGGTTTGGTGGGGTGGGTTTGGTGGGGAGGGGTTTGGTGGGGAGGGTTTAGTGGGGAGGGTTTGGTGGGGAGGGTTTTTTGGGGAGGGTTTGGTGGGGTGGGTTTGGTTGGGAGGGTTTGGTGGGGAGGGGTTTGGTGGGGAGGGTTTGGTGGGGAAGGTTTGGTGGGGAGGGGTTTGGTGGGGAGGGTTTGGTGGGGAGGGGTTTGGTGGGGAAGGTTTGGTGGGGAGGGTTTGGTGGGGAGGGGTTTGGTGGGGAGGGTTTGATGGGGAGTGTTTGGTGCGGAAGGTTTGGTGGGGAGGGGTTTGATGGGGAGGGTTTGGTGGGGAGGGTTTGGTGGGGAAGGTTTGGTGGGGAGGGTTTGGTGGGGTGGGTTTGGTGGGGAGGGTTTGGTGGGGAGGGTTTGGGGAGAGTTTAGCGGGGAGGGTTTGGTGGGGAGGGTTTGCTGGGGAGAGTTTGGTGGGGAGGGTTTAGTGGGGAGGGTTTGGTGGGGAGGGTTTTTTGGGGAGGGTTTGGTTGGGAGGGTTTGGTGGGGAGGGGTTTGGTGGGGAGGGGTTTAGTGGGGAGGGTTTAGTGGGGAGGGTTTGGTGGGGAGGGTTTTTTGGGGAGGGTTTGGTGGGGTGGGTTTGGTTGGGAGGGTTTGGTGGGGAGGGGTTTGGTGGGGAGGGTTTGGTGGGGAAGGTTTGGTGGGGAGGGGTTTGGTGTGGAGGGTTTGGTGGGGAGGGTTTGGTTGGGAGGGTTTGGTGGGGAAGGTTTGGTGGGAGGGGTTTGATGGGGAGTGTTGGTGGGGAGGGTTTGGTGGGGAGGGGTTTGGTGTGGAAGGTTTGGTGGGGAAGGTTTGGTGGGGAGGGGTTTGGTGGGGAGGGTTTGGTGGGGTGGGTTTGGTGGGGTGGGTTTGGTGGAGAGGGGTTTGGTGGGGAGGGGTTTGATGGGTAGGGTTTGGTGGGGTGCGTTTGGTGGGGAGGGGTTTGGTGAGGAGGGGTTTGGTAGGGAGGGGTTTGATGGGTAGGGTTTGGTGGTGTGGATTTGGTGGGGAGGGGTTTGGTGGGGCGGGGTTTGGTGGGGAGGGGTTTGATGGGGAGGTGTTTGATGGGTAGGGTTTGGTGGGGAGGGTTTTTTGGGGAGGGTTTGGTGGGGAGGGTTTGGTGGGGAGTTATTGGTGGGGAGGGTTTAGTGGGGAGTGTTTGGTGGGGTGGGTTTGGTGGGGAGGGGTTTGGTGGGGAGGGGTTTGGTGGGGAGCGTTTGGTGGGGAGGGGTTTGGTGGGGAGGGTTTGGTGGGGAGGGTTTGGTGGGGAGGGTTTGGTGGGGAGGGTTTGGTGGGGAGGGGTTTGGTGGGGAGGGTTTGGTGGGGAAGGTTTGGTGGGGAGGGTTTGGTGGGGTGGGTTTGGTGGGGAAGGTTTGGTGGGGAGGGTTTGGTGGGGTGGGTTTGGTGCGGAGGGTTTGGTGGGGTGGGTTTGGGGAGAGTTTAGTGGGGAGGGTTTGGTGGGGAGGGTTTGGTGGGGAGGGTTTAGTGGGGAGGGTTTGGTGGGGAGGGTTTTTTGGGGAGGGTTTGGTGGGGTGGGTTTGGTGGGGAGGGTTTAGTGGGGAGGGTTTGGTGGGGAGGGTTTTTTGGGGAGGGTTTGGTGGGGTGGGTTTGGTTGGGAGGGTTTGGTGGGGAAGGTTTGGTGGGGAGGGTTTGGTGGGGTGGGTTTGGTGGGGAAGGTTTGGTGGGGAGGGTTTGGTGGGGTGGGTTTGGTGCGGAGGGTTTGGTGGTGTGGGTTTGGGGAGAGTTTAGTGGGGAGGTTTTGGTGGGGAGGGTTTGGTGGGGAGGGTTTAGTGGGGAGGGTTTGGTGGGGAGGGTTTTTTGGGGAGGGTTTGGTGGGGTGGGTTTGGTGGGGAGGGGTTTGGTGGGGAGGGTTTAGTGGGGAGGGTTTGGTGGGGAGGGTTTTTTGGGGAGGATTTGGTGGGGTGGGTTTGGTTGGGAGGGTTTGGTGGGGAGGGGTTTGGTGGGGAGGGTTTGGTGGGGAAGGTTTGGTGGGGAGGGGTTTGGTGGGGAGGGTTTGGTGGGGAGGGTTTGGTGGGGAGGGTTTGGTGGAGAGGGTTTGGTGGGGAAGGTTTGGTGGGAGGGGTTTGGTGGGGAGGATTTGGTGGGGAGGGGTTTGATGGAGAGGGTTGGTGGGGAGGGTTTGGTGGGCAGGGGTTTGGTGGGGAAGGTTTGGTGGGGAGGGTTTGGTGGGGTGGGTTTGGGGAGAGTTTAGTGGGGAGGGTTTGGTGGGGAGGGTTTTTTGGGGAGAGTTTGGTGGGGTGGGTTTGTTGGGGAGGGGTTTGGTGGGGAGGATTTAGTGGGGAGGGTTTGGTGGGGAGGGTTTTTTGGGGAGGGTTTGGTGGGGTGGGTTTGGTTGGGAGGGTTTGGTGGGGAGGGGTTTGGTGTGGAGGGTTTGGTGGGGAATGTTTGGTGGGGAGGGGTTTGGTGGGTAGGGTTTGGTGGGGAGGGTTTGTTGGGGAGGGTTTGGTGGAGAGGGTTTGGTGGGGAAGGTTTGGTGGGAGGGGTTTGGTGGGGAGGATTTGGTGGGGAGGGGTTTGATGGAGAGGGTTGGTGGGGAGGGTTTGGTGGGGAGGGGTTTGGTGGGGAAGGTTTGGTGGGGAGGGTTTGGTGGGGAGGGGTTTGTTGGGGAGGGTTTGGTGGGGAGGGTTTGGTGGGGAGGATTTAGTGGGGAGGGTTTGGTAGGGAGGGTTTGGTGGGGAGGGTTTGGTGGGGTGGGTTTGATGGGGAGGGGTTTGGTGGGGTGGGTTTGGTGGGGAGGGCTTTGGTGGGGAGGGTTTGGTGGGGAGGGTTTTTTGGGGAGGGTTTGGTGGGGTGGGTTTGGTGGGGAGGGGTTTGGTGGGGAGGGTTTAGTGGGGAGGGTTTGGTGGGGAGGGTTTTTTGGGGAGGGTTTGGTGGGGTGGGTTTGGTTGGGAGGGTTTGGTGGGGAGGGGTTTGGTGGGGAGGGTTTGGTGGGGAAGGTTTGGTGGGGAGGGGTTTGGTGGGGAGGGTTTGGTGGGGAGGGGTTTGGTGGGGAAGGTTTGGTGGGGAGGGTTTGGTGGGGAGGGGTTTGGTGGGGAGGGTTTGATGGGGAGGGTTTGGTGCGGAAGGTTTGGTGGGGAGGGGTTTGATGGGGAGGGTTTGGTGGGGAGGGTTTGTTGGGGAAGGTTTGGTGGGGAGGGTTTGGTGGGGTGGGTTTGGTGGGGAGGGTTTGGTGGGGAGGGTTTGGGGAGAGTTTAGCGGGGAGTGTTTGGTGGGGAGGGTTTGCTGGGGAGAGTTTGGTGGGGAGGGTTTAGTGGGGAGGGTTTGGTGGGGAGGGTTTTTTGGGGAGGGTTTGGTGGGGAGGGTTTGGTGGGGAGGGGTTTGGTGGGGAGGGGTTTAGTGGGGAGTGTTTAGTGGGGATGGTTTGGTGGGGAGGGTTTTTTGGGGAGGGTTTGGTGGGGAGGGTTTGGTTGGGAGGGTTTGGTGGGGAGGGGTTTGGTGGGGAGGGTTTGGTGGGGAAGGTTTGGTGGGGAGGGGTTTGGTGTGGAGGGTTTGGTGGGGAGGGTTTGGTTGGGAGGGTTTGGTGGGGAAGGTTTTGTGGGAGGGGTTTGATGGGGAGTGTTGGTGGGGAGGGTTTGGTGGGGAGGGGTTTGGTGTGGAAGGTTTGTTGGGTAAGGATTGGTGGGGAGGGGTTTGGTGGGGAGGGTTTGGTGGGGTGGGTTTGGTGGGGTGGGTTTGGTGGAGAGGGGTTTGGTGGGGAGTGGTTTGATGGGTAGGGTTTGGTGGGGTGCGTTTGGTGGGGAGGGGTTTGGTGAGGAGGGGTTTGGTAGGGAGGGGTTTGATGGGTAGGGTTTGGTGGTGTGGATTTGGTGGGGAGGGGTTTGGTGGGGCGGGGTTTGGTGGGGAGGGGTTTGATGGGGAGGTGTTTGATGGGTAGGGTTTGGTGGGGAGGGTTTTTTGGGGAGGGTTTGGTGGGGAGGGTTGGTGGGGAGTTATTGGTGGGGAGGGTTTAGTGGGGAGTGTTTGGTGGGGTGGGTTTGGTGGGGAGGGGTTTGGTGGGGAGGGGTTTGGTGGGGAGCGTTTGGTGGGGAGGGGTTTGGTGGGGAGGGTTTGGTGGGGAGGGTTTGGTGGGGAGGGTTTGGTGGGGAGGGTTTGGTGGGGAGGGGTTTGGTGGGGAGGGTTTGGTGGGGAAGGTTTGGTGGGGAGGGTTTGGTGGGGTGGGTTTGGTGGGGAAGGTTTGGTGGGGAGGGTTTGGTGGGGTGGGTTTGGTGCGGAGAGTTTGGTGGGGTGGGTTTGGGGAGAGTTTAGTGGGGAGGGTTTGGTGGGGAGGGTTTGGTGGGGAGGGTTTAGTGGGGAGGGTTTGGTGGGGAGGGTTTTTTGGGGAGGGTTTGGTGGGGTGGGTTTGGTGGGGAGGGTTTAGTGGGGAGGGTTTGGTGGGGAGGGTTTTTTGGGGAGGGTTTGGTGGGGTGGGTTTGGTTGGGAGGGTTTGGTGGGGAGGGGTTTGGTGGGGAGGGTTTGGTGGGGAAGGTTTGGTGGGGAGGGGTTTGGTGGGGATGGTTTGGTGGGGAGGGTTTGGAGGGGAGGGTTTGGTGGAGAGGGTTTGGTGGGGAAGGTTTGGTGGGAGGGGTTTGGTGGGGAGGATTTGGTGGGGAGGGGTTTGATGGAGAGGGTTGGTGGGGAGGGTTTGGTGGGGAGTGGTTTGGTGGGGAAGGTTTGGTGGGGAGGGTTTAGTGGGGAGGGTTTGGTGGGGAGGGTTTTTTGGGGAGGGTTTGGTGGGGTGGGTTTGGTGGGGAGGGGTTTGGTGGAGAGGGTTTCGTGGGGAGGGTTTGGTGGGGAGGGTTTTTTGGGGAGGGTTTGGTGGGGTGGGTTTGGTTGGGAGGGTTTGGTGGGGAGGGGTTTGGTGGGGAGGGTTTGGTGGGGAGGGGTTTGGTGGGGAGGGGTTTGGTGGGGAGCGTTTGGTGGGGAGGGGTTTGGTGGGGAAGGTTGGTGGGGAGGGTTTGGTGGGGAGGGGTTTGGTGGGGAGGGTTTGGTGGGGAGGGTTTGGTGGGGAAGGTTTGGTGGGGAGGGGTTTGATGGGGAGGGTTTGGTGGGGAGGGTTTGGTGGGGAAGGTTTGGTGGGGAGGGTTTGGTGGGGTGGGTTTGGTGGGGAGGGTTTGGTGGGGAGGGTTTGGGGAGAGTTTAGCGGGGAGGGTTTGGTGGGGAGGGTTTGGTGGGGAGAGTTTGGTGGGGAGGGTTTAGTGGGGAGGGTTTGGTGGGGAGGGTTTTTTGGGGAGGGTTTGGTGGGGAGGGTTTGGTGGGGAGGGGTTTGGTGGGGAGGGGTTTAGTGGGGAGGGTTTAGTGGGGAGTGTTTGGTGGGGTGGGTTTGGTGGGGATTTTGGTGGGGAGGGTTTGGTGGGGAGGGTTTGGTGGGGAGATTTTGGTGGGGAGGGTTTAGTGGGGAGTGTTTGGTGGGGTGGGTTTGGTGGGGAGGGGTTTGGTGGGGAGGGGTTTGGTGGGGAGGGTTTGGTGGGGTGGGTTTGGTGGGGTGGGTTTGATGGGGAGTTGTTTGGTGGGAGGGTTTGGTGGGGAGGGTTTGGTGGGGAGGGTTTGGTGGGGAGGGGTTTGGTGGGGAGGGTTTGGTGGGGAGGGTTTGGTGGGGAGGGTTTGGTGGGGAGGGTTTGGTGGGGAGGATTTAGTGGGGAGGGTTTGGTAGGGAGGGTTTGGTGGGGAGGGTTTGGTGGGGTGGGTTTGATGGGGAGGGGTTTGGTGGGGTGGGTTTGGTGGGGAGGGCTTTGGTTGGGTGGGTTTGGTGGGGAGGGTTTTTTGGGGAGGGTTTGGTGGGGTGGGTTTGGTGGGGAGGGGTTTGGTGGGGAGGGTTTAGTGGGGAGGGTTTGGTGGGGAGGGTTTTTTGGGGAGGGTTTGGTGGGGTGGGTTTGGTTGGGAGGGTTTGGTGGGGAGGGGTTTGGTGGGGAGGGTTTGGTGGGGAAGGTTTGGTGGGGAGGGGTTTGGTGGGGAGGGTTTGGTGGGGAGGGGTTTGGTGGGGAAGGTTTGGTGGGGAGGGTTTGGTGGGGAGGGGTTTGGTGGGGAGGGTTTGATGGGGAGGGTTTGGTGCGGAAGGTTTGGTGGGGAGGGGTTTGATGGGGAGGGTTTGGTGGGGAGGGTTTGGTGGGGAAGGTTTGGTGGGGAGGGTTTGGTGGGGTGGGTTTGGTGGGGAGGGTTTGGTGGGGAGGGTTTGGGGAGAGTTTAGCGGGGAGGGTTTGGTGGGGAGGGTTTGCTGGGGAGAGTTTGGTGGGGAGGGTTTAGTGGGGAGGGTTTGGTGGGGAGGGTTTTTTGGGGAGGGTTTGGTGGGGAGGGTTTGGTGGGGAGGGGTTTGGTGGGGAGGGGTTTAGTGGGGAGGGGTTTAGTGGGGAGGGTTTGGTGGGAAGGGTTTTTTGGGGAGGGTTTGGTGGGGTGGGTTTGGTTGGGAGGGTTTGGTGGGGAGGGGTTTGGTGGGGAGGGTTTGGTGGGGAAGGTTTGGTGGGGAGGGGTTTGGTGGGGAGGGTTTGGTGGGGAGGGTTTGGTTGGGAGGGTTTGGTGGGGAAGGTTTGGTGGGAGGGGTTTGATGGGGAGTGTTGGTGGGGAGGGTTTGGTGGGGAGGGGTTTGGTGTGGAAGGTTTGGTGGGGAAGGTTTGGTGGGGAGGGGTTTGGTGGGGAGGGTTTGGTGGGGTGGGTTTGGTGGGGTGGGTTTGGTGGAGAGGGGTTTGGTGGGGAGTGGTTTGATGGGTAGGGTTTGGTGGGGTGCGTTTGGTGGGGAGGGGTTTGGTGAGGAGGGGTTTGGTAGGGAGGGGTTTGATGGGTAGGGTTTGGTGGTGTGGATTTGGTGGGGAGGGGTTTGGTGGGGCGGGGTTTGGTGGGGAGGGGTTTGATGGGGAGGTGTTTGATGGGTAGGGTTTGGTGGGGAGGGTTTTTTGGGGAGGGTTTGGTGGGGAGGGTTTGGTGGGGAGTTATTGGTGGGGAGGGTTTAGTGGGGAGTGTTTGGTGGGGTGGGTTTGGTGGGGAGGGGTTTGGTGGGGAGGTGTTTGGTGGGGAGCGTTTGGTGGGGAGGGGTTTGGTGGGGAGGGTTTGGTGGGGAGGGTTTGGTGGGGAGGGTTTGGTGGGGAGGGTTTGGTGGGGAGGGGTTTGGTGGGGAGGGTTTGGTGGGGAAGGTTTGGTGGGGAGGGTTTGGTGGGGTGGGTTTGGTGGGGAAGGTTTGGTGGGGAGGGTTTGGTGGGGTGGGTTTGGTGCGGAGTGTTTGGTGGGGTGGGTTTGGGGAGAGTTTAGTGGGGAGGGTTTGGTGGGGAGGGTTTGGTGGGGAGGGTTTAGTGGGGAGGGTTTGGTGGGGAGGGTTTTTTTGGGGAGGGTTTGGTGGGGTGGGTTTGGTGGGGAGGGTTTAGTGGGGAGGGTTTGGTGGGGAGGGTTTTTTTGGGGTGGGTTTGGTGGGGTGGGTTTGGTTGGGAGGGTTTGGTGGGGAGGGGTTTGGTGGGGAGGGTTTGGTGGGGAAGGTTTGGTGGGGAGGGGTTTGGTGGGGATGGTTTGGTGGGGAGGGTTTGGTGGGGAGGGTTTGGTGGAGAGGGTTTGGTGGGGAAGGTTTGGTGGGAGGGGTTTGGTGGGCAGGATTTGGTGGGGAGGGGTTTGATGGAGAGGGTTGGTGGGGAGGGTTTGGTGGGGAGTGGTTTGGTGGGGAAGGTTTGGTGGGGAGGGTTTGGTGGGGAGGGGTTTGGTGGGGAGGGTTTGGTGGGGAGGGTTTAGTGGGGAGGGTTTGGTGGGGAGGGTTTTTTGGGGAGGGTTTGGTGGGGTGGGTTTGGTGGGGAGGGGTTTGGTGGAGAGGGTTTAGTGGGGAGGGTTTGGTGGGGAGGGTTTTTTGGGGAGGGTTTGGTGGGGTGGGTTTGGTTGGGAGGGTTTGGTGGGGAGGGGTTTGGTGGGGAGGGTTTGGTGGGGAAGGTTTGGTGGGGAGGGGTTTGGTGGGGAGCGTTTGGTGGGGAGGGTTTTGGTGGGGAAGGTTGGTGGGGAGGGTTTGGTGGGGAGGGGTTTGGTGGGGAGGGTTTGGTGGGGAGGGTTTGGTGGGGAAGGTTTGGTGGGGAGGGGTTTGATGGGGAGGGTTTGGTGGGGAGGGTTTGGTGGGGAAGGTTTGGTGGGGAGGGTTTGGTGGGGTGGGTTTGGTGGGGAGGGTTTGGTGGGGAGGGTTTGGGGAGAGTTTAGCGGGGAGGGTTTGGTGGGGAGGGTTTGGTGGGGAGAGTTTGGTGGGGAGGGTTTAGTGGGGAGGGTTTGGTGGGGAGGGTTTTTTGGGGAGCGTTTGGTGGGGAGGGTTTGGTGGGGAGGGGTTTGGTGGGAGGGGTTTAGTGGGGAGGGTTTAGTGGGGAGTGTTTGGTGCGGTGGGTTTGGTGGGGATTTTGGTGGGGAGGGTTTGGTGGGGAGGGTTTGGTGGGGAGATTTTGGTGGGGAGGGTTTAGTGGGGAGTGTTTGGTGGGGTGGGTTTGGTGGGGAGGGGTTTGGTGGGGAGGGGTTTGGTGGGGAGGGTTTGGTGGGGTGGGTTTGGTGGGGTGGGTTTGATGGGGAGTTGTTTGGTGGGGAGGGTTTGGTGGGGAGGGTTTGGTGGGGAGGGTTTGGTGGGGAGGGGTTTGGTGGGGAGGGTTTGGTGGGGAGGGTTTGGTGGGGAGGGGTTTGGTGGGGAGGGTTTGATGGGGAAGGTTTGGTGGGGAGGGGTTTGGTGGGGAGCGTTTGGTGGGGAGGGTTTTGGTGGGGAAGGTTGGTGGGGAGGGTTTGGTGGGGAGGGGTTTGGTGGGGAGGGTTTGGTGGGGAGGGTTTGGTGGGGAAGGTTTGGTGGGGAGGGGTTTGATGGGGAGGGTTTGGTGGGGAGGGTTTGGTGGGGAAGGTTTGGTGGGGAGGGTTTGGTGGGGTGGGTTTGGTGGGGAGGGTTTGGTGGGGAGGGTTTGGGGAGAGTTTAGCGGGGAGGGTTTGGTGGGGAGGGTTTGGTGGGGAGAGTTTGGTGGGGAGGGTTTAGTGGGGAGGGTTTGGTGGGGAGGGTTTTTTGGGGAGGGTTTGGTGGGGAGGGTTTGGTGGGGAGGGGTTTGGTGGGGAGGGGTTTAGTGGGGAGGGTTTAGTGGGGAGTGTTTGGTGGGGTGGGTTTGGTGGGGATTTTGGTGGGGAGTGTTTGGTGGGGTGGGTTTGGTGGGGAGGGGTTTGGTGGGGAGGGGTTTGGTGGGGAGGGTTTGGTGGGGTGGGTTTGGTGGGGTGGGTTTGATGGGGAGTTGTTTGGTGGGGAGGGTTTGGTGGGGAGGGTTTGGTGGGGAGGGTTTGGTGGGGAGGGGTTTGGTGGGGAGGGTTTGGTGGGGAGGGTTTGGTGGGGAGGGGTTTGGTGGGGAGGGTTTGATGTGGAGGGGTTTGGTGGGGAGGGTTTGGTGGGGAGGGTTTGGTGGGGAGGGGTTTGGTGGGGAGGGTTTGGTGGGGAGGTTTTGCTGGGGAGGGGTTTGGTGGGGAGGGTTTGGTGGGGAAGGTTTGGTGGGGAGGGTTTGGTGGGGTGGGTTTGATGGGTAGGGTTTGGTGGGGAGGGTTTGGTGGGGAGGGGTTTGGTGGGGAGGGTTTGGTGGGGAAGGTTTGGTGGGGAGGGGTTTGGTGGGGAGGGTTTGGTGGGGAGGGTTTGGTGGGGAGGGTTTGGTGGAGAGGGTTTGGTGGGGAACGTTTGGTGGGAGGGGTTTGTTGGGGAGGATTTGGTGGGGAGGGGTTTGATGGAGAGGGTTGGTGGGGAGGGTTTGGTGGGGAGGGGTTTGGTGGGGAAGGTTTGGTGGGGAGGGTTTGGTGGGGTGGGTTTGGGGAGAGTTTAGTGGGGAGGGTTTGGTGGGGAGGGTTTGGTGGGGAGGATTTAGGGGGGAGGGTTTGGTGGGGAGGGTTTTTTGGGGAGGGTTTGGGGGGGTGGGTTTGGTTGGGAGGGTTTGGTGGGGAGGGGTTTGGTGTGGAGGGTTTGGTGGGGAAGGTTTGGTGGGGAGGGGTTTGGTGGGGAGGGTTTGGTGGGGAGGGTTTGGTGGGGAAGGTTTGGGGAGAGTTTAGTGGGGAGGGTTTGGTGGGGAGGGTTTGGTGGGGAGGTGTTTGGTGGGGAGGGGTTTGGTGGGGAGCGTTTGGTGGGGTGGGTTTGGTGGGGTGGGTTTGATGGGGAGGGGTTTGGTGGGGAGGGTTTGGTGGGGAGGGTTTGGTGGGGAGTGTTTTGGTGGGGAGGGTTTGGTGGGGAGGGTTTGGTGGGGAGGGGTTTGGTGGGGAGGGTTTGATGGGGAGGGGTTTGGTGGGGAGGGTTTGGTGGGGAGGGTTTGGTGGGGAGGGGTTTGGTGGGGAGGGTTTGGTGGGGAGGGTTTGGTGGGGAGGGGTTTGGTGGGGAGGGTTTGGTGGGGAAGGTTTGGTGGGGAGGGTTTGGTGGGGTGGGTTTGATGGGTAGGGTTTGGTGGGGAGGGTTTAGTGGGGAGGGTTTGGTGGGGAGGGTTTTTTGGGGAGGGTTTGTTGGGGTGGGTTTGGTGGGGAGGTGTTTGGTGGGGAGGGTTTGGTGGGGAGGGTTTGGTGGGGAGGGTTTTGGTGGGGAGGGTTTGATGGGGAGTGGTTTGGTGGGGAGGGTTTGGTGGGGAGGGTTTGGTGGGGAGGGTTTTGGTGGGGAGGGGTTTGGTGGGGAGGGTTTGCTGGGGAGGGGTTTGGTGGGGAGGGTTTGGTGGTGAAGGTTTGGTGGGGAGGGGTTTGGTGGGGAGGGTTTAATAGGGAGGGGTTTGGTGGGGAGGGTTTGGTGGGGAGGGTTTGGTGGGGAGGGGTTTGGTGGGGAGGGTTTGGTGGGGAGGGTTTGGTGGGGAGGGGTTTGGTGGGGAGGGTTTGGTGGGGAGGGTTTGGGGAGAGTTTAGTGGGGAGGGTTTGGTGGGGAGGGTTTGGTGGGGAGGGTTTAGTGGGGAGGGTTTGGTGGGGAGGGTTTTTTGGGGAGGGTTTGTTGGGGTGGGTTTGGTGGGGAGGTGTTTGGTGGGGAGGGTTTGGTGGGGAGGGTTTGGTGGGGAGGGTTTTGGTGGGGAGGGTTTGATGGGGAGGGGTTTGGTGGGGAGGGTTTGGTGGGGAGGGGTTTGGTGGGGAGGGTTTGGTGGGGAGTGGTTTGGTGGGGAGGGTTTGGGGGGGAAGGTTTGGTGGGGAGGGTTTGGTGGGGTGGGTTTGGTGGGGAAGGTTTGGTGGGGAGGGTTTGGTGGGGTGGGTTTGGTGTGGAGGGTTTGGTGGTGTGGGTTTGGGGAGAGTTTAGTGGGGAGGGTTTGGTGGGGAGGGTTTGGTGGGGAGGGTTTAGTGGGGAGGGTTTGGTGGGGAGGGTTTTTTGGGGAGGGTTTGGTGGGGTGGGTTTGGTTGGGAGGGTTTGGTGGGGAGGGGTTTGGTGGGGAGGGTTTGGTGGGGAAGGTTTGGTGGGGAGGGGTTTGGTGGGGAGGGTTTGGTGGGGAGGGTTTGGTGGGGAGGGTTTGGTGGAGAGGGTTTGGTGGGGAACGTTTGGTGGGAGGGGTTTGTTGGGGAGGATTTGGTGGGGAGGGGTTTGATGGAGAGGGTTGGTGGGGAGGGTTTGGTGGGGAGGGGTTTGGTGGGGAAGGTTTGGTGGGGAGGGTTTGGTGGGGTGGGTTTTGGGAGAGTTTAGTGGGGAGGGTTTGGTGGGGAGGGTTTGGTGGGGAGGATTTAGTGGGGAGGGTTTGGTGGGGAGGGTTTTTTGGGGAGGGTTTGGTGGGGTGGGTTTGGTTGGGAGGGTTTGGTGGGGAGGGGTTTGGTGTGGAGGGTTTGGTGGGGAAGGTTTGGTGGGGAGGGGTTTGGTGGGGAGGGTTTGGTGGGGAGGGTTTGGTGGGGAAGGTTTGGGGAGAGTTTAGTGGGGAGGGTTTGGTGGGGAGGGTTTGGTGGGGAGGTGTTTGGTGGGGAGGGGTTTGGTGGGGAGCGTTTGGTGGGGTGGGTTTGGTGGGGTGGGTTTGATGGGGAGGGGTTTGGTGGGGAGGGTTTGGTGGGGAGGGTTTGGTGGGGAGTGTTTTGGTGGGGAGGGTTTGGTGGGGAGGGTTTGGTGGGGAGGGGTTTGGTGGGGAGGGTTTGATGGGGAGGGGTTTGGTGGGGAGGGTTTGGTGGGGAGGGTTTGGTGGGGAGGGGTTTGGTGGGGAGGGTTTGGTGGGGAGGGTTTGGTGGGGAGGGGTTTGGTGGGGAGGGTTTGGTGGGGAAGGTTTGGTGGGGAGGGTTTGGTGGGGTGGGTTTGATGGGTAGGGTTTGGTGGGGAGGGTTTAGTGGGGAGGGTTTGGTGGGGAGGGTTTTTTGGGGAGGGTTTGTTGGGGTGGGTTTGGTGGGGAGGTGTTTGGTGGGGAGGGTTTGGTGGGGAGGGTTTGGTGGGGAGGGTTTGGTGGGGAGGGTTTGGTGGGGAGGGTTTTGGTGGGGAGGGGTTTGGTGGGGAGGGTTTGCTGGGGAGGGGTTTGGTGGGGAGGGTTTGGTGGTGAAGGTTTGGTGGGGAGGGGTTTGGTGGGGAGGGTTTAATAGGGAGGGGTTTGGTGGGGAGGGTTTGGTGGGGAGGGTTTGGTGGGGAGGGGTTTGGTGGGGAGGGTTTGGTGGGGAGGGTTTGGTGGGGAGGGGTTTGGTGGGGAGGGTTTGGTGGGGAGGGTTTGGGGAGAGTTTAGTGGGGAGGGTTTGGTGGGGAGGGTTTGGTGGGGAGGGTTTAGTGGGGAGGGTTTGGTGGGGAGGGTTTTTTGGGGAGGATTTGTTGGGGTGGGTTTGGTGGGGAGGTGTTTGGTGGGGAGGGTTTGGTGGGGAGGGTTTGGTGGGGAGGGTTTTGGTGGGGAGGGTTTGATGGGGAGGGGTTTGGTGGGGAGGGTTTGGTGGGGAGGGGTTTGGTGGGGAGGGTTTGGTGGGGAAGGTTTGGTGGGGAGGGGTTTGGTGGGGATGGTTTGGTGGGGAGGGTTTGGTGGGGAGGGTTTGGTGGAGAGGGTTTGGTGGGGAGGGTTTGGTGGAGAGGGTTTGGTGGGGAGGGTTTGGTGGGGAGATTTTGGTGGGGAGGGTTTAGTGGGGAGTGCTGGTGGGGTGGTTTTGGTGGGGAGGGGTTTGGTGGGGAGGGGTTTGGTGGGGAGGGTTTGGTGGGGTGGGTTTGGTGGGGTGGGTTTGATGGGGAGTTGTTTGGTGGGGAGGGTTTGGTGGGGAGGGTTTGGTGGGGAGGGTTTGGTGGGGAGGGCTTGGTGGGGAGGGTTTGGTGGGGAGGGTTTGGTGGGGAGGGTTTGGTGGGGAGGATTTAGTGGGGAGGGTTTGGTAGGGAGGGTTTGGTGGGGAGGGTTTGGTGGGGTGGGTTTGATGGGGAGGGGTTTGGTGGGGTGGGTTTGGTGGGGAGGGCTTTGGTTGGGTGGGTTTGGTGGGGAGGGTTTTTTGGGGAGGGTTTGGTGGGGTGGGTTTGGTGGGGAGGGGTTTGGTGGGGAGGGTTTGGTGGGGAGGGTTTTTTGGGGAGGGTTTGGTGGGGTGGGTTTGGTTGGGAGGGTTTGGTGGGGAGGGGTTTGGTGGGGAGGGTTTGGTGGGGAAGGTTTGGTGGGGAGGGGTTTGGTGGGGAGGGTTTGGTGGGGAGGGGTTTGGTGGGGAAGGTTTGGTGGGGAGGGTTTGGTGGGGAGGGGTTTGGTGGGGAGGGTTTGATGGGGAGGGTTTGGTGCGGAAGGTTTGGTGGGGAGGGGTTTGATGGGGAGGGTTTGGTGGGGAGGGTTTGGTGGGGAAGGTTTGGTGGGGAGGGTTTGGTGGGGTGGGTTTGGTGGGGAGGGTTTGGTGGGGAGGGTTTGGGGAGAGTTTAGCGGGGAGGGTTTGGTGGGGAGGGTTTGCTGGGGAGAGTTTGGTGGGGAGGGTTTAGTGGGGAGGGTTTGGTGGGGAGGGTTTTTTGGGGAGGGTTTGGTGGGGAGGGTTTGGTGGGGAGGGGTTTGGTGGGGAGGGGTTTAGTGGGGAGGGGTTTAGTGGGGAGGGGTTTAGTGGGGAGGGTTTGGTGGGAAGGGTTTTTTGGGGAGGGTTTGGTGGGGTGGGTTTGGTTGGGAGGGTTTGGTGGGGAGGGGTTTGGTGGGGAGGGTTTGGTGGGGAAGGTTTGGTGGGGAGGGGTTTGGTGTGGAGGGTTTGGTGGGGAGGGTTTGGTTGGGAGGGTTTGGTGGGGAAGGTTTGGTGGGAGGGGTTTGATGGGGAGTGTTGGTGGGGAGGGTTTGGTGGGGAGGGGTTTGGTGTGGAAGGTTTGGTGGGGAAGGTTTGGTGGGGAGGGGTTTGGTGGGGAGGGTTTGGTGGGGTGGGTTTGGTGGGGTGGGTTTGGTGGAGAGGGGTTTGGTGGGGAGTGGTTTGATGGGTAGGGTTTGGTGGGGTGCGTTTGGTGGGGAGGGGTTTGGTGAGGAGGGGTTTGGTAGGGAGGGGTTTGATGGGTAGGGTTTGGTGGTGTGGATTTGGTGGGGAGGGGTTTGGTGGGGCGGGGTTTGGTGGGGAGGGGTTTGATGGGGAGGTGTTTGATGGGTAGGGTTTGGTGGGGAGGGTTTGGTGGGGTGGGTTTGGTGGGGAGGGGTTTGGTGGGGAGGTGTTTGGTGGGGAGCGTTTGGTGGGGAGGGGTTTGGTGGGGAGGGTTTGGTGGGGAGGGTTTGGTGGGGAGGGTTTGGTGGGGAGGGTTTGGTGGGGAGGGGTTTGGTGGGGAGGGTTTGGTGGGGAAGGTTTGGTGGGGAGGGATTGGTGGGGTGGGTTTGGTGGGGAGGGTTTGGTGGGGAGTTATTGGTGGGGAGGGTTTAGTGGGGAGTGTTTGGTGGGGTGGGTTTGGTGGGGAGGGGTTTGGTGGGGAGGTGTTTGGTGGGGAGCGTTTGGTGTGGAGGGGTTTGGTGGGGAGGGTTTGGTGGGGAGGGTTTGGTGGGGAGGGTTTGGTGGGGAGGGTTTGGTGGGGAGGGGTTTGGTGGGGAGGATTTGGTGGGGAGGGGTTTGATGGAGAGGGTTGGTGGGGAGGGTTTGGTGGGGAGTGGTTTGGTGGGGAAGGTTTGGTGGGGAGGGTTTGGTGGGGAGGGGTTTGGTGGGGAGGGTTTGTTGGGGAGGGTTTAGTGGGGAGGGTTTGGTGGGGAGGGTTTTTTGGGGAGGGTTTGGTGGGGTGGGTTTGGTGGGGAGGGGTTTGGTGGAGAGGGTTTAGTGGGGAGGGTTTGGTGGGGAGGGTTTTTTGGGGAGGGTTTGGTGGGGTGGGTTTGGTTGGGAGGGTTTGGTGGGGAGGGGTTTGGTGGGGAGGGTTTGGTGGGGAAGGTTTGGTGGGGAGGGGTTTGGTGGGGAGCGTTTGGTGGGGAGGGTTTTGGTGGGGAAGGTTGGTGGGGAGGGTTTGGTGGGGAGGGGTTTGGTGGGTAGGGTTTGGTGGGGAGGGTTTGGTGGGGAAGGTTTGGTGGGGAGGGGTTTGATGGGGAGGGTTTGGTGGGGAGGGTTTGGTGGGGAAGGTTTGGTGGGGAGGGTTTGGTGGGGTGGGTTTGGTGGGGAGGGTTTGGTGGGGAGGGTTTGGGGAGAGTTTAGCGGGGAGGGTTTGGTGGGGAGGGTTTGGTGGGGAGAGTTTGGTGGGGAGGGTTTAGTGGGGAGGGTTTGGTGGGGAGGGTTTTTTGGGGAGGGTTTGGTGGGGAGGGTTTGGTGGGGAGGGGTTTGGTGGGGAGGGGTTTAGTGGGGAGGGTTTAGTGGGGAGTGTTTGGTGGGGTGGGTTTGGTGGGGATTTTGGTGGGGAGGGTTTGGTGGGGAGGGTTTGGTGGGGAGATTTTGGTGGGGAGGGTTTAGTGGGGAGTGTTTGGTGGGGTGGGTTTGGTGGGGAGGGGTTTGGTGGGGAGGGGTTTGGTGGGGAGGGTTTGGTGGGGTGGGTTTGGTGGGGTGGGTTTGATGGGGAGTTGTTTGGTGGGGAGGGTTTGGTGGGGAGGGTTTGGTGGGGAGGGTTTGGTGGGGAGGGGTTTGGTGGGGAGGGTTTGGTGGGGAGGGTTTGGTGGGGAGGGGTTTGGTGGGGAGGGTTTGATGGGGAGGGGTTTGGTGGGGAGGGTTTTGTGGGGAGGGTTTGGTGGGGAGGGGTTTGGTGGGGAGGGTTTGGTGGGGAGGTTTTGGTGGGGAGGGGTTTGGTGGGGAGGGTTTGGTGGGGAAGGTTTGGTGGGGAGGGTTTGGTGGGGTGGGTTTGATGGGTAGGGTTTGGTGGGGAGGGTTTGGTGGGGAGGGGCTTGGTGGGGAGGGTTTGGTGGGGAGGGTTTAGTGGGGAGGGTTTGGTGGGGAGGGTTTTTTGGGGAGGGTTTTTGGGGTGGGTTTGGTTGGGAGGTTTTGGTGGGGAGGGGTTTGGTGGGGAGGGTTTGGTGGGGAGGGATTGGTGGGGAGGGTTTGGTGGGGAAGGTTTGGTGGGGAGTGGTTTGGTGGGGAGGGTTTGGTGGGGAAGGTTTGGTGGGGAGGGTTTGGTGGGGTGGGTTTGGTGGGGAAGGTTTGGTGGGGAGGGTTTGGTGGGGTGGGTTTGGTGTGGAGGGTTTGGTGGTGTGGGTTTGGGGAGAGTTTAGTGGGGAGGGTTTGGTGGGGAGGGTTTAGTGGGGAGGGTTTGGTGGGGAGGGTTTTTTGGGGAGGGTTTGGTGGGGTGGGTTTGGTTGGGAGGGTTTGGTGGGGAGGGGTTTGGTGGGGAGGGTTTGGTGGGGAAGGTTTGGTGGGGAGGGGTTTGGTGGGGAGGGTTTGGTGGGGAGGGTTTGGTGGGGAGGGTTTGGTGGAGAGTGTTTGGTGGGGAACGTTTGGTGGGAGGGGTTTGTTGGGGAGGATTTGGTGGGGAGGGGTTTGATGGAGAGGGTTGGTGGGGAGGGTTTGGTGGGGAGGGGTTTGGTGGGGAAGGTTTGGTGGGGAGGGTTTGGTGGGGTGGGTTTGGGGAGAGTTTAGTGGGGAGGGTTTGGTGGGGAGGGTTTGGTGGGGAGGATTTAGTGGGGAGGGTTTGGTGGGGAGGGTTTTTTGGGGAGGGTTTGGTGGGGTGGGTTTGGTTGGGAGGGTTTGGTGGGGAGGGGATGGTGTGGAGGGTTTGGTGGGGAAGGTTTGGTGGGGAGGGGTTTGGTGGGGAGGGTTTGGTGGGGAAGGTTTGGTGGGGAGGGTTTGGTGGGGTGGGTTTGGTGGGGAAGGTTTGGTGGGGAGGGTTTGGTGGGGTGGGTTTGGTGCGGAGGGTTTGGTGGGGTGGGTTTGGGGAGAGTTTAGTGGGGAGGGTTTGGTGGGGAGGGTTTGGTGGGGAGGGTTTAGTGGGGAGGGTTTGGTGGGGAGGGTTTTTGGGGGAGGGTTTGGTGGGGTGGGTTTGGTGGGGAGGGTTTAGTGGGGAGGGTTTGGTGGGGAAGGTTTTTTTGGGGAGGGTTTGGTGGGGTGGGTTTGGTTGGGAGGGTTTGGTGGGGAGGGGTTTGGTGGGGAGGGTTTGGTGGGGAAGGTTTGGTGGGGAGGGGTTTGGTGGGGATGGTTTGGTGGGGAGGGTTTGGTGGGGAGGGTTTGGTGGAGAGGGTTTGGTGGGGAAGGTTTGGTGGGAGGGGTTTGGTGGGGAGGATTTGGTGGGGAGGGGTTTGATGGAGAGGGTTGGTGGGGAGGGTTTGGTGGGGAGTGGTTTGGTGGGGAAGGTTTGGTGGGGAGGGTTTGGTGGGGAGGGGTTTGGTGGGGAGGGTTTGGTGGGGAGGGTTTAGTGGGGAGGGTTTGGTGGGGAGGGTTTTTTGGGGAGGGTTTGGTGGGGTGGGTTTGGTGGGGAGGGGTTTGGTGGAGAGGGTTTAGTGGGGAGGGTTTGGTGGGGAGGGTTTTTTGGGGAGGGTTTGGTGGGGTGGGTTTGGTTGGGAGGGTTTGGTGGGGAGGGGTTTGGTGGGGAGGGTTTGGTGGGGAAGGTTTGGTGGGGAGGGGTTTGGTGGGGAGCGTTTGGTGGGGAGGTTTTTGGTGGGGAAGGTTGGTGGGGAGGGTTTGGTGGGGAGGGGTTTGGTGGGGAGGGTTTGGTGGGGAGGGTTTGGTGGGGAAGGTTTGGTGGGGAGGGGTTTGATGGGGAGGGTTTGGTGGGGAGGGTTTGGTGGGGAAGGTTTGGTGGGGAGGGTTTGGTGGGGTGGGTTTGGTGGGGAGGGTTTGGTGGGGAGGGTTTGGGGAGAGTTTAGCGGGGAGGGTTTGGTGGGGAGGGTTTGGTGGGGAGAGTTTGGTGGGGAGGGTTTAGTGGGGAGGGTTTGGTGGGGAGGGTTTTTTGGGGAGGGTTTGGTGGGGAGGGTTTGGTGGGGAGGGGTTTGGTGGGGAGGGGTTTAGTGGGGAGGGTTTAGTGGGGAGTGTTTGGTGGGGTGGGTTTGGTGGGGATTTTGGTGGGGAGGGTTTGGTGGGGAGGGTTTGGTGGGGAGATTTTGGTGGGGAGGGTTTAGTGGGGAGTGTTTGGTGGGGTGGGTTTGGTGGGGAGGGGTTTGGTGGGGAGGGGTTTGGTGGGGAGGGTTTGGTGGGGTGGGTTTGGTGGGGTGGGTTTGATGGGGAGTTGTTTGGGGGGGAGGGTTTGGTGGGGAGGGTTTGGTGGGGAGGGTTTGGTGGGGAGGGGTTTGGTGGGGAGGGTTTGGTGGGGAGGGTTTGGTGGGGAGGGGTTTGGTGGGGAGGGTTTGATGGGGAGGGGTTTGGTGGGGAGGGTTTGGTGGGGAGGGTTTGGTGGGGAGGGGTTTGGTGGGGAGGGTTTGGTGGGGAGGTTTTGGTGGGGAGGGGTTTGGTGGGGAGGGTTTGGTGGGGAAGGTTTGGTGGGGAGGGTTTGGTGGGGTGGGTTTGATGGGTAGGGTTTGGTGGGGAGGGTTTGGTGGGGAGGGGCTTGGTGGGGAGGGTTTGGTGGGGAGGGTTTAGTGGGGAGGGTTTGGTGGTGAGGGTTTTTTGGGGAGGGTTTTTGGGGTGGGTTTGGTTGGGAGGTTTTGGTGGGGAGGGGTTTGGTGGGGAGGGTTTGGTGGGGAGGGATTGGTGGGGAGGGTTTGGTGGGGAAGGTTTGGTGGGGAGTGGTTTGGTGGGGAGGTTTTGGTGGGGAAGGTTTGGTGGGGAGGGTTTGGTGGGGTGGGTTTGGTGGGGAAGGTTTGGTGGGGAGGGTTTGGTGGGGTGGGTTTGGTGTGGAGGGTTTGGTGGTGTGGGTTTGGCGAGAGTTTAGTGGGGAGGGTTTGGTGGGGAGGGTTTGGTGGGGAGGGTTTAGTGGGGAGGGTTTGGTGGGGAGGGTTTTTTGGGGAGGGTTTGGTGGGGTGGGTTTGGTTGGGAGGGTTTGGTGGGGAGGGGTTTGGTGGGGAGGGTTTGGTGGGGAAGGTTTGGTGGGGAGGGGTTTGGTGGGGAGGGTTTGGTGGGGAGGGTTTGGTGGGGAGGGTTTGGTGGAGAGGGTTTGGTGGGGAACGTTTGGTGGGAGGGGTTTGTTGGGGAGGATTTGGTGGGGAGGGGTTTGATGGAGAGGGTTGGTGGGGAGGGTTTGGTGGGGAGGGGTTTGGTGGGGAAGGTTTGGTGGGGAGGGTTTGGTGGGGTGGGTTTGGGGAGAGTTTAGTGGGGAGGGTTTGGTGGGGAGGGTTTGGTGGGGAGGATTTAGTGGGGAGGGTTTGGTGGGGAGGGTTTTTTGGGGAGGGTTTGGTGGGGTGGGTTTGGTTGGGAGGGTTTGGTGGGGAGGGGTTTGGTGTGGAGGGTTTGGTGGGGAAGGTTTGGTGGGGAGGGGTTTGGTGGGGAGGGTTTGGTGGGGAGGGTTTGGTGGGGAAGGTTTGGGGAGAGTTTAGTGGGGAGGGTTTGGTGGGGAGGGTTTGGTGGGGAGGTGTTTGGTGGGGAGGGGTTTGGTGGGGAGCGTTTGGTGGGGTGGGTTTGGTGGGGTGGGTTTGATGGGGAGGTGTTTGGTGGGGAGGGTTTGGTGGGGAGGGTTTGGTGGGGAGTGTTTTGGTGGGGAGGGTTTGGTGGGGAGGGTTTGGTGGGGAGGGGTTTGGTGGGGAGGGTTTGATGGGGAGGGGTTTGGTGGGGAGGGTTTGGTGGGGAGGGTTTGGTGGGGAGGGGTTTGGTGGGGAGGGTTTGGTGGGGAGGGTTTGGTGGGGAGGGGTTTGGTGGGGAGGGTTTGGTGGGGAAGGTTTGGTGGGGAGGGTTTGGTGGGGTGGGTTTGATGGGTAGGGTTTGGTGGGGAGGGTTTAGTGGGGAGGGTTTGGTGGGGAGGGTTTTTTGGGGAGGGTTTGTTGGGGTGGGTTTGGTGGGGAGGTGTTTGGTGGGGAGGGTTTGGTGGGGAGGGTTTGGTGGGGAGGGTTTTGGTGGGGAGGGTTTGATGGGGAGTGGTTTGGTGGGGAGGGTTTGGTGGGGAGGGTTTGGTGGGGAGGGTTTTGGTGGGGAGGGGTTTGGTGGGGAGGGTTTGCTGGGGAGGGGTTTGGTGGGGAGGGTTTGGTGGTGAAGGTTTGGTGGGGAGGGGTTTGGTGGGGAGGGTTTAATAGGGAGGGGTTTGGTGGGGAGGGTTTGGTGGGGAGGGTTTGGTGGGGAGGGGTTTGGTGGGGAGGGTTTGGTGGGGAGGGTTTGGTGGGGAGGGGTTTGGTGGGGAGGGTTTGGTGGAGAGGGTTTGGGGAGAGTTTAGTGGGGAGGGTTTGGTGGGGAGGGTTTGGTGGGGAGGGTTTAGTGGGGAGGGTTTGGTGGGGAGGGTTTTTTTGGGGAGGGTTTGTTGGGGTGGGTTTGGTGGGGAGGTGTTTGGTGGGGAGGGTTTGGTGGGGAGGGTTTGGTGGGGAGGGTTTTGGTGGGGAGGGTTTGATGGGGAGGGGTTTGGTGGGGAGGGTTTGGTGGGGAGGGGTTTGGTGGGGAGGGTTTGGTGGGGAAGGTTTGGTGGGGAGGGGTTTGGTGGGGATGGTTTGGCGGGGAGGGTTTGGTGGGGAGGGTTTGGTGGAGAGGGTTTGGTGGGGAGGGTTTGGTGGAGAGGGTTTGGTGGGGAGGGTTTGGTGGGGAGATTTTGGTGGGGAGGGTTTAGTGGGGAGTGTTTGGTGGGGTGGGTTTGGTGGGGAGGGGTTTGGTGGGGAGGGGTTTGGTGGGGAGGGTTTGGTGGGGTGGGTTTGGTGGGGTGGGTTTGATGGGGAGTTGTTTGGTGGGGAGGGTTTGGTGGGGAGGGTTTGGTGGGGAGGGTTTGGTGGGGAGGGGTTTGGTGGGGAGGGTTTGGTGGGGAGGGTTTGGTGGGGAGGGTTTGGTGGGGAGGGTTTGGTGGGGAGGGTTTGGTGGGGAGGATTTAGTGGGGAGGGTTTGGTAGGGAGGGTTTGGTGGGGAGGGTTTGGTGGGGTGGGTTTGATGGGGAGGGGTTTGGTGGGGTGGGTTTGGTGGGGAGGGCTTTGGTTGGGTGGGTTTGGTGGGGAGGGTTTTTTGGGGAGGGTTTGGTGGGGTGGGTTTGGTGGGGAGGGGTTTGGTGGGGAGGGTTTAGTGGGGAGGGTTTGGTGGGGAGGGTTTTTTGGGGAGGGTTTGGTGGGGTGGGTTTGGTTGGGAGGGTTTGGTGGGGAGGGGTTTGGTGGGGAGGGATTGGTGGGGAAGGTTTGGTGGGGAGGGGTTTGGTGGGGAGGGTTTGGTGGGGAGGGGTTTGGTGGGGAAGGTTTGGTGGGGAGGGTTTGGTGGGGAGGGGTTTGGTGGGGAGGGTTTGATTGGGAGGGTTTGGTGCGGAAGGTTTGGTGGGGAGGGGTTTGATGGGGAGGGTTTGGTGGGGAGGGTTTGGTGGGGAAGGTTTGGTGGGGAGGGTTTGGTGGGGTGGGTTTGGTGGGGAGGGTTTGGTGGGGAGGGTTTGGGGAGAGTTTAGCGGGGAGGGTTTGGTGGGGAGGGTTTGCTGGGGAGAGTTTGGTGGGGAGGGTTTAGTGGGGAGGGTTTGGTGGGGAGGGTTTTTTGGGGAGGGTTTGGTGGGGAGGGTTTGGTGGGGAGGGCTTTGGTGGGGAGGGGTTTAGTGGGGAGGGGTTTAGTGGGGAGGGTTTGGTGGGAAGGGTTTTTTGGGGAGGGTTTGGTGGGGTGGGTTTGGTTGGGAGGGTTTGGTGGGGAGGTGTTTGGTGGGGAGGGTTTGGTGGGGAAGGTTTGGTGGGGAGGGGTTTGGTGTGGAGGGTTTGGTGGGGAGGGTTTGGTTGGGAGGGTTTGGTGGGGAAGGTTTGGTGGGAGGGGTTTGATGGGGAGTGTTGGTGGGGAGGGTTTGGTGGGGAGGGGTTTGGTGTGGAAGGTTTGGTGGGGAAGGTTTGGTGGGGAGGGGTTTGGTGGGGAGGGTTTGGTGGGGTGGGTTTGGTGGGGTGGGTTTGGTGGAGAGGGGTTTGGTGGGGAGTGGTTTGATGGGTAGGGTTTGGTGGGGTGCGTTTGGTGGGGAGGGGTTTGGTGAGGAGGGGTTTGGTAGGGAGGGGTTTGATGGGTAGGGTTTGGTGGTGTGGATTTGGTGGGGAGGGGTTTGGTGGGGCGGGGTTTGGTGGGGAGGGGTTTGATGGGGAGGTGTTTGATGGGTAGGGTTTGGTGGGGAGGGTTTTTTGGGGAGGGTTTGGTGGGGAGGGTTTGGTGGGGAGTTATTGGTGGGGAGGGTTTAGTGGGGAGTGTTTGGTGGGGTGGGTTTGGTGGGGAGGGGTTTGGTGGGGAGGTGTTTGGTGGGGAGCGTTTGGTGGGGAGGGGTTTGGTGGGGAGGGTTTGGTGGGGAGGGTTTGGTGGGGAGGGTTTGGTGGGGAGGGTTTGGTGGGGAGGGGTTTGGTGGGGAGGGTTTGGTGGGGAAGGTTTGGTGGGGAGGGTTTGGTGGGGTGGGTTTGGTGGGGAAGGTTTGGTGGGGAGGGTTTGGTGGGGTGGGTTTGGTGCGGAGGGTTTGGTGGGGTGGGTTTGGGGAGAGTTTAGTGGGGAGGGTTTGGTGGGGAGGGTTTGGTGGGGAGGGTTTAGTGGGGAGGGTTTGGTGGGGAGGGTTTTTTGGGGAGGGTTTGGTGGGGTGGGTTTGGTGGGGAGGGTTTAGTGGGGAGGGTTTGGTGGGGAGGGTTTTTTGGGGAGGGTTTGGTGGGGTGGGTTTGGTTGGGAGGGTTTGGTGGGGAGGGGTTTGGTGGGGAGGGTTTGGTGGGGAAGGTTTGGTGGGGAGGGGTTTGGTGGGGATGGTTTGGTGGGGAGGGTTTGGTGGGGAGGGTTTGGTGGAGAGGGTTTGGTGGGGAAGGTTTGGTGGGAGGGGTTTGGTGGGGAGGATTTGGTGGGGAGGGGTTTGATGGAGAGGGTTGGTGGGGAGGGTTTGGTGGGGAGTGGTTTGGTGGGGAAGGTTTGGTGGGGAGGGTTTGGTGGGGAGGGGTTTGGTGGGGAGGGTTTGTTGGGGAGGGTTTAGTGGGGAGGGTTTGGTGGGGAGGGTTTTTTGGGGAGGGTTTGGTGGGGTGGGTTTGGTGGGGAGGGGTTTGGTGGAGAGGGTTTAGTGGGGAGGGTTTGGTGGGGAGGGTTTTTTGGGGAGGGTTTGGTGGGGTGGGTTTGGTTGGGAGGGTTTGGTGGGGAGGGGTTTGGTGGGGAGGGTTTGGTGGGGAAGGTTTGGTGGGGAGGGGTTTGGTGGGGAGCGTTTGGTGGGGAGGGTTTTGGTGGGGAAGGTTGGTGGGGAGGGTTTGGTGGGGAGGGGTTTGGTGGGGAGGGTTTGGTGGGGAGGGTTTGGTGGGGAAGGTTTGGTGGGGAGGGGTTTGATGGGGAGGGTTTGGTGGGGAGGGTTTGGTGGGGAAGGTTTGGTGGGGAGGGTTTGGTGGGGTGGGTTTGGTGGGGAGGGTTTGGTGGGGAGGGTTTGGGGAGAGTTTAGCGGGGAGGGTTTGGTGGGGAGGGTTTGGTGGGGAGAGTTTGGTGGGGAGGGTTTAGTGGGGAGGGTTTGGTGGGGAGGGTTTTTTGGGGAGGGTTTGGTGGGGAGGGTTTGGTGGGGAGGGGTTTGGTGGGGAGGGGTTTAGTGGGGAGGGTTTAGTGGGGAGTGTTTGGTGGGGTGGGTTTGGTGGGGATTTTGGTGGGGAGGGTTTGGTGGGGAGGGTTTGGTGGGGAGATTTTGGTGGGGAGGGTTTAGTGGGGAGTGTTTGGTGGGGTGGGTTTGGTGGGGAGGGGTTTGGTGGGGAGGGGTTTGGTGGGGAGGGTTTGGTGGGGTGGGTTTGGTGGGGTGGGTTTGATGGGGAGTTGTTTGGTGGGGAGGGTTTGGTGGGGAGGGTTTGGTGGGGAGGGTTTGGTGGGGAGGGGTTTGGTGGGGAGGGTTTGGTGGGGAGGGTTTGGTGGGGAGGGGTTTGGTGGGGAGGGTTTGATGGGGAGGGGTTTGGTGGGGAGGGTTTGGTGGGGAGGGTTTGGTGGGGAGGGGTTTGGTGGGGAGGGTTTGGTGGGGAGGTTTTGCTGGGGAGGGGTTTGGTGGGGAGGGTTTGGTGGGGAAGGTTTGGTGGGGAGGGTTTGGTGGGGTGGGTTTGATGGGTAGGGTTTGGTGGGGAGGGTTTGGTGGGGAGGGTTTAGTGGGGAGGGTTTGGTGGGGAGGGTTTTTTGGGGAGGGTTTTTGGGGTGGGTTTGGTTGGGAGGTTTTGGTGGGGAGGGGTTTGGTGGGGAGGGTTTGGTGGGGAGGGATTGGTGGGGAGGGTTTGGTGGGGAAGGTTTGGTGGGGAGTGGTTTGGTGGGGAGGGTTTGGTGGGGAAGGTTTGGTGGGGAGGGTTTGGTGGGGTGGGTTTGGTGGGGAAGGTTTGG
Organism: Carcharodon carcharias; assembly: GCF_017639515.1. Taxonomy (NCBI): domain Eukaryota; kingdom Metazoa; phylum Chordata; class Chondrichthyes; order Lamniformes; family Lamnidae; genus Carcharodon; species Carcharodon carcharias. The sequence goes on along the minus strand of NC_054482.1, from coordinate 113,339,406 downwards.
TGGGGAGGGTTTGGTGGGGTGGGTTTGGTGTGGAGGGTTTGGTGGTGTGGGTTTGGGGAGAGTTTAGTGGGGAGGGTTTGGTGGGGAGGGTTTGGTGGGGAGGGTTTAGTGGGGAGGGTTTGGTGGGGAGGGTTTTTTGGGGAGGGTTTGGTGGGGTGGGTTTGGTTGGGAGGGTTTGGTGGGGAGGGGTTTGGTGGGGAGGGTTTGGTGGGGAAGGTTTGGTGGGGAGGGGTTTGGTGGGGAGGGTTTGGTGGGGAGGGTTTGGTGGGGAGGGTTTGGTGGAGAGGGTTTGGTGGGGAACGTTTGGTGGGAGGGGTTTGTTGGGGAGGATTTGGTGGGGAGGGGTTTGATGGAGAGGGTTGGTGGGGAGGGTTTGGTGGGGAGGGGTTTGGTGGGGAAGGTTTGGTGGGGAGGGTTTGGTGGGGTGGGTTTGGGGAGAGTTTAGTGGGGAGGGTTTGGTGGGGAGGGTTTGGTGGGGAGGATTTAGTGGGGAGGGTTTGGTAGGGAGGGTTTTTTGGGGAGGGTTTGGTGGGGTGGGTTTGGTTGGGAGGGTTTGGTGGGGAGGGGTTTGGTGTGGAGGGTTTGGTGGGGAAGGTTTGGTGGGGAGGGGTTTGGTGGGGAGGGTTTGGTGGGGAGGGTTTGGTGGCGAAGGTTTGGGGAGAGTTTAGTGGGGAGGGTTTGGTGGGGAGGGTTTGGTGGGGAGGTGTTTGGTGGGGAGGGGTTTGGTGGGGAGCGTTTGGTGGGGTGGGTTTGGTGGGGTGGGTTTGATGGGGAGGGGTTTGGTGGGGAGGGTTTGGTGGGGAGGGTTTGGTGGGGAGTGTTTTGGTGGGGAGGGTTTGGTGGGGAGGGGTGGTGGGGAGGGGTTTGGTGGGGAGGGTTTGATGGGGAGGGGTTTGGTGGGGAGGGTTTGGTGGGGAGGGTTTGGTGGGGAGGGGTTTGGTGGGGAGGGTTTGGTGGGGAGGGTTTGGTGGGGAGGGGTTTGGTGGGGAGGGTTTGGTGGGGAAGGTTTGGTGGGGAGGGTTTGGTGGGGTGGGTTTGATGGGTAGGGTTTGGTGGGGAGGGTTTAGTGGGGAGGGTTTGGTGGGGAGGGTTTTTTGGGGAGGGTTTGTTGGGGTGGGTTTGGTGGGGAGGTGTTTGGTGGGGAGGGTTTGGTGGGGAGGGTTTGGTGGGGAGGGTTTTGGTGGGGAGGGTTTGATGGGGAGTGGTTTGGTGGGGAGGGTTTGGTGGGGAGGGTTTGGTGGGGAGGGTTTTGGTGGGGAGGGGTTTGGTGGGGAGGGTTTGCTGGGGAGGGGTTTGGTGGGGAGGGTTTGGTGGTGAAGGTTTGGTGGGGAGGGGTTTGGTGGGGAGGGTTTAATAGGGAGGGGTTTGGTGGGGAGGGTTTGGTGGGGAGGGTTTGGTGGGGAGGGGTTTGGTGGGGAGGGTTTGGTGGGGAGGGTTTGGTGGGGAGGGGTTTGGTGGGGAGGGTTTGGTGGGGAGGGTTTGGGGAGAGTTTAGTGGGGAGGGTTTGGTGGGGAGGGTTTGGTGGGGAGGGTTTAGTGGGGAGGGTTTGGTGGGGAGGGTTTTTTGGGGAGGGTTTGTTGGGGTGGGTTTGGTGGGGAGGTGTTTGGTGGGGAGGGTTTGGTGGGGAGGGTTTGGTGGGGAGGGTTTTGGTGGGGAGGGTTTGATGGGGAGGGGTTTGGTGGGGAGGGTTTGGTGGGGAGGGGTTTGGTGGGGAGGGTTTGGTGGGGAAGGTTTGGTGGGGAGGGGTTTGGTGGGGATGGTTTGGCGGGGAGGGTTTGGTGGGGAGGGTTTGGTGGAGAGGGTTTGGTGGGGAAGGTTTGGTGGGAGGGGTTTGGTGGGGAGGATTTGGTGGGGAGGGGTTTGATGGAGAGGGTTGGTGGGGAGGGTTTGGTGGGGAGTGGTTTGGTGGGGAAGGTTTGGTGGGGAGGGTTTGGTGGGGAGGGGTTTGGTGGGGAGGGTTTGGTGGGGAGGGTTTAGTGGGGAGGGTTTGGTGGGGAGGGTTTTTTGGGGAGGGTTTGGTGGGGTGGGTTTGGTGGGGAGGGGTTTGGTGGAGAGGGTTTAGTGGGGAGGGTTTGGTGGGGAGGGTTTTTTGGGGAGGGTTTGGTGGGGTGGGTTTGGTTGGGAGGGTTTGGTGGGGAGGGGTTTGGTGGGGAGGGTTTGGTGGGGAAGGTTTGGTGGGGAGGGGTTTGGTGGGGAGCGTTTGGTGGGGAGGGGTTTGGTGGGGAAGGTTGGTGGGGAGGGTTTGGTGGGGAGGTGTTTGGTGGGGAGGGTTTGGTGGGGAGGGTTTGGTGGGGAAGGTTTGGTGGGGAGGGGTTTGATGGGGAGGGTTTGGTGGGGAGGGTTTGTTGGGGAAGGTTTGGTGGGGAGGGTTTGGTGGGGTGGGTTTGGTGGGGAGGGTTTGGTGGGGAGGGTTTGGGGAGAGTTTAGCGGGGAGGGTTTGGTGGGGAGGGTTTGGTGGGGAGAGTTTGGTGGGGAGGGTTTAGTGGGGAGGGTTTGGTGGGGAGGGTTTTTTGGGGAGGGTTTGGTGGGGAGGGTTTGGTGGGGAGGGGTTTGGTGGGGAGGGGTTTAGTGGGGAGTGTTTGGTGGGGTGGGTTTGGTGGGGATTTTGGTGGGGAGGGTTTGGTGGGGAGGGCTTGGTGGGGAGATTTTGGTGGGGAGGGTTTAGTGGGGAGTGTTTGGTGGGGTGGGTTTGGTGGGGAGGGGTTTGGTGGGGAGGGGTTTGGTGGGGAGGGTTTGGTGGGGTGGGTTTGGTGGGGTGGGTTTGATGGGGAGTTGTTTGGTGGGGAGGGTTTGGTGGGGAGGGTTTGGTGGGGAGGGTTTGGTGGGGAGGGGTTTGGTGGGGAGGGTTTGGTGGGGAGGGTTTGGTGGGGAGGGGTTTGGTGGGGAGGGTTTGATGGGGAGGGGTTTGGTGGGGAGGGTTTGGTGGGGAGGGTTTGGTGGGGAGGGGTTTGGTGGGGAGGGTTTGGTGGGGAGGTTTTGGTGGGGAGGGATTTGGTGGGGAGTGTTTGGTGGGGAAGGTTTGGTGGGGAGGGTTTGGTGGGGTGGATTTGATGGGTAGGGTTTGGTGGGGAGGGTTTGGTGGGGAGGGGTTTGGTGGGGAGGGTTTGGTGGGGAGTGTTTGGTGGGGAGGATTTGGTGGGGAGGGTTTGGGGAGAGTTTAGTGGGGAGGGTTTGGTGGGGAGGGTTTGGTGGGGAGGGTTTAGTGGGGAGGGTTTGGTGGGGAGGGTTTTTTGGGGAGGGTTTGGTGGGGTGGGTTTGTTTGGGAGGGTTTGGTGGGGAGGGGTTTGGTGGGGAGGGTTTGGTGGGGAGGGTTTGGTGGGGAGGGTTTGGTGGGGAAGGTTTGGTGGGGAGTGGTTTGGTGGGGAGGGTTTGGTGGGGAAGGTTTGGTGGGGAGGGTTTGGTGGGGTGGGTTTGGTGGGGAAGGTTTGGTGGGGAGGGTTTGGTGGGGTGGGTTTGGTGTGGAGGGTTTGGTGGTGTGGGTTTGGGGAGAGTTTAGTGGGGAGGGTTTTTTGGGGAGGGTTTGGTGGGGAGGGTTTAGTGGGGAGGGTTTGGTGGGGAGGGTTTTTTGGGGAGGGTTTGGTGGGGTGGGTTTGGTTGGGAGGGTTTGGTGGGGAGGGGTTTGGTGGGGAGGGTTTGGTGGGGAAGGTTTGGTGGGGAGGGGTTTGGTGGGGAGGGTTTGGTGGGGAGGGTTTGGTGGGGAGGGTTTGGTGGAGAGGGTTTGGTGGGGAACGTTTGGTGGGAGGGGTTTGGTGGGGAGGATTTGGTGGGGAGGGGTTTGATGGAGAGGGTTGGTGGGGAGGGTTTGGTGGGGAGGGGTTTGGTGGGGAAGGTTTGGTGGGGAGGGTTTGGTGGGGTGGGTTTGGGGAGAGTTTAGTGGGGAGGGTTTGGTGGGGAGGGTTTGGTGGGGAGGATTTAGTGGGGAGGGTTTGGTGGGGAGGGTTTTTTGGGGAGGGTTTGGTGGGGTGGGTTTGGTTGGGAGGGTTTGGTGGGGAGGGCTTTGGTGTGGAGGGTTTGGTGGGGAAGGTTTGGTGGGGAGGGGTTTGGTGGGGAGGGTTTGGTGGGGAGGGTTTGGTGGGGAGGGTTTGGGCAGAGTTTAGTGGGGAGGGTTTGGTGGGGAGGGTTTGGTGGGGAGGTGTTTGGTGGGGAGGGGTTTGGTGGGGAGCGTTTGGTGGGGTGGGTTTGGTGGGGTGGGTTTGGTGGGGAGGGTTTGGTGGGGAGGGTTTGGTGGGGAGTGTTTTGGTGGGGAGGGTTTGGTGGGGAGGGTTTGGTGGGGAGGGGTTTGGTGGGGAGGGTTTGATGGGGAGGGGTTTGGTGGGGAGGGTTTGGTGGGGAGGGTTTGGTGGGGAGGGGTTTGGTGGGGAGGGTTTGGTGGGGAGGGTTTGGTGGGGAGGGGTTTGGTGGGGAGGGTTTGGTGGGGAAGGTTTGGTGGGGAGGGTTTGGTGGGGTGGGTTTGATGGGTAGGGTTTGGTGGGGAGGGTTTAGTGGGGAGGGTTTGGTGGGGAGGCTTTTTTGGGGAGGGTTTGTTGGGGTGGGTTTGGTGGGGAGGTGTTTGGTGGGGAGGGTTTGGTGGGGAGGGTTTGGTGGGGAGGGTTTTGGTGGGGAGGGTTTGATGGGGAGGGATTTGGTGGGGAGGGTTTGGTGGGGAGGGTTTGGTGGGGAGGGTTTTGGTGGGGAGGGGTTTGGTGGGGAGGGTTTGGTGGGGAGGGGTTTGGTGGGGAGGGTTTGGTGGTGAAGGTTTGTTGGGAAGGGGTTTGGTGGGGAGGGTTTAATAGGGAGGGGTTTGGTGGGGAGGGTTTGGTGGGGAGGGTTTGGTGGGGAGGGGTTTGGTGGGGAGGGTTTTGTGGGGAGGGTTTGGTGGGGAGGGGTTTGGTGGGGAGGGTTTGGTGGGGAGGGTTTGGGGAGAGTTTAGTGGGGAGGGTTTGGTGGGGAGGGTTTGGTGGGGAGGGTTTAGTGGGGAGGGTTTGGTGGGGAGGGTTTTTTGGGGAGGGTTTGTTGGCGTGGGTTTGGTGGGGAGGTGTTTGGTGGGGAGGGTTTGGTGGGGAGGGTTTGGTGGGGATGGTTTTGGTGGGGAGGGTTTGATGGGGAGGGGTTTGGTGGGGAGGGTTTGGTGGGGAGGGTTTGGTGGGGAGGGGTTTGGTGGGGAGGGGTTTGGTGGGGAGGGTTTGGTGGGGAGTGGTTTGGTGGGGAGGGTTTGGTGGTGAAGGTTTGGTGGGGAGGGTTTGGTGGGGTGGGTTTGATGGGTAGTGTTTGGTGGGGAGGGTTTGGTGGGGAGGGGTTTGGTGGGGAGGGTTTGGTGGGGAGGGTTTGGTGGGGAGGGTTTGGTGGGGAGGGTTTGGGGAGAGTTTAGTGGGGAGGGTTTGGTGGGGAGGGTTTGTTGGGGAGGGTTTAGTGGGGAGGGTTTGGTGGGGAGGGTTTTTTGGGGAGGGTTTGGTGGGGTGGGTTTGGTGGGGAGGGGTTTGGTGGGGAGGGTTTAGTGGGGAGGGTTTGGTGGGGAGGGTTTTTTGGGGAGGGTTTGGTGGGGTGGGTTTGGTTGGGAGGGTTTGGTGGGGAGGGGTTTGGTGGGGAGGGTTTGGTGGGGAGGGTTTGGTGGGGAGGGGTTTGGTGGGGAGGGTTTGGTGGGGAGGGTTTGGTGGGGAGGGGTTTGGTGGGGAGGGTTTGGTGGGGAAGGTTTGGTGGGGAGGGTTTGGTGGGGTGGGTTTGGTGGGGAAGGTTTGGTGGGGACGGTTTGGTGGGGTGGGTTTGGTGCGGAGGGTTTGGTGGGGTGGGTTTGGGGAGAGTTTAGTGGGGAGGGTTTGGTGGGGAGGGTTTGGTGGGGAGGGTTTAGTGGGGAGGGTTTAGTGGGTAGGGTTTGGTGGGGAAGGTTTGGTGGGAGGGGTTTGGTGGGGAGGGTTTGGTGGGGAGGGGTTTGGTGGGGAAGGTTTGGTGGGGAGGGTTTGGTGGGGAGGGTTTGGTGGGGAGGCTTTGGTGGGGAGGGTTTGTTGGTTTGGGTTTGATGGGGAGGGGTTTGGTGGGGAGGGTTTAGTGAGGAGGGTTTGGTGGGGAGGGTTTTTTGGGGAGGGTTTGGTGGGGTGGGTTTGGTGGCTAGTTGTTTGGTGGGGAGGGTTTAGTGGGGAGGGTTTGGTGGGGAGGGTTTTTTGGGGAGGGTTTGGTGGGGTGGGTTTGGTTGGGAGGGTTTGGTGGGGAGGGGTTTGGTGGGGAGGGTTTGTTGGGGAAGGTTTGGTGGGGAGGGGTTTGGTGGGGACGGTTTGGTGGGGAAGGTTTGGTGGGGAGGGGTTTGGTGGGGAGGTTTTGGTGGGGAGGGTTTGGTGGGGAGGGTTTGGTGGGGAAGGTTTGGTGGGAGGGGTTTGGTGGGGAGGATTTGGTGGGGAGGGGTTTGATGGGGAGTGTTGGTGGGGAGGGTTTGGTGGGGAGGGGTTTGGTGTGGAAGGTTTGGTGGGGAAGGTTTGGTGGGGAGGGGTTTAGTGGGGAGGGTTTGTGGGGTGGGTTTGGTGGGGTGGGTTTGGTGGAGAGGGGTTTGGTAGGGAGGGGTTTGATGGGTAGGGTTTGGTGGTGTGGATTTGGTGGGGAGGGGTTTGGTGGGGCGGGGTTTTTTTGGGGAGGGGTTTGGTGGGGAGGTGTTTGATGGGTAGGGTTTGGTGGGGTGGGTTTGGTGGGGAGGGGTTTGGTGGGGAGGGTTTGGTGGGGAGGGGTTTGGTGGGGTGGGGTTTGATGGGTAGGGTTTGGTGGGGTGGGTTTGGTGGGGAGGGGTTTGGTGGGGAGCGTTTGGTGGGTAGGGGTTTGGTGCGGAGGGTTTGGTGGGGAGGGGTTTGGTGGGGAGGTCTTGGTGGGGTGGGTTGACAGGGGTGTGGGGTGGGTATACGGCGGGGATCTCATAAAATAAAACGGGTGGCCTGCCCACTCCCTTCCTACCCACTCCCAACTTGTCTCCTGTATTTTGTATATTATGGTGGTTGGGTAAGACCTCAGTCAGTCAGCCCACCCTTGGACTTATTGAGGCCATTAAATGGCCAATTAATGGCTTCCTTCTGCTTCTGCTGCTACAATACACCCATCAGGGAAAGGCGGAAGGGGGATACTTATGCCCATAGGAGCCAACCACCCCCTCCCCCTCTGCCATCCTCCCAAGATTATACCCACCACTTTAACCCTCGCCCCCAGCACCTAAAACACAGAGCCCCTCGCCCACCTTGCGGGGGTCAGCAAGGCAGGCTCGTTCAAAATCTCCGGACTTACTTGAGGTCCAGGATCCATCAATCGCTACCATCTAGAAGGACATGGGCAGCGGGCACATGGGAGTTCCCCTCCAAGTCACACACAAACTTGACTTGGAAATATATCGGCTGTTCCTTCACTGTCGCTGGGACAAAATCCTGGAACTCCCTCCCTAACAGCACTGTGGGTGTACCTACACCACAAGGACTGCAGCGGTTGAAGAAGGCAGCTCACCACCACCTTCTCAAGGGCAATTAGGGATGGGCAATAAATGCTGGCCCAGCCAACGATGGCCGCCTCCCCTAAATGAATAAAAAAAAAAATCATCTTCTCCGGGGACAGCTCGCAGGCCCAGCAGTGGCCATTACCCAATCCTGGCTCTGCTGGAGAGCTGTCGGCCCGCCTGATAGTTCTCTAGGACGGGACTTCCTCTCAGATGGGGGGCGGAAGTCCCACTCCAAACCAATTACGGCTGCCCCCAGCATATTATCGCTGTGAGACAGCCGGGTTTCTGGCTGGCGTGGTGCTGACGGACTTTTCAGTCAGGGGAGCGGGAGTTTGGGAGCTGGTGAACACTCCCCTTGTCAAATCCACCCAAAGAGGGATTGTTGAGGGAGTTGGCGTACTAACCTGTTATTGAAGTGACAGAAAGGGCTGATAAATGTAGTGCGGTAGATGCTGTGTATACAGACTTTCAAAAGAACAACAGAATGGACTTGTTAACAAAACAAACAATGTGACAAAGAGCAGCGTCTGCGTGCGTATGAACTGGACTGGGTAGGAAGCGGAGCGTAGCAGTGAACAGTTGTTTCTTCAGATTGGAGAGCGGTATGCAGTGGTACTCCCCATGGAGCCCGCATTTTGACCACGCTCTTTTTGACATATAGTAATGATGTGGATTTGGGGGTGTGGGCATAATCGCAGACTTCAAGAGGACAGTGAGAGACTGGACAGACGAATAACAGATGACATTTAATGCAGAGAAGTGTGAGGTGCTACATTTTGGTACAATGAGGGAGGCAACATGAACTAAACGATACAATTTTAAAGGGGGTCCGTAAACAGACACACCTTGGGATGCATAAACACGAATCTTCAACAGTGGCAGGACAAGTTGAGAAGGTTGTTAAAAATGGCATTTGTGTTCCTAATTTTATTAGTAGAGGCATTTCACATTGTCACAGGATTGCTACAGCACAGAAAGAGGCCATTTTGCCCATCAGATCTGTACCTGCTTTCCAAATGAGCAATTCACTTAGTTCCATTCTCCCACCATCTCCCCGTAACCCTGCACATTCTTCCTTTTCAAATAACAGTTTAACTCCCTTTTGAATGCTTAAGTTGAACCTGCCTCTGTCACACTCTCAGGCCGTGCATTCCAGACTTTAACCACTGGCTGTGTTTAAAGATTACGCTATTGCTCCTATGCTCCTCTGCTTCTATCTGGAAACACTATTGCTTCTTTTGCCAATTACTTCAAATCTGCTCCCCCTTGTTCTTGATCCTTTCACCAATGGGAACAATTTCTCCCTATCTGCTCTGTCCAGACCCCACATGATTTTGAACACCTCTATCAAATCTCCTCTCAACCTCCTCTTCTCCAAGGAAAACAGTCTTAACTTCTCCAATCTACCTCCGTAACTAAACTTTCTCATTCCTGGAACCATTCTTATGAATCTTTTCTGCATTCCGTCTAGTGCCTTCACATCCTTCCTAAAGTGTGGTGGTCAGAACTGGGTGCGGTGCTCCAGTTGAGGCTGAACAAGTGTATTATACAAGTTCAACAACTGAGTGACCTCCTTGTGGAACACCTCTGCGGACATCACGTAATTGACCCGCCCAGGTAAAACGGCGGTGCGCCCCTGATTGGGGGTGCCAATCGGAGGCGCTCCTGCCCGCACTTCAACCTCCACCTACCCCCACCCCCCCCACCACCCTCCACTCCCGATGGGGGGGAAAATCCTGCCCTTGTTTTCTCAGTCCGGAAGCCATGTTTATTATCGTAGGCTATATTATCTATGATATTGAAAGTCTTACACAAGGCACACATTTATATAAGCTAAAGAGTCAGTTGAATTTTGTTTGAGGACTATGACATGGGATATCGTATATTGCAGTAGAAGCAAAAACAGCAACCGTTTTTCAAAAAAGGGTGGATAAGTATTGGGAAAAGAAAAAAGTCAAAAGAAATGAGATCAAACAGATGACAGTGAGGGTCTTTTGGCCTTTATTCTCAGCTGAGGATTCCCCCCACTGTGGGTGACAGGGCCCTCAACTGTGTCCAACCCATTTCCTGCACTTCTGCCCTCACCTCTTCCCCTCCCTCCCAGAACTGGGATAAGGTTCCCCTTGTCCTCACTTTCCACCCCACCAGCCTCCACATTCAAAGGATCACCCTCCACCACTCCCAGCACCTCCAGCACGATGTCACCACAAAACACATCTTCCCTTCACCTTCTCTATCAACATTCTGAAGGGATCATTACCTCTGCGACACCCTGGGGGTCCGCTCCTCCAACAGCCCCTAACACGTCATCCCCTTCCCATGGAACCTTCCCAGGCAACCATAGGAGCTGTACCACCTGCCCTCTACCTCCTCTCTTCTCACTGTCCAAGGGCCTGAACACTCCTTCCAGCTGAAGAAACAATTCACTTATACTTCTTTCAACTTAGTCTACCGTGTTCGCTGCTCACATGTGGCCTGCTCTACACTAGGGAAACTAAACACAGACGAGGGGACCGCTTTGTGGAACACCTCTGCTCAGTCGGCAAACAGGACCTAGAGCTTCCAGGTCAATTAAAATTATCATTTTAATTTTCGCACTCACATTTCTGTCCTTCTCCTGTTGCAGTGAAGCTCAACACAAGCTGAAGGAACAACGCCTCATCTTCCAATTAGGTGCTTTACAGACTTCTGGACTCAACACTGAGTTCAACAATTTCAGACCATGAACTCTGTTCCCCATTTTGATTCTGTTGTTTTGTCATGTGCCGGTCTGGATCTTATTTTTCACGTTTTTGCTTTCAGACAGAGCGACTCATTATTCTGCCATTAACACTCACTCTGGACCAATGCTTTGGTTCTTTACTACAACCATTTCCTTTGCCTTTTGTTCCATGACATCTTTGTCATTTAATCTCTCCCACCCTTTACCCTATCCCAGAACGTCCCTTTTGTTCTCCCTCCTTCTCCTTCCTTTCAACAGCATAAAACTTATTATATTTCTACCTCCCTTCAGTTCTGAAAAAGAGTCATATTCGATTCAAAACCTTTCTGTAGATGTTCCCAGACCTGCTGACTACTTCCAGCACTTTCTGTTCTTATTACAGTAAGGGTCACCTTCCATCCTGGAATATTCAATACAAATTGTCACACATGCTTTTTTTTTTAAAGATTTTCTTAATAATATTCCTCTTCTTGTAAATCAGCATAATTCTCTGATACATGGAAATAAATCGATGTATACCCACAAAGGAGGAAAAAGACAGAGGGGAGCAAAAACTACATAGCTGAATTAACTTACGGCTGTGATTATTAAGTAAAGTCAGTCCATCAAAAAGGGAGGCTGCAGCCCTGGACAACTTTTAAAAGGACCTCAAACCCATAAAAGTACGTGATTTTATTTTTATTCGTTCACAGGATGTGAGCATCGCTGGCTGGGTCAGCATTTATTACCCGTCCCTAATTGCCCTTGAGAAGGTGGGGGTGAGCTGCCTTCTTGAACCACTGCAGTCCGTGTGGTGTAGGTACACCCACAGTGCTGTTAGGGAGGGAGTTCCAGGGTTTTGACTCAATGGCAATAAAGGAATGGGGATATTGTTCCAAAGCGTGGAACTTGATGGGGAACTCGGAAGTGGTGGTGCTATTGTGTTCATTTAGGCAGCAGAGATAGAAAGTTTGAAAGGTACTGGCGCAGAATTACCATCGGGTCAGGCTGAACAATAGAGGAACACGCTGTGACTGGATTTACTGAGACTGACAAAGCGAGAGAGAGAGAGAGATAAGCTGAACATCTCAGGAACCCTCCATGTGAAATTATATTCTTCATTGACATTTTTTTATGTCTGAACTTTTGACGGGAAAGGTCATCAGATTATGAGGAAGGCAGGGCAACACAGATAAGCCCACTCCAGCCAAGATTTTACTGTATTTCATTCTTTACACCTTGCAAAGGGAAGCTAAGCACAGAGCTGAATTTGGAAAGTGAAGCTATATCTGAAAAATACCACATTACAACAGAGATGCTGGTGTGAATTGGTGCCCGTTCAACTAAGGCAATTGTAATCTTCGGAACTCTAAAACAACAACAATTTATGGAGTTAAAAAAAAAACACACGAAGCAAAATTGGAGTTAGAAATATAATTAAAAAATATATGGACACCTGACTAGTACCAGTATTGACCAGGATGATATGTGCAAGAACCCACAATGATTATCAACCTTTCATCAGCAGGATGCAGAATTTTAAAGAAAATAATTCTCATGATGTGGGCATCGCTGATTGACATTGTTGTAATTATTGTTCATCCCTAGTCACTCTTGAGAAGGTGGTCATGAGCTGCCTTCTGTAATCATTGCAGTCCTCCCACAAGGTACGCCCCTCAGTGTTGAGAAGTTTGGAGTTTTGGGATTTTGATCCAGTGACAGTGAAGGAGCAGCGATAAATACCCAGGTCAGGATGGTGTGTGACTTGACCTGGAATTTGAAAGCAAAGGTGATTCCCATGAACCTGCTGCCCTTGCCCACCTTTACCGGTGGAGATCACAGCTTTGGGAAAAATCTGCCTTGGGGACTTGTTCAACAGAGTTGTAACTGGAACAAAAACAGAATTACCTGGAAAAACTTCGACAGAAGGGTCATGAGGACTCGAAACGTCAACTCTTTTCTTCTCCGCCGATGCTGCCAGACCTGCTGAGTTTTTCCAGGTAATTCTGTTTTTGTTTTGGATTTCCAGCATCCGCAGTTTTTTTGTTTTTATCTCTGAGTTGTAACTGGTACTGGAACAGTTAAGAGGTTGGCTAGTTTTGAAGCTCCAGCCCCACCAACAAGAAGCATGGCTTGGAACTTAATGGGGCAGATATGTAAGGGTAGAACAATTGAGACTACAATTTAATTAGGTCAATTCAATATTATATGATCATGAAAAATCAAAAAAGTGCTGGACAGCAATAAAGCAAAGCTCAGCAAGATTAAAAAGGAATGGTCCCAAATTATCTGGGTAGAATTGTTAGCAAACGTGTTGAAAGGTGGGAAATCCTCAAGTAAGAGAAGGTTGGCAGAAAATAATATAGTCTTGAATATTGTTGGAGCTGTACTCATTTGGGAAGTGGGGAGTATTCCATCACACTCCTGACTTGTGCCTTGCAGATGGTGGACGGGCTTTGGAGAATCAGGAGATGAGTTACTCATCACAGAATAGCAAAGCTCCTCTCATTACCATAGAATTTATATGGACGGTCAAGTTAATTTTCTGGTCAATGGTGAACACTCAAGATGTTGCTGGTGGGAGATTCGACAATGGTAATGCCATTGAAATTCAAGGGGAGAATTAGATACTTATTGCCTGGTTCTTGTGTGGTACAAATGCCGTTTGTCACTCATCAGCCCAAGTTAGAGTGCTCTGTGCATTTTTACACTTCCTGCTGTGGAATGTGTTATGATCTCCATAGAGACTGATAACTTTTAGAAAGAAATTTGAACTTTCAGTTAGTAGTTGAAAGGATGACACAAGATTTCAAGCTTTGAGATTTTTACTGTAACAAAAGCCTAAAAGCATAATTAACCAAGCTGTATTTTGTAGGCAACCTATACTTGAAACCATAAAACAGAATATTCCCCTCTTTGTTTGAATACAACTGAAAACACACTTCACAGATAAACTTTACACTGTGTTTTAAGTAGGCATTCAGGTGATTCTTAGATCCATGAGTGTTTACTTCTGTTCTTTTCCTTTCTCAGCCTGGGAACGTTTAATCTCAGAACTGTCTTTCACAGTAAGGTTTTTAACAGGGGTTCTTCCTCTAGCGCAAGCTGGGCAAATCTTCTGACCTTCCAGCAGCCTAACTTGCCTGTGAGTTTTCAGGGATATGTTTGAAACATTTCCCCTCTCAAAGCCCACCTCCATGGCAACATGAATCACATGGGCCCTGTATCCAGGTAGAAATGCTGATTAGCTAACCTTGAGAGCATAACTCTCCTTTATCTTTGAAGTAAAAAGGCAGTTTAAAGCACAGCTGTTTACAACCTGACATTCTCAGCACTTTTCTGGCACTTTGGAGACTGACAGTCTATCATACATGTTGCTGTCATTGCCTGCAAGCATAAACACCTTGTACCTTCTTCCCAGCAGTCTGGGCCCTTTTTAATCTCTACCAATCAAACCACCCAGGCTTGCTGTCAGGTAGACTTCAGAACAGATCACATGACTCCCTTCATTTTATCTTAAATTAGAGACATGCTCCCAAAACATAATCATCTTAAAAACCACATAATTGTAACAAATGACATTAAAGCCTGAGGCAACATACACCTAGACATTCTTGTGTAGGTACTCTCTTACTAATACTCACACATCTTATATGTCAAGGATGAGAAAATCCAATTATGACAAGAGACTTGAAATTTGGGACTACATGAAATCTTTATCATCCGGCATGTGGTGGTGGTGGTGGTGGGGTGGGGGGGGGGGGGGGGGGGGGGGGGGGGGGGGGCGGCGGGGGGGTGCGGTGGTGAATGGCCGGCACCGGTTAATCAAACATGCCGGTTAATGGAGAGTTCCATTAATACTGTGCAATACTTATAGCATGAACCAATTTGCAAGTACTCAGGAAGTAAAGAGCAGCATTCTTTTTAACCTTCAACAGTAAATCAAAACATAACTTAAAGTATAAAATATGGAGGAACATCATAATTGCTTCCGGTTTGTAAATTGATTAGGGGAACATCAGAAATTTTGGTTAGTAGAGAATTCCGGTTGGTTGACTGCTGGATAACACAACATTTACTGTATTTCCACTGGGGCATACAGGTTTAAGAGTTTTAGTAGAGTATTTGTTTTTAAATTATGGAGTGTTTTGACAAGTGAAACGGAAAATACAACTTGCTGTGGCTGGGGAGTCAATGAGGAGGAATTGAACACAGTCTCTAAAAAAGTAAGGAGTGAGGTTATAAGAGACTTATTTACACAGAGTCGCTGAAGCATTGAATGTTTTGCCACAGGGCAAGAGCACTGTATCATTTAAAGGAAAATTGGATTTGAAGCAGAGGAAGATATGTTGGGAGTGTGATACGGTGGGATTGCTTTTGGTTTGCTCCAGCAAAAATTACTGATGGGTTAAATGACTTCCATCCATGCAGACAGCTTTCATAGTTCCGTATGGACAGATGGGATCAAAAACGAAAAAATGAAAAATAACCCCCTAACAAGTAGGGGAGCATCATTGAGTCAAAGTTAGTGGCAAACACTGGAACAACTCAATATCAGCAGGACCAAATTGAAGGGTTTCTTGCTAATCAGTCTTTTGGCAGGAATTACCATAACCATAGAACAAAAGCAAAATGGATGCCTTGTGAAAGGTTTTATTTAAAATGTAAACAAAGCACATCAGAGGGGGCAGCCCCATGTCACTAACAACATTGATGAGAGGACAGAGAAAGCTTGAAGTTAACACAAATTACATGGTTTTGTCAATGTTATAAAGGGAGGCCCTCAGAAATGTTGACACACTCCTTGGCAACCCCTGTAAGTAATGCCACACTCCTGTGCCAGTTAATAATGGGAACACAGAAACAGGAGTCATTCATTCAGCTATTCAAGACTGTTCTTCCAAACAGACCCTGGCTGATGTCTAACTTAGCTCTGTCCACTTACCTTGGCTCTGCCACCCTTAATCCCCATTTTCTTTTATTAATGGGATGTGGGCATCGTTGGCTAGGCCAGCATTTATTACCCATTCCTAATTGTCCTTGTTCAGAGGGCATTTAAGAGCCAACATGTAGGGTCTGGAGTCAAATGTAGGTCAGGCAGGTAAGGACAGCAAGTTTCCTCCCCTAAAGGACATTAGTGAGCCAGATGGGGGTTTTTGTTATATAACAATTGGCCAAGGTTTCATGATCATCATTAAACTTTTTAATTCCGGGTTTTTATGGAATTCAAATTCCACCATCTGCCGTGGCAGGATTTGAACCCAGGTCTCCAGAGCTTTACACTGGGTCTCTGGATTACCAGTCCAGTGACAATACCACTACGCATTACCTCCCCCTGTCTAACAAAAATCTATCAATCTCGGTTTTGAATTTTTCACTTGAAGCCCTCAGCCTTGACAGCTGGATGGGAGAGTGGCGTTCCAGTTTTCCAGCACCCTTTGTGTGAAGAAGTGATTCCTTGCCATCACACCCGAGTGGCCTAGTTCCAATTTTAAGGCCGTGACCCTTTGTCCTGAACTCACCACCAAAGGAAAACTGCGCAATCTTTGCGGATTTTTAAAAAATAATGTACAGTAACAGAACACATGTACTAAGGAGAACAGGAAAACATAGGGAGTGGCATCCAAGACTGCTAGTAGTGTGCCCAGCTCCAATGACCAGACTCTGATAATCTGGCTGACTGTCTAGGAAGGGTCTGTGAACATCAGTTGGAAGAACTATGGGTGGGATTTTCTGTCCCCGCCCACCGCCGGGATCATCCGGTCCCGCCGAAAGTCAATAGGCTTTTGGTCGGGCCACCAAATCTCTGCGGTGGGTCCCACCTGCGATGAGGTTGGAAAGTCCCGGCCTATGCCTTAAACGGGCAGGTTTCATTGAAATTTTCTCAGCAAATCTGACCTTGCCCATAGTACACACTTGAAAGAATAGTGCCAGGCAATGTATTTCAGATCATAATATCTCCCTGTATATATATATATATATATATATATTAAAAAATTCATCTCATCTCCCTCTCTGGCTCTTTTGTCAATTATTTTAAAGCTGTGTCTTCTGGTTACCGACCTTCCTGTCAGTGAGATACAGGAGGAATTTCAATGTTGTAACTCAATCTTCAGTTTCAGACAGCGGTCACTTGCATCTTCAACATAAAATCACAAGAAATAGGAGCAGGAGTAGGCCATTTGGCCCCTCGATCATGGCTGCTCTGATTGTGGCCTTAACTCTATTTTAATTGTCGTCCCCCCCCCACCACCAGCATTAATCCTTGACTCCCTTGTCAATCAAAAATCTCTCTAACATAATCTTGAGTATATTCAAAGATGCAGCCTCAATTGCTCTCTGTGGAAGAGAATTCCAAGACTAACGACCCTCTGAGGGAAGAAATTCCTCCTCATTTCTATCTTAAGCAGAGACCCCATATTTTGAAATTGTATCTCATAGTTCTAGATTCCTCCATTAGGGAAACATTCTCTCAGCGTCGACTCTGTCAAGACCCCTCAGGATCTCATATGTTTCAATAGATCACCTCTCGTTCTTCTAAACTCCCACGAGCATAGGCCCAACCTGCTCAACCTTTCCCCATAAGACAATCCCTTCATCCCTGGTATCAGCTGAGTGAACCTCCTCTGAACTGCTTCCAATGCAAGTGTGTCCCCCATTAAGAAAGGGGACCAAAACTGAGTACAGTACTCTAGGTGTGGTCTCACCAACACCTTGTACTGTTGTAGCAAGACTTCCCTACTTTTATACTCTGTGGTCCAATACTTTGAATGTTATGTCAGCCCTTTTATTACAGTACAAACAGCGCACACCCTCCAAGATGCTGCTTCACATGCAACTGAAATGATGGTAGAACCTTGGAGAGGACATTAATTCATGATATACCAACACAGTGATGGCTATAAGCAGCTGCTTTGGCCACTTACAGAGATCTATCAATAACCATAAATGCAAAGATGTGATTGGCAAAGATTTCCTCCTCCAAATTCAGCACCACATTGTATCTTAAAATGCAGTTGCCCTTCCCATAGAAGAAATCTGCATTTTTCAAATCCCGCGCATGCCCAATAGAATTGGGAAGTGCTGACCTGGTAAATCTACTGTGCAGAATTTTGACCAACTACTATATAGACTGAATTTACTCCATAGTTTTCTTTCTCCGTTATCCCTCCCCGCTAATGTTGCCCCATCTCCTGAAGACGTTGACTCCTTACAGCCACATAGCTGCCGAGGTCATGCTCCTTTCCCTCACCCAGGTGGAGAGGTGGTGGCATAGTGGCATCGTCACTGGACTAGTATTCCAGAGACTCAGGGTAATGCTCTGGGGACCTGGGTTCAAATCCCACCGTGGTAGATGCTGAAATTTGAATTCAGTAAAAAATCTGGCATTAAAAGTTTGATGATGACCATGAAACTGTTGCCAATTGTTGTTAAAAAACCCATCTGGTTCACTAATGCCCTTTAGGGAAGGAAATTTACTGTCCTACCAGGTCTGGCCAATTTGTGACTCCAGACCCACAGCAATGTGGTTGACTCTTAAATGCCCTCTGAACAAGGACAATTAGGGATGGGCAATAAATGCTGGCCCAGCCAGTGACACCCACATCCCATGAACATAAAATAAAAAATTCATGGTGTGGATAGGGACAAGCATGTTTTGCAGGCCATCGACTCTGGGACAGGAGAAGATCTTTACTGCCAAGCCCAAACCCATCCTCATCAGTCATCAACATACTTACCAGGTAAGTCAATTAAGATGCTAGAAATCTGAAATTAGAAACAGCAAGCGCTGGAAACACAGCAGCAGGTCAGACAGCATCTGTAAAAAAAAAACCAAAGGCAAGTTATAGGGTTTTACACCTTCCTTCAGGGCCCTGGCTAATTTGTCCCTCTCTAAATCAAGGGAATGAACATTTACCTGATCGAAACTCTCCCTCTCAGCTATGTGTTATATCACCTCATTTCCTTATTTTTTTGCTCCATTCTGCACCTCTCTTACCTTTCAATCTGCTCCAGCCTGACAACTACTTCAATGCAAATTGCTCATTCTGGAGTTACTCAGAGCGGACTATGATGGGTTTCTGGTCCACCCAGGGCTGTAAGCTGATCGACACCAACAGGACTCACACCAAGAGCGAGTGTCGGCACCTGACCAACTTTGCAATCATCATGGCCCACAAGGAGGTGGAGGTGAGCTGTCAGTGCATTTATGAGGCTCATTCTGTGCACATGTGAGACACCGTACACACAGGCAAAATAAACCCTTCCTTCCCCTCCCTACCCACCAGTCGTATAGCTTTAAAGACCAGCTGTCCTGTTTTTCTGAAACACATCAAAGCCATTTTGGCAGAGTAAATAGGGAGAAACCGTTTCCACTGACAGGAAGGTCAGTAACCAGAAGACACAGATTTAAAATAATTGACAATAGAGCCAGAGAGGGAGATGAGATGAATTTTTTAACATATATATGGGTATATATATATATATATATATTTATATATGTACGTATATATATATACATATATATATATATATATACAGGGAGATATGATCTGAAATGCATTGCCTGGAAGGTGGTGTAAGCAGATTCAATGGTGTTCAGCCAGGAAATTGGATAAGTGCTTGGAAAAATTTGCAGGGGTAAAGAGCAGAAGGGGAGGGACTAACTTTTCAAAGAGCCAGCACTGTCACAATGGGCCAAATGGCCTCATTCTGTGTTATAGAAGTTTCTGATTAATAAATGGCTGAATATCACAACAAGATGACAGCTCCTGCAATGGTTATATTTGGACTACATTTAGAAAGTGATCAGGTCGGGAATGAGGCTCAGCCAATGTTGCCAGCTGTGATTAAGTGTAGTCCTGGAGGTTTCATCGTGTGATTGGCCCCCACACTCCAGCCATTAGTCGGCCAACACATCCATCCTTGTGACGCGCTGCCTCCCTACCCCAATTGGAAAACAGTAAGAAACTCATTACCCAATTGGATGATGCTTGA
Source organism: Carcharodon carcharias (assembly GCF_017639515.1). NCBI lineage: Eukaryota > Metazoa > Chordata > Chondrichthyes > Lamniformes > Lamnidae > Carcharodon > Carcharodon carcharias. The sequence continues at coordinate 113,320,270 of NC_054482.1, read as the reverse complement.
CTGTCAGCCAAACAGCCTTTTTTTTGTTGTTGACTACTTTCAATATTTTTATATCTGGTAAAGAGAAATGTTCAAAGAAAATGATTAAAAAAACCCCCCAATCTTTTTAATGTCCCGGATGATGTTTCTCCAGGGTTGCACACAGCAGTGTCCTGGAGATTGATCTTCAGTTCCTGGAGGGTTGGCAACTCTAGGCTCAACATTCCAAGATCTGTGTCTGCCAACAGGAATAGTGACCCCTAACTAATGAGGAGCAACTGTGATTTATAAAACACTCTGGGAAGTCTCCCATCTAAATCAAGCTGGCTGTGTGTGGATCACTGAATGACTAATTCTTCCTGAGTATAATTGACTCAAAAATGACGGACTTATCATGGAAAAAGATCGACTGCAGCAATGAAAGTACCAAAAGTACAAGTTATTTGCATCTCAATTTAAAAGCAGTGGCATACTTACTTTCCTCGATTGATTTCCACCTAGGCCAAGATGTCTGTTTTCAGTTAGTTTTCGTTCATTGAGGCTAAAAAGCTTTCAAAAATCAGTCCTGCTCTTTAAAAACTGCAGGGTTAGGTGCTGGGAAGGTATTAATCAATTCCTACGCCATACCATCAGCAAGGTTAAGAAACAATACCAATTCGGTTTGTGCTGATTTAATGACTTCACCACAATGTTCTGAAATTGTTTCAGCGGCCTGCATATTAAGATTCTCAACAGGGGGTTTTTTCTATAAATAGCTGCAAATTCAACAGTGTCACATTACCAGAGAACAGGGAGAAATGCTTCCTAAATTCCTGATCGCTCCCCCCCCACCCCCCTGCTGTCCTTTTATCTCCCTGAAATCACTCAATCTGCTTGGGTTACTGGCCTTGCCTTGCCTCAGAGGTTGCTAGGCTGTGTGGACAGTGATTGTTGGCAGGCTATTCATCCCAGGAGGCAGGACAGTGGACATGTGAGATTTAGTCCTTATCTTATGTTCACACACATGCTTTCTGGTAAAATTTGGGGGTGAGGTAGGTCACTGGGAATAGATCAAGTGCAACAAATCAAGGGGATTTTTATTTCCTCTTTCAAATCCAGAGACACAGATCAATTAAGGCACCCCCAGCTGCTGCCTTGCTAAGATCATCTAAACTGAGACTAGAAATCCAACCTGGGGCCTTGTGGTATAGTGATACTTTGGGCAGTTCTCATCGAAGTTAGTACATGAGAAGACTGAATCACAGTGGGTGCACTTTACACTTAGATGCAATCAACTGAGAACTAAATAGGATAACTTGTTTTGGCTAATGCCAAAATTGGGAGAGCTGTCTCACAGACTAGTCAAGCAACAGCCTGACATAGTCATCCTCATGGAATCATACCGTACAGACAATATCCCAGACACCACCATCACCATCCCTGGGTATGTCCTGTCCCACCGGCAGGACAGTCCCAGCAGACGGGGCAGCACAGTGGTATACAGTCAAGAGGGAGCTGCCCTGGGAGTCCTCAACACCGACTCTGGACCCTATGAATTCTCATAGCATCAGGTCAAACATGGGCAAGGAAACCTCCTGCTGATTACCACATACTGCCCTCTCTCAGCTGATGAATCAGTACTTCTCCATTTTGAACACCACTTGGAGGAAGCACTGAGAGTGGCAAGGGCACAGTATGTACTCTGGATGGGGGACTTCAATGTCCATCACCAAGAGTGGCTCGGTAGCACCATCACTGACCAAGCTGGCCGAGTCCTAAAGTTCATAACTGCTGGATTGTGTCTGCAGCAGCTGGTGAGGGAACCAAAAAGAGGGTTAAACCTACTTGACCTCACCAACCCTGCTTGCCAAATATGCATCTGTCCATGACAGTATTAGTAGGAGTGACCATTCGCAGTCAACGTGGAGACAAAGTCCCACCTTCACATTGAAGATAACCTCCATCATGTTATGTGGCACTACCACCATGCTAAATGGGATATATTTTGAACAGATCTAGCAACTCAAGACTGGGCATCCATGAGGTGCTGTGGGCCATCAGCAGCAGCAGAATTGTACCCGAACACAATCTGTAACCTTATGGCCCAGCATATCCCCCACTCTACCGTTACCATCAAGCCAGGGGATCAACCCTTGTTCAATGAAGAGTGGAGAAGGGCATGTCAGGAGCAGCACCAGGCACACCTAAAAATGAGGTGTCAACCTGGTGAAACTGTAAAATAGGACTACTTGCGTGTCAAACAGTATAAGTAGCAAGTGATAGACAGAACTAATACCGCAACCATGGATCAGACCTAAGCTCTGCAGTCCTGCCACATCCAGTCGTGGATGGCGATGGACAATTAAACAACTCATTGGAGGAGGAGCTCCACAAATATCCCCATCCTCAATGATGGGGGAGCCCAGGCTCCACGCAAAAACATAAGGCAGAAGAATTTGCAACAATCTTCAGGCAGAAGTGCCAAGTGGATGATCCATCTTGGCCTCCTCCAGAGGTCCCAAGCATCATAGATGCCAGTCTTCAGCCAATTCAACTCATTCCATGTGATAACAAGAAACAGCTGAAGTCACTGGATAGTGCAAAGGCTATGGGCCCTGACAATATTCCGGCAATTGTACTGAAGACTCATGCTCCAGAACTTGCTGTGCCCTTAGCCAAGCTGTTCCAGTACAGCTACAACACTGGCATCTACCCAGCTATGTGGAAAATTGGCCAGGTAAGTCCAGTAAACAAAAAGGTCAAATCTGACTCAGCCGATTACCAACACATCAGCCTACTCTCCATCATCAGTAAAATAATGGAAGGGACCATCAACAGTGCTATCAAGCAGCACTTGCTTAGCAATAACCTGCTCACTGACGCCCAGTTTGGGTTCCGCCAGGGCTACTCAACTCTTGGCTTCATATCAGTCTTGGTTCAAACATGGACAAAAGAGCTGAACTCCCGAGGTGAGGTGAGAGTAACTGCCCTTTACTTCAGGGTCACTTTTGGCTGAGTGTGGCATCAAGGAGCCCCAGCAAAACTGGAGTCAATGGGGATTGGGGGAAAACTCCCCATTGCTTGGAGTCATACCTAGCACAAAGGAAGATGGTTGAGGTTGTTGGAGGTCAGTCATCTCAGCTCCAGGACATCACTGCAGGAGTTCCTCAAGATAGCGTCCTCAGCCCAACCATCTTCAGTTCCTTCCATCAGAAGTGGGGATGTTCGCTGACAATTGCACAATGTTCAGCACCATTCGCCACTCCTCAGATACTGAAGCAGTCCATGTCCAAATGCAGCAAGACCTGGATAATATCCAGGCTTGGGCTGACAAGTGGCAAGTAACATTCACACCACACAAGTGCCAGGCAATGACCATCTCCAACAAGAGAGAATCTAAGCATTGTCCCCTTGATGTTCAATGGCAGTATCATCATTGAATTCCCCACTATCAACATCCTGGGGGTTACCATTGACTAGAGGCTGAACTGGACTACCCATATAAATACTGTGGCTACAAGAGCAGGTCAGAACTGGGAATCCTGCGATGAGTAAGGATTCACCTCCTGACTCCCCAAAGCCTGTCTATCATCTACAAGACACAAGTCAGGAGTGTGATGGAATACTCCCCATTTGCCTGGATGAGTGCAGCTCCCACAACACTCAAGAAGCTCAACACCATCCAGGACAAAGCATCCCCACTTGATTGGCATCACATCCACAAACATTCACTCTCTCAACCATCAAAGCACAGTAACAGCAGTGTGTACCATCTACAAGATGCACTGTAGGAATTCACCAAGGCTCCTTAGGCAGCATCTTCCAAACCCATGACCACTAACATCTAGAAGGACAAGGGCAGCAGATAGATTGAAACACCACCACCTGGAAGTTCCCCTCCAAGTCACTCAACATCCTGACTTGGAAATATATTGCCGTTCCTTCACTGTCGCTGGGTCAAAATCCTGGAACTCCCACCCTAACAGCACTGTGGGTGTACCTACACCACATGGACTGCAGTGGCTCACCACCACCTTCTCAAGGGCAATTAGGGATGGGCAATAAATGCTGGCCCAGCCAAGATAGGTTCTTGATTGGTACGGGGATCAAAGGTTACGGGGAGAAGGCAGGAGAATGGGGTTGAGAAACTTATCAGCCATGATTGAATGGCGGAGCAGACTCGATGGGCTGAATGGCCTAATTTCTGCTCCTATGTCTTATGGTCTTATGGAAGCCCACATACCCTGAATGAATAAAAACAGGATGGATCCAGGGGAACAGTAGGCTGCCCAAAGCTCTGCTTCAAGGATACTTGCAAGCACGACATGAGTGCCAATTTCACACCTGAGAGACACCAGCCGACAACAGAGGAAAATGGCGTCATGAAAGGTGGGCTGGTGTACGTCACCATGACGATTAGTGGCTACAGTGGCTTGAAAACAGGCGCCAACACTGAAAACAAAAACCCACAATGACACTGGATAACCAGTTCAAATGCAGCGCATAAGGAAGCACCTGCTTCTCACACATTGATCTCTGCCACCAGCAAAAGTGAAATATGAAGCTGGTCCGTCCCCAGTGAATCTGATTTACTGCACATCCATCCTGTTAGGAAGAATGAAGGATGCCAACAATAATATGGAAATAAGGAATGAAGTCGGGAGATCACTCCACTTGAATATGTCCATATCTCGGTGTGAGACATTTTAAGTAGCAGCATCTAAAAACAAAGAAGAATCAACACTCAATATTATCATTTGAAATTAGGCTGCCATTATATTTCAGTGCTGATGAAAATATGCATTGTTTACAATGTTGTCCTTTAGATGAGATGTTAAACCAAGGCCAAAAAGGCTAAAAGCAGAGATGTCAACACTCCTGGACTAAAGGGTAGTTGGGGATATGTGTGAAATCAGACTGAAATCCCACTAATGATCACTGTTCAGTGATGCCTCTATAGCTTTGTTGACATTTGGAAAGGGTAAGATTTCGGCTCTGCTGGAATATCCTGATTTGTTGATGTTGCAGGTTCTGCCGAGTAACCACTCATTGCAACGCTGGGAGGCTGCCGATGTTTGTGAACTGTACACCTGTGTGCATCACTACCTCCAGGAACAGAGAAACAAACAGGGAGGGAAAAGACAAACAGGAACAAAAACTTGTCACTACAGTTCAATACTCTTAATTTCAAAATATGAAATCAATTAACTCTTTCCTCTCCTACTGTCACAAGGGTCCTGATTCCCAGTAGAGGTACAAATGGAAGGAAACCAGATCCCAAAACTCATGTATGACATACATAAAGGTTGCTTTTAAACTGCAACCACAGTACCAGTACAAATGGTTTTTCTTTGAATTAATGCTGTGGAGAATGCAGCTTTGTCCGCTGTCTGGTCCCAATCAATTTACATTGAGATATTAAGTCTCAATGCACTAATAATGACACTAGCAACCAATTTAGGATAATCAGTTGAGCTCACAATTTGGCTCATTTATGCATGCTAGAAGTGACATACAATCATAAGCAGGGACCCGTATTCTGCAAACAAAGGGAACATATTCAAGCCCTGCAAATCTTTTGAATTACCTTGGAGCTTGGGGAGCCTATAGTTCCCAGTTGCTTTTCCATGGTAATGCCTCAGCCAGTCCAAGTTGACTGGCTAACCAATCAGCACCCTTTTCTCCTGGAGTTTAAAGTTTGAAATTTGGCATACTTGTGTTTGTCCTGATGAGTGCAAGACAAAAAGCTTTGGCAACAAGTCTCTCTTTTCAGTAATATTTGAGACTCCCCTATCCAAAACTGCTTCACACTAAAGCTAAAATGTTTACATGTAGCCTTATGTTATGGCCACATCCGGTGTGAATTGTTGAGCAAACCAAATCCCAGAGGGAAACTTGTCCTTTGAGCCATAACTTTTTTTTTTTGCATTCTGAAAATGAGAAGAAGATGCACTGATCTCAGCAGTAGGCCATCCAGCAACACTTTCAGGATTTTAAAAATTAAAAGTAAAATTTTATTAGCAAGAATAAAATAAAACATAAGCAGATTACAGTTGCACAATTCATGTTTGTCTTACAATACATTCCACCTAAAAGATTCCTACTTGTTTAGACCCACAAGTAAACACCTTCTAGGCAACACTCCCTTATAGGTGTTAAACTATAAAACTACAGTAATATTACCCAAGGCAAACTCCTGCATCTTTAATAAAGGCATACCACATGGCCTGTAGCTCTCTTCCACTCTGCTATGGAAATTCAAGACTTTAGAACAGACTGCTGTTTTGAAGCCCAAGACTTTTCTGGCTTGACTGGATAGCTGATTCAAACCGACATCTCCTTCCAGCCCAGTCACAGCTAACAACTCACAACTCAACTACACCAACATCTCACCAACAGCTATAGCTCCTAGCTACAGTAACTCCAAAATATCTTTTCCCTCTTTCATCTTAGATTTCATTCTTCTCACATCTCTTTGAAACTCAAATCATTCCAAATATAAAATCTTCCATGACTCCATTTTGTCTTTGCTTTTGGGTCAATAAAATATAATATCCCCATTTCTATTTACCTATGGAACTCTAGCAAGAAGCAAACATGTTTCTTGTTAGCCCCGACTTCCCTTTGATATGGAAACTCTCAATTTATCTAAAAAATGCAAATGTTAGATCTAACCTATTGACTTGTATCTCAATCCTAACAGAGTCACACAGACTCAAAACATTAACTCTGTCTTTCTATCCACAGGTGCTGTTAGACCTGTTGAGGTTTTCCAGCACAGTCTGTTTTTGTTTCAGATTTCCAGCATTCATAGTATTTTACTTGTATTGACTATTAATCTCGGCCCAGTTTAGTTAAATCATATGAATACACACACACACAAACACAGCCTTTTTCACAGAATAGCACAATATTCCCTAAAAATATATCTTAAAAATCAATTTCTTACACTTTACAATAAGCTGTAAGTAATTGAAAGCATTACTGTTGGCTGCGTTTGTGAACATATCTGTGGATAAACTGAAATAGATGGGATCTGAAAGGGCCCCATATGCTTGACTGCACTCCATTAGACTGAATGGATTTCACTGTTTCTTTTTGTCAACTTTCTCCCCTCCTCCTGTCTTGTGGGTTTTGATTCCTGATGGAGGTGCAAATCCAAGGAAACCAGATCCTCCTCCCTGCCTCTCCCAAGCCACTATTCGTTACAAGCGAGCTCGCCACTGTCAGAATAATCAATAATGATAGACAGTCTTCACCTGGTGTCCACGGAGATACACTTCAGTGAAGTTCACCAATCTGGAGGGGGAATACAAGCTCTTTCTTAACCCTATTAATTCAGGGGACAGTTCTTTATTCAGCATGGTTAGAATATGGAACTTGCTACCACATGGAATTGTCGAGGCAAGTAAGTTAGGCGCATTTAAAGGGAAGCTGGGTAACTGTGAGGGATAAAGCAATAGAAGTGTATGTCAATAGGGTAAGATGAAGTAAAGACTGATAGGAGACTTGTATGGAGCATTAACATCAGCATAGGGTTGGGTTGAACATGTTCCTGTGCTTTAAATTCTATGTAATTCCACCAGCCCAGCTGACATCAGCTAACTCAGTGGACTTTACAAATCATACTGCTGATCTTCCTGGGGTCTGTGTCTAGTAGCTAACTACCTAAGCCAATTGAGCTCTTGAGAGGTTAGACCTGAACCAGAAAATTAGGGGCACCTCCCTTAGATAAAAAGCAACCAAATATTGCAGACATGGAGCGTTCCACACTTACACAAAGGGCTGGATTTTTCTGCAGCAAAAACAATGAGGCTAACAACGTTCAACATTGTAAATCAGACAGCAACTCCCTGCAACTGTACAAGCACATTAAAAGTGCCATCATCTTGCTACCTGACTTACCAGGTGTATTGAATGGCATGAAGTTGCTATACTTGAATTCATAGATATGGACTAAACACACCAGAAAAAGTCAGGACCTATTCTTTCCGATCTAAGTTCCCTTTTAATCACATGGGCAGCCTCACTGATAGCCAAAGCATCCCTCTGGCACTGAAAAATAACTTTTATAAGCATAGAGTCACTCTCCTTCAGCTTTAAATAACTGTTGGAGGTTTTTTTAAAATACTTAATTTTTTACTTTTTCTTTCTGTCTTTTATGTTTCAATCCAATCTTTCTTCCTCCCTGTTATGAAGGCTGAACTTTACAATATAGTTGTGTTTTAAAGTGTCTCCTTTCACCTAAGATGAAACAGAACACTCTGAAAAAGGGACATAATAAAGCATGCTAAACATCTCTGCTCAGAGACAGGCCCACATGATCTGGTTGTCATGGGGAAGAAACTCAGAAAGAAACCTATTGAAATCAAGTGGCAGATTTCATACCTCAGCAGAGAAAAGGGAGAGCTGCTTTTTGAGACACAGAAAGTGAAAGAAACAAATAGTCACTGCTGAGGAGAAGCAGAAGGACTGTCTTATGACCAGTATAGGCTTGAAAACATTTCTAACTTTAAAGCTATACTTTTAAAAGTGGATCCAAAAGCTGTTTAAGATGACTGCAGCATATCAAATGACTTAGCAATATTCAGCTCCAGATAGCCCTGAAACTCAAGTAAATACTTAATTAAATTATGGACAAACACAGCCACTTGTGAAATTCACACATCTCTTTAGTTAAGGATGGACCATCAACAGAAATGACCATGGACAATAGACGTTGAACTCGATGGGTGCTAAACAAATATGGTATCGATCTCATTGACCTTTCATTGTATTGTGATGGCTCCTCAACTCAAATACAAAGAACATGGCTGTTTGAAACCCTCAGGGTGTGAAAAGCCTTAGGATCAAAGGTTACGGGGAGAAGGCGGGAGAATGGGGTTGAGGAACTTATCAGCCATGATTGAATGGTGGAGCAGACTCGATGGGCTGAATGGCCTAATTTCTGCTCCTATGTCTTCTGGTCTTATGGTCTTATAAGCCACAACACAGGATGTTTAACAGAGTAACACGTGACTTTATTTAGTAAAGGACTTTGGACTTATCACAAGCCACATGGGTAAGGCAGCCATGTTTGCTACTTAGTTTGAAAATATAACAAAAGTTGCTCTGAAACAGATACCATCAGAAACATCATTTAAGTCAGCAAACCAGCTGCAGGACAACCAAGCATCCAAGATAATAAACAGCTATACCTTGAAATTGGGAGAAGGGCTCTCCCACCAATCTGCCTCAATTTCAAGTTCATCTGAGAACCAACCTCATGGCAATTCAACTACAAGAAGCCTCACAGATAACTGAGAATCCTCTGCCTTAACAAGTCCTCCACTCCAGCTAATGCATTAATTCATTCAAGAAACTACAGGACTGTTATGAAAGAGTTTGAAATAATTCCAAGTTGTAATTGCATTGTTTATTTCTTCATCTATCTCTAAACTTCATGTGTGTGATAGTTTGTGTCAGGCAATGTGTTCTAAATGTCTGGGGCAAGAATGGATAAATAATCTTCTTTATTTTTAAACTCATAAAAGCTTGCTTCTAGAAATCATTTAAATTGGGACAAATCACTCTGAAGTTAAGAAAACGTTTATCTAACCTCACACATTAAAACACTGATCACACACAACAATAAAATACATAGGACTGGATTTTATGTGTCCCCACTGGCATGTTTTTGGCAGGAGTGCATGTAAAATAGGGCTGGTATCACCCAACCACCTACCTGCCCACCCCGAAGCTCACCTCATTACACGCTTGGTGGGTAGACTCCAAAACTGGCAACCTGCTGTGCTATTTAATACATAATCAAGGGTCAAATGAGCTTGTTAACAAGGCAATTGACACTGATAATACTCTACCGCACCATAATTTGGTCAGTGCTTGGCCTAAATAGCTGAGTGGTTATGGTACTGGGTTTGTAACCCCAAGATCAAGAGTTCAAATCTCACTATGGCAAACTATGAAAATAATATGGTTGGCATGGGCAGTTAGGTGGGAGTGGACAAGCTGTTTCTGAATGGGCAGGGAGTGCTATTTTTGGAGGTTGTCCTTTGTGTATTAGGGGACAGCACCCTCCCTTTCCTCCAATGCACCAACTCTCTAAAACACATCGCCCCCACCCCCTCTTAAGCTGGCCAAACACTCCCTGCCCAATGTCCTGGACCCACCTTATCCTGAGATCCATTGGGTCTTCTTCTTGAAGCTGGTTGGAGTCCTGACATGACCTCCAATGAGATCTTGATACTGCCAGGACTACTGGAGCTGCTGGTCAATCTGATTGGCCAACAGCTCCTGAGAGCCAGACTTCCTCCCCAGTGAAGGGTGGAAGTCCCACTCTCCGGCAACTTAGTCCACCCGCAGTGTGTTACAGCTGCAGAGTGGGCTGGCGTGGAGAGAGTTGGCTTCCAGCTGACTTTGCTTCTTGGTGGTGGTGGGGGGGGGGGTGGGGGGCGGTGCAAGCCGGCCAATAATTGTCTGGAAGTCCTTTCCAAAGGATCTTTGGTGAAATACTGTCTTTGTTAACTCTCACTTGTCGCACCCTCGCAGGCTTTCAAATACAGACGAGTTATACTAAGATGTGGATTTTCTAGCTGAAGGTGAACATCCACTTTGGACTGTAGGCTATACAGGGAGAGAGACAGAGTGAAAGAGAGATAGAGGAGAAATCTTCCTTCACAGTTTTTTTTCCCCAAAGACACCCACTGAGTTCAAAAAACATGTTCAAACAGAACTTTTCCAAGGCCAAGTGGTTTTAAGCCAATCAGCAGGAACCCACAACCTTGCAACAGTAGCTTTTTAAAATTTTAACTCAAAATAACTCCTGTCTCCTCAGGTGTCTTGCTGGTCATTTAGCTGAAGTCATGTGATTTCTTGAAAGAAACAGCTTGCTCATAGACTTTAAGAAAAAAACTCAGAAGAGTGTCCAAATAATTCAATGTCCTTCTAATCTATTTAAAAAGAGTATAGTTCTTGGAGATATGGACATGTTTCCATTCTTAAGAAATGAATTGCCATTTCCAAATGCAATTAATTACAAAGTGTACAGGAAAAACATATAAAACATATTTAAACATTTAAATGTGCACTTACTCATTCTCATTCACTCCTTATACAGAACCTGTACAGTTTTCTCTGATCTTCTTGATTTCCAGAGAATTCAAACAAAATTACATTCCTAATAGAGCATCAGCAATAATATTATCCTTCCCAGCAATATGAACAACATGTAAGTTATAAAGCTGTATTACCAAACTCCATCGAAACAGTCTGGCATTCTGAGTCTTAATCTTTTCCACAAAGACCAAGGGATTATGGTCAGTATATATTAGTGTTTCTTTACAGCCATGATGGATATATACTTCAAAATGTTTAAGAGCCATTAAAAGTTTCAGGGTTTCCTTTTCTATGGTAGAGTATCCCTTTTCATTTAAAAAAAATTACTTATGGGGTGTGGGTGTCGCTGGCTAGGCCAGCATTTATTGTCCATCCCTAATTGCCCTTGAGAAGGTGGTGGTGAGCTGCCCTCTTGTACCGCTGCAGTCCCTGTGGTGTAGGTACACCCACAGTGCTGTTAGCGAAGGAGTTCCAGGATTTTGACCCGGCAACAGTGAAGAAATTGCTATAGATTTCCATCAGGATGGTGAGTAACTTGGAGGGGAACTTGCAGGTGGTGGTGTTCCCATGTGTCTGCTGCCCTTGTCCTTCTAGATGGTAGTGGTCAGAGGTTTAGAAGGTGCTGCCTAAGGAGACTTGATGAGTTCCTGCAGTGCATCTTGCAGATGGTATACACTGCTACTACTGTGTGTCGGTGGTGGAGTGACTGAATGTTCATGGTATTGGTGCCAATGAAGCAGGCTGCTTTGTCCTGGATGGTGTCAAGCTTCTTGAGTATTGTGGGAGCTGCACTCATCCAGGCAAGTGGGCAGTATTCCATCACACTCCTGATTTGTGCCTTGTAGATGGTGGACAGGCTGTGGGTAGTCAGAAGGAAAGTTATTCACCACAGGATTCCCAGCCTCTGACCTGCCACTTGTCAGCCCAAGCCTAGATATTGTCCAGGTCTTGCTACATTTGGACATGGACTGCTTTAAAAAAATCAAAAGAGATACTCTATTGTAGAAAAGGGAACCCTGTATTGTTACTGGCTCTTCAACATTTTGAGGTATGTGTCGATTTAATTTTGAGGTATATGCCCCTTTCGTTTTTTACAAAAATACCCCACTGGCTTCTCTCTGCCCGATTCATCTTCAAACTGCACCCACCCCCAAATCACCAGCATCGACTGCCAACTGGAAGGGTTTAGTGAAGTTAGGGTCAGTTCATTAGTTAGAATCACCTTCAGCTTCTCAAAAGCTGCCTGGCACTCTCTTGACCATACCACCTTTGCTTTCTTTTGCAATAAATCCATTAGTGGAGCTGCTTTTGTGCTGAAGTTTGGCACAAATTTACGATAGAAACCGCACATCCCTAAAAATTTCATGATTTCCCATTTAATTTTAGGGACAAGGGAATTCCACCAAAGCCTGTACTTTCACTGTTCCTGGCAAAACCTGTCCTGGCCCTACCATAAGCCCTGGATAAGTTACTCGCGATTTCGTGAACTCACTCTTGGCAAGGTTTATTACGAGTTCTGCGGACTGTAATTGTTTAAATAGGACTTCCAATTGCTTTAAATGAACTTTCCAAGCATTGCTGTAAATCAATACATCATTCAGGCAAACCACACAGTTAAGAACATTGGTTACAACTTCATTCATTTGTCTTTAGAAAATGGCTGGTTCTGTTGAAGGGTCATGAGGACTCGAAACGTCAACTCTTTTCTTCTCTGCCGATGCTGCCAGACCTGCTGAGTTTTTCCAGGTAATTCTGTTTTTGTTTTGGATTTCCAGCATCCGCAGTTTTTTGTTTTTATTATTTAAACGATAAGGATGTTGTTTTACAGGGGAAGATTTCCCTATATTCAAAGCCCACGTGGCTAAAGTTGTAGGCCCTGGTCACTAGAGATTCCTTTCAATTCTGTAAGTAACCTCACTCGATCTTCTCATTATCCTACCTCTAAGCATGAAAGTACGTTATCTAACTGACCTAATGTTTCAGTGTTAGCTAACCGGATAGTAGGAGGTTCAATGCTTTTTTAAATTTCATTCATGGGATGTGGGCATCACTGGCTAAGGCAGCATTTATTGCCCATCCCTAGTTGCCCTTGTGAAGGTGGTGCTGAGCTGCCTCTTGAACCGCTGCAGTCCATGTGTTATATGCACACCTACCGTGCTGTTAGGAAGGGAGTTCCAGGATTTTGACTCAGCGACAGTGAAGGAACGGCGACATATTTCCAAGTCAGGATGGTGAGTGGCTTGGAGGGGAACTTCCAGGCCGTGGTGTTCCCATCTATCTGCTGCCCTTGTCCTTCTAGATGGTGGTAATGGTGGGTTTGGAAGGTGCTGTATAAGGACCCTTGGTGAATCCCTGCTGTGCATCTTGTAGATGGTAAACGCTGCTGCTGCTGTGTGTCCGTGGTGGAGGGAGTGAATGCTTGTGGATGTGGTGCCAATCAAGCAGGCTCCTTTGTCCTGGTTGGTGTCAAACTACTTGAGTGTTGTTGGAGCTGTACCCATCCAGGAATGTGGGGAGTATTCTATCTCACTCCTGACTTGTGCCTTGCGGACAGGCTTTGGGGAGAAGAGGTGAATTATTCACTGAGGGATTCCTAGCCTCTGACCTGCTCTTGTAGCCACAGTATTTATGTGGCTATTCCAGTTCAGTTTCTGGTCAATGGTAACCCCTAGGATGTTGATAGTGGGGGATTCAATGATGGTAATGCCATTGAACATCAATGGGCAATTGTTAGATTCTCTGTTGTTGGAGATAATCATTGCCTGACACTTGTGTGGCACAAATTTTATTTGTCACTTGTCAGCCCAAACCTGGATATTGTCCAAGTCTTGCTGCATTTGGACATGGACTGCTTCAGTATTTTAGGAGTTGTGAATGGTGCTGAACATTGTGCAATCATCAGCGAACATCCCCACTTCTGACCTTATAATGGAAGGAAGGTCATTGATGAAGCATCTGAAGATGGTTGGTCTTAGGACACTATCCTGAAGAACTCTTACAATGATGTCCTGGAACTGAGATGATCGACCTCCAACAACTATAACCATCTTCCTTTCATGCTAGGTATGACTCCAACCAGCGGAGATTTTTTCCCCTGATTCCCATTGACTCCAGCAACAACAGTTTTGCGAGGGCTCCTTGATGCCACACTCTGTCAAATGCTGCCTTGATGTCAAATGCAGTCATTCTCACCTCACCTCTGGAGTTCAGCTCTTTTGTCCATGTTTGAGCCAAGGCTGTAATGAGGTCAGGAGCTGAGTGACCCTGGCAGAACCCAAACTGGTTGTCAGTGAGCAGGTTATTGCTAAGCAGGTGCCGCTTGATAGCGTTGTTGTCCATCATTTTGCTGATGATCGAGAGTAGACTGATGGGGCGGCAATTGGCAGGGTTGGATTTTTGTTTTTGCTTTTTGTGTACAGGTCATACCTGGACAATTTTCCACATAGCCGGGTAGATGCCAGTGTTGTAGCAGTACTGGAACAGCTTGGCTAGGGTTGTGGCAATTTCTTGAGCATAATCATCAGTACTATTGCTGGAACTTCGAACAAAGAAACCTCTTCCAAAAGTGATGCATAAACCTCATGAGCTCGACCCACTAATCTATTTTTCAGGAGCAATGTCCAGGTGCCTTTCAGCTTCTTCATTTGTTTAGCTACTTTTCCAAATGAAATGCGAAATACCTCCGAGCTAACTCTAGCTGTGATACACCAATTTCAGATGTCTCCTCTTTTAACTATTTTAATTATATCATCCATATGAAATCCTGCTTTTATTTCTACCTTCACTTTACCTGCTAACTCTCTCTGTTTAGCCTTGGTCAAGGATTTCAAATTATCTAGAGTTATGTCTTCTACTCTCGGCAAAGCCTTAGCAACTTCCAAAGACATTTTGGTTTACTAATGGATAAGAAACCTGGTATCTGTTCTTTTATCCTTTACCAATTAGTATTAATCGTTCAATCACCCGTTGTCCATGTTTCAAATTCCCGCAAGAGCCCCTAATTTATTTTATGACTGGGATGGGAGTAGTGCACAGTTTCTCTAGCCCCACTACTTCACAGGTTGTACCATAAGAGTAAATGTTTAAATCACTCACCAAAATGGCTAATTGTTTACTTTCACTATTGCTAGGCCCAGAACCACTTTAACCAGGCTTGTTTCAATAAACTCAGGGGAGGTAGTAGTGTAAGGGTAATATCAATGGACTAGTAATTCTATGACCCCGACTAATGTTCTGCGAACATGTGTATAAATCCCACCACGGCAGCTGGTGAAATTTAAATACAATTAATTAATAAACCTGGTATTAAAATAAAGCTAGTCTCAGTAATGGTGACAATGAAACCATTGTCAATTAACATAAAAGTTAATGTACTTTAGGCAAGGAAATCTGCGATCCCTGGTCTGGCCCACATGTGACTCCAGGCCCATAGCAATGTGGTTGACTCTTAACTGTTCTCAAAGGGCAATTCAGAATGGGCAACAAATGCTGGCCTTGCCAGTGAATCCATATCCCTTGCTCTAATTTAAACAAAGTGGGCTATTATGAAATGAAACTTCTTTTTCAACATAAGTTGCAAAACAGGTTAGCAAACAATTTGTAATCTGGAAGTGTAATCATTTACCCCTTTTAAAATCACAACGCACACACAAACAAAGGACAAGACAAATAAGGTCTCTGCAGAGGTTGGCATCAGGGAACACTTTATGAAAAAGGGTAAAGTTTGGAAAGGTCTTGACGCTGTTGATTTGGTGTTCCTGGGGGCAGAGATGGAGCACTGGTCACTGTCATTGTCCGGAAGTCCTTTCCAGAGGATCTTCTGTGAAACACTGACTTTGTTGCCTCTTGCTTATCGCAGCCTCGCAGGCTGTCAAATATAGGCAAGTTATACTACGTTGAGGATTTTCTGGCTGAAGGTGAACACACACTCTTGACTACAGGCAATACAGGGGGAGAAAGAGAGAGGGAAGGAGAGAGGAGAAATTTTCTTTCACAGTTTGCTCCCAAGACACACAAAGTTCAAAAAACATGTTCAGACAGAACTTCTCCCAGGCCAGGTGTTTTTCAATCAATCAGCAGAAGCCCACAGCCTGGCAACAGTAGTTTAAAATTTTTAACCTCAAATAAACAAAATAATTCTCATCTCCCAGGTATCTTGCTGGTCACTTAGCTGAAGTCATGTGATTTCTTGGAAAAAGCGGCTTGTTCACAGACCAAAGAGAACTTGTAACCTTTTAGAAAAAAAACTTGGGAGAGTGTCCAAATAGTTCAATGCCCTTCCATTTTTTTTTTAAAGAAACCATATATAGTTCTTGGAGATATGGATTTCTAACACTATAGACTGTGTTTGTAGAAGAAGCTTTGGAGGTGTACTTATCTCTTTCAGACAAACAGTCTGGTGACTATAATACACAGAAAATTGCTGCTCTCAATGTCTGAGTTTATCTCAAAAGCTTAGAAATTTAAGAGAGTTAGATTTGTGAAATTTTCTGGAGAAAATGAAATGGCGTTTAATAGATGGTATAGTTATATGAGGGTTGATCAAAGTTTTGGAAACAGAGAGGCGATGCTGATTGAAGAATTTAAAAATAGCATCACATTGGGAATAAAGTCCCAGGTGGGAGACCATAAAGTTTCTAAACTAAGGGAAGCTATGATAATGACAGACCATTATGAGTTATCTCACAGGCATGTTAGTAACAAGCCTTTGTTTGTGAACTCAGGCACCCCACAGATATAAGAAATCAGATTATAATGAGGAAAATGGCCTGGGAGAAGAAACAGACCCTTTTCAGAGTACTGAGACACACAGTCTGGAGGGCATGGTTAATTTAAGGGTGTCCACATGATCTCTGTCATAAAAAGAGGATATGCCACTGCTGAATGTTGGAAATTAAAAAAAAAGCAAAACTGTAGTAATTGTAAGTGTTCCTCCAGAAAATACTGTCCCGGGAGTAAAGTTGATAAGAAACAAGCAGATTCTCCTTTATTTACTAGTAAGGTGGAACAAGGTGCAGAAAATTATGGATGTTTTCAGTTTAAAGGTGAAGTGTCTCCTAATTCTTGTCTGGTAAGGCCAGCAAGTCAATTGATAGGATTAGAGATA
The DNA here is from genome assembly GCF_017639515.1 of Carcharodon carcharias. NCBI lineage: Eukaryota > Metazoa > Chordata > Chondrichthyes > Lamniformes > Lamnidae > Carcharodon > Carcharodon carcharias. The sequence goes on along the minus strand of NC_054482.1, from coordinate 113,303,091 downwards.
CAGGGATTAGCACAGTCATGATTATAGATTATAGATTAGCACAGTCATTATTATAGATTATAGGTTATAGATTAGCACAGTCATTATTATAGATTATAGTTTATAGATTATGGATGAGCACAGTCATTATTATAGATTATAGGTTATAGATTATACATTAGCATGGTCATTATAACAGATTATAGATTAGCACAGTAAATTATTATATATTATAGGTATAGATTATAGATTAGCAAAGTCATTATAATAGATTTTGGTTAGCACAATCACTGTTATAGATTATAACAGTCATTATTACAGAAAATAGGTATAGATTATAGATTAGCACAGTCATTATTACAGTTTATAGGTTACAGATTATAGATTACAGATTAGCACAGTCATAATTACAGATTGATTATAGATTAGCACAGTCATTATTATAGATTATAACTTATAGATTAAAGATTAGCACAGTCATTATTACAGATTATAGGTTATAGATTATAGATTAGCACAGTCATTATTACAGATTATAGGTTATAGATTATAGATTAGCACAGTCATTATTACAGATTATAGGTTATAGATTATACATTAGCACAGTCATTATTATAGATTATAGGTTATAGATTAGCACAGTCATTATTATAGATTATAGGTTATAGATTATAGATTAGCACAGTCATTATTACAGATTATAGGTTATAGATTATACATTAGCACGGTCGTTGTTGTCGGCAGGTAGCATGAGTCTCCCTCCAGGAAATTTGCCAAATAAAAATTTATTGACACAGAGTTTCTTCTTCAGTTCTCTGCCCAAAGGCACAGCACCACGACCACCACCAGGGGTAGGGCAAGGAGGCAAGTCAGGAATCTACTCCAGTCAGAACAGGGATCAAACCATGTGTTGTTGGCACCAATCTGATCCACACTGGCAGTCCAGACAGCAGACCCAGCCGGCCCCAAGTACTCCGGGTTGCTGTGGCAACATGCACTTTTACGTACATGTTGTCGTCTGGAGCTAGGGGTAGTGATGGTTGAGGCTCCAATTGTCTTTCCATCACATGGCTGACCAGGAATCTCGCCTGCTCTTGTCACCTGCCATTGGCATGTGTTCAAAGAGTTTACAGGTCAATACTCAACCTGTTTGGCCACTTTATGAATGCATCTTCCTTGGCCATCAAGTCCTGGAATGGGTGATTTGGTGCAGAGGCAGGAACGTTACCCACCGTGGCTCGAGATCTCCGGGCTGATTTAGGGTATCGATAGAAATTATACAAAGGAACTGATAAAGAGTTACTTTAAAAGATGGCTTAATTAATGATTCTGTAAATGTGATAGTAGTTCCTAGTTACCTAGGGTTTTTTTTATTAGGAAATGACTTGGCTGGGGATGAGGTCCTGCTGTCTCCAGTGTTTCATGAATGCCTGTTGATACTGTGTAAATTGAAGTTGAAGAGGAAAAAGACCAAGTGGTTTAAAAGAATCAATAGCTTCCTGTAACCCTTCTGCGAAAATCAATTTTGACCAAGGATATGTGCAGAGAATCAGAAACTCAGCCAACTAATTTAAGAAGGACATTGAAGCATCAGGCTGAGGAGGTAAAGTTAAGGGCAATTAGAAATTAATTAAAGCTGTCTGAATTAAAAATATCCATTTGGTAGTTCAGAACTTGACTATTGCTGAACAAAGGGACATGTCGAAGCTTCTCATTTGGCACTCATCAAGACCCCTGGCAAGAATACCAATATAAGGGGAAAACAAAAAATTATACTACGTGAGAAGAGACTGCTGATTGGTTGGCAAGTGGATTATCATTGGTAGAGGCATTGCCATGGAGAATGTGCCACTGGGCATGGGCAAGGTATAGACTGTACCCAACCAACCTGTGCTTGCAAAACTCAAAACACAGTGTCCAACGTTAGATGTGATTCCGCGATTGGACAACGTTTGCTAAATAATCCTCAGCGTGCTAAGAATTACACCCACAGTCAATTTAAGATCATCAGGCGCGCAGTGTGACACATTTGCATTTACATATACTAATACAAAGGGTCCTGTTCTTTGCAGACAGAAAGAACATGTACACACACTGTACCTGTTTCAGCTAAACAAAATAAGTGACAGCCATTCGCTAACTTATTCCTCAGGGCAATACCTTGAACAATCAGGATCAATCTGCCTGGTTTTAATTTCAAACAATGCTTGGCAGTTAACTGTCAGTCACCATCACTGATGCACTCTCCATGGCAACAGCTCCACCAATCAGAGTCCACTTGCCAACCAATCAGCACACTCTTCTTATACAGTATAAATATGTTGTTTTCCCCTTATGTTGGTATTCTTGTGAAATGTCCTGGTGAGTGCAAGATGGAAAGCTTTGACATGTCTCTTTTTTCAGCAATATTAAATTAAGAGTGCAGGAGTAACATGAGCAAGGGGTGGTAGAGCTGATAGCAACAGGACTCGAAGCTAAAGATGAAACAAAGAAAAGTAACACTTTGAAGGAAAGTGGCCCGGCCTTCTCCAATACTGAAACGATAGAGCTGTGAGGAAGGAGGAGTGTTCTTGAACATACATTAAAACTTCAAAATGACAAAGCAATTGCTCTTGCTGAAAGGAATTAGACTATGCTTGAGAGAACAAGAAGCAAGAAGAATTTTTTTGTAAAATTGTGAACTGATTAAAAAGGAGTCTCGATCTTTCTTAACTTGCCATCCCAATAACCTTAAAATCCTTTTAAAAGCAGCTAAAGACAATTTTACTGAACAGGAAATGAACTGCTTGTACAAAAGGGGGCAGCATTAAACCTGCCTCATCTGAGAAAGGACACCAAAGGGTTAAGGCACAGGAAAGAAATTAAAATTAAACATGATCCTGAATTTGAACAGGGCAAAGTGAACTGGGGGAGGCGAGGGGATCATGGTATTGTTGCTGGACTAGTAACCCAGAGACCCAGGGTAATGCTCTGGTGGAATTTGAATTCAAGATATCTGGATTGTTGTAGTTAATGTCCTTTAGGGAAGGAAATCTGCCATCCTTAGCTGCTCTGGCTACATCTGAGTCCGGACCCACAAATACCCTCAGTCAGACCGCTACAAAGTCTAAATTCTGGAACTCCCTCCCTAACAGCACTGTGGGTGTACCTACACCACATGGACTGCAGTGGTTCAAGAAGGCAGCTCACAACCACCTTCTCAAGGGGCAATTAGGAATGGGCAATAAATGCTGGCCCAGACAGCCAAGTCCACACCCCATGTATGAATAAAATAAATATCTCAAATTGTATTCGAATGTTTGGTTGGTTGAAACTTTTGTCACAAACTTGGGCATTAAAAAACATGCAGGCCTGAAAGAAAACAGAGATCAAAAGTTAAAAAGCTGTATAGAATAGTTCAGAGGCGGTTTATAAAGTTCAATGTAAATTTAGTGTCTGACTTCAAAGAAGGGCAAAGAATCCAGAGGGTAGGTAGGAAGTGCCGGGACAGTGGGATCTCTCAAACAAAAAAACCCAGAAAATGCTGGAAAAGCTCAGCAGGTCTGACAGCATCTGTGGAGAGAGAAACAGAGTTAACATTTCAAGTCCATATGTTCAGTGGATTTCTCCTCAGGTTCTAACTCATAGCGGCCAATCTCCAGAAGCCAGATGGCTTGCCAGCAACCAGAAATGTTCTTGACAAAGTTAACCAGGCCAAACAAATTGTGAAACCTTTGGGTCCATCAAGAATACTATCGCAGGGTCCAGACTACATACAATCCCAATACAGATTTTAAAATAAATCAAATATGAAGGATGCAAAACCAAGGTACAATCTTCTAACCAGAAAACACCATACAGACTACACAAAATGAAAAAGGAAATCTTTTAGAGATTGAAAGAGAGAGAATTGGGACTCTAAGAACGCAGAATAGCTGGACTTTAAATTTTCATTGCTGCATGTTGTTATGGGTTAAGCCTTACGGTGTTGAATGGTGAAACGTGACAAAAGGGGAAAGAATGTTATCTGTACTGTGTCTAATGAATTAGTTGTTAAAATGTTTACAATGTTGTAAACTGATTAAGTCATGGAAAAGAATCATTACCATAATACTTATTTTCATTATTTTGGGACAAGTGCTACAAATGCTGCTTTTACAATCTGGTTATGTTTTAAAATGTCTCCTTCAACCTAAGGTGGAACAGAACATTCTAAAAAAGGATGTGATGGGATCGTACTAAACATCACCACTCAGGGGCAGGTCCATGTGATCTGGTTGCCATGGACAAGAAACTCAAAGGAACCTATTAAAATCAAGTGGTAGTTTTCACCTCTCAGAAGAGGGATAGCTGTTATTTTTGAGGCACAGGGAGAGAGAGAGAGAGAGATGAGTAGTTCTGCTATGTCAAGAAGCAGAAGGATTGCTTTATGTCAACAACCAAGCAGGATGTTTGTGAGACCTTGTGTTATATTCAAAAGGAAGGGGACAGGTCTAATGGGATTTTTGGAGCTATAAGGAACAGGGGCTCACTGAGGTGGGCCTTGCGCGTGAAAGTCAGATCTGGGAGACTCAGGCTGACTGGAGCAATTGTCAAAGGACTCTGGAGGTTTTGATTTGGCATGGCAAGGAGAAGTGAGTCTGCTGGAGAGCTGGGAGTACTTTTGGACTTGTTCTTGTAATGTTACATATCTGCTAGAAATGCAGTGCACAGCGAAAGCGGCTGTAAAATGTCTCTTAATTGCATTCGTTAGCTAATGCGAAAGTACCTTTTCTTTAGTTTGGTGTATTAGTTGCCTGTCAAGTTGCCTGTTGATTTTAGTTTGTGGGTTACAATATAAAGTCTTAAAACGTGCAATCCTGTCCTTTCATTATTTCCATCGGCCGTTGGAGAATTATTCTCTGTTAAAAGGTTATTGGTCTCTACGGGAATTGTAACACCTCTCTCTTTCTGTATCTAATATACTATTCACTATTCTTATACCTCCAGGCTCAGACTCCCAAATGCCCTGTAGGAAACATTAGCCAGTTTGAATGGTTGGCCGACGGCAAATTGCCAAACAAAAGCCCATTGAAAGTCACAAATGATTTGTTTTGATCTGGATTTTACACTCAGCTGTTCATACAGCAGCAAGAACAGTAAAAGTCTACACTTCCAGGATTAAGTAACAACTTTCTAATAGTGCAGAGAAAGGGCAGTAAACTCACCCAAGTCAATTGCTATGTTATTTGATGCAGACATCACTCTTGAATTGCAATTATAAAGACCCAGTATGTTGTTGGAATACTGGAGGTGGAAGAGGATTCAGCAAAGATATCATGTCAATGTGAGCATAAACCATTCTCTAACACATAGAGTCGTTCCAAGATTTATTCACTGGGGCACATCCGTCTTTCTAACTAATATAATTGTACCACTGGGTATTTACCACAGCTCAAATGGACACAGAATAACAATATCACATACCTACTATTAGATGACTGATCTTTCACTAACTGTAGAAATCAGTTCAGTTTGTGATATTAATGTAAGGCATAAACCAGATTGCCATGATTATGTGAGACACAAGTGCAAGTACATTTTTGAAGGTATTTTTTCAGCATTTAATTAACCCCTCAAAACATTAAAAATTGGCCAGGCGAACAAACTATTACTTGAAATCTTGCAGCGTCCATGACTTTGGGGAATTCCAAAAAAACCATGCTTACAGTTTCCTTCACAGGCAAGAATTTTGCAGCGGAGCTTGGCGACATTAGTTTAAACCAAATTTTATTCCTAAAACCCTGAAAACAACTCTTACGATCAGCCAGTTTTCATACCTCTCACCTTCCCCCACCCCAGAAAAACCACTTGCGCTGCACTATTTTTAACATCTGACTTGTTCGAAAGAGATGGGCAGTTATCTGGTTTTCTTGGTTAAAGATAACCAGCAAAATAAAGGCAGAGGCTGCATGAGGCTGTCCAAAAGCCAATTCCATGACTAGGCAAGACTCAATTAAAAATGGAAAAAAAGGACTTGCTTTTTCAATGCACCTCATGTCTTAAAACATCTCACCGCAGATACATCTCCCAGATACAATTGCTTTGAAGTGTAATGACAATTAGTTATGGAAATGTGCTAGCCATTTTGCATGCAAAATACCACAAACCGCAATTAGATAAACGAACACTAATTAATGGTGTTTGGTTGAGGGAGATTATTGTCCAAGGCACATGTTTTTTTTTTAAAAAGTTGGTATCAAGTTTATTGGTTTTGTTTAAACGATGATTATTTGTGCTTCCTTGTCAGTTTCCTTCTTCAGCTTTGACAACCGGTGCTTGATGATTCTGTTTCTCGTTTTCTTGGCCTTCATGACCTTGGTCAAAGTCCATCATTTTACCTCTCTTTGCACGGGGTCAATTTCCTTTGCCCGATGGATGGCTTCCCATTTCTCGGTGATTTTCTCCTTTTCACAGACCCCTGTGGTGGACACTGTGGGGTATTTGAATCTTGAAATCAGTGAGCTGCATGCATTTGAATGACATTGCTTGTCTCCGCACTCCATTACAAGGGCTATCCATCAATGCCCTGATCTGGTCAATAACATCAACAATCATCACAAGTTTGCCAGCATGAGGGCCAAAGGCGATGCAGGCCACATGCTGATCTCCATGTATTGCTTGTAGACCATGGCGGCCAGTAGCAAGAAAAAGCTTTCTGCACCTTGCATTACCAGGCAGTCTCCCATCCAAGTATGAACCAAACTGCAGTCTACTTAGACTCTGAGATCAGATGCTTTCAGACTAGTATGATTGTAGGCCACATTTTTAAGTACAGATTTTCATTAAATTCAATTTTCACCATTTGTTGTGGTGGGATTTGAATCAAAGTCCCCAGAACATTACCCTGGTGTCTTTAGAATACCAGTCCAGTGACAATACCACTATGCCATCCCATTGCCTCCCCTCTTTTAAGGTCAAAGTGTAAGAAAACAGTAAGTTAAAAACAGATGTGTATGTTTGCAAGTCTATTTGTAAGCACTAATTCAAGTGAGAATCAGGGGGAAAATTCTCCACTCGTTGAAGTCATAACTAACACAAAGGAAGATGGTTGTGGTTGTTGGAGGTCAATCATCTTAGCCCAGGGTATTGCTGCAGGGATTCCTCAAGATCATCTCCTAGGTCCAACTATCTTCAGCTGCTTCATCAATGACCCTCCCTCCATCAATAGGTCAGAAGTGGGACGTTCATTGATGGTTGCACAATGTTCAGTACCATTTGCAACTCCTCAGATATTGAAGCAGTCCATGTCCATAGGCAGCAAGACCTGAACAACATTCAGTCTTGGGCTGGTAAGTGGCAAGTAACATTTGCGCCAGGCAACGACTATCTCCAACAAGAAAGAATCCAACCATCGCCCCTTGATACTCAAGTGGATTACCATCACTGAATTCCCCCACCATTAACATCCTGGGGATTATCAGCAACCAGAAATCGAACTGGGCCAGGTACATAAATACTGTGCTGACAAGAGCAGATCAGAGGCTGGGAATTCAAAGGAAGGGTGGTGCAGTGGTAATGTCACTGGACTAGTAATCCATTGGCCCGGGCTAATGCTCTGGGTTCAAATCCCACCATGACGAGCTGGTGGAATTAAATCTGGAATTGAAAGCTAGTCTCAGTAATGAAACTAACATCCTATTGTCAATCATTGTAAAAAAGCATCTAGTTCTAAATCTACTTGGTCTGGACCTACTTGTGACTCCAGTCCGAATGTGGTTGACTATTCTCAAGGGTGATTAGGGACTACAGTGGTGCAAGGCAGCCGCTCACCTTGACCACAGTTAGGGATCAACAATAAAATCCTGGCCTCGCCAGTGATACTCAAATTTCATGAAAGAATAGAAAAAACTGAAACATTTTGTGGGGAAAAAAGAAAAAAAAAATCACCAAGGTCCCAAAAGATGAACAGTTTCATCATAATCAGAGAGAGAGAGAGTTGATACAAAAAAGTGAGAATGGTGAGTTCAGCTTCTGTACAAAGACAAATCACCTGTTCCAAATGCAGGATGGTCAGTGGCTGCTCAATGTCAAAAGCCTCTCTCAGCATTTTAAGAAGCCCTGTATGCATCGTAGAATGACATGCATAATCTTCCCTTATCTTAAGCTCATTTCTTTATGCCAACATCAATAAACCAATAAATCTACACATCCTTGAAATGGAGTTAATTTCTGGATTTAATACATGTCACATTGATAACAGCTTAGATCATCACTTTATATTGCAATAATTGTAATAGTAAAACATCAGAGAACAGGCGCCAATAGAAGCACCCGTGATTTCATGCAGCGTTGAAGCATTCACATGGGCTAATTGCTCAGGTAAAATTTACAGCTTACAGCCGTTAATTTCCTTCAGCATATTACAGTGCGAATCTTTGTACTGGAATCGTAAAACGCTCTTTTCTCCATCTTAATTAAATCTTTCGAAAACACTTTGCATCATTTCTACAGTAAAACCTGAATTTTTTTTTGGTCGGCCTTCTGTCTTGTGCGATGATGGTTTGCGACTCGGTGGTCAACTCTGTGTTAAACATCACCTGGTGCGACTCAGGAGGGTCCCGCTCTGGCATGACAGTCTCTGCTGCATCTCCTGTCGAGGAAGGCAGAGGACTGAGGAGGCGCAGGGTCCGCTGGTGTCCGTTTTCCTTTGGGCTCTCTTCTCCGCCAGCTGTGCATTCTGTTTCTGCTCGCCTCGCCTCTTCCAATGCCCTTCCAAACAGTCAGCATTGAGAGGTCACGGCCATCAGAGACTGTCCCTCGGTTGTCAATGAGCACTGACTTCACATGTTTAATCATGTCTAAGAAACAAGCTCTCATGTTTCTATGTATCTTATTTCATACAGTTTTCAGATAGGCAAAACAAACTGAAATTGAAAGAAAATTACGCACTTTCTCTGGGAACTGGCACAGACATGATAGAGCAATGGCCTCATTCTGTGCTGTAGACTTCTATTGTTTTATGGAATGTTAAATAATTCCAATGAGTCTAATTTTATCGCGACCACTAACTAACAAGGGCAAGACCTTCCGTGACCTTCCCTGTTGTAAATGACATGAAATTCTTACAGCCAAGCTTGCTAACATGGGGCCTCATTGCTCTTGCCAAGGCTCTTATATATTGGCATAGTGGAGCCGTGGGGCTGCCAGCTCTCACAGGCACGAGCTTTTGCACTGCCTTCTGCAAACTGAGCTCAAGATTGTCAGCATTTGCTAAGATTAGTGGCCTGAAAGGCTTGTTTTCAGTGGGCCTTGTCAGTTGTACATTGCAGCTGGCTGACAAGAGGTGTGCATTTGAAAACTGGCAGTGCAAACATCCCAATAACACCAATAAGAAGCACGTTTAATCCTTAAATCTTTCATTACAACACCTCCCGTCTTAACTTTCATTGGCAGTAAGTTTCGATGTTATCATTGACCATCAAAACACCAGGTTCAGTAGTTGTAAGCTTGTACTTAAAATTGCTACAGCAGTGTTGCTATCTTAACCAGTACAGAACATGTTTTTCTCCTGTATTTTTGTCTATTTTCCCCTTCTACCCTTTGCGATACAATCCCAAAGGCAAGGTGCTGAAATTAAGTTGCTCTAATCAAGTGTTGCCAAAAACTGTCTGATGAAGTTCCTCTGTCTGCTGTGTCAACAAAGCTGCTAATCAGTTGGATCATGGACAAAAGAATCTCATGAACAAATTAAGCAGTGTCAGTGAGGTTTCAACCCAAAAGGGTTCAGGGAGTCTTTTGAAGGGCTATGTGAGGGAGAAGGGAGAAGGGAGAACTACGCATAGTCTTAAATCTGCCCTGAAGCTGTGCTTACATTATGCCATCTGCTACCAATGGTTGGATCTTGCGCCAAAGGGCATTAACCAAAGCTGATGGTTAGGAATCATGAAAGACGCAAAATCTCAACAGCAAATCCCTTCATTGAAATGACCTGCAAGTGTAATACTTCCAGGTTACAGTGACCAAAATTTAGGCAATACACCATACTTTAAGCATTAGGCCATAAGACATAGGAGTAGATGGCGGACATTCAGCCCATCGAGTCTGGTACCCCATTCAATGAGATCATGGCTGATCTGATAATCCTCAATTCCATTTTCCTGCCTTTTCCTCATAACCCTTGATTTCCTGACTGATTGAAAACCTGTCTACCTCAGCCTTGAATATACTTAATGACCCAGCCTCTACAACCCTCTGCGGTAAAGAATGCTACAGATTCACTACCTTCTGGGAGAAGAAATTCCTCATCTCTGTCTTAAATGGGTGACCCCTTACTCTGAGATTATGCCGTCTGGTCCTAGATTCTCCCACAAGGGGAAACAGCGTCTCAGCATCTACCCTGTCAAGCCCCTTAAGAATCTTACGTGTTTCAATAAGGTCACCTCTCGTTCTTCTAAACTCCAATGATTACAGGCCCAACCTACTCAATCTATCCTCACAAGAAAATCCCTCTATATCCTGGATCAACCTAGCAAATCTTCTCTGGACTGCCTCCGATGCCAGTATATCTTTCCTTAGATAAGGGACCAAAACTGTTCACAGGATTCTAGGTGTGGTCTACCTAGTGCCTTGTATAGTTTTCGCAAGACTTCCCTATTTTTATACTCCATTCCCTTTGAAATAAAGACCAACATTCCATGTCTTCCCTATTACCTGCTGAACTTGTATGTTAACTTTTTGGGATTCATCCACGAGGACTCCCAAATCCCTCTGTGCTGCAAATTTCTGCAGTCTTTCTCCATTTAAATAATATTCAGCTTCCTCTATTCTTCCTGCCAAAGTGCACAACCTCATATTTTCCCACATTATATTCCATTTGCCAACTTTTTGCCCACGCACTTAACCTGTCTATATACCTCTGTAGACTCTGTCATCTTCACCACTTGCCTTCCCACCTATTTTTGCATCATTTGCAAACTTGGCAATAGTACATTTGCTTCCCTCACCGAAGTCATTAATATCTATTGTAAATAATTGTGCCCTCAGCACTGATTCCTGTGGCACTCCACTATTTACAGGTTGCCATCCTGAAAATGCCCCCCTTATCCCAACTCTGTCTTCTATTAGACAATCCACTATCTATGCCAATATACTATCCCCAACTCCATGGGCTCTTATCTTAGTAGCCTTATGTGCAGTACCCCATCGAACGCCTTTTAGAAATCCGACAAAGTTCCCCTTTATCTACCCTGCTTGTTACCTCCTCAAAGAATTTTAATAAACTTGTCAGGCATGATTTCCCCTTCATGAAGCCATGCTGACTCTGCCTGATTATATTATGCATTTCTAAATGCTCTGCTATTACATAATAGACTCTAACATTTCCCAATGACAGATGTTAAGCTAACTGGCCTATAGTCACCTGTTTCTTGTCTCACTCCCTTTTTGAATAAGGATGTTACATTGGCAGTTTTCCAATCCTCTGGGACTTTTCCAGAATCTAAGGATTCTTGGAAGATTACTACCAGTGCATCCATAATCTCTGTAGCTACTTCCTTTAATATCCTAAGATGCAACCCATCAGGTCCAAGAGACTTATTGGCCTTTAGTCCCATTAGTTTCCTTAGTACTTTTTCCTCTAGTGATAGTTATTGTATTTATTTCCTCCCACCCTCACTTTTGTCCCTTGATTATTTAGTATTTTTGGTATGCTATTAGTGTCTTCTACGTGAAGACTGATGCAAAGTATTTATTCGACTCCTTTGCCATTTCCTGGTTCCCCATTATTATTGCCCCAGCCTCGTTCTCTCAGGAACCTATGTTCACTTTGGTGTCTCTCTTCCTTTTTATATATTTAAAGCTCTTACTGACCATTTTTATATTACTTGCCAGTTTACCCGCAAAGTTTATTTTCACCCTCTTTTTTCTTTTTGTCATCTTTTGTTGGTTTTTAAAACCTTCCCAATCCTCTGGCTTACCACTAACCTTTGCACAATGTATGTTTTTGCTTGCAATTTGATACTATCCTTAACTTCCTTTGTTAACCAGGGTTGTTTTATCCCCTTCCTAGAATCCTTCCTCCTCACTGCAATATATCTTCATTGAGAGCCATGAACTATTTTCTTAAACGTCTGCCATTGTTCATCAACCTTCTTTTCTGCTAAACTCCTTCCCCAGTTCACGTCAGCCAACTCTGCCCTCATTCTTTTGTAATTACCCTAAAGCTACTTCTTTGACCAAGTTTTTGGTCATTTGTCTTAATATCTCATGTGGCTCCCTTCCAGATATTGCTTGATAACTCTCCTGAATTGCCTTGGGATGTTTTCTTATTGTTGAAGATGCTATAAAAACGCAAGTTGTTGTTGACAAAGTTAGATTAATTGATCTCCATTTTTCATGATTAGAATGGAAGATACAAAACTTTGGATACAGGAGTTTGAGATGAAGTTAATTGGTGTTCAGGCACTCTTGATGCCACCTTGTGTACCTCCCAGCAGGAACAAAAATGGGTTAAAAATTAAATTTTGAAATGTCCCTTCTGGTACTAAATGGGAGAGTACAGGCCCTATCACTTATACCAGCCTCTTTGAACACAGCCATATCAAACAAATGTTGCTAACCAATTGCTGCTACCATAGGAGTCAAATGCAAAGGGACCAATTATTTTGGGCTGTTAATACCCTACCCTGTACATGCCAAATTCCTTCCATCATAAGGTCAGAAATGGGGACATTTGCTGTTCACACTACGTTCAGCACCATTCGTGACTCCTCAGATACTGAAGCAGTCCATGCCCAAATGCAGCAAGAACCTGGACAATATCCAGGTTTGGGCTGACAAGTGTTAAGTAACATTCCTGCAACACAAGTGCCAGGCAATTTCCATCTCCAACAAGAGAATCTAACCATCACCCCAAAACATTCATCGCTGAATCCCTCGCTATCAACATCATGGGGTTACCATTGACCAGAAACTGGACTAGCCATATAAATACTGCAGCTACAAAAGGTCAGAGGCTACGAATCCTGTGCTGAATAACTCACCTCCTGACTCCCCAAAGACTGCTCACCATCTACAAGACACAAATCAGAAATGTGATGGAATACCCGCTACTGGCCTGGATGAGAGCAGCTCCAACAACACTCAAGAAGCTTGACACCATCCGGGACAAAGCAGCCCACTTGATTGGCATCCCATCCACACATTCACTCCCTCCACCACTGACGCATGGCAGCAGCAGTATGTACCATCCAGAAAACCACTGCAAGGATTCACCAAGGCTCCTTAGACAGCACCTTCCAAACCCACAACTACCACCATCTAGAAGGACAAGGGCAGCTGACACATGGTAACACCATCACCTGGAGGTTCCCTTCCAAGCCACTCACCATCCTAACTTGGAAATACATCACAGTTCCTTCACTGTCACTGGGTAAAAATCCTGGAACTCCTTTCCTAACGGCACTGTGGGTGTACCTACACCACCTGCACTGCAGTGTTTCAAGAAGGCAGTTCACCACCACCTCCCTCAGGGGCAATTAGTGATGGGCAATAAATGCTGGCCTAGCCAGAGACACCCACATCCTGTAAATGAATAAAAAACTTAAATGGATGTGTTGACTTCCACCAGCTGAGTTTGCTTTATTCTTTCATGGGGTGTGGGTGTTGTTGGCAAGGTCAGCATTTGCAGCCCATCCCCAATTGCCCTTGAGGTGGTGGTGATTGTCAAACAGTTTGAGGAGGCTGGGCTGGTTTCAGTTAAAATACTGTCTTAAAGTATTTCCATTCAGCCGGTCGCATCATGTTAAGTGTGATTTAATTTAGCAGTGAGGTTTTTGATGCAACCCCTAACAACTAAGAGAGACAGTTCTAAATAAGTTTTATTGCCTAAGGCATTTAAGCAGGCAAATCATGATTACACCAACAAGCCTGCAACGCTTGGTAGGACAGTAACTTTGAAAATAGCCTGCTCACCTTTTAAAACTTCCATTTGAATGTGGACTGATTCTAAATCATAAGACTTTTTCAGAAAATTGTCAGTGGCTTTCAAGGGAAACTGGTGCGTATGTTTTGAACCGCCAAATAAGTTACTTTGAGTCCTAAAAGAGAAACGGTCACTCCTGTCAATAAATAGCCAACTGGTGTAGCTCGTTTGGCTTAAAAGCAAAGTGCTGGGAAAACTCAGCAGGTCTGACAGCATCCGTGGAGAGAGAAACAGTTAACATTAAGTTGAATATGACTTCTTCAGTTCTGAAAGGGAACCATATTCAACTCCAGACCTTTACTCTCGTTGCTCGCCCCACAGATGCTGCCAAATCTGCTGAGTTTTTCCAGCATTTTGTTTCCATTTCAGATCTCCAGCATTTGGCATTTATTTTAGTGCTTAATTGACTGCCGCTTCTCTTTCAGGAAAAAATTTTGCACTTCTCTGATGGGGCTTCCGTTTGTCTCCCTCACTTTGTCCCCCTTCATTGCATTCCATTTCCCTCCTGGTGCTTACCGAAACTCACTTTCACAGCCACCTTTCCTTCCGAACAAGTCATATTCAACTCGAAACGTTAACTGCTTCTCTCTCCACAGATGGTGCCAGGCCTGATGAAATTTTCTGGCACTTTGTTTTTATTTCAGATTTCCAGCATCCGCAGTACTTTTGCTTTTATTTTAGCTCATTTGTCTGATGTATTTTCGTACCTTAACAATTTAAAGACAGCCGCACACATCTGAGCATAGGGAATGGAGTGTTCTTCTTAAAAAAAAATGTTATCTTGCGAGAAACAGGCAAATTTGAATGAAGCTGCGGTATGGCTCAGCGATGATTTAATTGAATGGTGGAACAGGCTCGAGGGACTAAATGGCCTATTCTAATTTAACAACCTTGGTAAACCAGCCAGAGATTGTTCACCATTGATAAAATAGGAACATGGGTGGAGTAGACCATTTGGTCCCTTGATCTGCTCCGCCATTTAACTCGATCATGGTTGATCCTTCTACCTCAATGCGATCTTCCTATCCCTCTACCCCTTGTGGTGGCAAAAATGACCACTCGAGTGTGAGAGATTCAAGCAAGCAGAGTTTAATTCAAGCATATGCTGGGAGGGATGTACCCTGGTTTTCCAGGGTCTGTCTCTCTGATGAAAAGTCTGAGACACAAATTTATAGCCTTTAGTTATTACATTTCACTACACTGCTTGATACAACCTTCAGTTATTTTAACACACAACATTGCAAAACCTAATAAACAAACTGGACAGTTCAAGCTCGCAGGTGTTCCCTGTTATTTGACTCTTTAGCCCCTGGGCGGCTGTTAGTGTCTTGGATCTAACAGCAAGCCCCCTCCACTCCTCCGTCGGTCTGTTCTCTTATCGCCCTAACGTTTGTTCACGTAGCCTGTGAAGGTCATTAAATTTTACAACTTGTATTCTTGGTTTCCCACAGTACAGGCTATATATCCCATCATGCCTAGTAAGACCTCTCATAACTACATTTGTTTATTGTAAAGCTATTAATGCACGTTTTCACTTCAATCTTAATAAAATCATTTCTATTTGCTCATTTCATCCTTGATGATTTGGTATCTAGAAACCTATCGACCTCTGCTTTGAACATACTCATTTGACTGTTGAACATACTCAATGACTGAAAATGCTTGGAAACTATTTACCACAACTATAGGGCAATGGGCTGCCCTTTGATATTTCTCAGAAGGGAAGGTTCATCACTGTTCATAAATATCCCCCAGCTTGCATAGGCAGTAACCAGTGTCATAAGGTGTTTTCTATATGTAGGAATCTTGATTCATCATGACACCAGGGAGAAAATAAAGCTCAATTGAACTCAAGTTCTACGTCATTTTCAGATAAGTAAGATCTTTTCATAAGGGGGGTCAGATTGCCAAGTGACCCCTCTTAAGTTCCCCGTTGTTCCTGTTGTGTGATTGGTGAGCCGAGTGTTATTAAATTCATTAAATGTCAGATGTGTAGCATTAAAGCCAGGTTCTGCATTAACCTGCTCAGGCCTACTTTTAGTTGTGGTACATAAAAGGTCGTGGACCACTGTTTTAGAAGCTGAAAGAAAAGTAATTACCTGTATTGCAGGCTGTGTCCATCAATTGCCATGAGTATTTGTTTCAATCCAAAATAAACAACAGGTACACCTTTTAGTTTAAAAAATGCCACTGCTCTTCACCTTATTCAAAGTAGACACCACATAAAAGCAACGCGGTATTACCTTGAAATTACCTCAGCACACCCACACGTTTGCTTATTGAATAGATGGCAAACAAGCCTCCAGTGAAGACTGATTAACAAAAAGTTACACTTAAAGAAGAAATGCAATCGTTCTTCACTGATTAACAAGATGGCAATACAGTGCAATACTAGAAACTGACCAGAAAGTACAAAGTTCTAGTGTGGTAAAAAGCAAAGGAAAAGTATTCCAAAACAAATTGAAACTTGTAATTCATGCGATTCACAATCTAAATAGCTAAATTATTACATTATGCTAGGCCCAGTACAGCAACAGCACCGATAAACAAACACACACTTTGGTGCCATAAACTCTCATTTGACAAGCCAACATTAAGAGCAGCAAACTTCACCACCAGCAATAAGACAAATTCTATAGTTTCAAAAGCCCTAACACGGTTGAAACTTTACAAGAATTAACCAGTGTTAAACAGGACACAAGTTATCTTAATTTCTTCATTCTTGGGATATAGGTGTTGCTGCCATGGTAACTATGTCCTTATGCCAGTACGATACTACTGTGGGGCATGTTAAGCCACTTTAAGAGGACAGTTAAGAGTCAACCCTGTTGGTGTGGGACCCAAATCCAGTATAGAGTTGAATGGTTAAGGACAGCAGTGTCAAGCTTAAATTATTGCGTGCTATTTGACACACAATTCCAGAGCCAAGTTCAAGAGTGAGAAAGAGACTGAAGATCTAAATATTAGGCTTTAAAAATGTAAAGCCTTGCTTGACATTTAGTACTTCTGAGTTATAATACAAGATGGTCTACACATAATACCTGCACACCACTTAGAATAGTTGTTGAATGCTGTTCCCAAATCCAATGTATGCTGAATTAGCTGGCCTCAAATAGGATGGTGACACCATAATAGGACGTGGTGCCTCAAGTTAGAGAGAATGGGGGGAGCGGGGGGGAAGGTCACTAAGTCTGGGTTCAGCTGAACCATCTGTCGAGGGTCTTGCAGAAATAATGGCCACCCTGCCAAGGTACAGGGAGAGTCAACACACACAATCATACCGAAGAAAGGAATCAACACCTCTGGAGGAGGAAAAGGAGGTGGGGAAATGGACAAGGAAGGAAAAGCCGCTCTTTTTTTCAAGAATCCTTCTACAGTGATGGAAAGTACAGAAAGTTGTGAAAGATGCGTTAAAACACTGAAGAAAATCCAGAGTAAGGAAAACCGGTACCGTGCCTAGCATGCCCTCATTTCAATTTTTTCGGGATTATTCATAAACAGGGCAGTACACAGAAATTTCTTATTTTTTTTTAATACAAGTAGCAAACTGAAGTTGATGTAAATAGGCACCCACCATACACGCCCAAAGTACTGGTTAAACTGATTCACGACACAAAAACATGTTCCATGCTCCCTGTAAAAGAACACATTCTTAACAAATAAAAACATTGATTTTAGAATTCCTCCCCGTGAACAGAGGCTCCCCCCAAAAAAAAATGCTGTAACACTTTATACACAGCATCAGATTGTCAAAGCTTTAATAACACATAAGCCAGTCAGAAATGTGATCTTCAGCGTTTATTAAAACCTTTAAGTCCATAAACGACAACAAAGTTACTGTAGAATTTATCGCATACAGCTAGCATACAACAGCATGTCCTCAGTCTAAATGAAATACAAAAAGATTTTAACATTTTCATACAAAGGAACTTTTAAATTTATTAATGTGACCTTACATTTCTTTAGTTACATAAAATCTGCTACAGCAAAGTATCTTATACTTCCCTTGCACATACAGGTAAATACGGGTGGATGAAAAAACTGCTGTCAGTGTCAGCCTCATAAATGGACATTGTTGTGCAAATGTTTTGACAGCCAAGACGACAAACAGAATGTTTGATATTACAGCTCATACTGGTAATGCAAATGTCTACAAAGGCCTTACTTCCATGAGTTCCCTTCAGGTTAAGAGGACATTGTGTCAATGTTTCTTTAGTGCTAACTCAAGCAAATACACTGGTTCTATGCCAAATCAAGTTGGTTTGTTAAAACTCATTGCTTTCCTTTCCTGTATCCATTTGAACCAATCTGAATTCAGCCTGCTTCTGTACATAAGAAACCATTTCGATTTAAACCATTAGAGAGGTTTATTTCATATACATACATAAATATATAAATATATATATATGTATATATACATATGCACGAGAGGAAGAGATCAAAACTGAGTGCCAAGAGTGTACAAATAAAACTAATCTGATTAAAATGAACTGGTTAAAAAAATGTTAGCATGTACAGATCCACTGAATCCATAACCCATGATTTAACAACACTGAAATACATGAGGAAAATGCTTCAGCTAGCACGTGAAAGCACTAGCCCTTTCCTGTAGCAACAGATTATGTCATTATATGACAATGCATCTACCTAATAGCTGAGCCTAACACCTGCAAACTCTAAGTTCTGTTCCCAGGGAGACAAACTTATATATATATATATAAAAAAAATTGTAAAGATAGTGGAAACATGGCAGTTGTTAACTGTGTTAAGTATTTTGCAATGCATGAACCAAAGCACTAAAAATTAATAGTCTGAAAAGCTAGTTATGGAGTGATTAATCTTTTAGCATTTGCCCAAACATCATTTCGGCAACACAACACTGTGCCTCGGAATCAAACACAATCCTGGCAGTGACCTTCTTTAATTCTGCAGCATCTTAAAACAAAAATGGAGGACTACAGCCCCAATGCACGCACAAATAGTGCATTTGCTCAGTATATTGTATACAGCTAGTGACTGAATCCGTGCGGAAAACCATTTACCACACCTGTTAGGATTTCTGATGTCAAATCATTACGATTAAAACAATCTCACGTTTCCATTCCCTGATAGTATCTGATGCTGCTTTCTTTTTCCTTTTGAAGTATTCCACCTGTAACAGGAATCCCTCTCTCTCCTGTTCATCATTCTAAAGGAACACACAATGGAATTTGAGTTGTGGGAGAGTAACCCCACCAACTGACTATGCTTTGACATGCTGGTGCAACACAGCTACAAATGACAGGGAGACAAAGCTAGTCTGAAGATTACCTGCTGGCAGCTTTGCTCTGATGGTGTTCAGCAGACTGCAGCATCCGGTGAACGTTGGGCCTGGATCCTCCCCAGATGAATGTAAAAAATTGGGAAGGGCAGCTGAATTTGATAGTACAGGAGTATTCAAGGCACAGGCTCTGCATACCCTGCTCCAACCATCCAATCAATTCTACTTCATTTTGGTCATGTCCAGGAGAACTTGCTTTTGTTCAGTCTATTTATAAATACACAGAGAACAAGTACTACTTCCAAAAAAAAAAATGATGCCAAAAATGCTGTCTAGGTTCTAGGAGTCTGATTCTTAATTTCTACAAGGTAAGGTGTTCTACAACTGTGACCTCTCAGACACGACAGACAGGAATTGTGGCTGGCGAACACTAGAAGCAACGTTCAGCTTTCACTTTGGGCTAAGTCACACCAAGTGCAAAAAAATCCTGAAACACTTGCTCTAACTTTACACTTAAACAAAATGTTTCACTCTCTGCAAATTGCCATTTTTAAAGGGGGAAAAAACAAACTACATGACACAAAGGCAACTGCTGGAGAACAAAGGAAGGAAGGAAGGAAACAATAAGAAAGTGGTCTAGTTTTTGTGTCGTAGCACAGGTAGTGCTTTGCGTAAATGTGCCTGTGTATGAGGGCTGTGCTAACTGCACACATGAATTATGGCAAGAAGGATCTCAGCCTTGTGGAATGAAGAAACTAAGTAATTGTTTCGACGAATAAGATGGTTTCCGCTCCACCCCATCTGTTAGCAGAGTGCAAAGATCCCAATACAAGCCCTGACGGTCTGTTTCTCTCTAAAAATCAGCAAACTCTTTAGCACATTTTTCGGTTAAAGAGACACGGATGTCCTCCTCTTCATAATCATCGAAATTGCTGGTGTCGCCTGGGCCTCTGCACTTTGGTATGAATGGAGCTTCCACCTGAAAACAACATCAAAGTGTAAGAGGGCGAGATAGATAAAGGTCACTGAAATTATATCTCTGGGACAACAGTTCTACTGTGGCATGTGAACCCACTGCAATCACCGAGCAAATTTTCTTCAAGCCACTAATCGAGCTGAAAAGCAAATACTAAAACACTCACCAATTGCGTCGTTTAAACAAAATAATGTGCACGACAGTGTAGAAATGAGCTCTCCATTTTTTTGTACATACATAATCTGTGAGAATTCAGACACTAACTTGAGATTATAAGCAGTTGAAGCTTCTTCCACCTGACTCCAAACATTAGGCTTCAATTACAGGCGCACATCAGTGCAGTTCATTAATGTGAAGTAACGTTTTCATTTCCTGTACCATAGAACCATAGAAAAATTACAGAACAGAAGGAGGCCATTCAGCCATCTTGCCCATGCCAGCCTGAGGACACCCAGGTGCCCTTTCTAATCCCACCTTCCTGCACCCAGGCCATAGCCCTGCAGCTTACAGCAATCTAGGTGCAGATCCAGGTACTTTTTAAAGAGTTTAGAGTTTCTGTCTCTACCACCAACTTGGGCAGTGAATTCCAGACACCCACTACCCTCTGCGTAAAAAAGTTCTTCCTCATGGCCCCCCTACACCTTCTGCCACTTATCTTGAATCTATGTTCCCTGGCTCTAGAATTCTCCATCAAGGGAAACAATTTTATCCTGTCCACTCTATCTATTCCCCTCATAATTTTGTACACCTCAATCAAGTCACCTCTCAGCCTTCTTTGTTCCATGGAAAATAACCCCAACCTATCTAATCTCTCCTCGTAGCTACTCTTTTCTAACCCTGGCAACATTATTGTAAACCTCCTCTGCACTCTCTCCAGAGCTATTATGTCCTTCCTGTAATGTGGTGACCAGAACTGCACACAATACTCCAGTTGTGGCCTCACCAGTGTTTTATACAATTCCAACATTATATCATTACTTTTATATTCTATACCTCTGCCAATGAAGGAGAGCATTCCATATGCCTTCTTTACAACCTTGCTTACTTGAACTGCTGCCTTCATGGGCCTGTGTACTTGTACGCCAAGATCTCTCACTTCATCTACCCCTCTTAGTATATTCCCATTTATTTTGTAATTCCTGTAAATGTTTGACCTCCCTAAATGTACAACCTCACACTTCCCTTTGTTAAAAATCCATCTGCCACTTTACCGCCCACTCCACCAACCCATCTATGTCATATTGGAGATTGTGGCCATCCTCTACACTATCCACTACTCGGCCAATCTTTGTGTCATCTGCAAATTTCCCAATCATGCCCCCCACATTCACGTCCAAATCGTTAATATATAACACAAACAGCAAGGGTCCCAACACCAAGCCCTGTGGAACACCACTTGAGACAACTTTCCATTCGCAAGGGCATCCATCGACCATTACCCTTTGTTTCCTGTTACAAAGCGCCAACCTTTTATCCAGTTTGCCACATTACCCTGAATCCCATGGGCTTTTACTTTCCTGACCAATCTGCCATGTGGGACCTTGGTACCAGCTACATAGTTTTGGCTCTGACTGCAATAATCCGAATTCCCTCAAATTAAGGGTAGCTTTACTGTGGACTGGAACAGTCCAAATCCATTCCACAAAAGAATGGTAACAACAGTCAAGACAGACAAATCTTAGCAATCAGAAAGAGAGGGAATCAAATGCGTTGTAAAGAAGGTCAGGCATTTCCTGAACTTTGCTACGGTTCAGGTAGCAAACTACCCAGAAGCTGCTTTTATTTCCTTTAAATTTAGATTTGGAGATTTCTGTATCCAGGAACTGGTTCCTAGCACATTGTCAAAAGTGTTTTCCTTGGTCCACACGATAAAACTGGACCTACAAAGTCACGTCAGCACCAGGCCACAGGGTGCCAGCTCCTGGGCTCCAAATTAAAATACAAAAACACCTCGATTTTGGAAAATTTGGGTTCAGAGTGTTCTTTGTGGAATCATATCAAAAACAAGCAACCAATAAAATGCCAGACCTTCCCTGCGATAGCTTATGACTCCCTCCAACTTCTGGGATTGTTTTCTTGACTGGCAGGTGTTCCAAGTGAAATGGGCTACAGTTATCTGTACAGTATAAAATATCTATGAGGCAGAGACAGACTAGATTCCCTTCAAGCTACTTGTTGTCTGCTTATAGATAAAACTCTCTATGAGGGTGGTGGAAATGAAGGCGATGAATGATTTCAAAACAAAGCTGATAGGCACTTGAGGGAAATAAGCTTGCAGGGTTACAGGGATTGAGTGGGGCAATGGGGCTGATTGGATTGCTCTACAAGAGCTGGGCCATAATGACTCCATGACGGTTAATGCAGGATGATGTTTTCATGGTGATAATATTTCAATGAGTGGCGCTGATAATAAAAAGAATGGTGACTGAGATTTTGGTGGTTTGAAGTAGCTTCTTCAGTCATCAGAATCTTTCGACACAAAAGCACTTCTTGAAATTTTTAGCCAAATTTATTTGATGTACAATCATGGGTCAAAGGGCAGCAATCAGCTGCAAATTTCAGCAGCTGGAAATGTCTTCCTGCAACTTTAAGAGTTAGAATTTGCTAAAAATATGAAATAATTTATCAAAAATATATTTATACAAAATCCTAAAGCTAAATCAGTGAGAGTCACTTTGGATGTTGTGCAGTACAATGAGCAGCCTTGTGCTTACTGAAGTGATCTGAGCTCAAAGAGTCCAATGGGAGGAAAAAAGTAAACTTGGAACAGAAATGCATGGGATGCCCCAGTCAATGGAAAAAGAAAAGCCACTTAATTGTAAGATACTTATAAAGAGGCAGGTTGTAATGTAAAATTAATGTAAAACTCTCATTCTTTACCATACAAATATATTTTGTGATCCAGTAAATAATTTCAAAACATCCACTTCCTTTAAAGATCAGAATAAAGCACATACCTTCCTCTGGTAAATGGCAATCCAATCTGTAGTGGCAAACCACTTATGGTTCTTAATGTCATTCACACCATTTTTGAGATTCCCATATCGTTTGGTCAGATCTACCTGAAGCAAATTTCGCAGCAGATCCTTCAGGTCTGAACTGAAGTGAGAAGGGAACCGTACCTGAAAGAAGGCAACATATCAGTCAGATTTTGAGGACAGCAGCCTAAACCTGTGTTTGAACAACACATTTCACAAAACATATTAGAATTTTAGATTACTAACTACATTGCATTTTTCTCTAATTGAGAGAATTTCAACTTCCACATATCCCAAACTTCCTCACATCCCACAGTGGAAAGATCCAGCTGGGACATGGTCCCTTCCAGAAATTTGCATCTTTGAGAGGTCAATTAACCTTGCCTTGCCCCTGGTATACAAGGGCTGGTCCTAGGTGTGCCTTTAGCTCTCCACCTATAGGTGGTAGCAGAGATTCCAAGTATCAAGAAGAGTACGAAAACATAACTTCAAGTGTGTGCTGCACTATAGCAGTGGCCTCGTCAGTAACCACATCACCAACGTGCAGCCAGTAGTACTCTGTTACTGAGATAGCGATTCCAAGATTTCTTCATGTCTCAAAGCATTATTAATAGCAAAATTAATAGTCACTTTGTTAATTAAGGAAAATTGCAGGTTAATTAAGGAAATCCAGCACAGATTTGTTAAGGGAAAATTGTGTTTAACTAACTTGCTTGAGTTTTTTGATGAGGCAAAAGAGGGGGCTGATGTGTTGTACACGGACTTCCAAAAGGCATTTGATAAAGTAATGCACAACAGACTTGTGAGCAAAGTTAGAGCTCACGGAATAAAAGAGGCAGCAGCAACATGCATACAAAATTACCTAAGTGACAGGAAAGAAGCTCAATGGTGAAGGGTTGTTTTTCAGGTTGGAGGAAAGTTTATTGTGGAGTTTCCAGGGGGTCACTGTGAGGACCTCTGCAATTCCTGATATATATGTTAATGAAATAGTCATTTGGTAGCACAGAGCTTGAGTACTGCTGAAAACAAGAGTCCTGTCGAAACTTTCTGTCTTACGTTCATCAGGAGACTTTGCAAGAATACCAATATAAGAGGAAAACAACAATTTATATTGTATGAGAACAGTGTTGACTGGTTGGCAAGTGGACTTTGATTGATAGAGCTGTTGCCATGGAGAATGCACCAGTGAAGGTGACTGACAGTTAAGTACCAAGCATTGTTTGAAATTTAAAACCAAGCAGCTTAATTCTGTTTGGTCAAGGCATTGCCCTGAGGAATGAGTCAGTTTGTTTAGCTGAAATAGGCACAATGTGTTTTCATGTCCTTTCTGTCTGCAAAGAACAGGGCCCTGTGCATTAATATATGTAGGTTCCTGTACACACAAATGCATCACACTGCGAGCCAGACTGACAATCTTAAATTGGTTGTCAGGGTAATTCTTAGCACACAGGATTATTTAGCAAATGTTGTCCAACTGCAGAATCACGCCTTACATTGGGCACTTTGTTTTGAGTTTTGCAAGCACGGGCTGGTTGGGTACGGTCTGTACTCTGCCTGTTGCAAACAGCGGCTAGGACACATTGTTGGATATGATCCGCCAGTCTTTGGGATGTACAGCTTACATACCTAGCATTACACTGGCACGGAAATTCACATACCACATTACTCATCTGTGCGATAGGCAGAATGCCTTTTTGGCTTGACGGCAGCATCCTGTTAGTGACAAATACCACTCGTGTTGCTACTGCATAGCTGCAACGTGAAACAACTAACTTCACCTCTTGCTCATATACCTTGCTCATTGAACTTATGACCTTGGCAATGCACACAATTGAGTTCAGTTTTAATGACACCATATATGCCCAAATAGGTGGTGTTGTCATGGGATCCCCTCTCGGTCCAGCTCTGGCAGACATCTTTGCTGGGTTCCATGAGAAATGCCTTCGATGGAATGACCCCTAACCACCTACATGCTTGCATGTTTCCGATGTGTGGATGATAAGTTCGTTATATTTCACGGGTAATCTGAGGTAGACTGGTCACTTTTCAGAGCCAAACGTAGGCCCGTTCATGAGTTTGCGTGATATACAGTGTGAAATGATCTGATCAGGGTAGCCATTATCTCGCTGGATGCATTTGATGCGCCCTATTTCAGTGCAAAACTTGCATGGTGAGCTGATTTACCCATTTACAAGGTTGCCGATAAGGCCAATCTTATAGCATGTGGAACTGTAAGATTCCCAACACGTGCATTGATCAGTGAAGGTGGGCTTACATTTAGACCGTGGCAGAGAGCCCCTGGCAGACTTCTCAACTAGCATGTCAAGGAAGTGGAATTCATTTGACTGCTCCATTTTAAAAGGTGAATTTGAGCGCAGGATGGAGCCCATTAAGACATACAAGCAAATTATTACACGCAGCTGCGGATTTAAATATAACGAACTTATCATCCACACATCGGAAACATGCAAGCATGTAGGTGGTTAGGGGTCATTCCATCGAAGGCATTTCTCATGGAACCCAGCAAAGATGTCTGCCAGAGCTGGACCGAGAGGGGATCCCATGACAACACCACCTATTTGGGCATATATGGTGTCATTAAAACTGAACTCAATTGTGTGCATTGCCAAGGTCATAAGTTCAATGAATACTGATTCACGTAATGGTGGGGAGTCTAGATCGTCATAATATAGCGCTGCCGCACAAATATCTATGGCTTCCTTAAGTGGAACATTGGTGAATAGGCTAGCAATGTCAAATGAGCACACGGACAGCATTGCTAGCGATATGCAAGTCCTGTATGGCCTTCGCAAATGTGAAGGAATCCTTCATCGTGTATGTGGAAAACTTTCTCAAAACTAGTTGTAAATATTCGTCCAACCAATGGGCCAATTCATGTTGTGCTGAACCAGTCATAGATAAGATGGGGCATAAAGCAACATCACTTGTGTGTGTCTTGAGCAGCCTATACATACGTGGATGCAGTGAGCCTCGAGGACAAACTGCATTTCACTCAGCACTCATTGCTCTTACACAAGTCCAGCAAGCATCTTTTTTAGCTTACTTCCGAGCAAGGCTGTCCAATCATGTTGAGTGGCAGGTCCAATGGATACAAATTTGGGCCCATCATTAAGAATGGCGTGCATCTTGTTGATAAAGTCACGCTTTTTAAGGACGACTATTTCAGTCCCTTTGTCAGGTTTAATGATGTGTATGTCCAGGATGGTCTTAAGGCCTCACAATGCTGCGAGTTGGTCGAGATGCATGTGAAAGTCAGACAGATCGTTCGGAATCCCACAATGTGCGTTTGCGAGATCAGCTAAGTGTGCTTTCAGGGGTGGTTTGTGGCGGGACAGCTGGGGGCAGGGGAGTTTGAACTCAGCAAATACCTCTTCCCGTTTGGGAGGAAGGTACACCAAAATTGAAACCACGCCCAAGAACAAACTCCTCACTTTCTGGAGTTGACGGTCAGAGAGATTTGTTACGTGTTTAGTGGCGTTAATTGCGTTGCCAAACCACAATATTAATGACTTAGACTTTGGTGTACAGGGCACAATTTCAAAATTTGTGGATGATATCAAACCTGGAAGCATTGTGAATTGTGAGGAGGATAGTGTAAAACCTCAAAAGGACAGACAGGTTTGTAGAATGGGGGGTCAAGCAGCAAATGAAATTTAATGTAGAGAAGTGCAGTGATTCATTTTGGTAGGCAAATGAGGAACTGTATAAAATAAAGGATGCAATTCTAAAGGGGGTGCAGGAGCATAGGGACCTCGGGGAATATTGTCCACAAATCATTGAAGGTGGCAGGACAGGTTGAGAGAGCTGTTAATGAAGTGTGTGGGAGACTGGAATTTATAAATAGAGACAGAGTATAAAAGCAAGGAAGTTATGATAGACCTGTATAAAACACTGGCTCAGCCTCAACTAGGAGTGTTGCATCAAGTTCTGGGCACCGAAGATATGAAGGCATAAGAAGGCAGAAAGGACTCATGAGAATGTTTCCAGGAATGAGGAACTTCATTACATAGATAAGATTGGAGAAGATTGGGCTGTTCTCCTTGGAGAAGAGAAGGTTGAGAGGAGATTTGAAAGAGTATTTAAAATCATGAGGGGACTGAACAGAGTAAACAAAGGGAAACTGTCCCCAATGGTGGAAGGATCGAGAAAAGAGGTTTAAGCTAATTGGCAAAAGAAGCAATAGCAACATGAGGAAATTTTTTTTTTTTTTTACATAGAGTGGTTAGGATCTGGAATATACTGCCTGAGAGTGTGGTGGAGGGAGGTGCAATCATGGCATTCAAAAAGCAATTGGATCATTATCTGAAAATAAATAACTTGCAGGGATATGGGGAAAAAGCGAGGGGAGGGGGGGCACTCGCTAAATTTCTCTTGCACAGCCAGCATGGATAGGACAGACCGAATGGCCTCCCTCTGTGCCATAATGATAACGATGATATGATTTCAGACGGATTAATGGGAATTTACAAACGGGTCAGCAGTTAGCACACAGCACGGTCCCACAAACAGAAAATGACCAATTGATCTATTTAGATAGTGTTTCTTGAAAGATGAATGCCAGGCCAGCCAGGACATCAGGAGAATTTTCTTACTCTTCTTTAAGTAGTGCCATGGGATCTTATGTCCACCTGAACAGGGAGATGGGACTTGTTTTCACATCTCATTAGAAATACTAAACCTGGGACATGGCAGTGCACGCTCAGTAGCATCATGATGTTGAGTAATAGGGCTTGATCCCATCAACTTCTAACCCACAGGTAACAGTGCTGCCAAATATGAGTTAAGCTGACCCTCAATGGACTTGAGCAATTTTTTAAAAATTGGTTTGACATCATATTCCATATGCTTGAAGCTAGTTTTTAAGAAAAGGAGCAAATAATTTCCCAAGCAAATCTCTTAAGCCACTGAGGCCATTAAGTTATAATTTAGTGAACACAATCATCATTGTCCCATATACATCAATTTCTGAAAGAAGCCCAATTATTGGTGAATTAACTGATCTCACTGGATAAAGAACAGTGAATACAGCAGTTGGCAAATTTTGGGTGGAGGCACAAAAAGACAGGGCATTTCTTCTTGTAGCCAACTAAACTTTCTTTTCCCTCCACATGTAATCCTGGACAGTGAGTGCTGACAAACAAATTGCTGGCGTCTGTGAACAGCAAGAAGCTTTCTTCACCTGAACATTTTCCAGCGGGAATCAATGAACAGCTAGTAGGCATGGAAGCCTGTTTCTCATCATAGCCGATTGTTGCATCCACTGCAGTATATCCACCCAAAAACTGGTGGGCATAAGAGAACACCTCTGAAGTTTAGCAACTGGTGCAGCGGATAAGGGCACTAAAAGATGAGGTGACACACAAACACCGGAAAGACAGATCCCTGTCAACCCATTGTAACAAAGAATGTGAGAATTGCCCATTCAAATATGCATTCTTGGACAAAATTGTTAAGATGATCCCACTTCACCTTTCCAGAGACGATCTTTTCATAGATCTGTATAGGCTGGTCTGCAAAGAATGGAGGATATCCAGCTGCCATTTCATAGATTAGAACTCCCAGTGCCCACCAATCCACTGCTTTGTTGTAGCCCTACAAAATGGAAAACACACACACACATTCAAGTATACTACACAGAGGAAGTAGTTGATTGTTACATTGTGCCAGTTTCCTGTTTAAGTTATGGAAAATTATCAAGCAGAAAAACTGCCCAGCTTGAACGGAAACTTATGAAAGAAAGACTTGAATTTACATACATTCTTTTCACAACTTTCAGAAATTTGTTCAAGTGCCTCACATACAATTTATTTTGAAATTCGGCAGCTGTTACGTGGGCAAGTTATAATGTCGTACGCCAACATGAATGAGAAGTCGGAAAGGCAGGTTTCTTGAGTATTGTGAGGTCCGTTCCTGCCTTGAGTTTACCTTGCTGAGAATAATCTCTGGAGCCAAGTATTCTGGAGTTCCACAAAGCGTCCAAGTTCTGCCCTTTACCCTTTTTGCAAAACCAAAATCTGTGACCTACAAAAATATGAGATTAACATTAAATCAACATTAGTTGAAACAAACTTTTTCTCAGCGCAGTTTCCATTTTACAAAAAAGTATAAGCTACATAAAAAGACAACAATCATGAAAAATAATACGGAATAGCCAGGTCTTTGCATAGTATAGACAAGGTTTTGCTGAAAAAGAGAGACATGTCAAAGCTTTTCATCTTGCACACAGCAGAACAATTGGCAGGAATATCAATATAAGGGGAAAACAACAATTTATACTGTATGAGAAGAGAGTGCCGATTGGTCGGCAAGTGGACTCTGATTGGTAGGGGTGTTGCCTTTCCCTAATTACCCTGAGGGTGTTAAGAGCCATATATAAGCTAACCGGATAGGGGCAGCCTGCTCTTGTTTCTGAAGGACATTAGCGAACCATATGAGTTTATAATGATCTGGCAGCTTTCATGGTTATTTTATCTTGTGCCAGCTCACTAATTGCAAGATATTTAATGAACTCAATTTCCCAGCCTGTCACGGTGCCATTTGAACTCTCAACTTGGAGATTGCTGATCCAGTACCATAATCGCTAGATTATCACACTCATACATTTTACAGGGAAATAGAAATGAAAGTGGAATGTGATCCCCAATGCATTTGGTGAAAATTCCTGGAAATGTACCCCAGCATGAGCCAGTTCATTCAGGAAGAAGTGAAGAGCAGGGGAAGAAGTAAGTTGGTGCACAAATCACATCTCTAGGAAGACGTCATAAAAATCCGTTTGAAGTTAAGACTTATGGACTTGATTTTGTTGTGCATGGCACATCACAAAAGATCATTAGGCTGACAGCAGTTTTAATTTATACTGAAATAGTTGGTGCAATTAGCACTGGCTCAGGAATAAAAGCCACAGTCCTAATTTATACTTTTGATATAAATCAATCAGTATAGTGAAATGTCAAAAATGGGTAACTAAATATGATAATATAATTGGCAGAGTTGGATTGCCACTCCACTCTGGGTTTTTTTTTTACATCAAAATCCTTTCAATCTTTTCTTGCCTGATCTTCCAACTCAGGGTAGTGAGAACTGTGTAGTGTAGCACGCTCCTGAGGCCTTCTGTCAAGGGCTGCTGAGTTGGGCGCAAAAAGTCCATGTCCTCTTTCTTATGGCACCAGCAGTCAGGGTAGGGGAGGGGGTGTGCGCAGTGTTGGGGGTGGTGGGGATGCACACAACTGGGGGAAGATGTTGGGGATGCGCAGTCTTGGGGGTGGCGCACAGTCACAGGAGAGGGGTTGGTATCGGATACCAAAGTCGGGTGAGGTGTCGTCAGTGGGGGGGGGGGGGGGGGGGGGGCGCGGGGAGGTCCCATGTGGGTCGGGGATGGTAGGGTTGTCCCACCGAATTGGGGGCTGGATACAATAGCTACCCAGAAGCTACATTTGGTTCTATTTCTTTAACATTTTCTGCGTATCTATTACTGTAACACAGTCGGAACCATCCGAGTCTGCGACTTAAATCATATTTTCAGATGATCCCCAGTGCAGGACAATTACCCGCCAGAAGTCTGAACTTCCCGGGCAACTGTTGTGTGATCCCTACCTGGAAACTTGCGGGGAAGAGCGGGGAGGTTCCTCAGTGAACCTTTAGGGTACTCCCCCAGATACACAGCCCTGGAGCTTGCAAGTTACAGGCCATTGCACTGTTATTCAGCAACATAAAATGCAAAGTAACTGCGTATCAGGTCCTCTTCAGTGTTCTAATGTTAAATAAATCCTCCATGTTGCAACTAATTTGTAAAAAACATTTATATAGATCAGGCCAGCAGGATCATTTGAGGGGGTGGTCATCCCTGCCCTTTTGGGAGCTGCCCCTGGCCTAAGTAAGGGTCCCAATGCTCTGAGTTACAAGTCTTGGTCAACGACAAAGCCCAGTGAATTTTCAGGGGTGATGGCGAAAAAGCTAGAACCTCAAGGGGCAATGACTGCTTATAGGTACAAGATCTTCGGGTCGAGGACTTGTTTCTTTTAAGCATATGTGAGCAAGGCGATGGGAAGACACTTCATGTATTCCGTTCTCGAGTCCTATTTCTCACTGATACTGAAAATGGGAGCAACTTAAGAGGAAAGTGCAAGACTGTGGGGTGTGGGGAGATGAGCAGATAGTGATATAAATGTACATATTTATATTAAAGTTAAAATGCGAGTGTGCACTTGTCAAAACTTTTGGTCACTCTTTTATGTCAATGTTTAACTTTGAAAGTTTTTAATGCAGCATTTAACTTGAAATCTCTATGCAAACAGTTGGCTGTAACAGTGTAGGTATAGTTTCTCTCTCAATTCCCAACATAAAAAGAATGCATTCATCAACTGATCATGATCAATGCCCCAAAGAATTTAACAACTTTGTATTTAAAAAAAAAAGTTTTAAATCAAGGGACCACAATTCATCTCTTAAATCAGGGTTGTGATCTTACTTCACAGTCACAATATTGCAACGGAGCTTTCACACATTCTCAAATGAATTGATTTAATAAACTACGTAAAGACAGGTTCACTAAAATGTCTTTCCTTCAGGGGGTTGGGAAGAGGGTAATTCAGAGGCTGCTATAGTTACCTGTCGCTGGTTGGGATCACACTGCAATAAAGTTAACTAGATTTTCAAAAGGGAACTAATGTAAGCAAAGTAAGTTGCAATTATGGAAAACACTAAATGGAAAGTGTAATTGCAAAAGCTCTTTCCTCTTTTTATAATGTGTTAATGATTATTCAAGGTAACTTTTGAGTTTGCCAATTTGAGTTTTAAATAAATGACAAGAATTTCAGAGATTATACCTCACTGCAAGCACCTTACCTGGATATACCCTTGTTGGTCAATTAAAAGGTTTTCAGGCTTCAGGTCTCTGTAGATGAGGTCTAGTGAATGGAGGTACTCAAAGGTCAGGACTATCTGAGCTGCATAAAACCGTGCGTGAGGTTCACTGTAAAAGGAAGATCAATTAGATTACATTATAATATTCAGTAAGTAACTTAACCTAATATTTCAATTAGTAGGCCAATATCAAAAATGCTGGATATGATTACATATCTATTACATACATAAAGATCAAAGCAATTGCACTTATTTACCACATTACAAAGTTAACTAACCAAAGGAGTTGTCGACAATTCTCCCTGCTAAGAGTTGTCATTTGAACTTTCATTAAACAACATGGCTACAGAGTGTTAGGTCCCTTCTTTATAAAGAAGGGGCTGATTGCGAAGGCTAGTTGAAGTTGTTGCCTTTTTTCTTAATCTCAGCTGTTTTAGCAAAACTTTAGTGAAGACACATTTCTTCCTGCACCCCACCATCAACCCAGGGCATTTGCAGCCAGACAGTAAATTTGCCAGTGATTGGCGTCAATGCTCAAGTGCAGAAGCTCCTTTTGCTCTCTATCATTCTATTCCGCCCTTGTAAGTGACAGATACAGAGCGCCTCCAAGGAATTCAACAATAAGCATTATCACCATGAATAGTTTGGAAATAGTTTGGATTCTCAGTATTTATAAGGGAACTGTAGGATAGTGGATAAAAGCACACTACATAACCTGATCATTTTCCTAAATCCGAAACACAGAATCTCAAAGCTCAGCCAAATTAATTAATAAGGGCTCAACCTTCAATCTAGAAGACTGAGTTTTTTAAAAATGTATTCATTTGTTCATGGGATGTGGGTGTTGGTTGCTAGGCCAGCATTTATTGTCCATCCCTAATTGCCCTTGAGAAGGTGATGGTGAGCTGCCTTCTTGAATCGCTGCAGTCCATGTGGTGTAGGTACACCCACAGTGCTGTTAGGGAGGGAGTTCCAGGATTTTGATCCAGCGACAGTGAAGGAACAGCGATATATTTCCAAGTCAGGGTATTCCATCACACTTCTGACTTATGCCTTGGAGATTTTGAGGGGGGGGGGGTGTGGGGGGAGGTGGTGCAGTCAGATGGTGAGCAGGATTCCTAGCCTCTGACCTGCTCTTATAGCCACAGTATTTATATGGCTAGTCCAGTTCAGTTTATGGTTAATGGTAACTCCCAGGATGTTGATAATTGTCAAGCAGGTTCAAACTTCTTCAAATTTACCAAATTTTTGGTATTCAGTATACTAAAACCAAAACCTCTGTAAAAGGGTGTACTACCATTTGCATCAATAGACACACAAAATTCTATGCATAGGGTATTGCTCGTACAGATTGTTCGAGAGAGTTGACAATCAAAATGCATAAATTAAAGGTAATAAATTACTATCCTAAAAATGTATCTGTAGAATTTGGGTTATCAGACCAAAATGAGTGGAATTAATTATTACAGACACTCCCCCTTCCACACAGGTATAGATTCAAAAAGACATTTTTGGACCGTTTTCAAGTTTAAGATGATTTCATCCATTGGGGCACATGATCTAAACCTTACCTGAACCTTCCGATTCTTCTAAGATGTGAAAACATTTCACCACCTGGCACGTACTCCATCACCATATACAAGTTAGAATTGTCCTAAAACACAGTAATGAAAGGTATTTTATAAACTAGATAGTAGACATGAACACTAAAGAGATAATTGTTTCCACCCTCTTAAATAGCAAGTACCATAAGAATATTTTATGTAAACATTTGCTGACTATCTTAAATAGCACTTGGGTTATACGAGTTTGACGATAGGACAGCTTGCAATAAAAGGTGACAAACACCCATTAAGCTCAGGCAGCAGTGTATTAAATCAACTCCCGTAATAGGAACATAGGACTTTGGAACAGGAGTGGGCCTTTCAGCCCTTTGGGCCTACTCTGCCATTCAATAAAATCATGGCTGATCTGGTTGCGGTCTCAACCCCACCTTCCTTCTGGCACCCATAACCTCCAAATACTACTACTATCAAAAATCTGACTCGGCCTTAAATAAATTCGATGTCCCAGCCTCCACTGCTTTCTGTAGAGAAGAATTCCACAGACTAACAACCCTCTGAGAGAAAACATTACTCATCTCTGCTTTAAAGGGAGGACCTCTTAATCTTAAATTTTGTCCCCCAGTTTTTGTCTCCCCACAAGAGGAAACATTCGACTGGTACCCAACCTATCAAGTCCCCCCCAGGATCCTATATTTTCAATAAGATCACTTCTCATTCTTCTAAACTCCAATCGGTACAGACTCAACCTGTTTAAACTTCTTTCGTAAGATAAGCTCTTCACCCCCAGGAATGAGTCGAGTGAACCTTCTCTGAAGTGCTCCGAATGCAATTATATCCTTTTTCAAGGATTTGCTTTAAAAGGATGACACATTGTGGAAAGGGATATTATTCTTCTTCCATGTTTTATGTTACTCTGATCTCTTATTAAGATTAAACAAGGCAATTAGGCAAGCAAAAGAACTTAACCATTTTTGATAAGGTGAACTTATGAATAATTTTACAGATATGATCAACGCCCGCTTCCTCAAGAGGGCGAAACAAAATAGTACAGGTGGCTAGATTGGCTTTACTAGTAAGTAGGCCATCAGGAACCATTAATAACCAGGAAGTTTGTCAAAACTTTATCAGGCAGTTCAAAGTGAAATTAAAGCTCATAAATAATTAAGTTTGTGGAAGTCTTTCGGACCGCCATGACAAGAGGTCAAAGGAGGTGATAAAGCAGGAAAAAAAATCCTAGAGAATAAAATATTTTAACATCTTAAGGCAAGTGCAATCTCTGAAAGTAAATAATATAGCAGCACTAAGATTCATAACCACTGGAAGAGATGGTCAAAGCTAATCAGGGTCAAAAATATTGAAAAAAGATATGACAACCAGTAGCAAGGGCTAGATGGTATAAAGGTGCACTGTAACAGCAACGAGTTATTGGAAGAATATATACCGGTGGGTTGTTAGAATTAAATGTCCATAGAACATTTGGATGAAACAGGATAAACTGTGGATTCATTAAGGAACGGCAAAGAAACAAGCAAGCTGCTGGGTCGATAGTTTTAGGGGTCCATAAATCAAAACCAAAACTGATCCTGATATTCAAGAAAACAATCCATGGGATTGTGAATTATAGATCAGTTGGCCTAGCATCAATCCTGGGGAAAATGTTTGAGCGCTGTACAAGGGATGTTATTAACGCTGATCCATTAGTAGAATTCAGCACATTAGCTTCCCCCTACCACTCACACTACTCATATATGGAGCAGGTTTTGGTCTAGTTATGAAAATTGTTGACATTAAGCTTGTCCTGAAATGGCTATTTGAGAAGAGATTTTGAATCACTCAAAGGATTCAGCATCAAATGGATGGTCTGATGGTAGATAAATTTCATCTGGATTCACATAGGCTGTGCACGATAGAGGATACAGGATATCCATACTTGATTACAGGCCATACAACTTAACTGGTCTATGCTGGATGAATAGATGTTAGTTTTCAATCATGCTTAAACAAAAGATTTCAATTTAGAAATGAAAATCTTCAATTCAAAGCTGATCATGTATTGGAGTGATCTCAAGATTGGTTGAAGTGATCTAGAGCAAAACAGGCATGAGAAAAAAATCTAGTTAGCAAACACTGACCAACTTGGTTATATAAGCCTGAATGAAATTGGTGGCAGATAGAGTCCAGAGGCAAAACAAAGCAGTTTCCATGAGTGTCTCCCTCCCTCTCAACTTGGTATTCATTCCCTCCCTCCACTGGTACACTGTGGCTGCTGTTTATTATGTACAGGGCGTACTCCAGCAACTCAACAGACTGCTCCAATAGCATCTCCCCACCCCAAGGATTCTAGGATTGAATAGGACCAGAGTAGCAGTATCATCAGAACACAATCTCAAAATCATGGAAAAAAGACATGTCAAAGCATTTGGTCTTGCACTCATCAGGGCATGCGCAAGAATACCAAATGTAGAGGGACCAACAATTTATACTGCACGAGATCAGTGTGCTGATTGGTTGGCAAATGGACTCTGATTGGTAGAGGCCATGGAAAATGCACCAGTTAACTGATGGACAGTTAATTGCTAAGCTTTAAGTTCAAACCAGGCAGGGTGACTGTGATTGGTCAAGGCATTGCCCTGGGAAATGAACCAGAGAATGGCCGTCACTTATTTTGTTCAGTTGAAGCAGGCGCAATATGTGTACATGCTCTATCTGTCTGCAAAGAACTGTGTATTAATGTATATAGCTTCTAGCACATGTAAGTGAGCCACACTGTGAGCCCGACTGATAATCTTAAATTGGTTGTCATGTAACTCTTAGCACGACCAGGACTGTTTAGCAAGTGTTATCCAATTGTGGAATCACATCTAATGTTGGGCACTGTATTCTGAGTTTTGCAAGCAATAGCTGGTTGGGTACGGTCAGTACTTTGCCTGTTGTGAACAGCCGAAGGGACATACTGTTTGATACGATCCATCAGTCTTTGGGACATACGGTCTACATAACTAGCATCACACTGGCACTGAAATTCATTTACCACAGTACTCATTTGCATGGTAGGCAGAACGTCTTTTCGGCTTGACGGCAGCATCTGTTAGTGGCGAACACAACTCGTGTTGCTATGGCATAGTAGCAGGGTGAAATGGCTAGCTTCAACTGTTGATCAAATTTCTGAGACACCTTACCCTTCGAGGGTAATTAGAGGTAGACTAGGCATGTTTCAGGGTCAAAGGTGGCCTTAGGCCCATGAGTTGACACGACATACATGATATGATCATGTGAATGATCTGATCAGGATAGCCATTATCTCGCAGGATGGTTTTGATGTGCTCTGTTTCAGCATCAAGCTTGCAGGTGAGCAAATGGCTTGGGCCGTATTTATGAGGTTGCCAATAAGGCCAATTTTACAGCATGTGGAACAGTAGGGATCCTAATGCACATACTGATCAGTGAAGGTAAGCTTGTGGTAGATGTTAGTAGAGATCCCCTGGCAGGTTTCTTAACTAGCACATCAAGGAAAGGGAGCTCATTTGACTGCTCCATTTCCAAAGTGAATTTGAGCGCAGGGTGGAGTCCATTAAAGGTATGAAAGGAAATTCTTACACGCAGCTGCAGATTCAAATATAGCAAACGTACCGGAAATATACAACGGGTAGGAGTTTAGGTGTCATTCCACTGAAGCCCAACAAAGATATTTGCAAGAGCTGGGCCTAGAGGGGATGACTTGGCTGATTTTCACATGCAAAGCGAATATCTGGTAGTGTTGTGAGGCCTCGAGGCCAACCCAGGCATACATATCTGTAAACCTGATAAAGGCACTGGAATAGTCATCCTTAACATCCTTGACTATAATCAACAAAATGCACACTATTCTTAATGATGGGTCAAATTTCATATCCATTGGACCTGCCGCTCAGCACGAATGGACAGCCTTACTCGAAAGCAAGCTAAAAAAAAAAGTGCTTGTTGGACTTGTGTAAGCGCAATGAGCTGTCAGGCGATATACATGATAGGATTTGTTCTCACGGCTCACTGCATCTGCGTATGTATGGGTTGCCAAAGACACACAAAAGTGATGGCCCTTTAAGCCTCAGCTTATCTATGACTGGTTCTGCACAACATGAATTGGTCAAATGGTTGGGTGAGTTATTACAACCAGTTTTGAGAAAAGTTTCAACAGATACTGTGAAGGATTCCATGACATTTGCGAAGACCATACAAGACTTGCATATCGATAGTGATGCTGGGTCCGTGTGCTCCTGTGACATTGTTAGCCTACTCACCAATCTACTGCTTAAGGAAGCCTTGGACATTTGCACCGCAGCACTGTATCATGGTGATCTAGACCCGCCGCCATTGTGTGTCTCAGTATTCGTTTAACTTGCGAACTCAACCAGTCGCGCAGTTGAGTTCAGTTTTAGCGACACCATGTATGCCTAAATAGAGTGTTGCCATGGGATTCCTCTCTAGGCCCAGCTCTTGAAAACATCTTTGTTGGGTTCCATGAGAAACGAGTCTTTGACGGCAAAACACAATCTCCTACCCCTTGCATATTTCTGATATGCAAATGATACATTTGCTATATTTGAATCTGCAGCTGCATGTAAGAATTTTCTGACATACCTTAATGGGCTCCATCCTGAGCTCAAATTTCAGCTTTGAAATGCAGCAGTCAAATGAGCTCCCTTTCCTTGATGTACTAGTTGAGAAATACGCTACCATCTACTGCAAACCAACCTTAACTGGTCAATATATGCATTGAGATTCCTACAGTTCCACAAGCTATAAGATTGATCTTATCGGCAACCTTGTAAATAAGGAACGAGCCATTTGCTCACCCTGCAAGCTTGATGCTGAAAAAAGGGCACATCAAAGCTGCCCTGTGAGATAATGGCTACCCCGATCAGATAATTGCTCGCTGCATATCGCAGAAACTCATGAATGGCAGCCATTTTCAGTCCTGAAAAGTGCACAGTCTATCTCCGATTATCCTGGAAGGGTAAGGTGTCTCAAAAATTTGAGCAACACATGAAACTAGCCATTTCATGCGACTACTATGCAGTAGCAATATGAGTGGTATTCGCCACTAACAGGATGTTGCCATCAAGCCAAAAAGATGTTCTGCCTGCCACACGAATGAGTAGTGTGGTATATGAATTTCAGTGCCAGTGTGATGCTAGGTACATAGGCTGTATGTCCCAAAGACTGGCAGATTGTATCAAACAGCATGTCCCAGCCACTGTTTGCAACAGAGGCAAAGTACTGACCGTACCCAAACTGGCCGTGCTTGCAAAACTCAGAAGTATCCAACATTAGATGTGATTCCATGATTGGACAACATTTGCTAAACAGTCTGGGTGTGCTAGGAATTATGTTGACAACCAATTTAAGATTATCAGTGGGGCTCACTTACTCGTGCTAGAAGCTACATATATTAATACACATAGCCCTGCTCTTTGAGAAAGCAAGAACATGTACGTGTCTGTTTAACGGAACAAAATAAGCGACAGCCATTCTCTGGTCCATTTCCCAGGCAATGCCTTGACCAGAGTCAATCTACCTAGTTTGAATTTAAACAAAGCTTTGCAGTTAACTGTCAGTCATCTGTTAACTGATGCATTCTCCACGGTGATGTCTCTACCAGAATCTACTGACCAACAAGTCAGCATTCTCATCTCATGAAGTAAATATTTTGTTCCCTTTACATTTGGTAGTCTTGTGAATGCCCTGATGTGAGACGAAAAGCTTCAACATGCATCTTTTTTCAGCGATACTCAAGGTCTGTAACTCTAAACGACTAATTTTATAACCTAAAAACTTGGTTCTATCATTATTAATATCCCGGGAATTCTTATCTATACTGTTGTAGGAGTACCATCACTACAAGGGCTGTGGGCAGTACAAGACAGATCCGCTATCTCCTCAGGAAACTAGGAATAAGCAATAAGTGTGGTATTGTAAGTTTTTAAAAAAGTGCACAAACATTTGACATAACTATCTAGATTTCCAAAAAAGATTGCTACTGAAAATGAAAGCAGTGGGAAAAATGAGCACGTTGGAAAGGAATTGTTTGGGCAAAGTGAAAAATCCAGCAGATACTTATTAGAGAATGGCCTCAGAATGTAGGGAAAGGCCGGATTGCTGTGCCAGAGGGAACCCTAGCACTAATCCTACTATTTCTAATCTTGAATAAATCTAATGCAAACTATCCAAATTTGAATATGACACTGAACTAGGGGGCACAGCTGGGTGAAAAGAAGCGATAGTGCAGAGGATTGTCAAAGGATACAACGGGATATAGATTGGTTGGAGACTTGGGCAGAGAAATGGCAGATGGAGTTTAATCCGGACAAATGCGAGGTAATGTCTAGTACAGGTAGGAATTATACAGTAAATGTCAGAACCCTTAAGTGCATCGATGGGCAGAGGGATCCGGGTGTACAGGTCCACAGGTCACTGAAAGTGGCAACGCAGGTGGATGGTAGTCAGGAAGACATATGGCATGCTTGCCTTCATCGGCAGGGGTATTGAGTACAAAAGCTGGGAAATCATGCTGCAGTTGTATAGAACTTTGATTAGGCCACACTTGGAATATTGGGTGCAATTCTGGTCGCCACATTACCAGAAGGATATGGAGGCATTGGAGAGGGTGCAGAGGAGGTTTACTAGGATGCTGCCTGGTTTGGAGGTTATTAGCTATGAGGAGAGGTTGGAGGAACTCGGATTGTTCTCACTAGAGCGACGGAGATTGAGGGGCAACTTGATAGAAGTTTACAAAATTATGAGTGGTACGGACAGAGTAGATAGTCAGACGCTTTTTCCCAGGGTAGAAAAGTCAATTACTAGGGTACATAGATTTAAGGTGAGAGGAGAAAAATTTAGAGGAGATGTGCGGGGCAAGTTTTTTACGCAGAGGGTAGTGAGTGTCTGGAATTCGCTGCCAGAGGAGGTGGTGGAAGCAGGTACGATAGCGGTGTTTAAGAGGCAGCTTGACAAATACATGAATAGGATGGGAAGAGGGGGATACGGACTCCGGAAGTGCAAAATGTTTTAGTTTGACGGGCAATATGATCGGTGTAGGCTTAGGGGGCCAAAGGGCTGTACCCTTTCTTTGTTCTTTATCCACAAACCTACAAGTAGAATTACATAAAAACGGCAGATGAAATTCAGTGCAGATACATACAAGGTTCTACATCTGAGGACAATTGGATATCACATTATGAATGGTGGAGGTTAAGGTGAAATAGAAATGGATTTGAGACTAACAGTGGATCTGACACTTAACCTGTCAAATCACCTTGAAGCAGGAGTAAACAAAGCAAACAGAATATAAAATTATATTGTTAGAACTATGCAGTATGTGTCCTGTTCCACAGAGAGCTCTGGAGGCTGGGTCATGAATATATTCAAGGCTGACTTGGACAGATTTTTGATTTACAGGGGAGTCAAAGGTTATGGTTGATGGCGTTTGGCGGGGTGGGGGGGTGTGCAGAAGGAAAGTGATTTTATTGAATGGCAGAGCAGGCTTGTTGGGCCAAGTGACCACTCCTGCTCCTATTTCTCACAATCTTATGATCTGCTAAAATGATTTAGTACTTTGCCCAGACAATACCTTGAATGCCATGTTTATTATTCACCAAGACATAAGGGAAATAAGAACTAGGGTCGCAAGGAATATCCTTTCCACCTACATCTCCCCCACGATCTCCCCAACACAACCTCAGCATTGCATAAGTGAAACTGACTGCCATCTAAAACTGCTGATACTGTGTTAACACCTTACAAAGCAGGCAGGGTCTGGCAGAGTTCATCGGGACTTGTTTTTAGACTGTGGGCGTTGCTGGCTAGGCACTCATCCAGGCAAGTGGACAGATTCCATCACACTTCTGACTTGTGCCTTGTAGATGGTGGTCTGGTTTTGCAGAGTCAGGGGGCAAGTTACTCGCTGCAGGATTCCTAGCCTCTGATCTGTTCTTATAGCTACAGTAGATATGAAATAGTTAGCTAAAGTGAATTGTACAAGGTCTCTGGCAGGAAAAATTGAATTGTTTTTTTTCTTATTTCACACTTCTGGATGTAATTGTAATTAATTTTAGACAGTGAAAAAGGTGGGTGCCGAAACAGCATCATCTTTGGCCTACATGGGACTCTGCTGCTTTGACTATAAATTTATGAAGTACTTTGCCAAGATTCAGTTCTGTCATTCATGGCTGATCTGTACCTCAACTCTAACAATGAAAATACAACTGTTACTTTTTAGCCACACAAATCAGACCTGGGTTGAAGGCAGGCAGGCAACTGCGGACAATTCCTCTGTTTCAATGAGCACTTCTCTGCAGTCAGCTAACATGAAATAGTGAAGCATGGTGTAATAATTTTCTCTCGCACCTGCTTGTCACTTCAACTCTATCCAGCGCTGTGCTGGATGTAGCAACCAGTAATCTTGGAGGCGCTCCAATGTAACGTCAGGCAGGTTAGAATTCAAATGCTAGCTTCAGGGTCCATAACACATTTCACAAGCTTAGCCTTTAATTCAAGAAATATCTAACTCGCAGGGACCCCCTTCAGTCTTTGAATGGAAACCAGCCTCCAAACAATTAATTGAGTTGTGATTTTATAAAATGAAGGAAGGTGTGCACTGGGGGTGGGGGAAACCATGAACTATAGAAAACAAAAAAAAATCAAAGCCCTGTTAATATCAGACACTCTGGCAGATCAAGTCAATTGGTTTTACATATTTTTGAGCAGGATGCAACAAGACTGCAGTACGTTGAAAGAGGCAAGGGACTCGGGGCAGACTCTGAATTGACTAAATCGTGGTGAAAGAGATTTGTCAGGGGTCACCATGGATTTCACTATCACCCATTTACCACACAATGCGATATGCGACTGCTCCAACCGGAGGGTTTTTGCTGTGCTCTCACTAGTGATGACAAACTGGGAGTTGACAGACCAATTCCAATCAACATGAGCAAAGAAGGACTCGCCACCAGTCAACAATCTGGAGCGTCTCCAGATTAAGTTTCATCTAACCTAATTAGTACAGTGGGGAAAACATAGATTGCCGATACTATTAGGAGCATACTTGAAGTCCTTGTGGTCTTCTATGTCTCAAGATGCATCGTGAAGCATGGTGGATATTGAAATTTTGAGTGTGGGGCCGTTTGATGTGTTGACAATGGCTGCCAGTGGAACCAATCTACGTCAGAGAAGGTGGACCTCTGCCTGATCTTTTCAATACCTATCTGCATCCTTTGGTTCTGGACTGATATATTTTTCAATGATGGGCATCATAAAGAAACATTAAGAGCTATAAAAAGGTAGTCACATTTATCATAATCTTTAAAACCGTATTTGAGACAAATTTGCAGTGTCAGTCGCATTAAAAATCTGCCACGGTAGATGAATTTGGATATAGTGGAACAATAATGAAAATCAAAAAAAATTATATACATAGACTGAAAAAGCAAATTAAGTGCTGAAAGTAATTGGAGTGAAAAGCTGAGGCGCCACGCTAATTCTCAAGGGTAATTGGGGATGGGCAACAAATACAGGCCTTACCAGCAACGCACATCCCATGAAGAGATAAAATAAATAATGGGTTAGCACTCTCATTTAACTTATGTGTGGAAAAGATAGATTGCCCTTTGCAGTGAGTCATTTCTCACACACTGGACAATGTGAAGGGTTACATTGGCAACATAATCAATGTCATGAAAGCCACTGGGGTAACTGCACCATTGACACATTTCCACTGCAAAAAAAACTTACCTGTCAATGTTGGTATCAAGAACTGTGTGAACGATGCCCAGGATAAAAAAATTATAAACGCAGCAACCTACTATACAAAATACACCTTACTGTACCGTTACAATCCAATTTGGGCAAGTCATGCCATGCCTTCTATAGAGTGAACAATGCCCTTTACTTCCATGCAAATTGACATGGTTTCAGTTTGCGATAAGGTGATCGATCATTTGTGGAATATGCCATACATCAATTCACTTTGAATGCAACCCCTTTATTTGGTTTCATCTGTACCTTATGCTGTTACCAAAGTGCACTTCAAAACAGAAAAGAACTGAGTTGTGCATGAGGGGGGATTGCCGCTTTAGTTAATATTCCGTTGGCAACTGATTAAAGGGCAATGAAAGGATCAGTTAATATTTATGGCCATAACCAGCATTGAAATGTTTTTCACTGATTTAGCAATGGAAGGGAGGCAACATGTAATAAAAACAAATGCCTAGATTGTTAAACCCTCATGAAGTACCAATAGTGGCAA
The DNA here is from genome assembly GCF_017639515.1 of Carcharodon carcharias. Lineage (NCBI taxonomy): Eukaryota > Metazoa > Chordata > Chondrichthyes > Lamniformes > Lamnidae > Carcharodon > Carcharodon carcharias. The sequence goes on along the minus strand of NC_054482.1, from coordinate 113,259,229 downwards.
CACATTTGTTAACAGCTTACAAACACACTGTACTGAAGTTTACATAATTAAGTCAATATATTATAGGTTTCCAGACATCTCATCAGAAATGCCTCAAATTCTGATAATAGAAAAACATGAACGGTCCAAGACTTTCTAATCCCACCCCACCCTTCACTCTGCAGCATTTAAAATCACGTTTTATATAACTGATTACAAGTTTACAACTCTACAGCAACAACCATATGGAGTTTCTTTAATTTACCACTTGGCAACTGACGGGAAAACACTTAGTATATTGCAGCATAATTCCAGAGAACAATCTTATTTAACCCCTTACAGCAAATTATAGACTTTGCTAATAAGCCGATAATGGTTGATAAGCACAAAGGATTTAAAAAACACTTGAACTTAAATGGAAAGACAATGAAGGCAGCTGTGCAACACTGTCCTTCCAAAGCCTGGTATGAATATTTACCTTAAAGGAATACTCCAATTTCACCAGAAATGGGAAATTAACAGCCTGCAATATTCTCTTCTCATTGAGCGTGTGTTCTATTTGCTTCAGTTTGACAACCTAAAGAAAAATGACATTACTTAACAACATGTCCATTGAAGCGATCACCACATTAATTTGTGTGGCAGTCTTTTACTTCATTGGAGCAACATAGTTATGTCGCAACAATTTAAACACTAAATCAAATTCAGGATAACCAGTGAATCTCAACTCAACAGACGTTCTCTAACAATAAGAATTCTGCTTTAAATTTGAATTGCCCCACCTTTAGGGGCAGGAGAAGAGAAATGAGTCTTGTTTAATGAGTTCCAATTTGAGTCAAATTAGTATGAACAGATGATGAAAATGTGGTAAAGTTTAAGTCCACACTTCATTGCTTTCTGTTTTCCTCCTGCTGCTCTCTGCTGCACAATAATGTTGATATCAAGACTCATCACATCATCTCCATTCTAGCTCACTCTTTCACAGGACCTCAAAACTGTCGAACTCCTTACCTCTCAATCTTCCCTTCCTTCTATAATCTACAGGCTTTTTAAAACGTGATCCTGGCATCACCTAACCACTGCGTGGTGAGTTATCTCGTCTTCTCTACTACTCTTTTCAACTTTGGTCCTGCATAGTGTCCTGCACTATGGGCCCTGGCCTTTCACATTTCACCTAAGTTTCTCAATAAAAAAGACAAGAAATTAATAAGAATGTTAAATAGACAAACATTAACTCTGAAGACACCAGATGGACAATGTGCACACAACATTCATTATTATTAAAGTTTTTTTTTAAAAAAAGCACCGTGTTGGTCGCTTTCTACCAAAGTGACTGGAAGTGCTAGACAGTCTCGGGCCTGCCAATTTTGGGAGTGGGAGATATTAGGCAGAGTCGCATTCCAACATTCCTTGCTGGGAATTGTCCTTGTGGAAATGGGATTCACTGTGGCTAGGATAACACCAACATATGGACCCCGTATGTGAAAATGGCAACACGGGATGAGTATGAAATTTGCCAAGATTAGAACACCATCCCAGCATATGATAGCAGCTTCTAGAGACTGGGGGAAAAAAAATACGTTCACACCATATATTTATAATAAGCCCATTGCTTTGAAAAGGTTACACATGTAATAGGACATTTTATAAAAAACAATTCCACTTTTAGCCCAGCTACAAACTGTTGCAGTAAACCTAGCAGTCAGTAGTTGGTTTGCTCTACACCAGACCACAAGGTGTCTCTACTTTCCTTCTTGTGTGTTTTTTTAAATTTATTCATTGATGAGATGTGTGCATCATTGGCTAGGCCAGCATTTATTCCCCATCCCTAACTGCCCTTGAGAAGGTTGTGGTGAGCTGCCTTGTTGAACCGCTCCATGTGGTGTAGGTACACCCACAGTGCTGTTAGGGAGGGAGTTTCAGGATTTTGATCCAGTGATAGTGAAGGAACAGTGATATAGTTCCAAGTGATTGCAGAGGGATGCAAGCATTATAGAGTAGTTATAATGGAGGTCTTTAATTACCCAAATGTAGACTGAGCCTGGGACAGTGGTAATGTAAAGGGCGGAGAGGGGCAAAAGTTCCTAGATTGTGTTCAGCAAAATTTTCTACAGCGCTGTGTGTCCAATCTAACAAGAAAACACTGTTGGACCTGGTTCTTGGAAATGAGGTGGGCCAAGTAGATCAAATGTCAGTGGGGGAACATTTAAGAGACAGTGATCATTGTACATGTTGGGACGATAGGCAATCCAGAGTAAAAATAATTAATTGGACGAGAGCTGATTTCAATGGGGCAAGAACAGAGCTGGGCCAGATAGACTGGAACGAAAGATTTTCGGGAAAAACTGTAGCTGAACAATGGGCTACCTTCAAAAAAGAATTGGTTTGGGCATGGTCAAGGTATATTCCATCGAAAGGAATAAGTAGGGCAAACAAATCCAGAGCTCTCTGGATGGAAAAGGAGATAGAAATTAAGATATAGAATAAAAAGTGTGCTTATGACAGGTGTCACGTAGAAAATACAACTGAGAACCAACAGGAATACAGAAGGTTCAGAGGGGAGGTAAAAAAGGATATTAGAGAAGCGAAGAGGGATTATGGTCAAAGACTGGCAGCCAACATAAAGAGGAATCCCAAGTCTTGTATAGGCATATAAATAGTAAAAGGGTGGTAAAGGGAGGGGTAGGGCCGATTAGGGACATAAAAGGGAATTTATGCATGGGCGGAGGGGCCATGGCTGAGGTATTAAATGAATACTTTGTATTCGTCTTTACCAAGGAGGTAGATACTACCCAGGGCATGCTGACAGACGAGGAAACTGTCGGTACTTGTTGACAAGGCACTGGGTCTGGATGAGGTGCATCCAAGGATGTTGAAGGATGAGAGTGTAGAAATTGCAGGGGCACTGGCCATAATCTTTCAGTCTTCCCTGGGCTCGGTGGGGCGGGGGGGGGGTGCCAGAGGACTGGAGAATTGCAAATGTTAAGCCCCTGTTCACAGAAGGTTGTAGGATAATCCCAGCAACTACAGATCAGTCAGTTTAACTTTAGTGGGCAAGATTCTAGGAACAATTTTTCAGGATAGAGTTAGTCACACGGAAAAATATGGGTTGATAAGGAAGACCCAGCATGGGTTTCTAAAGGGGAAATCATGTTTAACTGACTTAATGGAGTTTTTTGAAGAGGTAACAGAAAAGGTCAATGAGGGTAATGTTGTTGATGTGGTGTACATGGACTTTCAAAAGGCATTTGATACAGTGCCACAAAACAGGCTTGAGAAAAATTATTGCTCATGGAATACATGGATACAAAATTGGCTGAAAAACAGGAAGCAGAGAGTAATGGCAATGGATATTTTCCAGGCTGGAGGAAGGTTTGTGGTGGAGTTCCCCAGGGACAGTATTGGGACCCTTGCTTTTCCTGATTTATATTAATGATCTCGGTCTTGGTGAGCAGGGTACAATTTCAAAGTATGCAGATGATATGAAGCTTGGGAGTGTTGTAAATTGCGAGGAGGGCAGTGTAGAACTTCAAAAGGACACAGACAAGTTGGAGGAGAGAGCAGATAGGTGGCAGATGAAGTTCAATGTGGAGAAGTGTGAGATGATGCCTTTTGCTGCAACATGAATAGACAATATCAAATAAGGGGTGAAATTTTGAAGGGGGTGCAGGAGCAGAAAGACCTGGGTATATGTATGCATAGATCATTGAAGGTGCCAGGACAGGTGGAGAGAACAGTTAAGAAAGCATATAAATTCCCGGGCTTTATTAATAGGGGCATAGAGTACAAGAGTAAGAAGGTTATGCTGAATTTGTATAAGACACTTGTTGGACTCAGCTGGAATATTGTGTACAGTTCTGGGCGCCACATTATAGGAAGGATGTGAACACATTGGAGAGAGTGCGCAGAAGGGGCTTACAAGAATGGTTCCATGGATGAGAAACTTCAGTTACAAAGGTTGATTGGAGAGGTTGGGACTGTTTTCCTTGGGGAGAAGGAGGCTAAGGAGATTTGATAGAGATGTTCAAAATCATTGACGGGCTGGACAGAGTAGATGGGGCAAAGCTGTTCCCACTCGTAAAAGGATCAAGATGAGGGGGAACAGATTTAAAATGATTTGCAAAAGAAGCATATATGATGTGAGAAAAAACATTTTCACAAAAGTGGTTTGATCTGGAATGCGCTGCCTCGTGGAGGCAGGTTCAATCCAGGCATTCAAGAGAGCATGAATGATTATTTGAATAGAAACAATGTTCATGGTTACAGGGAAAGGGCAGGGCAATGGCACTAGGTCATATTGCTCATTTGGAGAGCCTGTGCAGACACAATGGGCCGAATGGCCTCCCGCTGTGCCATTAAAATTCTGTGATTCTGTGAAGTTAGGATGGTGTGTGGCTTGAAGGGGAACTTGCAGATGGTGGTGTTTCCATGTGCCTGCTGCCCTTGACCTTCTAGGTGGTAGTGATCATGGGCTTAGGAGCTGATGTCTAAGGAGGCTTGGTGGGTTCCTGCAGTGCATCCTGCAGGTAATACACACTGCTGCCACTGTGCATCAGGGAGTGAAGTTTTGTGGATGGGGTGCCAAACATGCAGGCTGCTTTATCTTTGATAGTGTCAAGCTTCTTCAGCAATGTTGGAGCTGCACTCATCCAAGCAAGAGGAGAGTATACCATTACACTCCTGACTTGTGCCTTGTAGATGGTGGACAGGCTTTGGGGAGTCAGGGAGTGAGTTGCTCGAACAAGGTTCCTAGCCTCTGACTTGCTCTTGTAGCGACAGTATTTTTATGGCAATCCAGTTCACTTTCTGGTCAATGGTAACACCCAGGATGTTGATAGTGGGGGGGTTCAGTGATGGCAATGCCATTAAATGTCGACATTAGATTCTCTCTTGTTGGAGATGCTCATTGCCTGGCACTTGTGTGGCGTGAATGTTACTTGCCATTTGTCAGCCCAAGATGAATATTTTCCAGGTCTTGCTGGACATGGGCTGCTTCAGTATCTGTTGAGTTGCAAATGATGCTGAACATTGTGCAATCAGCGAACATCCCCACTTATGAGCTTATGACGGAAGGAAGGTCAATGATGAAACAGCTGAAGATGTTTAGGCTTAGGACACAATATTTAGAACGCTAGCTAGCGCTAATCAGCCATTGACAAGAGGACAGGGCAGGGATAATGTTAGCAAGATCGCTGTTCATTTTGTACAGACATATTGTTCCAATTTAATCCCTCTAGCATTAACAAATCTATTTATAAGAAAGCAAGTTGCATTCCCAGGAAGGTCGTAATAGCTCTGGAGAGAGTGCAGAGGAGAGTTACAAGAATGTTGCCAGGGTTAGAAAAGTGTAGCTATGAGGAGAGATTGGATAGGTTGGGGTTATTTTCCTTAGAACAAAGAAGGCTGAGAGGTGTCTTGATTGAGGTGTACAAAATTATGAGGGGAACAGCTAGATAGAATGGACAGGATAAAACTGTTTCCCTTGGTGGAGAATTCTAGAACCAGGGGACATAGAGTCAAGTGGCAGAAGTTGTAGGGGGGACATGAGGAAGAACTTTTTTACCCAGAGGGTAGTGGGTGTCTGGAATTTGCTGCCCAAGTTGGTGGTAGAGGCAGAAACTTTAAACTCTTTTAAAAAGTACCTGGATCTGCATCTTAAGCGCTGTAAGCTGCAGGGCTATGGGCTGGGTGCAGAAAGGTAGAATTAGAAAGGGCACCTGGGTGTCCTAAGGCTGGCATGGACAAGATGGGCCGAATGGCCACCTTCTGTGTTGTAACTTTTCTATGGTTCTATGGTTTTCTATTCCCCTCGATTAATGTGGAAATACTTGGTTTTCTATTGTGTGAAGAATTTAGCCCATGGTCTCCCCCTGCTGTCTCCACCCACCACCTCCATCTCACAACTTTGTCGTCGTTAGGCTTACCAAGTTCACTGGTGTTGATATACTTTAGGAAAATAGTTGCACTTGAGCTAATGTATTTTAATGCACCAATATAATTGTTGTGTATTGCCTTAATTTATCACCTCAAATTGCTCCGGTCAAAGTGGTAGGCTTACATCCAGCAGTATGTCACTCTCGTAATACATAACCAAAAATACCTTTTCCATACACAATCCAAGTTTGCAAGGGTAGAAATGTATAACTGCACTGCTAAGTACTTCTCAGTAGGAAAGCTTCACACACCCACCATAGCACTCTACTGAAAACAGTGACATCATTCCATTTCATAACTCAACTCTGGAGCTCACCTCTAAGTAACTGTTCCTACATATAAATTGTAACTGGAGATTTAGTCCAAGGTCCTGATGCCACTGCTTGTTTACAATTATATGTGGTAACTCCCTGTACCTGCAGTGTATGCAAAGTGAGACATGCCTTTCTGAAATTGCTTATATAAACATTGCTGTCACCTGGATTTCTTTTTAACTTTTTAATTTTAACTAATTTGTATTTAAATATGTACAATTTGATCTCGGAACGTTAAACTTGAATCTGCTCTGTGCACTTTGGTTTGCATTCACCATTTGCCTAATTGAAGTTACTGATCTAAATAACCAAATCATGCAATAAAATAGTTACCAGTCTCTGAAAGAGGTACTTGCAGGAAAAATGAGGCTCCTAATTCTGCATTGGTTCTGGCAATTACCTTAATTTTTAAAAAAAATACCAAACCTATTCTGATTATGGCTGATTTCTACATGCTGTATTATGTTCGTGTTTTTAATTTCTTTAGACGATTTGAACCATACAGACATGCTTCAGATTTACACATTTGTGACTGGAAATGTCTTTGATCTTCAAAATACAAAATATTTTAAACACACCAAACTCAAAAATCAAGGGCATTTAACGATTGCAAAACATGATCCCCAAAATGCATCGGAATGAATCTACCTTTCCCTGATAAATGCAGTGAATTATGGCGAAGGTGGTTTTATTCAGGGAACTTGCTCGTAAAGTCCTCATTTTAAGTCCCCCAATTCAGGTTCACTCCATTTTAACGTTGCGCATATAACGGGGCCAGTATGCACATTTAGTCGGAACTTCTGCTTTAGTGTTGTTTTGCGCCAGGGTAAAGGTGCACCGTGTGACCCAATCATCGCCATTTTGGAACGAGTGCAAGGAGGCCAACAACTTTCTCTTAAAACCTTGCAGTGCAATTTTGTGAGAAGATTATTTATACCAGTGGTATTCACTACACTCACCAACCCCCTTCTGATCAACGCCTCTCCCCCACTGGCCGTTTACTTCACCCACCCTCCTGCTTGTCACATCGGTCCCCGATCCTCCCACTCCCAACTTTTCCAACTCCTGCTTGCCACCAATTTTCCAAGCCCTCGCTCACAGCAAGGAATCGGATGAGGGAATGGAGAGGGAAGTAGTGAGCGGGAGGGTTGGTGAATGGAGGGTCAGTGAGTTAAGTAGAAAGAGTTAGCATATTTCTTTTTTAATTTTAAAATGTATTTTATTTTATTGTTTCACTTGAAGTTACACTTTTCAGGAATGCAACTGTAAAGAGAAAATTATTTTTTCCAATATTACTGTGGGATACTATGAAGCAGGCTTGTAGGGGCTGTATGTTGTGTGTATGACTAATTTAATTAGACTGAAGACAGTCAGACTGCAAGGTTTAAATCAAAGGGTTAGGTGTCAAGCAGGCATTTTGAAGTGGAAATGGACAAGCTAAAATGGGATACCAGTAAATACAAAAATGAATAGGAATTTGCATTAGGAGATGAGTGAGGATTTGAATTTTTAGCTGTTGAATTTTAAAGAGAAATCAAAGGAAGTTTTACAATTGGCAAAGATCATAAATAAAAAAGCAAGATTATTAAGTTTATTTTTCTTGAAAGTAGTGGCCATAAAGACAACATAAAAGATTTTTAGTTTCTGGGAAAGTCAACTTTCAAATGACAGTTAAGAACAATGGGTTTAAAGGTGAAAGAGGAAAAATGTAATGAAGATTCAAAGCTGTAAGAGATTGTGGCCATGTGATCTTGAAGACAGACCTGTGAAGGAAGCAGCTTCTAGCCACTCCAGAAAAATGTCTGATTGTTCCAGAAAGCAAGCTTTTGTTACAAGCCTTGGATTTTCATTGTCGAGTGAGAGGGAGAGAGAAGCTTGTGAAATACCTCCCTTATATCAACAGCGGGTGCCTTGCTGTAAGATTAAGAATCTATAAGCACTGTTGCCTGAAAAAAGGTGTTTGTTTATGAATCCAGCTAAGTAGAAATCTTTTGGGAAATGTTAGAAGACTAAATTTAACAGTGTAGCTCTAATCTTGTGTGTTTAAGTTTTCTTTTCTTAATGAATGTTTTAATTTAATATTTAAAATCTCCAAAAGTGGTAGTGGAATCTTTACTTCTGACTTCAGTACATGTACCTTCCTCATAATAAATGTAAATTGCAAAACCGTTGTTATAACCTGATCAAATTTCCCTTTTGGATTTGGTGAGCCCGGCAAATACCACCTGCATAACACTACAATGTTAAGCAAGAAATTACTGTTTGTTTATAGCTGTTTCAAATATCTAGTTCAGGTTCATGCATTTGAGCAAATAAACTTTAATTCCTAAAGCTAAAATTTAACTGTAGAAAAATGGGATAAATGCAATGAAACTAAGCTTGGGCCTATTACACATAAAAAGTTGATGCCATGCTGCCTTCAGAGGTTTACAGCTGGAAAGATAAGGTAATTAATATGCTGGGCTTTAGAGATTACCAAAATACCACAAGAAATGGCAATTCGAAAGGTGACCCATGTGTACTGAATTAAAGCAGAATAGATAGGAAAGATAGAATTATAAAACAGAAGATGGGCTTACTTAGCTAAAGAGCTAGAAACGTCATGTCTGCGAAGCTTGCAATAATGAAAGTTCTGAGAGATTATTTTGAGAGGTAGAGCCAAATGAGTTTAAAAGCATTCAGTAGACCCTGAAAGGCTTTAAAATTCATTCACTTCATCAGATCGAAAAAAATTGTAAATGAGGGATAATTAACTTAAAGGTCAGTTTGAGGACAGCCCAGAACAGGCTCCCACATTATGAAAATGGGTAGAACGTAGGGAGATTTTCTGGTTTCAATTTATGTTGGTGTTTTGCCGAGTTAGTTGCAACTTAGAACTGGTATGTGCAGTTGGCAGCTCACTGAGAGAGGACAGCCGAAGTAAATGACAGTGGATATATCTGCACTGGAAGCAGAATTTTTAAAAAATAACTTCATCATTGATTGTGTGGAATGTGGATGAGGCTTAATCTCAGTTAGAATCTTCAGGGAATGGAAGCTGGAAGATTGACCAGTTTTGAAGCTAGTGGGAAAACGTACAGTGGGCCTCACAGTGTCTTATTCCAAAAGAAAGTAATCAGCTGCACTAGCTCGGAAGTATTGAAAAGTAGCCAGCACAAGGGGCTAGGACATCCACACTTGAAGAGATGGGTAAATGAAAGTCTTGCCTCCGAGAATAGTTGGAGCCGAAGAAAATTCTCCAGGGGATACTTATGGGTGGTCCTTACAGATAACTTTAGGATTTGTGTGTCTTAAGAGAATCCTTGGGGAAAGTGAGAAGTGAACCTGAGTGCATGTAAGCTATAGTGTTAACTTATATTTGCTTTGTTTAATTTTTTATAGAAAAAGTTTGCGTTGCTAAAAAAAAAGGGAAATCTTGTGGCATAATTCTGTTGGTTAAAGCGAGGTATTCGGATTTCTTTTCAGAGGTCCCTAACTGGATCATAACATAGCCCTATTATGATGAAGCATTGCTGCCTTCAGAGGGCATGAGACCCACAGCTGACCAGCTAAGTGCTCTTGTACAGGGTGAGGCTGGTTTTCTGCTTGCTGGTTTGTTTTCAGCTTTCCAGCTAGGGGAAAGGGTGGGTTTGGGGAGCCATATTAGTGAAGTTGTAGCCTGTGATTCTAACTATATATGCACAGTTGTTTTGAGGCTGTTCTGGTGGGATAGAGTCCATTCTGTTTTATCGTGGGTTGAATTCCACAATTCTGGGAGACTGAAGTAATTAAAAAAAAAATAACACTGCTTCTTGAAACAAGCCTAAGTTTTACTTGTAATGAATTCAATCTGTATTGATTCACAAAGTTAATTCAGAAATTATTAGTTTACAAATCTGCAGTGATATTGTTAAACCACGCACTCAAAGACAGTTGATCTGGTTCAAACTTTAAAAGCAAATGGTCTTTGAAGTTTCGCTGTATTTCTGACGCATACCAAGCTGACCTTTTCAGCATCTCTTTGTACTTAAAGTAGGCAAAAGGCCAAAAACCAGAGTTCACAAAAAGTACTTCTGCATTAACTAATCAGTATAATTTCTCCTCTGAAAATCAAACCGTCTCGCAATGGGGACAGATCCTTACTCCCATCAGTTTCAGAACGGAATGGTACTGCTCAGTATAGTAAAAAAACACATTAAAGCCATTATTCTGTTGCCTAAGCTTCCACAAACAGATCTACCTCTGCATGACCATCAAAAAATGCTTTGATGCAGAGATGTTCAGAATTGATGACTAGCATTTGCAAAAGAAAGCCTCAATCCACTTTTGTATCTCTTCTCTGTTATTTAACATTGGGTGGCATACTTACTTTCTGTTTATCCAGTATTTTCATGGCATAGTACTGTTCTGTGCCTTTATGTTTCACCAACATAACTCTTCCAAAAGAACCCGTTCCAAGTGTTTTTTGCCTTTCAAAATCATCTAGGCCTGCAGTGTTCTGAAAGATACAGAAGAACAATTTTACTTCCTTTCAGTATTGTTCTTGATCCATACTGTAACTGTCCCTCCATATCTATGCAGCCCAGTCTGTGTGACCTGCAGATTTCACTGGGCGATTCCTTTGTTGATCCTGTGGAGGTGCACTGGAGTGTGGAGAGAGTTGGGTGGCTGGGGCAGGGGAACAGAAAAGAGAGACCGTGCACAGCCAAAGCACAACTTTCCCCTAGATGTTTTCATCTCAATTTTCATAACAAACCCCTCTTCCTCATGAAGCCACTGAACTCCTTGCCGAAATATATTTCACAAGGTCTATGGACCTTTGCTCTACCTTATCCAAGTATGTTATTCACATGTAAACACTTTTAGTGTTGGTATATTATTTGATTGTGCAAGGCATCACAGGTTAATCTGATCCAGTATCTGCCTGGTGTTCATGATTAAGAGGGTACTTCATTTAAATACGTATGCAAGTCTAGCCTAGAATCAGCTTGTACTGCAGGACAATCATAAAAGTAGTCTTGCAATGCATCCAAAAACAGTTTGAAGATGGCCTTCAAAACATTTCCAATAGTGATCCCATTAGCATAAAAAAAACTTCTGCTCCCTAACACAGGTGCATGGAGGTCAGTTTTAGCACCCTCTACCTTCTAGGCTAGCAAAGCTGTGTTGCATCTCTCAGTCTATGCAAAAATTAAAATCACACATTATGACACTTTGCCTTTGCGATATGCTTCTTTGATCTCCATATTTCTGAGCATAGCAGCATTGAAGACACCTAATATATGTATAATATGCTAAATAAAGTTTCCTCTTCTTCCAGCTCTAATCTTTTGACTTTCTGAATCAGTATTCTTTGATGCCTGCAGGAGATTTTCATTTATCCCTATTAGGGAGCAATTCTGTGCTGTAGACTCCAGTTCAATACTGTGGATCAACGCCTATTAAGCAGCAGTGATCCACAAACTCAATGCACATAGAACTTGCATAGGTGGGGAAGAGATTTTCATTTCCAAATTGGAGTTAAACACAGAATCCAGAAATCAAAGGCTATAATTCTGATCTATTAGGCAAGCAGTCTCCCTGTCCAGTTTCTTACTGGAAGCTGTCAGGTTAACTTATACAAATTAGGATACAGAGATCTAACACAAAGTTAGAGTTGCAAATGTGGCCTCGACTCAGGTGCTTTAACTTCAGGGCAATGGTAAAAGTAGCCCTGCACTGCATCCAAAACTGTGCCAGATGACAATGCATAAAATAAATTAACAGCACATAGTTACGAAAACAGTACTAATTGCTCACTGTAAATAGCTGCCTTGGCAAAATGGATTTTACCAGCTGAGCATTCAAACTGGATAAAAACAAAACAAAAGAGGAGCAAGGCAAAAGGATCCACAAAATGTCTCAGAAATCACGAGCAAAACAGATGATTAAGTGCCACGACAAAGTGATAATTCAAGTACAGCGATGGAATAATTTGTCCATTGGTCTTTCAGACAACGTATATGGGCTAAGGCAATAAATTAAGTAATTGATCAACTAATTTCTAATTCCAGTGGCACTTAACTTTGTAAAAATCAGTGTGAGTGGCCTTCAATCGAATTATAACCCCATAGATGATTCCAGGCAGACATGTTTAATTTCTAAAAGGGGCTTGAGCTCACAACCACTGTGCTACAGCTAAGTCAAGCCGATTTGCCAATTGCAGCTGCAGCAGCACCAACTGGGTTGGTCACGACACCATTCTGGGTCTTGGAGAGAAAAATTCAGATTCCTGCTCCTAATTGCTATTGGATCACTCTGTTGAAGACTAGGCATGTGAGGGCACTGAACTGAATTTAGCTTTCATGCTTTCATTTTGTGGCTCATTCAATACATCGTCTGCTTTTTGCCTATACACACATGAAAAATAGTTACTTTGGCAAGGTAACTAGGTGACATCTAATACATGTGAAACCATATCCCAGCAACAAAGTTGTCAGGTATAGTAAAGGAGGAATGTTGCCAAACACATTTAAGGATTTGAGAAATAAATGTCATATATTAATATCTGAAGCTCATACTTGAAAAACCCAGTTACTGATGATTAGATGTGAGCAAATGCTCTGATAAATCTGCTGTATAGTACCCAAAGTAGAATTTAAACACTGCTGCAAATTCCTATCCTGTTATTAATACTGCCCAATTGCTAAAAGAGAGAAAAAAAGTATCAAGACCTGGCCATGATATTTTTGGTACTGAATTTAGTGGGTCACCCAAGACGGGTCCCAAGGCCAAAGCAGCAGCAGGGGTATATATTAAATGCATTGGACACATTACTTTGAATTCTTATGCTCAAGATTAAAAACACACCTACTAATCAAGTGCTAGGAAAACAAACATTTGATGTGGGCATCAATCACTTGCAGGCATGCTTTTAGGCAGTAATGCAGCCAGTTGCAAAATAAAGCTGCCTTGACCCATCAATCTGCTTCGGTCTCAGTACAGCATTCCTTCCAGAATCAGTGAAATATCTTACATATCTGCACTGGCCTCTGTTTATCCAATGAGCGAGACTGCTTACTAAATGGCAAGGCTGAAACTGCCCCAAACTCACTTCATGAGTTACTGCGAGCGATACTTTCATCCCAACATGAGAATTATTTGATCCCACATCTCAAAAGGAAGGATAGTAAATAACATTGAAACACCAAGTTCTCTCTCATTTCCCTCTCCCGATTCCTTCCTACCAGTGAGCTTTGAGACCATTCTGCACAACATTATCTTTCTACACCAGTGATAGACAAGCATAGCAATCTAATGCATACCTGTGGTGGACTTTCCCATTTTCTTAAGAAATCTTCTTTGGCTTTGGCTAAGAACTCTTTCACTATAAAACAAAGAAAGAAATGTGGTTAAAAAAAAATCTTTCAGAAGCGTGGTTTATGAAGACGATGATAATTACAGTATCAAGTGTATAAGTAGCACATCATTGCAAAAATAAATATTTAAAATCAAACCTGCTTAAAGATTACCAGACATGTAAAACTACTTATACACAAGATATCAAACTACATTTTTCAACATTTCTGTTGCACAAATTTTAAGCTTCTCAGTGGAGTATTTTAATCGGAACTTGTAGCGATTGCTATTGGTTTGCAACACACAACTTAAAAAAAAGTAAAACATAATCCAAAGCAGCAGCTAGGCAAGCAAGTTTTAATGTTAAACAGCTATAAAGCAATGGATTGGAAATGCATAATGACCACAGGCAAAGACACACAATAGCTATGAAACAATGCAAACCAAAGCTGCTCATAGTCACAGAAGGTTGAATTTTTGAGTTCTTTAAAATATTTCGAAAAAAGATCAACAGGGTCTCCCGGTGTTCTGTTGTAACTTTGAAGCCAAAAACTGAATCACCATTTGGAAATGAACTGTCAGCCTGTTTTAGTCAAGTACCCTTAATTTTTGCCATACCGATCCTCTGAAAGAAAATTCCTTTTATAATAATGGCAAACAACATTTAGAAGAATATCTATCATTACATTTTTTCTAGACTTGCATTTCAAAAATCAGGTGTTTTCATGTTTCTAGCTTTCTCAAAACTATCGAACCATTTTCAAATATTAATGTTGGATAAAAACATTATGTAAATGAAAAATAGTAATTTTTATGCTTGTGAACACTATTGTTAGTCTTTCATTTAATTCTAATAGCTAATTTTGTTAAGGCACTTCAAAAGAAACTAAATGTGTCTTGTATAACAATTTGAACTTCTTTTCCTAAAAAATTGACTTTCTGTGACTTTGGGCTTCTTATGAAATAACGCGCATACCAAAGGTCTCTACAGTTCATCAAGGGTTTTCAGGACAATTCACCCCAAGTAACCAAAGGGATGAGATGACGAGAAGAAAAGAAGGAGAGAAAAAAGTTCATGAATTTAACCACAGTAGAAAGGATGAATTACAAATACAACATATAGTACATTTCACACTACCAAAATTAAGACCATCATTTAAACTTTTTCTACACTTAAGTTAGAAAATCACCATACCCAACAAGGAGTGGAAAAAGGTTCATGAATTTAACCACAGTAGAATCAGGGAATAAAGTTTGAACTTCCATAAATGCAGGAGAGCCAAATAGTCTCCAGAGAACTATCCTATTACAGTACTGAAAGGAAACTTAAAGCTTTTCAAGGTTTTTTGTTTTTCTGCCCTCGAGTGCTCTCTGGGTAACACCATCCTCACCTTAGGAGCGGCTGAGTGACACATTGGCACAGTGGCTCATGCAATGAACTCTCACTTAGCCAACAGTTCTGGTTGCTGCAAGGTGGAAGTATAAACCTTCTGCACTCGGAGGAAGGGAGAACCTACTCTGCTGCCAAATATCCGATCATGAACAAATAAATTTCATCTTGGAAAATTTGTGCACTCCAGACATTCAAGCCTGCAACTTGAAGGATGTGACACAAAGGAGGTGGAACAGTCTCAAATCCTGATAGGAATAATGATGGGGAGAACCTGAAATATTTGTCCAATGGTCAGGTAGATTAGAACACAAGTCATGTCTAGGTTCCAAATTTGCAGCTCTCTTGCCTTACCTATCACCCAGTTCTCAAGATTCTCACCTATTGGGGAGAATGAAATAGAGATGCCTCTACAGAGTTAATTCCCAGGAGAACAATTTTTCCACTCGTGCACTAAACAAGTTACGAATGGAACTCCAGAAAAATAACACCTGCACAAATAAACACAAAAATAAGATAACTTGTACAACACCAAACACAAGACTTTTGCAGGGTACTTTCACGGCAGATTCAGCAGAAGCAGACTGATACTTTAATTCACACTGGTACAACAAATTTGCAATAGTTGTGTTGCATTTTATATTTGTACATGCTGATCACGGCAAAAGCGTGCATTTGCCTACATCTCAGTTCCTTTCAATTATCAAGCATAAATCTATATTTGGGTTCAAGCAACTTTTCTTCTAACAAATTAGAAGTTACCACATGATAGTACTGAACTTATGTACTGCTGAAGAAAAAGGGACATGTTGTCAAAGCTTTTAGTCTTGCACTGATCAGCAGAGACACGAATACCAAGCCACAAAGGGAACAGCAATTTACATTGCGTGAGGAAAGGATGCTGATTGGCTGGCAAGTGGACTCAGATTGATTGAGGGGCTGCGATGGAGAATGCACCAGAGAACAGTTATCCCCAAGCTTTCATTTAAATTCATAACAAAAAGGTAGGTCAACTCTGATTGGTTGAGGCATTGCCATAGGCAACAGTTGTTCCCCCATGTTTTTGTTTAATTTTTTTTTATTCATTCATGGGGTATTAGTGTCACTGGCTAGGCCAGCATTTATTGTCCACTCTTAATTGCCCTTGAGAAAATGGAGGTGAGTAGCAGTCCATGTGATGTAGGTACACCCACAGTGCAGTTAGGGAGGGAGTTCCAAGATTTTGACCCAGAGGCAGTGAAGGAACTTAACTGCAAAAAGGTGCAGTACCTGAACACATTTACAGAAGACAGGGCCCTGCATAAGAATATGTGTAGCTTCTAGCAAATGTGAGTGAGCCGTAATACATACCCCATGACAGTGTCTTGACCAGAATTGACCAGCCTTTCTTGAATTTAAACAAAGGCTTTGGGGAATAACTGTTCCCTGGTGCATTTTCCATGGCAACACCTTGACCAGAGTCCGCTTGCCAACCAAGCAGTACCCTTTTCTCATGCTGTTCTTTGAAATTTGGTATCCTTGCATTTGCAAGATGAAAACCTTCGACAGCATGGCTCTTTTTTCCAGCAATACTCAAATCAGAAGTTCTTCATTCCATCAACTCTCCGTCCAAGCAATGCACCACTCACTCAACTGAAAACGTGGTGAGGTTTGTTTAGGCATTAATAAGTGAAAAGATTCAAACATCAGCTTCACTAAAACTTAAATAAACACTTTAAAAAACTAGGCACAACTGGTTGAAGGGGCTAACGATGACGAGCAAATTTAAGAAATGATAAATCTGGCAACATTGGAGCACATCAGTTGAAATAGAAATACATTTGTTATACCGTATTTGAACATTTCAGATAAAATATCAAACCTTCAAAGTCTTAGAATAGAAGTTTATGTATTTTGGAGTCTGGACATTTTAATTATCTGTTATTAACATTCATCACTTTTTTAATAGGACAAATCCTGACAATAATCACCTGTAGAGTTGCTGGCAAGTCAAATTAAATTAATTGGTTCAGTTGTGTGTAGGATTTTATGTAATTATCTGATCACCTATCAGGCCACCCAAGATGATCTTATGTCAAGAAAACATGAGGATTCTTTGGGGTTGCTTGGTATGCTATTCAAATATTCTTCCACTGGTTTTACAAACACTCATCATTGCAATACTGAATGGGTTCTGAAGAAGGCTGCATCTCCTGAAGATGGATGTTTCTTTAGTGAGTTTTTTTTGACTCCACACAATCCAAAAGTAGTATAATTGTTTAGTCAAGATGCTTAGTTTTGTGCAAGTGTCTAAGCTCTTGCATTGACAATATTAAGCAACAGAAGATTTTGGCAATGTTAAATTTAGAATGAGAAATTTTGTTTTATTTTTTAAGCCTCTACACAACCATCCAACACAAAAACTTGCATTTTCTTAGGCACTCAGATAATATTAGGAGACATAAAACAATTGACTGGAAGTTATTATTTAGTGAGTTTTACTTGACAAAACTTTAGTTTTATTTTAAACAGAATTACCTGGAAAAACTCAGCAGGTCTGGCGGAATAGAAAAGAGTTGACGTTTCGAGTCCTCATGACCCTTCGACAGAACTTGAATTTGAGTCCAAGAAAGAGTTGAAATATAAGCTGGTTTAAGGTGTGTGTGTGTGTGTGTGTGTGTGTGGGGGGGGGGGAGAGAGTGAGAGAGAGAGAGAGAGAGAGAAAGAGAAGTGGAGGGAGGTTGGTGTGGTTGTAGGGACAACCACACCAACCCCCTCCACTTCTCTCTCTCTCTCCCCACCCCCCCACACACCTTAAACCAGCTTATATTTCAACTCTTTCTTGGACTCGAACTCAAGTTCTGTCGAAGGGTCATGAGGACTCGAAACGTCAACTCTTTTCTTCTCCGCCGATGCTGCCAGACCTGCTGAGTTTTTCCAGGTAATTCTGTTTTTGTTTTGAATTTCCAGCATCCGCAGTTTTTTTGTTTTTATTTAGTTTTATTTTGCCTATTAAAGCTTTGGAAATTGTTCTTGTGCTTCACTTTAGCTATTACTTGACCATTTATACTTGCTGACAACTTAGTCGCTTAGTCTCTCCGTGGCTCTTTCCCCAAAGGAACCCAGCCTTCCACCTCCCACCACCACCCCCAACCCTTCGAGAGTATATCCATTTTCTTTTTGAAGGTGACAACTGAATCCGTTTCTACCATCCATTCAGGTTGCATTCCAAATCATAACTTGCTGCATTAAAAAAAAATCATCTCCTCTCCAGAGGCGGTGGCATAGCAGTACTGTCACTGAACTGGTATTCCAGAGATGGAGGGTAATGCTCTAGGGACCTGGGTTCGAATCCCACCACAGCAGATGGTGGAATTTGAAATTAGTAAAACTCTGAAACCATTGTTAATTATAAAAACTCATCTGGTGCACTAATGCCCTTTAAGGAAGGAAAGCCTGGAATGTGGTCGACTCTTAAGTGCCCTTTGAACAAGAGCAATTATGGATGGGCAATGAATGCTGGCTTCACCACCGATGCCCACATCCAGTGAAGAAATATTTTTTAAAAATCCGTGTATTTTGGTTATCGACCCTCCTGCCATTGGATACAGGTTTTATTTATCAAAGCCCATCATAATTATGCATCTCCAACATATCTTAAAGAAAATATCCATATAATGTTTATATAGAGTATTTAACTCTAATGAAGCGGTTATCTATAAAAGCTGCTAATAATAGAGGACACACAACTCATTTAAACCGGGAGTGCAGTAAAAGTGGAAAATGTAGACCTCAACCTTTTCTTTTTATCCAAGGAAGGAATGTCAACACAACAGCTCTTCATAGCTTCCAAAACTCCACTTACTTTCAAGTTCATTCACTTTATAGAGATGCAAAGTCGCTGGAGTCCGATAAGTTATAAAAAGATATTTGAATTTCCAGTGACTGACTGGAGGGACCACACAAAATTTCAAGCTTTATAACAAAAACTAAAAGGACCATTGTTTAAACACTATTTAGTAGAAAACGTATACTCTAAACTACAGAATGTTTCCCCCAATTAACTTTTAACATGCCTGACAATCTGAAGCTTCATTTATACTTTACTCTGTCCCTTAATTGGACACTTCATTCACCTGGAATCAGTCCAAAGTTATTTTGTTCTCCTGATGGCCCGTTTCCTCATTTGCTTCGAAGCCTAGAACTGACTTTCACGGTGAGGGTTACCCTGGAGATTCCTCCCTTTGCCAAAGCTAGGCAAATCTTCCAGCCTCATTTAATCCTCATGACCTTGGGTCTTACATATAAGAAATGTAAAATTTTAAGCCTTTTTCTTTTTCCGTTTTGTTTCTTTCTCATTATGCTCTCTCTTTCCTTTTCTACTTCTCTCCGCCAGAGATTTCACAATTGTTACAGAGCAGAAGGAGGCCATTCCGTCTGCATCGTCTCTCCAAATGAGCTTCATGACCTGGTGCCATTCTCCTGCTTTTTCCTCATATCCTTGCACATTAGATGATTATTTGAATAGAACCAATGTCCTCTTAAAAGGTTTGATTGAACCTGCCTCCACCACTCTTCTAGGTGAAGCATTCCAGGTTCGAATCACTCACCGTGTGCACACATCACATTGCTTCTCATGCGTATCACTTTAAACTGTGCCCTCTCGTTCTTGATCCTTTTATGAGCAGGAACAGTTTCTTCCTATCTGCTCTGTCCAGCCCCCTCATAAGGAGCATCTCTATCAAATCTCCTCTTAGCTGTCTTCTTTCCAAGGAGAACAGTCCCAGCCTCTCCGATCTATCCTCGTAGTTGCAGTTTCTCATCCCTGGAACCATTCTTGTAAACCCCTTCTGTACTCTCTCCAATGTGATCACATCCTTCCTATAACGTGGTGCCGAGAATTCTACACAACACTCAAGCTGAGGTCTAACCAATGTCTTATATAAACCCAGCATAACCTTCCTTGCTCTTATACTCTATGCCCCTTTAAAGCAGCCCAATATATACTGTATGTTTTATTAACTGCTCGCTCCATCTGTCCTGCCACCTTCAATGATCTATGCACATGTACACAGAGATCTCTCTGCTCCTACACACCCTTAAGAATTATACCCCTTATTTTATATTATCTGTCCACTTTCTTCCTATCAAAATGAATTACCTCACAATTCTCCACACTGAACTTCATCTGCTACCTATCTGCTCACTCCAACTTGTCTATCCCCTTTTGTAGTTCTACGCTATCCTCCTTACAGTTTATAATGCTTCCAAGTTTTGTATCATCCGCAACCTTTGAAATTGTCCCCTGCACGCCAAGATCTAGATCATTAATATACATCAGGAAAAGCAAGGGCCCCAATACCAGCCCCTGGGGAACTCCACGACAAACCTTCCTCTAGCCCGAAAAATATCCCTCTGTTTCCTATTACTTAGCCAATTTTTGTTAGTTAAGCACGATTTCCCCTTTAGAAATCCATGCTGGCTCTTCCCAATCAACCCACATTTTTCTACATGAATATTAATTCCATTTCGAATAGCTGTTGCTAAAAGCTTCCTCGCTACTGAAGTTAAACTGACTGGTCTGTAATTGTTGGGCTTATCCTTACAACCTTATATGAACATGAGCATAATGTTTGCAATTCTTCAGTCCTCTGGCACCTCCCGAGTCTAGGGAAGACCGAAAGATTATGGCCAATGGCCCTGCAATTTCCACTCTTACTTCCTTCAATATCCTTGGATGCATCTCAACCAGTCCCTGTGCCCTGTCAACCTTAAGTACCAACAGTTTATCCAACAGTTCCTCCACATCAATTTTGAAACTTTCTAGTGTCAGAGTTTCCTCCTCTGTCAGCATGGCCTCGGTAGCATCTGCTTCCTTGGTAAAAGCATATGCAAAATATTCATTTAACACCTCAGCCATGCCCCCCTGCCTCCATGTGCCAATCCCCTTTTTGGCCCCGAATTGGCCCTCCTCCTTTTACCACCCTCTTATTATCTTTGTGCCAAAGACGACTTGGGGATTTCCCTTTACGTTTGCTGCCGGTCTTTTCACATAATCCCTCTTTGCTTCTCTTATTTGCTTTGTCACCCCCCCCATTGAGCCTTCTGCATTCCTCTTGGTTCTCAGTTGCATTTTCTACCTGACACCTGTCATAAGCACACTTTTTCCTTCTTGAATTCACCCAGTCTTAATTCACCTTTCTTTGCGATCGTTTTTTTTTTAAGTTTTCAATCTTTAAAGCTCATCAGTTCAGGTGATAATGAATGGTGGAACCAACAATGTAAGATCCCAGAAGCCCTGTTTCCCTTATCACTCCTTTATTATCTAACAACTACCAGCAACTTAGAGCATAACAGTTTTGAGCTGAAGGGTGCAGAGAAAGCTTAACCACCCAGGCACACTGCAAGACACCCTGCACCAACAAGTTCTGATCCAATGATATTGGAACAAAATATCCTTACATAGAGTACTTAACTATCTATTGAGGTCATCATATACAAAAGCTGCTAATAATAGGCAAAACGTACAAACTCATTTAAACCAGAAGTGCACCAAATGCAGACAATGTAAATCCCACCTTTTCTCTTCAAGTAAGGAATGTCAATGCAACAGCAACAGTAAAGTATAACTGTGGCTTGGAATTGTGTTAAATGTTAATCGGGGGAAACTTTCTGTAGCTTAGAGTATAAGTTACCTACTAAATTGTGTTTAAACAACAGTGCCATTAGTTTGCTTGTTGCAAAACTTGAAATCTTGATTAATCATAGCAATAAATCGCCATTAATCAATGTGCAACCGACCCAGAAATGACAAAGAAAACCATAGTGCAGAGCTTTGGAGCCACAGGTCCAAAGTTAACATTTTTCTCTGAAGCTACACAAAACAGGTCATATCTCAAATTACTCATGTATAGTCCATCCTAAAATGGCCAAAGCTGCAGCCTCCAAATTTCTTTGGGTCTCTATCAGACTTTCATTCATCACGGTGAAGCAGTTAATAACATTTGGAATTCTTTCTTAAAACTGAAGCATTTAGTTGGACTCCCCTAAGCCAACGTCTGAAGTTAAGGCAGGAACACAGGATGTAACCAGACACGAAGGAGTGCGAGTTTTGGCCATTGTATACATAAACAAAATACTGAGGCTGCTGGGAATCTGAAATAAAAACAGAAAACGTTACAAATGTTCAAGTCAGACAGTAGCTTCGGAGAGAAAAAAAATGTTAACTATTTCAGGTCGATGGCCTTTCAGGACCTGAAACGTTAGCTCTGTTTCTCTCTCCACAGATACTGCCTGACTGGCTGAGTATTCCCAGCATTTTCTGTTTTTATTGTGACCCAAGTATTTATTATTCCATCCGTGGGATTCACCCTCTCAGAAACAGAATATCAGAGTAACAGCTGTCACCAGTTACAGCAGCATAAGTCAGGTTAATGAGGCAGTGCTGAGGCTCATCTAAAGACGTTTGCTTCATAGCATCGCCAGAAAGGCAGCAGTGGCATCCGTAGTAACAAGCATAAGCACCGGCACTGGAAAGACACTCCTTCAACTTCTCCTGCCTACAGCTGGTTGAGTCTGTCCATATACTCTGTTTCCCACTCTCTGACCTGGACAGATTCCTCTCAGCCAGCCATCAGTACAGCATTTCGCTAATTACAATTCCTTCAGCTCTAAAATAAATCATATATTCTCAATTATACATGTTTATGAGACAATTTGGATATGGTGTCTACCTGGTTAAACGTAGTTGTAAATTAATGGACATTACCTCTTAAGATAAAAAGATTGACACTGGCATTAGAAAACTGATTCTTGGAGCCAGATAATTCAGAAAGCAATTGTAGCTCATTATGTGGTACTGAGCCACACAAAGCAGGGGAAGTTTGATACCTCATTTATGCAGAGCTAACTGATCGAAGACATGGTATTAGTGAACTAATACAATAGCATTATCCTGGAGCTAGGGAGGTTGAAAAAGACTGCAGGTAGCTTTGATGCCTATTATTATCCAATAACTCCTTCCTCAAGGGTGTGAATGTGTGGCTATTGAATAAGAATTTCTTGTGAGCTTGGCCTCACAATATTTAGCTCCAGTTTCATTATCTTACGACAGAATGAGAATTTACATTATTAAAAATAAAGGACTCTTCATAGCATAATGCTACCGAGCTTTTGTGGGTGGCTGCCAACAAGGCCATCTCGAGCATTAGATTACAAAATTCTTATCTGTACATAAATAGAAAACAAAGTGGCTAACATCAACATGAGACCATAACATTCATATCAAATTAGCTGAACCTCAAACAACTTAATTGTAACACACACACACACCCACACACACCAAACATCTTAATTTCTCGAAAACTACAAGGATTTCTGAGTTATCAGCAACATTTCAGTAATGTGCAGTGATGGGCATATCATATTTTGCTCTATGTCCATTTGAACTGCTAAGACGACTCAGCAGTACAATTACAGATTGCCATTGCAAGGTTCAGTTGCATCTATGGAAACGATTTTAAGCCCTTTAACACAAGGGTGAAGTACTGCTTGTTAGAGGTCTGTCACAGTAATTGCACAGATGGGAGCAATTTGAATTGGTGAATTAAGCGGAGATCAGAAGTATGCTACAATAGGATGTCTGTTTGAAAAGTGATAATGCTGGATATATTAATCTGAAAACTTACTTAGCTATCTACTCCTACAACAGAAAATCCCCTTTCAAACCCTGACACTGCATTTAATTTAAAAGAGGCACAGTAATGTATCACTACAAATTGCCTGGGTGCTTAATTGACTTCCATTTAATACAGCTTTTAAGAGGCATCTTTACAATTTATTATGCTCCAATATAAAAACAAATTCCAAAATAATGGGAAAATTTAGAACAAATTTCATAGTGTTACAAAATTAAGTTTTAAACTGACCAATTAAACAATAAGTAATCACAAACTTGTATGCTTAAAATAAATTACACCGTATAGATGATGCATATTAGTCCATAGCACATAGACAAAAGGTACATTCAAAGGCAAACAAACCAGCAAGGTTCCAACTTGAATCCCAGCTAATTCAGTTGATTTTCCCCACGGAATGAGGCTGGTGGTGGCAGGGGGGAGCACCTCAACTATAACTGGCCTTTGCGGTTGAGTGAGGGAGGGACAAAAAACGTTTTGACTTCCTACCTTACTCAAAGGATATTGTGTGTACAGATGAGCACAGGGTCAGGCTGGACTAAGACAAGACTCCATGATGAAACACTCTGTGCCAAGGTCCAAATGTGATGCCAGTGGCTCAAATAGATCATGGTCACTTCAATGCCAACACACAATCATATAACTGATTCATTGTCTACAAAACCACCAGTTCCAGTGTAATTGGCTGGTCCTGGTACATCCTCAGCCAAGAGAAAAAGGGTCAAATTCTTCAAACCAAGACTGTCTGAATCTGAAACGACACGTTCAAGAGCTAGATTTAAATATAACTGTATTTTTCCAAGTGGCACTTATTAGTTGTAATGCAGAGATAGGTTGATACATTTATACTTCAGTTACTCAGAGATCAGCAGCTATACAACTGGTTTCAGCCAGGTAGTACCTTGCTTATAATGCCTAAGTCCAAAACAAAATTAGCCAGTAAAGTGTTCTTATCTAGATAGTCACGTGTACTTGTACAGCTCAAATCCGAGCAGAATTTTCAACATTTTGAAACAGAGTGGGAGTGTATTTCTCAAAATCTCAAATTCTACTTGAGCTGCAAAAGGAACCACTTGAGTTATTTCTTAAACTATGTTTGATAATGCACTTTAGCTGCATCCTATGATATCAAGCTCTAGCAGTATAAGACTGACTCCACCAATAAGTCACCTTTGGCAGAAAGTACTCTGCAACAATACAAAAGTGGCAGTATAAAATCACCTTAAGGACTTGCACTGCTACGTACAGAATCACTAATAATGCTAAGCCAGCAAATGAAGAAAACAAAAACTGCCAAATATTCATCATCAGGAGGGCTCTTCTATTTGCTGAACAGCACCTTGGAGTGCCACAATTATATAGTTATGCACCATTCTGCCCAAATGATCACCAGGCTTCACACTTAAATTAGCACAAAATATTTATGTTTATTACAAACAATTCATGAAGTTTAAATTATATGAAATAAATTTACAACTCCAAAGAATAGCAAGAAATTATTAAAATTTTGAAAATACTATAAAGCTTACACATAAACTGAAATCCTGGGATTCTGAAGGCAAAGCTCCAGAACGGCTGCCTTGACTAATGTAATCATTCTTGCAATTCAACAAATATCACTAACTGCACAAGAATTCAATCCCAGCATAAAAAAAACACAAGTGCAGAGTTAAGCTATTTAAAACGGAGGAGATTGCTGCAATTTGTGCCTTTCTATAAAGATGGATTCTCCCATTGCTTTGAGCAATGAGTGCTCAGCAAGGTAACCAGCTGTCAAGGTTGGTGATGTCCCAAAGGAGATGTTGAAACAAATCTTGATCCACAGGTCTGATTGCAAATATTACAAACGAGGTCATTGTTGGGGGGGTGGGGGGGTGTGTGTGTGTGTGTGTGTGTGTGTGTGTGTGTGTGTGTATGTGTGTGTGTGTGTGTGTGTGTGTGTGTGTGTGTGTGTGTGTGTGTGTGTGTGTGTGTGTATAAAAACCCTGGTTAGTTTTGCAGCATACTCACTTGTCCTGTAGGGACCTGATTCTGTTCTTCACAAATGTTGAGATTGCTTGATGACAGAGGCTTCTCTATTTGGATCTGTCCAGGGTCATTTCCAACTTACAGGCTCTGAGATTGGCTTTCAGGAAGTCTTTGTATCTAAGTTTGGGGTGTCCTAAGGTGTGGGTTTCCATGCTTAGCTGGTTGTAGAATACGACCTTTAGTATGTGGAAATCCGCCAACGGAATTACATGGCTGACCCAACAAAGATGAGCTCTAATGCGTATGCTCTTGATACCAGGTATGCAGCACCTTTAAGAACTTTGATGTTAGAGATTTTGTCCTACCACTTGATGTTGCAGATGGATCTTAAGCAGCGAAAGTGGAGTGCATCTAGTTGCTCTTCAACAATTGCAGTTTGGTGACACCAATAGGTTGTCCATGCCTCTCAGTCATATAGAAGTGATTGATAAGTACTGCCTGTGGTAGATTTTGATCTTTGTTCTGAGATAAATCCACGCTTCCTCCAGAGCCTGTGTGTGAGCTTGCTGAATGCTGACCTTGCTCTTGCCAGGCCATGGGCAATTTCATCATCCCAAGCAGTTATCTTGGAGAGGGTACACCCAAGATTGCAGGGCCTCTGAACTGAGTTGAGTGGTGTATTGCTGATTGCGACTATGGGGTCTTAGAGCTTGTGGCCCGGGGCGAGTTAAGATCTTTTTCAGACTTACTGGAAGGCTGAAGTGTTCTGGGGTTTAGGCAAGTGGTTAACAAGCAGCTGGATGTCTTCTGGAGCAAGTGCTATGACAGCACAATCGTTGCTATAGCAATTACATATAAATTATTTGTATTTCCCATACCATGGAATTTTGCCTTACTGCTAACAAAAGGCAAAGCTAACGTAGCAAATATAGCTAACTAGCACAAAACCACCTTGGCTAGAATGTTTACTTTGTTGTATCAGGGTGAGCTCCTACATAACCTAATTGTAACTCAAGAGCATAAAATTCCATTTTATGTGGCATGGATATGGTAAAAAGTTTCATTTATCATTCTTGCATCCCATAACATTCTTTATTCATGTCATCCCATTTCAGATTGCAAGAAGCAACTATGATTCATATGAAATCTAAAAACCAGTGAAAGTAGAAGTCACTCATGCTGTAGTTTCAATTTCATTAACTTTTCTAGTGAGCAACATTTATCCACAATAGTTCCTTTAAACTCTCTGTAAATTAAAATCTTCAGAGTGCCTGAAAAAGCTGACCAGACCTCAAACATTTCAGACAAAAAAGCTTCTTTCACAGTCATATCACATTTTCCATTCCATGATGCAGACTGTTAGATATGAATCAATACATCATAGAAATAAGCTTGTAAGTCAATACTGTTTGGTACTTAGAGTTTATATACTAATCTCCTTTATAGTATGAAACCTGTTGTCCTTACCTGGTCTGGCCTACATACAACTCCAGGCCCACAGCAATGTGGCTCTTAACTAGCAAGCCACTCAGTTCAAGGGCAATTAGAGTTGGGCAACAAGTGCTGGCCTTGCCAGCGATTCCCACATCCCATGAGAGAATAAAAAAATTTTTAATGCTGAAACATCAGTTTTCCAAACAGACTTTTTAGTCCAAATAAATATTTACGGAAATTATGAACAACCAAACCTCAGTTGAGACCAGTTATGCTGTCACAATCACCTTGGCACATCCCAAAAGGAAAAACCTCTTTAAAATCAGTCTTATTGAAATTATATTATCAGTTCCTTTTCAGCTACATTAATGAAATAAAACTGGCAAAGGTATTTAAATATAATTTAGCTAGAAAAAGCTACCCTTAATATTTTTATTAAACAACATTTAAGCACCGTTTCAAAAGGTGCTTATAAAGTTTAAATTTGTACTCACCACCCATGCTCAATCACAGCCCTTCAAAGATGCATATTTCACATAAAAGTTCAGAAACAATCATGGCTAAAGATCAACAAGCAGCAAAATGCAAAAATAAAAAGTGTTCCCAGTTTTCTCTGCTTTACAAAATGTTCATTCACTCGTGCACATGGGCAGCTATTCAGATTTTGGAAAGTCCATTTCTATAACTACTGCCCATCATGTTTTCTGGAAAGTATTAAATACCATGAAATGAAATTTAGTGCATTTTAGTCTCACTATTGTTTAAGCTACCCAGATGATATTCTAGGAGCCATGATTCCTGAGGCAAACACTTGAAAAAGACTGTAGGAAGCCACAACCCCAGGATATAGTGGAATATTTTTCTCACATCAGGCACAGTGTTACCACAGCAACATTGCTGATGATGGTTCATTCACCACAGGTGTTCTCCAATCCAGTTCTTCTCAAAAAAAATAGGAATTTACTGAATCCAGCAAGTTAAATTCGTTGGGGGAAGCGGGTCGGGGACTTTTAAATCAACCCTTGATTTTCTATTCCTGAGTGTTCCTCCTCGGATAGAATTGAAACACAAGTATGAAAGTGGTATTAAGTGGTCTTATTGCCCAATTAGATAATACACACTAATTATGCACATATAGATGTATTTACAAAAGTACACAGACGTTAATGGGTGTCGAAGCAGCTTCACTGCTCACCATCACAAAATCATGTGAACGATTTGTCTTGTCCCTAAAATGAACCTATTTATGTGGATTTTGGTCTAGTACAGGAAAACTGACAGTGTATGGGAGGAGTTTAGCCTCCTATTTCACCAGGCTCCATCAGTTTTCTTCATTCATTCTCCTTTATATACTTCATACAAAAGTCATACACGAGGAAATTAAAATTTAAAACAAAGAACTCTAACCAGGTTTAAGTTTTCCAGGCAATTAAACTCTAAGGAAGACGACCAATGTTTTTAAAAATTCTTTCATGGGATATGGGCATTGCTTGCAAGGCCAACATTTGCTGCCCATCCCAAATTGCCCCTGAACTGAGTGGCTTGCTAGGCCATTTCAGAGAGCAGTTAAGAGTCAACCACATTGCTATGAGTCTCGAGTCACATGTAGGCCAGACCAGCTAAGGATGGCAGCTTTTCTTTCTCTAAAGGACGATAGTGAACCAGATGGGTTTTTACAACAACCAGCAATGGTTTCACAGTCACCATTACTGAGACGAGCTTTCAATTCCATACTTATTGATCAAGCTTAAATTTCACCAGTTGCCTTTGTATTGCTAGTCCAATGACATTACCACTACGTCACTGTCACCCCCTAAATGTGTATTTCTGGAATTCTTATGCCTTTTGAGCTTTTTTGTTCTACATGTTTTATAGACTGGTGCTTCAGAATATACTCCAAAGATGAGGTCTAGCTCCTTGTCCACGTTTTAACACATCCTTATATTTAGGTAAAACTGATAGCATGTAATTCCCTGCCTAAAGTCTTCAATTAATATTTCCATAGATCATGTTTTAGGCTTTAACTGCCAAACAGAGGAAAAAAAACAAAAAAGTAGCAGTAAGGCAAAATTTACAGCCATTTTTAAGCTAGCTCCTTGCAATAGAAAAAAAAAACGGTTTGGCATAAAGTTGTAAATTAGGATGAGTAATTTTTCTTGCATCTTGATTCTTTCTTACCACCTAAGAACTTAGCTGCCCTCACTAACTCTTCAGAGTCACAACAGATTCTCTAGTTGAGAGAAAAATGCTTATTTTAAAGAGAGATTTTAACTGTTTTCCAAATTAAAAAGCCAATCAAAAATACGTTTGAACAAATTACACAGAATTTTTATAACTGAATTGAATAGGCCCGCCTATGACAAACTAAATGCCCCAATAAAATGAACAAATTAAACTGGACTTTAAAAAAAATTCATTTGTGGGATGTGGGAGTCACTGTCTTGGCCAGCATTTATTGCCCATCCTTAATTTCCCTTAAGATGGTGGTGGGCTGCTTTCTTGAACTACTGCAGTTCCTGAGGCTTAGGTACACCCACAGTGCTATTAGGGAGGGAGCTTCAGGAATTTGACCCAGAAACAGTGAAGGAACAGTGATATATTTCCAAATCAGGACGGTGAGTGCTAGGAAGCGAATTTCCAGGTGTTGGTGTCCCCATGTATATGCAGCCCTTGTCCTTCTAGACGGTGGTGGTCATGGGTTTGAAAGTGCTGCCTAAGGAGCCTTGGTGAGTTTCTGCAGTGCATCTTGCAGGTGGCACATACTGTGCCACTGTTCATCAATGGTGGAGGGAGTGAATGTTTGTGGAATGGGTGCCAAGGAAGCAAGCTGCTTTGTCCTGGATGTGTCAAGCTTGAGTGCTTTTGGAGCTGGACTCATCCAGGCAAGTACGAACATACAAATTAGGAGCTTCAAGCCTGCTCCGCCATTCAATAAGATCATGGCTGATTTGATTGTAATCTCAACCCCACACTCCTGCCTACCCCCGATAACCTTTCACCCTGTTGTTAATCAAGAATCTATCCAGCTCTGCCTTGAAAATGTTCAAAGACTCTGCTTCCACCGCCTTTTGAGGAAGAGAGTTCCAAAGATTCTCAACCCTCAGGAAAAAATTCTCATCTCTGTCTTAAACGTATGACCCCTTATTTTTAAACCATGACCCCTCATTCTAGATTCTCGCACAAGAGGAAACATCCTCTCCACATCTACCCTGTCAACACCGCTCAGGATCTTAGAAGTTTCACTCAGGCTACCTCTTCTTATTTTAAATTCTAGTGGATACAAACCTCAACTGTCCAACTTTTCCTCATAAAACAACCCTCCCATTCCAGGTATTAGTTTAGTACTCCAAACTACTTTCAACACATTTACGTCCCTCCTTAAATAAGGAGACTAGTACAGCACAGAATACTCCAGATGTGGTCTCATCAATGTCCTGTACAACTGAAGCATAGCCTCCCTATTTTTGTAATCAATTTCCTTCACAATAAATGATAACATCCTATTAGCTTTCCTTATTACTTGATGGACCTGCATATTAGCTTTTTGTGATTCATGCACTAGGACACCCAGGTCCCTCTGAATCTCAGAGCTCTGCAATCTCTCACCACTTAGATAATATGCTTTTTTATTCTTCCTGCCAAAATGAACATTTTCACATTTGCCCACATTATATTCCATTTGTCAGTCTTTGCCCACTCACTTAACCTATGTCGCTTTGAAGCCTTGTGTCCTCTTCATAATTTACTCTCCTACCTATCTTTGTGTCGTCAGCAAATTTAGCAGCCATTCCTTTGCTCCCTTCATCCAAGTAATTTATGTAAATTGTAAAAATGGAGGCTCCTGTTGCACACCACTTGTCATATCCTGCCAACCAGAAAAAGATCCATTTATGCCTACCCTGTTTCCTGTTAGCTAGCCAATCTTTTATCCATGCCAATATGTTACCCACTGCACCACACGCTTTTATTTTTTTGCAATAACCTTTGATGCGGCACTTTATCAAATGCCTTCTGGAGAGTATTCCATAACACTCCAGACTTGTGCCTTGTCGATGGTGGACAGGCTTTGGGGAGTCAGGAGATGAGTTACTCGTCGCAGGATTCCTAGCCACTGACCTGCTCTTGTAGCCACAGTATTTACGTGGCTAGTCCAGTTCAGTTTCTGGTCAATGGTAGTCCCCAGGATGTTGATAGTGAGGGGTTCAGCAATAAGACAGAATTAAAACTTCAACCAAGACAAGTCGTATGTAAAGGAAATACTAAACTGGAGTTACAATGAACTAAAGAAAGCTTTTATAACTACAATGGATGGTCAAAGGTTTCAGATTTTTATGCAGATGGAACAAATTAATTGTTACTTTGGGGTAAGCGAAAGCTAAATACCAACCCAACAAAAACTTCAGACAGACTCAAAGCACTGTCCCAGTTTGCTTGAGGTTGTGACGATAAACATGTTGGAAATGCTGGAAAACAGATAAAACACTAAGGACTGAATTTTACATGCCCCCAGCGGATGCAATTCGGTGGCTGGGGGGCGATGCCCATCCCACCCCCTTCTTGCCCATCTCTAAGCTCTCCTCCACAATACAGATGGCGGGGGAGGGGGTGAAATCAGCAGCCCAACTACCATATTTAAATTTAAATCAATAATTTAGGTTCAATTAGGCTTGTTGACAAGGAAGTCCAGTTTTTAAAATGTAATATTTAAAGGGTGGGGGTGGTGTTGCTCTTCAGCAGCTGTATTGGGCACCCCTCCCGCATCTTAGGAAGGAAGAGGCGCTTCGACTTACCTGCTCTCTCCCTTAAACCTAACCTCTCACACCTCCCCCCACCGACACATCTCCATCCTCCCGGCCCAAGACCCCGGACTTAACTCTTCCAGCGATCCATGGGCATTGATCATCATCTTCTACAGCCCTAGCAGTGGCTACTGACACTTTCCTGGTGCTACTGAGGCTGATGGAGCTGCCGACCAATCAAATGATGGGCGGAAGTCCCACTTGGCCCTCCTTAGTCCTCCCTGCAGTGCTTTATGGCTGTGGGGTGGGTTTGCGCAGAGTATGTCAGCTTCATGCTGATGTCGCTTCCGGGGGTGTGGGTGGCATGCTGTTTGTGCCGCTGTGGTATATCCGCCCCAGTATTGTAAGCTCATAATGAGTCTAAGTATTTGAAATGAAAAAACAAGCTAGTTTTTCCAGGTGAAATTTTTTCCAGAATTGAAAAATAAGAAACTTCTTACAGAGACTGGAAAAAACGTGGGGAAATAAAAGAGGCAAAAGCCAAGAGTCAGATTCGCTCACGATCACAATGAAGCAGATAATGGAAAGTGAGGGGGAAACAAGGAAAACAATTACACTGTTCACATCCTCAGTCAAAGCGCTTCACAGCCACTGCATTACGTCAAGAGAATGTCCTCAAGTGCAGTCACTGTTAAAGTTGGCAAATGCAACAATGCTCAAATAAGAATGCACAATGAGATAAATGGCCAGTTGGTGTTGTGGGTTGAGAACAAAAATGTACACCAGAACAGAAGTTGAACTCCCTGTTTCCCTTTGAATACTGGCATGGGATTTTTAAATTTCACCTGTACAAGCAGGCAGGACTTCGGTTTAACATTATATTCAAAATATGGCACCTTCAAAAATGAAGCACTCTTATATTATTGTACTTAAGTGCCAACCTAGATTATATGTTTAAATCCACGCCTTTCACGCTGAAGCCACTGACTTAGCCCAACTGATACATGATGGGTTTATAGCATACAGAGGGTGGTTTTTGTTTTTAAAAAAGTATTGGAGAACGTGCAAAGATCTGACAGAAAAAGTCAAAGTAGAAAACCAATTTCAAAAAGGAAAGGGATGAAGATAGTGGGAGATACAAACACAAATAAAAAGGTAAAACAGTCAAGGTCTAAAGTTGCTGAATTTCAACCTGGGTACAAGCTATATTAGGATCAGACTGTGGTCAAGGTTTGGGAAGTGAACTTGAGGAATCCAGATGGCACAGATCCCTGTACATTCCAAACATTTATATCTTGGAGTCATTGTCCGATTGTCCAATTTGCAGCAGAGGAGAGATGGGATGGGACAGTGGCTTGCCAGCATGGAATGAAGATCAGAGGTGTGAGCACCATCATCTGTCAGGAGAAAATGTGGCGGTATTAAGTGGGAGGGGTGAGAATAGGGTGCGTATGATCTGGGGCAGTTGCACTTAAGGGTACAGTGTCAGTTTTGGTCTCCTTACTTGAGAGATATACTTGCACTAGAAGCAATTCAAAGAAGATTTACTAGGCTGATTCCTGGGGTGAAGGGCTTGTCTTATGAGGAAAGGTTGAGCAAGGCTGCCTGTAGTCAATGGAGTTTTTCTGCATGAAACGAGAGAATTTTCTACCATACCACCAATGGATTTTTGGGTAAGTGTGCTCCTTACGTTAAGCGAGACCCATGCCACACCGCGCAGAGCACTAGCACGTCACAGACCTATAATCAGGTTTGTTCTGGAGAGCTTATTGAGGTTATGTAGCTTTTGCTATTTTTCTAGGTTAATGTGTACGCAGTGCCAACTTTAACCACTGGGTTTTAACGATTGGTTTGCTTTCAGTCTTGCATAAATTTGGAAATTAAGGCCCCTTTTATTATCACCTGCCATTCCACAATCACTCAATTTTTTTTTTGGGGCAGAAGGCTGAGGAAGAAGGAATCTTATTATGCGGAAAGAGCAGTGCTGATTATGTCTACATTCTTTCAACTGAGATAGTCAGCTGAAAGGCCATGATCCTTAGCCTTACACAAGGCCACACTCTTCAACAAAAGTCAGATGTGACTCTTTATTAGAGCTTGTGACAATGACAGCAGTGGTGGAGGGCAGGGAGAAGAGTGGTGGAGGGAGAGTGAGCCCGAACAATTCAAGTTATTGTTTCTTTCTCCTCTTTACATGTGATCTATCCTGTCCAGGCAGATCAAAGTCTCTTTTAGCCTAAAAGGAAAAAAGGCCAGTTCCAGATCCAGCAACATGGCATATGTCTTGTCAAAAAAAAAACAGTTCTCTTCAGTGTCAGTTTGGCTTGGTTGGCTGCATTCCCACAAATCAGATCAGCTTGTGGGTTTAATATCTCCTACAGACTCGAACGCAAAGCCTGCACTAGCACTTAATGCAGTATTGAGGGAATACTGCATTGTTGGAGTTTTGATCCTTTGATTCGAAGTTAAATAGAGACCCCTGCTGCTATTTAAATGGGTGTAAAATATTCCGTGGCAATAGTTGAAGAGCAGGGAGCTATCCCAGTGTCTTGGTCAACATTCCTCCCTCAACCTATAACACAAAACCAATTCATTGGTCACTTAACTAATTTGCTGAGATTGGGATGGAACAATTATGTGCTTAAATTGGCTATGGTATTTACCAATATAACAAGTTACTTCGCTTTAAAGCATGAGTCATAAGAGACAAGGCACATTTCTTTATACTATTTTCCTATGAAAAATTGTTAGGCTTAATTCAAAGAATTTAATTTAGAGGTCAACAGGAAACTAAGATCTGTGGCAGGTATCTGTGGCCATTTTTTTCTGGCTTGTGCCAAGGCTACACCGTAATGGGCTACTGTGCACATTTGGCCAATATTATCCAGGTTATCCTGAGCACTCTTCCCAACTATCATCTTATGCTGCAATCCCATTAATATAAGAGGTTTATCTATTGCATAGATATATCTCTTCATATTTCCTGCTCACAAAACCGTACTTCCTATTTTTACATGTGTGTGAGACAAGCCTCTGCAAATTACTATCTATTAAATGGTGTACTGAACAACCTTCCTTAGCTAATGAGGGCTTCTGAGAAACTTACAAATGCTATCAGAGAGTGCAGTCGAAACTTCTGCTCAGTCAAGCTCAATATATTCATCTAACAACCACATGGCGAATAGTGGCTGTTTGGAGATTAAAGGCAATGTTCTTCCTCTTAGCCTGAGGGCTTCGGGGTGATTTGCAACTCTGCTCCAAACCCTAACTAGCACCATCTCTGCTTCTGAAGAGATCAGCTAATTTGAAAAAAACATCAGAGGCTGAACACAAGGTACAATACTGTAGAATAAGTTGTACAATAAAAAATTGGCCTATAAAAACTCAAACACAAGTATTTATTTTAATGCCAGTAATGTCCAAAATTACTTTAATGACTTTCAATTGTTGAGTCCTGTCACATTGACGATGCTTGGTTGAATTAATAGGAATAGGCCAACATTTGATTGTACATACAGCTGACTATTTTGTGGACACCGCAAATCAATGTCCTCTCTCAGGCTTAGGTTCCAGCACCAATCCCTTTCAATTTGTATATAAACAATTTGTTTGTAACCAGATCGTGGAAACTTATCTATTCTGATCACAGGTTCTTAGCTACTTGAGCTAATGACTTTTCCAGCCTGGAAACCACACTTACTTCTGTCTGAAAAGGCATCTTCAACAAAGCATCACAAAGAGCAAAATAAAAGCAAAAAACTGCGGATGCTGGAAATCCAAAACAAAAACAAAAATACCTGGAAAAACTCAGCAGGTCTGGCAGCATCTGCGGAGAGGAACACAGTTAACGTTTCGATTCTGAATGACCCTTCAACAGAACTAAGTAAAAATAGAAAAGAGGTGAAATATAAGTTGGTGTGGTGGGGGGGGGGCACAAGAAGAGCTGGATAAAGGGCCAGTAATAGGGGGAGATAACCAAAAGATGTCACAGACAAAAGGACAAAGAGGTGTTGAAGGTGGTGATATTATCTAAAGGAATGTGCAATTAAGAGTAGAAAGCAGGACGAGCAAGGTAGCCCTAGTGGGGGTGGGGTGGGGGGAAGGGATCGAAATAGGCTAAAAGGTAGAGATAAAACAATGGATGGAGATACACTTAAAAATAATGGAATTAGGTGGGAAAAGAAAAATCTATATAAATTATTGGAAAAAACAAAAAGGAGGGGGAAAATCGGAAAGGGGGTGGGGATGGAGGAAAGAGTTCATGATCTAAAATTGTTGAACTCAATATTCAGTCCGGAAGGCTGTAAAGTGCCTAGTCGGAAAATGAGGTGCTGTCCCTCCAGTTTGCGTTGAGCTTCACTGGAACAATGCAGCAAGCCAAGGACGGACATGTGGGCATGAGAGCAGGATGGAGTGTTGAAATGGCAAGCGACAGGGAGGTCTGGGTAATGCTTGTGGACAGACTAAAGGTGTTCTACAAAGCGGTCACCCAGTCTGCGTTTGGTCTCTCCAATGTAGAGGAAACCGCTTTGGGAGCAACGAATGCAGTAGACTAAGTTGAGGGAAGTGCAAGTGAAATGCTGCTTCACTTGAAAGGAGTGTTTGGGCCCTTGGACGGTGAGGAGAGGGGAATTAAAGGGGCAGGTGTTACATCTTTTGCATGGGCATGGGGAGGTGCTGTGGGAGGGGGTTGAGGTGTAGTGGGTGATGGAGGAGTGGACCAGGGTGTCTTGGAGGGAACAATCCCTACGGAATGCCGACAGGGGGGCGTGAAGGGAAGATGTGTTTGGTGGTGGCATCATGCTGGAGTTGGTGGAGGATGATCCTTTGAATGCGGAGGCTGGTGGGGTGATAAGTGAGGACAAGGGGGATCCTATCATGTTTCTGGGAAGGAGGAGAAGGCGTGAGGGTGAAAGCGCGAGAGATGGGCCGGACACGGTTGAGGGCCCTGTCAACGACCGTGGGTGGAAAACCTCGGTTAAGGAAGAAGGAGGACATGTCAGAGGA
Organism: Carcharodon carcharias; assembly: GCF_017639515.1. Lineage (NCBI taxonomy): Eukaryota > Metazoa > Chordata > Chondrichthyes > Lamniformes > Lamnidae > Carcharodon > Carcharodon carcharias. The sequence goes on along the minus strand of NC_054482.1, from coordinate 113,222,472 downwards.
ACTGTTTTTGAAGGTAGCATCATCAGAACAGATGCGACGGAGGCGAAGGAACTGAGAAAATGGGATGGAGTCCTTATAGGAAGCAGGGTGAGGAGCTGTAGTCGAGGTAGCTGTGGGAGTCAGTAGGCTTGTAATGGATATAGGTGGACAGTCTATCCCCAGAAATTGAGACAGAGAGGTCAAGGAAGGGAAGGGATGTGTCAGAGATGGATCATATGAAAATGATGGAAGGGTGGAGATTGGAAGCAAAATTAATAAATTTTTCCAGATCCAGACAAGAGCTTGAAGCAGCACGGAAGTAATCATTGATGTTCTTGAGAAAGAGTTGTGGGAGGGGGCCGGAGTGGGACTGGAACAAGGAATGTTCCACATACCCCATAAAGAGACAGGCATAGCTGGGGCCCATGTGGGTACCTATAGCCACACCTTTTAATTGGAGGAAGTGAGAGGAGTTTAAGGAGAACTTGTTCAGTGCGAGAACAAGTTCAGCCAGACGGAGGAGAGTAGTGGTGGATGGAGATTGTTCAGGCCTCTGTTCGAGGAAGAAGCGGAGAGCCATCAGACCATCCCGGTGTGGGATGGAGGTGTAGAGGGATTGGACATCCATGGTGAAAAGGAGGCGGTTGGGCCAGGGAACTGGAAATTGTTGATATGATGTAGGGTGTCAGAGGAATCACGGATGTAGCTGGGAAGGGACTGGACAAAGAGAGAGAGAATGGAATCAAGATAGCAAGAAATGAGTTCCGTGGCGCAGGAACAGGCTGACACGATCGGTCTGCTGGGACAGTCCTGTTTGTGGGTTTTGGGTAGGAGGTAGAAGCGGGCTGTCTGAGTTTGGGAGACTATCAGGTTGGAAACTGTGGAAGGAAGATCTCCAGAGGAGATGAAGTCAGTAACAGTCCTGGAAACAATGGCTTGATGTTCAGTAGTGGGGTCATGGTCCAGGGAGAGGTAGGAGGAAGTGTCTGTGAGTTGACGCTCAGCCTCTGTGAGGTAGAGCATCTCCTCTGACTTACGGTTACACAATGATAGTGAGTTAATGAGGGATATTACCATCTCAAATGAGGAACGATTCAAATAGGATGCTCAGTTTACTCAGGCTTCGCAGTTAACATTAATAACCAACAAAATCTATCTACTGAAAACTGTTGAGAAAGTTAAAATCCAAAATAACCTAATCGCTAAGCTTTCTAGCATACTTGGGGAGCAAACATTTCCACTTTATACACAAGTGCTCTCAGACTTTGCAGGTCTGACAGCATCTGTGGAGAGGGATACAGTAACGCTTAGAGTCCGAATGACTCTTCATCAGAACTAAGGAAAAGAGGTGAAATATAAGCTGGTTTAAGGGGAGGTGGGATAGGTAGAGCTGGATAGAGGGCCAGTGATAGGTGGAGATTGCCAAAATAGTTTAAAAGTAATGGAACCGGACAAACCACCTGGCATTGACCTAGGCACCAGAAACAACAATCGTCAACCCTGCAAAGTCCTCATTACTAACATTTGGGGACTTGTGCCAAAACTGGGAGAGCTATCTCAGGCTAGTCAAGCAACAGTCTGACATAGTTATACTCACGGAAACATTCCTTACAGACAATGTCCCAGGCACCACCGTCACCTGACAGCAGAGGTGATGGCGCAGTGGTATACAGCCAGGAGGGAATTGCCTTGGGAGTGCTCAACATCGACTCCGGACCCCATGAAATCTCATGGCATCAGGTCAAACATGGGCAAGGAAACCTCCTGCTGATTACCATGTACTGCTCCCCTCAGCTGAAGAATCAGTACTCCTCCATGTTGAACACTGCTTGGAGGAAGCACTGAGGGTGGCAAGCGTACGGATCATACTCTAGGTGGAGGATTTCAATGGCCATCACCAAGAGTGACTTGGTAGCACCATGACTGACCGAGCTTGCTGAGTCCAAAACGACATAACTGCTAGACTGCGGCAGCTAGTAAGGGAACCAACAAGAGGGAAAAACATACTTTACCTCATCCTCACCAACGTGCCTGCTGCAGATCCATTACAGTATTGGTAGGAGTGATCACTGCACACCCTTGTGGAGACGAAGTCCTGTCTTCACATTGATGATACCCTTCATCATGTTATGTGGCACTAACAGCGTGCTAAAACGGATAAATTTTGAACATACCCTGCAACTGGACATGTTGCTCTGTGGGCCATGAGCAGCAGCAGAATTGTACTCGAACACAATCTGTAACCTCACAGGCCAGCATATCCCTCACTCTACCATTACTATCAAGCCAGGGGATCAATCCTGGTTCAACGGAGTGCACAGCAGGGCATGCCAGGAGCAGCACCAGCATACCTAAAAATGAGATGTCAACCTGGTGAAGCAACAACACAGGACTGCGTGCCAAACAGCATAAGCAGCAAGTGGTAGACAGAGCTAAGCAATTCCACAACAAATAGATCAGATCCAAGCTCTGCTGCCCTACCGCATGCAGTCATGAATGACGATGGACAATTAAACAACTCACTGCAGGATGGGGGGGGGGGCTCCATAGTATCCCCATCCTCATTGATAGGGGAGCAGCACATCAGTGCATAAGTTAAGGCTGAAGCCTTTGCAACAATCTTCAGCCAGAAGTGCTGAGTGAATGGTCCATCTCAGCCTCCTTTGGAGGTCTCCAGCATCACAAATGGCAGATTTCAATCAATTCGATTCACTCCATGTGATATCAAGAAACAGTTGAAGGCACTGGATACTGAAAAGGCTCTAGACCTTGACTTGTGCTTCAGAACTTGCTGTGGCCCCAGCCAAGTAGCTCCTTAGACAAACCCATGACCACTCCCATCTAGAAGGACAAGGGTAGCAGATGGGAACATCACCACCTGGAATTTCCCCTCCAAGCCACTCACCATCCTGACTTGGAAATATATTGTCGCTCCTTCACTGTCGCTGAGTCAAATTCTGGAACTCCTCCTTAACAGCACATTGGATATACCTACACCACATGGACTGCAGTGGTGTAAGGTAGCAGCTCGTCACTACCTTCTCAAGGACAATTTGGGATGGCCAATAAATGCTGGCCTAGCCAGCGATGCCCACATCGGATTAAAAAAATCTTTATTGACTAGATCCTGGAGAAAAATTAATGCAAAGTCTTTAAGACAAATTATGTTGCCAATTTGCTGATTTGTTCAACCCGCAAACACCATAGCTCTATTCCAAATGTACAACATGGCCAAGTTCTTGACTCCTTAGACTTTTCAGCTATTATTCAATGGTAATAACTCCTTCAGCAGTCATAAGGCTGTGGGCACAAACCCTATTCCAGGGACTTAAGCACAGGATATAAACAAACTTCAGTACCAGTACTGAGGGAGTGCTGCACTGTTGGAGTTGCCTCTTTCTGATGTGATGTCAAACAAAGCCCCTCTGCCCTCTCTGACAGAAGCACCAAATCCCACAGTACCACTTGAAGCAGAGCAGGGCAGCTTTCCTGGTCAGCTGACCAATATTTATACTTAAAACATTATAAAACAGAATGCAGTTACATATCTCACTGCAATTGGTGGTACTCTGTGCACAAACTAGCTGCCAGTACGATACTTCCTGCAGTACATTCGTGATTGTAATTCAAAGTAATTTACTGGCTGTGGGGTGCTTTGGGATAGTCTGAGGCTATGAAAGACATTATACATACTCGCTGAAGTTTCAGTCTGAAATGTGTATTCAAGTCCCAGAAATATGGCTTGAACCCACAACATTCTGGTCTTTTATTTATTTTTGCCTTGCCAAAACTGGACATTATTATATCATTGCCAACCCGACAAGCCATCAACCAGGATTCGACTAACCACCTTGTAGTTAGGTGCTTTTCAACGACCTTGAAACTAGATAGGGATAGTGTGTTTCAATTCTATACCAAAAGGCTTTTGTGAAGGTGATAAGAACTCTTGCTAAAAATTACAAACCATGTCTCCATGCCGTTGAAACATGCCTATGAGTCAAACTATTAGACTACAAAAAGCTTTGCACTTGGAGAATAACAAAGTTCTCAATAGCTGGAATTAAATGCCGAGACAGAAAATGCTAAATAAATTGCTCGATAGAAACTTAATCTTGCATTACAATACCTATTTAAATAGTTGCTTGGTAATACAATCTTGAACATTGCTGAAAAAGAGACATACTGTCAAAGATTTTTGTCTTTCACTCATCAGGACAGAATTCCTAAGAATACCAAATCTCAAAGGGAACAACAATTTATACTGCATGAGAAGAGAGTGCTGATTGGTTGGTAAGTGGACTCTGATTGGTAGAGGCATTTCCATGGAGAATGCTCCAGGGAACAGTTAACTGCTAAGCTTTCCTTTAAATTCAAAACCAGGTCAAATTTGATTAGTCAAGGCATTGCCATCAGGAATGAAATGGCTGTCTCCCACAACTAGCTTGAAGTTAAATTAAAGCTTGGCAGTTAACTGTTCCCTCATGCATCCTTCATAGCAACACCACAATCAGAACCCACTTGCCAACCAATCAGCACCCGCTTCTCAGGCAGTATAAATTGCTGTTCTTTTTGAGATTTGGCATTCTTGTCAATGTCCCGACGAGTGCAAGACAAAAAGCTTCGACAACATGTCTCTTTTTCAGCAATACTCAAATACTCAATGAATTAATGTTTTATTTGTTTGCTAACTAGTTTTTGTTGGGTAACAAGGCCACAGCTGAAGGCAGATATGTTGCAAGAAGAGAAGCCATTAAACTAGTATTCTCCATATTATATAGTCATACTTCAATTTTTAAAAAAATCAGTAGCAGGGTTTTACTTAAACTGAATGTTCTTATCTTCAAACCTAAATGCTTAGATACACCTCTTTCTGCACAATCAGCAGTCCCTATAGTTATTTTTTTCGGACTGTGTGCTGCATTAGTATCCAAACCTTTTTTTTAAGGATTAGATCAATAGATACACACTGTCTGGCAGATTTTATCAAGTTGCTAAGAATGGTTTAAACAGTACAATTCAGTTTTTGATTTGACTAAAAAATTCTACTAGAGATTTTTAAATTGAATTATGCTGAAAATAGTGAGAATTGTAGTGCCAATGCATAGAGACAAAACATCTCTTTAAAAAAACATGGTTTTAACTTTTGCCAAGATTTGAATCCTAATGTTGTATTTACTTTACCAATGCAAAGTGGTCTTGTTTCATTGTGACACAATGTTGTTGTGGTGTAAAATGCATGTCAGTACCCAACTTGATTTTGCAATGAAGTGAAACTCCCCCACTCCAGAAAATATTACTCTGGAATTAGGTAGGGCCCTAAATACAGGTTTATACCAGCTTCATAGCATGGGTACAAGGTAAAACTAGTTTGCAATGACACTGGAGTGTAAATGCAGCCTGAAACAAACTAAAATAGTTCAACAGTACAGCAGATCTCCCTAATAAAATTATACTCAAGAGCGAAATAGGTACTGCAAACTGGAAGCCTGGTAAGTGATCAGATTTTCATCTCGGTTTTAAATTTAAAGATTCTACTGCTCCCTGCTGCTCAGGTTTCAGAATCATTTTAGTTTATATATGCTGGAAATTGAATAAATCATGCCAATTGCGTTAAAATGTAACAATTTCATCTGAAAAATTTATTTCTTCAATATATTTAGAAATCAAAATGTATTAGTGCAACATGATTGCATACACCACACAATGTGTGCAGAACCCAAACTGGTGTGCAGATATTATGCAGGCGCCAGTCATACCATGCTTTTCTTCATTCATTTCTTCTACTCTTAGTTAGAAGCACACTTCTTGGAACCAGAGCTAAATTCTAAAATGTATAACTGAGGTATACTTTTATTGTGCAATATAATTATCGAAATATAACTGTTAGCCTTTCATACTGAACAATGAGCCAGAAATCCAAACTAACATTAACCATAAAAAAGCTTCCATGAACAAAACCTCTCAAAATTATTTTCACATACCACAACATGCATTTACATGGGACCTTGTATGTCAAAAAATAATCCAGGGTACTTCACAGTGGCACAAAAAAAACGGATGATCGAAGGAAATATCTGAAGGGGTGATGAAAAAGTGACACAAAAGCAAAAAACTGAAATAAAAACACGAAATGCTGGAAATGTTCAGCAGGTCAGGCTGCATCTGTGGCGTGAAAAACAGAGTTAAATATTTCATTCAGAACAGACTCAAGACATTAACGTTTTTTTGCTCCACAGATGTTGCCTGATGTGCTGACTATTTTCAACATTTCCAATTTGCATTTTAGACCACAAATTTGAGTTTTGAGGAGGGTCCTAAGGGATGATAGGGAGTGCTCCCCCAAGGCGATTAAAGGCAAATGCCAATCTATCATTTTACATTGGCAAAAAAAAAAGCACAAAACTATGGTGATACATGCAAAAAAATGTATATAGGAAAGATTGCATATTCGATGCCACAAAATTATATTAAATGAAACGAGCTTTACATTTCAGACTCAGCAACTCAATTTCAGATGAAAGATGACTAATAATACACAAATTAACAGACCACATCTTCTCACCAATGGTTCACTGCTTTTGGTCAGTATAAACAATTGAGCCACAGAGACTTGAAAGTCCCAAGTTCAACTCCAGTGCCTTCTAAGTTAGTTAATCTCATATAGGACAGACATACAGACATTTAATGGGATTCAAGGCTCACTAATAACGCAGGGGAAAATTGGTCAGCATTCTCACTGAATTTCTGCAATCCCTGCCAGAAGTGTACTTGCAAATGGTTTGCAAGGGACAAAAAGCATCAGGGTTGGGTACGATATATAAAAAAATACTGCTGATAACATACTGCTGTGGATCGTATCTGAGTGGTCACTTGGGCAATTAGCTATCAGAGGAGTCATAACCAGCAGGTGCCAGCATTCAGTGAATCATTTCCTAGTAAGAATCTCCTGCAGTCAGGAAAATTGTCCAAGTGGAAAAAAAACTACCTTTTGCAAGAACTAAAAATAAAATTTGGGATGACTGGGCTTACTTAGCAAAAGAATGATTAGCTTTCACAGACTAATACACATGCTGCTTTGGTTCCAAATTGCAGGAACCTTATTGCCTTACGTCACAGATTTACACTTAGTGTTTAAATGTACTGAATGGTTTGTCCCAAATCATTGTATATTTTGAATGGAGGAGAATAAATTGGTATTTTTGTTTAAATGCTGTTTAAAGTCATACAAGATAAAGCTCCACAAGTCCCAAGAGTCAGTAGTTTATACAAATGACCGTTTCTTTATGTGCACAGGCAGCATATGTTGGAAACCTATTTTGATTGTCAGGTGCAATTGAACAGAGTCTGATCCTGTTTTCACCCATGTCCACATCCATGCACTTCTCAGATACGCAGGTCCAGATTTGCAGTCGAAGAAAGCTCCCAACAAAGATCTAGTGTTTCCTGTGCTGTAGATTTCCCCTTTCCTGGTGTTAGTTTAAATCTGGTGCCAAGTCAAGGGTATCTCCAGGCATCCAGCAATAGTGACGCTATTGAGCAGGGTAAACAGCCAATCACAATGAAGTATTCTTACAGGCAGAAAACCAGGAAATAAATGCATAGATTATCCTCCAATTCTAAATAACTTTTACAGAGAGCAAAATAAAAAACAAATATACTCACGGAATCAAGATAAAAGTTGAACTACATCATAAATGTGCTTAAAAAAAGGAATTATCATAATGGAAAATTCGGCATTCCACAAATGTAAAATTAGTTTTTCAGTGCCAATGAGGCTTCTCCGCAGCAATAACGAACTTAGTACACTGCAAAAACACAGTTATGCCTCATTCAACAAGGTGCAACTCCTTCAAACATTTTTACAGCAAGACTAACAGCGTAAAAAGGCAAGTTCTTATCAGTCATTTCTAATTCTTCATAGAATAGGGGGTGGCTGGAACCTCAAGAGCACACCCCATGGAGAAGTGTCACTTTACTGTCAGCAACTTCTAGATTTCAGTGTTTAACTGCATGTGTGGAGTCCAGAAACTCAGTTTCAGAAGAGTAATCACAGCAAACACCGACAGTTTTGTAATCATTGCTACTGCAGAATCTAGGCCAGAACAGCCAGCATCAGGAACCTTGACTGAATTTCACTATCACTACGTTCCACCACCTTCATCCCTACGCCCCTAATCTTGCCACTTCCCTCAAACAAATCTTAATGACAGAAAGCCTAATTACCCTCAACCTCAAATACTGCCCTCTGACCAAGCACAAACCAATATTTTAATGGTCACCACAACAAAATGTCATATGATACCACTGTAATCAGGAATTTAAGAAAGGAGTTACAAGAAAGCTGGTCTAGCTGCATTCGATGATTTCCAAAACAGATCATATTCAAGCTGCTGTTTAAACTCTACCAATATGGCACCAAAAGGAGTTCTATTCTTCAAACATTGCCATGCACATTTTAAACTTAGTCATTGAAATGCTTGTTCCCAGTACTTTCCAGTAATTTCATAAATTATGATTCTTTTTAAAACTAAAAATACATGTTACAGTACTGCAGTGCTGCACTAAATCAATGCTGGAGTACCCTGGCATTTCACTATGGGGATGATTTCTTCCGCTTGCCACATACAGCAACATCACAAACAAATGTTGGAACATTTTCCATTACAGATTTGTTAACAATGCTGAGCTGACCAGAGAAAGTCTTTCCACTCTTGTTCATATCACTACACAGTGAAGAGGAACCAATTCATATATTCCAGAATGGTTTCCCAGTGAATGCTTTCAAGTCACAAAGGCTCTTTTCTCTGATGTGCTCAGTGGTAGAGCTTTTGTTTCCAAATCAGAAGTTTGTGGGTTCAAGCCCCAGTGCAGAAACGAACACAAAAACCAGGCTGGTAGCACCATACTGAGGTGACTTCTTCAGGTGAATTCCTAAACTAGGCCTGCCTGCCCTTGCAGCTAAAAGATTCCACTACAATGTTTTGAAGTTTTCCCATGTCCTGGCCAATACTTATCCCTCAACCTGACTAAAATAGGTTACCTGGTCATTATAAATGGTTACTTGCTATGTGCAAATTGTTGTAATGTAGGAGAAACTTTTCTAGTGTTGTAACTTGCTGTAGGATGTGCTGAGGTCATGAAAGAATATCTGGTCATTATCAGATTGCTATTTGTTGGAACTTGCTGCGTGCAGATTAGCTGTTATTCCTACCCGATGACAATGGCCACACTTCATACGTGCTGCAAGACACTTTGGGAGGTCATTAGGTTATAAAATGCACTTTATAAATGAAAGTTTCTTTCTAAAGAAAAAAGTATGAACAGAGAAAACTACTGACATAAATTCAAGTAACTGAGCCAGACACAATAACTTCAATCTGCAGTCTGCATTGAGTTAGCTAATCTCAGCGAGAGTAGAGTTGAAGCACAGTTGGGGAAGTGAGAACAAAAGTATTCAGGGATTTACATTACTAATCACTGTCCAGCTTCCCCTGCATACATGCACATGTGGATATCTAGTGAAGACAGGATTTGGGTCAGTCCCTCACCATATGGCAGACAGTTAAAAAGTCTACTGACACTCAGTGATGAGATACTGTTTGAGAAATACAAGGCACAATATAAAGTCATTTTGTTTTGCTACACTTAACAGAGAATCCATTAGCCACTTCTAAGTGTAGCAACGTCAATGTCAGCATTCAGCAAATCATTGAGTAACCAACACCGTCAACAGAAATGTTCTTCATTGGTCTGAGAACAGTGTTTTTTCAAAAAATAAATTATCTTTAAAAGTCAATTAAAGCATCACTGAATATTTTGAAATTTGTGCAGAGCTAGTAAGATGCCCATACAGGATCTCCTCCATGAGCTATGAGAATCATTGTAGACTTGGGAACATATACCAATACTCAGTAGAAGGAAACAGCTTGCATTTTACATAAAGCTTTCAAATCCTTAATGTACGACAAAAAGCACTTCATGACCAATGAGTTACTTTTAGAGTGCAGTCAGTGTTGTTAGGTAAACATGTCAATTTGTATACAAAGTTCCAGAAGCATCAACAAGATAGATGACTAATTGATCTGTTATTGATTATGTTGAAGGATACATTTTGACCAGGACACAGATAACCCCACAATATTTCTTTAAAGATTGCCAGAGAATCCTTTACATCAGCCTGAAAAGGCAAGTGGGTCCTCGGTTTAACGTTCCACCTGAAAGGTTGCACCTTCAACAATGCAGAACTCTGTTAGTGCAATACACAATGTCAGCTAGACCACGTGCTCAATCTTGTGGCTCAATGTAAGGATGTAACAATTGAGCCTAACTGACATTTTGGTTCTTCAATCTAGTCCTTTTGTGCACTCTTCACTACCATTGGTGCAAAACTCTTCAACCACCTTGACCTCACTTTTTTTTATTCACCTATGGGATGTGGTTGTGAGCTACCTCCTTGAACCGGTGCAGGGATAAACCCCATCCAATCTTATCCTCTCTCCATTTGCTTTAAAACCCAGCTTTTAGACCAAACTTTTGATCGCATTCAGTGCTGTTCCTTTTTAGTTTTAGTGAAGCCTCTTGGGAATTTTTCCCCCCCCCCCACTTTGAACATGTTATATAAACACTAGCAGTTGCTGTTGTGCCTTTCATCCATCCCTGGAGATGGGTGTTCTTCCGTTCCCATAATTGACCCTCCCAGTTTTACCCTGCTTTAATCAGTCAGTCACTTAGTATGTAGTACACAACTAAGTTTTGAGAGTCTTGGTATTTTCCTGTTTAACCTCTTCATGTTGAGCGGCAATTCCAGTGCTTCTGCTTTACATGTGTAGCTCTGCTGTGCTTTAACGCCCTGCCCAATCACTGGGTACCTGACCAGGTCCACTTTGACTACTTTGAACAGCTGGACTATCCTTAAGTATGACAACCTGCCTATATGTGCGAAATGCACTCGATCACTTTGGAATCAAAGACAAGAAAAGGTTTGAATTTGCAGTGGAATATGGTTCATTTTTTAAAAAACTACATCCCAGTACAAAAAAACCCCAAAACGGTTGTAAAATAATCACAATATCTTATAACAGTCAGATCAGCGATATAAATTATGGACTTGGTCAGGCTGTGAAAAATGTAACAAGTGCAAGGTGAGTGTTCAACTTCTTTGCAATGACTGGTTAAATGCTTAAAATCCTGATTTAACTTTACATTTCTCAGAGGGATGCACAGGTTTGAGAGCCAAAGCTGCCTTGTGGAGTTACAATCTGTAGATAGTACACACTCCTGCCATGGAATACTGGCAGAGGGAGTGGATACATGTTTAAGAAGAAGTGTGGGACAACCTCACATACGTAGTGAACTAAAATTTTCATCCTTAAATCTTCACAAAAAAATACCCAATTCCAATACAAATTGCATAGGATTACATCATCACAGCACTTGTACGTGGCACAAACCTGATGAAAATTATCTCCTCCTTTTATCTCTTTTTAAAAACAGCATCTTTTAACTAGAGACATAAACAGATGCTTCTTTGGTTCTATGTTAAATGTGGAATGGAGTTGTGGAGTTAGCTAACTGCACCCAAGATTACAATAGGGGAAGAAAAACTGACCAGTGTCCACATTCAAGAAGAGAGTGAAAGAAAGATTTGCATTTATATAGCACCATTGGACAGCCAATTAGGTGCTTTTGAAGTGTAGTCACTATTGTAATTTAGGAAACAGCAACTAATTTGCGCATAGCAAGTGCCCACAAACAATGTGATAGTGATCAATTAATCAGTTTTTTGTGATGTTGACTGAGCGATAAATATTGACCAGGACACTCAGAATAACTGCTTTCTTGTTCAAACGGTGCCATGAGATTTTTTGGGTAGGTGTTTCCTAAGGAAGAGGAATCTACAAAAAATATTGGTTGAAGCAGAAATAGTGGAGGCTGTGAAAATTGAAAGGGAGGTGGCACTGGAAAGGCTGGGTATGCTTAGGGTAGATAAGTCACCTGGTCCAGATGGTTTGTATCCCAGGTTGCTAAAGGAAGTGAGTGTGTATATAATGGGAAGGCTTGCCTTAATCTTTCCTAGATATGGGAGAGGTGCCAGAGGATTGGAGAGCGGCAAATGTGAAACTCTTATTCAAGAAAGGATGTAAGGATAGTCTGAGCAACTACAGGCTAATTGGTTTATCACTGGTGGGTAAGATGTTTCAATCCACAAACAGGGAACAAAATCAATTGGAATTTGGAGAGGATGGAGTTTATTAAGGGGAACCAGTATGTATTTGCAAAACGAAGATCGCGCATGACTAATTTAATTTTTTGATGCAGTAACAGAGAAGGTTAATGAAGGGAATGTTGTGGCTGCAGTTGATATGGGTTTTTAGAAAGCATGACAAAATGCCAGCAAGTAGCAGATGGAATTTAACATGGGGAAGTGTGACATGATGCATTTTTGGCAGAAGGGATATTGGGAGAGGCAATATCGACTACATGGCACAATTCTAAAGAGTGCACAGAAACAGAGGAACCTGGGTGTGCATATGCATCAATCTTTGAAGGTGGCAGTACATATTGACAGCATGGCTAGCAAAGCACATGGAATCCTGGGCTTTATAAATAGAGGTATTGAGTATAAAAACTGGGAAGTTATTCTGAATCTTCATAAAGCTTTGGTTAGGCCCCGGCTAGAGCACTGCATCCAGTTCTGGTCACTATACTTTAGGAAAGGTGTGAAAGTCTGAGAGGATGCAGGGGAGATTTACCAGAATGGTTCTGGAGTGGGGGAGTTTTAGCTACAAGGTTATGTTGAAAAAGCTGGGGTTGATCTCTTAGCACAAAGAAGAATGAGGGGAGGTTTGGTAGCGGTGTACAAGATTATGACAGGCTTAAATAAGATAGACAAGGAAAAGCTCTTCCCAATTGCTGATGGTAAAAGGGCAAGGGGACACAGGTTTTTTAGGCAAGAGATGGAGGAGGAATGGGAGGAAGGACTTTTTTTTAAAATACAATGAGTGGTAATGACCTGGAACTTGTTGCACACGGGGGGTGATGGAAGTGGAAACAGTGATTTCAAAAGGAAATTAGATGGGCATTTGATAAAAAATAAACTTGTAGAGCTAAAGGGATCAAGTGGGGCAATGCGATGGACTCGATTGCTCCACGGGGAGACAGCATCAACTTGATGGGCCGAAAGGTCTCCTTCCATGCCATAAATGACTATATCCAACTGAAATGACAAACTGGGCCTTGGTTTAATATCTCATCCAAAAAAACAACACCGATTGCACAGCATTCCTTCAGCACTGCACTTGAGCTCAAGTCCTGGAGAGGGACTTGAACCCGTAGACTTCTGACCCAGAGGCAAAAGTGCTACCAACTAAGCCACGGCTGACACAGGGGAGGAAACAGTTTACCTACTCGAGTGGCAGTCATCTCTACTGAAAATGTGTACACAGAGACAGGGTTTGACTTGCCTGTGATGCTGCTTGCAGTTGATCAGCCTATCAATTATCAAACATATTGTATTGAGCCCAAGTGGACATATTGTAAGAGGTTAAGACTAAGAGGAAGGGAAATTGAAATTGGGAGGAGGGGGAAGGGAACAGTTATTAGGAGAACATGGGCTTTGTGAGCTTCCTAGTGTAGATACTCTTCCTTCCCTAGCAGAATAAACCCATTGAGCTTAGTACAGTAAAATTGCTCTTAATAACTTTGCTCAAAACAAATCCAGAGGATAATTTAGCAAGAACAAGATTTAGCCACTGCTAGGCAGCATATATCTGGCAATCTTACACAAAAATAACATTGGACTGAAATGTACAGTAAACTTACTACAATCATCCCAAATGAGAGTGTATCCAGAGACAAGGACACCTTCAATTTCCACAAGCAGACTTTGCTCATTAGCAGCCACCTTTGGTTGTCTGTGAAAAATTCTGCTCGCTAAGACTTCCAGTTTAACCAGAGCTGAAGAGGTTTTTGAGGATTCTGGCCCTGTGGACTGGTAACCGATTAGATCCTTTGGTTGGGCCATCTGCTGCTTTGGGTCACATTAAAGACTTTTATAGTAATTAAAAAGTGTTGCAAATGTGTAGGGCTCAGTGATCTTCTCAGAGCAGCTAGGGTCTGAAGGTTGAGCAAACTTCCTGTTTGCAACCAAAAAAAGGCTGCCACCCCAATCAGCAGCTTGACCACGGATTGTAAGCTACTACTGCAGCTTCCTGTCGACATGAAACAGCACATTTCACAACCTTCACTTTTAAGATCATTTAAAAACCACCAATTTTACAAAACATCAACATTTTTAAAGTTTAAAACTTCTGACAATTTTATCCCGCGCAGTTCAACTGCTTAAACAAAAATAAGTTCAAATGTGGAAACACTTAAAACAAAAATAGTATTTCCTGTAAGTGAGCCTGTGAGAAACCACAAAACTCTGAAAATACTCGAGAAGCTTTCATAACCCACATACTTTCAATAGTTAAAGGTTGTAAACTGCTAGGTTTTTTTTTTGCCAGTTTTCTCCCCTCCAAAAGCAAGCGTAGTGCAAGTAATCCTAACGTATTTTTCCCAAATCTCCAAACTTAACATGACCCCGGAGGGACTGCATCAACAGGAGGTTTCAAAGCAGAACCCAGTCCGAGCTCGCCCTGTGGCTTCCAGCATGCAGGTGAAAGTGGAGGTCACTGAATAGTAATGAGCAACAAGAACCCTGGCTGATTTTCCCCATGAATAAGATGTATGTCTTATGTATACCATAAACTGCCTTTCCTCTTTGCAGATGCTGAGTAGCCTGCGCAGCTCCAACATTTTGTTTTTATTTCAGATTTGCAATTGTTCCTTCATGTTTTGTTGAGGGCAAACTGTTTGGCAAGAACGAATTAACTCCTCTGCCCATGCCTTTATTCACATCAAGTCCCCTCTGCTTGCTGACCTACACTGACTCCCTGTTAAGTCAATTTCCTGCATGGCCTTATACCCCTATCCCTCCAAATAACTTGGTAATCTCTTCCATTCCCACAATCCTCTGAGATACCTGCGCTTGTCTAATTCTGGCCCTGAGCATTCCAGAGTTTACATCAATATACCATTCAGTTGTCTTGGTCCTAAGCTCTCGAATTCCCTCTCTAAACCTCTCCAACTCTCTTTCCTCTTTTAAGATGCTGCTTAAAACCCGCTTCAGACTCAGCTTTTGGACATCTGCCCTAATATTGTCTTACGTTACTGTCAACTTTGCTTTCTTAAACTCATGAAGCATCTCAGGACATTTTATTATGTTAAAAGTGCTATATCAATGCAAGTTGTTGTTGGATTAGATTTTTTATATCATTTACTGGATGTGGGCAGCCAACTCTTGAAGTAGGGAACGGGAAGATGGGATAGAACACATACTATATTTCAATCATTAAAACAGCAGTACCCCAAGTAATTAAACTTCTCTCAAATGGAACTAAAAGCTAACGTAGGGTGAAATGGAAAAATATAGATTACATTGTTGCAGTCAAAAACCAGATCAGTACAGGGTGAGACATTGAAAAAAAAAAACACATGCATCCTACTACTTGAAGCAAAACAATGTAGCCTCCTCTTCCTTTCTTTACATAATACTTGTTACAGATATTTTTAGTTCTTTTACCACCAGAAGCATAAAGCCAACATGGAACTCGACAGTTTTGCAACTCAAAAGTGAAACTCCGAAGAACTTGCATTTATTTAGCACCTTATGTGTCATCAGGTGATCCCAAGGTGCTTCACAGACCTACTGCACTGTATGCTCCAGCAAACACTATGTTAAAGAATTGTAACTGTACCCACACATAAGCCTGTGTTTAATTTTGTTTGGCTGGAAAAGCCTGAAGTGGACAAACATTCCTACGACTTTTCCAATTTAGTGATCTACCTGTGTTGTCTGAAGTAGATTAGATTTGGGCCCCTTGCTAGCTGCATGCAGTTGTGTAACATTTTGCTTAGCTAGAGCTATTTGCTGGAGGATATAGTGAAGTAGGTCTATGGGCTAAAAGGCCCGTTCTAATGTATGCTTCAGCATTAGGGTTGCCTGGCTTACTGAGTTGTAGACAAGCAGGCACGCATAAGTGCTAGCCTATTAAGAAAGCAATGTACCCTTTCTGGTGCTGTGTATAATTATGGTTTCTTAGAGCCAGTTGAATTCTCATTGATGTTGATTTGAGCTGCTACCCAAACTGTCTAAGCATAGTATTTTAACACATAAGCATATCAGAATGTTTTTGCATAACTACATATCCTTCTCTGTTGCTTTTAACAGATGGAGCAAATTTCACAGCCAATTTGTGATCATTTGCATTGCTGCTGCAATAGAACATACTGCAGGGGTAGGTTCTCTTTTAAGCCAGGATTTGTTTAGTTTGAGGCTATGGTGAGTTTACACCGGCACTCTATCCCAGCAAATGAGCAAATTGGAAGTGATGCTGCTGCCTTTTGGCACGCATATAAAACTTCAGTGATGCATTCACAACAGAAAACAAGCTGGACGAGTGCAAGACCCACTGCTGACATCTGTGATAATTTGGATTTCATAGGCATTATGAACTTTTCAAATTAAATACAGAGCATTACACAGAGTTCACAGCTAAAAACAGGCCATTTGGCTCAAATAGTCCATTGGGCATTTATGCTCCACTTGAGCCTCCTCCCATTCTTTTTCATCTATCAGCAAAACACTGTTCCCACTCATTGGCTTACCTTGTTTCCCCTGAAATAACAAGGTGTTATGATGCCAAGTAAATCCTCAGGATAATCTGTGAATTGGTGTAAGGAGAGAAAAAGCAAAGGAGGCAAGAGGTGGGGAGTGACAAGAGCAGAGTTAAACACAAGAATGCAAGTTTTCAACTGGAGCTGTGGTAAGTCAGCAAGGACAAGGGTGATAAGTGAGCAGGACATGTTGTGACATAGTAAAGTTTTCAATTAACTAAAGTTTCAAGTTTCAAGGATGAAGGTGACAAAAGCCTGAACGTGAGCAGCTACATGGCTAATGTTTTGGAAGTGGAATAAGTGCTCTTTGTGATGGAGAGTATATGGGGCTGGGAACTCAGTTTGGAGTTAAACAGTACAAAGATTGAGAAAAGTCCTGTTCAGCCCGAAACACTATTCAACAAGCGCAAAAGAGGCTAGTTCAAGCCTGCGCTAAGATAACACTCCCACAGCATCGCTGCAAGCAGGGAAGATAAGGAGTTAAGGCTCCTCACAGCTAGTCCTTAACCCTGCTGTAAAATGCAGGCATATGAAGATCATGGGAGGATAAGATCAGAAGCTTGTTCACAATGGCAACCAGTCATCAAAACTCACACACGGAAGAATGACGACCTCAAAATACCAGAGGACCTATGCCACCCTGGAACCATACATAAACATCACATCAGCACTAAAGGACCTGAGAAAATAGGAGGGCTATGGAATCCTCTAAAATTGTTTTAAATTGAACACTAAAAATGTTTTAAAAGGTTTAGCGATCAAATAAAGTAGATTCATTAAATATATCAAAACCTCATCTTCTAAAAATTAGGGTAGTTTCACATTTGTATGATACATTCGGTGCAACCTCTTCTCATTACACTATCCAATTCCACTAAATACAACAGGTCTCCCAGTCATAGTTTGCTCCCTCGCATTCTTAATTCTAATTGTTCCCAGCCATAATTTTGTTTTCTTCTTCCCCATAGCAACAAACTCTTGAAGCTTAAACAACCCACTTTATTAGGATCCAGTGGGTGATGCATTATGACGTTTCACAAAGGAATGAAGAACGATTGACAGCTTTGAATGTTTCCTCGAATCCAGATGTAGTGATGCAGTAAATATTTTTTTTACTGTTTTACCACAGTTAGAACTGCTTAGTATCATGAATAACAAGATTATAGTACAAAATTATTTGCACGTCTGAGAAGAACGAATTTTTTCAAGTTTTTTTTATTGAAACAAAATCCTCTCTAATAGCACTTTGCATATTCACAATGCCATTTTCTTGCTCTTCAGCTTCATTCTGCATTACTTACAACACAGGCCGTTCAGCCTATGGTGCAAATAATCCTTTTTTAAAAATTAACCTAGCTCTTACAATTAGTCCCTCTTGCTCTGCAAATTTGCTAAGGAACTATAAAAAATTCTCCTCTCTGGTTTCCCCTCATTCTTTGTTTATTTCAATAATCTATTTTACACTAACATTGTGAACAATTTCAAGCAATTTCAAGCTTTGGTCCATCTTGTCTGCCAATCCACAGTTTTGATGCATTTCTAACAATGCAAGATTTTAATTTATTGACAAGAAACCATCTAGCTCCATCATGTAACCTAATGGTTTATTTTTCAGCACTCCATATATGCATGTGGAACAGATTAGCTGCAACAGAGGACTTTAAAAAAAATTGTGCGTTGGTCCAGAAGGTCGTTCAAGTGGGAGTGCATATGACCACTGAAATGTCACTCCACATGGCCAAGAATCTTCAAAAACATGCAGCAGATTCATTTCTCAGGGACAAGCATCAGTGCTGTTTTGCAGCCATGTCTACTCTGCTGAGTTCACCTATCTCTATGTCCTTCTTTTTACATGGCAGTCTTTCACATCTATGATTAATGCCCAATTGCATTCCAAATGCTAGCTCTTTTCTGGCAATGTTGTGGAGGAGAATGCCAATTTGTAAGAATAAAACACATTCACTTTTGGCATCCAACATCAATATAAAAGAACTCCCAGAAGCAAGAGGAATTATTAAATAAAAGCTTAAGATAAACAACTAACAAAAAGGTGGATATTTGACTAAGAGTGGAAGATTGGCACCATATTTTTAAAACAATAATCTCAATAATTTCAGTGGAGTGGGGCAAAATCTTTTCCAAAGAAGTAGAGGGCTGGGTAAAAAAGGTAGGCTATATTTGATTGAAATATTCCTCACCCAGTTTAATACGAAGAAAATGTGAGGACGTAAAGCAAACACCAATTATGACATTCAGACTGGACATTATAAAACAGGTGGAATTTCTTGCTCTTGGGAGTTAACAAAATAAACAGCAGATTCAAGAAAACTCATTTAAACGATGATCAGGACAGATGGTTAAATGCCAAATACCAAAGTACCTCAAGCAAATGAAATATTGAATAATAAGTATTTAATTTTCCAATTATCAAGCCTTATATAAAAGTGAGAAAGAATGAAAGAGACTAAGCAGAAAATATATAAATGTTAAAATGTTAAGATAAACCAGAATGAGGAGAGAAAGAGAATTTCAAACAATTATCTTATGTCTTTTGATTTTTCTAGGGAATATGAGCATTTCAAAGCTTCTTTAAAAAAAATTACCAAAGTAGAAAATACATTTTAGGCAAGGAAGGCAGCATCTACTTTGCATTGATCAACTCCAGCTATCCATGTTGTGTTTCATCTCTACAAAAATAAAATACTGGAAATTTGCAATAAAAAAAGTGGAGATACTCAGCGGATCAGGCAGCATCTGTGCAGAGAAAAGGAGTTAACATTTCAGGTTGATGGTTTTGATGAAGGATCATCATCAACATGAAATGTTAATTCTGTTTCTCTGTGCAGATGCTGTCTGACCTGCTGAGTATTTCCAGCGCTTTGTTTCTATTTCATACTTTGCTTTCCTCTCTCCGCACAAGCTGTTTTTTAAACTCACACTTAGTGATCAGGAAATTTATACAACCTTATGAAAAAATAAAGAATTCATCATGAAGATGCCTGTTTTAAACTAGAAGCTTGAATATTCATGAGGAAACTAGAGCAGATTGAATACAAATCTGAGTGTACTTAAGGAAATATGGGTAAAAGTAACAGGACCTCCAACTGAATATTTTTTTGTTCATTCATTGGCATCCGTGGGCGTAACTGGCAAGGCCGCCATTTATTGCCAAACTCCAACTGTCCTCAGAAAAGATAGCGAGCTGCCTTCTTAAGCAACTGCAGTCCATGTGGTGAAGGAAACTCTCAGTGCAGTTAGTTAGGATGGTGCGAAACCTGGAGCAAACTTGCAGTTGGTGGTGACCCTATAAAGCTGCTGTTCTTGTTCTTCTACTTGGTAGAGGCAGAAGGTGTGGGAGGTGCTTCCAAAGAAGCCTTGACAAACTGCTGCAACACATCTTGTAGATGGTAAACACTGCTGTAATTTAATGCCAATGGTGGAGAGTGTGAAAATTTAAGATGCTGGATGGGGTGCCAATCAAATGGGCTGCTTTGTCCTGAATGGTGGTTGAGCTTAAGTGTTCTTGGAGCTGCAACTCATTCAGGCGTGGGGAATATTCCATCATGCTCTTGACTTGTATTTTGTAGATGGTGGGCAAGCTTTGAGGAGGTGGTGAGTCACTCACTGCAGAATTCCCAGCCTCTGATCTGTTCTTGTAGCCACAGTACATGTATGATTGGTCCAGTTCAGTTACTGGTGAATGGTGATTCCCCAAGATGTTGAGGGAGGATTCAGCAATGGTAATGTTGTTGAATGTCAAGTGGTGGTGGTTAGACCCTTCTTGTTGGAGATGGCCATTGCTTAGCACTTGTGGTGTGAATGTTACATGCCACTTATCAGCCCAAGCCTGAATGTTGCAGAAGTAAACTGCTTTATTATCTGAAGAGTTATGAATGGAGCTGAATACTCATTGGTGAACCACCTCACTTTTGAACTTCTGACCTTATGATGGAGGCAAGGCTCTGATGAAACAGGTGAAGATGATTTCACCTAGGGCGCTGCCCTTAGAAACTCCTGTAGTTATTGCAGTTCATTAAATTCAGTGCCGTGCAAGGTGGCAATGTAAGCTTTTTTCCCAAAAAAACAAAAGGGGAAAAACAGCCAAGTCATGGCTCAGCTTCCATCACCATTGGCTTCAATATATCACATATAGAGTCATAGATTGGCTACAGCACAGAAGGAGGCCATTCAGCCCATTGTGTTCATGCTGGTTTTTTTTGCAAGAGCAGCTCATTTAGTCCCACTCTTCCACCTAGAAGGAAAACATTGAGAACTCATAGAGGGAACAGATCAAGAGCACTGTACAATGATTCCAAGCTGGAAGGCAGGTCATCCATTAAAAAAAATCCGGTAGTCAGGTTGATGGGGGATGTTGTACCTGTAGCCTTCCAAAGGATTTGATAAAGTGCCTCACATCATAGTGACTTATCTTATGAGAAGTCAACTAAGGCCATGGGTAGCAAACAATGGTCACAATTCTAACTTGACAGCTGTAACCAGCTACATTCTTATGTAGATCTGCTAGCCTCTATTAATTGAACAACTAATATTTAGAATATTACTATCATCTTAATCAAGTAAAATGTCTATGCTGGTAGATGGTAACAAATTCATAGGATAATACAATTATGAAATGGTTACAGCAGAGGAAGCAGCCCATTTGACCTATCGTGCCTTTGTCTGCTCTCTGCGAGAGCAACTCCACTAGTCCCATTCCCCCACCCTTTCCCCATAGCGCTGCAAATTTTCTCTCTACAGATAATTATCCAATTCTCTTTTGAAAGCAACAATTGAATCTGCCTCCATCACACTCTCAGGCAGTGTATTCCAGATGCTAATCACTCGCTATGTAAAAAGGTTTTGCCTCATGTCACCTCTGGTTCTTTTGCTAATCAACTTAAATTGGTGTCTTCCATTTCTTGACCCTTCTGCAAATGGGAACAGTTTCTCCCTACCTATTCTGTCCGGGCACCTCATGATTCTCATCAAACCGTCTCTCTACTTTCTCTTCTCGAAGGAAAACAGCCCCAATTTCTCTAATTCATCCATGTAACTGAAGGCCCATTTCCTAGAATCATTCTCGTAAATATTTTTCGCACCCTCTCGAATGCCTTCACATCTTTCCTAAAGTGTGATGCCCAGAATTGAACTAAATACTCCAATTGAAAACAGAGTCTTATAAAGGTTCGCCATAACTTCCTCGCTTTGTACTGTATGGCCCTATTTATAAAGCCCAAGATCCTGTGTGCCTTATTAACCACTTCTCAACTGAAATCACTGCCTTCAACGATTTGTTTTTTACTTTATTCTTTCATGTACCCCAGGTAGCACAGCTCCTGCATCCCCTTTAGAATTGTGCCCTTTGCTTTATACTGGCTTTCCTGGTCCTTCCTACCAAAATGTATCACTTTACACTACTCTAATTTTATTTGCCACTTGCTCGCCCATCCCACCAGCTTGTCCATGTCCTCTTCAAGTCTATCACTACCCCCCCTCACGGTTTGCAATACTTCAAATTTTGGGTCTTCTGTAAATTTTGAAATTATGCCCCACAGTCCTAACTGCTGGCTTACAGGTTCTGACATCTATTTTCAGCTCAACCAGTCAGAGAGATAGAAAACAACACAAAATCTTCATTCTATGCAAATCAGGGCTCCAAACTATAGAGGCAAATACAACAGGAGGCACTGTGCGTTCACCTAGATTTGCTTAAGAGTTAGTGATTGCAGTGCACTGTTTCAAATGAATCTTTGATACTTCTACCATCCAACCAACGAACTCTTTATAAAGTACCTGCTTAAGCAACCGTAAGCCATCCAGAGCTGTGCATTAATCCTCAGTTTAATGCTAGTGTTCTTATGTTAGCATGCAATAAAAAGACAGTGTCTTTGATGAAACCTTTCAGTTGTTGAGTCTGTCTTCTAGAAGTGAAATAGCTTCTAAGCTATAAGGAGATTGGTAACAACAACCCCTTCAGCTTAGTGATGACCTTGATCACTGCTGATTCCAGGAACTGGCTAGGTAGGGGCTTGGAGAAATTCCCTACCCAACACCATGAGGACAGCAGCATCACCACCAGGATTACAGTGGTTCACCGTCACTTGTATAGGACATATGGGCTTGAGCAAAGCCTTTCCAGCAGCACTCACATCGCAAGAATAAGTTTTAAAAAAGCTTATACCTAATATTAATCCTCAAGTGTAAGCTTACTGCATGACTGATAAGATTTTCTAGCTCCCCAGGAGGTAACAGGCAGCTGTGATGCACGAGGTTGCACTGGTGTGCCTGATCATCTTTTCCTGTCTATCTTTTCACACATTTATACAAGCGTTTGTTTAAAAAATTAAAATCCTACCGCTTGTCTACAAACCAGGATGCACTGAGCCCATCAAACATCCTTTCAATAGCTAACACCGTTTGGCCCATAACAAAGATATTTAACCCACTAAGGCAGGTGATTATCCGTAAGTTAAAAAATCTTGCAATTTACAGCTCTGAGTTCATCACCTCTCCAGGTAATCTAAAAAACTCATTATTAAACAGTAGAAACAGCATTGTTCAAGCCTGGCTAGTTACTTCACAGTATTATTTCATGTATTCCTCATTTGTGCAATTTATAAGATTTCTGAAAGTCAGCTAGTAACAGCACGATTAGTTTTTAATTCAGCGATAATATAGTACATATAGTTCTGCTATCAAGAGCTAAGAGGAACATCCAGTGTAAACACAATTGTGTACCTTCAGAGATCTAAAGTGCAAGCTCAAAACAATTTCTGATACAGCTACAATACTCATTGATGATGCCAAATTTTGCAGAGCAGGACAGAGACAACAGAAGAACTTCCAACTCTTGTGATAAATATCTGTTTGAAGCGAATCCCTGCTTACAGGCAAAATACACAAAGCAAGCTACCCACCATCATGCCAACTATGTGGCTCATTCTATAATTTACATAAAAATGTCAAACATTTTCACCCACGAGATCCTCAAATCAGGTCCCTTTCGATTCATATGCTCTGATGATGATGATGATGATGATGATGGCATGACAGTTAGTGAGTGATTCTTTAGGAAATAGAAAATTGCAATTTTGGACAAGCCTGAAACCATGGCACCCTGCGGAATTTATATCACCAAGATTATTTCACTGTACAGAATGGAAGAACTATGAACAGAAAAGCACAGAGATTTCCCTTCACATTTAAGTTCCTACTATTCTGGAAGCTTAAAACTATCTGTTGTCAAGGCATCTTACTACCAGATTCAACAATTAGCCCAACTCTGAAGCTGGTGTTAAGATTCAAGGGCTTGAGATTTTGCCTTCAGCCCACAACAGCATGAAAGGAAGCTGACATTTTCGTATGAAAGCAAAATACTGTGAATGTTGGAAATCTGAAATAAACATAGAAAATGCTGGAAAACTGAGTCATGCAGCATTATGGAGAGACACAGTTTATGTTTCAAATAAATGCCCTTTCACTAGAATTCTGGGTCATCGACCTGCTACGTTAACCCTGTTTTTCTGTTCACAGATGGTGCCAGACCCACTGAGTACCTCCAGTACTTTGACATTCTTGCACTTAACTATGGTATGGTTAAGTAAGAAAATATTCTTTTAATTCTCCCCTCACCTGATAAAAATTTGATAATCCAACTAGAAACTTTTAACTAGTCACCAGAGACGGCTCTGATGAAGTTAATAAAATATCTGAAAAGTAGAAAGTAGATGAGATTTTGTTAATAAGCATTTTCTCCCTCTCAGACCACTCTAATACAGCATGCAGGCAGTAGAGGATAAGGTGTGAAAACTACAAAAGAATTACCAAGTTTATATTTTGGTCTGATGAATAAGTTTGTTGAAACAGGCTACTTGAAGAGTTGAAGTTGATTATGAGGATATGAGCATAAAAGAAGCAGCCAAGGCTATGGAATGCTGCAACAAGGTCAATTTTAAGCATGGCATTGAAGGAACGGGAGTCAATATAGCTCAGCAATGGGCATGCAAACTAACGTAAGAGCAGAAAGACTTTGGGTGACCTGGAATTTATGCAGGGCAGAGAATCAGAAATTTAAAACAAACAACCGCAGCCTTCCTCCTGAAAGCATGATCAGCTTAATTTTAGATTACATGTAAAAACTCACCCTTAGCATAATGAGCATCTGTCTGCATCTAGAAAACATTGGGTTTAATGGCTGAAGGAAGAAAAAGGGGGAAAGAGCTTTTTTTCTTCAAAATACCATTCCTTACTACTGGAAAGTTCTGGCGATGAGGCATTCTGCCAAATGGCTTTGGCAGCCCAGGGAACCATCAGACAAGATCAGCATTTCCTTTTCCCTCAGGGCCTCTAGGACGTTACGTGCCGATCACTGCCTGATGAACTTGTGTTCAAAGGTGTTTCTCTGCATAAATTTTTCCACAAGGGACAGATGGTACTACTGTCAAGTACTTGGAGCATTCTGCGACAGCGTGGCCAGACCCATCCTTCGCAATACCGGGGACAGGTAGAAGCTCAGCACATAGTGACACTTAGTGTTTGCATACTGAGGGTCTACACATGGCTTGATGCAGCCTCACACAAAGGTGAGGGCAATGTTGGGCACGTTCTTTCCCCCTTTATCTAGAGGCTCGTGTATTGTGTCCCTGTGAACTTTCCAACAAGCACCAAGATGTAGCTTGGCTGGTGATGGGAAAGGCCCTCCCCTTCAGATCCTTCCTGCGTTCCAGGAGTCTCACCCACTCTGCACATTGCCCTCGAGGTGGCTGTGGTGAGGAAGAGACCATTGTTCACATCCTCGTGGAATGTGCATTTGCAAAGAAGGTCTGGAGAGAGATGCAGTGGTTTTTGTCAAGGTACATCCTGAGCATTTCTGTGACCCAGGACTCTGTGCTCTAAGGGTTGTTCTGAGGGACATACACCGAGACAAACATCAACTGCAGCTGGAAGATCATCAGCTTGGTGAAAGATATTGTTTGATCTGCCCGAAACTTGCTGGTCTTCCAGTGCAAAGAGTTATCCCTGACAGAGTGTTGCAGACTGGTATGTTCCAAGGTCCAGGACTACGTGCTGAGGATTGCTCTAAAGCTTGGGGCAGTCGCTGCAAAGGCGCAATGGGGGAAGGACGCTGTCTAAGACCTCTCAGCCATAGTGCGCCAAGGGGCTGGGAACTGTACAGACCTCTCGGGCTGTATGACTCACAAGAAATGTAGGCAGTGAAAATTACATGTGTCACAATTGTATTGAAGCACCTCAGAGTGCAACATGATCTATGCCGATAGTGCAATGGTATTCAAGCTGTCTGACTATCCGTAATGACCATGCTGAAATGTCTCTAATGTTTATTGACTGTATTGAAGAACCTCATGATCTATGTGGAAAAGTTGAATATGACAGCACTTTTTGTGATGGCCATGTAGAAATGTTTTGTAATGTTCTTTTAGATATTTTATGAATAAAGTATATTTTTCCAAAAAATCCCTTCCTATTCAAGAAAAAAAATCACACCTTAAGTTTTTAATTAAAATAAATTATACCCTTGAGTAGGGTCTCTCCTCCCCTAGAGCTGCTCCATTGCAAATGATGGACTTCAAACTGACAGTCACTACACAACAACAACTTATATTTAAAAGCACACCTTTAACATAATGAAATATCCCAAGGCACTTCACAGGAGCTTTGCAAAACAAATTATGACACCTGGCCACATAAGGGGATGACCAAAAGCTTGGTCCAAGAGGAGGGTTTTCAAGTGTCTTAAATGCTGCAAGCAGGCTAGAGAGGCCCAGATTTGTAGGGAGATAATCCCAGAGTGTGGTGCCTAGGCAACTGAAGGCATGGCCACCAATAGTGGAGCAATTATGATAGTAATGTAAAAGAGGTCAGAAGTAGAGGAGCACAGATATCTCGGAGGGTTATGTGGTTTGAGGAGATTGCAGAAATGGGGAGATGCAAGGCCGTGGAGAGATTTGAAAACAAATAAATTTAAAATCACGGTATTGCTTAAGTAGGAGCGAATGTAGGTCACTGAGCGCAGGGATGACAGGGGAAAGAGACTTGCTGCAAGTTAAGACATGGGCAGAGTTTTGGATGATCTCAAGTTTACGGAAGGTGAGAAATCAGCCAGCAACACGCTGAAATAGTCAAGCCTAGAAGTAATGAAGAAATGGATGAGGGTTTCCAGCAGCAGATGAGCTGAGCCTGAGGCAAAGTCAAGCGATGCGATGGAGGTGGAAATAGGCGGTCTTAGAGATAGCACCAATATGCGGTCAGAAGCTCATTTCAGGGTTAAGTTTGACACCCAGATTATGGACAGACCAATTTAATCTTAGACCGTTGCCAGGGACAGTAACAGAGCCAGTAGCTAGGGAACAGAGTTTGGAATTGGACTGAAAACAATGGCTTCAGTCTTCCCAATATTTAATTGGAAGAAATTTTTGCTCAGTGAGTCCTGGATTTCAGATAAGCAATCTGATAATTTAGCAACAGTGGAGGATTCGAGAGAGGTGGTGGTGAGGTAGATCTGGGTGTTGTCAGCGCACATGAAAACTAATGCAGTGCCTTCAGATGATGTCGCCAAAGGGCAGCATTTAGATGCGAAATAGGAGGGGGACAAGCAAGGACAGATGAAGAATACTTGTTTAGCTCCAGGTATTAGTTTCCAGGTTGAGTTGACTCATGGGAGTCCCTGGCATGTGACCAACCAAAATGGAGAAGTCTCACTCAGAAAGACATTGAATACAGTCAGAGGCTTCGCCAGGAATGTGCAGAGACAAAATTGAGGCATTGGAGAGAGCACAAAAACCACTAAATAACCTATCTACCTAATCCTCCAAGCACCATCTGCCCCGCATGAGTCAGAGTCTGCAGATCCCACATTGGACTTACCGGCCATCTCAGGACCCACTGAACCAGATGGAGGTAAGTCATCCTCAATCTAGAGAGACAGCCTAAGACAATGAATCATTTAGTACCTCAGTCATGCCCTCCATCATGCATAAATCCCCTTTCTGGCCCCTAATCATCCCTCCTCAAAATCCCTGGAACACACTGTCTTGACAAACTTATCTGCAATATCACTGCTCTCCCTAAGGTTTTTGAATATGTTTCAATCTTCCAGCTGCTTGCCCAGGTCAGGAATTTGTGAAGCATGAGTTTTACGGTGTTAAGAGCATTACATAAATGCAAGTTGCTCTTGTTGTCATTGACATATGGATCTCTTTGGAGATTTACTTGCCTCGGATATACTCTAATTGATGTACATCATTGTATTAATGCCAAGCCAAAATATGCAATGTTTTGTACAGCTGATTCGCTCAAACACATTGAACTGAAGCCGTTATCTAATTTCATCCCTTTCAGGTAGGCAGCAGGATTAAAATTTTACTGCTTATATCAGAGTGATCATCCTAAAATCCAGCTTTGTGGCTCACAATACCTCATGCAGGACAGGAATAGATAGTTTAGTGGTTATGGCACTGAACTGGCAACAGGTTTGAGAGTTTAAATTTCAGTGTGGCAAGTTGTGAAACTGAAGTCAATAAAAAGTCATTTGTGAGTTGTCACCAAAAACAATAACAACAAACTCAAATAGTTCACTGGTGTTAGCTATTTGTCAAGTCAGGATCATGCCTTATATTTTCCTTTCCACCTGCGCCCAGTCCTAGCCAAAGATAGGAAAAATCTGATCAACTATTTGCCAAAGGGCAGCCCCCCTCAGGCAATCTACCCAAACGTGCAGTGCAATGAACATCAGCACCTCCCTAACACTTGCTGTTACACTGACATCAGTCGGTGGGTGACTTTGGGAGAAATCATTTTGCTTGGGACCAAATCACTTACTTACGGCGTGAACAGTTCTGTGGCCATATTTTGAGTTGGCTGACAAGGATTAAAATTTTACTGCTAAATGGAAGGCATCCAAAACTAGCATATTTGGCAGCGACAAATACAAATATTCCAAGTCACTGTACAGATTTTGAATCCAGGTGCTGATTTTGAACTCAGCCTAACAGATCTAAAACGGTGCCAAATAAGGATTGCCTCAAAAGCCTCTTTTATAGTGATCCCTCTCTTTAGGTCAGATTCCATGAGTCAGTTCCCTGCATTTAGATGATGAAATCCATCATTCTTATCTTGGTAGCATAAATATTAAGTTTGTTTCTGGGTCTACAATTCTAGCATTGTGATAAGGGGACTGCATAGTGTTAGTACACTCAGCCAGCTCATAATGCTTCTGGAATCAAAACTGAACAAGTGCCTAGTTAAAAATTGCTTTTACATTCCTTACGACAATTTGCATTTATAGACTGCATGGGACACTTCAGAGGGGTAATTAAACAGGAAATGGGTGTCAAATGAGATTAAGAGATATCAGGATAAGTGACAAAGGCCTGATCAAAGAGATAGGTTTTAAAGAGGGTCTTAAAAGAAGAATGGGGATGCAGAATAGTTTAGGGAGGGAACTCCAGAGGGTACACTGTCAGTTCCCATTTTGAAGATCTCATGCCTCTCTTAATCCCGCCTCAAAACCCACCTCTTTAATCAAGCTTTGGTCACCTGTCTCTTTCATATCCACTTTTGTCTGATTATGTTTCTGTCAAGTACTTTGGGATGTTTGCCTACATTGAAGGCACTACATGAATGCTAGCTTTTGTTGTTGTAATAGATTTATTAAAACATTTAAGAAATTTAAACTGATGCTGCTGTCAGAAAGAAAGTCTGGGATTTATACAAAACCATCTACAACCTCAAGAGTGTCCCAAAGTGGTTACAACCAATTAAGCAATTAACCACTGTATAATTAACCATCAATTAACCATTGTAATATAGGAAATACAGCAGCCAATGTGCACACAGAAAGCTACCCTGAATAGCAATGTGATAATGACCAGATAATCTGTTTTATTTGTAAGTAATGTTGATTGAAGGATGATGAATTGCCAGAATATCAGGGATAAACTCTCCTGCTATTCTTTAAAACAGTACTTCAGGACCTCCTACATTTACTTAAGGGAACAGACCGGGGCTTCAGTTTAATGTCTTATCTGAAAATGGCACCTTAGTCAGTGCAGCACTCTTTCAGTGTTAATTTGATCCCAAGCTGTTGCTGAAGTATGAAATTAAGCACTAATACTTCTTGATAATAGGTTTATTTAAAGAATGCACTACTTCCTACTGCTTCCTACCTGCCAACCCAGTATCCTAGCAGTCTCTCTTTATACTCTTTTGAGTACACCTATAACCAATTGGCTAATTAACAAATAAATAGATCAAATTAAAGTGATTACCCATTAAAGGGGCACTATAAGAAAAGACGAAAAATCTTAAAGTAAACTTACTGAATCAAATTAAAAGGTCAATTCCAGTGGGCAATAATGTACTCCAGCCCCCGGGGTGCCCACCGGTCACAGAAGCAGTGGACACCGTGTTTCCCCTCTCCAGAGACACCCAGCTGTCTCTCTTTATAAGTGCTATAGGTACTGAAATAAACAATGCCTTTTACCGGTGTATCTCGACAATCTAATTATGGGGGCTTTTGTGCTGGCAGTTTACTTGCGGATACAGATCAACCCTCAGAACAAAGGAGATTTCATTGGCATTTCACCTGAGCAAGCATTTGCAGACTTCCTCTTTGCCAGCACCATTCTTCATCTAGTGGTGATCAACTTCATAGGTTGAGTGTACACATTGTCATGCAGCAGAAATAATGAGAAGAACCGAAGCTCGTATTGCCGCTGCAATGCATCTGTTTGAACTTTGTTTACACATTTTGTTTTGTTCCGTATATACATATAAAAAAAAATATAGTGCCTAACTGTGCGTGCTCAGGTCTCTGAATGGAACTTGAACCCACAATGTTTTGACTCAGGTGACAGTGTGCTTCCAACTCAACCATGGCTGATACGCTTGTGCATGACTGAATGGCAGGCACCTACAGTATTAATGCATCATCTCTAAGGACAAAGTAAAAGCTGCTTAAAAGTGACTACAATGAGACGATGTGGTTACCTGAGAAAGTTTGAAAGTTTCTAAAATAATTTTTTCTTAAGGGACAAAGTTTGTTCTAAATAGGAAAACAAAAGTAAGTGCTCGAATCAGAATAAAGACCAGAAAAGTTTCAAATTCTAATATCTTTCTTACACTGGGCTCCAGTGTCATAGACAATCTCAGTAAAGTAACCTGCAAGTTCAGGTTAGTTCAGACTGCCTCATTCTTTCAAATTGGGCACACATTCAGATAATCTGTGTCCCCACGAGACAACTGTAGAAAGTTGGACTGATGTGACAAATATTTTTAGCAAATAAGCAAGGGGAGAAGTCTATTGCAGAAGACTGAATTTATATTAACAGGTGGCCACATTGTCATGACAGCTATTCTGGAGGGTAACATTTACACAAACAAGCTGCCTTTATACTGAATGAGACTTATGCTGGCAACACCATCGTCTGATGTGACCAGCTGCAGCCCAACTGTGAATTTGGCAGTGTTTCCAAGATGGGAAAGACCTTTTTGCCACTGACTGTGAGACTGTGCCAGAATTTGGCACCATGAGCATTGTTCTTGGCTTTATAACAGCAGCCACACACCTATTATTATGGGGTGCCAAGAGGCACATGACTAAACAAGTCAATTTGAATTGCTGTTTTACAGCGAAATGCTGCACCGAAATGGCCTCCGTGACCACTGAAGGATCTTCATTTCAGCAAGTCTGAAAGTCAGGGCCAGGGAGCTATTTAGTGTCATTTTCTTCAAGCTTGCAACTGTGGTTGGTTATTATCTTCAGGGGTTTAAGAGATTAGCATGGTGTGGCAAATTGTACATTACCTATCCAAAGAACGGGTTTGATGAGAAACAATCTCTTCCTGTTCCGTACTTCATGTACTTATACATCAACCACTCCCTCTGAACACTATCAAAACAAGTGCAGAATTACAGTTTAAGGTGTTTTACTTCATCAGGTTATTTCAATATTTCTACAAGCCTGGAAACATAATTTGTATTGTATATCCTGAAATAGGCAATCCCAGAAATCATGGTTACCTGTAAGTAAGGCACATAGACTGGGAAAAAGCCTTTGAACCAGTTCTGGCCATGGGAATTTAGTAAAGATAAGACTAGAATGTGATATCAGTGTTCTCATGCTGACATGAGGTAGAATCCAGATTATGTAATGACTTGTTAAAAATATACCCCGCATTTCAAAAGAATTATATTCATAACTGCAACTCAATTCTTCTGCTGATATTCACCCAAGTTCTTTTAGAAACTAAGTATTCGAATTGCTGAATCAGAAATCTTAATGGCTTTTAATGAATAAAAATAAATTTTAAAAGCAGTGCTTTTTAAATGACTTGGGTGCCAGCACGAAAAGATTTTGGTGCTTGGCCACTCACCAGCAACTTCTCTGCAAAGAAACTCAGGAAGTGCTTTGGCAATCTTTGTATATTTAGCATTGTGCAATGACTCTGAGGCCTGGTAAGATACTATGTAAATGCAAAGTAATAGAAAACACTGGGAAACTCAGAAGGTTGGGCCGCATCGAGAGAGAGAGAGAGAGAAAAAGAGAGAAACATAGTAAACCACATTTTTCAGGTCGTCAGAACTGGAAATTGTCAATTCTTTCTCTTAATATGAATGACACAAACCACTAGAGGGCATCAACCAAGGTTATAGAAATTATACTGCAATTAAGGAAAACACTGCAAAGAATATTACAGGAAATCCTGGACTTACCAGCGATGTTATTTAAAATCAATTTTACTAAAATAATTGAGAGGTATTTTGCTGAGATATTTAAGTCGACAATTCGGGCAGTTGACAGATTTCTAAACACCAATAACAAATGCATAAGGGAAAGTGTGGAGAAAGCAGCATTGAAGTGAATGATCAGCCATATTGTATTGAATGGTGGAGCAGGCTCTACGGGCTGAATGGCCTATTCTGCTCCTATGTGCCTGAATGGGCAATCTCACTGACACACCACAAAATATTGGCGTGGAAATCAAAGTTCTGATGCTGCTGCAGAGCAGCTGTTTTTCCAAAGCTGATGTATAGTAATGGAACAGAACAAAGGTAGCTTTATTCTGCACCTAACCGTGCTATTCCTCCGACTTGGAATGCTTGTTTCTAATAATACTTGCACAAAATGGAAGTGTTCCATTCTTCTGCATTCAGATCTCAATCTAATAATCACATTCACCAAACAAGTTAGAAATGATTTAAGCCTTTACAGATATTTAAACCTGCTTTTCAGATTATATAAGGTTAGCTTTTAACTCTTTGGCACTACTGTATATGCATTCGTAAATAATTACCTAGAATTCAATTTAAATTATATGGCCTATATCTTCATTGGTGTGTTACAATCTAGCTTTGGAATATCACTTAAACCGTAGTCGTAAATTGTTTTGACTTGATTATATTCGTTGCTAATTCTTAGCCTATGTTAAAAATGGAATGGAAGGGGAGAAGAATGTGGAATAATCTTTGTTCAGGATAATTTTTTTAAATCCCAAGATACCATACACATTTACAGAAAACTGTAAGATAAGGACTTGCTGCAGCCTCAAGCAATCCTTCCATCCCTAATGCTCCATAGGCGACATGCAGATTTTTAGGTACAGAGGATGAAAAGAGTGCTGTTGAAGCTGAAGTTTGCAAATGCTACAGAAAACAAGTTACTACCTTAACTCATCTTTTCTGATTTGTTTGCAATGGTGCCAAAGTACACAGCAGTAACAACTGGAAATGCATGTTGCAACCTCAGAAAATAGCTCTCTTATCTGTTGATTTCAAGTAATTCAACCGACCAGGGCCATACTCAATCTTATGGTTCAAAATTACATTCCCTATCCTTCCATAAAATATCACATCCAGGCCATAATAAGAACTGGCCTTTTGTGGAGCATTTGAAGTTATTCATCCAGTTCGGCTGGATGAATACTTCAGTCTGGTTACAGAGATTAGGTATTTACCTTCTCAGGGATCTAGAAAACGTGGCTTATCCACTCTTTCAAGTTCATCAACAATCTTTTGGATGCCGTAATTCACGTACAAAAGCCGCAGACCGCCTCTCACTCTTGAAAGGGCAGACAGTAACTGAAAAGCCACCAGATTTAAAGCAAATTTCCTGTTTTGTTGGCTGTGAATATTCTCCAATGTGATTGGCTGCTAAGCCCAATTAATGATATCTTTTCTGGACACAAGAGATCACCTATAGTTGGCGCTGGAATGAAATTAACACCGGAAGAGGTGAAATCCATGCTGCAGTGATCACTCAATCTTCATGGGCAGCTTCTAGAGGTCAATGGCAAGTTTTGTTATCTTGCTGCTCACCGCAAAGTTCAGGCCACTAAACAGCAAAACTGTAAACATTAGACTTATGAAATAAAAATCAAAGATGACAGGTTAACATTTCGGATTCTTCAAGATTTCAAGATCCTTCGCCAGAACTATTCAGAGATTCCAGCTAAAAGATTAATCTGTCTTCTCTTTCAGTAACACTCAAGTGTGCTTCCGGCATTTGGAGTTCTTTTGCAGCCATCAGTGAAGACCAATGCCCATTTATGGGATCTCAGAGTGGTTTACCTACTCTATTTTAACACTGTCCAGTTGAGACAGATGGAGACTAAGGACTCAGAATGTACTTGATCAAAATTTGTTACAGTTACTCCTGCATGAATTAAAGAAGGGTTAAATGAGTGCAAGGCCCAGATGGCCAATCAATATCAAAGATATTGGCTATAGCCCACTGTTAGAGAAACATTCCAATGATTTACAGAAGTTGAGAACTTAGCAACTGTTTAATCATAAAGTTTAATTGGTACAATGTCTACAGACGAATGATAACCATTTGGAGTTAGTGCTATTAGAACAAAAACAGCCTGCATTTATATAGCACACTTAAAATTGAAAAACATGGGTGCAGAATGGAGAAAAAAAAATGTAGGTCAAAGGAGTTAATAAGGCAGGAAACCAAAGGCTTGGTGAAAAAGGTTGATGTTGAGGTAGAGGGGAGCGGGGTTTCAGGAAGCAGGGGGTGGGGAGGATGGTGATGGGGGCGGTGTGAAATCACTATGGACTTGGACTTGATTCACACAGCTGAAGGCAAGACCACCAATGGTAAAAGCGAGATTGCATTTAGCCAGAGTAGGAAGAGGAACTCTAATACTGAGTTTGAACAGATATTCAGGTTACAGAGACTGGGAGGGGCAAGACTACAAAATAAAAGATATAAACATTAAAATAGAAGTGCTAGGGGGATGGTTGAGTGCCAATGTATGTCAGCAAATGGAGGAGTAATAAGTAGGTGAAATGTGGTGCAGGATAAGATACAGAGAGCTGGACTTGTGAACGAGTGGAACTTCAGGAAGGATGGGGAATGGGAGGCTAGCCAGAAGACTATAATTGAATATGAAGGTCACTGCATGAATGAGGTTTTCAGCAAATGGCCTGAGTTAGGAGCATTGGCCTCAGCTGACAATGTGAAGAAGGTAGTCTTTGAGATGGATAGGATATAGCATCACCAGCTCAGCTGAGGGTCAAACAAGATATAGTTCCAAACAGTTTGGTAATGGAGGAGACAGTGGTCAGGGAGAGACTGAAATTAGTGGTAAGAGAAGCTACAGCTACAGGGCAATTAGGGATGGACAATAAATGCTGGCCTAGCCAGCAACGTCCTCATCCTGTAAATGATTTTTAAAATGCCTGGGTGACATTCAGAAAGACAAAAATGAAGCCAACCAAATACTTCTCAACATGGGTAACAATAGCAAGAAAAAAAATCCTAATTGTCATAAAAGTTATGAGATAGCTACTAACCTATTTTGTATGCTCGTATGTTCATATCATATCACTGTAATTAAGATTAGAAATACTGATTTGTTTCTTTTTAAAAACGGAGAGAATATTGTCTGGGGCTTCGCATAGCAAGAGAGTAGAAGGTGAACTCTGATAGATCATTCAAACAACAGCAAGGTTGGATATTTTTAAAAATGCAGTAGAAATATAATCACTCGGTTTTATTGCAGCAGTATATGGTTAAGAATATACAGTAGAATATCACATTTGTGAACATATTCTTGAACAATTTATTTAAAAGACTTCAGCTTCCTTTAATAATGAGTTAAAAACTATTTAAATTAACTTGGCAATACCTCAGCTTCTAGCCACTAGAGGTCACCTTGTCCGTTCAGTGTGGATGGTTGCAGTATTAGAAACAGTTTGGTTGGTAACCTTTAACTGCACCACACAAGAATCTACAAAACTGTTATAAATATATATTTTTTGAAGGCCACTATTGATTCTTGATACAAAAATCCAGCATATGCTACAATGTTAATGGCTGGAATATAGAATTTGCAGAAAGTAATGTGTTGCAGATAGTAATGTGTGATGTAAATGATTCATCAAGAGGTCTAGCTATCATCCCTTTGGTTGTTTAACAATATTACCTGACCAGAGTTAAGTAGTGTCCTTGAAAGAAAATATCAAACCAAACTACATTATCCACACTATTAGACAATAATGTTTGGGAGTGGTTGTATTCCATTTGCTGTATCTTATTTAGTGGCAGGGAGTATCATAGTAGACAGCACACTCCATTGATCATGGATTTTGAAGAGAAGCACTATTGCACTTAAAAGCAACTGAATAGCAAATTTCATTTCGCTATTTGTCACAAAAAAAATTTCCTCTAACTTTGCAAATGTATTTAATGTTTTGGAATAGAAAGTGCAAAATTCAATCGATTGTGACAACTTGTAAACATAGTTCACACAAACAATGGTTGAAAGACGATGCACTATTGATAAGAATCCACGGTGACAGATTACATTTGCAATTATGAAATATTGAAGGTAAGTTTTACAAAACTGACAGGCAAATAAAAGATCAACAGGTCCATCAAATCTGAATTTTTAATGAATCATATACAAGCAATGAGTCCAATAACTCATTGTTATTGCAATTCTCAGCTACGTTCAGTATGCCACAGTATAATTCTTATGACAGCTTAGCAATATTTAACTGGTTTTATATAAAGATCAGACTGTGCTTTTGCATCAAAGCCATTAGCAGCACTGTTCTCTCTGCCTCCAAACAGCAGATCTGCTGTCATGGTATGTCACACTCGTCTGTCTTGCGCCATTCTCACACATTCACCGTAGCTCATTTGCAACCACTTTGGGACGCCCATCATCCAACTACACATAGATCAACCCCTCGCTCTACCCTGCACTTTGCCCTCTAGAACAGCACTGATGCATTCATGTAAAATAAATTATTTGTTCCAATTCTGAAAAAGTCATATTCCATTCGAAACGTTAACTGCGTTTGCCTCTCCAGGTGCTGCCAGGCCTACTGAATATTTCCAGCACGTTCTGCTTTTATTATAAATGATTTGTTCCATTGCACGGATTTGCATGTGTGACAGTTATGCAAATATATTCACCCTTACAAAGTTTTGTACATTGTATCTGATGCTGATTTTCGATGGTTAGCTATAAGCAAGTACGACATATTGTTTGTCTGAGAAATTGCATGCAAGGGAGTTACGTATTGAATTTGATCTCCAAGGTGCTAAAAGCAGATGCTCGAAACAGGAATTGTTCCAAAATCTGGACCTGCCCGAAATCTGGACCTGCTCAGAACAAATGGGCTGCTTTCACTCTCTGCTCAAGGGATCTGACACGCTGAAAGCAAAAAAGTTTTATAAACTGACTGAATTCGTAGTAACAGGAACCCGAATTACTTAAATAAGCTGCAAACTCCATGTTCAATCCAAAAGCACCACCAGGCAGGGTAATGGACTCATTTTAAACTCTCACATATATATCATACTTCTAGTATTTGTCATTTTCCGAGCTTGAAATTATTAAAACACTATAAGCACTACACATCACGATATTCTTTAGTTTGTAACCCTGTATTCTGTGCTATAATACACCATTTTGAAGATTGTTAGCAAAACATGCTATTGCATTAAATCGTTGAGCAGACCATTACAAGCGATTAATTGTTAGCCTATTGGCTATGCATCTCAAGAATTGCGCATAGAAAAGATACAGCCTCCTAATCATAGGGGTATAGTCTACTTACATGAATAAGTCATATTATTCAGGAAGAAGGTCACCTATAAAAACCCAAAGATGTAACTGTAATTGTTTTGTCTTGCATAACAACACTGCTGAATTATTGAAGTTAAGCAACTTGAAAAAGTGTTTCTAAACATAACTCGTATTAACATTAAGTGGAGACTACCTCTCATTGTTCTCTCTTTTGGATTTTAACTGTATTGGCATACCTGGGGTCTCAAGCCTAAAGCATCTATCTTGTAAAACCGAAGTCATGTACATTTTTGCGAGGGTTCTTCTTTCACATTCAGTACAGTATACCATAATTAAAATTGGGAGCAGCTGATTGATGAACTTTCTCTCTTCATTCTTTCTCAACAAAGCACTGCATTCAGTTTACAACAATCTTCAAAAATAAAGCTGCTTCCATATTGTTCTGGCTTTGTGTTATACCACCGGCCTCTGATGAGTGGTTTTCAAACAGCTGGTGGCAGTATTACAATAAATGTGTCTTATTTGAAGTTGACAGATCCATTTTTTTCTGAACTGACTTTTGCAAATGCAGCTTACTTTGGCATAACCACCAGTTGCACGAGACCCCCAGGTTTACAAACAGCTACAAACGAAAAATAAGTCAAATTATAAGTTGGAAAAAATCCATTTTCTAAGCACCATTTCCTGTACAATACCACTCATTTCCACTTGCTCAAAAAAAATCATACATTTTACAAAGTGCAGGTATTAAAATGCCCTTTTCAGAATTGCAGGTGAGAATTTGGTAAAACCCAACCCCCTCCCCAAAGACTACGGAGGTTTAGCAGGTGATCAGCTCAGATACACAACTGAGATCATCACAGGTTCAAATTTAAGTCTTTTTGTTGTAGCTGATCTTCACTAGGGTGATAGTGACTACACTACAGATGGCCCCCAAATACTCCTAAATTTAAAATGGGAGACAAAGCAAGTGCACACATGCTCTTGACTCCTATCTAGCAACCTTGCTTGGAGCACGTTTTTATGTTGGGAATGAAAATGTGCAGGCTCAGCTGTGTCACCACCGAGATCAAAGAGCTGGTGATACTCATAGAAAAATGGTCCAGGGAATTCGCAGAAGCATAATCAGGTAAAAATGGGCACTGAAATGAAGGAGGAGCTATTTGGAGGGGTGAACAAAATATTCAAGGAAGGAGTTTTTTTTGTTTTGGAGGGCCTGGAAGGAGGAGAGGAAAGCAGAGAGGCACAGAGGTTTTGGGAGGGAATTCCATGGACCCCAGGGGATTAAAGACTGACAAAATTGAGGTTAAGGGGGAGCAGACACACAAAGACAATCAGAGAAATGGAGCATTGTTGCCAGGGGGTGGGATGCTCTTTGTATAACTGGAAGAGGTCACAAATATAGAGAGGGTGATGCCATAAAGGCAGACGTGAATTCAAAATTGGAGGCACTGAGGAACCAGGAACAAAAGCTGGACTGTAAGAAAAGGGATCACATATGATGGGGACTTGCTACTGGACAGGACAAAAGCAGCAAATTTTGGATGAGCTGAAGTTTAATGAGGGATGAGATGGCAGGTTGGTCAGGATAACAACATATTGGTCACATTTGTTTTGCCCCACCAAATTTGTTTTAATTTGCCTGTAATACACAATGGCATTATCATCACTGAATGCCCTATCTACATCGTGGGGTTCACCATTGACCAGAAACGGAACTGGGCCACACATATAAATACTGTGGCCACAAAAGCAGGTCAAAGGCTGGGAATTTTGTTGTGAGTAACTCACCTCCGAGTCCCCAAAGCCTGTCCTCCATCTACAAGGCACAAGTCAGGAGTGTGATGGAGTACTCTCAACTTGCCTGGGTAAGTGCAGTTCCAACAGCAGTCAATCTCAAAACCATCCAGGCAGGACAAAGCAGCCTTCTTGATTGGCACCCAATCCACCATCTTCAACATTCACTCCCCTTCACC
Source organism: Carcharodon carcharias (assembly GCF_017639515.1). Lineage (NCBI taxonomy): Eukaryota > Metazoa > Chordata > Chondrichthyes > Lamniformes > Lamnidae > Carcharodon > Carcharodon carcharias. Next base: position 113,182,733 of record NC_054482.1, on the reverse strand, counting down.
ACTGACACACAATAGGAGTGTGTGTACCATCTACAAGATGCATTGCAGCAACTCACTAAGTCGCCTTTGACAGCACCTTCCAAATACATGACCTCTGCCACCTAGAAGGACAAGCGCAGCAGATGCACAAGAATAGCACCACCTGCAAGTTCCACTTTAAGCCATACATCATCTTGACTTGGAATTATAGCCCCATTCCTTCACTGTCACTGGGTCAAAATCTTGGAACTCTATCCCTGTTTGTGCACCTACACCACATGGACTGCAGCGGTTCAAGATAGCCGCTCACCATCACCTTTGCAAGGGCAAATAGGGATGGGCAATCAATGCTGGCCTAGTCAGCGATACCCACATCCCATGAAAGAATAAAAAATACATATCGGCCTGTTACAATCCCTGTTTCCCTAGTCAGTTTCTTTTCAATCATGAAAATGTCAGCCAAAAGAAGTTTCCCTTATTGTTGTTCAGGAAAAAGCTTGAGTACAAATTAGTGGAGAACCTGTCTAAAATGCCTCAAATCTCACAATATTGAGGGCAGTAAAAGAATGATACTGAATAACTATGAAGTGAGATACTGGACTGCAAACATTGAAATAAAAGCAGTGCATATCTATAAAACTGGGCCTCTGACTTGGCTCAGATTCTGAATGTCTGAAATACATATATAGCTGTGAAAAATGCAAGCCTTGGGAAAAAAGAAATGTACTGTTACCTAATGTGATTGCATTATCCTAAGCAGCCATACTCAAAAAATGAGGCATCTTGCAGTTTATCATAGGATGAGGTAGCACAAGGAGCCATTCAATCCATGTGATGTGATGACTCTTAGAAAGATCTATCCAAAATAGTCCAATTTCCCTGCCTTTTCCCATGACCCTACAAATATTTTCCCTTCAACTATTTATCCAATTCCTTTTTGAAAGTTACTATCAAGTCAGTGCTACCATTCTGTCCGGCAGTGAATTCCAGAACATAAAAACTAGCGACACTAAAAAAAATTCTTAACTCACCTCTGCTTCTTTTGCCAATTACCTTAAATCTGTGTTCCCCAGCTACTGACTTTTCCACCACTGTAAAATGTTTCTCTTTCCTTACTCTTTCTAAACCCTTTATAATTTTAAACATCTCTTAAATTTTTCCTTGATCTTTTGTGCTCCAAGGAGAACAGCCCCAGGTTTCCTTCTCCCTCCACATAACCGATGTGCAACATCTTTAGTGCTGTCTAATAAATCTACTCTGCACCCTCACTAAGGCCTTGACATCTTTCCTAAAGTGCCATGCTCAGAACTGGACTTGGAATATTGCAGCTGGGGCTGAAAAACTGATTTAAAGAGATGCTTTATTCCTTTTTTGCTTTTGTACTCTATCCCTCTGCTTATAATGCCAAGAATCCCATATGCTTATTTAAAAAAAAACAGGATCAACTTGTCCTGCTACCTTCAAAGATTTATGTACCAGGTTCCTGCATCCCCTTTAAAATTGTACCATTTAGTTTATACTGCCTCTCATCCTTCTTGCTTAAGTGCATTACTTCACACTTCTATGCGTTAAATTGCATCTGCCCATTTCAATAGTCTGTGCTCTTACTATGGTGCTATCTTTTCACCTAGGGTCCTTAGCAAAACTGCTTTTCCATCTCTCTCAAGTGCATTCATTCAAAGCCCAACCAGTTGTGCAAAGTTGCAAGAACCAATATTAATGGTCACTTGCCATTTCAATTTACCATCTTGCTCTCATGCTCACATTTCAGTCCTTGGTCTGCTGCAATGTTCCAGTCAAGTGCAACGCAAGCTGGAGGAACAGCACCTCCTGCTACCTTAGGCACTTTACAGCCTTCTGGACTCAACATTGAGTTCAACAACTTCAGACCATGAACCATCCTCCATTTTGAAATATTTTCCCTCAAATATCAGTTTGTATCTTGTTCTCATGTTTTTGCTTTAAGACAGAGTTGACCTTTATTCTGCTATTGACACCTACTCTGGGCCAATGCTTTTTTCTTTACTACTATCACTCCCTTTGCCTTTTGTTCTGTGACATCTTTGTCATTTAATCTCCCCTGTCCGCTATCCCAGACCTTCCCTTTTGTTTCGCCGGACCCTCTGGAATAAAAAGGAAGGTCAGGGATAGGTTAGAGGGCAGGTGAGATTAAATGACAAAGATGTCACGGAACAAAAGGCAAAGGGCCTGGAATCGGTAGCTGTAAAGAAACAAAGTATTGATCCAGAGTAGGTATTAATAGCAGAATAACAGGTGAACCTCTAGGGATGCAGGCGGCTGCCAATGCCATGCAAAGCAGGCCCCTCACCCTGAACTCTGGAACAATAAAGTAATCAGAGGACCCGGCAATCTCCCCATTTAGATCAGGATCTGAGACCAATACTTTTCACATCCATTTCCACCAGCCTGTCTTTAGAATTCATAATTTGAACAACACTAGACCTTACTTAGAATTATTATCCTTGGGTGTCAGAATCTACTCAGCCACACTGGAAGCATAAAAATAACAAGATTTGCTCTATTTAACTTACCGCCGTTTTAAAGGCACAAAGCATTTTCAAAGGAAACCTGGAGGAGAGATTTTCACTCCACATCTTCCTGGACTCAGGCTGGGTCCTGATCCAAATTTATGCTATAATTTTGGAGTTTGGGGCAAAGGGAAATCACTTCACACTGATGCTGTCGGAATGCATTTACAAGCTCAAATGTCTTCCTCCACCCTAATTTCAATAATTTATAACAAACTTTCCAAAGAAACAACTAATTTCATCAACTAAAATGTCCTCTAGAATAAAAACAGAATTACCTGGAAAAACTCAGCAGGTCTGGCAGCATCGGCGGAGAAGAAAAGAGTTGACGTTTCGAGTCCTCATGACTCTTCGACAGAACTTGCAAGTTCTGTCGAAGAGTCATGAGGACTCGAAACGTCAACTCTTTTCTTCTCCGCCGATGCTGCCAGACCTGCTGAGTTTTTCCAGGTAATTCTGTTTTTGTTTTGGATTTTCAGCATCCGCAGTTTTTTTGTTTTTGTCCTCTAGAATAACAGCCAGGTGAAGGGGAATCTCAGTCAGAGATAAAGCAATCTTTGAAGATTATCTAAACATCTGCTGGAGTCATAATCTACTGTGGAACATAATTTATCAAGCTATGTTGCCAGAGTTTGAGAAAGTCAGAACTAAAAAGACTGCTCCCATAACAAATCTTTCAATGGCCTTTAGCAGGGCCAACCATTCTATATGAGGAAGACTAGTGATATGGTGGACACATCCATTAGCTATTAAATTCCTTGCTCGCATCACTTCAGAGTCCTTGGAAAAGGGCCTTTCAGACAATTATCCCAAAAGATTTCTGCTTTTATACAGACGTAAAAAATTTGACAACTTAAGGCCAAAGGTCATTTAAAATACAAAGTCTTCTTTTAACAACAATGAGGAAAATTCGAACAGTCTGGATACACAATAATGGAAGTTAACTATACTTTACATTGATTCAAGCAGTGCTATCATTAAAAGAATACTGTAAACTGGGATTAGTGTTACTATGAAAACTAAGTAGCTATCCCCTTCACTTGCCACAGTTCAAAATTGGCCATTTCCATCATAGAACAAAATCTCCCTTTCTCATTTTACTACTTTGTGATAATGTGATTTGGGGCTATTTTGTCACAGCACAGCTTCATTTTAAAATTTTCATTCTTGTTTTCAAATCCCTGCATGGCCTCAGCCCTCCCTATCTCTGTAATCTCCTCTGGGCTGGAGGCCTTCCAAGATATCAGCGCTTGTTTAATTCTGACCTCTTGAGCATCACAGAATTTAATTGCTCCACCATTGGTGGCAACGCCTTCAGTTATCTGGGCCCCAACCTCTCCACTTCACTTTCCTCTAAGACACTCCTTAAAATTTACTTCTTTCACTGAAGATTTTGGTCATCTGGCCTGATATCACCTTATGTGGCTCTTTGTCATATTTTGCTGTATAATACTCCTGCGAGGCGACTTGGACATTTAAGTATAAGTTGTTAATGTTTTCAGCAGCCACCTTGGATCTAAAGTTTGCGAACAATATCTTGAAACATACTTTTGGATATTATAGGACATCCAGTTCAAGCATGCAGAAATAGCTACAGACCACGGTTTCCTCTTCAAAAAAGAGCCATGTTTGCTGGTAATGTAGAATATTCTGCAACCTAGATACACTGGAAAAATAATTTAAACATGCAAGCCTAGAAATTATATTAAACATCAGCACACTGATGTTTCCTAGAGTCTCTATTTAAAAATAGTTCCCTGGAGGGCATTTAAAAAAAATGGATACAACATAATTAACTAGCCTATACATTTTAAAGCTTGCAGAAAGTGCAAGGAAAACCAAAAATGTCTGCATGTGGCATCTTCAGTTATTAAATTTTCATGATTCTCCAACCCATGCTGTGTATCTTACACGATCCCACTGCGTGGAGCTTCCAACTTGGGTTAGCTTTAACTGTGCCAGGGGAGACAGAGCTGACCAAGAAAATGACTAAATGTAAAGCTGCAAAAGCTCAACTGCACTACCATAAACAGAAAATATACGCACTATTTTAATTTTATATACAGCTAGCACCCAAAAAAGTCATCCATCGTTACCAACGGCCATTCCACAAGAGGAGTAAAATCACATGCAAATTAGTTTCTTTTATTCCAAAAAGTTTTTTTTAAAAAAAGGTGCTCATCCCTCATAGCTGGGGAAGCTCGAACATCTCTCTCATAATCCCAAGAAGAATTCAAGGAAAAAAAGCAGCAACTTTATAGGTGATTTTTTTTTTCATGGTCTTGATACTACAATTCTCCTTCAAAATTTCTCCTTGTTCCTGCTATGCTCCAAGCCTTTTGCATACACTTCCTCATCCACATCAATATCATCAATGATGAAATCAAGACTCATTTATGTAATCTCCCACTCTTAACTTCTTTTCTTCAGAACCCATTTATCTTCCTCGTTCTTTCCCCTATAATTGTCAAGTTACTAGAACCCAAGCTTGGCATCACCGTATCAGGGCTTGATTGAACTTCTCTTTTCAACCAGGGTCATGCCTTAGCCATTCCTATTGGTTTCTCAAGTTAAACATGTAAATCATTCCTCTTGCTCTCTAGGCTAACAACTGCATTTGCATTGTAGCATATGCCACTGGAAGCTTAGCCTGACTTGTAGCTGGAGGAGAGTGCACAGCTGCAAGCAATGGGTGTCCATAGAAGACATCTGCCACTTCCATTCAAAGCAAACATTGAAACAGCAATGGTCATAAATGCTATCGTCATAAATGCTATCATATTTTTCTTGGTTTACAATTTTCTCAAACTGAATTTCTGCTCCAATCATTCTTTTTTTAAAAAAGGTGCCATTTTGCATAATTTTCCAGTACTTAAGTGACCCAAGTACATAGTAATTGAAGTATCACACAACTGTAAAACAATAACTGATCAACAGAAATACATTTCAAAAACCATATTTGAAATTTAAGATATCCTTTTGCAGTTGGCCAACAGTGTCCAAACAGGCAGCAGGCTAGTCATGGCCCACTGCTATAAAAGAGACAAACTCTACAAAAGCAGCGCAGAATGAAGAACATTACCAATATGTCTACTAATTGTAAGAAAATAATTTTGCAGAATAAAATGGGTAAACATTTTTCTAAATTTTGTGCACTATTTTAAACAAACATACATCATTCAACAGATACATACATATTGAATGGTCAAGAGGGGGTGGAGAGAAAAACAAACAGCTGGAACAGTGAATCATCTATGCCATTTTAAACAACATTTTTGTTAAACTTGTGTTTTCTATCCTAAATAAATTTCACTCAAGAATTTTAAAAAGCTGAGTTTGCAATCATGAACATCAATAGTTAAATGTAAAAGCAAAATACCGCAGATGCTGGAAATCTGAAATAACTACAAGGCCTTAGCAATGTATAACTTAACGGTGATGAAGTGGAGTTGAATTTTTTGACTGCTTTCGCTTGTTTTACTCAACCTATTGTATGAACGCAAGCTTTTACCCTGCATTACATTACTATTTCCTCAACCAGTCAGGTAACACATATTGAATAATTTAATCCCTGGTAATACTGTAGCGATGTCACTAAAAGAGGTTAATACCATCTTGTCGGCGTCAACATCTTACATTTATACAGCATCTTCACACGAAAGCATGTCACAGAGCATTTTACAAGGGACAAAGGTTGCCCATGGTAAGGCCACATTTGGAGAACTATACTCAGTTTTAGACTATATTTGAGCATAGTTGTAGAATTATTCAAAGTTTAGGTGGAGGCTATGAGACAAATTCCTAGACGGCTGATTTACGAGTGGAGTGGAGGTGGTTAAATGTGACTTGATAGTGTCTTTACACTTTCATGGATCTGGAGAATTTGGAGCCAGGAATGCTACATTTAAAGAAAGTAGTGCACAGTTTACAATAAGAGTACTAAATAAAATCAGAAATTTAGGCAGCATTTTAGTAGAAGAGTCACAGAATGATGACACTGATCATTAACAGAGCTAGTGGAACAAAAAAACTATAGTAAGTTAGTAGACAGATTCCAATTGGAAAGGAAATGCAGGGTTATTAGTTCCAGTAAACTAAGGAAACTGATGGAAGTTTAGAAAGGTAGGCTAGATAGAATAGTGGTCTTTTCCTACCCACAACATCACTGTGCAAGTGCCTGCCAACTTGAAAGGGGAATCTGTTTAGGAATTTTTTTTTCCCCAAGGCAGCAAGAGGCCAACAAGACAAAGTAGATTTTGAAGAACATTCCAGATTGCAGGAGCATATTATTGTATTGATCAGGCTCCAGTAGTACAGTGGACAGGTGGAAGATGCAGCATCAAGGTTTATCCAAATGGTTAGAGGCTGGCAAGCGATTTAAAAGTGAGCACAAAGAGCCAATGCAACTGAGACAAGGGTATTGAATCTGTGGCATTTTGTGCTGGAGTAATCTTGAACTATGTTACTCTTAATTCATTGCAATTTATGAAGGATAGAGACCAACAAGGATAAGAACATTATGCAAATCAAGAATAGAAGGAAAAAAAAGCAGGAACGAACTTGCATTGCTTGCACCTTTCACTACCTCAGGACATTCCAAAGTGTTTTACAGCCAGTTAAGTATTTTTGAAATGTATTTACATGTGTAAAGTTGAAAACATAACAGCCAATATGTGCACAGCATGCTTCCACAAACTGCAATGAGATAATGACAAATTGTTTTTGGAAAAAAAAAGCAATGCTGGTTGAAGGAAAAACATTGGCCCTGCTCTTCTTTGAAATAGTCCCATTAGATCTTTTGCAGCCACTTGAGGGCAACTGTGACCTTGGTTTAACATCTCACACAGCAAAACTCAGCACTCCGGTGGGTGCTACACTGAAGGATCAGCCCAGATCTTGTACTCATCTCTGGAATTGGGTTTGAACCCACAACCTCTTGACTCAGTGAGTACTGTCCACTCAGCCACAGCCAACACCTAAAGGTAAAGAACATAGTTGAGGGTTCCAGCAGGAAAGGTGATGAGCTGGGACACAAGTGAGGAAGCAATCAGAATGTATACGGAAACCAATATCATGTTTGCTCTTGTTACGGTTCGGCTGGCTGCCCAGTTAGCTCTGTTGGCTAGATGACCGGCACGTGCTTCAAAATAATGTCAACAGTGTAGGTTCAATTTCTGTTTCAGCTGAGCTACCCTTAGGGTCTCTACCTCCTCGTCCTATCCTATATTAAATTCACAGCATAAGCCACGGTTTGGTAACCCTCCCATAATCAAGGATGCTGCCTGGAGAAGGAGCAGCATGGATCAAGCAAATCTAAAGGGGGTGCAGGAGCAGAGGGACTTATATGTGCATAAGTCATTGAAGGTGGCAAGACCGGTTGAGAGAGCAGTTAATAAAAGTATACAGTATCCTAAGCTTTATTAATAGGGGCATAGATTGCACAAGCAAGGAGGTTATGTTAAACTTGTATAAGACACTAGTTCAACCTCAGCTGGAGTATTGCGTCCAGTTCTGGGTGCCACACTTGAGGAAAGATGTGCAGGTGTTAGAGAGGGTGTAGAAAAGATTCACAATGATGATTCCAGGGATGAGGAACTTCAGTTATGAAGATAACTTCTCCAAACTGGGACTGTTTTCCTAGAAGAGAAAGCGGAGAGGAGATTTGATATAGGTTTTCAAAATTATGAGGGGTCTGAATTGAGTACATAAGGAAAAATTGTTCTGACTTGTGAAAGAATCGAGAACAAGAAGGCACAGATTTAAAGTAATCGGCAAAAGCAGCAATGGCAGTCTGGAGGAAAAACTTTTTTGTGCAGCATGTGGTTAAGGTCTGGAATGAACTACCTGAGAGTGTGGTGCTGGCAGGTTCAATGAGGCACTGAAAAGGAAATTAGACTGTTATCCGAAAAGGAAGAATGTGCATGGTTATGGGGAGAAGGTGGGGGAATGGCACTAGGTGAATTGCTTATTCCAAGAGCCGGTGCAGACACGATGGGTTGAATCCTTCTGCACTGTAATGATTCTGTGATAATTTCCATTGTAACCGTATAGCTAATAAATAAATAAGTGTTGTTTGTGGTATTAAAAAATCTACTAAATTGTATCAGAAACTTTCAAACATCTCAGTTTTAACCCTAAACAAAAACAGAATTACCTGGAAAAACTCAGCAGGTCTGGCAGCATCGGCGGAGAAGAAAAGAGTTGATGTTTCGAGTCCTCATGACCCTTCGACAGAACTTGAGTTCGAGTCCAGGAAAGTGATTTTTTTCAAACATTTATTCTATGGATTAATAGGTTAAGTGATTTATTTTGATCTTGCAGTTTAGCTCAATATAAGAGTTTTATCCATCACTTTCAGAAGGGATAATCTATTTTTGCAGGATATAGTTGAATCTATTGCTTTGTCAGCATTTAAGGATGCCTTTCATACTTGTGAAAAAACAGATAACTAGAATCAGTAAGTAACTTACTGCTTGCTGCCTTTTGTGCAGCTGCTACCACACTCTGTTAAGGACTCAACCACTCAGAGGTTGAGTGGGGTGCAGTGGGCATGGGATTGACCAAGGGAAGAAAATATTCAGTTCATAGTTAAAGTCGTCGATACTTGTTCCTCTGATCCGCTTACCTCATCCAAGTAGTGTCCATTCTGCTTGGTTAGATACAGCTCGCAAAGGAAAAAAATTAAAAAGAATTGGGAAGGAGACAAGTAGAAATACATCATCCTCATTTACTCTGCTTGAATCGTTTCTTACTGGATGTTACATACTTAACAGTATACAATAGATGTCACTCAATGCATTTTAAATTCAAATTGTCACATATCATTTAGAATGTTACAGAGGACCCTATTGTGAATATAGTTTTAACAATATAAAGAGCTTATCCTGCAACATGCAGTGAAAAAACTCGATATCACAGCTGTTCACATCGCATATTAGATCATAATTTCTGTTTAAGGTGTATGATTTGATTGAAGGGGCTGTCTCTCAACATAACTTCCATTCCAACTAAAAATAAAAGATTCAATAATTCTAACTCTACACCATACGTTGAAGAACATTCCAAAAGATGAGGTGTGAAAAATTGACAGCAGTTTGAGGTACTTATCATCTCACTTTGAAAGTTTTACCACTTGTGACCTCTGGAACCTGCAAGTCTCGTCTTGCTGTCTTGCATACGCTTCTCTCATCTTCTCCGCTACTTCTGCCATCATTGTTGCTGCTGCTAACTGTCCTTTTTAAACAACGCTAACAGTGTGAAAGTTTCTCTCCAACGTGTTTCTGTGGGTATGCTTATCATTCAAGAGTGTCGCCAGTTTGGATGCTGTCTCGTGTGCAGTTTAATTCATATTAACCTCTTCCTGTGGTGAAGGAGGGTTTTAATGTGTGTTACTTTATCTATGTTACCTTGCTCTACTGACAGCGTAGAACAAATAAAAAAAGTCCTCCTGTGTATTGGGTTTCTTCTCCTCTTAATATCACATTCTCTTGTCTACTGATGTAACTGTTTTGCATTACATACTTCTGCAGTATTAAGAGGCAATTTAATGTCATTAGTGTTTCATCCACTTAAGACAACACAATTGAGAAATAGATTCTGCTTCCAACTTTTAATAGAAAGGCGACACACACATTCAATGTTTTTCATGACTTCCTAAAGCTCTTCTGTGTTTTTTGTTATAGAAAAATATAGCAACCAATTTACACCAAGCAAGCAATAATGAGATAAATGACCAGATAAAATGTTTAACCAATGTTGGTTGAGGAATAAGTATTTGTCAGTACACCGGGAGAACATGCCTGCTCGATTTCAAATAGAACAGGATCTTTTATGCTCGACCAAGGGAGCAGAGCCTCAGTTTAGCATTTCATCCAAAAGACCGCATCCCCAACATTGCAGCAATCCCTCAAGAGTGAAAAACATTCCACAAGTGCTACCTTCAATCCTGCTAATCTTGGCAATGATTCTATTATTCTTATTTATACCTCCTCTTGACCCATCTTTTGTTTTGTTACTCACACCATTACCATCTCCTTTTACCTTGCTCCACCATCCCTTTGTCCTGTTATTTCTCCTGCCTTCCACCTCATCACAGGCCTCTCGAACAACTTGTGCTGAAAGGTCATCAACCCGAAACGTCAACTCAGCTTCTCCCTTCACAGATGTTGCCTGACCTCAGCATTTTCTTTTGCTGTTCTGGATTTTCATATTTTGGTATTTTTCCGTATTTAGTTTCTGAATTAGATCTTGCATTTTGAATCAATATAAATTTTTAACATATTTAAATGAATTGAACAGCGACATCCAAAACAAAACCTCAGGTGAAGTACTGATAGATTTGAAAAATTTTAACGAGTTATATAGCCAGGGACGGAACTTAAAATGGAATATACTATTTCTTATAGTTGCAAATCTAGACATATATTCTTTGGCTTATAGATTAACTTGATCATTCATTACTGGGAATTAATTTGTGGGACCTTGCTGTGTTGAAACTGGCAGGCATATTTTCCTACAAATGTCACTGCACTTTGAACATAATCATTTATGAAGTGTTTTGGAATTTTTCCAAGAGGTGTAATAAAATATTATGTAAATACAGAATTTTCTGCCTCACCATTGCTATTATTGAGAGTTATCTCTGCTGACGATTATGGATACATGAATGTCAAAACGAAAATGAAATCAACTGCAAAGTTCTGTGGTTGAATAGCTAGCCAAAACCTGAACTGACAACATGAAAAATTGTCACCTGCACTTAAAAGGGTTAATAGTTCCTATGGAACTGTACCCAAAGCACTGACTTTGGAAAAAGGGGAAAATAGGAACATTAAAGGAAAACATCTGTTGCTTTTATGCCATTTCTTTTAAAACTGTTTAAGCATTTTCCTCCCTTTGTTGTGTTCTTTCCTACACCAAATATATACCTTACATGTCTGAGAGAAGACAGGCTGCTTCCCAGGTTGTATCAGTGTTTCTGGACGATGTTCAAGAAGTGACTCACTTTCTTGTAGGAAGCAATTTGCCTCTGCTCAGTATCTCCCCTAAAGCCTACCCTAACACATAGAACACACTTCAGAAGCACCTGAAGGTAAAAAAAAGTATATTATTTTACTTACAGCCAAACAAAAAAGGCACAAAGATGCAAATACTGAAATACTTTTTTTTTTTATTATTCATTCGTGGAATGTGGGCCTCGCTGGCCAGGCCAGAATTTATTGCCCACCCCTAATTGCCCTCGAGAAGGTGATGGTGAGCTGCTATCTTGAACGATCTCAGTCCATGTGGTGTAGGTACACCCACAGTGCTGTAAGGGAGGGAGTTCCAGGATTTTGACTCAATTACAGTGAAGGAAGGACAACATAGTTCCATTTCAGGACGGTGTAGGGCTTGGAGAGGAACTTGCAGGTGGTGATGTTCGTAGGTATCTGCTACCCTTTGTCCTTCTAGGGAAAGAGGTCGCAGTTTTGAAAAATGCTGTCTAAGGACAGTGATGAGTTGCTGGCAGGGCATTTTGTTGATGGTACACTCTGCTGCCACTGTGCAGGGAGTGAATGTTTAAGGTGGTAGATGGGGTGCCAATCAAGTGAGCTGCTTTTTCCTGGATGGTGTCAAGCTTCTTGAGTGCTGTTGGAGCTGCACTCATCCAGGCAAGTGAAGAGCATTCCATCACATTCCTGACTTGTGCCTTGAAGATGGCGGACAGGCTTTGGAGAGTCAGGAAGGGAGGTACATGCCACAGAATTCCCAGCCTCAGTATTCATATGGCTGTCAAAGCTTAGTCATAACATTGAGGCAACAGTCACCTTGCAATTCAGTTTGTTCGCCTTCATTGCTAGGCTCCTTTTATTTCCCATAACATGGTTAAGGCAAGTTCTAAATAAACCTATCTGAAAAAGTATTTATATTTGACAGTGACTTCAGATGCATAAAGAGCACCTCTCTAAGTGGATTTCCCAGGGTTCTTCAATTAGAAACATGGTTGACTGCCGAAAATATAACTGCCCATGTGTCAGTCTTTCTGGCTGCAGGTCAGCTGCACTCATGTCTCCCATGCAGAGCAGAAATGCAGTTTTCATATTACTCACTCAAACAGGCCTTCCAACAGGAAACAAAAGCCATTAACACAAAGTGAACAAGTGTGCAAACACAATTCTATGCAGTTATTTGTGCTGCTGCAAATCTAAAGTACATGATGCAAACAGACCCAATTCAGAGTATCACCTTCACTGCAAAACCACTTATACTAGAAGCTTCCCTTCATTATAGAAGGTGCCAGATACTAAGGAGATGACGACTTAACTGTAGCTCTAAACCAGCTGCCTCAGTCACCATCTCATAGGCCAAGATATTGCTTCCCAGAGATTTAATGTTTCAAATTTAATCCTTGATAAACCACATTTTATCATCCTTGCTTTCGTACATCCTCATCTACATTGTTACATCATTCCTTCCATAAATTTTATGACCTGAAGCCATTGTACTCAAATCAATAATGCAGCATTGGGTGAGACCACACCTACAGTAGTGTGTACAGTTTTGGTCTCCTTACTTAGGAGGGATATATTTGCATTAGTTCAGAGAAGGTTCACTAAACCAATTCCTGGGATGAAGGGGTCACCTTATGAGGAAACGTTGAGCAAGTCAGGACTATACTCATTAGAGTTCAGAAGAATGAGAGGTGATCTTATTGAAATGTAAAATATTCTGAGGGGTCTTGAAAGTGTAGTTGCTGAGAGGATGTTTCCTCTCATGGGGGAAACTAGGAGGCACGTTCAACAGTTTAAAAATAAGGGGTCTCCCATTGAAGAGATGATGAGGAATTTCTTCAGTGTCTTTGGAATTCTCTTCAAAATTGAATATATTCAAGACTGAGCTCAACAAATATTTGATCTACAAGGGAGTCAAGGACTGTTTTGGAGACGGAAGGTGGCAGAGGGGTGGGGGCACAGACAGTAAAATGAAGTTAAGGTCACAATCAGATCAGCCACAACCTTACTGAAATGCAGGCTTGATGGACTGAATGACTGACTCTTGTTCCTAATTCTTATGATCTTAGCATATTTTGATATAATAATTCATCAGTGCAATTTTAATCTCAGAAGGGGCATTTGAAAACATTAACATGCTACAATTTTAAATGCCATATTTCTCAACACCTTGAAATATTTGTCTAAGCATCATGTCCACCTTCCCCAGAATATCACATGTTCTGGAGAGGTGTGCAGGTTAACAAACAGAGTGCTGGAAAGTTGGCGATCAGAGGCATGTCTTTTGTACTGTTGGAGAGAGTAGGTTCACCTTAACAAAATAAGTGGTGCCTGCAGCTTTAGTCATATGAACATTGAAGATGCTGCTGTATTCAAACACTAATTCTCCACATTCTTCAAAAATATCTTCCCCTCGCCCCAAGAGCAGCAAAATCTTAAGATCCAGTAGAATAAAATATATAAGATTTCATTAAATAAGGGCAGGAGATACACAATTCGTGGAGTTCCTCAATCTGAATATGCCACACATGGCGGTTGGGAGGGGGAAGAGAAAGGAGCAAGTTATCACATTTATTCTTTCCATTATTTTTTGAGCCTATACCAATCAACACTTCAAATTATGCCATTAAAACATTCTCTTCCACTGAACTTATCTTGGGAAAAACATGAATTCTGCAAAAAAAAAAACTTTGACTACTGAAGTTGTGATGTTATGTTATTATGCTAATGATGATTGAGTCAGTGCTAAAATCTTAACATTCTATAAATCCTAGAGGTTCTGTCTTTTCTGATAAGATTGTCTTTGTTCTCACCAAAGATTTTATCAGAATCCAAAGTTACCAATGATCAAGTTCAGATATCTCATTAAATAAGAATTTAGAACTTGTAGCCTTTTAATACAATTGGGTTTATATTACATATCCTGATCAATCTGACTTTTTTGCTGAACCTTTGCTCCATTTCAGCAAGTGTGTCATTTCAACAAGGGACATGCAATTCATATCTTCTTGTATTTTCCCATTCTACATTTCCACAACTTTTACTTTTTAAAAACTAAGCAAACTTGTAAGGGCTTTTTCACAAAATACAGAGTAGGATATTGAAGGATATATTTGAAAATACAACAACTTGCATTAATATAGCACCTTTAATATAGTTAAATGTTCTTTTGTTATAAGAATGGAATTCTTCTTTATTAGGTCATTGTAACAAAACAAAGGTAGAGATTTCCCCAACAGCTTAGCTGATTACATCAGGAGAAGGTGAGCTACACAGGTCAGACATTCCCAAGTTGGATCCCTGGTGTGTCCTGAGTTATTAGCAGGGTGCTGCAATTGGCCCAGACACCCCCTGGTTACAGGAGAGAAACAAGTTCCTGATCATTAGCCACCAGTTCATAGTAGAAATATCGGCAGTCATGTTGAGCACAAAGGGGGATGGTTGTGGTTGCTGGAGGTTAATCGTCTCAGTTCCAGGATACCACTGCAGGAGCTCCTCAGGTTAGTGCCCTAGGCCCCTTTTCAGCTGCTTCATCAATGACCTTCCTTCCATCATCGGGTCAGAAGTGGGGATGTTTGCACAATGTTCAGCACCATTTGTGACTTCAGATACTGAAGCAGTCCATGTCCAAATGCAGCAAAACCTGGACAACGTTTGGGCTGGGGTTGATATGTGGCAAGTAACATTCATGCCACACAAGTGCCAGGCAATGACCATCTCCAACAAGCAAGAATCTAACCATCGCTCCTTGACATTCAATGGTATTACCACCGCTGAATCCCCCACTAACAACATCTTGGGGGTTACCCATTGACTGAACTAGACTACCCATGCAAATACTGTGGCTACAAGAGCAAGTCAGAGGCTGGGAATTCTACAGCAAATAATTCACATCCTGACTCGCCAAAGCTTGTCCACCATCTACAAGGTACAAGTCAGGGGTGTGACAGAATACCCTCCACTTGCCTGGATGAATGCAGCTCCAACAACATTTAAGCAGCTCGGCACCATCCATGACAAAGCAGCCTGCTTGATTGGCATCCCACCCACCACCTTAAACAGTCATTCCTTCCAACACCAACACACAGCGGCAGCTGTGTGTGCCATTTACAAAACGCACTGCAGCAATTCATCACTCTCCTTCGACAGCACCTTCCAAACCCACCAAGGAGGACAAGGGGTGCAGATACATGGGAAAACCACCACCTGCAAGTTCCCTTCCAAGAGCCACACACCATCCTGACTTGGAACTATATGCTGTTCCTTCACTATCGTTAGCTTAAAATCCTGGAACTCCCTTCCAAAAAGCACTGTTGGTGTTCCTACAACACATGGACTGCAGCGGTTTAAGGTGGTGGTGAGCCACTGCCTTCTCAAAGGCAATTAGGGATGGCAATAAATGCTGCACGAGCAAACCCACATCCTGCGAAAGACTGAAAAGTGAGAATGTCGGTTGACGACACATAATGGGCCCCTGCTGCAAAGTACCATTATAATGGAGTAGCTTGGCAACACTCATGGCACACACACAAACTTGGCAAAGCACATAAGGCAGGCAGGGAAGAGGAAGGGAAAAATCTGCAGTGTAAAGAGAAAACAACAAATAAGGCTGAACAGCATGTAAAAGATTTTGGCATGACTGCCTGAAAAAATGACTTCTTTCAGAATCTTGTCCTTCATAAACAAAGCTGAACGCAACTTCTTGACTTTCTTCCCAATGAATTACAAACTATCACTCCAAATAGAATATCATGCTGGAAAGCCAGGGGCCACGCTTTCTACATAGCCACTTATACTTTGCTACCAGTAGCACATAGACAAACGTCTAAAATAATCCTGCTTGTCACTACAAACAGAAAACAGAAAATCCAGTCAGTTTACCTCTCTGCCATGAAGGCAACTCGAGGTCCGCAGCAAAACAGCAAATAAATAAACTGGCAGATATCACTAGAACAGGTAGCTGTTGGCCATGCTTCCAATGATAAACCAGAGGTAGCCACTTGTTTTGGTCATAATAGCTTGAACAGCAGACTGTAACTGCTTACGGCTACTCCTGTCACAGGCTAGTAAAGAAACTTCTTGTGCAGCATGTGGTTCCCTAGCAACTAGGGGAAAAACAGCAGGTTCAAATGTACAATTTATTAAAACTTTGAACTAACATTAAATAAAACAGGGCAAAATCTACCATTAAGGTAGATTTTTTTCAATTTCTAAAATGAAAGATCCATCAATTATCAACAATGGAAAATTTATGAACTTTTAATGAATGCAACCACTTCCAGCCTACTTTCCTCCCACTTCAAACCTAGCTGCTTTTCAACTGAACAAAGAATTCCCCCCCACCCCCCATTGTCAGTCTAAAAAGTAAAAAATTGAAAATGTGCACTTATTCAGTACGTTTCACAGGTATGATGATTTTAAATTTACGTCATTGTTTGGTAGTACAGAAGTTCAGTATTGCTGAGAAAAAAGAGACATGTCAAAGCTTTTCGTCTTGCACTCATCAGGACACTTTGCAAAAATACCAATGTAAGTGGAAAACAATTTATACTTTATGTGAAGAGTGTGCCGATTGGTTGGCAAATGATGTTGCCATAGAGAATATACCAGTGATGGCGACTGACAGTTAACTGTCAAGTTCTGTTTGAAATTTAAACCAGGCAACTTGACAACGATCGGGCAAAGCACTGCCCTAAGGAATGAGTCAGCGAGTCGCTGTCACTTATTTTGTTTAGCTGAAACAGACACAATGTGTGTACGCATTCTGTTTTCAAAGAACTGGGCCCTGTGTATTAATATATGTAGCTTCCAGTGCACGCAAATGCACCACACTGAGCCTGACTAACAATCTTAAATTGGTTGTCAGTATCATTCTTGGTACACAGTGTTATTTAGCAAATGTTGCCGAATCGCGGAATCATACCTAATGTTGGACACTGTGTTTTGAGGACAGTGTGTTTTGCAAGCACGAGCTGATTGGGTACGGTCTGCCCATTGTGAACAGCAGCTGGGACATGTTGTTTGATACGATCCGCCAATCTTTGGGACGTATGGCCTACATACCCAGCATCACACTGGTTCTGAAATTCATATACCACGTCCATACTTGTGTGATAGGCAGAACATCTTTCTGGCTTGACGGCAGTATCCTATTAATGGAGAATACTACTCGTGTTACTACTGCATAGTAACTGTGTGAAACAGCTAACTTCACCTGCTGCTCAAATTTTTGAGATACCTTGCGCCCTTCCAGGGTAATCTGAGGTAGAATGGGCACTTATCAGGGCCAGAAGTGACGGCTTTGGGCCCTTTGAGTTTGCATGATATACAGCATGAAATGATCTGATCAGGGTAGCCATTATCCTGCAGGTTACCTTTGAAGCACCCTATTTCAGAATCAAGCTTGTATGGTGAGCAACTGGCTCTGGACCTACTTACAAGGTTGCCAATAAAACCAATCTTATAGTGTGAGGAACTGTAAGAATTCCAACGCATATATTGGCCAGTGAAGGTAGGCTTGCTGTAGGCCAGGGGAGAGAACCCCCTTGCAGATTTCTCAACTAGTACGTCAAGGAAGGGGAGTTAAATTTGTCTGCTCCATTTCAAAGGTGAATTTGAGTGCAGGATGGAGCCCATTAAGACACGTAAGCAAATTGTTATATGCAGCTGCGGATTTAAATATAGCAAATGTATCATCCATATATCGGAAAAATGAGTGAGGTAGGAGGTTAGGTGCCATTTGGGCTCACATGTGGCATATTTGCGTGTACTGGAAGCTACATATATAAATATACAGGCAGAAAGAACATGTGCACACATTGTGCCTGTTTCAGCTAAACAAAATAAGAGATAGCCATTCGCTAACTCATTCCTCAGGGCAATGCCTTGACCAATCAAGGTCAAGCTGCCTGGTTTCAATTTCAAACAATGCTTGGCAGTTAACTGTCAGTAAACATCACTGGTTCATTCTCCATGCTAAAACCACCTGCCAACCAATCAGCACCCTTTCCATCTAGTATATAAATTGTTTTCCCCTTATATTGGTATTCTTGCGAAGTGTCCTGATGAGTGCACGACAAAAGGTTTCCACATCTTTTTTTTCAGCAAAACTTAAGATGCAAGGCTGCCCAGTAAGGTCCAACTCTATCCATTTATTCTCAGCATGTATGTACAATGGTATGTAACTTTGTAAAACCCATATATGAACAGTGAACAGTGATGCAGTTTTAATATATAATAGATTGTGTTAATTTCTCATGCAAAGTTGTCTATCTTTTAGATTAGGACAATGCACCATGGTATATCCCAGAAAATCAGAGCAGAAAGCAATGAAGTAAACAAAATCTTCACACACAGTCAGTAAAATCAGCTGAGGGGTGATGGTTAAGGGAACTTGCAACCAAAGTATTCTTCAATTGATCAGAGAGAGGGAGAAAAAAGGGAGAAGGCAGCTCGGATGAGGATTACACATCTGAAACTTCAATAGTCCTGACCTTCTCTTTCCACATGTGGACGGACTGGCCTGCTATCTTTATTTCATGATTGCAATACTGCTGGATAAAGATAATGTTATCTGTGGAAACTTGCCAGCATGAACTGACCAATAAAGATCGGGGGATAGATATTTTACAGACCTGCTTTCTGTGGATTAAGAAAAAATTATCTAGTACCTTCCTTCATATCACCAAACTATGATTATTGCATAAAATAAGTGGAAGAAGCATGGTTGATGAGAATAACTTTTATTCAAACGATTGGACCGCTGTACTGTGATTTTTTTTTAAAAAATCAAACAGCTTTTCACATAGTTTATATTCCTCAATGAACCAAATTAAGGTGATAAAGAGTTTGACTGTTTACTCCAAGAGTTTAGAGAAGCAGAGAGGTAATAGGAAGGCAATTCCAGAGAGTAGTGTTTTGAAGGTGGGTATCCTTTGCTTAAAGTAAATGGATAATATTTACCGAATCAGACAGCAGAAGGCATCCTGTGAATCACAACTGCTTTATTGTTAAACTATAGTTCAGTACAAATCCCAGTTTCCACATTTCCCTTCTGGATCCTCTCCCTGTCCAGAAGCAACCCCCCCCCACCTCTCATCACCTGCTCTCCTTTCAGTCTGAAGATTGCCCTGGTTTAGTCTTAAAGGGACCTGCATTGCTAGCCTTGTCACATTGGGCATAGGCAACTAACAGCATGGCCACCAATCATGGAGCAATTAAAATCAGGGATGCTCAAGAGGCCAGAATTCGTTGGAGGGAAGAAATTACAGAAATAGAAGGGCAAGGCCATGGAGGGATTTGAAAATAAAGATGCAAATTTTGAAATCAATACGTTGCTTGGCTGTGAGCAAATGTAAGTCAGCAAACACAAGGGTAACAACGGACCAGGATTTAGTGCAAGGATGGGAAGATGATGATATAGTGATAATGTCACTGGGTTAGTAATTCAGAGGCCCAGGCTAATGCTCTGGGCACATGGGTTCAAATCCCACCATGGCAACTGGTGGAATTTAAATTCAATTAATAAAATCTGGAATTAAAAGCTAGTCTCGGAAATGGTAACCACGAAGCTATTAATTGTTGTAAAAACCCTTGTGGTTCACTAATGTTCATTAGGGAAGATATTTTGCCATTTTTACCTTATCTGGCCCACTTGACTCTAGACCCACAGCACTGGGGTTGACTCTTAACTGCCCTCTGAAATAGCCCAGCAAGCCACTCAGTTCAGGAGCAATTAGGATGGGCAACAAATGCTGGCCTTGCCAATGATGCCCACATCCCGTGAAAGAGTAAAAAAAGTTAAGGCACAAGTCACAGCTTCAAATGACCAAACTTAGAGGGCAGAATGTGGGAAACCAGCTGGAATTGCGTTGTGATAGACAAATCTAGAGGTAACAAAGGATTGTGTAAATATAAATGGCATTTCACACTTGTGTTGCATTATCCACCCTGCCAACTATTTACGCTTCTGTGTTTTGTTTGTGCAACAGTTGGAAATCTGTTTGATGAGGGTTTGAGGGTTTGAGCAGCATATGACCTGAGACAGGGATGTTATGGAGGTAGAAATAGGTGGTCTTAGTGATGGTGCAGGTATGCGGTCGGAATCATGAGGTCAAATATGACACCAAGATTGCTAACAGATTGGTTTAGTCTTAGGCTATTGCCAGGGAGAGGGATGAAGTCATTATCTAGAGAATGGAATTTGAAACAGGGCCCGAAAACAATGGTTTTGGCTTCCTAATATTTAATAATCAGATAGTCTGATAATTTAGTAACAGTGTAGGAGTCAGGTGAGATGGTGGTGCCATAGAACTGTGCGTTGTCAACATACACATGTAAACTAATGCTGTATTTTCAGATGATGTTGCCAAGGGGAGCATCTAGATGAGAAATAAGAGGGGCCAACTTTAGATCCTTGGGGGAACCCGACAACAGCATGGGATTGCGAAAAGAAGCCATTTTAAGTGATCCTCTGGCTACAATTAGATAGATAAGAATGAAATCAGGTAAGAGCAAACCCACCCAGCTGGACGATAGTGGAAAGGCATTGGTCAACTGTGTCAAAAGATGTACAGGTCAAGAGAGACAAGGATGGATAGTTTATCTTTGTCGCAGAGTCACATAGGATGTCATTTATGTATGGCAATTGAAGAAGACAAGATTTCCAACTGTTGCACAAACAAAACACAGAAGCGTAAATAGTTGGTAGGGTGGATAATGCAACACAAGTGTGAAATGCCATTTATATTTACACAATCCTAATCCTTTTTTTAAAAAATATATTCGTTCATGGGATGTGGGTGACCAGGCCAGCATTTATTTTCCATCCGTAATTGCCCTTGAGAAGTTGGTGGTGTGCTGCTTTCTTGAACCAATTGCAGCCCATGTTGTGTAGGTACACCCGCAGTGCTGTTAGGAAGGAAGTTCCAGGATTTTGACCCAGCGACAGTGAAGGAACAGCATATAGTTCCAAGCCAGGAAGGTGAGAAACTTGCAGGGAGCCTTGCAGCTGGTTGTGTTCCCATGTATCTGCTGCTCTGGTCATTCTAGGTAGTAGAGGTTGCAGGTTTAGAAGGTGCTGTTGAAGGAGCCCTGATGAATTGCTGCTGTGCATCTTGTAGATGGTACACACTGCTGCCATTGTGTGCTGACGGTGAAGTGACTGAATGTTGAAGGTGGTGGATGGTGTATCAAGTGAGTTGCTTTGTCCTAGATGGTGTCGAGCCTTTGACTGTTGTTGAGTTACACTCATCCAGGCAAGTGAAGAGTATTCCATTACACTCCTGACTTGTACCTTGTAGATGGTGGACAGGCTTTGGGGAGTCAGGAGGGGAGTTACTCACTAAAATTCCCAGCCTCTGACCTGCTCTTGTAGCCACAGTATTCATATGGCTGGTTCCGTTCAGTTTCTGGTCAATGGTAACAGCCCCCCCCAGGATGTTAGTAGTGGGGGATTTGATGAATGGTAAGGGGAGCTGGTTATATTCTCTCTTGTTGGCGATGGACATTGTATGGCACTTGTGTAGCGTGAATGTTACCGGCTACTTTTCAGCCCAAGCCTGAACGTTGTTCAGGTTTTGCTGCTATGGACATGAAGGCTTCCTGCCTTCCAATTGCTCTGCATCATAGAATTGAAGGAGGCATGTGTATATGCTGCAGCACAGTTGCAATTGCAAAATTTCAAAGAGGGAACTTGCCTTCATTGTATTTTATCATACCTCAAACATCCCAAGATGCTTAAAGTATAATAAACCAAATCGTACCCACAACAGTTAAGTGCTCAAATGGAGACATTTTGCTCACAGTAAGATCCCACATTCACAAAAAAATGAATGAGTAAGAAATGAAAAGAAGGAATTTGCATTCATATAGTGCCTCAGGACATCACAACCAATATAATTGTGTGCAAACTGCTTGTTTGCAAGAAAACATGGTGACCAAGTTCCCACTGACATCAATTCTTTTGGTGGCGCTGGCAGAAATAAATTTCAGTCTGAACATCTCAGAAACCCTCCTGATCCTTGTCAAATGGTGCCACAGAATCTTTTACATCCACCTCAATAGACAAACTTGGCATCGGTTTAATATCTAAAAGATAATACCTCTAACAATCCAGCACTCTTTCAGTGTTTAGCAAGTGTCAACCGGAATTATGTGCTGCAGCCCGGAAATGAGGCATTCTAACTCTGGTGACAGTGCTACCAGCTGATCCAAGTTTACACCACAGCTCAACTGATTTTACATGCGGAAAAATCTCTCAATAGCTGATCTTGTGAATGATGAGAACCAAGTCTTTTATGGTAGTTTTTGAAAAGTGTAACAGACCATTCATTTGAATAAAACAATTATTTGTTTTTTTTAAGTGTTCAAATGCTACAATTAATAGCATTCATTGGCTCATATTAAACACCATCTGGAGAGACCCATCATCATGCAACAGAAGTTTTTACAATAATACACTTGCAGCACTCTGATATGTAGTGTTGCAGCTTTCGACACAATGGAAAAATGCTTAGTACAGAAGTCAGCTCTATCTGCTCAGAGTGTTATCACTACAGAGCTTTAGTTTCCAGCTGCTACGCACAATAATCCTGGCACACTATCAACTTAAATTAGAACTAAAATAAAAACAAAAAAACTGCGGATGCTGGAAATCCAAATCAAAAACAAAAACAGAATTACCTGGAAAAACTCAGCAGGTCTGGCAGCATCGGCGGAGAAGATGCTGCCAGACCTGCTGAGTTTTTCCAGGTAATTCTGTTTTTGTTTTAAATTAGAACTAGTCTGAAACAAAACAAGGAAAAGTTAAAAGCAGATTAAGAGTGATCATGCAGAAAAGTTACTTCATGCATTACTCAGTTACTTCATATGGAACTCTACCACAAGGAGAACAGTTTTAATGTATTTAAATGGGGCTTAGCTAAAAATGATGGGACAAGGAATGGTAGATTACACTGACAGGGTTAGATACAGAGGGGTGGGAGGAGACTCATTTGGAGCAAACACTGGTGTAGAACAAGAGTTCAGCTGGAATAGCTCATTTCTGTACATTCTCTGCATGCAATATGCAGACTCACAAACCCAACAACCTCTGAAAAGGAAGTTTTGAAAAGTAGTTTCAATTGTAGCAGCAATGTGGCTAGAACAACTGACCAACAATCTACAAATCAAATATTAGCATGTAGTTTGCACACCGCCAATTAGAAGAGAAACCAAGAGCAATTACGTCAAACCTTTTAAAGCTTATAATTATCCTTATCCTCTGACGGATGTCTGATGACATGTCCCTATGTTCAATGACAAATAGGAGACCAGACAGACCTTGAAAACAGCACAGATTATCAGAGTATAAGAGAGCTTCAGTACTGCAATATTTTGATATAACATTTAACTCATTAAGTCAGCTGGACAATATCGAGCCAATTACCTGAAATCTGTGCCTCCTGGTTAGTGACCTCTCCTCTTAAGTCCTTCCTATCCACTCTATACCCCTCATAATTTGACACAGCTTACTTAACTATCTCCTCAGCCTCCAAAGAAAACAACCCCAGCCTATCCAATCATCCTCATAGCTAAAATTCTCAACTCCTGGCAACATTTTACATTTTTCTAGTTTGTCTTCACTCTACACATAATTCATGAAAATATTTTTATTGCAGCTTTGTACATGGTTCTTTAGTGGGAATCCCAGGGAAAGGACAGCAAAATCATATTTGACAGTATCTGCTGAAGAAATGGTTGGAGAAAATTTATCAAGTGCTAAAAGCCACACCACAGGCAGCTAATTTCTACAGGGCAATTAGTTTTCCACTGCTGGGACTCACTGTTGCAGCTTTCTACACATGACATTTCTGATCTGAGCTTCCTAAGTGATAGGTAGCAGTTTAACTATTTTAACACAAAGCAACACATTGACTGTAATTAATCTCGATTGCATTTATGGTTATCCGATTCCCCTCTCCCAACCCGGTATTTATATCTAAATCTACTTCACACTGAACAGAGTATCCTTGTTGAGTTCAGTTTTAAATTTGATTATAAATATTTACTGACTGCCCTCACTTTACGTCAACCAAGAGGACAGTATCTGTGTGCATTTTAATCTGATAAAGTGTGCAAAATCGACAAATATACCATTGGAAAATATACTATGGTTGTACAAGCCAGCATCAAATTCGCAAGGTATCTTACATTGAATAAATTGGTCTTTGTACCAATTAAAAAAACAAGCTGAAAATTCCAGTGACAGAAACTGCAGGGGGAAAATAAACAACGATCTCTAGTTGTCCACTAATTACTGGTTAACTAATTAACTCATTTGGAAATCTCCATTAGCCTTTCAAGTTTGAAAATACCAGCCGGGTATAAAAGTTGGTCCTATATATGGAACTAGTTAAATACATTAAAAGTTTAGCTTGGACTCATATAATAATCAACTTTAGCCATAATCCATTAAAACTGCAAATGTATGAGAAACTCTCCAAGCTCTACAAAAAATGAATTCCCACTAAAGAACCATGTAGTAGAATTAGAGCTGCAATAAAAATGTTTTCATGTATGTGTATAGTGAAGACAAACTAGAAAAATGTTAAATGTTGCCAGGAGTTGAGAATTTTAGCTACGAGGAACAACTGGATAGGCTGGGGTTGTTTTCTTTGGAGGCTGAGGAGAGAGTTAATTGAGATGTATCAAATTATGAGGGGTACAGAGTGGATTGGAAGGGCCTATTTCCCTTAGAGGAGAGGTCAATAACCAGGCATCATAGATTTCAGGTAATTGGTAATGGATTAGAGGGGAGTTCAAAGAATTTTTTTGTCAAGAGGTTCATAAGATTGGAGGAGTAGGCCATTCAGTCCATCAAGCTGCCCTGCTGTTCAATAGGATCATGGCCAATTGGATTGTGACCTTAACTGCACTTGCCTGCCTTATGGGGATCCAAAATTCACCGCCTGAAAGGGTGGTAGAGACAGAACACCTAAACACATTTCAAAAATATTTGGATTTGCATTTGAAATGCCGTAACCTACGGACCAAGAGCTTGCAGTTGGGATCAGGCTGAACAATTCTTTTTAACTGGCAAGATCATGATGGGCTGAATGGGCTATTTCCAGTGCCATAAATATTCTGTGCTTCCTATGTGCACCCTGCTCATAGTCAGCTGTTTTGGGTTAATAAGGTTTTGTTTCCTGCTTCTGAGGTAACTCGGAATCTCCATCTTCACGGATTCCATCAAAACATTCCAAAGGAAGGCAGTACGGGGGTGTGGTGATGACAGTTGCTTTGTATGCTAGAACTTCTGTTGACTTGGAGGTTTTTGTGATCAAACACTCAGTGCCGTAATTTGGCACTCCGCACAATTATTTTCCCAAAATTACATCCAATGATTGGACAGAGGTTTAAAATACTGTGGCTGTATCAAAACTATTAGTTACATTTTCTCAAAATATATCTGTCTTTTGCGCTGAATACAAGTAATACATTATTGGTTGCTAAATATTAAGTGGGATTGGTTTCAGCAATATTATTCTATGGAATTTTTATAGTCCAATAGATGATAAAACATTTCTACAGAAAAAAAACACCCACCAGCTCACACCATGTATAGCTCAGTTCCAAACACCTACACTAAGGATTACACCATGCAAAAGTAAACTATTCTAATTTGTTTTCAAAAGATCCTTCATAACCGAGTGCCATGTTAAAGATCACATGCACATATAATAATTAAAAATGCAAGATCCTTAGGCCTAGGTAGAAAATTTATTGTTCAAGAAAAAGTTTGATAGAGGGGAGGGAAATAGGCTGTTTAGGCAATCTCTTTTAGACATCCAACACCAAATTACAGCAGTGAGCGTTTGATCACAAAAACCTCCACAAGGCAACAGAAGTTCTAGCATACAAAGCAACTGCCATCAACACACCCCCTTTTTCCTTCCTTTTCTTAAGTAGTCACAGAATCACAGTGCAGAAGAGGCCCTTCGGCCTATCGCATGTGCACAGACACGTGAGAAACACCTGACCTACCTGAGGGGGTGCAGAGGAGATTCACCAGGATGTTGCCTGGGATGAAATACTTAAGTTATGAAGAGAGGTTGGATAGACTTGGGTTGTTTTCGTTGCAGCGGAGAAGACTGCTCACAAAGACTGATGCTACCTAATCCCATTTACCAGCACTTGGCCCATAGCCTTGAAAGTTATGATGTGCCAAGTGCTCATCCAGGTACTTTTTAAAGGATGTGAGGCAACCCTCCTCCACCACCCTCCCAGGCAGCACATTCCAGACCGTCACCACCCTCTGGGTAAAAAGGTTTTTCCTCACATCCCCCCCTAAACCTCCTGCCCCTCACCTTGAACTTATGCCCCCTCGTGACTGACCCTTCAACTAAGGGAAACAGCTGCTCCCTATCCACCCTGTCCATGCCCCTCATAATCTTGTACACCTCGATCAGGTCGCCCCTCAGTCTTCTCTGCTCTAACGAAAACAACGCAAGTCTATCTAACCTCTCTTCATAACTTAAATATTTCATCCCAGGCAACATCCTGGTGAATCTCCTCTGCACCCCCTCCAGTGTAATCACATCCTTCCTATAATATGGCGACCAGAACTGCACACAGTACTCCATTTGTGGCCTCACTAAAGTTCTATACAACTCCAACATGACCTCCCTACTTTTGTAATCTATGCCTCGATTGATAAAGGCAAGTGTCCCATATGCCTTTTTCACCACCCCACTAACATGCCCCTCCGCCTTCAGAGATCTATGGACACACACACACCAAGATCCCTTTGTTCCTCAGAACTTCCTAGTGCCATGCTATTCACTGAGTACTTCCTTGTCAAATTACTTCTTCCAAAGTGTATCACTTCACACTTTTCAGGGTTAAATTCCATCTGTCACTTATCTGCCCATTTGACCATCCCATCTATATCTTCCTGTAGCCCAAGACACTCAACTTCACTGTTAACCACCTGGCCAATCTTTGTGTCATCTGCAAACTTACTAAACCTACCCCGCACAGTCATCTATGTCATTTATATAAATGATAAATAATAGGGGACCCAGCACAGATCCCTGTGGTATGCTACTGGACACTGGCTTCCAGTCACTAAAGCATCCTTCTGTCATCACCCTCTGCCTCCTACAACTAAGCCTATTTTGATTCCACCTTATCAAATTACCGTGTATTCTATGTGCACTTGCCTTCTTTATAAGTCTCCCATGTGGGACCTTGTCAAAGATTTTGCTGAAATCCATATAAACTACATCAACTGCACTACCCTCATCCACACACCTGGTCACCTCAAAAAATTCAATCAAATTTGTTAGGCATGACCTCCCTCTGACAAAGCCATGCTGACTATCCCTGATCAAACCTTGCTTCTCCAAGTGGAGATAGATACTCTCCTTCAGAACTTTCTCCAATAGTTTCCCTACCACTGACATGAGACTCACTGGCCTGGAGTTCCCTGGCTTATCTCTACAACCCTTCTTAAATAGCAGAACCACATTAGCTGTTCTCCAGTCCTCTGGCACCTCCACCGTGACCAGAGAGGAATTAAAAATTTGGGTCAGAGCCCAGTGATCTCCTCCCTTGCCTCCCTCAGCAGTCTGGGGCACAAATCATCCAGACCTGGAGATCTGTCAACTTTTAAGCCTGCCAATAGCTCCAATACCTTGTCACCCCCTATATCAATTTGCTTAAGAACCTCGCAGTCTCTCTCCCCGAGTTCGATACCTTCATCCTCATTCTCTTGGGTGAAGACGGACATGGAGTATTCATTCAACACTCTAGCGATGTCCTCTGGCTCCACCTTCTAGATCAAGGATGACTTGCTACCATTCCAATTCGGTGGGCTCTGAGGTGGCTGATAAGTCCAATTGTGATCTGCAGACTCTGGCACAAGTGATGCAGGTGGTGCTTGAGGGGTTGGGTAATCTGTCGAATGCTTCGACTTTGCCACTGCACATGCCCAAAGTCCCTCAATGTGCTTGGTGCCTCCCCAAATGAATCTTCTGTATTTTGGTCGGTCATAAGCCAGGGTCTCCCATGAGTTGGCAAGTTCAGTGTAGAACAGGTATTTTGGGAGTCTGGTGTCAGGCATACGAACAACATGCCTCATGCAGCGGAGCTGCTTTTGAATAATTAGCACCTAAATGCTGGGCAAATTGGCTTGGGAGAGGATGCTGCTGTTGAACTACCTTTCTTGCCACCAGAATTAGAGAATCTTGCAATGGCACCACAGGTGGTATTTCTTCAGTGCTTTAAAGTGCCTACTATAGGTTGCCCACATCTCTTAAGCATAGAGGAGGGGCGGGGATCACTGCTGCCCAGTAAACCATGATCTTAGTCTCGGGTTTGAGATCCTGATCCTCAAATACTCCTTTCCTCTGTCAGCCAAAGGCAATGATAAATTTTGTTATCTCGGTCTGCCTTTGTCCAGAGCAGGCTCCCAAGAGATAGAAAATAGTCCACATTTTCCAGGATCTCGCCATTGATCTGAATCGACAGGGCAGGGGTTTTGCTGTGGGAGCTGATGGAAGAGGACTTTAGTTTCCAGGTGTTCAGTGAAAGGCTAATTTTCTCATATGCTTTGGAGAAGGAAACAGCCAACGACCTGGAGCTTAGGTTCTGAGTGAGCATACACACAAGCATCATCTGCACGTTGAAGCTCTATGACCAATGTTGGAATGGTTTTGGATTTCTGCAGATTAAGTTCCCCTGATTCTAAGTATGGGTGCATTTTAACCCAAACTTCAAATTAACTGTTAAACAGCCTTTGTCTTATGGATCAAACTCCACCACTATTAAAGATCTGGAAAAGACCTGACTGTGGAACCTCTCAAATCTGGCTTCAAATTCTGAGACTTCACTGGACATCTAGACCATGATTGTGCACTGGAATACATTGGATAAAAAGAAAGGCCCTGCTTCTGTCCAGAATCTATTATTTTTTCTTCTTTCTTGATTTATAACGTTTGCAAACACCTAGACCTACATCTTTTAAGCTTGGCTTCCTGTACTGCATTGAGACCTGGACTGTGTTTCAATGACATATATGAGCGTTAGGTAAATTCCATCAGCAATGTCTCTATGACATCCTCTGAATTCAATGGTAGGACCATCTAACAAATGCTAGTGTTCTTGAAGCCAGCTACACAGCATTCAGGCAAAACACCTACAAAATCAAATTTGACGGAATGCACTTTGTAGGGATGACCAAAAATCATCTTTCTTGCCAGGTTCCGTTTTCTCAACTCTCAAATGGTCAGTGTACCAGAGGAGAACACACTGGAGCTCTCCGTGAAGAGCAGCAGCATTGACATTAATGACTGGGAGGAGCTTGCTACTGATCATTCAAAATGGTGACAACTTGTCCTTTAAACTGCATCATGGTTTGAGGCACAACACCTTAACAATGAAGCAGGGCGGCAGTAGAGGAGAGAAAAGGAAGTAAATCCTGTACTGCAGATCCCACTACAACATGTGACATCCTGCCCCACATTCCTAAAGATGCACGGGTCGAGAATCAATCCATTCCATTACATGAAGAGCCATGGTAAAACCTCACAACCTGAGTAGCAGTCATCCTCAAATCGAGAGTCAGCCAACGATGACTCTAGTAAGCGCTATTTCCCTTCCCCCACCCCCACCCCAAAATACTTTCCAGTAAAGTCACGCTAAAGTTTAATTCGTAGGAAATATTCCTATTTTCAGCAGTTTCATTACCCCCTTTGATGATGACTTGCATTTCACATTCTGTGGTTCATCAGTCTCAGTCTTCACAGAATAGCATCAATGCTAGTTGTGAACACAGTATTGGAGGTTTATGTCATTCAGCAAATTTCTTACCATGCAAAAAGATAATACGTGACAATTGAAAATGGTGAGACTGTTTTAAATCACCAATTAAAAAACCTTTTAACTTAAGCATTAAAAATTGGAAAGAGAATACTTTTAAAATTTCCCCCTTGTACTTTTCCTCATATAAGGGGACAGTGATGTCATGGTAACGTCACTAGACTAGTAATCCAGAGGCCTAAGCTAATGCTCTGGGGGGATGCAGATTCAAACTCCACCATGGCAGCTTGTAGAATTTAGATTCAACTAATAAATCTGGAATATAAAGCTAATCTTAGTAATGGTGACCACAAAACTGTCATCGATTACCTGATCTTGCCTATATGTGATTCCTGGCCCACAGAAACATTGTTGACTCTTAACTGCCCTTTGAAACGGCCTAGAAATCCACTCAGTTCAAGGGCAAATATGGATAGGCAACAAATGCCGGCCTTGTCAGTGATGCCCAGATCCCGTGAAAGAATAGAGAATAATGGGTAAATGTCTGGTTCTGATGTCAATGTAAAAATTTCCCAACACCAGAGACTAAAACTTTTGCCTTTGCTCTCTATACACAGCAGAGGTGGCACAAGTTTGGCAGGTGAGAAAAAGTCAGCTGTGGTTCAGTTGGTAGCACTCTTGCCTTCTTGCTTCTAGTTCCACTCCAGGACTTGAGCACAAAAATCTAGGCTGACACTCCAATACAACACAGGAAGTAATACATTGTCAGTGGTGCCATCTTTCAGTTGACATGCTAAACCGAAGCCCGTCTGCCCTCTCCGATGGTCGTAAAAGATCTCATGACACTCACTTCGAATGGTCAATACTTATCCCTCATTCAACATTACATGAACAACAGGCTGTCATCATCACACTGCTGTTTGTGGAAGTTTGCTATGCACAAATTCACTGCCACATTTCCTACTTTACAACAGTGACTACACTTCAACAGTACTTCATACTTGTAAAGCGTTTTGAGACAGCCAGTGACCAGAGCACCATATAAATGCAAGTATTTCTTTCAAAAGTAACATGCAATCTGAGGATAAAGAGCAGAACCAGACTGCATGTTATAACATGAAGATACAGGTGGAACATATTACCACCTCCTGGGTCACATGTCCTATGTCCTGTAAATTCCTATGTAATATGGTTCTCCGCTCTCATCGTAAATTAAGAAATAAAAATAAATTGGGATTGAAAATCCTATTGCTAAAAAAGACATTCAGCTGTTCTTATTTTTTTTCTGCATAAAAAGTACACAAAGCTTAATAGGAACAAACAAGTCAACTTTAGTATGTGTGTTAATTCAATAACTTCTACAATCTTTGCAGTTATCAGTCCATGGAACCGCTCTCCAAATTGTCACGACATAACCTGAATTTAATTCTGTAATTATAATCACACACTGTTGCATAACCTGTTCCAATTCCTATGCAACAATTGATGCTGCCACAGAACATGGAGAGTTAACTTCCCATAACATGTAGTCAGCATGTCTCAGTAGTTCATGGCCAATAATACAACTTCTGAACTGAAGTATTTCACTGGTTCCATTTCACAATTACTGTAACTTAAACAAACAGAGTACTCTCACATCCTCCCTTAATGGGAGTTTTATTATTCTTAAGCCCAAGTTAATGGCATTTCATCTAGAAATCTGAGCTATAGAATTGCTAATAAGTCAATTCTGCATTTTGCAACTTGGTTACCAGGAATTCAACTTATGTTCAGTCGCCAATACAAACCCCTAGGGTTCTCTTTCCTCTGTTGTATTTGTTTTGAAGCAGAATATCGATATATTTTTACATAGTACTAAGGTTTGCATACCTACAATTCTACTGCTTTCACATATTCTGCCTCATCCAATTTTCTCCTTTGCTGAACGAGCTGACTTATTCTGGGAGTGTCAATAGCTCTCCAGCATATCACCCAACTCGCCTCTTCACACCTGACCCTGGACAGTGTGTTTTTGCTATTAGTCTATAAGGGCTTCATAGCTAAGTTCACTAATTCTACCTGATGTTAAAGATCAAAGAAGATCAAAGAAAAGTACAGCACAGGAACAGGCCCTTTGGCCTTCCAAGTCTGCGCCGATCACATTGCCCGTCAACTAAAACATTTTGCACTTCCGGGGTCCGTATCCCTCTATTTCCATCCTATTCATGTATTTGTCAAGCTGACTCTTAAACACCACTATCGTACCTGCTTCCACCACCTCCTCTGGCAGCAAATTGCAGACACTCACTACCCTCTTAGATGGGAGTTATGAAAAGCAATCAGGTGTAGGAAGTCTGGCTTATTTCAGTCCCCAGGTTACTCCATCCCAAGGCCGCTAATATCAATTGTAGCACCCTCTGACCTTGCTGATACCAGTTATTTGAACAAAACCTGGAAACTAAACCTGGAGTTTCATAGTTTGTATTTGACTTAGTACAGCAACATCTACTTTTACCCAATGGGCCATTCAGGGAGTCCTAAATACTTCTTGGAGCCAAAATGTAACCTAATTGGGGAATCTTTCACTTAAATATTCTTTATGTTATACTCATGAGCATATTGTATCCCTGTTAGGTCAATAAAGATTATACCACATGTAATGTCTTAACAATTTAGCAATGATATATAAATGCCTTTTCTTACATAAAGGTATAAGGACTTAGTATATTTTAAGACTCCTACGTCTTAAGGAAAAGTGAAACATAAATAAAAATAAACCATAAAACAACAGTAATGTAAATGATTGAACCATAAATCCAATAGTCAATGCATGCAGTAACTTAATATGTGCAGGCCTGATGAAAGGTCATCAAAGATTAACTCTTTCCCTCTCCAGAGATGCTGCCAGACTTGAGTGATTCCATATTTTCCCTTTATATGCAATAACATGCTTCAACTAACTGAATGTGAAACCTTAATAAGCATGACGACTAGCTTATTGGGACATATTAATAAAGGCAGCAAATGTGTATTAAAATATTAATGGAATTCCCTGCCCAAACCTCTCCACTATAAGAGGCACCTTAAAATCAAAAGCCTGCTCCGCTATTCAATAGGGTCGTGTCTGATCTGATTGTGGCCTTAACTCCACTTTCCTGTCTGCCCCCTCCATAACCCTCAACTCCATTGTCAATCAAGTGTAAATCAGCTATGAATATAATCTTTGACCCAGCCACCAGTGCTCGCTGGAGAAGAGAATTCCAAAGGCTAACGGGAGAGGCAGGAGAAAAGAATTTTCATCTTTTTAGTTTGGGTTTCATTCAAACCAAGATGCTTAGACAAAAGATCAGGATTGTGCTCCATGTCATGCTTAACTTTTTTAAGTGGGCAAAAGCACAGACACAGGAATCCCCTGTCAGAAACAGGCAGAAGTTTTCAAATTGTGACATATAAGTGACGTAATAAACCCTTCCAATGAATTTTCCTGCTTTTAAACTGGATCTAAGCACTTCAAATTACTATCTGTATAAATACAATGAGCTGGAAATAGGATTTTATGCATAAAGATAAATAAAATAAAATTGAACAGGTTGGCCTATACACATTGGAGTTTAGAAGGAAGGGTGATCTTACTGAAACATATAAGATCCTGAAGGGACTCAACAGTGTGGACACCCAAGAAGATGTTTCGTCTTGTGGGGGAGACAGTGTAAAAATAAAAGGTCTCCGTTCTAAAACTGAGTTCAGGAGAATTTTTTTCTCTCAAACGGTCATTAATGTGTGGAATTCTCTTCCCCAGAAAGCAGTAGAGGCTGGGTCAGTGAATATATTCAAGGAGCATTATTCAAGGGAGTCAATGGTTATGGGGGTGCGGACAGGAGATGGAGTTGAGACCACAACCAGATCAGCCATGATCTTTTCGAATGGTGGGGCAGGCTCAAAGGGCCAAATGGCCTACATCTGCTCCTAAGTCCTATGTTCCTATGAAATGGAAGAAGGTTTAAGCTACAAAATGTACAAGACAGTCTTTTTAGGCTTTAGGTCTGTGCCCCATTTGTCCTAATTTGTTTTTTTACTTCCCTGGCTGACACATCAAGTTCTTCTGCCAATTGTTTTTTTTTTTAAAAACTAGTGTCATTACTGGTATCAATGTTCTTCCCAGTAAACCCCACAGGCATACACCCCACCTCTGCTCCCCCCCACCCCGATGTGTTAAATAGGAAAGAGAACAATGAAGGAGCATAAAGCAGGTGAGACAACTTCACATCCACAAACTGGCCCCCTTAACCTGAGGTTCTCCCAATTGGGAGAGAGGCGCAAACACACATTGCTAGGCAATTAACACAAAGACTGCAAATTGGGAAACCACTTGAGCCAGGAGGCCTGATGGCATAAATGTGTGAAAGGCTAACTAACTCATCCTGGTTGGTCTTCGGAAGCAACTATATCATAACACAGCATTAAATGGTATACATTATACATCATAAAAGATGTTCCAGTATGTTCATCTATCAACAAAACCCTATTAGCTGTACCAATCAAGTTACTATAAGCCATATTTCAGACAGTCAATAGTACCTAGCTATGGGCTATAAACCAGATGGAGAGTTGTGCTATCCAACAGCTAATATACAATGCAGAGCTAGGACAGAGCATGGTACCAGTTAGTTGTGGCCTCAAGTTTACCACTGCCTGCTTCCAGGGATGCTGCAATGCAGACGTTTGAGGTTGTCAATTCTCTTTGCAGTCATCTTATGCAGCACCACCTCAAACTCAAAGTGTTCATGTACTGGGCTACTCAGTCATTTGCCCACCAAGTCATAACTTGCATTTTTTTTTAAACCTCCTCACAAACATCTTAATCCCCTGCCTTTTTCCAGCATGGCAAAATCTGCTTATGGGTTGAAAAGTCTTTCGAAAGATTTACGATTTCTTTCACTGATGATTCTGTTATTCCCATTTACTCTAGACCCATCTTTGTTTCTTTACTTGTTCCATTAATATCTTATTTTGCCTTGTGCCATCATCCCTTTAGTCACTTAATCTCTCCTGTCTTCCACTCTTTCGTCCTTTCCTCCCTTCCCATTTTCGCTGCCTCTTTACTTGCTTAAAGCCTAACTTTTTCCAGCTTTGTCGAAAGGCCTCAGCTTAAAGCATTAATTTTACTTCTCGCTCCACAGATGCTGTCTGACTTACTGAGTATTTTCTACATTTTGTTTCTTTTCTGATTTCGAGCATCCTGTGTATTTTGATTTTGACCCATTTAGCACTTCCGCATTCTATATTCCCAGCAATAAGGGTATATTTTTGATGGATGTGCCATTCCTGTGAAAACAGTTGGAATGTACAGGTGATGGATTTGCTATCAAAAAGTTGCATCCAACTGATCTGCATTGTCCTCCCGAACAAGCTCTTACTCACCTCCTAGTGGTGAGTCACAGCAGCGTTAGTACAAACATATGGAACTAACTCTGGCAAACCTCGTAGCTTGAAAAATGGTGCATAAAGGAGAATAAGCACTTAAAACACGTAAAAAAAAGAGTTCACAGAAATAAAGAACTCAGCTTGGTACTCAAGTAAAAAGTTCACATACATATATTTTGAAAGATTACTCACAATCCTTGGTAACGAAATGCAACCGAGTATATATTATCCATAGCATCAACAAGAATTACACCTGGGATGAAATACTGCACTAACTTACAGACTAATATTATAGCAGATAGTGTTTGAGAGGATCTTTAGAGCAGTTTACTGAATCACTCAATTTGCACACCTGAAGTTTCTCATTAGCTTCTCTGCTTTTCCCATAGCCTTCAATACCTCCAATGAATAATATCTTCAGTAAGGCTTGGGCCACATATGCAACTGTATGGAGCTTTGGAAAAGCACATGGGTTTTAATCTAAATATTCAAATGTAAGGTACTACACTTTGAAAGAGCCAACAGCAAACACATGCATTGACATGAAAAGGCTCTTATTTTAAGATTCTACTGGTAGAGGGTGAAAAGGATTGGGGAGCGATTAATCGTATCTTGAAAGCACCTTACCAGTGTGAAGTAGTGTTTAATGTAAGCAGAATAAGGGCAGTATCTTCCTGGGATTAGAATTACCAGGCAGTATAGTGTAGAGGCCAGTGGTGAGACCAATTCTAGAGAATGCTTTGCAGTTTTGGGCACTAGTTCAAAAGAGATAGCAATTTATTACAAAGTGTGCTGCAGAGGGTGATTCCAGGCTAATCGCTGTCATGTTATGTAGAAATATTCAAGGAACTAAACTTTTTCCCCCCTGAAGAAAAGAAATTGGAGGGAAACCATGGCATGAAAGCTATAAGGTTTTATTTGAAGTAAAACAAGGCCAATGAGCCAAAGTCTACAGGGCAAGTACAAACTTCAAAAACCTTGAACAAGGTCAAAAATTCAAAAAAACAATTTCCTAGGATAGCAGACATAGCGAACAGACTCAGGGAAGGTAACTGATTTCCAGCCAGTTACCAACCTAAAAAGGAGTCTAGATTAAAGCATGGAATTGCAGATTACTGCTTGATCTTTCTCACATTTGAAGGCCATGATGGAATAATCGTACATGGTTTCTGAATGGAGCAGGCTTGGTGGATCGGTTAGCCTTTTTCTTTTTAATTCCTGACTTCAATCGCCAGGAATCTTCTTCGGGGTTCTCCCAGTTGGCTGCTGTAACTTCAGCAGAAACTCTGATTAGATGTGTAAATGGGGTTTCTGCCAAGGTTATAGCGACCAATCAGGAAAACCTCAGAGGAAATTCCCGCCGTATGCTCCAGCAGCTAAAAATTACCAAGGAGCTCAGTTTAGACTAAGGCACAGGCACTACAGTATCATTGCATTTTGTGTCACTCAGGACTAACGTAGCTATCTATTATTCATTCAGCCATGCTAAGATTATTTTGATCTATATATTTTTAAACCCATACATGTATGTACCAAATTGTGACCTGACATATAAATGTAAGTTGTTAGAGTAACAGATCGCAGAACTAATAACCAGGAACCACATCAACCCTCCAACATCCCCTCCCTACATCTAATTTTCAATAAGAGCTTACTCTCTGGTAATTACTGCCTCCGATGCATTAGTTCTGTAACAGCAGTGTCTAGTGGTAATAGTTTTATTTTGTTTTCACTGCATTGTTTGTCACATCAACAGAAATTGGGATGACCAACAGCCAGCATGCACCATGTGTTCGATGCATGAAAATAACCTCAGAAACAGATCAATGGCTAAGCCAGAACCACTGCAAGTTTAACTCTACTATTTTCAGTCAACCATCATAAATCAGGCAATAAATGCACAGCAAAAAAGAAACTTACTTCAAAAAAATTAAAATGCAAATTTTCCCTTAGGATGATGTTAATGTATAAGTAATGTCACTGAAATGTCAAACAAATAGTAACTTTTAATAATTTTACTAACAGAAGAGCATAAATTACACTTGGGGCTATTTTTTGGATATCTCACTAAACATCACAACTCAGGGTTTTGTGAATGTGTCATAAAATATATTAGGTAATTAATCAATAAACAAAGCTGATACAAAGTTCATTACCCCTCAAATCTCAACAATAGAACAAGTTACTGCAAAACATTTCAAAGATCACAGCCATTCACCAAACTATAGCCAGAGACTGATGTTGCAAAACCATATTCTGAAAATAGGTCACCACTTTTAAGAGCCACACTTTTGCCTCTGGAATTAGATTATTGTACAGATAACATGTAGCAAAAGGAAAGTCAGAAAATGTTGCACCACAATCAAGCTAAAAATGGTAGACAAAATATTTTATTGCTCGAGCTAAATGTATAGCCCTTTCACAAATACATTGCCATAAAAATATATACTATAAAACCACAGTAGTTCATAATCCAATTAGAGTCAATCAACAAAATAAGTTATGAACTGCCAACCAGAACAAAAAAAGTCAGGTAAAAGGCACTGTCATCAAAGCACTCTTTGCACATGGTTATCACTTCAAACAATTCGTGCACTTTGCAAATGACTGCTGACTTCCTAGCTACCTGCAGAAGTTGACAAAAATAGATTTGACAGCAGCAAGCTGACTGACACAATCCTGTACAATTAAGCAATATAAATAATGAGCACAAAAAAATGTTAGCGGTGCAGACCTGTAAGTGCTATCTATGATAACTGAAAGCTTGGACAAGCTTTTAAAAATATTATAGCCACACAAAAGCTGGGTGGGGTGGGGAGGGGAGGGTGAGAGGGGTGACAAACTGCATTACTTGTGTATCTTGTTTTTCAACTGCTCAGTAAAAAGCAAAAAAGGCTTTTTTCTACCAAGAGATTGGGAGGTGGTGGGGGGGGGAGGAGAAGAGAGTGGTTGGGATAGGAAAGGATGCCAGTCTGCAAACCAATGTTGAGTGAAACTGTATAAGAGAAGTCTGAAAAGATGAATCTCCTGTTTTACCTTGGAAAACACAAGCTAGTTTCTTTTTGCACGAAAACCAAAGAGAAAAAAAAAAGCAGCTCCCACAAGCTGAGGAAAACAGTTAGGATGCTAAATGCTTTTTTTTTGAAGAGACATATTGAGGCAGGCCAGGGTATGGCTGATCACAGTGTTAGTTTTGCGACACACACACATGTATGTATATTGACCAGTGTCTGCATTGGGGCACTAGGCCCGGATTGAATGAATGGGCCCGAGGCCGGCCTTCCCCTTCCGCCCCCCCCACCCCCTCTCCCTCTCCCCCATTGCACACTCACCGCTCTCGATCTCGTTGCCTTTTTTGGCTGTCGCAGCGTTTCCCATCCTTCGGAAGACACTGAGGGGACTCAGTCGTTGAAGCTTTGTCCTGTGTTGTGGCTGTGGCCTGGGCCTGGGTCTTGAGCTGCTCTCTTTGCCCCCCCCTCCTCCTCCTCCTCCTCCACCACCACCACCACCACCACCACCACCACCACCACCTCCACCTCCTCCTCCTCCCCCCCTCCTTTCCTCCCTCTCTCCTCAGGAAGAGTCAAACACACACACACACTCACTCACTCACTCACTCCGGGAGGAGGCGCCGCTCCGGCTGACACAGACAGACAGACGAAGGGATTTATCTCTTCTTTCGCTGGTTAATTATTCAAGTCCCTCTCGGCATTTATCGGGGGTTATTTCTAAAGTTTCTCTCCCCCCCCCCAACCTCCACCACCTCCTCCTCCTCCTCCTCCGCCTCCTCCTCCTCCTCCACCACCACCACCACCACCGTCTCTCGGTCTCTCTGGCGGCGGCGGCAACGGCCACTTCAGCACCCGACAACCCAACTTAATAACGGAAATGACGAACAAACCAGCGCGCGCGCGCGCACACACACTTGCTGGCTGCTCTCGCAGGGCGAGCGTGCCTGCCCAGCGTCATGGCGTCGCGCCGGTAGGGCGGAGGCCACGCCGGGGGCTTGCGCGTCCCGACGTCGTGACGTCGCGGGGTGGGTGGGTGGGAGAGACAGAAGGGCGCCCGCCGCTGTGCGTGCGTGCGGGACGTCATGACGTCACGAGGGGGAGACAGCCGCTGAGCGTGCGTGTCTGACGTCATGACACACGGGCAAGGGGGGGGTGGGGGCAGAAAAAGGGGGTGTGTCTCCTAAAAGAATGAGCGCCGTGAGGTCACTGTGTGTGTCTCTGTCTAAGGAGGGAAGGGAGGGGCTACCGCCTGGGCGGGGCTAACGTCATGTCACTGGCTTGCTGAGGGGGGATGGGAAAGTGGGCAGCGCGCTTTCGGG
Organism: Carcharodon carcharias; assembly: GCF_017639515.1. Classification (NCBI taxonomy): domain Eukaryota; kingdom Metazoa; phylum Chordata; class Chondrichthyes; order Lamniformes; family Lamnidae; genus Carcharodon; species Carcharodon carcharias. Next base: position 113,142,681 of record NC_054482.1, on the reverse strand, counting down.
GAAGGGGGCGGGGCCTCTGGCTGTCGATCAGCGGGTTCGGTTGCGCAGTTTTTCCACCCTGCAACCAAACCTGATTGCCCCTCCCCCCCCCTCACAAACATCATTATTTATAGTGAAAGGAAAGGTCACTGTGGCTGTGAATAGTGAATATGTTCAATTGTTTACACTCAGGGAGCATTATTTTGTGGAGGATGTTGGAGTTTCTAGCGGGTATTTAGTTATTTATTTATTTTGGCGGGGTTGTTATTGTTTATTTTGGCCTGGCCACTGTGAGATGATCCTGGCACTATTTTGTATGGTGGCGTAGGGAGACGCGGCTGGGGAGGCGCATCACTCTGTTGTTTCCACGTTAACGGGCGGCGCCGGCACTACTTTAGACTCTTCGCCGCCCCAGGGACTTGATGTCAAGGAGCCACTTTCAGTCTCCCAGCTGGTGGGTCCCACCATTTCCTCTTAAAGCAGTCCCAGAGAACACCCTCTCTCTTCCAAGCCCTAACATCTCCCTATAGAACAAAAAAAGAACAAAGAAAAGTACCTTCGATCCTCCAAGCCTGTGCCGATCATATTGCCCGTCAACTAAAGCATTTTGCACTTCCGGGGTCTCTATCCCTCCATTCCCATCCTATTCATGTATTTGTCAAGCTGCCTCTTAAACATCACTATTGTACCTGCTTCCACTACCTGCTCTGGCAGCGAATTCCAGACATTCACTACCCTCTGCGTAAAAAACTTGCCCCGCACATCTCCTCTATCGTTTTCCCCTCTCACCTCAAATCTATGTCCCCTAGTAATCGACTCTTCCACCCTGGTAAAAAGCTTCTGACTATCTACTCTGTCCTTGCCGCTCATAATTTTGTAAACCTCTATCAAGTCGCCCCTCAATCTCCGTCGCTCTAGTGAGAACAATCCGAGTTTCTCCAACCTCTCCAGACCACTAATAACCTCCAGACCAGGCAGCATCCTGGTAAACCTCCTCTGCACCCTCTCCAATGCCTCCATATCCTTCTGGTAATGTGGTGACCAGAATTGCACCCAATGTTCCAAGTGTGGCCTAACCAAGGTTCTATACAACTGCAGCATGACTTCCCAGCTTTTATACTCAATACCCCTGCTGATGAAGGCAAGCATGCCATATGCCTTCCTGACTACCTTATCCACCTGTGTTGCCACTTTCAGTGACCTGTGGACCTGTAAACCCAGATCACTCTGCCCGTCAATGCACATAAGGGTTCTGCCATTTACTGTATATTTCCTGCCTGTATTAGACCTTCCAAAATGCATTACCTCGCATTTGTCCAGATTAAACTCCATCTGCCATTTCTCCGCCCAAGTTTCCAACCGATCTATATCCTGTTGTATCCTTAACAATCCTCTTCACTATCTGCAACTCCTCCAACCTTAGTGTTGTCTGCAAACTTACTAATTAGCCCAGTTACATTTTCCTCCAAATCATTTTTGTATACTACAAACAGCAAAGGTCCCAGCACTGATCCCTGCATACTTTTATGGTCATGTATATCTTCAAAGACACACACACGAATAACCTCAGGCAGGTCGAGTCTGGTTATAGCACAGAAAGAAGCCATTTGCCCGATCAAGCTGGTGCTGGTACTTTGTAAGAGCCACTCACTTAGTCCCAACTCCCCTGCCCTGTAATCCCTTTCCCTTCAGGAGTTTATCCAATTCCCTTTTGAAAGCCACAATTGAATCTGCCTCCAACATACTCTCAGGCAGTGCATCCTCGAGTTTAACCACTCCATATTAGTGTTTGTGCCTTCAGTTACCTCGGCACTAAGCTCTGGAATTTCCTCCCTACGCCTCTCTGTGTCTCTACCTCGTTTCCTCCTTTAAGACTCATAGACATCTACAGCACAGAAGAAGGCCATTCGGCCCCATCGTGTCCACGCTGGTCAACAAAAATCTGACTACACTCATCCCATTTTCCAGCGTTTGGCCCATAGCCCTGGAGGCTATGACAATCAAGTGAATATCTAAATACTTCTTAAACGCTACGTGAATTTCTGAATCAACCACCTTTTCAGGCAGTGGTTCCAGACTCTCCCCACCCTCTGGGTGAAAAAATTTCTCCTCAGCTCCCCTCTTAGCCTTCTACTTCCTAAACCTATGCCCCCTGGTTATTGACCCCTCTACTAATGGAAAAAGTGCTTTCCTATCCACCCCCTTCATAATTTTATACACCTCTTTCAGGTCCCGTCTCAACCTTCAAGGAAAATAACCAGCCTATTCAATCTTTCTTCATAGCTTAGACCCTCCAGCCCAGGCAGCATCCTGGTAAATCTCCTCTGCACCCTCTCCAGTGCAAACACATTCTTCCTATAATGTGGTGACCATAACTGCACACAGGACTCCAGTTGTGGCTTAACCAGTGTTTTATGTAGGTCCTGCAAAAGCCTGCTCTTGTATTCTACACCTCAGCTAATTTTAAAAAATTCATTAATGCAATGTGGGTGTCACTGGCTAGGTCTGGATTTATTGCCCACTCCAAATTGCCCTTGCCCAGAAGGTAGTTAAGAGACAACCACATTGCTGTGGGTCTGGAGTCACATGTAGGCCAGACCAGGCAAGGATGGCAAACTCTAAAGGACATTAGTTTGGGTTTTTACAACAATTGACTCATGGTCATCATTAGACTTTTAATTCTAGATTCTTATTGAATCCCATCATGGATGGGATTTGAATCCAGGTCCCCAGATTACTAGTCCAGCAACAATACTAATACACCATCAGCTTCCCCTAATAAAGGGCAGCATCCCATATGCCTTCTTAACCGCTTTATCTACCTGCCCTGCTGCTTTCAGAGATCTGTGGATATGCACACCAATGTCCCTCTGATCTTCAGTACTTTCCAGGGTCCTACCGTTCATAGTGTAATCCCTTACCTTGTTAGCCTTCCCCAAGTGCATTACCTCACACCTTTTTGGATTGAATTGCATTTGCCACTGCTCTGCCCACTTGACCAGTCCATTGATATCCTCCTGCAGTTTACGGCTCTCCTCCTCACGATTTATCACCCTACCAATTTTCATGTCATCCGCGAATTTCTTGATCATACCCCCTACATTTAAGTCCAGATCACTTATGTACTGCACAAACAGCAAGAGTCCCAGCACCAAGCTGGTGGAACCCCACTGGAAACAGACTTCCAGTCACAGAAACATCCCTCTACCATCACCCTCTGCTTCCTGCCTCTCAGCCAATTTTGGATCCAATGTGCCACTTTGCCTTGGATCTCATTGGCTCTTACTTTCTTGACCAGTCTGCTATGAGGGACCTTATCATTCCTTAAAAGCTACCTCTTTGACCAAGCTTTTAGTCATCTTAGCTAATATCTCCTTATGTGCCTTGACATCATATTTTGTTTCATAAAGGTCCTGTGAAGCGCCTTGGGATGTTTTATTACATTAAAGGTTCTATGTCAATATATCCTGTTGGTTATTTTGCCAATAACCTTAAGTCAGTGCCCCCTTGGATCTCAATCCTTTTGCCAATGGGAACAGTTTCTATCTATTCCATCCAGACTGCTCATGATTTTGAACATTCGTTTTAAACCTCTTCTCAACCATCTCTTAAAAAGTTAAACAATAACTAAAATAGGCTGAAACGTTAACTAATTTTTGAAATTTGAAGTGCTGGAAACAAATGCAGAAAGTGCTAGAGTCCATTATTAAGGAAGAAATAGCAGGACATTTAGAAAAGCTTAACACAATCAAACAGAGTCACATGGTTTTGTGAAAGGGAAATCATGTTTGACAAATTTGCTCGAGTTCTTTGAGGATATAACAAGCAGAATTGATTAAGGGAACCAGCAGATGTAGTGTATTTGGATTTCCAGAAGGCATTTGATAAGGTGCCACATGAAAGGTTATTGCACAAGATAGGAGCTCACAGTATTGGGGGTAATGCATGGATTGAGAATTGGTTAACACACAGAAGATAGAAAGTCTGGATTAATGGGTCTTTCTCAGGTTGGTAGTACCACAAGGATCAGCCCTAGAGACTCAATTATTTACTAACTATATTAATGACTTGGAGGAGGGGGCAGAGTTTAATGTAACCAAATTTGCTGATACAAAAATAGGTTGAGGGACATGTAATGAGAATGAGGAATCTGCAAGGGGATATAGACAGGTTGAGTGAGTGGGCAAAAATTTGGCAGATGGAGTTTAATGTAGGAAAGTGTGAGGTCATGCACTTAGGTAGGAAGAATCAAAAGGCAGACTATTATTTAAATGGAGAGAGACTCCCAAAAAAGTGCAGCACAGAGAGATCTGGGTGTTCTTGTGCATGAAACACAGAAAGTTAGCATGCAGGTGCAGCAAGTGATTAAAAAGGCAAATGGAATTTTGGCCTGTATTGCTAGGGGATTGGAGTTTAAAAGTAGAGAAGTCTTGTTACAACTGTACAGGGTATTGGTGAGGCCGCACCTGGAGTACTGTGTACAGTTTTGGTCCCCATATTTAACAAAGGATATACTGGCATTGGAAGCAGTTCAGAAAAGATTCATGCGGCTGATTCCTGGGATGAAGGGGTTCACTTATCAAGAATGGCTAAACAAGTTAGGCCTTTATTCATCAGAGTTTAGAAGAATGAGGGGTGATCTTATTGAAATGTACAGGATTTTGAGGAGTGTTGACAGGGTTGATGTTGAGAAGATGTTTCCACCAGTGGGGGAAACTTGAATTAGGGTCATAGTTACAGAATAAGGGGACACTCATTTAAAACTGAGATGCAAAGGAATTTCTTCTCTCAGAGGGTAGTGAATGTCTGGAATTCTCTACCCCAGAGAGATGTGGAGGCTAGATCACTGAAAGTATTTAAAGAGGAGGTAGATAGACTTTTGAAATATCGGGGAGTTGAGGACTATGAGGAGCTGGCACCAAAGAAGAGCTGAGGCCTGGGGCAGATCAGCCATGACCTTATTGAATGGCAGGCATGAGGGGTCAAATGGCTTACTCCTGCTTCTATTTTTTATATTCTTATGTTCAAGTGGACTGATAGAGGTGTTGCCATGGTGAATGCACCAGTTGATGGTGACTAACAGTTAGCTGCCAAACATTGGTTGAAATTTAAACCAGGCATCTTGACTCTGATTGGTCAAGACATAACCCTAGGGAATGAGCCAGTGAATGGCTGTCTCTTATTTTGTTTAGCTGAAACTGGTGCAATGTGTGTACGTGTTCTTTCATGACCAGAAATTTGTTTTTGGAGATATAGATTGAGGAATAAATATTGGTCAGGACACTGAGGAGAAATCCCTCTGCTACTCTTCAAAGTATTTTCTATGGGATCCATTTGAGGGGGCAGATGGGGCCTCGGTTTAACGTCTCATCTGACGGCAGCACCTCTGACAGTGCTGCACTCCCTCAGTACCGTACTGGACAGTCAGTTAAAAACTAGAAAAGATGGGTTAATGTATTCACACGGTTTATCAGAACCCTCAAACCCTTTCATAATTTTCACAAACCTAAAAAATATATTTCCAGTGCCTCTGTTTCTATTTTAATTATTCTTTGCCCACATCTCCTGGGACTATTTGTTTTCATTCTAAAACATTTATTTTGTACTGTGTTCACTCCCTAGTTCTTAGTGGACCAAACTGATGAACAAGGAGCAGTTAAAAATTGAAGATGTTCCAGTCGGACCTATAGGGAGGTGACCTGTTGAAAGTCAATTTTAAAAAGCAGCTGCCATTGTCTTTTACCAAACTGTTGTAGGCAATTGTTGCTAACCACTAACTGCTTTTATTTCTTTTACTTATTAATTATTTGTTGCGTGTCAATTCCCCAGGCACCGTTCTAGAGTCTAGAAGCAGCATAGGAACAACTTCTAGCTAAATTAACCTCTCCGATCATCTCTGTTAAACTGTAGATCACTGGCTTTCAAACGTTTTTTGTGTGTTGGCACCTGCAAAGCGTACTTGACAATGTTCCCTGTGGTTTGGTCAGAAAGCTCAGATGACTAAAAAGTACCTGTTGGTTTCCGGCTGGAGGACTGAAGTGCAGCTCAGAAGGACCCAGCGTTTTAATTTGCTGTGTATTTTGAAGAAAGACATGGCGTTAAAAAATGACGTCTGCTTGAGCGAGACCATTCTGCCTGGTTTTCCCTTCAGGAACCCAGCTGTTTTCAAGAGGCATCTAAGCCATAATCCTCAGGCAAATAGGGTTGGGTGTGTAAAGGCATTAGAGAGAGTGCAGAAAAGATTCACAATAATGATTCCAGTAATCAGGAACTTAAGTTACATAGATGAATTTGAGGGGTTTAGACTGCTTTCCTTGGAGAGGAGGAGGTTGGGAGGAGATTTTACAGAGGTGTTCAGAATCGGGAGGGGTCTGGACAGAGTAGACAGGGAGAGACTGTTCCCATTAGCGGAGGAATCGAGGGGAGATGGCCAAGATTTCATGCAGCAGGTGGTTGGGATCTGGGATGCTCTGCCTGACAGTGTGCTGGAGGCAGGTTCAACCAAGGCATTTAAGAGGGAATTGGATTATTATCTGAAAAGGAAGAAGGTGTAGGGCCATGGGGAGTGACGCTAGGTCAATTGCTCCTTCGGAGAGCCGGCACAGACACGATGGGCTGAATGGCCTCCTTCTGTGCTTTAATCATTCTATGAATTTCTGTAACTTCTACAAGTACTGGCATATCCTAGGGGTTCTGAGAACCATTTTCTGCTGTCTAGCAGAAGACAGTGCCATCATTGGAGGAAACATGTTTGAATTATAGATAAAATAATGTGACCGTAAGTCAACTCATTTACAGAGAAAAAGTCAGAAATCTACTAGGTATGGTTTAATGCCCACTCAGACTCAAGAAGCAAGGCATTTGGGAGAGTCAAGAGCAAAATACAGCAGATGCCGGAAATCTGAAATTTAAAATACTGCTGGTTCTGATGAAAGGTCACTCGAACTGAAATGTTATCTCTCCCCAGACGCTGCCTGACCTGCTGCGTTTTTCCAGCATTTTTGTTTTTGGTTAGAGTCTGAAAACCGCTAGTTTCAAACTGAGATATCTGTGACCCCTCCCCCGCCCCCCACTGCCCCTTCCCCCCCCCCCTCCACCTCCCATGAAGAGGAAGGAAGCCCTGAGGAGGAGAAATACTATCCCTTATTCCCCTTAGCTCTCTTAAGTATGTTGGATAATAATCTTATCTCAAGTTTTTTGGACTTTTTTTGTTAAGAAATAATCAATTGTGCCACCATTATGGAGACTCAAGCAAGGCCTTTTTGACTGTTGGGGCATTCGATTGACACCAGGTATAAGGAACTTCCTGAAGTGGCTCCAGTGCAGAAATCAGCCTCCTCAATGTTGTTTTCTGGAGTTGTGCAGGTTGAGCCTGGCTGAGAAGCCAGTTTGAATTTATAACTAACAGTGCTTGCAATAGAGGTAGACAGGGACATGTTCCATAATTGACATGCCCGGTACCTTACAAATGGATAGAAGGCGCTGAATGCTAACCTATAGACTGCATTTTATGGGGGTCGGGTGTGTGGGGAGGGTGGGTGGCAGGGTTGGCGGGTGCACAGAAGAGAAGCCGCATCCAAACTGACCGACTTTAAAAAAGGCTGCCCTGCAGCATTGGAACGCTCGGGCGAGCTAAATAAGCCGAGGGTCGGTCTTTGCCCCTAAGTGGAAGGAAGTTCTGGGCATCTCTAGCAGTACCAGCAGCAGCAGGACTCAGTCGTGGGCACTAAAACTACAAGGAGGTCCACAGAGATCGATGATGGACACAAGACCCAGGCCTTTACGGTGGGGAGGGTCGGGGACCTGAGGGAAGGGGGTGGTGGGGGGGGGTTGGGAAATATGATCTTGAGTTGAGCTTCACTGGAACATTGCAGCAGGCTGACCTCCAGTTGCTTGTCGTTTTAATTCACCACCTTGCTCTGACGCTCACATTTCTGTCCTCAGCCTGCTGCAATGAAGCCCAACACAAGCATGAGGAACAGCACTTCATCTTCCAATTAGGCACTTTACAGGAATCTGGACCCAACAACTTCAGACCATGAACTCTATCCCCCATTTTGATATTTTTTTTTGCCAAGTGCCGGTCTGTACCTTGTTTTTGTGCTTTTGCTTTCAGACAGAGCTAATCTTTATTCTGCTATTGACACTCACTCTGGACCAATGCTTTGTTTCTTTCCTACAACTATTATCACTCCCTTTGCCTTTTGTACCAGGGATGATGGGCTTCAGTTTAATGGGGAGACTGGAGAAGCTGGTGTTGTTCTGAGAGCCACAGAAGGTTAAGAGGAAGTGTTCAAAATCATGAAGGATTGCTAGAATAAATCAAGAGAGACTGTTTCCAGTGACAAAACAATCAGTAACCAGGGGCAAGCTGACACACATGTCTTCAAACTTTCCAAAAGCAAGACTGAGGAACACTTCATTGAAAGCAGGGCTAGAAATGGATCACTAAACTGCGTTATTCCATAGATAGACTTACATTTGTAATGAAATCTCACATTAGCATAACTAAGTACAGAACATGACTCAAGAGCCAGTAAAAGAATAGAAACTATGGCATAGAATTCAGATTAGTGGGTTTACCCAGGATGGTCAACTCTTGTGGAGAAAATTAAGGGACAGTCTGCCATGGGGGCTGGTATGAATGGGCATGGGGGGTGCTGCAAGAGCTGCGAGGAAGGGTGCGGGAGTTGCTGTCGGAGAGCTGTGAGAGTGTGCAAACAGGTGGAGATCACATACTGTGCATGCGTGAAATTTAACAATCCAAATTATGGGACAGTCAACAGAATGGCACCATACAGCGCAGAACACAGAACAGTGGCCTCAAATACGTGAAAAACCCATAAGATAAAAGATGGTTGGTCACCCTGACCTGAGTTTATCTCACATTCCAGGTCAACTTTTTGACTCAGACTTGTGAAAGCTTGAGATGTACAGGTTTCTCCTTGCTATGCCAGAATTCATTTTCCAACCTAGCTGGCTGACTGGCTGCCCATGAGTCTCTCTCTCTGTCTCTTGCCCTTTTCTCTTCCTACATTCAAAGGAAGTGGAAGGCTGGTACCTCCAATTCATTCACCATTCAGTGATTCACTAGTTGGCCTGCCAGCCAAATTGACTACCCTTCTGCCAAGGTTATCTTCTCAACCAGCATGCCATACTGAACTTACATGAATAGGATAATTGCCATCGTAATTGTGTCAATGTCTTGTTAGGTCATCTAAGGTGAGATAAATGTAACCACAACCTCTACAGTTAACACCTCAAACACCCTCTGTCTCAGAGACTCCAGTATGTGCTTAATAAACTGAGCTACTTTGCTTCATTTTAAAATGCAAACCTTACAAAATTCATTCTCAGGTTCCTTCCTTGAAAAAAGATGATCAGAAATTCTGAACTGAATGACTCACATCAAGTATATCAGATTGTCCAATCTCTGGGTCACAATAAACCCTTTGATGTTGGCGATAGACCTTTCCTATCCTAGTCCTACGCCTTTCCTCCAATCTCTCATTCCTTGTTCACCTTTCTCTCCATTCAAAAATGTTGTCATGTTCATTCTGAGAAAGATTAACCTTCTTACTCTTCTAACTGAGGGCATAATTCTTTTGTATCTGTGCTTTCTTGAGGTTTGGAACCTGCTGTCAACTCGAACATCATTCACTACCTTGAACGTCCTGGCCTAACCCACAATGGTCAGTGTTATTAGTGTTATTCTACTCTTGTATGCTGTCCATGGAATGCATGTCTGGGGAAGTATGTTTGAACACTTTGGTAAATCATCTATCATCAATCTCCTTGAACTTCTCTAAAGCTGTGGAGCAAGTCACCATTGCAGAGTAAAGGGTTAATGGTTATGTTAATTAGGCGATGATGTTAATGATAATGTTAATGTTAAGCATGAGATCAGGCTCAGATGACCAAGAGACTCCAAAGGAGCATGACAAAGAACAGTCTATGCCCAGAGAACAATGTACTTATCATGAGGTCTTGGATGTAAATAGTTTAAATAAATAGTTGTAGAAAAACTAAATACTGACCATATCCAAGTCACTCCTATAGTAAGTTAAACCTCATTGAGCCAGAAGATAACACAAGTGAAAGGCAACAAGCCAAATCAACCATCATATGATTGCTCCAAAACGCTTAAAATTTGGACATCAGAGTAAGTTGCAAATTACCTGCTTTTGTAGAAGCTGTTTTAAAATTAAAGAAACAATTAAAAATATAAAGCATAGTCACAAATTCTGGCTTTTTATATGTCTTTTTTTTCACCACATTTCTGTGTCTTATGATGTTCTTAAGGTGGTCAAAAGTTTTAAGCTGAAAATCAAAACTCAAGTCATGATTCTGTTACCTGCTCTGTCCTTAGTTGGTGGCTTGTCATGGACTTCAAGAAGATCGAAAATTGCCCATTATTTAAATAATGGAGAGTTCCATAGGAAATTATGTAGCTTCGCTACTGATTACCTGGATGTGATTGCATGAGTTCTTGTGCTCCTGCAATAAACATGGAGATCTAGCTTAAGTACCAGTTATTGCTGTGCTGCTTTTCCAATCAGTCTACTGGGGAACTGGGCCTGGTCAAATCCTTCTGATGTAGCAGAGAAAGAAGAAATAAAGAAAGACTTGCATTTATGTAGCAACTTGCACAACCTCAAGATAGCCCAATGCACTGTAAAGCCAATGAAGCACATTTTGAAGTGTAGTCACTGGTGTTATGCAGGAAACAAGGCAGCCAATTTGAGCTCAGCATTCTCGCACAAACAACAATGTGATAATGTAACTGATCTGCTTTTAGTGATGTGCATGAGGGATGAATATTAGCCAGGACACTTCCCCGTTTATCTTCAAAATAGTGCCATTTTACATCCACCTGAGAGGGTAGATGGGGTGAATTTTGGAATGGTGACATGTTTGGTGGACTGCAATAGATTATGACTGATATCCATTATCATTCTACCCCAATAACCTTGTCAACTTTTTATAAGAGTTTTCTGAAATGGAATTTTCAAAATATCGGCCGTGTCCATTGCTGCTCAAGCCAGTAATGAATTTTTAAAAATACTTGGGAGGCTGGTGGGAGGGAGTGGTGGTGGTGTAAGCAATCAGGATGATGCTCTTCCAGCTTTTATTCCTAATAGCGAGCCAAAGAAATTGGACATGGTATCCACTGTAATTTAACAATTAAGGCCACTTTGAAAGACAGACAGACTTGCATTTTATAGAACTTCTCACAACCTCAAGACGTCTCCAAAGGCTTTCCAGCCAGTTAAGTGCTTTGAAGTGTTGTAATGTGGGAAACACAGCAAAGTTGCACAATGTTACAGCCACAACCAATGTTATTCGCTGAGCAAGCCAAATCCCAAAGGGAAACGTGTCTTTCTGATCATAATTTTTTTTGTATTTTGAAAACAAGGAAACAAACTACTGACCCCAGAAGCACAGAATCCCAATAAAACTTTTAGGATTTTAAAATTAAAATATTTATTTACAAGAAAGAAAAGAGCTTAAGCACACAAGATTAAAATTACACAGTTTTACAAAACATCCCCCCCCAAAAGCCCACTTGGGAACACACAAATAAACTACTTGGCAACAGCTCCCTTATAGATTTTTAAGCATAAAAATCCAGTAATATTACCCAAGGCAAAACTGCTGTCACTTCAGAAAAAGGTATACCACATGACTCCTCAATGTGTTTCACTCAGCTGTGGAAATCCTCAAGGAAGTTCAGAAGCAAGCTGCTTTCTGAAACCAAAGACTTCTCTGGCTTGAAAACTGGATGCTGTTTCAGATTTCACACCTTCTCTTAGAACAGAGCAGGTCTCAGGACATCTCCCCCACACAGCCACCCAACTCAGCTCAACATCTTTCCTTAAATACCCTTTTCCCCTTTAATCTTAGGTTCCACTGTCCTTCTTTCAACTCAACTTTTCCAAAATATAAAAATGTTTCATGTTTTCCCATTGCCTCCATGTTCGGGTCAAATAAAATTTAATAACCTTCCCTTGTTTACTTATGAAACCGTTGTAAGTTGTATAAGTCCCTAGTCATGTCTAAACTCCGAGCTGAGGCAAAATTTTTTCACTGAGGGTCCTGAGTCTTCCTGAAAAGGTGGTGGAAGCAGAGTCTTTGAATACTTTTAAGGCAGAGGTGGATAGGTTCTTGGTAAACAAGGGGGTGATAGGTTATCGGGAGTAGGCGGGATGCAGAATTGAGGTTACTATCAGATCAGCCATGATCTTATTAAATGGCGGAGCAGGTTTGAGGGGCTGAAAGGCCTACTCCTGCTCCTTGTTTGTACGTAACTCCCCTCTGAAATTTACAGCTGAAAAGTCAAGTGCCTACCTATCACCTAATGCAAATTTTTAAAACCCAACCTACTTACTTGAAAACTCAACTTCGCCATAGCCTCTCATTCCAAATGCATGCATCTTTTACCTTTACCTTTCAGTTCCCACAGACAAGCTGTCTTTTATAACCTTCCCCCCAGTTTCATTAATCATGGACACACACACACACACACACACACACACATACACACACACACACACACACACACACACACACATACACACACACACACACACACACATACACACACACACACACACACACACACACACACACACACACAGCCTTCTTTACAGAATACCAGCACATTTCCAAAAATGTTTTTAAAAATCCATCTTCGCAACAAACAGTAATACAATAATGACCCGTTAATATTTTATTGAACTGATGTTGGTTGAAGGATAACTGTGGGCCAGGACGCCAGTGAGAAATCCACTGTTCTACGTCAAAAGAGGGCAGATGGAGCTTGGCTTAATGCCTCATTCAAAAGACAACGCCTCAGACAGTGTAGCAGTCCCTCGGTACTGCACTGAAGAGTCAGCTTACATTTTGTATCCAAGTCTCTGGAGTGGGAGTTGAACCCACAACCTGATGCACAGGCAAGAGTGAGCCATGGCTGACAACTAAAATCTGAAACCACAGCGTGTTGTGGTTAAACAGCACCAGCAACTGTAAAAATCCTAGCTAACCTGCTAGCTAGTTAATCCCTCAGCCTGCGACCTGACTGTAGTGAAGGTTGAAAACGGTAAAAATCAGCAACAGCTAGGCCCTCAATATTCGTTTACACACATCCTGGTGACTGGGAGCTGCCTCTTTCTAGATTTTTTATGAGCTCACTTTCTCTCCTTTCTCTGGGTGATTTTGAGAGTAGGGATAAACGAAGTGTCCTTGATGGGGACTTTATCTTATATGCTTTCATTGGGGTGTTTGGTGAGGGCAGCATTAGTTGCGCTGAATGGCTTGCTAGGCCAGTTAGGAGTGGGACTGCAGTCACAGACCAGGTAAGGGTGGCAATTTTCCTTCCTTAAAGGAGCAGTAGTGAAATAAATGTGTTTTTATAACAATCGATGATAATTGTCATGGTCATCAGCATCGAAGTTTTTACTCATTAATATGTCACCAACTGCCTTGGTGGGATTTGAACACATGCCCCCAAAGCATTACCATGGGCTTCTACATTACTGGTAACTTTACCACTATTCCACCATATCCTGTTGCAATGTATTTACTGTCGTCCAATGTAGCCTTAATTACTACATTATATCAGCCAAAATAATAAAAGGAATGAAACTGGATGGACCACCCAGCATCGACCGAGGCACCAGAAATGACAATGGCAATCGCAGCCCTGTCAACCCTGCAAAGTCCTTCTGACTAACATCTGGGAGCTAATGCCAAAATTGGGAGAGACTAGTCAAGCAACAACCTGACATAGTCATCTTCACTGAATCATACCTTACAGATAATGTCTCAGACTCCATCATCACTATCCCTGGGTGAGTCCTGTCCCCCAGCAGGACAGACCCAGCAGAGGTGGCAGCACAGTGGTATACAATTGGAAGGGAGTCACCCTTGGAATGCTCAGCATCCACTCCGGATGCCATGAAGTCTTATGGCATCAGGTCAAACATGGGCAAGGAAACCTCCTGCTGATTACCACATATCGCCCTCCCTCAGCTGATGAATCAGTCCTCCTCCATGTTCAATATCACCTGGAGGAAACACTGAGGGTGGCAAGGGTGCAAAATGAACTCTGGGCGGGGGACTTCAATGTCCATCACCAAGAGTGGCTCTGTAGCACCATTATTGACTGAGCTGGCCGAGGCCTAAAGGACATAGCTGCTAGACTGGGTTTGTGGCAGGTGGTGAGGGAACCAACAAAAGGGAAAAACATACTTGACCTCATCCTCATCAACTTGCCTGCTGCAGATGCATCTGTCCATTACAGTATTGGTAGGAGTGAGCACCGCACAGTCGTTGTGGAGACGGAGTCCCACCTTTACATTGAAGATACCCTCCATCATGTTGTGTGACACTACCACCGTGCTAAATGGGTTAGATTTTGAACAGATCTAGCAACTCAAGACTGGGCATCCATGAGGTGCTGAGGGCCATCAGCAACAGCAGGACTGTACTCGAGTACAATCTGTAACCTCATGGCCTGGCATATCCCCCACTCTACCATTACCATCAAGCAAAGAGTGCAGGAGGGCATGCCAGGAGCAGCACCAGGCATACCTAAAAATGAGGTGTCAACCTGGTGAATCTATAAAACAGGACTACTTGTGTGCCAAACAGCATAAGCAGCAAATGATAGATGGAGCTAAGCAATCCCACAACCAACGGATCAGGTCTAAGCTCTGCAGTCCTGCCACATCCAGTTGTGAATGGTGGTGGACAATTAAACAACTCACTGGAGGAGGAAGCTGCACAAATATCCCCATCCTCAATGATGGAGGAGCCCAGCACATCAGTGCAAAAGATAAGGCTGAAGCATTCGCAACAATCTTCAGCCATAAGTGTTGAGTGGATGATCCATCTCGGCCTCCTCCAGAGGTCCCCAGCATCACAGATGCCAGTCTTCATCCAATTCGATTCACTCCACGTGATATCAAGAAACAGCAGAAGGCACTGGATACTGCAAAGGCCATGGACCCTGAGAACATTCCAGCAATAATACTGAAGACTTGTGTTTCAGAACTTGCCGCTCCCTTAGCCAAGCTGTTCCAGTATAGACAGCTACAACACTGGCATCTACTCGGCTATGTGGAAAATTGTTCAGGTATGTCCTGTGCACAAAAATCAGGACAAATCCAACCCGGCCAATTACCGCCCCATCAGTCTACTCTCCATCATCAGTAAAGTGATGGACGGGGTCATCAACAGTGCTATCAAGCGGCACCTGCTTAGCAATAACCTGCACACTGATGCCCAGTTTGGGTTCCGCCAGGGCCACTCAGCTCATGACCTCATTATAGCCTTGGTTCAAACATGGTCAAAAGGGCTGAACTCCCGAGGTGAGGTGAGAGTGACTGCCCTTGACATCAAGGCAGCATTTGACAGAGTGTGGCATCAAGGAGCCCTCGCAAAACTGGAGTCAATGGGAATCAGGAGGAAAACTCTCCGCTAGCTGGAGTCATACCTAGCACAAAGAAAGGTAGTTGTGGTTGTTGGAGGTCAGTCATCTCAGCTCCAGGACATCACTGCAGGAGTTCCTCAGGGTAGTGTCCTAGGCCCAACCATCTTCAGCTGCTTCATCAATGACCTTCCTTCCATCATAAGGTCAGAAGTGGGGAAGTTCGCTGATGATTGCACAATGTTCAGCACCATTCGCGACTCCTCAGATACTGAAGCAGTCCAGGTCCAAATGCAACAAGACCTGGGCAATATCCAGGCTTGGGCTGACAAGTGGCAAGTAACATTTGTGCCACACAAGTGTCAGGCAATGACCATCTCCAACAAGAGAGGATCCAACCATCACCCCTTATTGTTCAATGGCTTTACCATCACTGCATCCCCCACTATTAATATCCTGGGTGTTGCCATTGACCAGAAACTGAACTCTATTAGTCATATAAATACTGTTGCTACAAGAGCAGATCAGAGGCTAGGAATCATGCGATGAATAACTCGCCTCCTGACTCCCCAAAGCCTGTCCACCATCCACAAGGTACAAATCAGGAGTGTGATGGAAAACTCTCCACTTGCCTGGATGAATGCAGCTCCCACAACACTCAAGAAGCTTTACACCATCTAGGACAAAGCAGTCCATTTGATTGGCACCACATCCCCAAACATTCACTCCCTCCACCACTGACACACAGTAGCAGCGGTGTGTACCATCTACAAGATACACTGCAGGAAATCACCAAGGCTCCTTAGACAGCACCTTCCAAACCCACCACCACTATCATCTAGAAGGACAAGGGCAGCAGATATATGGGAACACCACCACCTGGAAGTTCCCCCCCAAGTCACTCAACATCCTGGCTTGGAAATATATTGGCCGATCCTTCACTGTCGCTGGGTCGAAATCCTGGAACTCCCTCCCTAACAGCACTGTGGGTGTACCTACACCACATGGACTGCAGCGGTTCAAGAAGGCAGCTCACCACCACCTTCTCAAGGGCAACTAGGGATGGGCAATAAATGCTGGCCCAGCCAGTGAAGCCCACATCCCATGAATGAATAAAAAAAACACCTCTTATAGACTCATCTTTTGTTCCCCTATTTGTCCCATTACCACTCCCTTTGGCCTTATACCATGCACCCTTTTGTCCCTTCATTTCCCTGCCCTATCTCAATTACCCCTTTTCCTTTTGTTCTTTTCATATCCACCCTCCGCAACTGCCCCCCCCCAACTCCCTTAACACTTGCTCCAAAACCTGTTCCATCTCTCTAACTTTTCCCAGTTCTGATGAAAGGCTTTTCTACCTCTCCTTAGATGCTGTCAGACCAGCTGAGTATCTCCAACATTGTTTGCTTTTATTTCAGATTTCCAGCATTTGCAGTACTTTGCTTTTAATTCACTGTCTCGTTTCTCAGCTTCCCTATTAAAAGTAAAAACCTAATCTTTTACTCCTCCCATAAGGAACAGAGATTCAATGAGAAACAGTTCACTGGTTTCCCTCTGTAACTGAGCAAAGAAGAACTTGAATATAAAAGCAAAATACTGCTGATGCTGGAAATCTGAAACAAAACAGAAAATGCTGGAAAAACTCAGCAGGTCTGACAGCATCTGTGGGGAGAGAGAGAGAATCAGAGTTAACGTTAACTCTGTTTTTTATTTTTCTCTTCACAGATGCTGTTAGACCTGCTAAGAACTTGAATATTGTTGTTTAACTAATTTATTGGAGTTCTTTTAAGAAGTAACATGTTCTACAGATAAAGGGGAACCAGTGGATGTACTGTGCTTGGATTTCCAGAAGGCATTTGATAAGGTGCCACATCAAAGGTTATTGCAAAAAATAAAACGCTCATGATGTTGGGGGTAATATATTGGCGTGGATAGAAAGTTTGCTAGCTCACAGGAAACTGAGTATAGGTATAAAAGTGTCTTTTTCTGGTTGGTAAGTTGTAACGAGGGGTGTGCCACAGGGATCAGTGCTGGGGCCTCAACTTTTTACAATTTATATCAATGACTTGGATGAAGGGACCAAAGGTATAGTTGTAAATTTACTGAAGACACTAAAATATGTAATAAAGTAAGTTGTGAAGAGGACATAAGGAGGCTACAAAGACATTGATATGTTCAGTGAACTGTCCATTTTGGCAGAAAAATAAAAAAGAAGCACATTATAGTGAGAAATTGCAGAGCTCTGAGAATCAGAGGGAGCTAGGTGCCTTAGTTCATGAATCACAAAACGTATGCAGGTATAACAAGTAATCAGGAAAGCTAATAGAATGTTATTGTTTATTGTGAGGGGAATTGAATACAAAAGTAGGGAGGTTATGTTTCAGTTTATAGGGCATTGATGAGATCGCATCTGGGGTCATGTGTACATTATTGGTCTCCTTATTTAAGGAAGGATGTAAATGCATTGGAAGCAGTTCAGAGAAGGTTCACTAGACTAATACCTGGAATGGGTGGGTTGTCTTATGAGGAAAGGTTAAACAGGCTCGGCTTGTATCCACTGGAGTTTAGAAGAGTAAGAGGCGACTTAATTGAAATATATAAGATCCTGAGGGATCTTGACAAGGTGGGTATGAAGAGGATGCTTCCTCTGTGGGACAATCTAGAACAAAGAACAAAGAACAAAGAAAAATACAGCACGGGAACAGGCCCTTCGGCTCTCCAAGCCTGTGCTGATCATATTGTCCATCTACTAAAACATTTTGCACTTCCGGGGTCCATATCTCTCCATTCCCATCCTATTTATGTATTTGTCAAGCTGCCTCTTAAACACCTCTAGCGTACCTGCTTCCACCACCTCCTCTGGCAGCGAATTCCAGACACTTACCACCCTCTGCGTAAAAAACTTGCCCTGCACAGCTCCTCTAAAGTTTTCCCCTCTCATCTTAAATCTATGTCCCCTAGTAATTGACTCTTCCACCCTGGAAAAAAGCTTCTATCTACTCTGTCCATGCCACTCATAAGTTTGTAAACTTCTATCAAGTCGCCCCTCAATCTCCGTCGCTCCAGTGAGAACAATCCGAGTTTCTCCAACCTCTCCTCATAGCTAATAACCTCCAGACCAGGCAGCATCCTGGTAAATCTCCTCTGCACCCTCTCCAATGCCTCCATATCCTTCTGGTAATGTGGCGACCAGAATTGCACCCAATATTCCAAGTGTGGCCTAACCAAGGGTCTAGACAGCTGCAGCATGACTTCCCAGCTTTTATACTCAATACCCCTGCCGATGAAGGCAAGCATATCATATGCCTTCCTGACTACCTTATCCACCTGTGTTGCCACTTTCAGTGACCTGTAGACCTGTACACCCCAGATCCCTCTGCCCGTCAATGCACTTAAGGGTTCTGCCATTTACTGTATAATTCCTGCATGTATTAGACCTTCCAAAATGCATTACCTCACATTTGTCCGGATTAAACTCCATCAGCCATTTCTCCAACCGATCTATATCCTGTTGTATCCTTTGACAATCCTCTTCACTATCTGCAACTCCTCCAACCTTAGTGTTGTCTGCAAACTAACTAATTAGCCCAGTTACATTTTCCTCCAAATCATTTATGTATACTACAAACAGCAAAGGTCCCAGGACTGATCCCTGCGGAACTCCACTAGTCACAGCTCTCCATTCAGAAAAGCACCCTTCCACTGCTACCCTCTGTCTTCTATGACCAAGCCAATTGTGTATCCATCTTGCCAGCTCACCTCTGATCCCGTGCGACTTTACCTCCTGTACCAGTCTGTCATGAGGGACCTTGTCAAAGGCCTTAGTGAAATCCATGTAGATAACATCCACTGCCCTTCCATCATCGATCATCTTTGTCACTTCCACGAAAAACTTGATCAAGTTGGTGAGACACAACCTCCCCTTCACAAAACCATGCTGCCTCTCACTAATACACCTATTTGCTTCCAAATGGTAGTAAATCCTGTCACAAAGAATCTTCTCCAATAATTTCCCTACCACTGACGTAAGGCTCACCGGCCTGTAATTTCCTGGATTATCCCTGCTACCCTTCTTAAACAATGGAACAACATTGGTCATTCTCCCCTCTGGGACCTCACCTGTAGCCAGTGAGGATACAAAGATTTCTGTCAAGGCCCCAGCAATCTCCTCCCTTGCCTCCCTCAGTACTCTGGTAGATCCTATCTGGCCCTAGGGACTTATCCACCTTAATATTCTTCAAGACGCTTAACACCTCCTCTTTTTTGATCTCAACATGATCCAAGCTGTCTACACACTCTTCCCTAGACAAATCAACCGCTAAGTCCTTCTCTTTGGTGAATACTGATGAGAAGTATTCATGAGAAGTATTCATTTAGTATCTACTGATGAGAAGTATTCAGTTAGTACTCTAGAACTAGGGGCCACTGTTTAAAAATAAGGGGACACCCATTTAAGGCAGAGATATGAGGATTTTTTTTCTCTCAGAGGGTCGAGGTTCTTTGGAACTATCTTTCTCAAAATGTGGTGGAGGCAGAGCCTTTGAATATTTTTAAGGCCGAGGTGGATAGATTCTTGATAAGCAAGTGGGTGAAAAGTTATGGGAGGTAGGTGGGAATGTGGAGCTGAGGTTATAATCAGATCAGCCATGATCTTATTAAATGATAGAGCAGGCTCGAGGGGCTGAGTGGCCTACTCCCGCTCCTGATTCATATGTTCGTATGTGCATGCTGCTGAAACTTTTCATCTTGCACTTAACAGGTCAAATACAAGAATGCCAAATTTCATTCGCAACAATTTATACCGCAGGCGAATAGGGTGCTGATTGGCTTGCAAGTTGATTCTGACTGATCAAGACATTGCCGTGGAGAAAGAAATGGGGAACAATAAACGTCTAAAGCTCCCGGGTAATTCAAGAAAAGCACTAGGCTTGAACATATTCCCTTTCTTTGCAAAGAAACAGGTGCCTGTATATAAATGTATGCTGCTTCTAGCAAGTGTAAATGAGTCATGTTATCAGCTCATTATAAGCTCAAACTGATTATCTTAAATTGGTTGTTAGTGTTGTTATAGCACACTCAGGGTTGTTCAGCAAGTGCTGCCCAATCGTGGAATCGCATCAAACAGTAGGCATTTTGTTTTGGGTTTTGTTAGCTCAGGTTGATTGAGTATGGTCTATACTCTGCCTATTACGAACAACCGAAGGAACATGCTGATTGATTCGATCAGCCAATCTCTAGGACGCATGGCCTTCATACCTGGCATCAAGTATGATTCAGCTGCTAAAGTCTTATGACACATTGGAAGAAGAACTCATGTCTCCAGGTCAATCTTCCTTCCTCAGCCAACAGCATCAAAAACAGTAAAACTGATCATTTAACTCACCGATACTTGTGGGCTCCAAATTTGTGCATAACACCCTTCACTGCACTTCAAGGAAAGCCTTGTAAGTAAAGTGCTTTAAGATGTTTCTCAGAGAAGTGATAAGACATTATATAAGCCCAAGGCCTGAATTTTTAGCTTGGCGGGCGGCCGCAATCAGCGATCAATGTAAGTTTCAACCCCAAGTCTTTCCTTTATTTAAGAAACCCTAACTGTGCTCTAACTGTGCCTGCTGGAGAGCCAATGTCACCTCAGGCTCTTATGCTGTATTTTTTAAATTAAAATTGGCACAAGGCAACATATTTGAAGTCCAGTGTATTGACAGTATTGTCACTAGGCTTAGGTTGAATAATGGTACTCACTACATTATTGGAAAAATCACACTTAAACTGGCAGGCTTTAAAGTTGTGTTACGCTCTTAATTCTTCATGTTAAATTTCCTTCACCCTTTATTTAACGGCAACAATCGCAGGATCACCACTGCTTCACTCTTGTGTTATGCAAGTCAAAATACTATCTCCAGAGATAACCAAGGTTTGAAAGGATAAAAAACTCAATCAATATGCCACAGACTAAGTGAACATGGTTTTCAGATTTCTATTGTTTTCTCTTATCGGTGGAATTTATTTCACTAGAGCCAAGAAACAGAAAAGGTGCAATGACATTGCTCTGTGTAGTCTATAGGCCACCAACTAGAGGGAAAGATATAGAGGAACAAATTTGCAACAGAATTACAGAGAAGTGTAAGAATTAAATAGTTATAATGGGGAACTTTAATTGTCCAAATATAGACTAAGATAATAGTAGCATAAAGAGCAGAGAGGGGCAAGCGTTCCTAAATTGTGTTCAGGAGATTTTCTACAGCAGTATGTTTCCAGTCCAATGAGAAAGGAGACACTGCTAGACCTGGTTCTTGGGAATGATAAAAACAAAAACAGAATTACCTGGAAAAACTCAGCAGGTCTGGCAGCATCGGCGGAGAAGAAAAGAGTTGACATTTCGAGTCCTCATGACCCTTCGACAGAACTAGGTGAATCCCAGGAAGGGGTGAAATATAAGCTGGTTTAAGGTGGGGGGTGGGGGGGGTGGGTTGGGTGGGGGGAGAGAAGTGGAGTGGGGTGGTGTGGTTGCAGGCAAAAGCAGTGATAGAATCAGATCATCAAAAGATGTCACAGACAACAGAACAAAAGAACACATAGGTGTCGAAGTTGGTGATATTATCTAAACGAATGTGCTAATTAAGAATGGATGGTAGGGCACTCAAGGTATAGCTCTAGTGGGCGTGGGGGGAGCATAAAAGATTTAAAAATATTTTAAAATAATGGAAATAGGTGGGAAAAAGAAAAATCTATATAATTTATTGGAAAAAAACAAAAGGAAGGGGGAAGAAAAGAAAGGCAGAAAGGGGGTGGGGATGGAGGAGGGAGGTCAAGACCTAAAGTTGTTGAATTCAATATTCAGTCTGGAAGGCTGTAGAGTGCCTAGTCGGAAGATGAGGTGTTGTTCCTCCAGTTTGCGTTGGGCTTCACTGGAACAATGCAGCAAGCCAAGGACAGACATGTGGGCAAGAGAGCAGGGTGGAGTGTTGAAATGGCAAGCGACAGGGAGGTTTGGTTCATTAATTCTGTTTTTGTTTTGGATTTCCAGCATCCGCAGTTTTTTGTTTTTATCTTGGGAATGATGTAGGCTGAGTGGATCAAGTATCAGCAGGGGAACATTTACTGGACAGTGATTGTTGAATCATGAAGTTTAGGTTGGCTATGGAAAAGGACAAGGAACAATCTGGAGTAAGAATAACTAACTGGAGGAAAGGCAATTTCAATGGGGTAACAATGGATCTGACCCCAATAAATTGGAATCAAAGGTTGACAAGCAAAATAGTCACTGAACAATGGGCTGCCTTCAAAGAAGAGATAATTCAGGCACAGTCAGGTTATATTCCCATGTAGGGGAAAGGTATGGCAAACAAGTCCAGAGCTCCCTGGATGACAAAAGAGACAGAGATTAAGATAAGGAAGAAAAAGTGATCTTACGACAGATGTCAGGTGGGTAACCAGGCTGAATATAGAAAGTTCAGAGGGAAGTGAAAAAACAAATAAGAGAAGCAAAGAGGGAGTATGAAAAGAGACGGGCAGCTAACATAAAAGGGAATGCTTCTATCGGCATATAAATGGTAAAAGGTGGTAAATGGAGGAGCGATGCTGACTAGGGCTGAAAAAGGAAATTTAGGTATGGAGGCAGGAGGAATAGTTGAGGTATTAAATCAATACTTTGCATCTGTCTTTACCAAGGGAGAAGATGCTGCACAGGTCATGATGAAAGAAGAGGTAATTCAAACACATGAAGGGTTTAAAATTGATCAGGAGGAGGTAGTGGATTGGTTATCTGCACTTAAAGTTGATCAGGCACCTATACTGGATAAGATACACCCAAGAATACTGAGGGACCTGAGAATGGAAATAACGGAGGCACTGGCCATAACTTTCCAATCTTCCTTCGACTTAGGTGTGGTGCTAGAGGATTGGAGATCTGCAAACATTACACTCTTGCTCAAAAAAGGATATAAAGATAAGCCCAGCAACTACACCAGTCAGTAGAACTTCAGTGGAATGGAGAGGCTTATAGAAACAGGACAAAATTAATAGTCACTTGGGTGAATGCAGGTTAATTAAGGAAAGCCAGCATGAATTTGATAAGGGAAAATCATGTTTAACTAACTTCCTGGAATTTTTTGATGAGGTAACGCAGAGGGTTGATGAGGTTAATTCTGTTGAAGTGGTATTGATGAACTTCCAAAAGACATTCAATAAAATGGTTCACAACGGACTTGTGCAATAGACTCCAAGAAAAATGTCAAGGTCAACAGGAACTCTTCAGTGCACTCATCAACCTGACCAAAGCATTTGACTCAATAAATTGCAAGGCTCCATGAAGTATGCTTCAAAATTTGGATATCCAAGCAACTTTATCACAATTCTGTAATGGCTTCATGATGATATGACTGCAACTGTCTTGCTTAGGAGATCTGAAACAGACGACTTCAAAGTCCAGACTGGGGTCAAGCAATGCTGTGTGATAGTCCCCATACTATTTACAATCTGCCAGGGAGTCAATGTAGGCCAGCAAGCATAGGGTTTCTTTTAATTCTTTCACAGGATGTGGGCATTACTAGCCCATCCCTAAATGCCCTTGGGAAGGTAGTGGTGAGCCACCGTCTTGAACCGCCCATAAAATCTTTTTATTTGGGAGCCATAGATACCTAAGGTAGGCAGTCAAGTATTCATAGGTCACTTTAATGTAATTTGTTGAGGTTATTAAGAAGTAACAGTTTAGATGTGATGCATTAGCTAAATAGACAGGAAAAGTATAGGACCTGTGAGAGTTGAGAGTGTTCACTGATCCCAGAGGACAAACAGGTGGCTGGCACAGAGTGTGTTGATCTCAGCAGCTTGTACTAGCAGCATTCCACCCTCTAGTCAAAGTGTTAGGGAGCTCTTCCTTTGGTCTTCCTCCATCTTCCCTCGTTCATCATCCATCTGCAGAACGCGGCTGCCCAACTAACACTGCCGCCTGGGGGCTGGTGGCTTACGCAGTGTCAATTACCTATTCAAATCCTTCTGACCTATGGACACAGGATACATAAGACCATAAGACATAGGAGCAGAAATTAGGCCATTTGGCCCATCGAGTCTGCTCCACCATTCAATCATGGCTGATAAGTTTCTCAACCCCATTCTCCCGCCTTCTCCCCCTAACCTTTGATCCCCTTACCAATCAAGAATCTATCTATTTCAGTGTTAAATACACTCAATGACCTGGCCTCCACAGCCTTCTGTGACAATGAATTCCATAGATTCTCCACTCTATGGCTAAAGAAGTTTCTCCTCATCTCTGTTCTAAAAGGTCTTCCCTTTACTCTGAGGCTGTGCCCTCAGGTCCTAGTCTCTCCTACTAATGGAAACATCTTCCCCACGTCCACTCTATCCAGGCCTTTCAGTATTCTGTAAGTTTCAATCAGATCCCTCCTCATCCTTCTAAACTCCATAAAGTATAGACCCAGAGTCCTCAAATGTTCCTCATATGTTAAGCCTTTCATTCCTGGGATCATTCTCGTGAACCTCCTCTGGACCGTCTCCAAGGCCAGAACATCCTTCCTGAGATACGGGGCCCAAAATTGCTCACAATATTCTAAATATGGTCTGACCAGAGCCTTATAAAGCCTCAACAGCACATCCCTGCTTTTATATTCTAGTCCTCCTGAAATAAATGCTAACATTGCATTTGCTTTCCTAACTACCGACTCAACCTGCAAGTTAACCTTAAGAGAATCCTGCACTAGGACTCCCAAGTCCCTTTGCACTCCAGATTTCTGAATTCTCTTCCCATTTAGAAAATAGTTCATGCCTCTATTCTTCCTACCAAAGTGCATGACCTCACATTTGCCCGTGTTGTATTCCATCTGCCACTTCTTTGCCCATTCTCCTAACTGTCCAAATCCTTCTGCAGCCTCCCCGCCTCCTCAATACTACCTGTCCCTCCACCTATCTTTGTATCATCAGCAAACTTAGCCAGGATGCCCTCAATTCCTTCATCTAGATCATTAATGTATAAAGTGAAAAGTTGTGGTCCCAACGCTGACCCCTGCGGAACTCCTCTAGTCACGGACCATCATCCTGAGAAGGACCCCCTTATCCCCACTCTCTGCCTCCTGCTAGACAGCCAATCTTCTATCCATGCTAGTACCTTGCCTCTAACACCATGGGCTCTTATCTTACTGAGTAGCCTCCTGTGCGGCACCTTGTCAAAGACCTTCTGGAAGTCCAAGTAGATAACATCCATTGGCTCTCCTTTGTCTAACCTACTTGTTACCTCCTCAAAGAATTCGAACAGATTTGTCAGGCATGACCTTCCCTTGATGAAACCATGCTGACTTTGCCCTATTTTACCATGCACTTCCAAGTATTCTGAAATCTCATCCTTAATAATGGACTCTAAAATCTTACCAACGACTGAGGTCAGGCTAATTGGCCTGTAATTTCCCACCTTTTGCCTCACTCTCTTCTTAAACAGGGGGATTACATTAACAATTTTCCAGTCCTCTGGGACCCTCCCTGATCTGAGTGATTCCTGAAAGATTACCACTAACGCCTCCACTATTTCTTCAGCTATTTCCTCCAGAGCTCTGGGGTGTAATCCATCTGGTCCAGGTGATTAATCCACCTTCAGACCTTTCAGTTTTCCTAGCACCTTCTCCTTGGTAATGGCCACCATACTCACCTCTGCCCCCCGACTCTCTTGAACATACCCAAGATGTCAGGGTGGTCACCTCCTCCACAGTTTGTCATCCTGGTCAAGGTCAGCTTTTTGGTTTACACATGCTGAGGGTTAATTTCCTGGCCCTTTCTAAACACTTGCATAGCTAAGAGGCTACACAAGTTGCCATCCTACCAATTTAGGAATGTCAACATGGAAGTCTGAACCAAGTGACCCTGATATTTCCAGGGACTGTTTAGAATTGTTTCCTGTTTAGAAATTGCCTTTCTGGTGAGAGAAAATCAATGTTGCATCAGCTAATCTGCTAAGACTTCTATACTATGCAGAAAATGCCAGTTTATTAAGGGCCTTAATTTCTTACAGCTCCCCCCTTGAGGAAGAAATATCCTTACTGACTTCTCACATAGTTATTTCTAAAATACTAATTTCCTAGTTTCCCTAATTTCTTGTTTTAATATTGTAGATAACATGCTAAAACTGCTAGAATTATCTAATTATGATTGACTTGGATTGGCACTTCCCACTTGCAGATGACTTCATTCAATTATATTCCATATTGTTTTACACGAGTACTGCTAATTTCTAGGCTATTGGCATATATGCATGTACAATTAACGCAACAGATTATGCACAGACTTAAAAGATTCTCCAGCTCTCCCTTCACCTATATGTATCTTCTGAGTAATTCTTTTTAAGTATTATTTATCCTTAGCCTTAAATTGTCCCAACTCAAAAATCCTTTTACTTTTACTTTAATTTTACTCCCTCTGACCATTATCATCTTGATTGGCTTAAGATCAGTTTCTCTATGGAGTATGTGTCAATGCTTGATCATTTAAAATGTCTTCTCATTCTTCAGGCCATATAAACCATTTCATGTCACGCTGTTTGTGAAGCAGCTGAGCATGCCTGGGACTTTTTTCATTGCAACTTCACCATTCATTCCCACATATTAGATACTTCACATGTAACAAATCACTCCTGAACGCTCACACCAGTGTCCCAATTTAGTCCTTTGTTGGAATTTTGCATTCATAAGTCATCTTCACACGTTTCCCTATCCGTTGGATGTGGTATTCAGTGATTTCTTTTCCAAATTTTCTATTTGGGCAGTGTTCCTTCCGCCAGATGCCACTTCATCATGATTGGTGGTAATCGCTCTGCCCTTTCCCACAAGTCCTTGTTTTGCATTTGTCACAGGTTTATCAGGTCCATTGGGATTATCATGTGTATTCTGCCAATCACCTACATCATCCAAGATTTCACTGTATTCAAAAGGATGCATCATTCGATAGTTCTTCCTGACTTTCAGGTAATCTTCTCAAAACATCAAATATCTATCTCAAGATTTTGCTTATCTCTCCCTGCACAGCCCCAGTGTCTCAGGTGGTGGCCAGATTATGAAATTCAGTTCTCTTAAAAAGTTCATTGGCAAAGATACAAATATTTCCAAGAGAAAACTGTCACCTTATTTGTCTCATCTACACTTTCCTTTCACTAGAACATACATCAATACCAAATTGATATATTCCATTGATCTACACCCAAGGTGAGTTATTCCAAATCCCATTTGGTGTTGTGTCCTTTTTTCTTAACTCTATCTCCTACCCTCAATCACTTCTTCATACTGTTTTATACATGCAATAGTTACCATCTTATCTAGTTCATGAGCTCTGGAAAAACTTTACAGTCCAATAAAATGTTTTCATAATATCTTTAAAACAAAAATGAAACATTCTCACTTGTTTCCAGGTATGAACGTATTTTGATTGCTTGCTCTTTCTTTCAAATGGCATTTTATTTTCTTCAAAGGAGTCCACAAGATTGTGCCTGACATTTTTGTTTGGCATTTCAGAATTATCCGAAGTTCAAACAGCAGTGTTGTGGGGCTGACAGATTCTCTGAGTGTTCAATTTATTTCTTCCCAGAACAAACTTTGGGAGCAGTTTTTCCTTTGTATAACGCACTCTATCATGTGCCTCCTGTTCTCAGTGTAACTGATTGTTCAGGACAGCTGTGCTCTCCTGCCAGCCATCACTTCCCTTTTGTAACTTATCTACCCTTAACTCTTTGTTGTTGTTATTCAGCTGTAAGGCACACACATGCGCACCGTAGGCCAATTTATTCTGGACTTTCTCCGACTCACTGTTTCCTTTCTGAGGCTTGCTAGAAAGCCTTTCAAGGATATACTCATAATCCCCAACATACTCATCTACATTCCCCAGTACATCATTCATTCCTGAAACTCCTGTCTTCTTCATCAAACTATCAATCAGTCACACTGCAGCATATGCCAATGCCACTGTGACTGCTAGCTTCACTTAATAACTACTCCACATGTGCTTAACCACAGCCCAAGATTGTTGCTTCTCAAATTTCAAGCCGATGTCACTTTAATTACTTTGGATCCCACTTCTGGCACTAATCTGTAAGATTTTGAGTTCAGGAGCCACAGACACCTAAAATAGGCAGTTGCATATTCGTAAGTAATTTTAAGGTAGTTCATTAAGTTTATTAAGAAATAATAGTTTAGAAATGATGCACTAGGTAAATAGACAGGAAAAGTATATGACCCGTGACAACTGAGTGTTCACTAATCCCAGTGGACGAATGGATGGTTGGCACAGAGTGTGTTGATCACAGTGGCTTGTCAAAGGAGCATTCCGCTCTCTAACTGAAGTGTTAGGGAGCTCTTACTTTGATCTTCCTCCTCCTCCTTCCTGATGTGCACTGCCACTTGAACAGCACTGCCCCCTGCCCCCGAACTCTTATTAATATAATCTTTTTCTGGGGGCTGGTAGCTTTCCCAGTATCAATCGCCTATTCAAACCCTACTGACCAATGGATACAGGACAGATACTCAAGATGTCAGGTCACCTCCCCCAATCTTCATCACCCTACTCAGCTTTTTAATTTGCGTCACACTGAGGGTCATTTCCTGGTCCTTTCTAAACACTTGCACAGGTACACAAGAAGCCATCCTACTTGTATTTCGTTCCTCTCACCAATTGTCTGAAAGAAGAATGTGTTTTGAATTATTTTTCAAGTGTGCTGTGGCAGATTTTCCAAAACCCTTGGTTTGCTTTTTTTAATTTATTCATGGGATGTGGGCATCATTGGATAGGACAGCATTTATTGCCTGTCTCTAATTACCCTTGTTCAGGGGGCATTTTAAGAGTCAACTATATTGCTGTGGGTCTGGAGTAGGCCAGACCAGGTAAGGGCAGCAGATTTCTTTCCCTAAAGGGCATTAGTGAACCAGATGGGTGGTTACGACAATTTCATGGTCATCATTCGATTTTTAATTCCAGATTTTCATTGAATTCAAATTCCACCATCCGCCATGGCGGGATTCAAACCCGGGTCACCAGAGCATTATCCTGGGTCTCCGGATTACTAGTCTAGTGACAATACCACTACATCATTATTGTGTGATCGAACTTGCGAATAACTTGCAGCAAACTTACGTTATGATTAACTCAGAAGGTCCACATTCAAAACCTGGATGAGGAGTGTTTGCAACTTCCCACTCCACTACATGCATACACAGTAAGGGGAGGGGGAGAGGGGGATAGAAAAGGGAGTTTTACAACTATGGATAAAAACAGTACAAGAACTACAGAAATGAATATTAGTTCACGTGATTTCCAGAGTCCAAGAAGTCAATGCCCAGAGGGTGTCCTGTTCATGGTGGTGTTCAGCCTTGATGAGTTTCTGGCTGGAGATGATTACACAAAAATCCTTGACGTTAATGGTACTGCAACACAATGGGCTTTCTGTGGTTATACCATTTGGCAGGCATTGATCAGAGACTTTTAAAAATCAAGCAGGCTTCAAGGAATTGAGAGATGGTAATCGACTGCTTGCTCACCCAGGTTGTTGGAGGCCTTTCCGCCTGATGTTAAAACAACAGTCTCCCTGTGGAGCCAAAGATGAAATATTAAAACTACCCAAAAGGCTTGGGTCATGTGACATGGCCCATTAATGGTTAATTGTAGCTTAGCAATCAGTTTCTGTGCTTCTGGCAATTCCATTGCTCTCCCTTATAAGAGAGACAACGTGGCTATTAACATCTCTTCCAGTAAAATGAATTTTGATCTCTCTCTTTCATAATAGTTCAGGCCAGGCAGCCAGTTGCTCTACATTTCCTCTGATTTCTTTGATGATAAGGGGTGTATACAATGAGATATGAGATTCTACAGGCTGAGAGAAGAATTATTTTTTTCTTGTAACTCCTGTTGGTAGCTCCCAGAGCAAAGTGCCAATTCTGTGGTCATGTGACTTGTAGCAACCATCTTTTTTTGTTCAAATGAAAGTCAATTTAAAAAACAATGGCAAAAGAATAAGGCTTTCGTAATCAAATTACTCTTTCATGTAATAGGGATCCAACACTACCAACTTAGGAATGTCAACAAGGAAGCCTGAACCAAGTGACCCAGGTGTTTCCAGGGACTGTTTAGAATTGTCGCCTGTTTAGAAATTTCCTTTCTGGAGAGAGGAAATCAATGCTGTATTAGTTAATTTCATAAGAGTTCTATATTATACAGAAAATACCAGTTTATTAAGGGCCCTA
The DNA here is from genome assembly GCF_017639515.1 of Carcharodon carcharias. Taxonomy (NCBI): domain Eukaryota; kingdom Metazoa; phylum Chordata; class Chondrichthyes; order Lamniformes; family Lamnidae; genus Carcharodon; species Carcharodon carcharias. Next base: position 113,112,045 of record NC_054482.1, on the reverse strand, counting down.
ATTTCTTACACGCTGCAGTCCATGTAGTGTAGGTACACCCGCAGTGCTGCTAGGAAGGGAGTCCCAGGATTTTGACACAGCAACAGTGAAGGAATGGTGGTATCATTCAAAATCAGGATGGTATGCAGCTTGGAGGGGAACTTGAAGGTGGTGGTGTGCCCATGCATCTGCTGCCCTTGTCTTTCTAGGTGGTAGAGGTCACGGTTTTGGAAGGTGCTGTCGAAGGGGTGATGGGTGACCGGGATTTGTAGGTAAATGCAATGTCCACATACAACAATGAAATAAACGACCGGATAATCCGCTTTATTTGTGTTGGATGAGGGATAAACATTGAGAGAAGTCTCCTGTCCTTCTTCAAAAAGTGACACAAGATCTTTTGCCTGACAGGGCAGATGGGTCCTTTATATAATGTCTTTTGTGAAACCCAGCACCTCCAGCTGTGCAGCACTCCTTCAGTGCCAGCCTAGTTTATGTGTTCGAGTTTATGGAGTAGGACTTAAACCCATAACTTTCCAACTCAGAAACAAGAGTTTTGGCACTGAGCTGAGGCTAAGAAACAATAATATTTTAACACACAAAAATGACACACTCTGCAATTCAGAATTGCTTTAAAATGTCAGTGTTATAAATTACCCTCTATTTGATAAATAAACAATGTTTATGAGAATTTCCATACCTGAAGCCAAAATATGATATGGCTTTTCATAAATACTGTATATACTTCTGTAAAAGAACAATTTTTCAGGTCAAAAATCATGACATGACTTTTACACGCGTAATGTTTTCAAGGGATTGACACGCGTGTTTGGTTCGAGCCCCAGGTGATATCCAAAAAAGACCATCCCAATAGAATAAAGTAAAAACCATCAACATTGAAGAATTCATATTAATTGCCTAACATTTAATTATTCTATAACATTTCAAATTATATTCATTTCATCCAATTAACTATCTAACATATATTCATTTTATGAAATTACAAACTATATACGTTTCGTCCAATGCAATGTAAATATATAACAAATTAACTGCAGCACTTCATGTTAAAACCTTTGGAAATCTTTGGGCTTTGTTCCCAGAAAACTAGGGTCAACTTTTAAATAAAATCGACTTTTACACAAATATATACAGTAATTACAGATCTCTATCCAAGGAAGTCTATCTTATGATTTGACACCTTTTGAAACTTAAAGCAAAATCCTGACGGATTTGAGTACTTTAAAAATGAATACTCTGATTCTTCTTTCCAAGTTGGGACGACCATTTTAATTGGGGTTTAGGGCAATTTAAACAATTGATTAAAAGTTGGTCTGGGTCTTTCCTGATGCTACACAGAACTATGCCACCATGATTTAAAAAATTGTCATCATGCATTAAGGAATATTAATTTCAAATTTATTTTGTTGCCATTTTCATCCTTCCTGTTTCTTGAAGATATTGGTGTATGTGTCAGTATGGTCTGTGTTGGTAACAGTCTAGCATTGTTGGTGGTGCCCTGGATCTGAGACTCTGTTTGGCTGTTCTCTTGGCTCAGACAAAAATTCCATGGCACCATTCAGAGAAGACAAATCCTTAAAGGGGAACAATTTACAGGGCTATGGGGAAAGTGTAGAGATTGGGACTAATTGGATAGCTCTTTCAAAGAGCTGGTACAGACAAGATGGACTGAATGGCCTCTTTTTGTTCTGTATGATTCAATAAGAGCAGAAAGTCCTTCTGGTGTTCTGAACGAGATTCCTTATTCTGCTAATATCACAGCTAGCAGTCTAATTGACAATTGATCTCATTCTGAACTTCCTTGTACATAAGTGGCTGTTTGTTTTCCTACATAGCAGGCTACTTACATTTCAAAGTAATTCATTGTATATGGTGCACTTTGAGCTGTTCCTAAGCGACTGTATAAAAGCAAGTACTTCTTTCTTTCTCAAGCTGGTGTATAGCTGCTCTGCCTTTACATGTCATCATTACTTCCTCCAATTGGCCATTCTTTATGTTTCATTGGTGTTAGCAGCTTATTAAACAGTGCCAGTCTCACAGCTCGCTGAATTCATCTTTCTGGTGACATTCACACACATCCATTTTACAGGAGGAGCTTCAGTAATTAACACTTGGGACTAAAAGCCACCCTCTGCTAAGTGCTGTTTCCCGTTATAGTTTCTAAAAATTCTTTCATGGGGTGTCAGCATTGTTGGCAAGGCCAGCATCCATTGCCCATCCTCAAATGCCCTTGAACTAAATGGCTTGCTGGGCCAATTCAAAGGGCAGTTAAGAGTTAACCACATTGCTGTGGGTCTGGAGTCACATGTAGGCCAGACCAGGTAAAGACAGCAAATTTCCTTCCCTAAAGGACATTAGGGGACCAGAAGGGTTTATACAATAACTGATGGTCACCTTTACTGAGGCTAGTTTTGCATTCCAAATTTTATTAATTGAATTTAAATTCCTCTGCTGCCTGGGTGAGATCAGTTATCTCACTATATATTGGCTTGCAAACTCTGGGTGTATTCCTGGGATGTTCATCACATGACCTCTTGCTTCACACCCCCCCTCCCTCCACCCTCCACCTCCACAGCCCTCCAGACGCACTGTCCTCTAAAGACCAATTGCAAAAAGAAGAGACACTTTAGACACGTATTTCACCCCAAGGTGGCAATGGAGGCAGTTGGGTGTGTAATTTCATGGTGGTAGCTTGTTAAGGTAATTAAAAGACCAATTAAGGCCAAAGACCAGGGGTAGGTGCCTGGAGATGGCTTCTTGGCAGCAGACAACAGGACTTGTGCTACTGGATGACTTTGACCCACCCCCACAACACCCCCCCCCCACCCCCGACCAAAGCTGCAGCCTGCTTGGCCACCTCTGTGCCATGGGCTGGCCTGGTGGAGAGACCAATGAAGGTCCAGCAGCTGTGGTAATTATTTTTGTCAATGGTTTTAAAAGTGCTGAGAAGGTGCCTCAAGATGTAAGTGCCCTATCTCCCACTTACCTGCAACATCACGCTGAAGCTCTTTCCACATTGGAGAGCCTCCAGCTGGACCCCCAGCTTGGTGAGCCTGCCCGCCATCCTTAATTGGATACCTAGTTCACCCCCTAGCCACTAACTGGACAATCCAGGTAAAATTGATGTTGGGTTGCCGTTCCCAACACAGAGCGGGGTCAGGACTTCTATTTGACCCTGACTTCGGGGTCCCAGCCCAAAACTCAAAATCCTGCCCTTTGTTCCCCAACTGGATTAATCTTGACTGTTAGTCAGTCAGTCAAGGTGTTCAAAGAACATTAAAAGAAACACTGCACGATTTTTGTTGAATGTCCCTGTGAGGGTTTCTCCCTGGGTGTCCGCAGCAATGTCCTGGAGACCATTCTACATTTTTTGGAGATCTCAGGACAACATGTTGACAAAACGAACCAAAGTAAAAACTGGGATCACACCTTTGACCTTTTGACATACACATCACCTTTACCACCACACTACTGGGGGAGTATGTAAACTATATAAGAGCTATCAGCTCTGATATGTTAATCCCAGAACACACAGATATTTTTAACATTTCTTCTATCTTATTGTGGCGATCACCGAGTTGATACTTCCTTTATTCCATCTTCAGTTAAATATCAATCCCCTGCTCCTTACTAATTGGCTACTTCATACATTTGTTACTCACCATATGTAAGATTTTCTCCCCAGTAGCATAGAGCTATAGAACCATAGAAAAGTTACAGCACAGAAGGAGGCCAGTTGGCCTATCTTGTCCATGCCAGCCCGAGGACACCCAGGTGCCCTTTCTACTCCCACCTTCCTGCCCCCGGCCCCATAGCCCTGCAGCTCATAGCACGTAAGGTGCAGATCCAGGTACTTTTTAAAAGTACCAACTTGGGCAGTGAATTCCGGACACCCACTACCCTCAGCATAAAAAAGTTCTTCCTCATGTCCCCCCTACACCTTCTGCCACTTATCTTGAATCTATGTCCCCTGGTTCTAGAATTCTCCACCAAGGGAAACAATTTTATCCTGTCCACTCTATCTATTCCCCTCATAATTTTGTACACCTCAATCAAGTCACTTCTCAGCCTTCTTTGTTCTAAGGAAAATAACCCCAATCTATCCAATCTCTCCTCATAGCTACACTTTTCTAACCCTGGCAACATTCTTGTAAACCTCCTCTGCACTCTCTCCAGAGCTATTATGTCCTTCCTGTAATGTGGTGACTAGGACTGCACACAATACTCCAGTTGTGGCCTCACCAGTGTTTTATAGAATTCCAACATTATATCGTTACTTTTATATTCTATACCTCTGCCAATGAAGGAGAGCATTCCATATGCCTTCTTTACAACCTTGTCTACTTGAACCGCTGTCTTCAGGAATCTGTGTACTTATATGCCAAGACCTCTCACTTCATCTACCCCTCTTAGCATATTCCCATTTATTGTGTGATCCCTGTAACTGTTTGACCTCCCTATATATATGACCTCACACTTCTCTATGTTAAAATCCATCTGCCACTTTACCGCCCACTCCACCAACCCATCTATATCGTTTTGGAGATTATGGCCATCCTCTACACTATCCACTACTTGGCCAATCTTTGTGTCATCTGCAAATTTCCCAATCGTGCCCCCCACATTCACGTCCAAATCGTTAATATATAACACAAACAGCAAGGGTCCCAACACCGAGCCCTGTGGAACATTACTTGAGACAACTTTCCATTTGCAAGGGCATCCATCGACCATTACCCTTTGTTTCCTGTTACAAAGCCAACATTTTATCCAGTTTGCCACATCACCCTGAATCCCATGGGCTTTTACTTTCCTGACCAATCTGCCATGTGGGACCTTGTCAAATGCCTTGCTAAAATCCATGTACACAACATCCACTGCACTACCTTCACCAACCCTTCTTGTCACTTCCTCAAAGAATTCAATCAAATTTGTGAGGCAAGACCTTCCTTTAACAAATCCATGCTGACCATCCCTGACTAGTCCATGCCTTTCCACATGACAGTTAATCCTATCTCTCAGGATTGATTCTACTAATTTGCTCACCACCGATGTAAGACTAACTGGCCTATAATTGTTTGGCATTTCCTTTGATCCCTTTTTAAACAATGAAACTGCGTTTGCATTTCTCCAGTGCTCCAGTACCTCCCCTGTATCGAGTGAAGATTGGAAAATCATCCTCAGAGCATCTGCTATCTCCTCCCTGACTTCCTTCAGCAGCCTTGGAAACAATCCATCTGGCCCTGGTAACCTATCAACTTTCAAGGATTTCAGCCCTTTGAGTACTTCCCCTCTCTTTATGACTATCCCGTCCAATATCTCGCAGTGTTCCTCCTGGACTACTATATCTACATCCTCCCTTTCCTTTGTAAACACGGAGACAAAATATTCATTCAAAACCCTTCCCACAGCCTCTGCATCTACACACAAGTTTCCATCTTCATCTCTGATAGGTCCCACTTTTTCCTTAACTAACCTTTTAGCATTAATATATTGGTGCCACCAAGAATGAATTTCTAACAACACTTTCTGCCAAGAAAGGGGAAGCAGCTGCCCACATAAAAAAAGCCCTAAAAACAAAACCCTAGTGTGCAAGAACCCTTGGTAAAGAATCACAGAATTTACTCATAAATGTTATTCCAGCAGCTTCCTCCTTCCTTCCACAAACAGCAAATAGATTTCTGGCATTCCTTCTTCCCCCTTCATTATCCTAACCTAGCAACTAAACAAATATTTGCAGGTCTGATTGTAGGGCCTTGATATTAACCGGCATGTTATTTACAAGATGCACTGCAGAAACTCCCCAAGCCTCTGTCAACAGCACCGCCCAAACCCACGAGCTCTACCACCTAAAACGATGAAGGCAGCAGATGAGTGATGGAAAGTAAGACCCAGAGGCAGTCAGCATCAGTTTGAAGAACGTCAGAAAGGAGGACACAGAGGCAGTCAGCATTTGAGGAGTGGGGAAAGGAAGACTCAGAGGCAATCAGCATCAGTTAGAAGAGCTGCCCAGTGAGCGGCTGGTGGTCCTTCAGCAGCTCCCACTGCTGCTGGCGACTTCCAGGCCGGTCATTTGGGGCAGTGGCTTCAACTGCACCATCGATGCGGCTGGACAATCCGGCAGGACCGATAGCAGATTGGACAGCACGTCCAGACTCCTGATGAAAACAGTAAAGGATGCCAAGCTGCACGACGTCTTCAGCAACCCTGCAGATGGAGTGCAGCCTAAATACACCTAGTCGCAGCCAGACTGGTCCAGCTGTTCCAGGATGGACTTCCTGTTTGTGTCCTGAGTGTTCACAGTAAGATCCACCAACGTCAACCGGTGTTCTTCTCTGACTACTGCCTCCTACTGGCTGACTGTCACTTACAGGAAGACTAGAGGGTGGGCAGGGGGACATGGAAGCTGAACACACAACTGTTGACCCCAGAGAACATTGAGGAATTCTAGAGAGATTACAAAGGTTGGAGAACCGTGAAACTCCTCCTTGAGTCCTTAACACACTGGTAGGAAGCGATCAAAGGAAACCCCAAGAGGTTTGTCATCCTCAAAGGCACCCAGAAAGCTAGAAAGGAACAGAGGGAAATGTCCCGACTCCAGAAAACATGCAGAACCTGCTCTGGCTGCAGTCAATGAGGGTCAATGTCAAGGAGGACCTCCAAGAGGTGAAGAGCCAGCAAGCCTCGCCCTTTGCCTTGGAGACTTCCAAGATCATCTTCTGGTCCAGAGTCCACTCCATGGAGCAGGATGTGACCTACTCACCTTTCTTCTTCCAAAAGGGTCACAGAGAGAGCTCTGTGATCAGCAGCCTGAAGGAAGAAGACGGCTTTGAGGATCAGCAAATCCTTTTATGCCGGATTGTATGACATGAAACCCACGGACAACACGGCCTCCCAGTCCTTCCTGTCCTTTATCATGGAGGTCTTAGGCGACAGTACACGGGAGAGCCTGGACAATCCGCTAACTCCTGATGAATTGACTAAGACCCTTGAGTCCTTCAAGAACTGGAAGACTCCTGGAAGTGACGGCTTAGTGGCTGAATTGTACTTGTCTCTGTGGGGCTGGTGCGGCCTAGACCTGCTTAAAGTGTACGAGAGCATCCTCCTGGCCGGCAGCATGTCAGAATCCATGAGAAAAGGCATCATCACCCTCATCTACAAGCGGAAGGAGGGAAGGGAGGAAATTAAAAATTGGTGATCCATTTCACTGTTGAATGTGGCCTAGACGATTCTGCCCAAGGTAACCGCCAGTCAGGTAAAGTCTGCTCTGGAGTTGGTGATCCACCCTGACCACACCTGTGCGACACTTGGCAGGAATATCTCTCACAGCCTCGCGCTGCTCAGGGATACAATTGCCTATGTACTGTACAGGGGTGTGGACCCGTGCCTCTTCAGCCTGGACCAGGGGAAGGCCTTTGACAGACTATTGCACACCTAAATGGTGGATGTGCTCTTCAAAATGGAGTTTGGGGAGGGAATCTGCAACTGGATCCAACTGCTGTACACAAACATCTGTAAAGTAGTTTCAATCAATGGGTGGGGCTTTCCAATTAAATCTGGAGTCAGACGGGGCCTCTCTCCCCTGTCCTGTTTGTGTTTTGCATAGAACCTTTTGTTGAATCCATCAGGAAGGATCCGGATATAAGAGGAGTGACAATCCCAGGCAGTGGAGGCACCCAGATCAAAGCCTCCCTGTACATGGACGATGTCGCCGTCTTCTGCTTGGATCTGGTGTTGGTGCGCACACCGATCAACATCTCTGGCCCATTTGAACTAGCCTCAGGAGCCAAGGTAAATTATGGCAAGAGTAAGGCCAAGTTTTCTGAGAACTGGGCTGACCGATCCTCAGACGGCCTGAAGGTTCTGGGGATATGGTTCAGAGGGACCGGGGCATGCGTTAGAAACTGGAAGGAGCAAGTAGCTATAGTAAAAAGAAAACTGGGCATGTGGGAGTGATGCTGCCTCTCCACTGGAAGTAAGAACCTGGTCATCAGGTGTGAGGCACTCTCGCTGTTGCAGGTCTGGCCCATTCCTGTGCTGTGGCAGTCACCTGACCCATTTTTCGCTTTATCCGGAGGTCGAAAATGGATTGTGTTCACAGGATCACGATGTACAAGCCTCTAGATAAATGGGAAAAAATGTGCCCAACATCGCCTTCACCCTGATAGCCACCTCTGTGCGTGGCTGCATCAAGCTGTGTGTAGACCCTCAATACACAAACACCAAGTGTCACTACGCGCTGAAGTTCTACTGGACCCAGGTGTTGCGAAGGATGAGTCTGTCCAGAAAGCTCCAAGTAGTTGGAACGTGCCGTATTTCCTGTCCCTCATGGAAACATTTATGAAGAGAAATGCTTTTGACCACAAGGCCATCAGGCAGTGGTCGACATGTAACACCCTAGAGGCCCTGCGGGAAAAGGAGAGGGTGGATCCTGTGGGATGGTTCCCCGAGCAGACTGTCAAAGTCATTTGGCAGAATGCCTCATCACCAGAACTTTCCAACAAGCACCAAGACGTAGCTTGACTGGTGATGGGAAAGGGCCTCCCCGTCAGATCCTTCTTACACGCCAGGAGTCTCACCCCCTCGGCACCTTGCCCTCGAGGTGGCTGTGGTGGGAACGAAACCATTGTTCACCTCCTTGTGAATTGTGCCTTTGCAAAGAAGGTCTGGAGAGAGATGCAGTGGTTTCTGTCGAGGTTCATCCCGAGCAGTTCTGTGACACAGGACTCTGTGCTCTACGGGCTGTCCCCAGGGACACACACAGAGACAAACATCAGCTGCAGCTGGAGGATCAGCAACTCGGTGAAAGACGCTCTTTGGTCTGCCCGAAACTTGTTGGTCTTCCAGCGCAAAGAGTTGTCCCCGACCGAGTGTTGCAGACTGGCACATTCCAAGGTTCAGGACTACGTGCTGAGGGACGCACTAAAGCTTGGGGCAGTCGCTGCAAAGGCACAATGGGGGAAGGTCGCTGTCTAAGACCTTTCTGCCACAGAGCACCGAGGGGCTGGAAATTGTATAGACCCCTGAGGCTGTATGACTCACAAGAAAAGTAGGCAGTGAAAATGACATGTGTCACAATTGTATTGAAGCACCTCAGAGTGCAACATGATCTATGTCGATAGCTCGAATACTATTGCACTGTCTGACTGTCTGTGATGAGCATGTTGAAATGCCTGTAATGTTCATTGATTGTATTGAAGCACCTCATGACCTATGTGGAAAACTTGAATATGATTGCACTTTTGGTGATGGCCATTTTTGAATGTTTTGTAATGTTCTTTCAGATATTTTATGAATAAAGCATATTTTTTCCAAAAAAAGAACAGCTGTCCAGTCTGTGCCCCCCAGAGCAGCCGCCATCACAGGAAAGCAGATAAGTGGTTGGTTGGTAGGTATTTTGCTCGCTTATCTTAAAAATTCATCCTTTGACTCACCTTCAGGGAGCAGAGAGAACTGGACCTGTGGGTGATGCCTTTACCCGGTAGCAGATAAAAGAGGAAGTGAGTTTCGGGGCCTTCATTGACCTTCGGGGAACAGAGAGAATCGCACCTTTGGGAGAGACCTCTACTCGGGAGCAGATAAATGAGAGGTGAGCTGCAACAATTGTCTATTCCTGCCTGGCGCAAAATTAAAACAGGAAAGATGGCCAAACCATGGCTTACAAGGGAAATTAGAGATAGTATTAGAACCAAGGAAGAGGCATACAAATTGGCCAGAAAAAAACAACAGAACTGAGGATTGGGAGCAGTTTAGAATTCAGCAAAGGAGGACCAAGGGATTGATTAAGAAGGAGAAAATAGAGTACAAGAGCAAGCTTGCAGGGAACATAAAAACTGACTGTAAACGTTTCTATAGGTATGTGAAGAGAAAAAGATTAGTGAAGACAAATGTAGGTCCCTTACAGTCTGAAACAGGGGAATTTATAATGGGGAACATAGAAATGGCTGACCATTTAAATAAATACTTTGGTTCTGTCTTCACAAAGGAGGACACTAATAACATACCAGAAAAGTTGGGGAACACAGTGTTTATAAGAGGGAGGAACTGAAAGAAATCAGTAATAGTAGGGAAATGGCGTTGGAGAAATTGATGGGATTGAAGGTTGATAAATCCCCAGGGTCTGATAATCTACATCCCAAAGTACTTAAGGAAGTGGCCCTAGAAATAGTGGATGCATTAGTGGTCACCTTCTGGAGCAGTTCCTACAGATTGGAGGGTAGCTAATGTAATCCCACTATTTAAAAAGGGAGGTAGAGAGAAAACAGGGAATTATAGACCAGTCAGCCTGACATCGGTAGTGGGGAAAATTCTAGAGGCTATTATTAAAGATTGAATAGCTGAGCACTTGGAAAACAGTGGCAGAATCGGACAGAGTCAACATGGATTCACGAAAGGGAAATCACGCTTGACAAATTTACTGGAATTTTTCGAGAATGTAACCAGTAGAGTTGATGAGGAGGAACGTGCAATGAGACCTGGGTACCCTCATACACCAGTCGCTGAAGGTAAGCATGCAGGTACAGCAGGCAGTAAAGAAGGCAAATGGTATGTTGGCCTTCATAGCGAGATGATTTGAGTACAGGAGCAGGGATGTCTTACTGCAGTTATACAGGGCCTTGGTGAGACCACACTTGGAATATTTTGTGTGCAGTTTTGGTCTCCTAATCTGAGCAAGGATGTTCTTGCTATAGAGGGAGTGCAGCGAAGGTTTACCAGACTGATCCCTGGGATGGCGGGACGGACATATGAGGAGAGATTGAGTCGGTTAGGATTATATTTGTTGGAGTTTGCTGGATTTATGAAAGGGAAATCATGCTTGACAAACCTACTGGAATTTTTCAAGAGTGTAACTAGTAGAGCTGATGAGGGAGAGCCAGTGGATGTGGTTTATCTGGATTTTCAGAAGACTTTCAACAAAGTCCCACGTAAGAGATTAGCGTGTAAAATTAAAACACGTGGGATTGGAGGTAGTGTATTGAGATGAATAGAAAACTGGTTGGCAGACAGGAAACAAAGAATAAGAATAAACGGGTCTTTTTCCAAATGGCAGGCAGTGACTAGTGGTGTACCGCAGGGATCGGTGCTGGGACCCCAGCTATTCACAATATATATTAATGATTTAGATGAGGGAGCTAAATGTAATATCTCCAAATGTGCAGATGACACAAAGCTGGGTGGGAGGGTGAGCTGTGAGGAGAATGCAGAGATGCTTCAGTGTGATTTGGACAAGCTGAGTGAGTGGGCAAATGCATGGCAGATGCAGTATAATGTGGGTAAATGTGAGGTTATCCACTTTGGTAGCAAAAACAGGAAGGCAGATTATTACCTGAATGGCTATAAATTAAGAGAGGGGAACGTGTAACGAGACCTGGGTGTCCTCATGCACCAGTCGCTAAAGGTAAGCATGCAGGTGCAGCAGGCGGTAAAGAAGACAAATGGTATACAAAAACAAAAATACCTGGAAAAACGCAGCAAGTCTGGCAGCATCTATGGAGAGGAACACAGTTAATGTTGCGAATCCGAATGACCCTTCAAATGACCCTCCAGGCAAATGGTATGTTAGCCTTCATAGACAGAGGATTCAAGTACAGGAGCAGGGATGTCTTGCTGCAATTATACAGGGCCTTGGTGAGACCACACTTACAATATTGTGTGCAGAGTTGTTCTCCTTATCTGAGGAAGGATGTTCTTGCTATAGAGGGAGTGCAGCGAAAGTTTACCAAACTGATTCCTGGGATGGTGGGACTGACATATGAGGAGAGATTGAGTCGATTAGGATTATATTCGCTGGAGTTCAGAAGAATGAGGGGGGATCTCATAGAAGCCTATAAAATTCTAACAGGACTAGACAGGGTAGATGCAGGAAGGATGTTCCCGATGGTGGGGGAGTCCAGAACCAGGGGTCACAGTCTGAGGATATGGGATAGACCATTTAGGACTGAGATGAGGAGAAATTTCTTCACACAGGGATGGGTGAGCCTGTGGAATTAGCTTCCACCGTAAATAGTTGAGGCCAAAACATTGTATGTTTTCAAGACGGAGTTAGATATAGCTCTTGGGATGAAAGGGATCAAAGGATATGGGGAGAAAGCGGGAGCAGGCTATTGAGTTGGATGATCAGCCATGATCATAATGAATGGTGGAGCAGGCTCGAAGGGCCAAATGGCCTACTCCTGCTCCTAGTTTCTATGTTTCTATGTTTCTATGAGGCTCAGGGCCTTTGCCTACTTTTGGGGAGCAGAGACAACCGGATATGACCTACTCAGAGTTTCAAACAAAAATCAGAGCAACATCACAGGAAAACCATAAGTTCATTGGTTAGTGAGAAACAGCTGTTAGGGAGCATCTTTAAATATCTGAAAATTTGAAAAATGTGTTATTTTTAAATAAGTAGCTACTTAGATTTCAATTAGAACCACAAGCAAAAGGGAAGTACAGTTAAGTCAAGGCCAAGTAAAATAAAGTAATATAAGTAAACCAAAGTAAAATAAATTTAACAGAACTGAAGTAAAGTTTAGGCATGGCAGGGCAGCTTGGCTATGTGGAATGTACATCCTGTAGCATGTGGGAAGTTGTGGATGCCATCAGTGACCTAGATGACCACATATGCAAGAAGTGTCACCAGCTGCAAAAACTTGATCTCTGGGCTTTGGAGCTGGAGCGGCAGCTGGAGTCACTGTGGCTCATCCACGAAGCTGAGAGCTACGTAGAGAGCACATTCAGAGAGGTGGTCACACTGCAGCTCAGGAGCTTTGAGGCAGCAAGAGAATGGGTGACCACCAGGCAGTCCAAGAGAGCAAGTGAGGTAGTGCTGGAATCCCCTAGGGCCCCGCTCGCTACTCGGTCTTCTATTTTGGATCCTGCTTTTGGATACTGGCATTGGTTCTTCGGAGGAGTGCAGTCAGAGCCAAGTTCGTGGTACCACAGGCAGCTCAGCTATACAGAAGGGGAGGAAGAAGGAAGAGAGAGCAGTATTGATATGGATTCATTCAATAGAGGAACAGACAGGCATTTCTGTGGCTATAGACATGACTCCAGGATGGTATGTTGCCTCCCTGGTGCCAGGGTCAAGGATGTCACGGAGCAGCTGCAGGACATGCTTCTGGGGAAGGGTGAACAGCCAGAATCCATGGTTCATTTTGGTACCAATGACTTAGGTAGGAAAGGGGATGAGGCCCTGAAAGCAGATTTTAGGGAGCTAGGGGGGAGATTGAAAAGCAGGATCTCTAAAGTAGCAATATAAGGATTACTCCCAGACCCATGTGCAAGCGAGTATAGAAAAAGGGTAATTTAATGAATAAAAGCTGCTGCTACTACAACTCTATAAAAGTGTCAATCAACCAAACCTTTAAAATATCAAAAACACTTGATAACCCTTAACCTTGTGTAAATAAACATTGAGCCAATGTCAAAATAGATCTAAGGAAAAACAGTTGTCTGGGTTCTCATCCCAGCATACATCTCCTGCTGTTGCTGGGCACAACCTTGACTCCTTGGTGAAATTTTGGGCCTGATTTTAACCCATTCAAGGCCCATTTACTTACACAGAATTAACATTAGGTTTGTCTGACAAGTCCAGCTCCAAATCTCTGTGTACACAGTGGACAGAGTAATATGGCCCTTTATTCTACCTTATTCTTCTCCTGAGGTAATAACACACCTGTCTGGAATGCCCTGAGTCATTCTGCTCCTAGAGAGAGATGCCTACAGCTGCTCCCAAATCAACATGAACTTGCATTTATATAGCAGCTTGAGCATGGTAAAACATCTCAAGGTGAATCACAGCAGCGACTATCATACAGAATTCGATACTGAGCCTCATGAACCAAATGCTGGGTTAAATAGATACATTTTATGGAGCTTGTTAAAGGAGGAAAGCGAGATAGAGGCAGAGAAGAATTTCCAGAGGGTCATAGAGAGTTGAAGAACAGCCACCAATGGTGAAGTGGACAAAATTGGGGATGTGCAAGAGTCCAGGATTGGAGGGGGTATTGAAATCTTGGAGGTTTGTAGGGCTGAGGGAGATTACAGAGATAGAAATAGAAGGCAGACCATGGAGGAATTTGAATGTAAAGATGAGAATTTTAAAGTTGAGGCGTGTCCTCAATGAATAAATTCCAGGGGCAAACTTGAAGGTTTAAGGAGTTTCACTAACTTCCTTACCCTCACAGTGGCAATGGAGGCAGAAGCAGGGAATGACGAACGGAAATCTAAAAATAACGATACACTTTAAACTCAAGAACCCAACTGAAGGGAAGAAACGTCCTGCAGACTGTTAGTTTTATATTGGCACATAGCATCTGGAATGCAGTTTAGGTGCTTCAAGTACATTTGAGGACCTGAGTGAACCTTATGCACAACAGGTGCCCAGACATTATTTGGCACAGCCACTTAGACCTCAGATTGCATTGTGAAGTACACGTTACATGGTGCACTTTAGAAAGATTTCAGTAGCTCATTAGATGCACCCATTTCACTGTGGTGCTACCAGTGCTAATGCTCATATATTCTTGCCCTTAAATCTTTATATGTGAAATAAATAAATAAATATTAAAACTATTTAAATCCTTATATGATATTACAATCTTAAATGAATTGAAATGGTTAAATGAGTGACTGCACAATCAAACTGTGGCATTTAGCACCATTAGGTCAACTCCTTATGCAGTAACAAAACATTATGTCAATATACTTGAGTGCAAATTACAGCATTGCAGCAACCCAGGAGTATCAGTGTGCAGAGAGAAATGGTTTGAAATCGAGTAGGAACAAAATACTGCAGATGCTGGAAAGCTGAAATAAAAATAGAAAACGCTGGCAATACTCAGCAGGTCAGTATCTGTGAAAAGAAGCAGAGTTATTGTTTCAGGTCGATGACCTTTCATCAAAATGTTTCTCTCTGCACAGGCGCTGCCTGACCTACGGAGTCTTTCTAACGTTTTCCAGTCTTAAATCATGCAATATTAGCGATACTTTTAAGCTGTTGGTACAAAGTTCCTTTGCTATTTAACAAATGAGCTAACTAGCTTTTAAATGGTTTCCAGGGGAACTTTATATGAACCAATTCTGATTAACTGTTAACCTGGGACTAGATTTTCGTGGAGCTGGGGAGATGCTGCGGACCTTTAAAAATGGTGGGTGGGACTCAATTCTGAGATCCTTGGCCCCCTTATTCCCGATGCCCCTAATTCTCACTGTAGCGGGAGAAAGGTGCAGACAGCTAGCCCACACACTGCATTCCTGATGACGCTGCCATCGACCTCCAATGGCCCTTCATACCTCCATGTCAACTTGTGCTCTAGTAGTAACGTGTCCTATAGTATCAATAGCATGTGTGGAAAAGATTAAAATACACTCATTCATAGGTCCCTTTAAAATCTGCTGTTACAACAACTCTATAAAAGTATCAATCAACCAGACCTTTAAAGTATCAAAAGCATTTGACACCCCTTAATCTTGAGCCATTAACAAAATAGATTTAAGGAAAACCAGTTGGCTGGGCTCTCAGCCAAGCATTCATAATGAGGCTTGGCTGAGAGCCCCCAGACTTCCATTAGCTTGTTGAAACAAGTGTGTGCACTTTTTTGGTTGACAACCTTATTTCTTAAGATCTATTTTGTCATTGGCACAAGAAAAAGATGTTTCAAATGCTTATAGTTTCTGCTATTAAATATCTAGCTAATTGACATTTTTATAAGGTTGTAGCAATAGCAATTTTTAAGGAAAGTTATGAATGAGTGTTTTTAAGCTTTTACAAACATGCTATTGTTACAATAGGGTTCTTTGGTCCTGTATAAATTGTGTACTAGGTGAATGGGCAAGGAAATGCTATGAGTTAGCGGGGAAGGTATGAGGGGGCCATTGGTGGTGATGGAAGAGTATGGGTTGACACGGAGGGTATGAAGTGGGAATTGGAGGTGGGTGAAGGGGCATGGGTTGGCATGGAGGGTATGACAGGCTATTGGTGGTGGGTGGTAGGGCATGGGTTTGCATGAGTTGGCATGAATGGGGCATGGGGAGTGGGGTGGGAATGTGAGAGGATGCGAGGGCGAGAGGGCGTAATATTGAACGAAGGAATTGGGCCCAAGTCTCGGAGGGCCAAGGCAGATCTTTAACCAGCCTGCTTCGGCACTCAGCAGCCCCTGAGGCCATTGTTTCCCACGGCGGCAGGCTCCACTTCAGCGTACGCTTTCCCACCAGATTGAAAATCTCGCCTTTTGAGGCATTTTCTCCCGAGCCAGGGAATTCCCTGATTCCCGCACCCGCCTCTAACATGAAAATCCAACCGATTAACTCGGTTTCTCCCCTCGCCAAATGTTTTCAGACCTGGTGAGTATTTCCAGCATTTTATGTTTTTATTTCACAGGATCATGTTTGCTACTCATATTGTCCAGTAGGAGTTCAACCTTCATAAACTATAATTATGTTTAACAGATCAAAAGCTCCCTCTAAATGTCACACCACTTACTGCATGCAACCCTGCATATAGCAGAGGAAATGTTGCACACTCCCTGCTCATCCTTTATATCGCTGGAGTACCTCGAATCCAACTCCCCAAAAACCGGCTGTACCCGAAAACTGGACATTTTTTCCTGTGCTCAGGTGAACCTTGACCCTGCCCAACCTGGTGAGGAAAAGCTGGGGAAGTTGCTGATCCTGATTGGGCAGATAAGTGGCAGATGGAATTAAACCCTGAAAAGTGTGAGGTGATACACTTTGGAAGGAGTAATTTGACAAGCAAGTATTCAATGAATGGCATGACACTAGGAAGTTCTGAGGAACAAAGGGACCTTGGTGTGCATAGATCACTGAAGGTGGAGAGGCGTGTTAGTGGGGTGGTGAAAAAGGCATATGGGACACTTGCCTTTATCAATCGAGGCATAGATTACAAAAGTAGGGAGGTCATGTTGGAGTTGTATAGAACCTTGGTGAGTCCACAGCTGGTGTACTGTGTGCAGTTCTGGTCACCACATTATAGGAAGGATGTGATTGCACTGGAGGGGGTGCAGAGGAGATTCACCAGGATGAAACATTTAAGTTATGAAGAGAGGTTGTTTGGACTTGGGTTGTTTTCGTTGGAGCAGAGAAGACTGAGGGGTGACCTGATCGAGGTGTACAAGATTATGAGGGGCATGGACAGGGTGGATAGGGAGCAGCTGTTTCCCTTAGTTGAAGGGTCAGTCACAAGGGGGCATAAGTTCAAGTGAGGGGCAGGAGGTTTAGAGGGAATGTGAGGAAAAACCTTTTTACCCAGTGGCGGGTGACAGTTTGGAATAAACTGCCTGGGTGGATGATGGAGGCGGGTTGCCTCATATCCTTTAAAAAGTACTTGGATGAGCACTTGGCACGTCATAACATTCAAGGCTATGGGCCAAGTGCTGATAAATGGGATTAGGTAGGTAGGTCAGGTGTTTCTCACGTGTCAGTGCAGTCTCGATGGGCCGAAGGGCCTCTTCTGCACTGTGTAATTCTGTGATTCTGTAATTGCTTCGCACGTCTGACCCCAATGCATTCCAAATTTTTTTCCTGAAAGCCATTAAGTTCTGAAACCTGGCGTGGACTTGGTCCCAATGTTGTCAGATTTGAGGTACCCTACCTGTACAAACCTCTGAGGGCCAAACACATATTAGAAATTCATAACAGTGGAAGTTAAAGTTCTGTAATGAATATTTGGAAAGGTCCAGGACAAACATTTGTTATTAAGAGGGTTTTCTAGCGACAGCAGGTGCAAGCATGATGGGCTGAATAGCATCCTTCTGCGCTGTGTCATTCCCTGAAAAAGGGGTGAAATCTCTCCTGTTGCATAATTTGAGGAAAAAGTGCAAGTTGGAAAAGAAACTATTAAAGGGTGAACCTTCACTCCTTCCCCATATTTTGTTTTAATGAGAGTTGGGTTGTATTCAAATTCAAAAATAAAATGGTGAGAAAAAACGGGCGTGGAGGGGGTGGCGGGCAATTTGTAAACAAAACATTCAGTCCATGGAATATTAGGCTGATTCCTGGGATGAAGGGATTGTCTTATGAGGAGAGGTTGAGCAGGTTGGGCATGTACACATGGCTGTTTAGAAGAATGAGAAGTGATCTTATCGAAACATATAAAATTCTGCGGGGGCTTGACAGGGTAGATGCTGAGAGGGTGTTTTCCTCGTAGAGGAATCTAGAACTAGGGAGACACAGTTTAAAAATAAATGGTCCCCTATTGAAGACTGAGATGAAGAGGAATTTCTTCTCTCAAAGGGTCATTGGTCTATGTGATTTTCTTCCATAGAGAAAGCAGTGAATATATTCACTGGGTCATTGAATTTATTCAAGGCTGAGTTTGACATATCTTTAACCAACGTGGGAGTTTTTGCTTCAGATGTGTTGGCATCTATGCCACCAACATTTATATGTGTAGCACTAGCTAAACCAGTTATGACCTACTGAGATGGTAGTCCTGATAATGAAAACTTTCAAGTGGAAATAATCTAAAGATGGTTCTTGAAGATTTCAAGTGGTGGGGCTCTGTCTAATTCCTTTGGCAGCTTATTCTATTCTGGGTGTGTCCTTGGAAAGAAAGATTGTTGATACACTGTCTTGGAAACTTTGTAGTCTTTGTAGTTTGTGTGGATGGGCTACCTCGCGTTTTGTCATTGCTGGAGGGCAGCAGGTACTTGTCTCTGTCAACGATGACACAAAGATCGGTAGGAAAGTAAGTTGTGAAGACGACATAAGGAGGCTACAAAGGGGTATGGATAGGCTAAGTAAGTGGGCAAAGATCTGACAACTGGAATATGTGTGGAAAAATGTGAAATGGCAGGAAGAATAGAAAAGAAGCATATTATCGAAATGAGAGATTGCTGAGCTCTGAGATGCAGGGGGATCTGGGTGTCCTAGTGCATGAATCCTAAAAGATTATTATGCAGGTATAGCAGGTAATCAGGAAAGCAAATAGAATGTTATCATTTATTGTGAGGGGAGTTGAATACAAAAGTAGGGAGGTTATGCTTCAGTTGTACAGGGCATTGGTGAGACCACATCTGGAGTACAGTATTAGTCTCCTTATTTAAGGAAGAATCTAAGTGCATTGGAAGCAGGTCAGAGAAGGTTTATTAGACTAATACCATGAATGGGTGAGTTGTCTTCTGTGGAAAGGTTGGACAGGTTAGACTAGTATCCACTGGAGTTTAGAAGAATAAGAAATGACTTGATTGAAAGTATAAGATCCTGAGGGGTTTTGACAGGGTGGATGCGGTGAGGATGTTTCCTTTTGGGGGAGAATCCAGAACTAGGGGATCATTGTTTAAAAATAAGGGGTTGCCCATTTAAAACAGGGATGAGGAGAATTTTTTTTCTCCCAGAGGGTGGTGGGTCTTTGGAACTCTTTTCCTGAAAAGGCGGTGGAAGATGAGTCTATGAATATTTTTACGGTAGATAGATCCTTGATAAGCAAGGGATGAAAGGTTATTGGGTCTAAGTGGGAATGTGGAGTTCAGGTTACAATCAGATCATCCACGAACTTATTGAATGGTGGAGCAAGCTCCAGGGGCCGAGTATTCTATTGCTGCTCCTAATTCGTATGCTTGTAATTCCCATCAGCCCATTCCATATTTTATAGAACACGGTCAGTCTATTTTTCTCCCTCCTTTGCTGTAGCGATTCCCATTGCGAATCTTTGATCCAGGATGTGACACTAGGGTATTGCCCATATGGATTCATGCGGAATAGCATCTTTGGATCACTTCAATCTTATTTTTTTTTTATTATTTATATCTCTCACCATATGAGGATCTGACACACAACTTACATTCTCCAGGGTTGGACGTGCAAATGTTTGGTAAGCTGCACCTCTGATACTTTTTGTTGCAATTGCAAAGGTTCCTCCTTTGAAATCCAAGAACTCTTTTGCTTTACATGTTATCTGCTGGATGTGGAATCCCCATTAAAGGTGGTTTTTTTAAGGTGAGGCTCCTGGCATGGTTAGAATCGTAGAACGTTTACGGCACAGAAAGAGGTCACTTGGCCCATTGAGTCCGTGTTGGCTGAAAAACAAGCCATCCAGCCCAATCCCACTTTCCAGCATTTGGTCTGTAGCCCTGCAGATTAAAGCACTTGAGGTGCTTATCCAGACACCTCCGCCTCTACTACCCTTTCAGGCAATGACTCTCTGGGTGAAACCATTTTTCCTTATCTTCCCTCTAGTCTTGTTAGGTCTACCTGTTGGAGAATTTGACTACAGAACTTAAAGCCGTGTCAAAGGTTAAAGGGGACAGACAGGAAAGTGCAGTTAAGGCCACAACCTGATCAGCTACAATCTAATCGATTGGTGGAGCAGGTTCAATGAGCCGCATGGCCTACTCTTGGGCTCCTATTTCTTGTGGTTTTGAAAGGTGCTATATCAATACAAATCTTTTTCCTTTATTAGCACAAACAAATTTTGGATCATTTGGCTCAATTGTTAGCCCGAGTTGCTGAAAGCTTAATCTCAGCACAAAACTGCAGAACCACTATCAGTGTGAAATTCTGATGGTTGAATTATATTTAATTTTGCATAACCCAATATTTGATCAACTAATTCCAATACTTAGCTGCACTGCACTGATTAATAGTTCATAGCTGGTTAATAAACAAACTCGGTTTTGCTACAGAATGTGTGTATTTATAAATTAATACATTCTCCCTGTTGACTGTTGTAACTTACACATCCATCCACAGAAGTGTCAGAGGCCAATCTAATCAGGAACATACATGAGAAAATTCCAAGTGTAACAGAAGCAATCATATGGAAATATCAAAGTTCCCTTTAAAATCACACACCACCCTGACTGGACACATAGCAATATTCCTTCAACATTGCTGGGCCAGGATGCTAGAATTTCCTATCTCACACCAATGTGTTATGATCAAGCAGTTGGTAAAGCTGATTTATTTTTAAAAATCCACTTTGAACAACTGTCATGACCATAATTTTAAGTGTTATGTTTGAGATGCAACTTTAAATTCAGGAATCAGGCCACCAGTTCTCGAGGGGTTTTATATTAAGGTAAATGAAACTTTTTATTAATTTATTAAGTTAAATATATGCACATGGCTACAAATTATTACAATCACAACTTTTAACAAATTCCCAAACTAATCTCCATTAAGGCAACAGCAACTCATAGACTTAACCAAACACCAGGCAAAGCATTTTCACCTCACAAATTCAAAATGAGGTTCTTTTCACCTTTGTTCCTGTGGACACAGTTGGAGGCTTACAGCTGCTTTTGATCTCACATTGCCTCTGCTCTACACACACAAAACTGCTGAAGTTATACCTAGTACAGCCCATTGAATGTAAGTTCTCATTGTATCACCAGCCTCTTCTAACAATAAAACGCCTTTCATAGTACCAATTTTATTAGCAAAATAAAGACATAGCTTGGTCTCTGCTCGCTCGGTGCCAAAATTCACCCCACTTCTTGAATGCTGTATTCAAAAAATGCAAATGCACTCTACCTCTCTGGTTACATCTCAAAACTAGTACACATCAAAGCACCCAGGCTTTAATCCAATTAAGACACATCCACAGACTAAACCTGTATTTTAAAAGAAAAATATTTTTCAATAATATTATATACATTAATAGCTTCATGACAAATGTGAAAGTACCTTCCCCACATCGACAGTGATTCAATGAGGCAATAAAATGTGGCCTTACTAATGATGTCCAAATCCTAAACGCTTGTTAAAAAATGGGTTGTCACTGCTGAGAAAATGGAAGAGCAGTCTTGATGGGGAGACTAGCTTACGCCTACTCTTGTGGCAGCTTACTCTTCATCTGAAGGTGTTCACTGGGGGCGGGAGGGGCAGGGAGGGGAGGGCAGCTGCATCACAGCTAGGGTTGCCAACTGTGATTAAATGTATTCCTGGAGGTTTCTGCGCATGACTTGTCCCACGTTTCAGCCATTAGTTGGCCAACATAGCTATCCTTGTGAGGTGCTGCCTTTCTAAACCAATTGAAAAGCAAAAAGACTCATTACTGTTATGACCCCCAGCTGATGTTAACCCTGGACAAGCCTGATCCCAGGGTGGAGCCCAAGCTGATAGATCCTAATTTTTATTTCTTTGTTTAGAAATGTGGAGAGGGGCTACTGAACAGAGTCACAAGAGTCAGCTGATGAACCTTTAACAAAAGAATAAAACATGTATTTAACAAGAAAATATGAACTATATTACAATTCTCCTTCAACCACAACTATACTTTTTACAGATATATACAGATTTGTAAGAATAATACAAGTTACAAAAGCTATCTTATATTCTGACGTCCATAGTAGGTACAAAGTCTATCTAAGCCAATAGACACCCTGTGGTCAGACATCCCACACTCTGAAACCAAGTGACAGATGCCACCTCAACCAGATGCTATGGATCTCTCCTCAACGCCCCATAGATGCTTGTCACACTGTGAGCCAACCAGTCTCACTGCACTTGGTCTTTTACACGTGGGTTTCCAATCTCCGCTCTCCAAGACCTCACCTTGGAATCTTTTCCCAAACAATGTTTGCTCTCAGGCGCCTTCTGCAAGGGTTCACCTCCAGGGTTTCAAACTCTCCTTCTGATATTCCTCTTCCCTGGGTCACCACGTGCATTCAAGCTGTCTTCCATACAATCTCTTTCACCAACTCAGTCATCAACAGTACACCACTGCATCACATGTCCATAGCAAAGAATTGCAGTTGTCTCTTTGGTCCTTCTTGCCTGTTGCAAGCTTTAAAAATGCTTTCTGCAGTTTTTGCCTCTTTAAATCTGTAGCTTGGAGCCTCTCTTTCTGCCCTTCACTCTTAACTTCTCTTAACAGGGCCTTTTCCCATTCCAGTCCTTTTGTCTAGAAAGTCTGCTTGGACTTTCCCCTCTTGCACTCCCCCGGATTTTTAGAGTTTTTCTTTAGCTTGGGACGGTCTATCTGACCCCTTAGCTCCAGGGTCTCTGGGGGTTTGGCTTCAAACTGAACTTAAAACTGCTGTTTCTTTAGTTTTTCCCTGTGTGTCTGTGGGAGGGACCTGCTTCTCTGTCCCCCTGTTGCTAGGCAACAGTCCAATTTTTCCACTCTTGTTTGCTTAACTTCTTAAGTCGTAAACTCTCATTAGAAATGCAAGCACCTTTTTAAAGTGAAACTAAAACTCAATTTTACCTTTCTTAACACACAGATACAGAAATACAAATCAAGCTTAAACTTTAAAACTAAAACTCATTCCTAACACCTACAAATACCAATATAATTAATTCAAACTATCTCTATTCTATAACAATTACCCAATTGGATGATGCTTGACTGTCAGCCAAACAGCCTTTTTTCCCATTTTCAATATTTTTATGTCTGGTAAAGAAAAATGTTGAAAGAAAATGACAATTTTTTTTTTTAATATCCAGATGATTTTTCTCCAGGATTGCATGCAGCAGTGTCCCGGAGATTGGTCTTCAATTCTTGGAGACTCCAATCCATTCCTGGAGGGTTGGCAACTCTAAAAAGAACAACCTTATCTTCAACTGGCATCCAGACAGTTACCTTACTCAGCAAAACTTAAAGCAAAAGAACCAGTGACGAGGTGAGAAAACATTTTTAATGCAGCGAGGTGTGATTTGGAATGCGCTGCCTGAAAGGGTGGTGGAAGCAGATTCAATAATAGCTTTCAACAGGGAATTGGATAAACATTTCAAGGTGGGAAATTTTCAGGGCCATGGCAAAGCCGTGGAGAGAGTGAAACTAACTAGACGGCTCTTTCAAAAAGATGACATAATCACAATGGGCTGAATGGCCTCCATCTATGCTGTACCATTTTTTGGTTCTGTGATAGTGAGCATCAGAAGCAACCCTGGCTGATTTTAACCTTTCCCGTTCCAGAACATTGATGCCACCTCCACTCCAGCTGGGATTAACTAATGCAGCACAGATTATTCATCAAAGGCGTAGTTTGCCAATCTGACTGGCTCAGTTACACAGTAAACCTTTAAGAACGAGCAAAAGGGAATCTATGGGAACACATCATTAGGTCTAAATTTGCATAAGTGAGCACCCTAGTTAGACCTGACCAAACATAGAACTTGCTTGCAGAATAATGAGGAGGAGAATGGTGTCCACTGCTATTTAAGTGCAAATGTCACAGCAATTTCAGGTGACATGCAGATGTGTGATTCAAGGGGAAACCCAAAAGTTGACATCAGTGATGTGCAGCTTTGCTGTTACTTGCTGTTGTTTGCAAAATATCATCCTGCTGTCTGGCTCACCTTCCAAGTGCATTATATGACCTGAAGTTCCTGTATTTGCACTTGTAACTCAAATTAGATCAAAGCTCTGTAGCCTTGTACATCCAGTCGTGAATGGTGATGGACAATTAACCAACTAACTAGAGGAGGAGGAGGCTCCACAGATATCCCCATCTTCAATGATGGGGGAGCCTAGCACATCAGCGCAAAAGACAAGGATGAAGCATTTGCAACTACCTTCAGCCAGAAGTGCCGGGTGGATGATTCAACTCAGCATCCTTCTGAGGTCTCCAGCATCACAGATACCAGTCTGCAGCCAACTCCATTCACTCCATGTGATTTCAAGAAGTAGCTGAAGGCATTGGATATGGAAAAGGCAATGGCTCAAGAAGGCAGCTTGCCACCACTTTCTCAAGGGTAATTAGGGATAGGCAACAAACACTCGTCTATCCACCGAGGCCCACATCTGTGAAAGAATGATAAAAGAAATATGAATTAAACTTGACATAGAACATTCATCCCAATCTAAGCACCTAAGTGACCATGCTTCAAAAGTATTTCATTGGTTGTAATGTGCTTTAAGACTTATGGTGGTTATAACAGGTATTATATAAATACAATTCTTTAAGTATTAATTACTGCCAGTCAACTTCTCTGGCACTGAAAAGTAACTTTTACAAGTATGGAGACTCATTTCTTCAGGTTTAGCTGTTGCTGAAGACTTTTTAAAGTAAGTTTAAATTTGCCCTTTGCTTTCTCTGTCTCCTTTTTACCTTAGTCTCTTAATCCATTTTTTCTTTTCCTCTCTCTATGTATTTGCATTGACAATGATTTCACCCACTCTAACTGAGAGTTCCTTTGCACTCTTTCTGATTGGCAAAGGAAGTATACAGTGCCTTGCCTGTTCACTCCGGTCTCTGATGTTCTGGTCGAGGGCACCATTCAGTTTCCAGCAACTCGCAGTGCAAAATATTATGGGGATGAGGCAAGACTAAAGAACAGAGGGCGTCGTTCACTGACTGACTACAAGGCCATAAGGAATTGCTGGTGCCGAGAATTGCAAGGCAGCAAATGTAGTATTATTGCACATGGGATTCACTTTTGTAAAATGCCATGGTAAGTGAGGCTGGCTGTCAGAAATCATTCATGCTATCAAGGCATTAGATAGATAATCTTCAGAAATATATTCTGAATAAGAATGAGTGTAACTGGCTGCCACGCTCTAGTTGTGTTCACAGAAGCACCACCTGGTGGGTGAGAAGTCAAATTGCCGTCTCTCATGGACTGAAAAGAGCAGAGATGCAGAAAGTGGACTGTGAATGAATCTGTGGTGTATAGCTCGGATACTTCAATACTCAAAGTACAATACTAACCCTGCAACAGACCTGGCTACATGTGCCACCCGATTACTGTGCCCAGTTTCACAGACGGCATCTGTGGAGAGAGAAACAGAGTCAACGTTTCACACGAACATATGAACTAGGAGCAGGAGTAGGCCATTTGGCCCTTCGAGCTTGCTCCATCATTCAATAAGATCGCCCATCCCTGATAACCTTTCACCCCCTTGTTAACCAAGAATCTATCTAGTATTGCCTTAAAAATATTCAACGACTCTGCTTCCACTACCTTTTGAGGAAGAGGGTTCCAAAAACTCATGACCCCCGAGAGAAAGAATTTCTCCTCATCTCTGTCTTAAATTTTTAAACCATAACCCCTATTTCTAGATTCTCACACAAGGGGAAAAATCCTCTCTGTATCCACTCTGTCAAAACTCCTCAGGACATTATATGTTTCAATCAAGTCACCTCTGACTCTTCTAAACTCCAATGGATACAAACCTAACCTCGCTAACCTTTCCTCATGAGACAACCCACCCATCCCAGTAAATCTTCTCTGAACTGCTTCTAATGCATTTACATCTTTCCATAAATAAGGAGACCAAAATTGTACACAGTACTCCAGATGTGGTCTTAACAGTGCCCTGTACAACTGAAGCATAACCTCCCTACTTTTATATTCAATTGCCCTTGCAATGAACGATAACATTCTGTTAGTTTTCCTAGTTACTTTGCTGTGCCTGCATACTAGCCTTTTGTGATTCATGCGCTAGAACACACAGATCCTCGGAATCTCAGAGCTCTGTAATTTCTCACCATTTAAATAATAAGCTTCTTTTTGTTCTTCCTGCCAAAAAGAATGATTTCACATTTGCCCACATTATACTCCATTTGCCAGATCTTTGCCCACTTACTTAATCTATCTATGTTATTTTGTAGCTTCCTTATGTCCTCTTCACAACTTATTTTCCACCTATCTTTGTGTCATCAGCAAATTTAGCAGCCATACCTCTGTCCCTTCATCCAAGTCATTGATGTAAATTGTAAAAAGCTGAGACCCCAGCACTGATCCCTATGGCACACCATTCATCACATCCTGCCAATCAGAAAAAGACCCATTTATGACCATCCTCTGTTTCCTGTTAGCCAGCCAATCTTCTACCCATGTCAATATATTACTCCCTACAACATGAGCTTTTATTTTCTGCAATAACCTTTGATGTGGCACTTTATCAAATGCCTTCTGGAAATCTAAGTACAGTACATCCACTGGTTCCCCTTTATCCACAGCACATGTGACTTTTTCAAAGAAGTCCTTCAAATTGGTTAAACATGATTTTCCTTTCACAAAGCCGTGTTGACTCTGCCTGATTGCCTTCAACTTTTCTAAGTGCCCTGCTATAACATCTTTAATAATAGCTTCTAACATTTTCCTTATGACAGATATTAAGCTAACTTGCCTGTAGTTTCCCACTTTCTGGCAATCTCCCTTTTTGAGTAAAGAAGTTAGATTTGCTATTTTCCAATCGAATGGAACCTTCCCCAAATCTAGGGAATTTGGAACATTAAAACAAACAGCTCAATTATTTCAATAGCCACTTCCTTCAAGACACTAGGATGAAGTTCATCAGGACCCGGAGATTTGTCAGCCTGCCTATCCAACAATTTGCTCAATATCACCGCTCTGGGATTGTAATTTTCCTGAGTTCCCCCTCCCTTCCATTTCCTGGTTTACAGCTATTTCTGGGATGTTACTCATATCCTCTATAGTGAAGACCAAAGCAAAATACCGTTTAATTCATCCACCCTCCATTATCAATTCTCCAGATGCACTTTCTATAGGACCAATGCTCACTTTGTTTCCTTTATTCATTCTTGGCATGTGAGCATCACTGCTAGGCCAGCATTTATTGCCATCCCTAATTACCCTTGTTTAGAGAGTGTTTAAGAGTCAACCACATTGCTGTGAGTCTGGAGTTTGGAGTCACATAGCCAAATCTCTGGTTGGCTCCAGAACATGCTGTTCCAAGAAAAAAATCCTGAAAACATTCTATGAACTCTTCACTTAGGTGAGCTTTGCCCATCTGATTTTTCTAGTCTATCTGTACATTAAAATCCTCCATGATTATCGCCGTACCTTTCTGACAAGCTCCCATCTTCCAATATACCCTCTTGTCTCTTCCTATATACTCTGTCAACCATGTAGTTACAATTAGGGAGCCTGTGCACCGCTACCACGAGTGACTTTTTGCCTTTATCATTTCTCATCTCAACCCAAACTGCTTCTACAATTTGGTTTCCTGAACTTAGGTCATCCTCTCTAATGCACAAATACCATAATTAATGAACAGATCCACCCCCTCCACCTTTTCCTAGCTTCCTGTCCTTCCTAAATGTTGCATACCCTTCAACATTCTGGCCCCAATCTATGTCATCCTGCAGCCATAGTAATGGCTATCAGATTGTACTTATTTATTTCTATTTGCACTATCAGTTCATCTGTTTTGTTTTGAATGCTGCATGCATTTAGATACAGAGCCTTTAATTTTGTCCTTTTATTAATTTTGTAATGTCTGATCTTATCTGCTGGTTTATTCTTAGATTTGTATTCTGTCCCATCCTGTTATGTTTTGTTTATCATTTCCCATATTAGTACCTTTCTCTCTTGCCTTGTCTCTTCTCTTTTTTTTATCAAGTCTTCCCAAATTTGATTCCTTGTCCCCACTGTTTACTTTAAAGCCCTTGCCACTTCTCTAGTTATGCAGCTCACTAGAACATCAGTCCCACATGCCAGGACCCACTTCTCCCACACCAGTATTTGAGCCGTGCATTAATTTCTCTAATCTTATTTTTCCTATGCCAGTTTGCATATGGCTCAGGTAATAATCCAGAGATTATTACCTTTGAGGTCCTACTTCTTAATTTGGTGTCTATCTCTTTATACTGCCTATGCAGAACCTCCTTCCTTGTCCTGCCTATGTTGTTGGTACCTCCATGGGCCATGGAAACTGGATCCTCCCCCTCCCACTGTAAGATCCTCCCCATCTCTGAGCAGACATCCCAAACCCTGGCACTGGGCACATAATACAGCTATCCGGACTCTCGCTCTTTGCTACAGAGAACAGTATCAATCGCCCGTTCTATGTTGTCCCCTACTACCAATACATTCCTTTTTGCTCCCCCCATTCAAATGGCTTCTTGTACTATGGTGCCATGGTCAGTCAACTCATCCATGCTGCAGCCCTCACTCCCATCCAAACAAGCTGAGAGAACCTTAAACTGCTGGACAATTGCAGAGTCTGGCACTCCTGCACTCCTAGCCTCTGGGCCCCCCCTTCCTGCCTCACTCACAGCCACAGCCTCTTTACCTGCCCACCTTCCAAAGTAAAAGAATCTATCCTTTGGGGTATGACTACCTCCTGGTACAAAGTGTCCAAGTAACTCTCCCCCTCCCTGATGTGATATAGTGTCTGCAGCTCAGCCTGCAGACCAATCACTCTGAGCCAAAGCTCCTCAAGGCGCAGGCACTTATTGCAAATGTGTTTGCCCTGGGTCACACTGGGATCCAGGAGCTCCCACAAACTGCAGCCATGGCACATCACCTGTCCTGCCATCTTTATGTGCTTGAATAAATTACTTAATTACTTTATTCAATTATTTATTTTCTTTTATGTATTTTATAAATTGTACCACAAATACCTGTATAATTTTGAACCAGATGTGTTTATCAGATACCTACCATACAGATAGCTTCTTCCCTTTAGTAGAGCAAAAACCAATTCCTGCACGGTGAAAAAAATTTAAAAAAGACAAAAAAGACCTCCGTCCTCACTGAACTCCCTCGGCTCACCAAACTCTCTCACTCTGTTAAAGTTGCACTCAGTGCTAATCGCACTGAGGATGCCTGAATTTATATGTTCTGAAACAAAGGGACTGATCCCAGGTATAGAAGAAACCAGTTTGAGCTAGTTTCTTTAATTAACTATTTCAGCTGCTGCCAGTGGATGGCTTCTATCTCCCTGTTCAGGCCCTTGAATGAGACTTTTAGAAATTAAACGGCACTCTTTCATCAGAACTTGGAAAAGTTAGAAATTAATAGTTTTTAAACTGTGGGGAGATGATGGCACAGTGGCCATGTAACTGGACTAGTCATCCAGAGGCCCAGCCTGATAGTCTAGGGACATGGGTTCAAATCCCACCATGGTAGCTGGAATTTAAATAAAAATCTGGAATTGAAAGCTAGCCTCAGTAACTGTGACATGAAACTATCATTTATTGTTGTAAAAACCCAACTGGTTCACCAACACCGTCTAGAGAAGGAAATCTGCCAGCCTTACCTGGTCTGGCCTATATGTGACAGCAGACCCACAGCAATGTGGTTGACTCTTAACTGCTCTCTGAAATGGCCTAGGAAGCCACTCAGTTCAAGGGAAATTAGGGGTGGGCAATAAATGCTGGCCTTGCCAGAGATGCCCACATCCCATGCGAGAATAAACAAAGATTTGGAAAAAGAACAAAACAAAAAGAATCAAGGTCTGTGACTGGGTGGCAGACAGGAGAGAGTAAATGACTAAAGGGTTGATGGTGCAAGGCCAGAGAGAGGGGACAGGTAAAAGAATAAAATTCCTACCTCTCTTCAGTTCTGAAGTAGAATCAGATTGGACTCAAAACGTTAACTCTGTTTTTCTCTCTCCACAGATGCTGCCGGACCTGCTGAGTTTTTCCAGTGCTTTCTGCTTTTAATTAAAGAAGTGAAAGCTGTGCCTTGAGGTGGTGCGAATGGCAGAATGATGAATAGCTGTCATCTGAAAACAAAACAAGAGAAAAACAACTTTAAGACCGAAGCCTGCAATGGAAAGGAAAACAAAATGGGGACAGAGATGACCAGCCTGAAACTGTTGAACTCAATGTTGAGTCCAGAAGACTGTAAAATGTCGAATCAGAAGATCAGATGCTATTCTTTGAGTTTGCTTTGAGCTTCATTGGAACAGTGCATTAGGAGACAGGTGTCAGCGTGAGAGCAAGGTAGAGAATTAAAATGACAGGTGATTGGAAACTAGCAGACTGAACGGAAGTGTTGTGTAAGGTGGTCACCCAATCTGTGTTTGGTCTCCCCAGTGTAGAGCAGATAGCAGAGAATGCAGTATACAAACATACGAATTAGGAGCAGGAGTAGGTCATTTGGCCCCTTGAGTCTGCTCCGCCATTCAATATGATCAAAGCTGATCTGAATGTGGCCTCAACTCCACATTCCAGGTAGATTCTTGACTAACAAGGGAGTCAAGGGTTATCTACCTCTGTCTTAGAAATCTTTGGGGAAGAGATTTCCAAAGCTCACGACCCTTTGAGAGAAAATATTTTTCTCCTCATCTTCATCTTAAATGGAAGACCCCGTTATTTTTAAACTGTGTCCCCTTGTTCTAGTCTCTCCCACAAGGGGAAACATCCTTTCAGCATCCGCCCTGTCAAGGCCCCTCAGGATCTTATATGTTTCAATCAGATCACCTCTCAATCTTCTAAACTCCACTGGATACAGGCCCAACCTGTCCAACTTCTTCTCATAAGATAACCTGCATCCCAGGTATCAACTGAGTGAACCTTCTCTGAACTGCTTCAAACACATTTATATCCTTTATTAAATAAGGAGACCAAAACTGTACTCAATACTCCAGATGTGGTCTCACCAATGCCCTTTACAACTGTAGCAAAACATCCTTACCTTTATATTCCAACCTCCTTGCAATAAACAACATCATTCCATTTGCCTTCCTAATCACTTGCTGTACCTGTATACTAACTTATTGCGATTCATATACAAGGACTCCCAGGTCCTTCTGAACCTCAAGACCTGTAATATCCCTCCATTTAAATAAAATGCTGTTTTGCTATTCTTCCTGCCTGTTCTGGCACAGCAGATGGTAAATGCTGAGCTGCTCCAATCCCAGAGGGAGAACTGAAACAGCTGCCACAACTGTTATTGCAGTTTGTATTTTTATTCCAACATGCATGCCTTGAATTCAGTAGTAATAAGTTCACCGAGTCTTTGAAGTTTTTTTTATAAAACTAAATTAAACATTTATTAATAAAAGAAATGATTTTAAGTACATACATAGGTCTACAAATTGCTACCATGATAACTCCTAAATCCCCTAATTAATCTAGCTCCCAGTTACACCTCCGTTAAGGCAACAGCAAAATAACATAGATTTCAACAGACCCAGGCAAAGCACACAATACCCTAGACATTGATATTTAAAATGAATTCTCTTAGCTTTGGTTCCTGGAGGCAGCAGCTTGGTACATAGAGGCTGGAGCCTAGTTGGATTTTAGAAAGCCTTCTTCCTTACATATAACCTCATCTCCTTTTTAATGTAAATCCCATTGTTCCAATGTGTCTTTGCAACTTTACTGTTTCCATAATATTAATCTTTCATAGCAATCATATTAACAATCACACTGTTTGGCTTAACCTCTGTTGGCTAGGTGTAACACCTTACTATCTCTTTGAAATTTACGGCTCTGGTTGATCTAAAAGTGCAAATGTTCTTCACACCTCATATTCTAAAACTTCAGCCATGTTTACATATTCAGCATTTCAAACCTAGTTTCCCTTCTGATACATCAAAGCACCCAGATCAGCTGTCTGCAATTCAATTAAACCCCGCCCCCCCATGCACACACACCTACACACAGAGAAACTAATCCAAACCCCACTATTAACCTAGATTTACAATAAATTACAATAATATTATGAAAATTATTATATTTTCATGACACTGCCAAAGTGGACAATTTTAAATTTTTCCACTCCATCTGCCAGATTTTTGCCCACTTATCTACATCCCTTTGCAGATTCCTTACATCCTCTTCAAAACTTAATTTTCTACCTTTCCTCGTATCATCAGCAAATTTAGCAACCGCACATTCGGCCCCTTTATCCAAGTCATTGATATAATAATTGATATTAGCGTAAAATAACATAATAAAAATTGACTTTGTATACTAAATTGAATGAAGTACATCTGAGTTGTTGCTTCATCTGGAAGGGGTGTTTGGGGTCTTGGATGGTGAGGAGAGAAGAAGTAAAGGCAGATGTTGCATCTCCTGTGTTTGTATGGAAAGATGCTGCAGGAAAGAGTGGGGATGTTGGGGATGACTAAGGAGTGGACCAGGGTGTCACAGAGTGAATGGTCCCTACAGGATGCTGATAGGGGAGGGAGAGCGGCGCTGGGGGAAGATGTGTGTGGTGGTGGCACTATGTTGCAGCTGGAAGAATTGACAGAGGATTGAATATGGAGGTTGGTGGCTTAGATGGTGAGGACAAGGGGAGCCTTCTCATGTTCTGGGAGGGAGATGAAGGCCAGAGAGCAGAAGGGAGGGGGAGTTGGGCAAATTCATTCAAGGGCTCTGGGAACCACGGTGGGAGGGAATCCTCTATTGAGGGAACAGGAAGACATGTCAGAAGCCCTGGTATGGAAGGTTGCATCATCATAACAGATGCGACAGAGATAGACAAACTGGGAGAATGGAAGAGCATCTTTTCAGTGGGCAGGCTGTGAGGATGTGTAGTCAAGGTAGCGATGGGAGTCAATGAGCTTACAGTAAATATTAATTGATGGCCTATCCCCAGAAATAGAGATAGAGAAGTTGAGGAAGGCAAGAATTGGAGATGAACCATGTAAAGGTGAGAGAAGTATAGGAATTGGTAGCAGAATTGATGAAATTTTCCAGTTCAGTGCAAGGGCAGGAAGCGGCATCATTACAGTCATCACTGTACTAGAAAAAAGAAGCAAAGGAGGGGGCCTGTGTCGGACTGGTGAAAGGAAAGTTCTATATAAATATTGTTGTGAAGCTATGTCCCTTTACTTTTGAAAATATGATTTTTTAACTTTCAGCTGACTGAAATTTTGCAAATTGAACTGAGTCAGAGCAAACTGCTTAAAACTGCAAGGCCACATTCCAAGGTGAGGGTGAGAAACAAACAAATCACGCTCAAGGGAGTGTGAAGAGAGAGACATTTACTATAATCCAGACACCCATCGAAACTCGTGACTACCTGAGGAAGATACATTAAAAATGCAAAGTACTGGATATCGAAACAATGACTGCCACAGACAGATACACCCAAAATCTCTTGGAAATATACAATGGGTGAAATATTTGAAGGCAATGCTGTCCCGCCACCAGAGAGAGATTGAAAGTGACACAGAGGGTGTCAAGAAAGTCTTCAGCAGAGGAAGACGGCTGAGGGCTGCTCTTTCTCCCTTTCTCTCTTTTCGAATAAGCATGTTGCCCAGTTTGAGAAGCCAACTACACCAGAAACCCTTATCAGCAAACTAAGATCTTGTAATAATTGCAAAATCTTCTACATTTGGCTAGATTCAAGAAACCAGCTAACCTAAACTAGCCGTAGCATTTAAAATCCATATATATATATATATATGTATGTGTATATGGGCCCTAAGACTGCATGAGGGCCGAATCCTTGATGTCACATTTTTATTATGTTTCTCGGGTTTAGTGGTTAATAAATTTGCTCTCTCTTTGACTCAAGAAAATCTTGTTTGATTGGCCCCTTATGCTGACAGCTTGAATGCATTCTGATTTGGGAGAGGCATATCCTCACAAAGAAGAAACTTAGGCCAGGATTTTACGGCCTCTCCTGCCTGGTGGGCTGTTATGGTCCTGCCGAACTGAACAGAGATTTAAACGGCTCACCGCATCCACTGGGAGGAGACATGTCATGGCGATGCCATAAAATCCTGGCTTTAAACTTCTGTTGTGACCAACCGAGGAGGTTGACAAGAGGGCAGCCAGCTCACTCCTTCTCATATAACAAAACATATGCACAAAAAGGCAGACATAGTTGGCACCCATGCAGGCACCAATAGTAACGCAGAGATAAAAACAAAAAACTGTGGATGCTGGAACTCCAAAACAGAAACAGAATTACCTGGAAAAACTCAGCAGGTCTGGCAGCATCGGCGGTGAAGAACAAAGTTGACGTTTCGAGTCCTCATGACCCTTCAACAGAACTAAGTGAGAGGGGTGAAATTGGAAGAAATGAATGCAGTTTAGGGAGAAGTTGTTCAATGTGAGAACCAGCTCAGCCAGGTGGAAGGTGGTGGTGGGTGGTGACTGGTTGGGCCTCAGTTTCCTGCACTTTGGTTCTCACTTCTCCTCCCTCCCAGAACCATGATAGGGTTCCACTTGTCTTAAATGATCACAATTCCTATTACTGGCTTACTTGTGGTACTTCTTCCCTTCTCTTTAACCCAAGCCTATCGAGGCTCAATTATAGCTACTGCAACATTGCAACAGTGACTACACTTCAAAGTGTACTTCATTGGCTGTAAATTGCTTTGAGATGTCCGGTGATTGTGAAAGACGTTATATAAATGCAAATCTTTGTTATTTTTTTACTGACACGCCAGCTGATCTAGAAATGCAACATGTTACCAGGGACTTAACCTGTACTCTTTCTGCTCTACAAAGCCCAAATGCTTTACTGCCCCTAACAGGATCAATCACTGAGGGGGAGGTTGGCCTTTGTCATCCATCTGGGAAATAAGAATATGAGAAAAAGGAGCATAAGTATGCCATTTGACCCCTCAAGCCTGCACTGCCAGTCAATAAGATTATGGCTGAGATGATGTGGCCTTAACCTTTGGGGAGACAGTGGCTTAGTGGTATTGTTGTTGGACTAGTAATCCAGAGACTGAGGGTAAAACTTTAGGGACCAGAGTTTGAATTCAATAAAAATCTGGAATTAAAGGTCTTATGATGACCATGAAACCATTATTGATTGTTGTAAAAACCCATCTGGTTCACTAATGTCCTTTAGGAAAATCTGCTGTCCTTACCTGGCCTGGCCTACATCCCACAGGAATGTGGTTGACTCTTGAATGCCCTCTGAACTAGGGGGCAACTAAGGATGGGTACTAAATGCTGGCCAGGCCAGCGATACCCACATCCCATGAATGAATAAAAATAAACTTCACTTTCCTGCCTATTCCTCCATAACCCTTGACTCCCTTGTCAATCATAAATCTATCTAACTTAGCCTTGAATATATTCAATAACCCAACCTCTACTGCTCTCTGGGTGAGAGAATTCCAAATACTAATGGCGCTCTGACAGAAGATAATTTCTCCTCATCTCCATCTTAAATGGGAGCCTCCTTATTTCTGTGTCCTCTAATTCTAGATTGTCCACAAGGAGAAAAATGCTCCCAGCATCTACCCTGTCCAGCCCCCTCAGAATCTTACGTATTTCAATAAGATCACCTCTCATTTGTCTGAACGCCAATGAGTTTAGGCCCGACCTGCTCAACTTTCCTCATATGACAATCCCATCATCCCAGGAATCAGCTTAGTGAATCTTTTCTGAACTGCCACCAATGCAAGTATGCCCCTCCTGATAAGTAAGGTGATCAAAACTGCACCCAGTACACTTGGTGTGGTCCCAGTGATATCCTGAACAGTTGTAGCAAGACTTCTCTATTTTTATTCTCCATTGCCCTTGCAAGAAAGGCCAATGCCCTGTTTGCCTTCTTATTACTTGCTGTACCTGCATACTGATGTTTTTTGTGATTCATGAACAAGGACACCCAGCTCCTTCGATACTGTCCTGTTTTGTGGCCTCTCTCCATTAAATAATATTCCACTTTTCTGTTCTTCTTGCCAAAGTGGACAACCTCACATCTTCCCACATTATACTCCATCTGCCAAATTTTTGCCACTCACTTAAAATATCTACACCACTTTGCAGACTCTTTGTATCCTCCCCACAACTTGCTTTCCTACCTTTATTCATAGCGTCAGCATATCTAGCTAAAATGCACAGTCGGTCCCTTTATCCAAGTCATTACTATAGATCGTAAATAGTTGAGGTCCCAGCACCGACCCCGGTGACACCCCACTAGTTGCAATTTGCCAACCTGAAAATGACCCATTTATCCCGACTCCCTGTTACTCGTTGGTTAGCCAGTCCTCTATCCATGCTAATATATCATCCCAACACCATATCCTCTTATCTTGGATGGTTACTTTTTATGCAGCACCTTATCAAATGCCTTTTGGAAACCCAGCTACATTATGGGTGGCCTTCCCTTCAGCCTGCCGATGGTGGGCCACGTTTCCCACTATCGGTCGGCGGGGAGCTAATTGTAATACATTAGCATATCATTAAAAGGCCATCCCGCCAGGCTCTTGGGACCCCGCCAGTCCACATTGGCGGGAAAGCACGTCAACGTGTTTCACAACAGCACGCAGGCGGCCTGCACTTAGCGGCCTTTACTTTGGGTGAGCAGCAGCGTTCTCCACAGCTCGCCCGCTTGTTTACAGGCCTCAGGGCAGCTGGGGGCAGGGGAAATTGATGCCTGGGCCCCGCAGGTGACTGCTGAGGGGTGGGGGGGGTCAAGTACTGCCTGGTGCTGCATCCCGCACACAGGCAATCGAGGTGGGGGGCAGGGTAAGCGAGGGAAGTGGACACGCATTAGGGACAGCCGTCCTCTGAGTGGCAGGGACCTGGGAAGTCCTTGCCTCCAACTGCTGTGGATCAGAAAGTGCGATGCGCTCACCAGATTGTGATCTCAAGGCTACTCTAAAGCTAGATCCCAGGTGTCTGTCTCTGCATTGGTGGAGGCTGTGGGTGAGCGCTGTGATGGGACTTCAGGGAGGGTGCCTTTAGATTCCTCTTCAGAGGTTTCTTCAGAGCTGGATTGGAGGCCCTGGGTCATGGACTCTGTCGGCTGTTTGGTAGATGTGCCTGCGAAAGCAAGGGAGATAATTAGTGCATGACAGTGACCTGTGAAACAGGACACATCACTCACAGCATGGTTGTCTGATGGGTGTTGTGCTGTTGGATCCTCACTTGGTAGAACAGTGTCGACCTCACCATTAGCACAGGACCAGTCCCGGCAAGCGCCGGCCAGCTGGATGTCTTTATTTTCGAATTCTGTCAGAACTTTGATCTCCGGCATCCCTCCATCTGTCTGCAACCTTTCCTTCCTGTTGTGAGCCAGTTTGTCCTGCATGGATAGAGATGGGGAGAGTGTATCAGGATGCCTGCCAGGCCAAATGATAAGTGTGCCTGTCCTGTGTGGGTGGTAGCTGGTTCCATGGACAGGATGAGGACAATGAAGGTGTGGGTGAGGGAGTGAATGGGGATGTCCCTTGAACTGGCAGTGAGTGAGGGCCCTGTGGATGTGTGATGGGTTTGTGAGTGTGTGGGTTGGGAGTGATGAAAAGAGTGACTTACCCTGGCGGAACGGAGGAGATTTGCGGCACTGGGTGGCTGTCCTTCTCTGCAGGGTGTACGTGCTGACCACCGCTTCCATAAGACATAGGAGCAGAAATTAGGCCATTTGGCCCATCGAGTCTGCTCCACCATTCAATCATGGCTGATAGGTTTCTCAACCCCATTCTCCCGCCTTCTCCCTGTGACCTTTGATCCCCTTACCAATCAAGAACCTATCCTTCTCGGTCTTAAATACACTCAATGACCTGGCCTCCACAGCCTTCTGTGGCAAGGAGTTCCATAGATTCACCACTCTATGGCTAAAGAAGTTTCTCCTCATCTCTGTTCTAAAAGGTCTTCCCTTTACTCTGAGGCTGTGGCCTCGGGTCCTAGTCTCTCCTACTAATGGAAACATCTTCCCCACGTCCACCCTATCCAGGCCTTTCAGTATTCTGTAAGTTTCAATCAGATCCCCCCTCATCCTTCTAAACTCCATCGAGTATAGACCCAGAGTCCTCAAACGTTCCTCATATGTTAAGCCTTTCATTCCTGGGATCGTTCTCGTGAACCTCCTGTCAACTGCCACTG
Organism: Carcharodon carcharias; assembly: GCF_017639515.1. NCBI lineage: Eukaryota > Metazoa > Chordata > Chondrichthyes > Lamniformes > Lamnidae > Carcharodon > Carcharodon carcharias. The sequence goes on along the minus strand of NC_054482.1, from coordinate 113,073,655 downwards.
TCTCCCAAGTCGGGTTGGTGACTTTTCTGCCCACCCTGCAACCAGAGTGGGGGTAGAGCACATCCCGGCGGGCCCCCATGGCATCCAGCAGTCGCTCGAGGGGCCCGTTGTTGAAGTGGGGGGTGGGGGGTGTGCTGCAGTCTTTTTGCCTTTGCTGGCCATATCTCCCAAGCAGTCATGGTGAGCTTGGTGGCGATGAGCACTTTGCCGGTGGCTACCTTTTAAAGATGGCGGCCGGCGTGATGCAACAGCGGGGGTGATGGCGAGCGGGTGAATGAGAGCCCGCCCGCCATGGAAATGGCGTGTTTCGCGGGAGTGAATATATCATGAAGCGGGCTGGGGAACATAAGGCGTGAAAACCTGCCATTTTCATCGCCTGTTGGGACTCCATTTTACCCGCCCGCTACTGCACTAGGTGCAATTCTGCCCTATGTGTACAGGTTCCGCTTTATCCAGCCTATTTGTTACATCCTCAATGAGCTTTGTTAAATTTGTCAAACACAATTTCCCTTTCACAAAACTATCTTGACCTTGCCTGACAATATGATTTTATAAATTTCCTGCTGCTACCTCTTTAATAATAGCTTCTAGTATTTTCCTAATGACAGACATTGGGCTAACTGACCTATAGCTTCCTGCTTCTCGTCTCCCTGCTTTCTTGAATAGTGGTGCTACATCTGTGGTTTTCCAATCAGCTGGGATGCTTCCAGAATCTAGGGAATTTTGGAAGATTACAACCAATGTATCCGATAACTCTGCAGCCACTTCCTTTAAGACCCTTAGATGCCGACCATCAGGCCCAGGAGACTTGCCAGCCTTAAGTCCCTTTAGTAATCCCATTACTTTTTCTCTAGTGATAGTTATTGTTCAAAGTTCCTCCCTTCTTTTTGTCTCTTGATTTTCTATTCTCTTGGGATGCTTTTTGTGTCTTCCACTGTAAAGACAGGTACAAAACTTGTTCAAAGTCTCTCCCATTTCCTTGTTTCCCATTATTAATTCCCCAGTCTCACCCTCTTAAGGGACCAATGCTTGCTTTAGCTACTTTATTCCTTTTTATAATGTTTAGAAGCTTTTAATGTCCGTTTTTATATTACTTGCTAGTTTTCTCTTGCACTCCAATTCCTCCCTCTTTATTACTTTAGAATTTATTGAATATTGTATAGAATATTATGTTGCTGAGAAAAGAGACAGGCTGTCGAAGCTTTTCATCTTGCACTCATCAGGACAGATTCACAAGAATACCAAATCTCAAGGGGAATAACAATTTACATTGTATGAGAAGACGGTACTGATGGTTGGTAGGTAGACTGATTGGTAGAGGCGTCATCATGGAGAATGCACCAGGAAACAGTTAACTGTCAAGATTTTATGTAAATTCAAACTAGGCAGGTCAACTGTGATTGGTCAAGGCATTGCCATGGGAAATGAATCAAAGAATGGCTATCCCCCAAGCTTTAGTTTAGTAGAAAATGGCACAATGCGTGGACATGTTCTTCCTGTTTGCAAAGGACAGGGCCCTGTGTGTGACGATGTGTAACTTCTAGCATGCATAAGTGAACCACATATGAGCCTGACAGATAATCTTACATTGGTTGTCAATGTAAATCTTAGCACAATCAGGATTGTTTAGCAAGTGCTGTCCAATAGCAGAATCACATCTAATGTTGGACACTATGTTTTGAGTTTTGCAAGCATGGGGTGGCTGGGTACAGTCAGTACTTTGTCTGTTACGAACAGAGAAAGGACACGCTGCTTGATATGATCCCCAAGTTGTTGGGGCTTACAACCTAGATACCTAGTGTTACTAACAATAAGAGGTTGTGGTGGAAGAATTAATCCAGGCTGGTCGCTTGGTTAAAGCTGGTTTATTTCCAAGACAACCCCTCAGTGCGACTAACTTCCTAGTGGCTTCCACACAAAGTGTTCCAGCTGTACCTTTTTATTCCATTTAGATGGGATAATTAATGCCCATCACCTGTTTGACTAGCAATTGGTTTTAACAAGTTGATTGCCATACTAACACCAAGCATCATCCTGGCACTGGAATTCATACACCACATTATTCATTTGTGTGATAGGGCAGAACATCTTTTTGGATTGACGCCAGCATCCTGTTAGTGGAGAATACCACTCGTGTTGCTACAGCACAGTAGCAGCGTGAAACAGCTAGCTTCACCTGCTGCTCAATTTTTTGAGACGCCTTACCCTACCAGGGTAATCCGAGGTAGACTGGGCACTTCTCAGGGCCGAAAATGGTGGCTTTAGTTCTGTTCATGAATTTGTCTGATACACCGTGAGCCATGGTCTGATCAGGGTAGCCATTATCCCGCAGGATAGTTTTGATGTGCCCTATTTCAGCATCAAGCTTGCATAGTGAGCAAATGGCTTGGGGCTTATTTATGAGGTTACTGATGAGGCCAAATTTTATTGTGTGGAAATGTAGGAATCCCAATTGGTGTTGCCATGGGATCCCCTGTAGGCCCAGCTCTCACCAACATTTTTGTCGGTTTCCAAGTTAAATGCGCCTACGATAGAATGATCCCCAACCTCCTACCCCTTGCATATTTCTGATGTATTTTCTACAATTGAATCTGCAGCTGCATGTAAGAATTTCCTTAAGCCCCTTAATGGGTTCCATCCTGTGCTCAAATTCACCTTGGAGCAGTCAAATCAGCTCCCTTTCCTTGCCGTGCTAATTGAGAAAACTGCCAGTGGGTTCTCTACTACTGTCTACCGCAAGCCCACTTTCACTGGTCAACAATAGGTGCCAATTTTCATTCATTTGTAACTGCAGAAATGGCTTAACAGTAAAAACATCCAAAAATATACCAAGGAATAGTTTAGAAATAGGATTCCGGCTTAAGAAAGAATGGAACAAAAATCTCATCATGGAAACATAGAAAGTTGCAGCACAGGAAGAAAGCCATTTGGCCGATTATGTCTGTGTTGGCCCTTTGAAAGAACAGTCCAATTTAATCCCACACACAAGCTTCTCTCCCCATAACCTTGAAAATTAGCCATCTTCGAGTGCATGCCCAATTACCTTTTGTATGTTCCTATGGAATATGATTCCACCACTCTTTCAGCTAATGCATTCCAGATCCTAGCAACCCTGTGTGATAAGCAGTAGGTGTTAGCTTGATTTACTAATCTTCTTCAGACTACAAGTTTACAGTAATTTTTTTGATAAAAATTGAGGAACCACTGATGTGGTGTTTGTAGTCAGACAGTTCTAAGAGAAATGCCAAGAACGGCACATAGTCCTCCACACCATGTTTGTTGACCTGAGCAAGGCCTTTGAAACAGTCAGCCACTCAGGCCTTTGGAAGGGAATGGAGAAATTCGGTTGCCCTGAGAAATTCATCCCAGTGATTCGACCGTCCCATGACGACATGTTTTCCCGTGTCCGGGATAATGGTGAGTTGGTGCCATTTATCTGTTAAATCTGTTTATTTAACTGGAGGATGGCTGTATAATTCTGAGATGCAGAGGGATCTAGGTGTTCTGGTACATGAGCCACAAAAAGTTAGTACGCAGGTGCAGCAAGTAATTAAGAAGACTAATGGATTGCTACCCTTCATTAAGAAAGGAATTGAACATAAAAGTAAGGATGTTATGCTTCAGATATTCAGGGCATTGGTGAGACAGCACCTCAAATACTGTGCGCAATTTTGGTCACTTTATTTAAGGAAGGATGTAAATGCATTGGAGGCGGTTCAAAGGAGGTTTACTAGATTGGTACCTGGAACGAATGGGTTGTCTTATGAGGAAAGGTTGGACAGACTGGACTTATTTCCACTGGAGTTTAGAAAAGTGAGGGGAGATTTCATTGAAGTATACAAGATCCTGAACGGCCTTGATAAGGTGGACATCAAAAGGATGTTTCCTCTTGTAGGTGTGTCCAGAATTAGGGGGCACTGTTTTAAAATTGGGATCACCCTTTTAAGACAGAGATGAGGAGAAATTTTTTCTCTCAGAGGATTGTGTGACTTTGAAACTCTCGGGGTCTGAAGGTGGTGGAAGCGGGGTCACTGAATATTTTTAAGGCAGAGTTGGATAGATAGATTCTTGTTAGGCAAGGGAATGAAAGATTATTGGGGTTAGATGGGAATGTGGAATTTGAAACACAAGAAGATCAGCCATGATCTTATTGAATGGTGGAGCAGGCTCGAGGGGCCGAATGGTCTACTCCTGTTCCTATTTCTTATGTTCTTATGTTCAAATATATTACATTCTTCCATGGATTAAGTCTGTTCTCCCTTCGGCTTCCCACCCCTCAGCCCACATATTCACTTTTTGATGTAAAGGATTCTCTGATTTATCTGCAGATTAACATACAAGTTCTTGGACTGGTGGCGGTTATCAGATTCCAGACATAATGGGTGTGATCTGTTCCAGGGCATCACCTGCAAACATGGCCAAATAAATTCTAATAATTTAGGGCTAAACGTGCCTGCGCTTTGTTAATTGCCTCTGCCAAGCTTCTTGCCAAGTCTCTGCTCTCTCTCTCTAGAAAAATATTGACTTCTTTCTTAGGGCCCATTTACATTGCCCATCAATGGCCTTCCTGGTAACTTAATCCACACCTTTATTACTGTAGATGAAAGGCTCGACCTGATTTCCTGTCAACACCACGGCCATGAATTGCTTAGAAATGGAATTAAATAAGGCTCATTACTGTAGGAAATCAATAGCTGCCAAGAATCATGCAGACGCCTGCCAAGAGCTCAATTACATTTCTTCAGTGACATCTAGATTTATGTCTGAGAGCTGTCGTAATCAAACCAGAACAGCCACTGCCCTATAACAGACATTTAGACTGGAACCAGGAGGCAGTCTTCTCCTTGAATTAAGCAACGTTTCAATACTAAAAGCAAGATTTGCATTCTTACAGCGCCTTTCAGGACCAGCGGACACCTCAAGCTGCTTTACAGCGGCTTAAGTACTTTTGAAGTGTCGTCACTGTAATAACGTAGGAAAGTATCAATGATCAGGTTTTGTTTAGTTCCAAGAGGTAACAGTTGGAGACTTTAGTTCAAATTCTAATTGGGAATCAGAAAATCCTTACAATTAAGAATGTAAGCAAACTGTGTGGGATTGAGGACAGGGCATTTGGAATGCTGTAGGTGCAATTTTATCTGTTCAAATATATCACTTTCTTCCAAGGATTAATTCAATTCTTCCCTTGGCTTCACACCCTCACCCACGTTCATTTTTTTTGTATAGAGGATTCTCTGATTCTGTTTTAGTCAATTGTCTCTTATGACCAAAAAAAATCCCTTTCTTGCTCACCTCATTATCTCCTCCAGACCAGAGGTACGACTCTTCATTGTTATAAGTGCTTTGCGTTTGTACGATACAATAACCCGTTAGAACACTCACTGTTATCTGGTACACACACGAGCATGCCGTCACGGGACTGTCAAACCACTGTGATGAATTTCTCAGGGCAGCCGAATTTCTCCATTCCCTTCCAAAGGTCCTCACGCTGACTGTGTCAAAGGCCACGCTCAGGTCAACAAACATGGTGTGGAGGTCCACGTTCTGCTTTTCACATTTCGCCTGGAGCTGTCTAACAGCGAGCCCCATGTTAGTGGTTCCTCGGCCTTTCCTGAAACTGCACCGACTCCCTGTAAGCAGATCCTGGTTGCGATTCTGATGATGATTTTGTCGGCGATGGAGGGGGGTGAGATTCCTCTGTGGTTGTCCTCTTCAGCATGTTTTCTCCACTAGGCTCTCCAATGCCTTCCATCATGGTGATCCTGTCACTGGAATCAGATATTGCATAAATGGGAAGTTGCCCAAGGTCTCCAAAGACATACTTCACGGTTGCTGATGGCTGTACACTAGCTGCAGGCCAGAGCTGAACATGCAACATAGCATGGACTTGTTCTCCAATATGTGCAACAATTTCACCTTTATGGTCAGCATGAAGGAAACTGAAGTTACAAACCAGCTGTTGTAATATGGGTTCTTTAGATGTTTCAATGATGAGATCTTGAGACTCGTATATTTAAACATGAACTCTTTATTGTTAATCTTTAACTATTTACAGATCCCAGGTTACTGTCATACATCGTGCTCCATGCATGTTGCTTCCTGAATGTTCTCCCTAGACTGTTCTCCCTGAGTCTATTACTATGTGACTCTATATAACATACCATCGGCGGTGCTGGTCTCCAGTCCCATGTTAACCCTTGGTCTGCTGAACACCTTTACATTACAATGGCATGCAGGCACATCATACAACACCAGCCTGCTCCAGGAAAGCCTTATTTCAAGCCCAAGCTTTCAGTCCGTGACCAGAATTTGTTAGTGATGAATAAGTTCACTGATTTCGGTGACACGCTATCTCTTGAGCTGTCTATATTGACAATGTGGCTCATACAAGAATTGCCAAAGCAAGTTAATCTTTGGCAGACCTTGAACATCACTCTGGGAATGAAGAGGAGTAGGTCTGCCTACTAAACTGGAAGTCAATAGAGGAATAGCCCTACCTGTTGTGGTACACCTTTAAGTAGGTGTGACTATATTTTATGTACATCACCAGATAGGAAATGATGTAAGGTATTATGTGATTGACATTCTGCAGTGTGTAGTCATCCAATTAAGATTTGTTATCAAGAGCTCCCTAAGGTTGCGACTTAATCTTCATGAATAAAGGATCCAAATTGGAGTTTACCATTCCCATTTGAGTGGTTGGTGCATTTGTGTTCATAAGTTAATAAAAGAAAACACAGCACTGCCCACTCCGGTCTATCCTGTGAGACTTGGACTGTGTACCAGGGTCGTGCCAAGAAGCTCAGCACTTTCACTTGAGCTGCCTTTGGCAGCCTCTGAAGATCAGATGGCAGGAAAAAAAATACCAGACACTGGGGCGCTCACCCGAGCTGGCATGCCAAGCATCCACACCATATTGAGACTTACAACTGAAGTTGGCCTGGTCATGTAGCTGGAATAGCTGGCACTCGCTTACCAAAGCACATTTCCCCTGGAGACCTTGACTATGACATGTGCTCTCATGGTGGTCAAAGGAAGCGCTACAAGGACAATTCATTTAGGAGTTTTGACCTCGATTTCGAGTCCTGAGAGAAACTCACCCAGGATCGCTGCACCTGGTGCAACCAAATAAAAAAAGGGTGCAGCCTCCTTCAAAAACAAGCACAAAGCAGGGCAGAGAGAAATCACAAGGAGAAGAAAGCCCAAGCCAGCAATTCACCCAAAACTCAACTCATCTGTGGTATGCTGTCCCATTTGCAGCAGAATCTTCTGGGTGCAAATCGGCCTTAGCAGTCACTTACGTACCCACTGGAACCTTACTGAACACCCAGGTGAAGGCCGAACAAGGTCAAGAATCCATAGTCGAGTTTCCTGTAAACAAACAGTTGTTGATAAGATGTAAAAGACGCCCTTAAAATTAAAACCATTTGTAAATTGAAGAATGGAAGATACATCGTAGTCCTATTTTATTTTATGCAGAGAAAGTTGCTCCGGTATTCACAATCACAGCATATCTTGCCTAAGCCATTATCCCTCTCACAGCACATCTGCTGACCTTATAATGAAACCCGAAGGATTGTAACAGATGTTCAGGAGCCAGATGGGTTTTTATGACCATCAACAGTCGTTTCATGGCCACCATTAGACTTTTAATTCCAGGTTTTTATCGAATTCGAATTTCGCTGTCTGCCCTGGTAGCCAAAGTGCTTGAGCTTCTTGTCCCAACCCGAGGACACAGTCCAAGTCTCTCAGGCGTAGAGCAGAGTGGGCAGTGTTGTGTTTCCTTTTCGGACTTATAAACACAGATGCACTCAACCACTCAAATGGGATTGATAAACTCCAGTGTGGGCTCTTAATTCAGGAACAAGATTTAGAAACTCAATCAACTTATCAGCACAACTGAAGGCAGTATCATTGAACAGACAGTAAATCTGGAAGGAACATATATCATAATTAAAATTCATCAACACAAATAATTATTTTTTTCAAAAATCACTTCATAGGAAAGTTTTCTGTATTTTTAATACATCCTGTTACTTTAGCTATCAGAATGGTGTAGTGGTATTGTCACTGGACTATAATCCATACAACCCTCGGTAATGCTCTGGGGACCTGAGGTTCAAATCCTGCCATGGCAGATGGTGAAATTTGAATTTAATTAAAAATATGGAATTAAAAGTCTAATGATGATCATGAAACTATTGCTGATTGTTGTAAAAACTGATCTGATTCATGAATGTCTTTTAGGGAAGGAAATCTGCTGTCTTTACCTGGTCTGGCTACACGTGATTCCAGATCCACAGCAATGCCTGCATTGTTCTAAATATCCTCTGAATGAGGGAAGGGCAATAAATGCTGGCCTAAGCAGCCATGCCCACATAAATGATTTTTAAAAAAATTCTTCAATGATAAGTATACCTTCATAACAGAGAATTTCAGTGCGCTTAAACTGGGGTGCAGTTTCTCCAGTATCATCATGTAACTTCATAAAATAAATACTTCCTCGATCTATAAATCTATTTCTTTAAAAAAACTTCCTTCTGCATGCACTCCATTATAAATACCTGAATTAACGTTCATAATGGAAACTATCTATGTAAACATGTCACATTGTAATTACATCCTTTCACCAGTAATGGTGTTGTAGCACCTCTTTTCACCTCCCATTTCCTGCAAAGAAACTCTAGTTCCCAAATTTCTATAAGTTTTTTTCTATTTAATGATAAGTAATAATGGTAAAACAAAGACCTATAAGTTACTTGATGAAGTAACGGAGAAGGTTGATGAAGGTGGTATGGTTGATACGCATATGGGCTTTCAAAAGGCGTTTGATAAAGCACTACATAACAGACAAAATTTAAATCTGTGAGATTAAAGGGATGGTGACAGCATGGATACAAAATTGGCAAAGGGACTTAAAGCAGGGATTATTGGTGAATAATAAGTTTTTGAAACCGGAGAGAAGTGTGCAGTATTGTCGCTGCTAGATGCTTGGGACAACTGCCCTTGGGTATATAAGACGTCGGGTGGGATTTTCCAGCCCCGCCCACCACGAGGTCACCTGGTCCTGCTGAAAGTCCATGTACCTTTAGCTGGGTTGCTGAATCCCCTGTGACGGGTCCCACCATGATGGGGCCAGAAAATCCCGGCCATCGTTTCAAAGTTTGCGGGTGATACAAGACTCGCAAATATCATATAAAATGGGGAGAATAGTTGCAGATTTCAGGAGGGAAGACTGGTGAAATGGGCAGACACATGGCAGTTTATATTTAACTCAGCGATGTGTGAAGTGACGCATTTTAGCAGGAAGAATGATGAGAGGCTACATAAATTAAATAGTGCTGTTCTAACAGAGGTACAGGAAGAGAGAGAACGGGGGCCATTTGCACATAAATCTTTGAAGATTGCAGAACCGGTTGACATGGCTGTTTGAGAAAACATACAGAGGTGTAAAGTACGAAAGAACATTACGCTAAATCTTCGTAAAGTACTGGATTGGCCTCGCGTGGAGTCTTGTGACCAATACCACCATTTAAGAAGGATGTGGGGGCCTTAGATAGAACGCAGGGAAGGTTTACTAGGATGGCATTCAAGATGTGGGACTTCAGTCAGGTGGAGAGACAAGAGAAGCTGGATCTTTCACCTGACAGCAGAGATTAAGGGGGAATTTAATACAGCTGATCAAAATCTTGAAGTGTTGATAGAGTAAATTTGAGAACAGTTTTGTCCCACACTTGCAAACCACACAAACATAAAATGTGCCAAACACTCTTGAGATTTGATTCTACTCAATCTATTGATCACTCCGGTTTCCAAACCATTAAATCTGAAACTGCCAACGCTTCAGTATATGACTAAGAACCATCCATAAATGCATCCAAATAAATCTTACAGTTTTGTGGAAAGAGTAGGGAAATTGCAATGCAGTGAAGGTGAAAGGGTGATTCAAAATCATGAAGGTTTTTTTTTTAATTCATTCATGGGATGTGGGCATCACTGGCCAGGCCAGGATTTATTACCCGTCCCTAATTTTCCTTGAACTGAGTGGCTTGCTCGGCCATTTCAGAGGGCATTTAAGAGTCAACGACATTTCTGTAGGCCAGCAGGTTTCCTTTCCTAAAGGGTCATTAGTGAACCAGATTTTTTTCTTTTTTACAAACCATCAGGTTTATCATTAGACTTTTAATTCCAGGTTTTTTTTTATTGGATGCAAATTCTACCATCTTCTGTGGTGGGATTCAAACCCAGGTCCCCAGAGCATTACCCTGCGTGTCTGGAATACTGGTCCAGTGACAATAACACTACACCACCACCTAGTGACAGAAAAGTCAGTAACCAGAGGATACAGACTGCAGGGCAGGGTGGTGGGAATGATTAGTAAGTTCTCTTAAAGAGGCCGGGATTGTTTTTTTTAAATTAATTCATGGGGTGTGGGCATCACTGGCTAGGCCAGCATTTGTTGCCTGTCCCTAATTGCCCTTGAACTGAGTGGCTTGCTAGGCCATTTCAGAGGGTAGTTAAGAGTCAACCACATTACTGTGGGTCTGTAGTCACATGTAGACCAGACCAGGTAAGGGCAGCAGATTTCCTTCCCTAAAGGGACTTAAGTGAACTGGATGGGTTTTTACAACAGTCAGTGTTAGTTTCATGCTCACCATTAGTGACACTAGCTTTACATTCTAGATTTATCAATTGAATTTAATTCTACCAGCTGCAATGGGGCTTGAACACACATTCCAAGGCTTTAGGCTGGGCCTCTAGATTACAAATACAATGAAATTACCACTACACTCCCACCTCCCCATGCCATTGTAGGATAGGCCAAATGGTCTCCTTCTCTGCTGCGTCATTCAAGGTAGTAAGAACAAAGGGTATGACTTTAAATCAGAGATTGATTTATATCCGCATGCCCTGGTCCAATTTATTTCCCTGTCCTCTTGCTCTGCTTCACCTGAAGACTGCACTTGGGCCTGGATTTTTGTTCCTAAGGTGGGAGCGCAGAGCCGGGGAAAACCTTGGATGGTCTCATTTTCGTTCTGGGGGGTTGGGGAGGGTTAACAGGAGTCGAGCCCAGCCCATAAACAATGTGGAGGCAGCCACAGAAATTGCCAGGTGCGGAGGCGGGCTGTGTGAAAGATAGGCCTTGGCGCTTCGGGGATTGTAAGAAAAAGAATAAAATAGAAAACAGGCCCCTAGCCCTCACCCCTCACACCCCTCACCCACCACATACTCCCCATGTCCCATCCATCTCATGACCCCCACTCACCTTCCATGGCACCTCATATACCTTCCATGACAGCTCTATGCCCCTCTACCCACACCATGACCATTTCTGGCCCAATATGCCAACTCAGTGCCAACTCATGCCCTCCCACTCACCACCCTTTGCCATTAGACTCTCCATGCCAGCTCACCCATTACCCGCCATGGGAAGACCTCAGAACCCATGCTGAGGTGAAATAAAACAAAGTTTTAAGTGTCTATTGATGCGTTCACTATTTTTAAAAAAAACTAATTCATAAAAACCCATTCAATACACTTAAATTTCTTTAACTACTTAATCCTCTATAGAAGCAAACATTTCATTTGAATAATTAATCCCTTATAGAAACAAGCATTTGTGTTCAGAGCCACACATCAAAGATGTTATAACCACTTGGAGCTGACAATCAAACTGTGAACAGGCAGGCAGCCCACTGTAATAATGATAGGTTGTGAAATCAGTCATACAGCATAAATCCAACAATTTATAACCCTTAGGCTTATGTCAATAGACAGACCGAAATAGCAAACACTATTTTTTTAAAAACTGCAGGCTTTTCTTAAAATTTGAAGTGCAGGAAAATTAAATGCCTTGACAGCTTAACAGTTCCAATGAGTTCATCCACTTTAGCCGCACATTCATGTCTAATTTTAACAACACCAAAGGCATTTGACTTCTCCCAAAGGGCACCTTACTGCTCGCAAAGAGCATCTTACCAATCCCAAAGATGTTCCTGAAAATATCCAAAAGGGTACACCACCTCTCTAAAGGGGTACTTAGCTTTCCAAATAACTCTGGTAATTTTAGATCTTCTCCTGAAAGGTGTAAAACCCACAGTGTGCGATTTGGACATCCCATGAATGAAAATTAGATCTGTTTGAAGTCAACTGCACTTGTGCATTTCATGGGAGATGTTGGCATAGTGATAATATCGCTGGACTAGTAATCCAGATGCCAAAGCTAATACTATGGAGGCATTGGTTCAAATCCCACCTTGGCAGCTGGATTTGAGCCTATGTCCCTGGTGAATTAACCTGGGTTTCTGAACTACCACTATGCTACCATCTTCTTCACTGCTGACAGACACCAGAACTTCTCTCTTCTGCAAACCTTGGGACAACTGCACCACGCCACACCCTGCACTTTTGCCAAACACCTGCCACCTTCTCCATCAGATAGTGCAGATAACAGTACTTACTGGATCCTGGGCTAGCATGGACATGGCAGACCGAATGGCTTCCTTCTGTGCTGCAATCATTCCATGATTAATGAAATTACCTTTGTACCTGCTAAGATCAGTAGTTATAGCCACACGTGCGCTGAAGGTGTAATACATGTAAGGTTCTGCAAAATGCAACAGCACTTTCAGGAATCAAGTTGAAAAGTGGGTTCTCCACTTTGTGATGCCAGCACAGGTTTATTTCTGTAGCTGTGATGTGAGGGGGAGAATTTCACCTGCCTAGCTATAAGTGGGTAAAGATAACAGGTTTTCTAATTTCCCAAGAAATAACCAAAACATTGGTTAATACGCCACTTGCTTGCAAATTTCCTCCTAAATCCCTTCTGCATCAATGTGCACACATCCCTCAATCCTATTGCCCTTTCTTAGTGAGAAAATAAACTGGGACTCACTTATGCAACGTTCTGAAGGGTAAGCTAGTTTTTTTTTACAGTAAATATCTGGACTAATTTGAAAGAATGCATGGTTTCTCTTCTACTTATGACATTTTAAAACGACAGAACATTTGAACTGAAAACGACTGCTGGGTTTACCTTTGAGTTCCAGGGGAGGGCCAATCAGATATGTTCTGAGTAACTTAATCCTTATTAATTTATTGCTGGTGCAGCAGTAGGGCTGAAGTACTTGGGGTGGAATCATCCCAGATTTACACAAAGTGCGCTAGCAGGCCAGAAAAGGGGTGTTTTACCCACCAGCGACAATGGCGGCTTTACACATTGTATCGTCCCATTCCTGGCGCGTCCAGCCTCATTAATATAGCATTCCCAGGTTACGTGCATGATCTCTGGTGGGCGGCTTCCAATATGTCCGAACCTGCTATCACCTCAGGTCGTAATCCGGGCGCCAGGTTTAAAGGGGGACCCTGCACAGAGCTAGCTCTCTCTAATCCATCGGAAGCTGCCGCAAAGTCATAGCTACTGAAGGGACGAAATATGCTGCCCCCAAATTTAGCGGTGCCTCCCTCGGGCGCATACTGGACCCAGTGGAGGCCAGGCGTGAAGTCCTCTACCCCCGCTCTGGGTGAAGGCCAGGAAGCAAGGTCACCAACCCAGCATGGGAGGCAATGGCAGCAGTGGTCAGCACCAAAGCCCTGCAAAAGAGGACAGCCATCCACCTCCGAAAGAGTATGAATGATCTCCTCTGTCCCACCAGGGTAATTCACTCTTCTCATCACTATCAACTCACACACTCACAAACCCATCACACATCCACGGGGATCTCACTCACTGCCAGCTCAAGGGACATCACCATTCACTCTCTCACGCATACCTTCATCTGCCCTGCAGTTTGTGTCCTCATCCCACCCATGGCACCACCCAGCACCCACACACACATGTCAGGCGCCCTGATTACACTCTCCCCATCTGTATTCATGCAGGACAAGCTGGCACACAACTGTAGGGAGAGATGGCTGGCTGGTGGAGGAATGCCCAACATCAAGGTCCTCGCAGACTTGGAAGACAGAGTCATCCAGCTGGCTGGTGATGATCTAGACCATTCCTGTGCTGATGGTGAGGTCAGCGGTGCTCAACCAAGTGAGAATCCATCAGACAGCCATGTTGTGAGAGAGTTCCCTTGTTCCGCAGCCCCCTGCTGTGCACTAAGTGTCTCTCCTTCTTTCTCAGGCACATCTGGGAAGCAGCCGAGGGGTCCATGAGCCAGGCCCTCGACTCAAGCCCCAAAGTCATTTTGGAAGAAGAATCTGATGACACCCTAATTGAAGACCTGTCACAGCGCTCACCCACACCCTCCACCAGCGCAGAGATACACACCTCGGTGGGACCCAGCTTTAGAGTAGCCTCGGGGTCACAATCTGGTGAGCACATCGCACCGTCTGATCCGCAGCAGGTGGAGGCGGGGACTTCACAGGTTTCCGGCTGTTGGAGGCCAGAAATCTGCTGAGTCTAAGTCAGATGAGGAGCCTCTGGACTCGGTCATGTCACAGTTGCTGGAGCTGCAAAGGCAAGCTCGGGAACATCAGGAAGGGATGTCCACTGCACTCCTCAGATTGCAAGGCACGATGGAGGAGTCCGTCCGCCTTCAGTCTGAGGTGCCTACGAGCGACGGCTCGCTGTGGATCTTCAGCTGTGTGCGCAACAGGCCCTGCCGCCTCTTCATCCTGAGGGAGGCGCTCCTCCCTTTGCCGAGCCAGGTCCCCCCACCGCTCACTTCCTCTTCTCTGGTTCCTGTGAGCCATGAGGGAGGCCACTAAATCACCAGGCCCCATGATCCTGATGGATCCTCCTGCAGGATGTAAGAGAGAGAGATGTGTGGGTTAGCATTGGTGCCCTATGAAAACCCCTTCACACCTGCCGAAGAGTGCTGGCCACCATATGGATGATCAGCGTGTAGTGCGCTCTTTGGCTGTCTGAAACCCCACCCACCTCTGCCCCACTCCACTTGACCGATTGCCCATTGGACTGCATGCTGTGCTCCCAGCTCAGGCGCTGGCATTGTCCTAACCAAAATAAAAGCAAAAAACTGCGGATGCTGGAAATCCAAAACAAAAACAAAAATAAAAATACCTGGAAAAACTCAGCAGGTCTGACAGCATCTACGGAGATGAACACAGTTAACGTTTCAAGTCCGTATGACCCTTCATCAGAACAAAGGAAAAATAGAAGAGAGGTGAAATATAAACTGGTTTAAGTGGGGGGGAGGTGGTAGAGCTGGATAGCTGGCCAGTGATAGGTGGAGATTGCCAAAAGATGTCATAGACAAAAGGACAAAGAGATGTTGACGGTGGTGATATTATCTAAGGAATGTGCTAATAGGTGACATTAAGGGTAGAAAGCAGGACGAGCAAGGTACATATAGACCTAGTGGGGGTGGGGTGGGGGGGAAGGTACAGATAGCCCTAGTGGGGGTGGGGTGGGGGGAAGAATTCGAAATAGGCTAAAAGGTAGAGATAAAACAATGGATGGAAATACATTTAAAAATAATGGAAATAGGTGGGAAAAGAAAAATCTATATAATTTATTGGAAAAAAGGGGGATCAGAACGGGGTGGGGATGGCGGAGGGAGTTCATGATCTAAAATTGTTGAACTCAATATTCAGTCCGGAAGGCTGTAAAGTGCCTAGTCGGAAGATGAGGTGCTGTTCCTCCAGTTTGCGTTGGGCTTCACTGGAACAATGCAGCAAGCCAAGGACGAACATGTGGGGATGAGAGCAGGGTGGAATGTTGAAATGGCAAGCGACAGGGAGGTTTGGGTAATGCTTGCGGACAGACCAAAAGTGTTCCGCAAAGCGGTCACCCAGTCTGCGTTTGGTCTCTCCAATGTAGAGGAAACCGCCTTGGGAGCAGCGAATGCAGTAGAATAAATTGAGGGAAGGGCAAGTGAAATGCTGCTTCACTTGAAAGGAGTGTTTGGGCCCTTGGACAGTGAGGAGAGGGGAAGTAAAGGGGCAGGTGTTACACCTTCTGCGGTTGCATGGGAAGGTGCTGTGGGAGGGGGTTGAGGTGTAGGGGGTGATAGAGGAGTGGACCAGGGTGTCCCGGAGGGAACGATCCCTGCGGAATGCCGCTGGGGGGTGAAGGCATGGCTGTACTGTTAACCTGAACCATGGGGGAGACTGGTCCAAACTGGAATAAAGGCACATCAAGGGGCTGGGAGCACTTCCACCAGTGACTGCACCAGGACCACCTTTCGTACAACTTGCCCAGTCGGCCAATTGCCCTGCTACCCCCCTAAAATACACACTAATCTGCAGTCTGCGCCCGAGGGGTGAAATGTTCTGTCGCATTTGATGGCACTTTTATGCTTTTGCGTTGTTTGACTGGGCAGAAAAGCTTCAGAGACCCAACTCCAGGCATCTCAACGGAGCTCCAGCTGAACGGTCTCAGCTGCAGAAGAATGCTCACTTCTGACAAACCTTTCCAAGTGCGTGGCCGCTTCCCTCCCCCTCCCCCCTCCACTATCCCCCCCGGCATGTGCTTGTGTACTTCCTTCAGTCTGTGTTGCCTTGAACCCCACCCCCACCTCCCCCACCAACCCCTGCCTGACCCGCACTGGAGCCCTTACCCCGGCACCACACTGAAAGTCAGCCAGGAAAAAGCAACTTGCCTGTGCGCCACCCCCCCCCCCCACAACCCCCCAAAAATGGGCAGTGCCTCTTCCTTGATGCCCTCCAGGTGGCGCCCACGCGCGCTGCTGAAGGTTGTGTGCGCTCATCTCCGAGTTCCCTCGAGATTCAGCTCGCCAGGTGCAAGTTGCTTATGTACAGTTGTGAAATGCTTCGGAGAGCGATCAGGCCGATGTGCCCAGATGATCCAGCGTGAGGCGATGATTCCGGCGAGCAGGGCTTATACTTAGACGCACATGAATTAAAATGACATTCCCGACATGCAGCAGCGGGAATCGTGACCCACCAGTGATGGGTGGAGCGGACGATCACAAACTGACTTCACGACAGCATAAAACCAATCTTTGGCCTTCTCGCCAAATTCCACCCCCCCACCCCCCCCCACCCCAACTCAACCTGCCAATGATACCCAACGCCAACCGAGGAGCCTTAGTTTTAATGCTCCTGAACTGGGAAGGAAGGGTATTATTCAGCCGGGCTCCAACCTCTGGTGGAAATTGGGTGAAAACTGATCGCCTTTGGTTTTAACGCCCTCTGCAGTCAAATAGATTAGACTCGCTTAAAAGATAATCTCTAGGATCAGGCCATGCATGAGTCAGTGTCTTAGAGAGCTAGGAAATTGATTTCAGGATCTTAGGATTCTATTTTCAACCCATGTTCTTGGCAGAGGAGGGTACGCCAGGAAACAGATGTCACTGTATTACATCTAGGAGCAAGTTGAAAAATGTCTAAATGCAAAAAGCAGCGCACAGACTTATAAAATTAAAAAGCAAATTATTCAAACTCCAAGCAACTACCATCAGTACCGTACAGAAGTTATTAGCTGCTCTTTTTTGGCATTCTCCAGAATTCTTTGTGATAATGTTTTTATTGCTTCTGCCAGTATGAATTTTCTTAGGTTAGGTGAATGCTTTATGAACACACAGTTCAATAGATTTTGTTTCTCAAAGCAAACTAATGCATTGGAACAGCTGTTCTGACCAGACGCTTAATTCTTAGCCTACAGTCTTTGATGTAACCTGGGGTGTTAAATCTTGGATGTTATTTGAATCTGCTGTGTCTTATTTAACAAGCCGTTCATCCAAGTTTCTCTCCATCCATTGAGGTGCCAGCTCATGATACATTTTGATTTTACAGATGCTGGCAGCTTCCCAGAACATCATCTAATTGACCACATGCAAGTCTAGACAGCAGTGATATCAATGCAACTGTGGAAGGCACCACAGTCAAGCATAATCCAGTGTGTGTCCTATATTTACTAACAAGTGCCTGCTCGTGTGGGTCAGAAAATGGCAATTGTTAGTCAAGAGTGCCTTGTCCTGAAGCGATCCATAACACTCCAAATTCAGCACTAGCTGAGATTACTCATCCACCAAGAATCCTGACAAGATTTTCCTGTTGCTGAATTAAGAAATAGATTTTTTGTGGCGGGTAAAATTAAACAGGACTACGGTCAACCTTTTGAGCACAGAGAATTAAGCGATCATGCAGCAGCATTGACAGCTTCCATGAACAATTCTCACGCTCAGTCTCATCCTTTCATTCAGAGGAAGATGTTCAGTACCTCAGAGCAGCAATAAGGTGTGGGGAAGGGAGGAGAAAATTAGCTGTTTTAAAATGATTCCGCAGTCAGAACAAAAGCAGCATTTTCATAGGGAAAAGCACTTAAAAGATCTTAAAAATAGACACTGAAGCACCTGAAACACTTCACCTGCTTACACTACAGCTGTTCACAAAAACAGATTTAAAAAAAAAATATTTGTCGCAAACGGCAAAGTGAACTGAAATTTAAAAGTAACAAAAATCTCACTGCAAATCAGAACGAACAAAATGCACTTCACTGGGTGACTGGATATGCTTTTATCAGATGGTGAGTACTATATTTTCAAGTTTTTAAGTAAAATGCTGAAATTTAACCTACAAGCTGTCTGCGTCCTCCTTTTGTCTACTAATTTCTTCAGAGTGTTTTATATACCTGTTGTAACTAAGGCAAAGTGTGACCGCAATTCTTATTTTTCTAACTTTGTTTTAGTTAAATCATAAATTCTGATGGAAGCTTATATGAGTAGGTATGTCCGAGGGGCTGTTGTCCTATGAGAGTGGGGCAGGGGTGCATTGCAGTTCACTCAGGCTGTCCAACTTGCTGTGGTAATATTCACTTTTACATACATGTTGTGGCCTGAGGATATGGATAGTGATGGTTGAGACACCAATGTCCTTTCCATCACATGGCTGACCAAGAATCTCTCCCACTCTTACCACCTGCTGTTTGTTTGTTGAAAGGATTTGACAGCTGATACTCAACCTGTTTGGCCACATCTTACCTTGGGGATCAGGTCCTGGGGTGGGATTCAAACCCAGAGCTTCTGGCTCAGAGACAGGGACTCTACGCACTGCACCACAAGACCTCAACACCTATGGGAGTGGAGCCAATGGGAAACATGCTCAACTCCCTCACACGTACTTGGAAAATCTGGCACAACACTGATTACAATGAAGTAAGAAAGAAAGTTTACAAATGCCAGTCAGCGATCGATAGAGCAACTTGAGTTCTGCAGTCAAATACGCAACTCAATACCACTGTTACCAGCCTTAAAAGTAGGTGTCAGAGATGAGGGGGGTTGGGTGTAGTGGAAGAGATCGATTCACAACACTTGCTCATTCTAAACAGAGAGAAAACAAGAGGCATTAGGAATACATCTGAGCTCCCAGTACTCAATCCAATTGTTACAGACCAAATACACTCTTTTCTTTAATGATTTAAAATTTATTTACAAATATCTGTACAGTTTTTCTTCAAAGAACAAACAGGCCAGTACAGTAACAAACACCTGCCAGTGTTTCACACATTTACTGAAATACTTAGAACACAATAAAGCATCATACTCTTTTCAGTCAGGTGATTTAAATATGCTTCTCTGACAAATGCGGTTCACATGAGTGTCCGTGATATCTAGTGAATTAGTCAAACCCTTTGAACGTTCAGAGACCAAACTGGCTCGACCTTTCCTCATAAGGGGACCCCTTCATTCCAGGAATCAGCCTGGTGAACCTCCTCTGAACTGTTTTCAATGCAAGTATGTCCCTCCCTAAGTAAGGAGACCAAAACGGCGCGTAATACTCCAGGTGCGGTCTCACCGATGCCCCATGCAGTTGTAGCAGGACTTCCCTACTTTTA
Organism: Carcharodon carcharias; assembly: GCF_017639515.1. Taxonomy (NCBI): domain Eukaryota; kingdom Metazoa; phylum Chordata; class Chondrichthyes; order Lamniformes; family Lamnidae; genus Carcharodon; species Carcharodon carcharias. Next base: position 113,053,890 of record NC_054482.1, on the reverse strand, counting down.
CACTTCATCCCCATTGCAATGAAGGTCAACGCTCTCTTTGCCTTTTTAATTACTTGCTCTATTGGCATGCTAACGTTTTGCGAATCATGTACAAGGACACACTCGGTACTGCAGCGTTCTGCAGTCTTTCTCCATTTAAATAATATTCTGCCTTTTTATTCTTCCTGCCAAAGTGGGCAATCTCACATTTTCCCACATCATTCTCCATCTTCCAAATTTTTACCCACCCACTTAACCCATCCAAATCGCTCTGCAGATGCTTCGTATCCTCCTCACAGCTTGCTTTCCTACCGATTTATGGATCATCAGCAAATTTGGTTACAAATTCAGTCGGTCCCTTCATCCAAGTATTTAATACAAATCATAAATAGTTGTGGCCCCACCACTGATCCATGTGGCTCCACTATTTACGGTTTGTCAAGTTGAAAATGACTCATTTGTCCTGACTCTCTCTTTCCTGTTAGCCAATCCTCTGTCCATGCTGAGATATCACTCCTAGCAGCATCAGCTCTTATCTTGCATAGTGACCTTTTATGTGACACCCTATCAAATGTCTTTTCGAAATCCCAAATATATTACATCTACTGGTTCGCCTTTATCTGCCTTGCTTGCTACATCCTCAGAGAACACTGATAAACTTGTCAAGAACAATTTCACTTGCACAAAACCATGTTCACTCTGCCTGATTGTGTTAGTATTTTCTATGTTATTACTTTCTTAATAATGAATTCTCACATTTTCCGAATGACAGATATTAGGCTAACTGGTCTATAGTTTCCTGATTTCTGTCTCCTTGCTTTCTTGAATAGAAATGCAGCATTTTCATTTTTCCAATGCACTGCGTCTTTCAAGAATATCAGGAATTTTGGAAGATTGTAACTAATGCATCCATTATCTCTACAGCCACCTTAAGACCCTAGGATACAGGCAGTCAGGACCAGGGGATCTGGCAGCCTTTAGTCCCATTAATTTTCCCACTACATTTTCCCTAATGACTGTGATAGCTTTAAGTTCCTCCCACCCTTTTGCCCCTCGATTTCCTACTATTCTTGGGATGCTTCTTGTGTCTTCCACTGTGAAGACAGATATAAAATACTTGTTCAAAGTCTTCCATTTCCTTGTTTCCCATTATCAATTCCCCAGTCTCACCCTCTAAGGAACCAATATTTACTTTAGCTACTCCCTTCCTTTTTATACACCATAAATTGCAGCATGTAATTGATGACTCAATTTTATCTGGCCCCAAAAATCATATACTTGGCATACAAATCGATCCCCCCCCCTCTTTTCAGCCATGACATGCAATATTTGCATTATTAGTGAGCCTCAAGTTTTCACTACACAAAAACATGTTTTACCTACCAGTACCTTATAGATGAGCGCAAGGGATCCAGCAGGAGACATGGGCTCTGTTGCAAAGGTGTGTGTGAATTTAAGACATGCCCACTCTTTCCATCAGATGCTGATGACATTTAATGATAGTGACCAGCCAAACCCCTGCTGGTGGCTCACTTTTATACTCAGTGTATAAATCAATGCCGGCCCTGAACCCCCCTCCCATTTTTGGAGGGATTTTTCGAGGCTTCAAATCTCAATGTATACGCCAATATCAATAGTAATTGTAGAAGCTTTTACTTTTTCTTATACTTGTTCATGGGATGTGAGCACCATTGGCTAGGCCAGCATTTATTGCCCATTCCTAATTGCCCTTGAGAAGGTGGTGGTGAGCTGCCTTCTTGAACCGCTGCAGTCCATGTGGTATAGGTACACCCAGAGTGCTGTTAGCAAAGGAGTTCCAGGATTTGACCCAGTGACAGTGAAGGAACAGCAATATATTTCCAAGCCAGGATAGTGAATGGCTTGTAGGGGAATTTGCAAGTGGTGGTGTTCTCATATGTCTGCTGTCCTTGCCCTTCTAGATGGTAGTGGTCGTGGGTTTAGAAGGTACTGTTGAAGGAGCCTTGGTGAGTTGCTGCAGCGCATCTTGTAGATGGTACACACTGCTGCCACTGTGTGTCAGTGGTGGAGGGAGTGGATGTTCAAGGTGGTGGATGAGGTGCCAATCAAGCAGGCTGCTTTGTCCTAGATGGTGTCATGCTTCTTGAGTGTTGTGGAAGTTGCACTCATCCAGGCAAGTGGAGAGTATTCCATCACATTCCTGACTTGTGCCTTGCAGATGGTAGACAGGTTTTGGGGAGTCAGAAGGTGAGTTACTCTCTGTTGAATTCCCAACCTCTGTCCTGCTCTTGTAGCCACAGTGTTCATATAGTTGGTTTAGTTCTGCGTCTGGTTCAAGATAACCCCAGGATGTTGATAGTGGGGCATTTAGTGACGGTAATGCCATTGAACATCAAGGGCGATGGTGGGCTTCTCTCTTGTTGGAGATGGTCATTGCCTGACACTTGTGTGGCCTGAATGTTATTTGCCACCTGTTAGCCCAAGCCTGGATATTGTCCAGGTCTTGCTGCATTTGGACATGGGGCTGCTTCAGTATCTGAGGAGTTACGAATGGTGCTGAACATTGTGCAATCATCAGTGAACATCCCCATTTCTGACCTAATGAAGGAAGGAAGGTCATTGATGAAGCAGCTGAAGATGGTTGGGCCTAGGACACTACCCTGAGGAACTCCTGCAGTGAGGCCCTGGAGCTGAGATGACTGACCTCCAACAACCACAACCATCTTCCTTTGTGCTAGGTATGACTCCAACCAGTGGAGAGTTTTCCCCTAATTCCCATTGACTCCAGTTTTGCTAGGGCTCCTTGATGCCACACTCTGTCAAATGCTGCCTTGATGTCAAGGGCAGTCACTCTTAACTCACCTCCTCATGTCCATGTTTAGACTAAGGCTGTAATAAGGCCAAAATCAAAATACTGCGGATGCTGGAAATCTGAAACAGAAACAGAAAATGGTGGAAAAGCTCAGCAGGTCCGACAGCATCTATGGAGAGAGAAAAACAAAGTTAACATTTTGAGTCTGTATGGAAAAGGGTCATACGGACTCGAAATGTTTTTCTCTCTCCACAGATGCTGTCAGACCTGCTGAGTTTTTCCACCATTTTCTGTTTTTGCTGAACTAAGGCCAGGAACTGAGTGACCCTGGTGGAGTCCAAACTGAGTGTCAGTGAGCAGGTTATTGCTAAGCAAGTGCCGCTTGTTAGCGCTGTTGATGACCCCTTCCATCACTTCACTGATGATCGAGAGTAGACTGATGGGGCAATAATTGGCCAGGTTGGATTTGTTCCACTTTTTGTGTACAGGACATACCTGGGCAATTTTTCATATAGCTGGGTGGAGGCTAATGTTGTAGCTGTACAGAAACAGCTTGGATAGAGGTACAGCATGTTCTGGAGCACAAGACTTCAGTGCTATTGCCGGAATTTTGTCAGGGCCCCTAGACTTTGTAGTATCCAATGGCTTCAGCTGTTTCTTGATAACACATTGAGTGAATCGAATTGGCTGAAGACTGGCATCTGTGATGCTGGGGACCTCTGGTGGAGGCCAAGATAGATTAGATAGATTATCCACTTGGCACTTATAGTTGAAAATTGTTGCAAATTGCTGCCTTATCTTTTGCGCTGATGTGCTGGGCTCCCCAATCATTGAGGTTGGGGATATTTGTGGAGCCTCCTCCTCCAGTGAGTTGTTTAATTGTCCACCACCATTCATGACTGGATGCAGTGACAGGACTGCAGAGCTTAGATCTGATCTGTTGGTTGTGATACCGCTTAACTCTGTCTATCACTTGCTGTTTACGCTGTTTGCCACGCAAATATTCCTGTGTTATAGCTTCACCAGGTTGACACTTCATTTTTAGGTATGCCTGGTGCTGCTCCTGGCATGCCCTCCTGCAATCTTCATTGAACCAGCTTTGACCCCCTGGCTTGGTGGTAATGGTAGAGTGGGGGATATGCTGGCCATGAGGTTATGTACAATTCTGCTGCTGCTGATGGCCCACAGCATCTCATGGGTGCCCAGTTTTGAGTTGCTAGATCTGTTCGAAATCTATCCCATTTAGCACGGTGGTAGTGCCACACAACACGATGGAGGGTATCCTCAATGTGAAGGTGGGACTTCGTCTCCACAATGACTGTACGATGGTCACTCCTACCGATACTGTCATGGACAGATGCATCTGAGACAGGCAGATTGGTGAGGTCAAATAGGTTCTTCCCTCTTGTTGGTTCCCTCACCACCTACCGCAGTCCCAGTCTAGTAGTTATGCCTTTTAGGACTCAGCCAGTAGTGATACTACTGGAATGGAGCCCCTCTTGGTGATGCACATTGAAGATCCCCTCCTAGGATACATTCTGTGCCCTTGCCACCATCAGTGATTCCTCCAAGTGGTGTTCAACATGGAGGAGCACTGATTCACCAGCTGAGGAGGGGGGAGTGGGCCGTGGTGGTGCGGTACATGGTTATCAGTAGAAGGTTTCCTTGCTTGTGCGTCACCCGATGCCTTGAGACTTCATGGGGTCTGGAGTCAATGTTGAAGACTCCCAGGGCAACTCCCTCCTGACTGGAAACCACGGTGCTACCACCTCAGGAATGGTGGTGGTAGCCTGTCTGACATTGTCTGTAAGTTATGATTCCGTGAGTACGACTATGTCAGGCAGTTACTTGACGACTCTATGGGACAGCTCTCCCAAAAGCCCCCAGATGTTATGTTAAGTCCAGGCGGTCCATCCGGTTTCATTGCTTTCTGTGGCTTAAGAGTCAACCACAATGCTGTGTAAGGACAGCAGATTTCCTTCTCTAAAAGGGTATTAGTGAACCAGCTGAGTTTTTAATGCTGATCGTCATTGATTTTGTGGTCACCATTAGATTAATTTTTAATTCCAGGTTTATTAGTTGATTTTAAATTCCACCAGCTGTCTTAGTGAGATTTGAATCTGTGTCCCAGAGAATTAGTCCCGGCCCCCGGGATTTCTCATCCAATGACATCACCACTGCGCCACAGCCTCCCCTAATGTTTGCTATTGTCTGTCTTTATACGTCTTGCTAGTTTTCTCTCGGATTCTAATTTTTTGTCATCCTTTGCTGGTTTCCAAATATTTCCCAAAATTTTCCCACCACTAATCTTCACAGCATTATAAGCCCTCTCTTTTAATTTTTACCATCCTTAACTTTCTTGGTTAGCCACAGACGGTGCATCCTTTTTATACATTCTTTCTTTCTCAATGGAATATATCTTTGTTGAGAGTTATGAATTATCTCCTTAAATATCTGGCAGTGTATTTCTACTGTCTTCACTCTACTCTACCTTTTAGCCTATTTTCCCATTCTACTTTAGGCAGCTCGGTTTTAATATCCTTGGAATTGCCTTTATTTAAGTTTAAGACATATTTAAGACCCAAATTTCTCACCCTCAAATTGAATGTGAAGTTGAATATGATCACTCTTACTTAGAGGATTCATTACTATGAAGTCAATAATTAATCCTGTCTCATTACACATTACCAGGTCTAAAGTAGGCTCCTCTCAGGTTGGTTCCAGAATGTGCTGTTTGAATAAACAGTCCCGAAATACATGTTGCTGGCAAGGGTGGCATTTATTGCTCATTCCTCATTGCCCTGAGAAAGTAATGGTGGGCTGCCTTCTTGAACTGCTGTAGTCCTTCATTGCAACTGTTTGATACAACTATGTGGCTTCTGAGGGCACTTTGAGAGGTCAGTTTAAAATCATCTTTCGAGTCACGTGTAGGGCAGACCAGGTGAGGTGAGCAGGTTACCTTTCCTGACAGACAATAGTGAACCAGTTGGATTTTTATGACATCCCGCTGTCACTTTTTTAAAAACTGTTACCTGTTTTGGACAAATTTGTGAAAGAAAACCAAGTCCAGATTCTCAAACTGCCATTGTGGGATCTGAGCTCATTCTCTGGGTTATACATCCAGTAACAGAACTGCTGGTCTTCCCTTGCTATGCCTTTATTTTTTTTGTCCATTGGCATGAATAGAATAGCCAATTTTCAACCACTGTCCAATGACTACTCTCAACGTGAAGAAGTTGGCCAATTTGGAAAGCATGTCTTTTCTACAGAAATACTGCTTAGTTGAGTTGAACTGATTTCACATTTCCACCTCTCCGCACAAATGCTGCCACTTTACCAAGTTTAGATGATGCACCCAGAGTAAAATGGTTCATCACAAAGGAAGCTCTGTGGGTGCAGTGGCTGTATCTCAACATATTATGGGTTTGAGTATCAACTTCAACTACCAACTGAAGCCATCTACCCCTCTTGGACATTACGGAGGCTTGTGGAAAATTCAAAAGGTGGTGGGGAAGGGAAGACTGCTGTTCTATCTTTCAATCTTCAAAACAGCTCAGCCTTCAGAACTGAGAGGTCTTCACACCTCCCCACTGACGATCAGAAGCTCACAAAGGCCTTCAGCTTTCAGGGAATGGTAGCACTGTGGCTATGTTACTAACCTCTGGCAGGTAACATGTTCAAACATTTTGAAGATTGGTCAACTATTTCTCCATTCTTCCATCTTTGAATTAAGCTGCAGTTTTATTTTATTCATTCAAGGGATGTGAGTGTCACTGGCTTGGCCAGCATTTATTGCCCATCCCTAATTCCCTGAACTGAGTGCTAGGCTATTTCAGAGGGCATTTAAGTGTCACATGTAGGCCAGACCAGGTAAGGACCCTTCCCTAAAAGATTTTTAATGACAAAACAGATTTTTATTGAATTTGATTATTTGCCATGATCAGATTTGAACCCAGATCCCCAGTGACAATACCACCTCCCTTTTCTAACATGGCACATTATGTTAGTATCAGGACTTTTCATGCTGTCTGCACTAAGCCTCATTTTCATGGTGTGGGTTGAGAAATTTCCACCATTGCTTCTCTGTTTAAATTCCCTATCTGAGAGAAATCTGGTTTCACAGGAGGATCTTTACACAATTCTGGATCACTGTATTCATCACTTATATGATACTTAAAAATGATAAATTCTTGAGCTCGGTAAATTCAGATTATTCAAATGAAAGTTACTCCCAATTGCATCGGTACCTTGGATAAGGGCAAGATCTGCTGCATCGGCCTGAAACAAAACAAAGATCTAATTCCTGAAAGCACGGCCGGTGATATAAGAATGGACAGGAGAATCATCTGCACCGGTATAGACAGATAATGTAGCTACTGGCTGTTGGGAGATGTTGATTATTTACATTTTAGTGATAATAAGATTAACCAGTTAAAGCATGGATATAAACAGTACATTATGTAGATGCAACATGATATTTCCTCTATGGGTTCCAGTCATGCTCCAGTGCCATGTTGAACTGTGAAAACTCGCGGGTTATTAAACTACAAAGATCATAGCTCACCCGATACCTACAACTACATACAGCAGAAGAAGATGTCATGTCTTAACTCTGGTGGAGCTAACACTTGGAGAGCGTGAGACAAGGTGCCAAGTGGATAATTCTACTTGGATTCCCTAACACCATAGACAGAAGTGTTCAATCAATTCAGTTCCACTGGCATTAAGAAGCAGTTGAGTGCACTACACACGGCAAAGGCCCTGACAAAAGCTCAGCTGTCATGCTGAAGGCTTTGTGACAAAGCCAGTCATGCCTCTTGCCAAGCTATTCCAGTATAACTATTATGCTGACACACATCATCATTCTTCCTGCACCTCCTGGTCAATATCCCGGAACTCCTTGCGCAACAACGCTGCAGGAACACCATCAGTACATGGACCCTTCCTGCACCCCTCAGGGCAACCAGATATGGAGGAGGCTTTGCTAGTGCCAGCCACGTCTAAAAACAAATACTTTAAAATTGTCACTGGCTAGTACAGAACGTGAATATTGCTGAAGGGTTGCTGAAGATTTTCATCTAGCACTGATCAGGGCAAATGCAAGAATGCCAAATTTCAAAAGATCCACGACAGAATATAATTTAGTATAAATTGCTGCGGTCTTTTGAAAGTTGGTACTCTTTCCTGGTGAATGCAAGACAAAAGTCTTCGCCAACATGTCTCTCTTTTCAGTATTATTTTAAAATTGCGCTTTCCAGGGAGCATCACTGGATGATAATCTTGCCTGATTCTTCTGTTCCCGCCCTTACAGCACGGAGATCGACAGTAGCCCCACTATCATCATTCTGGTTGAGATTAGCTAACCTAGCACGGAGTAATGATAGGAGTCCAGGACCTGCCTTGTCTATACTGCCATTACTTCTTGAATAATGTCACTGAGCCATCAGTGAAACCTAGATTACTTCATTCCAAGCAAACTGTAACTTACAAAGCCACAGTTTTACTCAGCAGCCTCCCAGATGTTGTGGACAAGATACGCTGCGCACCATTATACATGATGTTTCCCCACCCAAGCTGTCTCCCTGTTTTGTGCCAACACTAACCAATATATGTATTAATACTAATTCATCCTACCCTCCCTAACAGCACTGTGGGTGCACCTAAACAACAGGGACTGCAGCGGTTCAAGAAGGCCGCTCGCCACCACCTTCTCAAGGGCAATTGGGGATGGGCAATAAATGCTGGGCCCAGCCAGTGAAGCCCACATCCTGCAAATTAATAAAATATAAAGCGGCCCTGTTGCCTGGAGACAGCGTCCTTGCCTGGTGATAGTATCTTCCTCTCCCTCCTGCCTTTTCCTCCCGGGTGCTTTGGGTGCTGGTGGGCAAGGGATTTGTGGTGGCTGAGTCTCAGGCTGGGTCTCAATTGTCCATCTGGCACTACTCTATTTCCAGGCAGAAACCACACATCATTCTTTCCAGCTGCGGTAAAGCCCAGAGCCATGGCTTACATTTTCCTTTCGACAGGCACCCAACGCACTGGCAGGGCATCACCAGGAGATGGCACTCCTACAACATTTTGATCCTTGTGCACATTGCTGGTTTTACTCAATCAGGGCAAGCAACATCCTGAACTTCTGGCTTTTAAAACGTGTATTTTTTTTACAGGACGTGGGCATCGCTGGCTAAGCCAGCATTTATTGCCCATCCCTCATAGCCCTGGAGAAGCTGTCAAATGAATTCCGAAGTAAATTAAGCAAAACGCCTTCAATTCGGCTTTACAAAATATAGACAAATCGATACAGAAAGAAAGTCTAATGTAAGTGGGGTTTAGTGTATCAGGATCTACATGAAACGCTGTTGGCAGCTTGCAAGCTGGTTTACTGGATCCAGGTGAGAGCGGCCCCACCCAGCTGGATGACAGCAGAGAGGCGTTGGAGGAGGATGGTGTAGTCAACTGTGTCAAAGGCCACAGGTGGGTGGAGAAGGATGAGGAAGGAAAGTTTACCTTTTGTCACAGTCACACAGGGTGACATTTGTGACATTGATAAGATCTGTTTCGGTATAGTGGCAGGGGCAGGAGCCTGATTGGAGGGATTCAAACATAAATATCCTGGAAAAATGGGAATGGATTTGGGGGGGCTTTGGAACTTTGGAGAGGAAGGGTCGGTGGGGAGGTGGGGTGATAGTTTGCCAGGATGGAGGTGTCAGGGTGGTTTTTTGGAGGAGAGTGGTGAGGGCAGCAGATTTGAAGCAAAAAGAGACAAAACCTGAAGAAAGAGAACAGGTAACAATATCGACAATAATGGAATGAGTTGACAGTCATCACACAAACATAGAAATTATGTTTATACATGCAGGTATCTTAAGTACTTGAAACAGTGATGGGCCTGATTTTAACCCATTCAAAACCCATCCAATTGCAACGAGTTAAAAGCAGGCCCCAGCTGTCCAATCATAATTTCTACAATAATTGCGGAAAATAACATGAAAGCTTTACTTTTTCAATACCAGGAAGATAAATGGTATTTTAAAGCTGATTATATTGTCACCAGATATCTATTCAGCTCATTCTATCAAGTTGCCAATAGCAACCTATTATTGGTACCTATTTAATTTATTTTGTAGAAAAATTGTTTTCCAATCACTTATCTTGCTTGGGGCTTGCTAATTTTGCAGCTGTCATCACAACCTGTTAAATAATCCGCTTACACATAAATGAACAACATCCAACATTATGCCAAACATCCAGATCATGTCTCCATTCAGCCTTTTCTCCAATGGAAAAATGTTCAGTTCAGTATTATCAGTCTTAATATTTACCATAGGTTAGTTGCTTGACCTCCAGAAACTTTCCTCTCAGCCAGTTTTACCTCATACTTCAATACAGTTTGAGACAAACAAATTGAAAACAAGTTACTTGGGAAAGAGCAAGTGTAGTGGGGTTTAAAAAGGGTAAAGAGAGCGAGAACTCACTTGGAGAGTGGCGGGAAGGGGAGAGAGCCCTGGGTGGGCATAAAAAGGGGCCAGCAGGAGCAGAGCTGAGTGGTGGGGGTAGAGTTCAAAATCTGACATGAGGAATGAAAGGTGACATCAACACAGGGAAGGAGCTGAGTGGTGAGTAGCTGGTGAGTAGTTCTAATTTCTACCTTCTAGTCTCCAATTCATCATAAATAATCTGTAAAGTAAAGCAAAAGCAAAGCAGGGCAGCTTGGCTGAGTGGAATGTGCATCCTGTAACGTGTGGGAAATCACAGATGTTTCCCATAGCTTAGACTATGTGCAGGAAGTGTCACCGGCTGCAGAAACTGGAGCTCTAGGATTTGAAGCTTGAGTGATGAGTGGAGTTGCTGTGATGAGGCTGAGAGCTATGTGGATAGCACATTTAGGGAGGTAATCACACTGCAGGTTAAGAGGGCACAGGCAGAGAGGGAATGGGTGACCACCAGACAGTCTTGGAGGAGCAGGCAGGTAGTGCAGGAGTCCCCTGGGTCCATCATGCTCACTAGCCAATCTTCCGCTTTGAATACCGGTGGGGGCGGTGGTCCCTGAGAGGAGTGCAGCCACAGTCAAGTCTGTGGCATCTTACACAGGAGGAGAGGAAGGAAAGTAAGAGCAATAGTAGCAGGGGAATCAATAGTTAGGGGAACAGACTGGTGCTTCTGCAGCCATAGACATGATTCCAAGATGGTATTGTTGCCTCCCTGGTTCCGGGGCCGTGGATGCCACTGAGCAGCTGCAGGACATTCTTTTGGGGGAGGGTGAACAGCCAGAGGCCATGGTTCACATTGGTGACAATGACATAGTTAGAAAAAGGGATGAGGTCCCAAAAGCAGGGGGATGAGAACTTGACAGGGAATTCAGATAGGAGAGTAACAAGGCTGGGAATGCGTAGGAAGAAAAGTAAAAGGCGAAATTGGAAGGCTGTGGAAACAAAGGCCGGAATCAAATAGGGTCAAGAAATGGAAAACTGGCAAAAAGGAAAAAAATTAAAGGCACTCTATCTGAATGCATACATCATTTGCAACAAGGTAGATTAATCGGTGGCACAAATGGAAGTAAATGGTTATGATCCAATTGCCATTAGGTAGATGTGGCTGCAGGGTGACCAAGGCTGGGAGCTGAATATTCAAGGGTATTCAGTATTTAGGAAAGATTGGCAAAAAGAAAAAGGGGGTGGGGTAGCGTTGCTAATAAAGGATGAGGTCAGTATGGAAGTGAGAGAGGATTTTAGATCGGAAGATCAAGATGTAGAATCTGTTTGGGTGGAGCTAAGAAACAGCAAGGGGCAGCAAACATTGGTGGGAGTTATTTATAGACCACCAAACAGCAGTGGTAATGTCGGGCATGGTATAAATCAGGAAATTAGATGTAACAAGAGTAATACAGTAATCATGGGGACTTCAATCTACATTCAGATTGAGTAAACTTAATTAGTACTAATGCTGTGGAGGAAGAATTCCTGCAATGTATACGAGATGGCTTTCTAGAGCAGTATGTTGAGGAAACAACTGGGGGAAATGGGCTATTTTAGATCCAGTATTATGCAATGAGAACGGGCTAATTAATAACCTCATTGTAAAGGAAACTGGAGGGAAGAGTGAATTTTACATTAAGTATGAAAGTGATGTAGTGCAATTCGAAACGAAGGTCTTAAATCTAAACAAAGGAAACTGCCAAGGTATGAGGGGTAAGTTGGCTGTGGTAGACTGGAAAACTACATTAAAAGGTATGACAGTAGACAGGCAATGAGTGGCATTTAAATAATTAATGGTTTACAACAAATTTACATTCCTTTGAGGCACAAAAGCCCAGCAGGAAAGGTGATCCAACCATGGCTAACAAGGCAAGTTAAAGATTGTATTAGATCAAAGGAAAAGGCTTACAAAGTTGACAAAAAAAGTAGTAAGCCTGAGGCAAAAGCAGAAAGCGCTGGAAAAGCTCAGCACGTCTAACAGCATCTGTGGAGAGGAAAACATCTGCAGTATTTTGCTTTTACCTTAGTAAGCCTGAGGGTTGGGAACATTTTAGAATTCGGCAAAGGAAGACCGAGAAACTGGTAAAGAAATGGAAAATAGAATATGTAAGTAAACTAGTGAGAAACTAAAAAAAAAGGACTGTAAAAGCTTCTATATGTATGTAAAAAGGAAAAGATTAGCAAAGACAAGTGTGGGCCCATTACAGTAAGCGAGAGGAGAATTTATAATGGGGAATAGAGAAATGGCAGAAACTAAACAAATGCTTTGGGCGGAACTTTCCGGCCCCATTGACATTGGGTGTCATGGAGGGCGGTGCTGGGGGGTGGGGGGTGGAGTGGGGGGGTGGGGAGCAATCCAGCATGAGGGGCAGAAATCGGTTTCACACCAGCGTGAAAGCACAGCCATGGAGGTGGGCATGAACACGATTTGCATCCCGCTAATGGGTCAAAGTAAGGCCCAACCGAAAGTGTCCCCCTCACGCCGGATTTACCATGACACTGGCGGGAAAACACGTCAGCACAGAACACGTCTGGACAAGTGAGAGTCAGGACTTACTGTTAGGGCCTTAGTCAGATCGAGGACATCTGAGGAGAAGATGATGCTGGAGCCCCACAGCTTTCGGTAAGGTCCCACACGCGAGGTTCGTAAACGAGAATAGGGAGCAAAATCATGGGATTGGGGGAAACATACCGGCATGGGTTGAGAATTGGTTAATGGGCAAAAATCAGAGAGGAGGAATAAACGGGTCATTCTCAGGTTGGCAGGCTGTGACTATTGGGGTACTGCAAGGGTCAATACTTTGAGCCCCAGCGATTCACAATCCATGTCCATGATTTGGATGTGGGGATTAAATGTAATGCTTCCAAGTTTGCTGATGATTCAAAATTAGGTGGGAATGTGAGTTGTGAGGAGAATGTAGAAAGGTTTCAACGGGATTTAGAAAGGCTAAGTGAGTGGGCAAGAACATGGCAGATGGAACATATTGTGGAAAAATGTGAAGTTATCCACTTTGGTAGGAAAAACAGAAATGCAGAATATTTCTTAAATGTGAGAGATCAGCAAGGGTTGCTGTCCAAAGAGACCCGGATGCCCTTGTTCGTAAGTCACTGAAAGCTAAAATACAGGCTGAGCAAACAATTAGGAAGGCAAATGGTATGTTGGCCTTTATTGCAAGAGGATTTGAATACAGGAGAAAAAATCTTTTGTTGTAACTGTATAATGCCTTGGTGAGACTGCACCTGGAGTATTGTGTACAGCTTTGGTCTCCTTACCTAAGGAAGGATATATTTACCACAGAGGGAGTGCAGCGAAGGTTCACCAGGCCGATTCCTGGGTTGGTGGGATTGTCTCATGAGAAAAGATTGGGGAGATTGGTAAAGTTTTGAAGAATGGGAGGTAATCTCATTGAAGCATGCAAAATTCTTACAGGGCTCGACAGGGTAGATGCAGGAAGGATGTTTCCCCTGGCTGGGGGGGTGGATCTAGAACCAGAGGATAATGGGTAGGCCATTTAGGACTGAGATGAGGAGGAATTTCTTCAGTCAGAGGGTGGTGAATCCTTGGAATTCCCTACCCCAGAGGGCTGAGGAGGCTTAGTCATTGAGTACATTCAAGACAGAAATCGACAGATTTCTAGATATTAAAGACATCAAGGGATATGGGGATAGTGTTCGAAAAAGGCACTGAGTTAGATGATCAGCCATTATCTTGTGGTAGAAGGATCTGGTAATACAGGGTTAATGTGGGACTGAGAACATTACGACCCACACAGTGATGTAAGAAGGCATGTGACCTCGAGGCAGGGTCAGTCCAGAGATGGACAGAGATGTGCAAAACTTAGGATAGAGTCAACTCCATACCTGCACCCTCTACAGTATATGTATAGGGTTATGTGTTGTTAATAAAGACTTGCTGTTAATATACCCAAGACTACGAGGCTTACTTCATAGTGTCCAAAGAAGGATTCCTTATGATGGCAGTGTCCAGATCAAAAACCCTTATCCTCAAAAGAATGCAGAAAAGCTAAGAGAAAGGACACCTTCAACGGATTCTGAACTGAATCAAATTCCTAACTGAAGCTACAGACGTGGAGAAAATTCACCAGAAAGAGAAATCTCCAGAGAGAAACGCCTGGAAGGAAAAAGGTAGAAGTTTTACTCCAGCATAAGATTTCGTTGAATCTCTTTTGGAAGTCCAGGTCCAGCCAGCAGAGCTCATGGCCCGAAAAGATGAAAGAATTAAAAGAAAAAAATTGCAGGCCAGCCAGTCCCAAGAAATCCCTTTTCCTTCGCTCGGTCAGAAATGCCGTTTGAAAGAAACCCGTCACTAATCCCGATCCCTGACTCCAAGCATCTGAGTTCAGCAAAGGAAAAATTAATTTCATCTACTTCAGGTACCTCGCAACAACTGTCTGATTTCCGGAGCAGCAAGCCTGTGGTTCTTTTCTAGGCCTCCTGACTCGCGACGCTATACCGTTGAGTCGGCAGGCAGCCAGCCATTGCAGACTCTTCAAGAGGCAGAAGTATGCTGTCACCATTTTGGAAAGCCCTCCAAAAACCAGCAAGTACGGGAAGATCCATTGTTCAGTCGGGAACGGTGATGCCTGTAGTCTCTTAAAGCTGTACCCACACTTGTAAGAATCTTCAGAATGGATCACAATTCCGCTCTTCCAGCTCCACTGACGTTCACCCATGGCCCAGACCATTCACAGAATTGGCGTCTTTGAAGGGAAGGATTTTTAAGATATGGCATTGCTGCAGGTCTAAATAAAAAAATTAGAAGCAGAACAAGTCAATACGCTTCTTTACTCGACTGGGGCAATTGCAGACGACATTGTTCCATGACAAGCTATCGACGAATCACCTGCCAAATGCGATGATGTTTTAAAATTCTTCAATGTTTATTTCAGCCTGACATCCAGTGAAGTATCGGAGAGAGCCCAGTTCAATAAAAGAGTCCAGTTTCTCGGGGAGCCTGTTGATTCCTTGATAAATGATCTCTAGAGGCTGGCAGAGGGATGTGAATATGGCAAGTTAAAGTCTGAGCTCATCCGAGACAGAATCATGGTGGGTGTTGCCAACAATTCACTCTCTGATCTCCTACAAGCTAAAGATAGTCTTACCCTAGACAAGGCAATCCTGCTGGCTAGACAGTCCGAGCTACGTGAACAACACAGGACAATCCTCTGGGGGAGAGAACACTACTCGGGGCAGAAACCAACCCTCAGCCCACTACATCAGGTCACTGAAACGCAGGGACCATCCGAGTCAGGGAGAACAATTCCTGAGCTGTCCGGCAGAGCAGCCTAGACAGGACTGCGGTGCGAAGCACGCTCACGGGAAAGATCAACGTCCCTGCGAGCGCTGCCTAGTGCTGCCACTGGCCAAGTCCAAAGCCCCAGCCCCGCACAGACATCCCAAAGGTCATCTATGAGGTCGAGGCTGGAAACCGCAGAAGACACAGCCATGGGCAACATCAGAGAACGCGGCTCTTCATTTTGGAATGCTGACGTCCTGGTAAATGGTAAATAGATTCAGGGGACAGTGTGACAGTCCTGCCCAATGATGAACTAAGGCTCCAAGGCCTTTGGATTCGAACGACGGGCACTCCATTGTATGGAGCAGGGGGGGAGTTCGACTCCTGGTCAGTGGCATGATCCTTGAACCACTGAGGAATGGCAACAGACAGATCTTTGAGCTGATGTACGTTGTCTGGAATCAGCCTTTCTTTCTTCAGAGCAGGGATGCCTGCATAGCCCTTGATTTCCCCTAGAAAGCAGAAGCTATCAGGACTGCTACTGTCATTAGCCAGCCAGAACAGCATGGTCCTGAGTCCTCAAGCACTAAAGAGCAATCAGACTCTGATTTCACCTGTGATCTCTCTTCCCTTTTTGTGGAGCAGGTTTGTCCATCATCATGCGAGGTCCTGGAAAGTCCCCAGTGGTCAGACTAACCTGCCACAAGCGAGATTACCATAGCATCTCTGGTAGAAGGATCAACAGTCTGAGGAGCCTCTGCCTCCAACAATAACAATGGTATAGTTGTTAGACACACCAAGCACTGTGCACACCCGGCAACCTCCAGCCAGCATGCCAGAATTACAAGGGAGGCCGGAATCCCGTAGCATCATCAACAACAATAGACAGTGGTTAGCATGCTGCTCAATCTTCCTTTTGCCACAGGAATGCCCTTCCTCAGTCTCAGCAAGCTTCCCAATGGCCGAGCGGACAAAGAAGAAGAAAAGGCAGCGCCAAACAGAAGAATGCCATTGTTGTCTGCCGGCAAAAAAATGTTCAAATGTAACAATAGCCATGCACCGCCAAACCAGACAGACCAACCAGGCACGGCTTAACATCAAGCAATGTAAGAAGCGGATGAAACCATACTCAGATGTCAGTCCAACCTCCAAACCAGCAACAAGAACCAGAACGACCAGAGCCTACCACTCCCCCGACAGAACGGTGAACGAGATGTGGAAGGGTTATAAGGCCTCCAGACTGCCTGATCCCCTAACTTCAAGGACTTGAAGCATGGAGATGGGGGGGAAGGGAGAATGTTATTAATGTTAATACTGTCATAGCAATAATACTGGAATAGCATTAAGGTCGTAATAATAAGGTAAATGCACAAGACATTTAAACAATGTAAGACTTGAAGTAAACCAAAGTAACTCTATATCCATGGGATAAAGACTTAGGAGGAGGTGCAAGAGTAGGTCTAGTATATACAGGGTTAATGTGGGACTGAGTAAAGTACCACCCACACAGTGATGTAAGAAGGCAACATGACCCAGAGCCAGGGTCAGTCCAGAGATGGATAAAGACCTGGGATGGAGTCAGCTCCATACCTGTACCCTCTATTGTACATATGTATATATTTATGTGTTGTTAATAAAGACTTGCCATTAATATAATCAAGAATATGAAGCCAACTTCATTGTGTTTGAAGCAGGATTCTTCAGACCTAGCTGAATGGTGGAGCAGGCTCAAGAGGCCAAATGGCCTACTCTTGCTCCTATTTCCCATGTTCCTATCTACTCAAGACCTATCAGCAAACAATCTCATTTTAACAATATGTGCTGTATAGTGTTGAAGATTCCCTGTAATAATCTTACCATTAGATCAAGAAAAGTCATCGTTATGGTCTCTAGATATGTCCTGATATTCTGGATTGACCATGGGGAGGGGAGTTCCTAAACTGCAAATACTAAACAGCACAAAACTAGTGCATGTGAGTTATTCTGTTCACTCTGCATCACCCTCTAATCAGACAAGCAGAGATCTGGAAATGTACTTACAGATCAGGGCAGTGCTCCACACACTGATTTGTGAATGACAGCCTTCATTTTAATGTTAGTAAAGCCTCAATGGGATAGTCAACTCTTTACTGACAGTAAGCTTCAGTAATTTTACATTTACCTGAGAATATTTAATTTTTTTTCTCCCAGCGACAGTTTCTCCTTCAGGTGGTCTGTATATTCTCTTCCTCAGAGGAACTGCTATTTTTGGGTTGATGCAGATTAAAAATTACATCAACTCAAATGACTGGCTTGTTCCAGAATTATACCACAAGAGCAAGAACTATGAATAACAGTTTAATGGATTAATTTCTGACTGGCAGGAAGAAATGTCCTTTACCACATTAAATTATACTGTTCTACAGATGTATATTAGTTACATGTACGTTTTTAAAAACATTGAAGGCTTGGTCATTTGATGAGCTCAGTCAGTTTATGCTATCCTCTAATGATCTGACTGTTTTAAACTCAATCTCTTAACCTCTTTACTACCATGGCTATTTGATTGATCTTCAGGAAAGCAGTAACCTGGGTTGAGGGTTACATTTTGAAAAAAGAGATATGCTAAGGAAGCTTTTCATCTTGCACTAATCAGGACAGATGCAAGAATGCCAAATCTCAAAGAGAGCAACTATTTATACTGGATGAGAAAAGGGTGCTGATTAGTTGAAAAGTCAACTCTGATTGGTCAACAATTCAACTCTGACTGGTCGAAGCGTTGTCATGGAGAATACTGACCCGACTCAACAACCCATGCTTGCAAAACTCATAACACAATGTCCAACATTAGATGTGGTTCCACGATTGGTCAGCACTTGCTGAGCAATCCCAAGTGTGCTAAGAATTACACTAACAACCAATTTAGGATTATCAGTCGAGTTCACAATGTAGCTCACTTACGTTTGCTAGAACCTTACATATATTAATATGCAGGACCATGTCCTCTGCAGTAAAAGGAACAAGTCCAGGCATTATGCCTTTTTTGAATTAAACAAAAGCATAGGGGACATGCTGGTGCATTCTCCATGGAAACACCTCAACTAATCAGCACACTTTTCTCATGCAGTATGAATTGTTGCTCTCTTTGAAACTTGGCATTCTTGTGTCTGTCCTGATGAGTGTAAGATAAAAAGATTCAACAGCATGTCTCTTTTATCAGCAATATCTGTATTACTAAGCGGCTATTTGTTATATTCTCTTTCTTCTGGCAATGGCAACCACCCTCACTTCTTCCAGGCTCTACTTACACTCCAACCTCATTCCTCTGTGTTTCCAGCAGTTTCCCCATCGCCGAATGAATCTCAACCTTGGTGATGAAGCAAGTCATGAGCTCCCTGCACTTGTCGTTGGAGGTGAGGGTAGAGGTGATAGGAGAGAGTGGTATAAGAAGACAGCTTGCAGTAGTAAAAAGAAGCTGGGGGTTACCTTTGCATTCCAGGATGATTCTGGAATAGTGACCAACTTTGCCAGATGAGAGCAGGACCCAGGAATGTTTCATGTGGTCCAGCAGATCAGATAGTGTATGACTAAATCAATTTTTATTCCCTTTATTCTTTCATGGGATGGCAAGGACAGCATTTGTTGCCCGTCACTAATTGCCCTTGCACTTAATCATTTCTTAGGCTATTTCAGAGTGCAGCTAAGAGTCAACCACATTGCTGTGGGTCTGGAGTCACATGTGGCCCAGACCAGGTAAGGATGTCAGGTTTCCTTCCCTAAAGGACATTGATGAACCAAATGGGTTTTTTTAGGGCAATCAAAGATAGTTTCATGTTCACCATTACTGAGGCCAGCTTTGTATTCGAGATTTATTAACTGAATTCAAATTCCACCAGCTGCCATTGTGGGATTTGAACCCGTGTCCCCAGAGCATACAAACATATGAACATGGAGCAGGAGTAGGCCACTCAGCCCCTTAAGCCTGTGCCGCCATCCAATAAGATCATGGCTGATCTCATTGTAACCTCTCACCTACCCTTGATAAACTTTCACCCCTATCTATCCAGCTCTGCCTTAAAAATATTCAAAGATTCTGCTTTTGTCGCCTTTGGAGGAAGAGACTTCCAAAGACTCATGACCCTCTGTGAGAAAAAATTTCTTGTCTTCTCAGTCTTAAATGAGCAACCCCTTATTATTAAAGCGTGGCCCCTAGTTCCAGATCCCCGCACAAGAGGAAACATCCTCTCCACTTACACTCTGTCAAGACCCCTTGGGATCTTAAAGGTTTCGATCAAGTCACCTCTTACTCTTCTAAACTCCAGTGGATACAAGACTAACTTGTCCAACCTTTCCTCATAAGACAAGACACCCATTCCTGGCATTAGTCTAGTAAACCTTCTCTGAGCTGCTTCTAATGCATTTACATCCTTCCTTAAATAAGGAGACCAATACTGTACACAGTACTCCAGATGTGGTCTCATCAGTTCCCTGTACAACCGAAGCATAACCTCCCTACTTTTGTATTCAATCCCCCTCACAATAAACAATAATATTCTATTACCTTTCCTAATTATTTGCTGTACCTGCATACTAACCTTTTGTGATTCATGCACCAGGATATCCAGATCCTTCTGAATCTGAGCTCTAAAATCTCTTACTCTTTAGATAATATGCTTATTTTTTACTCTTCCTGCTAAAATGGACAATTTCACACTTGGCCACAGTATACTCCAGTTGCCAGATCTTTGCTCATTCACTTAATCTATTTATGCCACTTTGTAGCCTCCTTACATCCTCTTCACAACTTACTGCCCTTCCTATATTTGTGGTGTTAGCAAGTTTAGCAACCATACCATCTGTCCCTTCATCCAAATAATTCATATAAATTGTAAATAGCTGAGGCACCACCACTGATCCCTTGTGGCACATCATTCATTACACCTCACCAACCAGAAAAAATACCCATGCATTGCTGCCCTCTGTAGCCTGTTAGTTAGCCAATGTTCTATCCATACCATTATGCTACCCCCTACATTATGAGCTTTTATTTTCTGCAATAGCCTTTGATGTGGCACCTTATCAAATGCCTTCTGGAAATCTAAGTACCATACATCCCCTTTATCCACAGCACATGTGGCTCTTTCAAAGAACTCCAATAAATTGGTTAAACATGATTTCCCTTTCACAAAACCATGATGGCTCTGCCTGATTGCCTTAAACTTTTTTTAAGTGCCCTCCTATAACCATCTTTAATAATAGCTTCTAACATTTCCCATGGACAGATGCTAAGCTAGCTGGTCTGTGGTTTCCAGCTTTCTGTCTCCCTCCATTTTTGAATAAATAAGTTAAAATTTGATATTTTCCAATCTAATGGAACTCTCCCCAATTTGTAGGGAATTTTGGAAAATTAAAACCACCACATCAACTATCTCACAAACCACTTTTTTCAATTCCCTAGGATGAAGTCCATCAGGACCTGGGGAATTGTCGGCACGCAACTCCAACAACTTGCTCAGTACCAATTCTCTGGTTATTGTAATTTTCCTGAGTTCCTCCCTCCCTTCCATTTCCTGATTTACAGCTATTTCTGGGGTGTTACTTGTATCCTTTATAGTAAAAACTGATGCAAAATACCTCTTCAGTTCATTTCGATCGCTTTATTTTACATTATTAATCTGCCAGACTCACTTTCTATAGGACATACGCTCACTTTGTTAACTCTTTTCTTTTTTAAATATCTATAGAAACTATTAGCATCCATCTTTATATTTCCAGCTAGCTTTCTCTTGTACTCTAATTTTTCCCTCGTTATTAATATTTTTGTCATTCTTTGCTGTTCTTTATATTCTGCCCAATCTTCTGCCACCCATTTTTGTGCAAATATATGTGTTTTCATTTCTTTAACTTTTTTAGTTAACCACGAATGGTGGGTTCTCCCCTTGGAAATTTTCTTTCACATTAGAAAGTATCTATTCTGTGTATTCTGAAATATCCCTTTAAATGTCTGCAACTGAACCTCTATTGACGTATCCCTTAACCTCATTTGCCAGTTCACTTCAGCTAGCCATGCTTTCATGTCCTCATAATTGCCCTTATTTAAGTTTAAAATACTAGTCTAGGACCCACTCTTCTCTCCTTCAAACTGAATGTAAAATTCAATCATATTATGATTGCTGCTACCCAGGACTGCCTTCATTATGAGGTTATCAATTAATCCCATCTCATTGCACAATATCAAGTCTAGTGTAGCCTGCTCTCCGTTAGCATGGGTCTCTGGATTAGTAGTCCAGCAACATTACAACTACACCGCCATCTTCCCAGGGGTGGCCAAACCTTGTGAACATGAGAGCCAGATACGATAACCTTCAGACATTTGAAAGCCACAAGACACAGACAATCTCTTCGGACACATTTTTATTACTATTGTGCACACTTCTGTGTGGAAACTTTCAGCTTATTCCCCTTGAATCTTCCAGACTTCTTCACACACAATTCACATTGTGTCAAAAACAAATCTGTTTCCCTGTAACACACCAGAGTGAGCACATGCTGACTGCCTAACTGATGTGACAACCTTGATCTTCCAATGTAAAATCAGTCAAGAGGTTCTCAAATAAAATTGATTTTACTTAAAAAAAGATGTAACCACCCACTGAACAAGAAATCTGAATCAAAGTCCCTGTGTCCCAATACAATGGATTCTTCCATTGCTGTTTTGTATTAAACTATTCCCTCCCTTTCCAGAGGCCACAAGTTGGAGGGTCAGCAGTGAGATGGTGGGTTAAGGAGCTGGAGATAATGGTGCTGAGGGTTACATTGCCCTCTGTAAGACTGGTGAGAAACTATGAAAGTCATCTCATGACAGCGCTGGAATGAATTGCTGAGTTTAAGCCCTCCTCCCTCCCCCCCCACCCCCGCAACCCAGGTACTCTTGCCTTCTCTCCGGCTCTCTCCCTCTGTGAAGCTGTTCATGGCTGAGGCTGCACCTGGTTGTTTACCTCCCTCCAAAGAGTACAAGGAATGAGTCGCACTCTGTGTGTCAAAGAGCCTCATGTGGCTCCTGAGCCGTGGATTGGCCATCCCGGCTAAATCCTTTCAAATCCGTGTCCCTTGGGCTTGAGGGAGCAGAGATGAGAGTCATACCAGGGGAAATGGCCTGTGTGAGAGAGGGTATTGGCTTTACTGGGGACTGGGACATCAAAGGTTGAAGTGAGATTGTATTTGAGTAGGTTGATAGCTGGTAAATGGCAGATCAAAGGCTAGACAGTTGGGAATTTGCGAGAATATTTCTAAATGAACTAGAGATTGTTTTGAGGGGGGGCAGGAAGAAGGGAGGTCCTGTGGCGCAATGGTTAACGTCCCTGCCCCTGAATCAGAGGCTCCAGGTTTGAGTCCCACCCCAGGATTTGATGGCCAAGGAAGGTGTGTTTGTAATGTGACAAAAACAGGCTGAGTATCAACTTGCAAATCCTTCTAACAGGTAGTAAGAGCAGGAGAGATTCCTGGTCAACCATGTGATAGAAAGGACGTTGAAGCCTCTACCATCACTATCCACAGCTCGAGGCCACAACATGCATGTGAAAGTGCACATTGCCAAGGAGCTTAGACTTCCTGAGTGAACTGTACCTCACCACTACTACAGATGGGAATATTGAACATGGATGATGAATGATACAAGAAGTGATCAGAGATGGCATTAACCGTGATTGATGCTATGGGAATAGCGAGGCCATGTGAGGTGTCACAGTCAAGCACATGGCTGTGAATATGGGTTGAGGAGCTTACATGAAGTTGTCATTAAGAAAGGATAAGAGGGAAGTGAACTCTGAGGAGAGTGAGCACAATGAGTTCAGTTGGAGTTTAATCATTGAGAAAGTTGCCATGGTACTTGGGCAGGCAGCGGAGAACCAGGAGTTAAAGTGAGAGGTGGCACATGGGGATTTGCTTAGAGGAGGGGAAGATGTTGGGGGTCATACACAAGGAGCAGGAGCAGACCACATGGCCCATCAAGCTCACACTGCCATTCCACATAGCCATGGCTGATCTTGGTCTTCAACTCCACTTCCCTGCCTGCTCCACATAACCCTTAATTTCCTGAGAGACCAAAAATCTATCTATCCCAGCCTTAAATATATTCGGTGATGGAGCATTCACAACCCTCTGGGACGGAAAATTCCAAAGTTTCACTTTGAGTGAGGTAATTTTTTCCATCACTGTCCTAAGTAATCGGTCCCTTATCCTGAGACTGTGCCCTCGTGTTCCAGGTTATTTGACCAGTGGAAGCCATCTCTCTCATTTCATGATAGTGAGATTTGGTTCAATAGCCCAGAGTGGAATCAGTGTAGGATCAGGGATAAATAATCCTGAGTGGATTAATAACTCGAAGCCGAATCTTTGTGGGATCAAGTATCAATAACCTGGAATGGATCAATAACCGAAAGTGGAATCTGTGCAGCTTCCGGGATCAATAACCTGGAATGGATCAATAAACTAGAGTGGATCCATGCTGGATCAGGGATCAATATCCTAGAGAGGATCAATAACTTGAAGTAGATCAATATCCTGGTGTGGATCAATAACCCAGAGTGGATCAGTATGGGATCAGGGATCAATATCCCAGAGTGGACCAATAAGCTGGAGAAGATCAATATCTCGTAATGGATCAATCACCCAGTGTGGATCAGTTCAGCACCAGCAATCAGGATGAGGTGAGAATGATTGCTCCTTGACATCAAGACAGCATTTGACTGAGTGTGGCATCAAGGAGCCCCAGCAAAACTGGAGTCAATGGGAATCAGGGGGAAACATCTCCGCTGGTTGGAGTCATACCTAGTACAAAGGAAGGTGGTTGTGGTTGTTGGGGATCAATCATCTCAGGTCCAGGTCATCATTGCAGGAGTTCCTCAGGGTAGTATCCTAGGCCCAACCATCTTCAGCTGCTTCCTTCCATCATAAGATCAGAAGTGGGAATGTTTGCTGATGATTGCACAATGTTCAGCACCATTCGTGATTCTTCAGATACTGAAGCAGTCCATGTCCAAATGCAGCAAGACCTGGACAATATCCAGGCTTGGTATGACAAGTAGCAAGTAACATTTGTGCTACACAAGTGCCAGGCAATGACCATCTCCAACAAGAGAGAATTCAACCATCAGCCCTTGATGTTCAATGGCATTACCATCACTGAATCCCCCACTGTCAACATCCTGGGGGTTAGCGTTGACCAGAAATTGAATTGGACTAGCCATATAAATACTGTTGCTACAAGAGCAGGTCAGAGGCTAGGAATCCTGCGGCGAGTAACTCACCTCCGGACTCCCCAAAGCCTATCCACCATCTACAAGGCCCAGGTCAGGAGTGTGATGAAATACTCCCCACTTGCCTGGATGAGTGCAGCTCCCACAACACTCAAGAAGCTTGACACCATCCAGGACAAAACAGCTCACCTGATTGGCACCCTTCCACCACAAACATTCACTTCCTTCATCACCGACGCACAGTGGCAGGAGTGCGTACCACCTACAAGATGCACTGCAGGAATTCACCAATCATCTTTAGACAGTACCTTCCAAACCCACGACCACTACTATCTAAAAGGACAATGACAGCAGATAGATGGGAACATCACCACCTGGAAGTTCCTCTCCAAATCACTCACCATCCTGGCTTGGAAATATATCATTGTTCCTTCTCTGTCACTGGGTCAAAATCCTGGAACTTCCTTCCTAACAGCACTGTGGGTGTACCTACACCACAGGGACTGCAGAGATTCAAAAAGGCAGCTCATTAACACCTTCTCAAGGGCAATTAAGGATGGGCAAAAAATGCTGTTCTATACAGCGACGCCCACACCCCATAAATGAATTTTAAAAATTCCCGAGTGGATCAATCGCCTGGAGTGGATCAGTGCAGGATCAGGGATCAAAACCTGCATTGGATCAATAATCTTGAGTGTATTAATCACCCGGGGTGGAGCAATCACCTGGAGTGGATCCATGCGGGATCAGGGATCAATAATCCAGAGAGGATTAATAGCCTGGAGTGGATCAGTGCAGGATCAGCGATCAATATTCAGAAATTGATCAATAGACAGGGGTGGATCAGTGATCAGTAATCAGGGATTAATAACCCAGAGTGGAACAGCATGTGATCAGGGATCAATATCCTGAGTGGGTTTGTGCAGGATCAGAGATCAATAATCTGGAGTGGATCAGTATGGGACCAAGGATTAATAACCTGGAGTGGATCAATCACTGGAAGCGGATCAGTGCTGGACCCAGGGTCAATAATGCAGGATGGAACAGTGCAGGAGCAGGGATCGACAACCTGGAGCATATCAGTGAGGGATTATGGATCAATAACCTGGGGTGGATCAGTGGAAGATCTGGGCTCAAAATCCAGGAGTGGATCAGTACAAGATCAGGGATCAATAACCTAAAGTGTATCAGTGCTAACTCAGAGATCAATATCCTGGAGTGGATCAGTGTGGCATCAATAACCTGGAGTGGGTCAGTGAGGGATCAGAGATCAATAACCTGGGTTGTATAAGCACGGGGTCAGAGATCAATAACCCTGCGTGGATCAATGTGGGATCAGGGATCAATAACCTAGAGTGTATCAGTGCTCAGTCAGGGATCAATAACCCAGAGTTGATCAGTGCTAACTCAGGGATCAATAGCCGAGAGTGGATCAGTGCAGGATCAGGGATTAATAACCCAGAGTGGATCTGTGCGATATCAGTGGTCAATATCCCGGACTGGATCAGTGTAGGATCAAGGATCAATAGCCCAGAGTGGATCAGTGCTAGGTCAGGAATAGCCCAGAATGGAACAATGTAGTATTAGGGATCAATAGCCCAGAGAGGATCAGTGGGGGATCAGGGATCAATAAGCCAGAGTGGATCAGTGAGGTATCAAGATTCAATATCTTGGAGTGCATCAGTGCAGGATCAGGGATCAATAACCCATGGTGGATCAATGCGGCATTATGGATCAAAAATCTGGAGCGGATCAGTGCTAGATCAGGGATCAATAACCCAGAATGGATCAGTGTGGGTTCAGGGATCAATAATCCAGATTGAGTTAGTACTAGATCAGGGACCAATATCCTGGAGTGGACCAGTGCAGGATCAAGGATCAATAACTTGGGGTGGATCAGTGTGGGATTGTGGATCTATAACCCAGAGTGGATCAGTACTAGGTCAGGGATCAATGACCCAGATGGATCAGTGCTAGATCAGGGATCAATGACCCAGATGGATCAATGCTAGATCAGGGATCAATGACCCACAGTGGATCAGTGCCGGATCAGGGACAATAACCTGGAGTGGATCAGTGTCGGATTAGGGATCAATAACTTGGATTGTATGTGCTGGATCAGGGATTGATAACCCAGAATGGATCAATATCCTGGAGTGGATCAGTGCGGGATCAGGGATCAATACCCGTTATTATAGGGGTTAGTATTCCCGTCTGTCACGTAGGAGACTGGGGTTCGATTCCCCTGCAGGGAGATTAATTGTTGTCCAAATCCACAGCGTGAAGTGCAGGGACAGCTTCCTATAAACAATGTGCAGGGTTACCGGGGAAAGGCAGGAGAATGGCACTGAGTCATAATGCTCATTCAGAGAGCTGGTGCAGACATGATGGGCCGAATGGCCTCCTTCTGCACTGTTGTGATTCGGTGATTCTGGATCAGTGCTAGACCAGGGGTTAATGATCTGGAGTGGATCAATATCTCAAAGTGGATCAATGCGTGTTCGGGATCAATAACCCGGAGTGGATCAATGCGGGATCTGGGGTCAATAACGTGGAGTGGATCAGCTTGGGATCAGGGATTGATAATCTGGAGTGGATCAATATCCCAGAGAGGATCAGTGCGGGATCAGGGATCAATATCCCAGAGAGGATCAGGGATCAATATCCCGGAGAGGATCAGTGCGGGATCAGGGATCAAAAATATCCCAGAGAGGATCAGGGATCAATATCCCGGAGAGGATCAGTGCGGGATCAGGGACCAATATCCCAGAGAGGATCAGTGCGGGATCAGGGATCAATATCCCAGAGAGGATCAGGGATCAATATCCCGGAGAGGATCAGTGCGGGATCAGGGATCAATATCTCAGAGAGGATCAGGGATCAATATCCCGGAGAGGATCAGTGCAGGATCAGGGATCAATATCCCAGAGAGGATCAGGGATCAATATCCCGGAGAGGATCAAGGATCAATATCCCAGAGAGGATCAGTGCGGGATCAGGGATCAATATCCCAGAGAGGATCAGGGATCAATATCCCAGAGAGGATCAGTGCGGGATCAGGGATCAATATCGCAGAGAGGATCAGGGATCAATATCCCGGAGAGGATCAGTGCAGGATCAGGGATCAATATCGCAGAGAGGATCAGGGATCGATATCCCGGAGAGGATCAGGGATCAATATCCCAGAGAGGATCAGTGCGGGATCAGGGATCAATATCGCAGAGAGGATCAGGGATCAATATCCCGGAGAGGATCAGTGCGGGATCAGGGATCAATATCCCACTTGCTGGAGTTGGGGTTTGTGCGGGAGCAGGTGTAGACGCTCCTGTTATTGATTGGCTTTGATCCGGATCGAGGAACAAGTCCGCAGCTGCTCCTGCTCCTGCTCCACCCTGGCTGCCACCAGTGGAAGCCGTGCGGGCTCCCGGATCGGCAGCACTCACTCTGCAGGAGGAGGAGGAGGAGGAGGTGATCGGCGGGCGGTGGAAATCTCTCTGACCCCCAGGGTAAGACACTGGTGGAGGAGGGGGAGGGGGGGGGGGTCAGTGACTGGCTGTGGTTATTGTAGCGGTGCCTGGGGTGGGGTGGGGAGGGGGCAGCTGCTTTATGGCTGTAATGTTTACGGACAGGGCTGCTCTCTCGGAATCAATCAGCTCCTGTAACCTCTGCCGGCTTGTACAGTAACAGTTACATGTGTGCTATTTCATGTTGTATCACAGGAAACTGCAACCCACTGGAGAGATACACATCCTATTATAAATGTATAAATATATATATATATATATACACACACACACCAAAATATCAAAGGAACGTCGGACTTGTCCAGGGAGTGGCATAATAATCTTTACATATTCGATTGAGATATTGGAACAAGGTGAGTGTAACCTTGCCTTGAAGAAGCAGGTTGTTTCTGGAAAATAATGTGGCAAAGCGACAGCGGGCGGGGATAATAACACTGCTTCTGTTGCTCTCGTTTTTATTTATTGGCTAATGAGTATTTGCAGCGAGGGTTATCTCTGGGGCAAGGCCACGTCCCCCAGAATGGAGGAGAAACGTTGCTCTCTGTTGTATCATTTCAAGCCTTTTGTTGCCCTCCCCCCGAGTTCTCGGTGTCTTGGTAACAAGCAGGCGATGATACATATTCGGGAAGGGCGGTTTGTCACTTCCGTGTGTGTGTGTGTGTGTATAAAGGACCATGAATCGGTAATTTTCAAGGTGTTTCTCCCCCCCCCCCCCCACCCCGGTACGTTTTTTTTTGTAAATTGTTAAAGGAATTGAACCCTCATTCTTCATATTCCCGAATTCGGGCTGCTTGTTTATTTGCCCCGTGGTGACTACACGCGTCTTGCCGGCGAACTAAACAGCCCCAGAAATCAGCGCCATGGACAGATCGCTATTAAGAACCTTGGAATTCGCAGTAAATGCGAGCAAGGGTTTTTTGAACCCACTGCTTCTGTACCATTTCCACTGTCACCACACACGCCACGCAGGCTGTAGCAGATTTCAATACCTGGGTTGGACAAATATACATTTCCCCCCCCGCCCCCCCCGAGGGAGTGTAAGTCGAGGTCAAAAATACAAAATACTGCGGATGCTGGGAATCTGCAATAAAAACAGAAAATGCTGGAAATTTTCAGCAAACTGTAGCAGATTCTGTGTAGAGAGAGAGAGACTACAGCAGATTCTGTGTGTGTATATATATATATAGAGAGAGAGAGAGAGAGAAACAGTTATGGTTTCAGGTCTGTGACGTTTCATCAGACCTGAGAAAAGTTAGGATTGTAATAGGTTTAAGCAAAACAGAATTTTACTGTTTTTTTTATATATTTTTTGAATTTAATTACAGTTTAAATGTTCATAGAGAGGCCATTTGGCCGGTCAAATCCATACTGGCTCTCTCCAAGTGCAGCAACAAAGCTGATCCCATGCCTTCCCCCTCCCCCCCCCCCCCCCCCACACACACACACACACACACACACACACAGCCCTGGGCAATTCTTTTTCCCTCCTGGTGCTTATCCCATCTCCTTTCAAAAAGGCTGGATTCCACCCGCTCTTTCGGATGAGACATTGAACCAAGGCCCCTGTTTTCCTGATGGGTGTTAATGTAAAAAATCCCGTGGCGCAATTTTTGAAGAAAAGCAGGGAGTACTCCCCGGCGTCCTGGTCAATATTTGTCCCTCGATCAACATCACCAAAACCTGAATGTCTGGCCGTTATCACGTTGCTGTTTGTGGGAGCTTGCTGTGCGCAAATTAGCTGCTGCGTCTTCTTACGTTACAACAGTGACTACGCTTCGAAAATTATCTCTTGGCTGTACTGGTGGTTGTGAAAGTGCTATAAAAATGCAAGTCAGCTTTCCCTATTCATTCACTGCGTAAAACAATTCTTTCCTCATGTAAAAGCAAAAAAAAAATACTACGGACGCTGGAAATCTGAAATAAAAGCAGAAAATGCTGGAAAATCTCAGCAGGTCTGGCAACATCTGTGGAGAGAGAAACAGAGTTAATATTTCAAGTCCATATGACCCTCCTTCAGGGCTGCTCCTTACATCACCTTTGGTGGTTTTGCCTGAATGCTAAATCTTCTCATTCTCGATACTTCCATCAATGGGAGCAGTTTTTCCCTATCTTCCCGGCTCCTTAAGATTTTGAAACATATCTATATAAAATGAAGCCACTGGAAGTAACTGAGGACTAACATTATCCCAGGACTCCGTTACTGTCCTTACTTCTTGGAGATGCCGGGAGTTATTTTTGATCACTTTAATTGAATGTATATTACCATTAACTGTCAGGTTGCCTGCGTAAACCAGAGTTGGTGATTGGGCAGGAATTTCTGCTTTTGAATAATATCTCTGAAGGCATCAAAGGGAAATGGGGGATAGTCTGAGAAGGTGGAGTTGAGGCAGAAGATCAGCCATGAATGGTGGAGCAGACTCGAAGGGCCAAATGGCTTACTCCTGCTCCTATTCCTTATGTTTTTAAATCATCGGCATACATCCATAATTTATTTTTTCCCTACCCTTTTTGACCATTCTTCCTCCCTGTTTCACTCCTGTTCACAAAGTTGACTCCTGGAATTCTGTATGGTGCCAACAAGTGACAGCAGCTCTCTGGTGTCACAGGGGATGGGAGCTTAGTTGTTAATTATTGGATCATTAATCCTGACGTCTGGACTAATTAATGCACAATAGACAAGCGCAGGGAGGTCTTGTGGCACAGTGGGTGGCGTCCCTGCTTCTGAGCCCAGGAGCTCCAGGTTCAAGTTCCACTTGAGGACTTGTGGCCAAACAGGTTGATTATCAGCCTGAAAATCCAACACGCACCAATAGCAGGTGGCAAGAGCAAGAGAGATTCCTGTTCAGCCATGTGACAGAAAGAAAACTGGAGCCTCTGCCATCACCACCCATAGCTCCAGACTATAACATGAATGTAAAAGTGCATGTTGCCACAGCATCTCGGACTCATTGGAGGTCTGGATGTTGGGTGTGGATCAGATTGCTGCCAACAGTGTGGGGTGGATTTGGGATCTGCCTGCTTGCTCTGACCTGGGATACAAAAGCCTTTAGGCCTCAGCTGGAATATTGTGCACAGCTCTGGGTGCCACGCTTTAGGATGTCAAGGCCATGAAAGGATACAGGGGAGGTTTTGCAGGAAGATACCATGAGGGAGTTCAGTCGTGTGGAAGCCGGGATTGTTCTGTTTAAGGCGGAGAAGACTAAAAGGGCAGCCCGATAGATCTGTCCTTACGCAGCCTGTTTTGAATGTGACTCCAGACCCACAGCGATGTGCTTGCCTCTTAACTGCCCTCCGAAACGGCCGAGCAAGCCACTCGCTTCGAGGACCATTAGGGATGGGCAACAAATGCTGGCCTTGCCCGTGACACCCACATCCCTTGGAAGAATAAAGAAAAATAAAAGAAAATCCATTCAATTACCGGGGGAATAAACGTTTCTCTCAATTTGCTCTATCAAAACCCTCAATAGTTTGACTGTCTCTATTCACTCTCCCTTTTTGCCTCCTCTGTCTTAAACAGAACAATCCCAGCTTCCACATGACTGAACTGCCTCATGGTATCTTCCTGTAAAACCTCCTCTGTACCCTTTCATGGCCTTGACATCCTTCGTTAAACATGGCACCTAGAACTGTGCACAATACTCCAGCTGATGTCCAAGGTTTAACGTGGCTGCCTTGATTTTTCATTCAATGCCCCATATTTACAAAGGTAGGAATCACATACACTTTCTTAACTACCTTACCAGCTTGTTCTACCACTTTTAAGGCTTTGTGAATACACACCCCTGGTCCCTCTGCTCTTGCACCCCACCCCACCCCACCCCGCCCCACCCCCAAATAGTACCTTTTAGATTACACTGCCTCTCCATGCTGTTTCACATTAAATTGCACCTCACATGTCAGCCCATTCCACCTGTCTATGTTATCCCGAAGTCTGCTGCCACCATGCTTACGATTTAATGAGCTGCCATCATCTACATCCTTTTGTATCATTTGCATACATTGAAATTGCACTCCCTACATCCAAGTCCAGCTCAATTATATAGCACAGGAAAACGATGGGCCTAATATTGACCCCTGGGAGACTGCTCTGCATAATTCACACCCGTCAGAAAAATATATGTTCACCATGCTCTCTGCCTCCTATCATGTAGCCAGTCAGCACCATTAATGCCACCTGCTTCTATTTTCAAAGCCTGTTAAAAGGTACATTTTTCAAATGCCTTTTGTAAGTCCATTCTCAACATCTACTGCACTATCTCTGTCAACCCTGTCTGTAACTTCATCAAATAAGTCCGCTAAGTGTATAACAAATCTGTGCTTGCTGCCCTTCGTTTGCTTCTCCAAATGAGCATTAACATCCCAGGACTGAATTTTAAATATCTGAAGCAATTAGTAGGCATCAGCAGATAACTTTGATCAAAAATTTGGGGTACCACAGTCTAGCCCGCTCCAGTTTCCACCTGACATTCACAAGCACAATTGTCAGTAAGAGTTGCTTAGTCGTGAGAATGAGTTGATCTTTTCTCTCCTAAGGCCACTTCTACCATCCATGTGGTCACCCTTTTAATGTCTTGCTAATTACATTGTTTAGGTTTGTTCATGTTAATTACATTGTTAAGGTTACGAGAAACAGGTATTAATTGCCATTGAGCACATATAAATAGGGGCAGTTCTCATTTATTGATTTTTGTTTAATTTATTGAATTTTTTGTTTTCGTTTTACTAAAAAGAGTATAAATAGGGGACAGCTGGGACTAGGGGTTGAGTGGGAGCAGAGCTATGAAAGTGAACAAGTCAAGAAACTTTCTCACTAAAGAAAACTCTGTGTCTTGGTTTCTGCTTCACCAACTGACTGAGATCCTATTAACAACCCGAATCAATATCAGCTAATTTAATGCAGACCAGGTATTGAACCCAGGGATCTTCCTTGTCTCAGATGTTCAGTTAATGCTGGAGCACTGGGATCACGGGGAGTTCCCTTTTGAACCTAATTTTAGCCGCAGGATGAAATTCCACTGCAGCGTGTAGGCTGTGTCAATGGGATACTGGAGCAACAACAATTAGATTTATATTGTGACTTATTTCCGCTGGTTGGGGGACCTAAGACATGGAGGCACAGTCTCAGGATAAGGGGCTGATCATTTGGGACTGAGATGAGGAGAAATTACTTCACTCGAAGGCTGTGAGTATTTGGAATTCTCTAATATTTGGAATTCTCTACCCCAGAGGGTCGTTGACAATATTTAATGCTGGGGATGGACAGGCTTTTGGTCTTTAGGGAATCGCGGGATATGTGGAGTTGGCAGGAAAGTGGAGTAGATTCCCAAGATCAGCCATGATCGTATTGAAAGGCAGAGCAGGCTCGATGGGGTGAATGGCCTCCCCCTATTTCTTGTGTTCTTATAATGTTTCCTGATAGGCAAAGGAGAGGTTAAAGCGGTAAGATACTGAAATGGCTTTTGGAGTTGGGGAAAGAGATAGTCAAGTAGAGGGGATTCAAGATCAGAGTTCCAAGATGCCAGGCAACCTGGCTGAAGGATCTGTCACCACTGGTGGAACCAGGGATGGGGAAGGGTGGGGAGGTGGTGGTGAAGGGCGATGGAGAATGCATGACATTGTGCTGGGACTTTAGGCTGGAAAAGATTGTACAGAGAGAGGCGGTGGATGCAATTGCTGATGAGAATGGGGGTTTTGAAGTGGGTATGCTCGAGATCGGGGTTATTGGTAGATGAGTGAGACAGAAGAGGAATTCTGATTTCCTTTGCTGCTCGTTCTACCTATTCAGTAACTGACGATTGATTCTCTCTTTGAAAGATCTGCATGTATAATTTAAGGTTTGTTTCAGAAAAATTGCGAAAGAATGGTACTCAAAGTGGCCCTTTGATTCTGTGTCTACAACTGGAAAAACCTTCAGGAGATTTTTTTGTGGGTAGTGCTCAAAGATACATTTGTGTGTTATCTCCCTGTTCTATCCTGGCTTTCTTGTTTGGAAGTGAGAATGCTGTGTTGTAAACTTTCCAGTGTGACACATGACACATGACTTATTGCTGGGGCTCTGGCAGGCCAGGTGGGGGCTGCTGGCTTTGAGCTCACCTTGTGAATAATATGGATGATGTCATAAAAATGCTGCTGATCAGCAAACAGCCGTTTTGCAGTAGATGCCAGGGTCAGGGCATGTTAGCAGCTAGTTGTTAGTAAAGCATGCCTTTGCTTTGCTTTGTTTGGTTCAGTAGAAATTCTGAAGACATTCTTGTCACCCGCTTTCAGAAATTACAGCCAGACATCGTCGGCAGCAGAGAGAGGGTTATTCTGTCAGCATCTGTGGTGCTGTAAGTTGCCCATTCCAGTTGTCTGCTGCATAACAGTGATTTTGCACGTTTTCTTGTGAGGCATATCATGGACATTCAGACCATTATCTTGTTTGGTGAAAATACTTGTTAAATTTATCTGGAAGGTGATAGACTGATCTGAAAACTTATATGTACCCTGAAGACTCAGGCAGATGACCCTTGGGGAGGTACCCCAATGGCAGGCACTCAGTTGGGATCTGTGCCCTAAGGGAGTGTGGATGAACAGTAGGGTCACATCAGAGGGCCTTAGTGAGGCTGCAGCTGGGGCTCAGGGGGAGATGATGGCACAGTGGTAATTTACATCAGTAATCAAGAGACCCAGGCTAATACTCTCTATGCTCTGGATGTGGGTTCAAATCCCACTATGGCAGCTGGTGGAATTTAAAATTCAATTAATAAATCTGAAAAGTAAAACTAGGCTCAGTATTGGTGACTGTGAAAACTATCACTGGTTGTTGTAAAAACCCATCTGGTTCACTAGTGTCCTTTAGGGAAGGAAATCTGCTGTCCTTACCTGGTCTGGCCTATATGTGATTCCAGGCCCACAGCAGTGTGGTTGATTTTTAACTGCCCTTTGAAATGGCCAAGCAAGCCACTCAGTTCAAGGGTGATTAAGAATGACTGGCATTGCCAGTGATGACTACATCCTGAGGTTGGGTCATTGAATATATTCAAGGCTGGATTAGACAGATTTTTGATGTACAAGGGAATCAAGGATTATGGGGGATAGGCAGGAAAGCGGAGTTAAGCCATGATTGTATTAAATGGCGGAGCAGGCTTGAGGGGCTGAATGGCCTACTCCTGCTCCTAATTCTCATGTATCAGTTCATCTAACTTGGAGTTTTTTGAGGATGTTACAAACAGAATTGACATAGCGTGCTTGGATTTTCAGAAGGTTTTCGATAAAGTCCCCCCACAGGAGGTTGGTTACCAAAATTAAAGCACATGGGATGGGAGGCAATATGGATTAAGGATTAGGTAACAGGCAGAGAACAGAGAGTAGGAATAAAAGGGTCATTCTCACGTTAGCAGACTGTGACTGTTGGGGTACCATAAGGATCCGTGCTGGCTCAGCTGTTTATCCACTTTGGTAAGAAGAACAGACATGCAGAGTATTTCTTAAATGGAGAGAGATTAGAAAATGTTGATGTACAAAAGGTGGGGGTTTGGGGTTGGGGTGGGGGGGGGGCTTAGGTTGGGGGGGTTGGGGTGGGGGGGGTTGGGGTGGGGGGCGGGGGTTGGGGTGGGGGGGGTTGGGGTGGGGGATTGGGTGGGGAGCGGGGGTTGGGGCGGGGGATTGGGGTTGGGGTGGGGGAGTGGGGGGGGTTTGGGGTGGTGGGGGGTGGGGGATTGGGGTTGGGGTGGGGGGGGTTTGGGGTGGGGGGGGGGTGGGGGGAGTGGGGGGGGGTGCGTCCTGGGTGTTCTCATCAGTAGGCCACTGAAAGCTAGCATGCAAGTGCAGCAAGCAATAAGGCAAATTGTATGTTTGCGTTTACCGCAAGAGGATTTGAGTACAGGTGTAGCAAAGTCTTGCCTCAATTGTATAGAACCTTGGTTAGACCGCACATGGAGCACTGTGTGCAGTTTTGGTCCGCTTAGCTTAGGGAGGATAATATTGCCATAGAGGGAGTGCAGCGAAGGCTTACCAGACTTGTTTCCAGGATGACGGGACTGTCCTATGAGGAGAGATTGAGGAAACTGGGCCGGTATTCTCCAGAATTTCGAAGAATGAGAGGTGATCCCATTGAAACCTACAAGATACTTAAAGGGATAGACAGAGTAGATGCAGGTAAGATGCTCCCCCTGGTTGGGGAGTCTAGAACCAGGGGACACAATTTCAAAATAAGGGGGAAGCCACTTAGGACTGAGATGAGAATTTTTTTTACTCAGAGGGTGGTGAATCTTTGGGATTCTCTACCCCAGGGGGGCTGTGGAAGCTCAGTCATTGATGATGTTTAAAGTAGAGTTTGACAGATTTCTAAATACCAGTGATATAAATGGACATGGGAATAGTGTGGGGAAAATGCATTGAAGTGGATCATGAACCACGATCATATTGAATTGTGGAGCAGGCTCAATGGGCTGAAAGGCCTATGCCTGTTCCTATGTCCCATCAGCCTTTGAGAGGCTGGCTCCTTGTTGGAGCACAAAATCGGCAAATTTTCCATTGTATTTTCTTCACCGTTAAACTTTGCACATGGTCTCATTGTGGCTGTAAGTATTTGGACACTCGATGGATGCCTTTGCAGATATTTGCTTGGACATTGCTGTATCTGTTGTTGCCCTAGTTTTTGAATCGGATGGGGGTTAATTGTATTTTCTCTCCGTAATTATATTTTTCTTCAGCAATGGTGGCTGCTTTCCGCCTTTTCTGTTCTCGGTCAGTGTGACTTTGATCAACTGGGGAGGAGGAAAGATCAGACGTGTCTTCGGTTCAAAACCGCTCTCATCATAAATTAAGTAAATACAACTTAGAGTCATTACTGGGAGACAGTGGCGCAATGGTAATGTCAAGATACTCGTAATCCCAGGTTAATACCCTGGATTTAAATTGTACCACAGCAAGTGGTGGAATTTAAATTCAATTAATTAAAAATAAATCTGGAATTGGATGCTAGTCTCAGTAACAGTGACCATAAAACTATCATTGATTGTTTGCTGATCAGGTTCGCTGATGCCCTTTGGAGAAGGAAATCTGCCATCCTTACCAGGTCTGGCCTACATGTGACTCCAGACCCACAGCAATGTGGGTGACTCTTAACCACCCTCTGAAATGGCCTAGCAAGCCATTTGGTTCAAGGGCAATTAGGGATGGGCAACAAATGCTGGTCTTGCCAGCGACACCCACATCCCATTGAAAGAGTAAATAGAAGTTATGTCATGGAGGGAGGCGATTGGGTGCATTGAGCATGTGTTACCTCTTTGAAAGAAGTATCCATTTGTTCCATAACCTGCCTTTTCCTCAAAGCCCTGGAAGCTTTTCTCAGAATTTATCCAATTCCTTTTTGAAAGTCTGCTTCCACCACCCTTTCAGACAGCGTATTCCAGATCACACTAACTCACTGCAAAATGTTATTTTCCTCATGTCATTTTTGGTTCTTTTGCCAGCTACCATAAATCTAGTTCCTGGCCCGTCAGCCACTGGAAACAATTTCTCGTTATTAAGTCTGTCAAATCCCCTTGTGATTTTGAACACCGTGATTAAATCTCCAGTTAACCTTCCATAATCGAAGGAGAACAATCCCAACTTCTCCAGTCCCTCCACTTAACTAGCAAGTATTTATTGTTAACTAAGTAAAATTTGTTTAAATGTGTTAAATGAATTGATTAATCAG
This sequence comes from Carcharodon carcharias, assembly GCF_017639515.1. NCBI lineage: Eukaryota > Metazoa > Chordata > Chondrichthyes > Lamniformes > Lamnidae > Carcharodon > Carcharodon carcharias. Next base: position 113,015,943 of record NC_054482.1, on the reverse strand, counting down.
CTACCGATGGTTTGGCAATTTTAGATGCAATGGAGTGTGAACCAGAGTTATGAAGGGATTGAGTGGAGTTGATTGCCTAGAGTGCCCAACACATTTTGTGTGGGTGTTGTTAACAAGCATTCAGCGTCGCCGTTCTGCTCTGGTTGTGTCAGCATCGCAGACCAACATCTGTATTCCAACAACATTTATAAATGTGATTATCCCCAGCTGAACCAGCCATGACCCGCTGATGTAGTAGTCATGATAATAATGAAAAATGTATCAACGAAGCTGATCTAAAGATGGGCCTTGAAGGTTTCATGTGATGAGGCCGTGACTATTTCCCTAGGCAGCTTGTTCGATTGAGGGAGTGTCCTTGGGAAGAAAGATTGTTGAAATGAATGTTCTTTGCAGTTTGTGTGGATGGGCTACCTCGTGTTTTATCATTGCTGGAGGGCAGCAGTTACTTGTTTCTATCAATTCCCGCCAGCCCATTCCATATTTTATAGAACACTATTCTATAGTCCATTTTCTTCCTTCTTTGCTATAGCAATTCCCATCCTGAATATTTGATCCAGGATGTGACACTGGTGTATTTCCCACACTGATTCGTGCAAAATAGTGTCTTTGGATCGCTTCAATCTTACTTATATCTCTTGCCATAGGAGGATCCCACACACACATGTACGTTCTCCAGGATTGGACAGATAAGCGTTTGGGAAGCTATAACTCTGATATTTTTGTTGTAATATCAAAGATTCCTCTTCAGAAATCCAAGGACCCTGTTTGCTTTGCATTGTTACCTGCTGAAAGTGGAATCCTCATTGAATATTATTTTTAAGATGGAGACCCAGTATGGGGCAAAGCTGTTCTCAATTTGATTTAATCATATTTCATTGATGAGACCGTTCCCCTTTTTGGATAAATACTGAAAGATAAAAAATGAATGCAGGGCGATATGGACAGAACAGGAGATGGGGACTAATTTCGAAGAACTGGCGCTGGCATGAAGGAGTTGTCCTGTGAGGAAAGGTTGAGCAGCTCGGGGCTCTACTCTTTGGAGGTTGGATGAAGGAGAGGTGATCACACTGAAACATAGAAGATTCTGAGGGGGCTTAATAGGATAGATGCTTGGAAGATGTTTCCTTTTGTGGGGGAACCTAGAACTGGGGGGGTGGGGGGGTCACAGTTTCAAATTAAGTGACCTCCCATTTAAGACAGAGATGAGGAAGAATTTCTTCTCTCAGAGGGTCCTTAGTGTTAGGAATTCTCTTCCCCAGCGAGCAGTGGAGGCTGTTGTTGAATATATTCAAGGCTGAGTTAGACAGATTTTTGATCCATATGGAGTCCAGGGTTATGGTGAGAAGGCAGGAAAGTGGAGTTAAGCCCACATCAGGACAGCCCTGGTTTTACTGACAGGCGGAACAGGCTCGAGGTGTCGAAGGGCCTACTCCTACTCCATACTTCATTATGTCGTAATGATGGGCTGAATGACCTCCCCGTGAGCTGGATTATTCTATGACTCTATGATTTCTATTAAGTTTGAGGTTCTTGTGCAGAAGGCTGATAATTTTAAAAAAGACGAGTGATGAACAAGTTTGTGTAAATGGAAAAACTCAGCAGGTCTGGCAGCATCGGCGGAGAAGAAAAGAGTTGACGTTTCGAGTCCTCGTGACCCTTCGACAGAACTACCTCTTCTGTCGAAGGGTCACGAGGACTCGAAACGTCAACTCTTTTCTTCTCCGCCGATGCTGCCAGACCTGCTGAGTTTTTCCAGGTCATTCTGTTTTTGTTCTGGATTTCCAGCATCCGCAGTTTTTTTTGTTTTTAAGTTTGTGTGAATGATGGACTGAATACCACTTTGTGCCCTTTTCTATAAATGTGTTCAGTGGAGTTTCATACTTCCAATTTCTAGTTCCTTCTGATTCAATTGCCAGATTTTAAACGATGTACGTAAAACAATTAGGCTAGAATTTGGTTTACCCTGGGTTTTCTGGAGGAGGTGGGAGGGTGGGGAGGGGTGATGGGGTTGAGATTCACGACCTGCCTGAAATCAGGGTGGGAAGAGTGCAATTTTCATTAACCCACTGCATTTGACTGATGGTAGCATTGGGTCAAGCTGCTCCCACGCTCTCCATGCTGCCTACTGCTGCTGTGCACAGCAGGAGGGTGCCTGGCAGCATTGCTTGGTAAATTGTGCGTTCCAGGCTCCTCTTAGAGGTTCTCTGCCTATTAAAGGAAGGCCACACACCTGAAATTATGGCTGATGGAAAATCATCTTGAAGCGCTGGAAGGATTGCTCACCAGGCGAGGGAGAGGGCCCTCCACTGTTAGAGGCTCTAGTCACTAAGGTGAACTCAAGGGCCGGAATTTTCTGTGCCCGCTGGTGTCGGGCACGTTTGGTGGCATGAGCAGACAATATGGCGCGATGGGTTTCACGACGGTGTGAAACCAGTTTTGCGATTGTCCGCTCAGCCTGTGGATGGTGGGCCGCATCCCCCACCATCGGACATTGTGAACCGCATTGTAATACATCAGCATTACCATTATTAGACCAGCCTGCCGGAACTGTCTCCCCTACCGCCGCTGGATTGTCTGCCCACGTTGGCGGGAAAACATGCCGATGTGTTTCCCAACGGCGCATAAGCAACATGCACCTGGCAGGCTGCACTCCGCTCGGGGCTTCAAGGTTTGTTTGGTCAACACTCAGTCATCAGCGCCAGGCTTGACAGACAGCAGCGGGCAGGTCTCTACCTACCCGATCAGCCATTTGTTGATGACTTTTCAATGGCTGCAGGGCTAGGGCTTGCTGGGGGAAGGGGGAGAAGTGGCCTCAAGCAAGGGAAGAGGCTGCAGGACGAGGGCTGTACTGGGGAAGGGGGGTATCCCAGGGTGTGTGTGGGGGTTGGTGGGGGGCACATGTTGATCTGTGCAAGTGGCCTCAAGATGGTGATGCCTGAGGCGGCAGCCTCCAGAGGAGATGAGGCCAGATGGACGTGTGAGGGTGTGTGTGTGAGAATGAGTGGTGATGTCCCTTGAGCTGGCAGTGAGTGAGATGCCAGTGAATGTGTGATGGGCTTGAGTGTGTGAGTTTAGAGTGATGAGATGGTTGCTATATCCTGGTTGTGTGTATGAGATCATTCATCCTCTATCTGCACTGGATGGCCAACCTCTTCTGTAGCATTGGCACTGATCACCACTGCCAGCACCTACCAAGCCAGAATGATAATGTTGCTGCCTCTCCTGTGGCTAGAGCAGGGATAGAGGATATCAGAGCGTCCTCCATGGCATCCAAAAGGCTCTTGAGGGCTGCAGTCTTCTTGGCTTTCGGGGTCATGTCTCCTATGGTGCAGTCCTGGGCTGGAAGCACTGAGTGTGGCTGTATAGGGAAAAAAAAAGTACAATGGTCTTACACGGGTGGCTGAGGTGAATGAATGCATCCTCACTGCACATTTTTCAGCTGTCACACCAATGACCTCTCACTCTGCTCAATCCACCGCACCCGTAACTCACCCAGCACCCACACCCTGGCACTTACACCAAACATCATGTATTCCACCTTGGTCTCACACACCTTCCAGATTCACAACCGCCTCTCCCTGTCTCCATACGCCTCCAACCATTCAGCTACAGCAGGCATGTCACCTAAGTGCCTCACAGCCACTGACACTCTTTCCACTTGCAGGAGAAGGCTTCCAGTAACACCAGTGAGGCGCACAAAGCCAGAGGTTTGGGGTGGGGTGGGGTGAAGGGGAGGTTCCATGGCTGTATCCCCTGAGTCCCGTGGAGGAGATGGAGAGAACACACCATGGTGTTGGTGACAATGCATCCCATGGCATCTGGTGCAGCAGAGACTGTGCAGGAAGATGGTGAGTAACAGCTTGAGGCCCCTTTACAACAACTTCCTCACCCTCGTTCCGAAATGTGGCATCAAGTGGAAACTGAAGATGATGCGACCCTGTGACCCTGCTTTGCCCAACCCTCCCTCTAATTCCCTCACCGTAACCTTCCCCCTTTTATACTTATACTTTTATGCTTTTATACTTTGAGATACAGAAGAGCTGTCGCCTGGACAGTCTTAGCAGAGGCAAGAGGAAGAGCTACCCCATGAAAGTGATGAGAACACAGCGCCACGTGATCTGACACTTGCAGCCACCAGCTCAGACTCGTACTGGCACAGCACGGAATTTAGGAGCTGGTATGGGGCCAGAATGAGCATGTGTTGTGTCACTGGGTATGATTGGGCTGCAGCTGGGACACTGGGGGGAAATGGATAGCTCCTGTGGCAGCTCCCTGGAGTGCGAGGTCATGGACAAGTTCTGCACAGGGGGATACAGATGAGGACACCAATGGGACAGCATGCAGGGGAACGCTGATGGGCACGCGCATGGAGATGTTTGGTGCATTGACAGTTTTGGTTTGACTAATGGCGGGTGATTCATAAAGGAGCACACCTGTCCTACCAAAAGCATCATTTGACAAATTTTAAACACTGAAATTGCTATTATTTTGACAACTTACATTATTTTCATCTACATTTTGTAATCTCTTATCCGTTTTTTCAATGTTAGAACCTTTATTTTCAAATACAGGGATTATCAGCTTAGTGTGAGTCCAAGACTCCCATTAGCTGATGGTACAAACACTAAGAGATACAGATTTAAGGTTTGGGCAAAAAGATACAAGGAAAATCTTTTTTTACACAGAATGTGATAATGGCCTGGGACTCATTGCTTATGAGGGTGGTGGAGGCAGTGGCGTTGTGGTATTGTCACTAGACTAGAAACCCAGGAGTAATACTTTGGGGACCCAGGTTTGAATCCCACCATAGCAGGTGGTGGAATTTGAAACCAATAAATAACCCGGAATTAAAAATCTCATGAAGACCATGAAACCATTGCTGATTGTTGTAAAAACCCATCTGGTTCACTAATGTGAAGGAAATCTGAAATGCTGAAGGAAATCTGCCACCCTTACCTGGTCTGGCCTACATGTGACTTCAGACCCCTACTGCAATGTGGTTGATCCTTAAATGCAAGGGTAATTGGGAATGGGCAATAAGTACTGGTCGAGCCAGTGACACCCACATCCCATGACTGAATTAAAGAAATAAGGAAACTGAATGGGCTCAGTCCTCCATTATGATTTGTTGTTGCTTTATTAATGTAAAATTTCACCCAATCAGGAAAAACCGTGCCCTGATTTTAGGTACCAAGCACAACGTCTGAAGCATGTTGGATTTAGATGTGGAGTAGACTTTTAATATGTAGGCTAGTGATTGCCAGTGGTGCTGTTTTATAAATAGTGCCATACTTCACCATGTATTATCCTGCTAAAGTGGTGTTATGTTCCCTACATGGTATCCAATAAACGCAGCCTGATGACGTTCCCTGTGGCTTGGTCAAAAACCTCTGATGGCTAAAAAGTATCTGTTAGTTTCCGGCTGGAGGACTGAAGTGCAGGTCAGAGGGACCCAGCTTTTCAATTTGCTGTGTATTTTGAAGTCTGTTTGAGCGAGACTGTTCTGCCTCGTTTTCCCTTCAGGAATCCAACTGTTTTCAAGAGGCATCGAAGCCATATCCTAAGGGAAATGGGGTTGGGTGTGTAAAGGCATTAGAGCGAGCGCAGAAAAGATTCACAAAAATGATTCCAGGGATGAGAAACTTAATTACACAGACAGATTGGAGAAGTTGGGACTGTTCTCCTTGGGGAAGAGAAGATCAAGAGATTCGATAGAGGTGTTGAAAATCATGAGGGGTTTGAATTGAGTAGATAGGGAGAAAACTGTTCCCATTGCTGGAAGGATTGAGAATGAGAGGGCACGGATTTAGGGAATTTGACAAAAAAAAACCCATGGCGACGTGAGGAAAAACTGTTTCACACAGCAAGTGGTTGGGAATTGGAATGTGCTGCCTGAGGCTGTGGTGGAGACAAGTTCAACTGAGGCATTTTAAGAGGGAATTGGATTATTACCTGAAAAGGAAGAATGTGCAAGGTTACGGGGAATGGCACTGGGTAAATTGCTCCTTCAGAGAACCAGTGCAAGCATGATGGGCCGAATGGCCTCCTTCTGTGCTGGAACTATTCTCTGATACTGTGGTTTTATGGGTAGCCGACTGCTCAATCCTACCCATAACAAAAGCCTTTAGCATTTTACATCCCAGCCCCTATTCCCCATCTGTACAATACACCGATATCAGACATCTGCTTATTAAAAATAATATTTGCATTTATAAAGCATTTTCAATGACCACCAGATTTCTCAAAGCGCTTTACAGCCAATGAAGTACTTTTTTTTGAGGTGTCATTGTTGTAATGTTGGACACCTAACAGCGAATATGTGCACAGCAAGGCCTCACAAAAAGTAATATGATAATGACTTGGTAATCTTTTTATTTTTGACAAAGTTGCTTGAGGAATAAATATTGGCCAGGACACCAGCGGTAGCTGCTCTTCGAAATAGCACCCTGGGATCTTTTACATCCCACCCGAGCGGACAGATTGGTTTAATATTGCATCCAAAAGACAGCAGCTCCGATAGTGCAGCACTCCCTCAGCACTGCACTGGATTGCCAGCTTCGATTTTTGTGCTGAAGCTCTCATGTAAAGGATATCAAGGGCACCTTGAATTTATTTGCCATTGTTCCTATAGGCTAGGAGAAAGGAGGCAAGGTTGGGGGAAATATGTTGGAGTTCATTAAGAGTGGCTGGCAGATGAGGAGCTACCGTCCAACTGTCTCCTGTACTGTGTAAGCTGGAATTGAGAACTGGGAGAGATGTATGTATGGCTGTTCCTTTAGCTTCTGTTTGTCACTAATGCCCAATGTCACATTACATTGCCACCCATTGATTCTACATATTCTTCAAAGCTCCTTCCAACTATTGGTTTCCATTATCTGAAGGACTGCTGCTCCTTTTAACAAGACCCCAGTCATTTCCATCTCTGCAGCAAAATGGCCGACATTATAAAATTGCTGTAGCACAGGGTCTCCCTTTCTGGTAGAGGCTCGCTTGCTCTCTCTATGGAATTAGATGGAATTACGGCTAGGAGCCTGCACTGCTGTAAGTGCTACTGATGCTGACTCGGGGAAAATTGGGTTCCAAGTGTTGTGAAATCAGTGAATGAAAAAAATCCCACTCTGGCTCATTTCTGGCAGGAGGGGAAAAAAACCAGGTCATTGTTTTAAATATATCAGTGGGAGATCTCCTATCTGTTTTCTCACCAGGAAATAGCTCTCTATAAGGTCAGGAACATGCAACGTCCAATTCTTTATTTTCATGGGAACGCCAATAACTTGCTTTTACATAGTACCTTTAAGAAAGTAGAATGTAGTTACTTGGTCGTAAAGAACTTGAGTATTGCTGGGAAAAGAGACCTGCTGTTGAAGCTTTTCACCATGCACTCATCAGGACAGAATCACAAGAATACCAAATCTCAGAGAGAACAGCAAATTTATACTGCATGTAAGACTGCTGGTTGGTTGGCAAATGGACTCTGATTGGTGGAGACGTTGCCATGCAGAAAGCACCAGGGAACAGTTATCCCCCAAACTGTAAACAAAAGTTTTTGCCTGCTTTGAACTTAAAAGCTTTGGGGATAACTGTTCTATGGTGCATTCTCCATGGCAACGCTTCTACCAATCAGAGCCCAGTTGCCAACCAATCAGCACTCTTTCACATGCGGTATAAATTGTTCTCTTTGAAGCTTGACATTGTTGCATTTGTCCAGACAAAAAGCTTCCACTGCACGTTTCTTTTCTCAGCAGTAGTAAAATGTACCAAGATGCTTCACAGGAGCTTTATCAAGCAAACTTTGGAACCAGGTCACATAAAGAGATAATAGGACATGGAGCCCAAAAGCTTTGTCAAAGAAATAGGTTTCAAGGATCATCCTAAAGGAGGGCAGAGAGAGAGATATAAGGGGTCAGAAAGGTTTCAGGAGGGAATTCTAGAGCTTAGGGCTTAGGCAGGTGAAAGCATAACCACCAGTCATGGAGCAATGAAAATCGGGGATGCGCAAGGGGCGAGAATTGGAAGCGTGCAGATAGCTCGGAGGGTTGCAGGGCTTGAGGAGATTGTTCTGATGGGTCTAACAGGCCAGGCACTGCAGAATATAAAATAATAACTTCCGTACACGTGTGCTAAAATTGTAATCCCATTGTAAGCCCAATGACTGAAGCTTTAAATTGTTCTTTCATCTGTGACAGTAACACTTTACCAACACAATTGAATTGACAATGACTTGTCTTTGGAAGCCATGAAATATGGTCAATTACACTGAGGGTTATAAATGGGTTCTCTGTTGGTGAGAGAGCTGACAACATTATGTACAAGTGGAGTGATTCTCAGTAAGGCACGGGCAATGTAGATATAAGTGGATTTTCTCTCGCAGTAGCTTTCTGGTAGGCCCTGGTTGAGTTTCATCCATCTTCCAGATCGTTTCTCAGTACCTGCATGCAGGCAGATCTGCCCTCTTGCTCAGCCAGCTAACCAACTAACTTTTCCAATGAAGCTCAACACAAACTCGAGGAGCAGCACCTCATCTTTTGAATGGGCACTTTACAGTCTTCTGCACGCAACGTTGATTCCAGTCATTTTAGATTATGACCTCTGCTGCCATTTTGTTTTTTATGTTTTTTTTAACAGGCCTGTTTGTTTTCTCTCTTTTCTTTCTTAATTCTTCTGCTTTGCAATTGGACTGCAGCTATCCACCCTTACAAACCTCCCCTAGGCACATGTTTTATTTCTTTTACTTCAAGTGCCTTAAAGGTGCTATATAAGTATAAATTGTTGTTCACTTGTCCCATCACCAACCCCTTAGCCTTGAACCTTGAAACCTTTTGCAATTTAATCTCTCCTGTCCTTCACCCTTTCACAGAGCTTCTCTTTGCTTCTATCCTCCCCCTCCCTGTCCCCCTTGCACTTGCTCAAAGTTTTGAAAAGTTTTTTTCAAAATTAATTTGTGGAGTGTGGGCGTCGCTGGCTAAGCCAGCATTTATTGCCTGTCCCTAATTGCCCTCATTCAGAGGGCATTTAAGAGTCAGCCATATGACTGTGGGTCTGGAGTCACATGTAGGTCAGACCAGGTAAGGACAGCAGATTTCCTTCCCTAAAGGGCATTAGTGAACCAGATGGGCTTTTATAACAATCAGCAATGGTTTCATGGTCATCATTAGACTTTTAATTCCAAATTTTTGTTGAATTCAAATTTCACCCTCTGCCATGGTGGGATTTGAACCTCGGTCCCTAGAGCATTACCCTGGGTCTCCAGATTACTGGTCCAGGTGACAATACCATTATGCCACTGCCCCTGCTAAGTTCTGATAAAAGATCACAGATCAGAAACGTTAACTCTGTTCCTCGTTCCACAATTGCTGCTGAGTATTTCCAGCATTTTGTATTTTATATTATTATCAATTTAAGGTTGGTCGTTATTTGCAGTTTTTGAGTGGTCTTCATATTGGGGACTTGTGCCAGACCCGCGGAATGAAGGGTGCTTTCTGAGTGTTGGGCTGATTGCGCCAGGACACTAGAACAAGAGATGAACCCACCCATATTTAAGTGCATATCACATCAGACAGTGTTACACAGGGGGCGATTCCACTTGTGGCCCTGGCACAAATGTATTCAAACAAAATGGGATTGTATCAATTACCTGCTTCACCATTCCCTTCTCGTTTGAGCTGTAAAATGAAGAATTTCAAACCAGAATCATAATTGGTGCCAGGTTAAGAGGCGGGGCGAGGGGGGCTGAACCAAAATGCAATTTTCCCAAAGTATATTGGAACTAAAATGCTCAATAAACTCAGTGAGGAACAGAAACAAGGATACTGAACAAGTCACAACTTTGGATGAGGGGGTCCAGACTTGAAATATAAACTTTCCTGCTTTAGCCACAGATGCTGACTGACCTGCTGAGCGTTGTCAGCACTTGGAGAGAGAAGCGGAGTTAACGGCAGGAATTTTCCGAACCCCTCCCACCGGTGGGATCTTACGGCCCCGCCGAAGCGAATGGGCCTTTAAGTGGCCCGCCGCATTTTCCGTCTCCGCACCCCCCCACCCCTCCCCCATGCTGTGACGGGGGCCAGAAAATTCCGCCCAACGTTTCGAGTCGAGACACGAACGGTTTCTCTCTCCGCAGGTGCTGCCCGACCTGCCTGGTCTCTCCAGCACTTGCTGTTTTTGTTTCAGGTTTGCGGCATCTGCAGTATTTTGCTTTTGTTGCTGCTGCTTTTTGTGCCTGATTTCCTGCACCCCTCGGTAAGCTTGCCTTGCGAGGCACAGCCAGAACGGTGCCGTTATAGGCAAGGCAGCAGGCAGAGATAAACTGAAGCACAGCCGTAAGGATCACTTTTTCAGAAGGATTCATGATCGCATTTGACAAACACTTTGTGGCTGGAAATTATTTTCAAATGTGGCTTCAGAGCCTCAATTTTATTCCATCAAAGGGCTGGCCAGCGAGAGAAGTGGGGCTATTTTTAAGTAGCTCGTCATTTCCACGGCTCATAATTTGTGGCAATCCTGTCATCAAATTGCTCAGTATAGGTTGTTTTTTGCTTTGAAACGTGTCCCTCATCCCTAATGTGTCTCAGTGGGTCCATTAACCAGCTTCTGGTCAGCTCTAACAGCTGTGGCCGAGTGGTAAGCATTCCTGCCTCTGAGTCAGAAGCTTGTGTCAAGTCTGCAATAATCTAGGCTGATGCTCCATTGCAGGACTGAGGGAGCGCTACAGTGCCAGCAGTGCTATCTTTTGGCTGAGATGTCAAACTGAGGCCCCAGCTGCTCTCTCGGGTGGATGTAAAAACCCCATGCCGTTATTTTTTTAAAGGAGAGCAGAGGAATTATCACCTGTATCCTGGCTAATATTTATCCCTCAATCAACATTGCAACACTAGGTTATCTGGTCATTATCATATTGCTGTCCATGGGAGCTTGCTGTGTGCAAATTGGCTGCAATCATTCCTACATTGCAATAATGGCTACGCTTCAAAAGCACTTCATTGGCTGTAAAGCACAGTTGGGATGTCCTGAGGTTGTAAACTGTGCTGTATAAATGAAAGTTCTCTTTGACTTGTGCTTTTAACCTGAGTTATTCAAGGCTGCTGATTGGCAGCTTACCACCTTTGCCCTGTGCTGGGGCATTTCAGCCTTTTCTCGTGGTGAATGAGCCCCTGCCTGGTTTCTCCTCTTCTACCTTCGGGGTGCTGAAACCCCATGTGGTCTCCTCCTGCTCTGGTTTCAATCACCTGAGGGGATCGGAGAGGAATTTTCCAGAGTGTTTTCCCTGTTTGCCTTTCCTGGGAGATTTGGATGGCTAGGGCAGGCCTCTTATCATCATTGTGGGTCCTTCACTGTCACTGGGTCAAAATCCTGGAACTCCCTCCCTAACAGCGCTGTGGGTGTACCTACACCACATGGACTGCAGCGGTTCAAGAAGGCAGCTCACCACCATCTTCTCGAGGGCAATTAGGGATGGGCAATAAAAGCTGGCCTAGCCAGCGAAGCCCGCATCCTGCAAATGAATAAAAAAACTGAGGTTATCCTTGGTCAAGGTCGATAGACGCTCCTGGAGGCAAGGCTGTTTACCTTTTATTGAACATTCTACTAACTATGTACAGTACAAGGCTTAGCACGAGGCTTCACATTAACCTTTTATACTACACCTCCCCCCAAGTCTCTTCGACAGAAGGGTCATGAGGACTCGAAACGTCAACTCTTTTCTTCTCCGCCGATGCTGCCAGACCTGCTGAGTTTTTCCAGGTAATCCTGTTTTTGTTTTGGATTTCCAGCATCCACAGTTTTTTGTTTTTATCAGGGGGCTCTAGATCTGGCCAGCCACCCTCTTACTTTGTGGGAACATGTTTACTCTGAACCCCTTGAATTCCCCGTTGAACGTCTCCCACTACTCTGTCACTGATTTGCCTTCAAGTAGCTGTTTCCAGTTCGTTTTTATTAAATCAGTCCTCAGCTCAGTAAAATTGGTCTTACCCCAATTTAGAACTTTAATTCCCATTCTATCTTTGTGCTTTTCCTTAATTATGTTAAAACCAACTGAATTATGATCTCTTTTCCAGCCAAACCTTTACATCTGTTTGTAAGGTCTGAAGGTCTGCAGTTGGCTTAATGCAGAGATTAGTCACGTTGAAGTGTGTAATTGTGTTGGTCAATCAACAACTGGTTGTTGGGGGAGGGATAGATAACCTGGTAGTTCTCATTTACATCTTTGCTGAAATATGATACCTTTTCTTGGAATTCGATGCTGTCACTGTGAATTGGATCACGACCCTGAGTAGGGACAGGATGGTGACGAATGACCAGATAATCGGCACTTTGCGATGTTGGCCAGGATGCTGGGGAGAACTCCTTTGTTCTTCTTCAGAATAGTGCCAAGAGATCTTTTGTATCTGCCCGAGAGAGCAGATGGGGCCTTGACCATTTCATTCAAAAGACACCTCTGACAGTGCAGCACTCCACTGGAGTGTTAGTTTTGTTTTTTATTTTCAAACCCTGGAGTGGGACTTGAACCTGGCACCTAGGAGAGACAGTGATGTAGTGATAATGTCACTGGACTACTAATCCAGAGACCCAGGCTAATGGTCTGTGGACATGGGTTCAAATCTCGACATGGCAGTTGTGGAATTTAAATTCACTTAATAATCTGGAATATAAAGCTGAGTAATGGTGACCACGCAACTATCATCGATTGTTGTAAAAGCCCATGTGGTCCACCAATGCCCTTTAGGGAAGGAAATCTGCCCTCCTTACCTGATCTGGCCTACATGTGACTTCAGACGCGCAGCAATGTGGTTGACTCTTAACTGCCCTCTGGCCAAGCGAGCCTACTCAGCTCAAGGGGCAATTAGGGATGGGAAACAAATGCTGGCCTTGTCGGCGATGCCCCTGCATCTCTAGAGAGTGCAGTCAGCTGAACCACAGCTGACACACCAGCACCATCGCAAATGTGGCCCGCCCCTTTTTAAGGCAGCAAGGTCTAATTCCTGTAAATAGGCATTTGCCAAGGTCAATTAGAGGACAGTTGTGTCTTTGGATTGGGAGAGATGAGCTATAATTCTCTGGTCTCTCCTTAAGGTCAGAAGTACTGGCTGGAAGTAACTGTGCTTTCTTTATACACTGTATTTAAAAGTATGTCTTATAGGAACTTGCGTGTGTGGTTGCTGCTGTTTGGTTGATTCATCTCAAATGCTAATATCTATAAAAGCGGGATGAATAGCTATTTCGTGGCTTTCTGTGTCCTTTAGCTGAGGAATATCAGCGCTGGGGAAACGGGATGCATCAAACATGGTATATTTAGGTGCCTTCCCAGGTAAGATAAAGAAGAGTTTTTACAAAAAATGTAACCCCCCCCCCCTCTATTTAACCCAACACACGGCTTAGTTCGTCAAGCTGAGTTTCCAACGTCCAGGACTGAATGAAATTTTCTCCAATAAAGTTTCGGGAAGACCAAAGCCATTGGGCGGAGTTTTACGTAGCGAGCCGCTCAAAAATTCCATTGACTTTGGCGAGACCGGGAAATCCCAGCTGGAGGGGCCATTAGACGCTGCAGTAAGATACCACAACAGCCAAATACAGCAGACGCTGGAAATCTTTCGTTGACCTGAAACGGTAACTCCATCTCTCTCTCTCTCTCTTCACCAATACCGCCTGACCTGCTGAGTGTTTCGAGCATTATCTGCTTTTTATTTTCAGATTGCGCACTTCCTTGGCTTCGCATTTGGCCCTGAGATGAGCCTCTGACCACCTTTCCTTTCCAGGATCAAGGTTGTCCACTTCCAACATTGCAAATTGCCTGACTCCGCCCGTGCTACAGCTCATCAGCTGTGGAAACCCTCATTTATTCCTCTAGACGCAGCCATCCTAACGCTCCTCCTGGTTGGCCTAGCGCCTTGCACCCTTTATAAACATGTTGCCCGTATAATGTGCCCTGTTCACTCATCAGCCCGATACTCGTTGAGCTATATTTTAAAATGTTCATTCTTATTTTCAAATCCCTGTCCCTTCAAGATCTCTGCATCAACCATTTATGGCCCCTTGTGCATTGCCGAAATGCAGGTTGTTAGGAACATAGGACTTGGGAGTAAGCTATTCAGCCATGTGAGCCTGCTCCGCCATTCAATAATTTCATGGCTGATTTTTTGTGGTCTCAACTCCACTTTGCTGTCTGCCCCGCCTTATAACCCTTGACTCCCCTGTCGTTCAAAAATCTGTCTAACTCAGCCTTGGATATATTCAACGACCCAACCTCACCTGCCTTCTGGGGAAGAGAATTCCACAGACTAATGACCCTCTGACAGAAAAAAAAAATTCTCCTCACCTCTGTCGTAAAAAGGAGACCTCTTATTCTTAAACTGTGTCCCCTGGTTCTAGTCTCCCCCCACAAGAGGAAACATCCTCCTGGTGGGTACCAACCTCAGAAAATTACCTCCATGTCTTTCACTCAGTGGCAGTTTTGAATGATGTTGCTCAGTTTAGATCAGATTCTGGGTAATTCTCTGCTGTCTACTTGGGCTCATTAGATCAGCGTTGTTTGAAAACATTAGCCACATAGGAATCCAGACCTGTATAATTACATGTCTGATTAGTAAATAAAAGATGAGTAATATATACCAGCATTGGATCTCAATAATATTTGCATATGTACTTTTTTGTATATATGATATGTATTTTCATGTGTATTTTAAACCTCTTTGTTATATATTCATTCATAGGGTGTGGGCGTCGCTGGCTAGGCCAGCATTTATTGCCCAGCTCTCATTGCCTTTGTTCAGAAGGCACTTAAGAGTCAACCATGTTGCTGTAGGTCTGGAGTCACATGTAGGGCAGATTTCTTTCCCTGAAGGACATTAGTGAACCAGATGGTTTCAGGGTCATTGTCAGGTTTTTATTGAATCCAAATGTTACCATCTGCTGATGTGGGATTCAAACCCAAATTCCCAGAGCATTACCTTGGGTCTCTGGAATAAAGAGTCTAATATCAATACCACTCCGCCACTGCCTCCCACTAGAAGAAGGGTAAACTGAAGAGCAGAGTGTAAACGTTTTACTTCCTTAGTCACTGAATTCTCTAGCATTTCGAAGAATGAGAATTGATCGCATTGAAACATGCAAAATTCTTACAGGGTGCGACAGCATAGATACAGGAAAGATATTTCTCCTAAATGGCGGGGGATGGGGTGTCTAGAACCAGGGGACACAGTCTCAGAATAAGGGGTAGGTTATTAAGGACCAAGATGAGGAGGAGTTTCTTCACTCAGCGGGTGGTGAATCTTTGGAATTCTCTAACCCCCACCCAGGACTGTGGAGTCATTGAGTATGTTCAAGACCGAGATCAAGACATTAAAGATATCAAGGGATTCCGGGATATTACAGGAAAATGGCATTGAGATAGAAGATCAGCCATCGTCTAGCAGAATGGCAGAACAGGCTTCAGGGGGCCGAATGCTACTCCTGCTCCTATTTCCTATGTTTGTATGAATAGTGGTAGATAGTTTTAAGTAAATATATACACGTGCAATATGTTTACTTATACTTCACTAATAACAGTACATGTGACTACAGCACTGTCACTCTAACCACTTTTGTGGCAGGACAGCATCTGGTGGACAATCCTGCACCAGGTAATGGGTTGGGGCCATTCAACCTCCTTTAGCTATAAGATCCCACCAGCTGGAATGAGGAGACTTTCTTCTTCACACCTTGTTTCAAACCCAGGTTGTGGAGATAAAGATGAATTTGAGCCACATTTATCCCCTAGTGAGCACAGCTCTTAAACCCACGTACATTAGCACCAGCTCTCAGGCTTAAGACGGAAAACATTAGGGCTCAGCCAATGCACCGCTGCCAGATCACCCGGTCCCCGACACCAGATCACCCGGCCCCGACCAGCCGCTGCCAGATCACCCGGCCCCCGACACCAGATCACCCGGCCCCGACCAGCCGCTGCCAGATCACCCGGCCCCCGACACCAGATCACTTGGCCCCGACCAGCCGCAGACAGATCACCCAGCCCCGACACCAGATCACCCAGTCCCACTGCCAGATCACCCAGCCCTGACACACCACTGCCAGATCACCCGGCCCCGACACCAGATCACCCAGTCCCACTGCCAGATCACCCAGCCCTGACACAGCACTGCCAGATCACCCAGCCCCGACACCAGATCACCCAGCCCCACTGCCAGATCACCCAGCCCTGACACAGCACTGCCAGATCACCCGGCCCTGACACAGCACTGCCAGATCACCCGGCCCCGACACCAGATCACCCGGCCCCGACACCAGATCACCCGGCCCCGACACCAGATCACCCGGCCCCGACACCCCACTGCCAGATCACCCGGCCCCGACACCAGATCACCCGGCCCCGACACCAGATCACCCGGCCCCGACACCAGATCACCCGGCCCTGACACACCACTGCCAGATCACCCGGCCCCGACACCAGATCACCCGGCGCCGACACCAGATCACCCGGCCCCGACACCAGATCACCTGGCCCTGATACACCACTGCCAGATCACCCAGCCCCGACACCAGATCACCCGGCCCCGATGCCTTTAAAACATGATAGTTATTCTTATCACCATCGCTGAGACTAGCTTTGAATTCCAGATTTATTGATTGAATTTAAATTCCACCAGCTGCTATGGTGGGATTTGAACCCATGTCTCCAGAGCCTTAGCCTGGCCATTCTTTATCATTGGTCTAGTGAAATTAGCACTATACCACCCTCTTTCCCGGTTAGGTGGTAATTGAATGAGCCTCTTTGTCCTGGACAATGATGAGCTACTTGAGTGTTGTTAAAACTGCACTCATTTCGGCAAATGGAGGGGATTCCATCACACTCTTGGTTTGTGCCTTGACATGTTTTGGGGAGTCGGGAGGTGAGTTACTGTGGCTCGAGATGGCCATTGACTTGGCAGACGTGTGGCACAAATTCTACTTGCCATTTATCAGCCCAAGCCTGTCCAGGTCCTGCTGCATGTGGACATGGACTGCTTCAGTATCTGAGGAGCTATGAATGGTGCTGAACATTGTGTAATCATCAGCAAACATCCCCACTTCTGACCTAACGTTGGAGGGAAGGTCATTGATGAAGCAGCTGAAGATGGTTGGGCCTAAGACGCTACCCTGAGGAACTCCTGCAGTGATGTCCTAGGGTTGAGATGATTGACCTCCAACAAACACAACCATTTTCCATTGTGCTAGGCATGATTTCAGCAAATGGAGCATTTTCCATTTGATTCCTATTGACTTGAGTTTTGCGCGTGCCCTACTCTGCCAAATGCTACCTTGATGCTAAAGGCAGTCACTTGCCACCTCACCTCTGGAATTCATGTCCATGTTTGGACCAATGCTGCAATTAAATCTGGAGCTGGTTGTCCTCATGTTAGTTTTGTTGATGTCAGTGTTGGCTTGACTTGACAGTTTATCTCTGAGTTGCTGGGTGATGGGCTCAATCCCCACATTAGCAGCTAGGCTGTCATTACAGAGCTGCACTGAAAGTGTGCGACATTGTCAAAAGTTCTCATCCTTCAAGTGAGACGTGAAAAAAAAACTAATTTCTGCTCTTGAGTGGGATTTAAAGATGTAATAGGAAGATGACATGTTTGAAATTCGGTTAAATGCTGCAAAGTGCCTTCTGTATCTAACCCATCCTCTAGAGAATCCATCTGTTATATCTGTGTTAGATTATGTTGGCATTACACGAAATATCTTTCTAATCCTTGTCTATTGTAAACATAGTGAAGAATAACCAAACCTGTACTTTTAAACCAGGCTAAATACACACACAGAAAAAGAAAGGTTTGCCTAACTATTGTAGCAATGTGTGTTTTTATTTTAAGCAAACCTATATGTGGCTTAAGAAAGATGGAGAATTAGTAGGGAGAGATTCAGAACTCATTTTGTTCTAATTTCTAAATCAATAGGGCTCATTTCAGAATGAATCGGTTGTCCGTGAGCCGCGAGCTCACCTGATTTAATAGCCTCGTGCAGTGAAGCACAAAGGGTTTCTGTTTGAAGGATTCCACTGCATGTCAAGTTCTTTCAGTGAGCTCTTTTCGCTGGTCTTTCAAGCAACAAGCTCTTAACAACGATGCGGTTGGGAGCGAGAAGGAAAGGCAGGCGAAACCTTTCATCCGAGGCGGGGGCGGAGAGGAAAGATGGAAAGAAGGTGTTTCCGCTTGTGGGAGAGCCCAAAACCCCCTAGGCCAGAATTTTACGCCCTGCGGGCTGTGCGCACCCGACACAGACGGACGTGAAATAGAGCGAGGTGAGGTCGGGCAAGCGTCCCGGCATCACCGCGCACTTGAGCGATATTTCGCTTGGCAGATGCCCGCACCAGTCGGCAGCGGGTCCACCGACCATTAGGTGGGCGGTTAAACCCATGAACGATGTAATCAGCAGTGACTTTTACGCGGCCGGTCCCCACTTACGTATTTCACGTTTTCATTCATGTTTTTGCGCAACCTTCGATTCAGTGGGGGAACCTCAGTGGTGAAATAAAATCAAGAGAGATATCTGGGCGTTTTTTTTTTATATAAGGTAAGCTTTCAGGTACCCGATTGTGCTGCGTAGACATATTTTGCAGCATTTTTGTTGTTTCCTTTATTCTGTGGCGGTCTGCAGCTCCCTGGGCAGTGGTGGGGTGGGGGGGGGGGGTGGGGGGTGGGGTCCTGCCTTCAGGGAGCGCTCACCTGTACCCTCAGTTATGTCAGCGCCCACCCTCTTCCAACCCCCCCCCCCCCCACTACCCCGGCAGCGCTGAGCATTTCAGCGCACGTTTCACGCTGGCTGGCCGTTAATTAGCATGAAATGGCGATCCGGGGCCGATGGTGGCTGGTGGCCTGTTTCCCGAGCGCTCCCAGGCCAACCGATCGTGGGTGACCGGAAATTTCAGGCCATAAATATAAGAAAGTCACGAATAAACCTAGTAGGGAATTCAGGAGAAACTTCATTCCCCAGGGAGTGGTGAGAATGGAGACGTCGTCGCCACGTATTGAGATGAACGGCGTAGATGCATTTCAGGGGAAGCGGGATAATGCTGGAGAAAGGAATGTAAGTTTAGGCTGATAAGGTTAGGAGATGTTAAAGTAGGAGGAGACTCATATGAAGCATAAGCATCACCATAGACCATCGGGGGTGAATGGCCTGTTTCATATTCCATGTAATATGTGCACTAGATAAAGCCATTGAAATAAACAGTATGAACGAGTTCAAAAGACAATTAGCGATGTTCTTGAAGGAAGATGGGACTGAGGGACATGGTGAAAGGGTAGGACTGATTGTTGAGAAACAATGGCTTGCTGTCATTAATTCTAAAAAGAGCGATCTCTTTAGTGCTGGGGATGATTTTTTTTTTGAGCCAATCTGTTCATTTCTCCACAGGTTGCTATAATTCGGCAAGCGAATTAAATTCAGGTTGAGAGGGAGCCCTGGCTTACTCAACTGAAGCCTGAGCTTCATTCAACATTTAAAAGTCAGCTGGAACACTGAACTGTTTTGGGCTCCTTAGTTAAGGAAGAACACTGGCCTTATAAGGAGTGCAACAAAGGTTTACATGGTTTATTTCTGGGATGAGGAGAGAGTGAACACCACCACCTGGAAGTTCCCCTCCAAGTCACTCACCATCCTGACTTGGAAATACATTGTCGTTCCTTCAATGTCACTGGGTCAAAATCCTGGAACTCCCTCCCTAACAGCACTGTGGGTGTACCTACACCACATGGGCTGCAGCGGCTCAAGAAGGCAGCTCACCATCACCTTCTCAAGGGCAATTAGGGATGGGCAATAAATGCTGGCTTAGCCAGCGATACCCACGTCCCATGAACAAATTTAACAAATAAACACTAAGAAGTAGGGGAGCTGTTATGGCCTGTATAGAAAGAACATTAAAATTACACCAGCAGCAATTATTTATATTTAACTGACAATGGAGAAGGGAAGAAGCTCATTAAAATTCATTTCATTTGGGGCTGAATTTTCCCCCTGTTGCGGCGGAGGGGGGGGGGGAAGTTGATGGTGGGCGCGTACAGGTGTGCTTCCGATTGGCGCCCTCGATTGGAAGGCGCGCCGCCATTTTACGTGGGTGGGCCAATTAAGGCCTGCCCAGCGTGACATCCACACAGAAGCGCTATGCACTTCCTGTGCAGGCGAGTTGGGGGAAGAGAGAGGGGGGGGTGGAATCCCAAAATCGAGAGTGTGCTCTCTCGCGCATGCGCACGAAAGAGCGCTCTCATCTCCCTGAGGCTAAGTGCAGCCTCAGGGAGATTGGCTGTACATGTAAAAAAGGCAAAAATAGAAAAATAAAATTTCCCTTCCATGCCCTGTCATGTGACAATGTTGCATGAGTTGGGACCTATCCATAATCTTTACAAAATCTTTATTAAAATTTTTTAAAGCCTGCATGAAACCTCATCCCACCCATGGATGAAGTTTCATGCTTTTTCTAGTTCCCGGCAGGGTTCCTGGCCGACCCACCCACCTTAAGGTTGGACGGGCAGGTCCTTTAATTACTTAATTGACCCAGTCAATGGCCTCAATTTGGCTGCGCTCCTGCCTTCCTGAAAATTTAAATTGGGCGTGGTGACATCGGGAGTTCCCCCCAACGTCACCGTGCGTTATTTTACGTGTCGGCAAGCGGGCCCCACCCCTGTTCGCTGACTTGTAAAATTCTGCCCATGGTGTTGTATTTGGCAATATAAAAATATGTGGATTCTCAGATATATAGGATAACATAAAAGAATGGGTGTCAGAGCAGATATTTCAGATTTGAAGAGCTGCAGCCTGTGTACCAAGCTCAGCATGTAACATGTTTGAGTCGTCTCCCTAAACTCTCAAGATATTTTTCGAAGTACTGCTATTTTTTAAGTGCTGTATACTTAATATATCTGTGACATCTGACAGTCAACTGTGCAAACTTGATTGATTTGAGGAGTAGGTTATACGTAGGAATCTATGCACTTAGCCTCCTCTAACAGTGACCACCACTTGATTCAGGCTTTCATCCAGGCAAAATGACTCGAGGATGTCTTACCGACCTAAAGAAGGGATTAAGGGAATGTCACCTCCAGAGGAGTGTGCAGGAGGCTGAAGAAGGACTGCTTCTCAATGCAGACGCAGCAATGCCCTGGTCTCCCATCATTCATCTTGTGAATCTGAAGTCAGAAGATGCTGATGAGTACAATGAGGTACAGGAGTCTCTTGTCTCATTGCATTCTCTTTGAGAACTTCATCTCCATGATGCAATAAAAGCTGACATCAATAAACATGGAGACGTAATTCATGAATGAGAGATTCTGAGACCTCACTGAATTAAAATAGTCTGTAGCTGAACAGTGGCAGATGTAAGGGGCACAACTTTAACCCATTGAAAAGCCATCCACTGCACAGAGTTGGAGTTTGCCTCAAGGATTCACAGTTCATGAGGGGCAATGAAATCAACAGGTAAGGTACATGGTTCTCAAAATGTCACCAAGGCTCCAAGAATTAAATTATAAAGAGAAAATACATAAACTAGGCTTGTATTCTGTCAAATAAAAGGTTAACAGGTGATCTGATGAGGTCTTTAAGGTGCTGAAAGAGTTGATAGGGTATAGATAGAATATTTTTCCCTGATTGGTGAGTTTAGGATAAGGGGACATAACCTTAAAAGCAGAGCCTGGCTATTCATGAGAGAAGTTAGGAAACACTTCTTCACACAAGGAGTGGTAAAAGTGTCGAACTTACTCCCACAAAAAGCAGTAGATTCTAGGCAATTAATAATTTTGGAGCTGAGATCATTGTATTTTTGTTAGCCACAGTAGAATTAGAAGGGGATACGGAGCCAAGGCAGGTAAATGGAGTTAGGATACAGATCAGCCATGATTTCGTTGAATGGCAGAACAGGCTCAAGAGGCTGAATGGCCTCCTCCTATTCCTACGTCCCTATTTTCCTCTCAGTTTGCTTAGAATTTTTGTTGGAGATACCTTTGGAGAGAAGAGAAGCTCCTGAAAGCATGTCCCCAGAGACAGAACAGGAGAGGCTTTAACCTGACACGCAAACATCTAAATGACAAGCAGGTTCAGAGCACACGGTTCAGGGTTATAAAAACCAGCGCTCAGTATTTCTTAAAATGGTGCTCTCTTGACTTGGGCAATTCTGCCAGGGCCAATTTTATTGGTGGTGGACCACCACCTTGGATTAATGCAGTCCTTGCAATGATGATGCTGCTGCACCTAATGGTAACAGGTGTATTCTAACAGCATATCGACTCAGCGATGATGAAGGCACAGTGATATATATCCATTTCAGAACCGATTGTGACTTGGAGGAGAACCTGGAGCTGATGGTGTTCTCATACCATTGCACCCTTGTCCTTCTCAGTGCTAGTAGTCCCAAGAAAGCAACTTTGGTGTGTTGCTGCAGTTTGCTCTGTAGATGGTAGAGCCATAGTGTGCTGGTGATAGCAGGGTGGATAGAGTCCATTGGCAGGGCTGCCAATCAAGCAACCTGCTTTGCCCTGCTTCAAAGCTTCAAGAGTCTTGTTGCGATTGACGTGCATTGAGCATTCCATCACTGCAGCTTAGAATATGAAGGATCAAGTCAGTCACCACATAGAGCCCAGCCTCCGTTCAACTGTTGTAACCACAGTATTGTTCAAGCTGGTCCAGTTAACCTTTAGGTCAGTGAATGGCCCAGGATGTTAATGGTGAGGTACTCCGTGATGGTGGCATCGTTAATGTCCTTTGTTCAATAACGTCATTGCCTGACACTTGGTGGTTCGTATGTTACATGCCAATTGGCATTTCACATCTGGATTGAGTGAGCAACACTTTTCATGGCCTCAGGATGTCCCAAAACACTTGGCAAACAATGAGCTACTTTTTGAAGCATAGTCATTGTTCTAATAGAGTCAAAGGATGAATAAAAACGAGGCAAGCTGACTAAATGGTGAGAGATTGCCGAACTCTGAGATGCAGAGGGATCTGGGTGTCCTGGTGCGTGTATCACAAAAGATTAATATACAGGTGCAGCAAGTAATTAGCAAAGCTAATAGAATGTTATTGTTTATTGAAAGGGGAATTAAATACAAGGGTAGCTGAGTAGGGAATTGGCAAGACCACTTCTGTGAGTACTGTGCACTGTATTGGTCTCCTTATTTAAGGAAAGATATAAATGCATTAGAAGCACTTCAGAGATTAATATCTGGAATGGGCAGGTTATCATATAAGGTTGGACAGGTTAGGCTTGTATCTGCTGGAGTTTAGAAGAGTAAGAGGTGACTTGATTGAAACGTATAAGATCCTGAGGGGACCTGACAGGGTGGATGTGGAGAGGATGTTTCCATTTGTGGGAGAATCTAGAACCATGGGTCATACTTAAAAATAAGGCGTTGTCCGTTTAGGACAGAGATGATAATTTTTTTCCTCCTGAGGGTTGTGAAACTTTGGGATTCTTACCCTCAAAAGGTGGTTGAGGTAGAGCTGTTGAATATCTTTAAGGCCGATGTAGATAGATTATTGAGAAGCAAGAGGGTGAAAGGTTATCAGGGGTAGGCAGGAATATGAGGTTAAAATCAGATCAGCCATGATCTTATTGAATGGTGTCGCAGGCTTGAGGGGCTGAGTGGCCTACTCCTGCTTCTGGTTTGTATGTTTGCACATTAAGGGTCATCATGTCACAGAAGGAGGCCGTTTGGCTCATTAAGTCCATGCCAGCTCTCTGCAGAATCAGACTCATTTCCCCGCTCAATCCTCGTAGCCCTGTAAGTTTATTTCCCCCAAGTACCCATCCAATTTCCTTTTGAAATCATTGATCAGAACTGCTCCCACCACCCTCATCGGCCGTGAGCTCCAGACCATTACAGCTCAATGCATAAAAATGTTCTTCCTCTCATTCTCTCTGTACCTTTTGCCCTAAATCTTAAAACTGTGTCCCTTAGTCCTTGTACCAGCAGCTAATGGGAGCAGCCTTTCTTTGTCTGCTTTATCTATGTCTGTCATAATCTTGTAGACCTCTATCAAATCTCCCCTCTATCTCCTATGTTCCAAGGAGAACAACCTCTCCAACCTAACCTTGTAGCTAAAATCCCTCACCCCGGAACCATTCAGATAAATCTCCTCCGCACCCTCTCAAGGACCCTCACATCCTTCCAGAAGGGTGGTGACCAGAACTGGGCACAACACTCTAGTTTTGGCCTAACCAGAGCTTTATAAAGGTTCATGACAGCATCACTCCTTTTGCACTCAATACCTCTATTTATGAAGCCCAACCATATAAGACCATAAGACGTAGGAGCAGAAGTAGGCCGCTCGGCCCGTCAAATCTGCTCTGCCATTCAATGAGATCATGGTTGATCTGATAATCCTCAACTCCACTTTCCTGCCTTTTCCACATAGCACCTGTTTCCCTTACTGATTCAAAATCTGTCTATCTCAGCCTCGAATGTAATTACTGATCCAGCTTCTGCAGCCCTCTGTGATAAAGAATTCCACAGATTCACTATCCTCTGAGAGAAGAAATTCCTCCTCATCTCTGTGTTAAATGGATGACCCTTTATCTGAGATAATGCCCTCTAGTCCTAGACTCTTCCACAAGGGGAAACAACCTCTCAGCATCTACCCTGTCAAGCCCCCTAAGAATCTTATGTTTCAATAAGGTCATCTCTCATTCTTCTAAACTCCAATGAGTACAGGCCCAACCTGCTCAACCTCTCCTCATTAAGAAAATCCTCCCCATTATTGGGATCAACCTAGTGAACCTTCTCTGGACTGCCTCTAATGCCAATATATCTTCCCTTAGATAAGGGGACCAAAATTGTTCAGTGTTCTAGGTGTAGCTAACTCTTGACTTGTATAATTTTAGCAAGACTTCCCTATTTTAATACCCTTTGAAATAAAGACCAACATTCCATTTGCCTTCCCTATTATCTGCTGAACATGAACATTAGCTTTTTGGGATTCATGCACGAGGACTCCCAAATCCCTATGTGCTGTTGCTTTCTGCAGTCTTTCTCTATTTAAATAATATTCAGCTCCTCTATTCTTCCTGCCAAAGTGCATAACCTCACATTTTCCCACATTATATTCCATCTGCCAAGTTTTTGCCCACTCACTTAACCTGTCTATATCCCTCTGTAGACTCTTTGTGTCATCCTCACCACTTGCCTTCCCACCTGTTTTTGTGTCATCTGCAAACTTGGTGATAGTACATTCACTTCCCTCATCTAAATCATTAACATATATTGTAAATAATTGTGGCCACGGCACTGATCCCTGTGGCACTCCACTTGTTATAGGTTGCCATCCTGAAAATGCCCCCCTTCTCCCAACACTGTCTTCTATTAGTTAGCCAAACCTCTACCCATGCTAATATACTACCCCCAACATCATGGGCTCTTACCTTATTAAGTAGCCTTATGTGCAGTGCCTTATTGAATGCCTTTTGGAAATCCAAATATATTACATTTACTGTTTCCCTTATTCTACTTGTTACCTCCTGAGAGAATTCTAATAAAATTTGTCAGATATAATTTCCCCTTCATGAAGCCATGCTGACTCTGCTTGACTATATTATGCATTTCTAAATGCTCTGCTATTGCATCCTTTATAATAGACTGTAACATTTTCCCAATGACAGATGTTAAGTTAACTGGCCTATAGTTACCTGTTTTTTTTTGTCTCCCTCTCTATTTGAATAAGGGTGTTATGTTGGCAGTTTTCCAATCTTCTGGGACTTTTCCAGTATCTAAGAAGATTACTACTGGTACATCCACTATCTGTGTAGCTACTTCCTTTCATATCCTAGGATGCAACCCATCAGGTCCAGGGGTCTTATTGGCCTTTAGCCCCATTAGTTTCCCTAGTACTTTTCTCTAGTGATAGTTATTGTATTTATTTCCTCCCCTGCTTTTGTGCACCTTGATTATTTAGCATTTTTGGAATGCTGTTAGTATCTTCTACCATGAAAACTGATGCAAAGTATTTATTCAACTTCTCTGCCATTTCCTGGTTCCTCATAGTTATTACCCCAGCCTCATTCTCTAAGGGGCCTATGTTCACTTTGGCCTTTCTCTTCCTTTTTTATATATTTAAAGAAGCTCTTATTGTCCGTTTTTATATTACTTGCTAGTTTACCCTCAAAGTTTTATTTTTTCCTTTTTATTTTTTTTGTTGTCATCTTTTGTTGGTTTTTAAAACGTTCCCAATCCTCTGGCTTACCACTAATCTTTGCCACATTGCGGGCAGAACCTTCTGGCTGGCATGCGGGTGGAGGAGTCTGCATTCCAGCGCTTGAAATGTGGCGCGAGTGTCCCGAAGTCAGCGTGCGGCATCGCAATATTTCGGTCGGTGGGCGCGCTCTGCAGCGGGACGTGTGCCCGCCATTAATTAAAGGCCTCGTTAAGGCCCTTAACTTGCCAATCGTCGATGATTTTGAGGGGCCCGTACAAACCTCGGCTTGGTGCACAGGCCCAACTGGCAGGCGGGTAGGTGATTTTTTTTTTTTTACAAACCTCACCCGGCGGCGGGATGATGTCGGATTTAAAAACGTTTAATAAAGTTTTTGTTTATTTCATTAACATGCCCCGTCTCGCGTGCCATTTTCACATGAGGGGGACATGTTAATGAATATTTTATTGCTCTATTATTTTTTTTTATATTTGCCAGCCTTTCAGCGATCTCCCCGAGGCTGCACTTTGCCTCAGGGAGATGTGCGCGTGCGCGAAAGAGCTCACTCTGACAGTTGGGGAATCCCCTCCCCCACCCCCGCACAGGGAGCGCGTAGCACTTCCCGTCAGGCGGCCCGCTGGATGGGCCTTAATTGGCCCGCCCTCTTAAAATGGTGATGGGGCCCATTTCGGCGGCGGTGATTGGCTGCTCGCCTGCTGCCGAGCTGGTGGGGCCTGCTTGCCCATCAAGGGCAAAATTCTGCCCTGTTATGTTTTTTCATTCAATTTGATACTATCCTTAACTGCCTTGGTTAACCATGGTTGGCTTATCCCCTTCCTTGAATCTTTCTTCCTCAATGGGATATATGTTTGTTGTGAGTCGTGAATTATTTTCTTAAATGTCTGCCATTGTTCATCAACTGTTTTGTAAAACTGCTTTCCCAGTCCACTCCAGCCAACTCTGCCCTCGTTGCTTTGTAATTACTCTAATTTAAGTTTAGCACAGTTGTTTCCGACCCAAGTTTCACTCTCAAGATGAATGCTAAATTCTACCATGTTATGGTCACTGTTTCCTATGGGAACTTTTATCTGAGGTCATTTATTAAACCAGCCTCATTACACATTACCACATCCAAAATAGCCTGATCCCTGGTTGGATCCACAACATTGTTGTTCTCAGGAAACTGTCCCGAATGCACGCTATGAGTTTTTGCTCCTGGCTACCTCTGCTAATTTGATATTCCCAATTTACTTGAAGATTAAAGTCATCCATAATTAATGTACTAATGTATTCATGTACTAACATAATGGATTAATGTGCAACATTCCATATGCTTTGCTAATTACTCTCTCAGCATGTCCTGCCATTTTCAAAGATCTATGCATATTTACACCAGATTCCCCAGTCTCTTGCACACACTCAAGAGCTGTGCCATTAAGTCTATATTGTCTCTCCCTCTGCCTTCTGCCAAAATGTATCACCACACATTTCTTTGCCCTATTAAATTCCATTTCTCATTTGGTTGTCTCTTCCGCGAGACTATCCAAGCCATGTTGCAGAGTTTTTGGCGTCATTCTTGCTGCCTGGCCTCCACATTTGGTACCGCTGGGGAATTATAAAATGTTACTCTGTTTTCCAATGTCCAGGTCATTTTTATAAATCAGAAAAGCAGTGTTCCTAGCCCTGGCCCTTGGGGTTCACCTCTGTCTACCACTCTCCAGGCTGAAAAACAACCATTTACCGAGACTCACTCTTTTCTGTCCTTAAGCCATTTTTTTTTTTAAATCCACGACAACCCTGACAATCTTATCCCAGGAGCCTCAACTTTGTAAGCTAACGTTTCATATGGTATTTTGTTGAATGCTTTCTTAAAATCATATGGACAACATCCGCTGCATTCCTTTCAGCAACTTTCTCTGTTACTTCATCAAAAAAATTCAATCACATTAATCAAGCAGGATGTGCCTTCTACAAATTCATGCTCGTTCTCCTTAATTAACTCAGACCTCTCCAAGTGCCTGTTGATTTTTTTCCCCCTTATTATCGTTTCTAAACTCTTACTCTTCACTGATGTTATACTGACCATCCTCTAGTTACTAGCAATGTACTTACACCCTTTCTTGAAAAGAATTGTCACATTTGCCACTGTGCAATCCTCTGGCAACACCACTGTATGTAGAGAATATTGGAAGATTATGTCAATTCCTTCTACTATCTACTCTCCAACTGTTAGCGAAACTCCCGAGCCTGTTTGTGAAGACGACACTGAGACTAGGATGCTTTAGGAAGAGACTGTTTGTTGCAAAGATTACTTCTCCACTCTAACACAATCTCTCCCAGTGCTGGCTGACTCTTCTTTATATACACATCTGAGTATGATTAAATAATCAATACCCAACACCTGTTCACCTTATTACGTTAAACTACTGGGCATTGAACATCCATCAACAGAACCTATTAGATACTAAAAGCAACATTTCTTTATGATCCTGTACGAAACGTAGGAGCTAGTCTTCACACAGCAAGCTCCCCCACAAACAGCAATGAGATAAATGAGCTGAAATCTTATTTTACAGTGATATTACTGGAGGGATGAATATTATTCAGAATATGGAGACAAACTCACCTGTTTTCTTTAATATAGTGCATTAGGAGCTTTAATGTCCATTTAAGAGAGAAAAGAGCGAGAGAAAAATATTAGTGAAGACAAATGCAGGTCCCTTACAGTCCAAAATGGGAGCATTTATAATAGAGAACAAGGACATGTCAGAGCACTTAAACAACTACTTTAGTTCCGTCTTCGCAGAAGAAGACACAAATAACTTGCCAGAAATGCTAGGGAACTAAGGGTCTAGTAAGGAGGAGTTGAAGGAGATTACTATTATTTAAAAAAATGTGCTGGAGAAATTAATGGGACTGAAAGCTGATAAATCCTCAGGGCATAATAATCTACATCCTTGGGTACTAAAGGAGGTAGCCATGGAAATAGTGGATGTATTGGTTGTAATCTTCCAAAATTCTATAGATTTTGGAATAGTCCTGGCAGATTGGAGGGTGACAAATGTAACCACACTATTTAAAAAAGGAGGGAGGGAGAAAACAGGGAATTACAGACCGGTTAGCCTAACATCAGTAGTAGGGAAAATGCTAGAGTCTATTATAAAGGATGTGATAACAGGACACTTAGAAAATATCAATGGGATTAGACAATGTCAGCATGGATTTATGAAAGGGAAATCATATTTGACAAACCTACTGGAGTTTTTTTGAGGACGTAACTAGCAGAATAGATAAGGGGGAACCAGTGGATGTGGTGTGTTTGGATTTTCAGAAAGCTTTTGATAAAGTCCCACAGAAGAGGTTAGTGTATAAAATTAAAGTACATGGGATTGAGAATTGGTTAACAGACAGGAAACAGAGAGTAGGAATAAATGGGTCTTTTTCAAAGAGTGGCAGGAGTGACTAGTGGGGTACCACAGGGATCTGTGCTTGGGCCCCAGCTATTCACAATATATATCAATGATTTGGATGAAGGAACCTATTGCAATATTTCCAAGTTTGCTGACGACACAAAACTAGGTGAGAATGTGAGTGATGAGGAGGATGTTAAGAGGCTTCAAGGCAATTTGGACAAGTGTAGTGAGTGGGCAAATACATGACAGAACAAGTATAACATGAATAAGTGTGAAGTTATCCACTTTGGTAGGAAAAACAGAATGGCAGAGTATTATTTAAATGGTGATAGATTGGGAAATGTTTTGTACAAAGGGACCTGGGTGTCCTTGTACACCAATCACTGAAAGCAAGCATGCAGGTTCAGCAACAGGGCCTTGGTGAGACCGCACCTGGAGTATTGTGTGCAGTTTTGGTCTCCTTACCTAAGAAAGGATAGACTTGCCATAGAGGGAGTGCAGCGAAGATTCACCAGGCTGATTCCTGGGATGGCAGAATTGTCGTATGAGGAGAGACTGGGCCGTCTAGGCCTGTATTCACTGGAGCTTAGAAGAATGAGAGGGGATCTCACTGTATAAAATTCTAACAGGGATGGACAGACTGGATGCAGGGATGATGTTTTGTTTGGCTGGGGGGTCTAGAACAATGGATCACAGACTCAGGATACGAGGTAGACCATTTAGGACTGAGATGAGGAGAAATCTCTTCACTCAGAGGGTGGTGAACCTGTGGAATTCTCTATCACAGGAGGCTGTGGAGGCCAAGTCACTGAATATACTTAAGAAGGAAATAGATTTCTATGTTCTAAAGACATCAAGGGGTATGGGGAGAGCGTGGGAGAATGGTGTTGAGATAGAGGGCCAGCCATGATCATATTGAATGGTGGGGAAGACTCAAAGGGTTGAATGACCTACTCCTGCTCCTGTTTTCTATGTCTCTAAGAGGGCAGGCAGGGTCACTGTTTAATAACTCATCTGCAAGACAGCACTCTTTCTATAATGCAGTGGGAGCACCAAGCTGGATTTTGTGCTCAAGTTTCTGGGTGGGACTTGTCCCCACAAACTTCTGACTCTGTGGCAAGAGTGCTATCAGTTTCACTTTCACTGGGTCAAAGCCTTGGAAATCCCCTCCTAACAGCACTTTGGGTGTTCTCAAAACACATGTTCTGCAGCAGTTCAAGAAGGCAGCTCACCACCACCTTCTCAAGGGCAATTAGGGATGGGCAATAAATGCTGGCCCAGCCAGTGAAGCCTATATCCCATGAATGAATAAAAAATGAGCTGCAGCTGACATGAGGCTGTCCAATTCTTTCTATAAGCTGCTTTTGGCTGCTTCGTTAATGTTGTGAATGGAGTTATCGTTGAGATCTTCACCCACTCCTGACTTGCTGATGCAGAGAAGATTGTTGAGAATAATTGGAGTGGTGAGTCCCAAGACACTTGTCTTTGGGGCTGCTGCAGTGTATCCTCTAGGGCTGCGATGGGTGAGTTCCAGCGACCCACAACATCTTTTTTTTGGAGGTTCTCCTGGTGAGTTCCTCAGGTGAAGTCCTTTAAGAATAAACTGAACAGCCGCTGGAATGAGAAGCATAACACAGCAAGAATTGGTGGCATCAAGAGTGGAGAAGGGGCTACAGAATTGCGTTGATTGGGAAAATTGCTTTCATCAAATGAATTGCTATTTTGGCACTGCTTCACCTGATAAATAGGGACCATAATGGTTGTTTGCAGGGACAACTTCTGACTGTTATTTTTAGCAGTTGGTAGATCAGCTTGTTATAGTATTATATGATAGCCTAGAGAAGATAAAACCTTGCCAGTGGCAAAGCTGCCAACTTACACTCTTGCTAATAGATGAGACTATGTAAACATAAATATTGATGAATGAAGTGTCATTGAGCTTCTTTTGTGGAACTTGAGACTTGTCAGACAGTCAACTGTGTTGCATTCAGTACCGACCTACATGGGACACCACTCGGGAATCGAGGCTTTACCTTCTTACCCTCTTCAGAGGAAATTAGCAGAAAACAAGTGGCTGTAGAATTCCTGAGGGGTCACTGGTGATCACAGTCCAATGAAACCCTCTTGCTAGATGAGACTAGGTGTGGTAGCAAAGTGGTTATGTTATTGGTTAAATAAATAAATTAAATTAAGAATTAAATCTGTGTTCTCTAGTCTTCATACTGGCAGCCAATCGGAACAGTTTTGGCATTTCAGTTTCCGACTAGGGACTTTACAGCCTTCCGGACTGAATATTGAATTCAACAACTTTAGGTCGTGAGCTCCCTCCCCCATCCCCACCCCCTTTCTGTTTCCCCCTTCCTTTTTTTTCCAATAAATTATAAAGATTTTCCTTTTCCCACCTATTTCCATTATAAAAAAAAACCCCACTAGAGCTATACCTTGAGTGCCCTACCATCCATTCTTAATTAGCACATTCGTTTAGATAATATCACCAACTTTAACTTTAACACCTATGTGTTCTATTTTACTATTGTCGTTGACATCTTTTGATGATCTGCTTCTATCACTGCTTGTTTGTCCCTACAACCACACCCCCCCCCTCCACCTCTCTGTCTCTCTATCTCTCCGCCCCCCACACACACACCTTAAACCAGCGTATATTTCAACTCTTTCTTGGACTCGAACTCAAGTTCTGTCGAAGGGTCATGAGGACTCAAAACGTCAACTCTTTTCTTCTCCGCCGATGCTGCCAGACCTGCTGAGTTTTTCCAGGTAATTCTGTTTTTGTTTTGGCATGGTTTGCCTTATCTAAGTCTGTTATAATCTTGTACACCTCTGTTAAATCTCCCCTCAATCTCCTTTGCTCCAAGGAGAACTACCCCAGCTTCTCCAACCTAACCTTGTCGGTAAGAGCCCCCACCTCTGGAATCATTCAGGTAAATCTCCTCTCATTCCCTGTAGGATAAGCTCTAAGGAAAGCTCTTTTTCTGTAAATTCTGTGCTCTGTTGCACTGTCATTCTACCCGAAGGAACAACACTATGATTTCTAATGATTAAACGTGAAGGAGGAATTGTTCTGGTGACTTGTATAACAACCTTGTAACTGCATTTGAAAGGAAAATGTTTATGATTTGACTCATCCTTAACAGCAATATGGCAGCTGCTACTTTTAAGTGATAAAGCTTTAAGGATTGTGTGGCCTAATTATATTTTATAAGCAATTCAGTTTCTTTGCAAAATGTCACTTACCGCCTACTGCCTCCTGACTGCAATGAAATATTATTACGCAGCCTCTGTGTGATATTTTATTGCAAAGGCTCCTGAAAGTCTGAGTGTGTAACACCTCGATAGTGCATTGACTCTTTGTTTGACTCCCTTGATCTTTGCATTAATATAAGGAGTCACGATTTTTCAATACTGGTTTGTTATTGAGATCTGGGCATTGCTGGCAAAGCTGAATTTATTGCCCAGCCCTCATTGCCCTTTTGAAGGTGCCCTGCTACCCCCTTCGATCGCTGTAGTTTTGGTGGACCTGCCATGGTGTTAGTTGGGGTTGTTTTTCTTATATCGCTGATTAGGCCCGCATTTATTGCCCATCTTTAATTGCTCTTAGGAAGGTGGTAGTGAATTGCTTTCTTGAATTGCTGCAGTGATTGTGGTGTAGGGGGAGACCATGGCGTGTTGGTAATGTCGCTGAACTAGTAACCCAGAGGTCAGGCTAATGCCAGTTGATGGAATTTAAATTCAATTAATAAATTTGGAATTGAAAGCTAGTCTCAATAATGGTCCATGACAACTATCATCGACTGTTGTGAAAGCCCATAATGACCTCTAGGGAAGGAAATCTGCTGTCCTTTCCCTGGTCTGGCCTACATGTGACTCCAGACCCACAGCAATGTGGTTGACTCTTAACTGTCCACTGAAATGCTTGAGCAAATCACTCGCTTCAAGGGGCAATTAGAGATGGGCACCAAATGCTGGCCCTGCCAATGACATCTACATCCCTTGGAAGAATAAAAAAAGTGCTGCTAGGAAGGAATTCCAGGATTTTGACTGATTGATATGAAGGAACAGCGATATATTTACAAGTCAGGATGGTGTGTGGCTTGGTGGGGATCTTGCAGGTGGTGGTGTTCCCATGCATCTGCTGCCCTTGTCCTTCTAGGTAGTAATGGTCACAGGTTTGGAAGGTGCTATCAAAGTAGAATCAGTTGCAGTGCATCTTGTAGATCATACTTACTGGAAACTAATTCTTAACTTCCTAACCAAAATAGAGACGAGGTTGGCAATGCCTCCATGGGTGCCTATCTTCTTAATTGAATGTTAGTTGGATGTTTAATTGTATTCGGGCGATGACATTAAAATTCACTTGTGCTCCTATACAGAGCAGCAGACTGGAACGTAGTTGTAGGGTTTGGAGGTTTGTAATGTGTATCTATTAGTGTGTAAAGAATAGGTTCTGGTTCTATCCTGCACTGCCTGGCTATCTGAAATAGAACTCGGCTATAGTACATATATTGGGGCTATTTTCTTTGGAACAAAGGAAGCTGAGGCAAGATTTAACTGAGGTGTATAAAATTATGAGAGGCCTGGATAAAATGGTTAGGAAGAGCCTATTTCTGTTAGCAGTGACACCATTAACCAGGGTGCATAGGTTTAAAAGTTAGTTGTAAGAAGATTAGAGGGGAGTTGAGTAATTTTTTCAGCTAAGGGGTAGGGGGAAGTCTGGAAATCACTGCTGGAAAGGGTGGGAGTGGCAGAAACACTCATCATATTTCGTAAACACTTGGATATGTACTCGAGGTATCATAGCCTATACGGTTATGAACAAAGCTGGAAGGTTGCATTAGGCTGGATAACTGTTTCAGCTTGCACAGAGATGGATGGGCTGAATGGTCTTCTACTGTTCTACAATTGTTTCTATATTTCTATGTCTATGGCACAGCCTCCTGTGTATTTATCAAACAATAATTGTCCTTTAACCTTTTGACTCCCTGAGGCTAATCCAATTTCCAACAAATCACTTAAACAAACTGAACGTGATGAGAATTAGGTTCATAATAATTTCTGGTGTTATTTTTCAGTGCCTCCCCTGAGGTGCTGCATCTTGTTTGTGTGTGACAGGATAGGACTGATGGGCTATGACAGGGCTATGCACACCCTTTCCTCTTCTTCAGCCATAGTGACTGAGATTTTTAATGACTTTACCATTTTTTGGCCAGTTCTCTTGGAGATGTTGGGGGAGAAATTGGTTGGTGCCTGACTCCAGGTGGAGCCACTTCACCCTGCACCCGAAGAGGTCAGGTAGAGGATTGCCAGAAATTAAAGAAAGAAAGGAACACTTGCATTTATGTAGCACCTTTCACGATCACAGGGCAGCTCACAGCACTTTACAGTTAACAAAGTATATTTAATTTTGTAGTGTCGGAAACATGGCAGACAATTTGCGCACAGCAAGCTCCCACAAACAGCAATGTGATAATGACCAGACCATCTGTTTTTGCATTGTCAATTAAGAGATGACTATTGAGGTAGATCCTCTACTCTTCTTCAGAATTATACCATGGGATCTTTTCCATCACCTGAGAGGATAGACTGTTTTACTGCTCATCCAGAAGGCAGCACCTCTGACAGTGCAGCACTCCCACAGAGCTGCAGTGAAATGTCAGCCTGGATTTTTCTGCTCAAGTCATGGAGTGGGACTTAAATCTGGTGATTCAGAGCCTAGAGTGTTACCAACTGAGGCATGACTGACGCTTGGGGGCAAAAAAACAGGAAAATTATTGGTGTAACAATAACATCACTGGACTAGTGATCCAGAGGCCCAGGCAAATGCTGTAGGGACATGGGTTCAAATCCCACTGTGGCAGCTGGTGGAATTTAAATTCGGTCAGTAACAACTGACTGGAATTGAAAGCTAGTCTCAGTACTGGTGGCCATGAAACTGTCGTCAATTGTCCTACAAACCCATCTGGCTCACTAACGCCCTTTAGAGAAGGAAATCTGCCATCCTTACTTGGTCTGGACTACATGTAACCCCAGGTCCACTGCAACTGCCCTCTGAAATGGACCAGCAAGTCACTCAGTTCAAGAGCAATTAGGCATGGGCAACAAATGCTGGTCTTGCCAGCCATACCCACAGAATCCATATGGATCAGAAGGAGGCCATTTGGCCCATCATGTCTGCACTGGCTCTCTGAATGAGAATTTCACCTGGTTCTATTCTCCCGCCTTCTCTCCATAACCCTGCGCATTCTTTCTATTCAAAGAAGTCTAATTCCCTTTTGAATGCTTCAGTTGAATCTGCCTCCACCACACACTCAGGCAGGTCATTCCAGGCCCTAACCACTCGCTGTGTGAAAACATTTTTCCTCACATCGCTATTGCTTCTTTTACGAATAACTTTAACTCTGTGCCCTGGTTCGCGGTCCTTTCACAAGCGGGAACAATTTCTCCTTATCTACACTGTCCAGACCCCTCAGGATTTTGGATACCTCTATCAAATCTCCTCCCGGCCTTTCTTCCTCTAAGGAAACCAGTCCTAACTTCTCCAATCTATCTTCAGAACTGAAGCTCCTCGTCTTCACATCCCATGAAAGAATGAAAAAAAAAAGACAGGCACAATGCATAGAAATTTCTCACTCACTAGGTTCTTGGTTCAGGTCTGCTGCTTTGGTTATTAGGATGTTACTCCTTTTTAGGTCTCTGGTCTGTTGCCCACTTGGGGCCAGTTCTTCCCAGAACGCCGAGAGTGAGAATTGGCAGGTAGCTCCACTGAACAGGAGATCCTGATTGGGCATGGACAGAATTAGGTTCAATGTTCACACACATCTGATTGGCCTGAGGAGCAGGAACTCTGACTGATTCCCCTCAGCAATCTGGCATTCAGCAACCTGAATCCGATCTTTGATTAGGAACGGAAAATGCTGGATGGATAGAATCTGCGGAGAGGGAAATGGAGTTTTGGATCAATGACCTATTACCAGAACGGGAAGATGTTAGAAATTTAACAATAATGACAGCGAGTACTCCAGAGACCCAGGGTAATGCTCTGGGGACCCAGGTTCGAATTCTACCAAGGCAGATGGTGAAAATTGAATTCAATAAAAAATCTGGAATTAAAGTCTGATGATGACCGTGAATCAATTGTAAAAACCCATCTGGTTCACTAATGTCCTTTAGGGAAGGAAATCTGTTGTCCTTACCTGGTCTGGCCAACATGTGACTCCAGATCCACAGCAATGTGCTTGACTCTTAATTGGCCTCTCAAATGGCCTAGCAAGCCACTCGGTTCTTGAGGGCAATTAGGGATGGGCAATAAATGCTGGCCCAGCCAGCAATGCCCACATCCCATTGACGAATAGTTTAAAAAAAAAATCTTGGGTGGCATCCTTGAAAGTGGTAAAAGCTCACAAAGTGCTTCACAGGAGCAATAATCAGATACCAATCGACACCGAGCCACTGAAAGAGATATTAGGGCAGGTGACGAAAAGCTTGGTCAAAGAGTTAGCTTTTCAGTTAATAACTAATTACGGAAGCAGGAAAATGAGGGATGGGGGAGGTAGTTGTCAGGGAGGTTGTGTTCTGCGAATGTTTTAAAAAAAGTCATATTTGAATGTTGTGCCGGCCACAACTTCTCTGTTGTTAAAGGTGAAATGGAGATTTTTATATCTTCAGTACGGCTGCTCAATGGGTAACTAGTCAACAAATTGAGAAGCTGACCCGATTTTCTTTGTTTGGGGGTAATTTCTTTCACTGTAAGACATTTTTGATGGTTTTTTTCTTCCCTTCCTTTGGCTTTCCTTAGTGTTTACATTAAAATGGTGTCTGCGTTATTTTGTCACACGGATATG
This sequence comes from Carcharodon carcharias, assembly GCF_017639515.1. Lineage (NCBI taxonomy): Eukaryota > Metazoa > Chordata > Chondrichthyes > Lamniformes > Lamnidae > Carcharodon > Carcharodon carcharias. The sequence goes on along the minus strand of NC_054482.1, from coordinate 112,978,526 downwards.
CCAGGGGGTCTGCTGCATGGGCCCCAAGCAAGGAGGATGTTGAACCCCTGCACCCTCGTCCCCGAAATAATTTTAAAGGGGCCTCTTGGTGGTTTGGGGAAGAAAAAAGGAATTGCAGGAAATGCCGGAGTGCCCAGAACACAATCTTGGCTTCACATCCACCACAGAAACAGAAGCAGCTGGTGTTCCCATTTTCACTGAGGATACCCATTCGGTCCCTTTGCAGACTGAGATCATGGGGCCTCCAAGCCTAGGGGCTGCTCACCAAACCACAACCCCCCACCCCCCGCAACTCCCACCCCAATCCCAATCGCCCATCTTACCTCCGCCAGTCACTCATACCAGCGATGGTATTTAGTATGGGCAGAGGTTCTGCCTTTGCAAGTTCACCTGGAAACTGGAGTGGGAGGTTAGAACTCTCTGTACCTGGCTGTGTTTGTAACAGGCTTCTGCTGAAGTTGCTGTGAAAATATACAGGGATGGCTGTGAATAGCTTTGGCCCCAAACAAACAGATTAAAGCCAGTGTTAAAAAGGAGCAGAAAGCAAATTGACATGGAGAGAGAGAAGGCTAAATAGTTACCTAATAAAGCATAGAGTTTGCTGGGCTTTATTAATAGGGGCATAGATTACAAGAGCAAGGAGATTATGTTAAACTTGTATAAAACACTGGTTCGCCCTCAACTGGAGTATTGCGTCCAGTTCAGAACGCCACTCTTCAGAACAGATGTGAAGGCTTCAAGAGAGAGTGCAGAAAGGATTCCCGAGAATGTTTCCAGGGATGAGGAACTACAATTACATCGAGAGATTGGAGATGCTGGGACTGTTTTCCTTGGAGATGAGAAGGCCGAGAGGAGACTTGATGGAGTTCAAAATCATGAGGGGTCTGGATAGAGTAGATAGGGAGAAACTGTTCCCACTGGTTAAAGGATTGAGCATAAGGGAGGGCACAGATTTAAGGTAATGGACAAAAGAAACAGCTGTGACACGAGGAGACACCTTTTTATACAGCGAGTGGTTAGGATCTGGAATGCACTGCCTGAGAGTGTAGTGGAGGCAGTTCAATTGAAGCATTCAAGGGGGAATTGGATTACTATCTGAAAAGCAAGATGGTGTTGGGCTACAGGAAGGGCCAGGGGAGTGACACTAAGTGCTTTGCTCATTCAGAGAGTAGGTGCAGACATGGTGGGCTGAATGGCCTCCTTTTGTCCTGTAACAATCCTGTGATTCTGTAATAGAGGTCTTTAAAATTGTGAGGGAGCTTTGACTGGGTAGTCATAGAGAAGATGTTTTTACTTGTGGGGAAATTCAAAACTAGGGGTCGTAAATATAAGGTAGTCAGTCATAAATCCAGTCGGGAATTCAGGAGAAACTTCTTTACCTAGTGAGCGCTGAGAATGTGGAACTCGGTATCACAGGGAGCGATTGAAGTAAATCACACAGGCACATTTAAGGAGAGGCTGGATAAACACATGAGGGAGAAAGAAATAGAAGGATAGGGTGATAGGGCGAGATGAAGAGGGGAGGAAAGGGGCTCATGTGGAGCAGAAACACTGGCACAGACCATTTGGCCTTTCTCTGTGCTGTGCATTCTATGTAAAAAGGTATTTGCCAACATTTTTTCTGCACCTTTATAAAAATGCACAGTACCAGAATATAAACCAGACCTGCTGAGTCAACATTTGAATTGTGCTTCTTTCTAACTTAAACAAAAAACATAAACATTTAAAATATACACTTTGTCAGGAAGATACTACCTTTTTTTTGTGTATAAGTATGTTTTAAAAAAAAAATCACCCACAGGCATGAAACAGAATACTGCTCTGCGGAATCACTGGTATCATGTGTTCTTGAGCGCGGTCCAATTAGAGATCCTGGCATCTCATATTCCTCTGGGCTTTGCATTGAAAACCGTAATGTATCGCTGTGCATTGGGCCTGTCGTTTGGATGACTAGTTTTGCCAGCGTTTCGGTAGTTCCCCCTGCCTCGTTGATGCAGCAGGCGGGGCCTTGCCGGTAACCGGTAAATTGGGTGCAGCGGGTTCCCAGGAGTGACACCACAGTCCAGTGAGTACCCCAGGTACACAGGCTCTATTCAATAGACCGCAGGGCTGTTCTGGAGATCAGCCTCCGGCTGGATGCTTACTGAAGTCAGTGTTTGAGCAGTGTGCCGATCGGTCTGCATGTTGGAGCAGTGAGCAGTCTTAAGTTTATTGACAGAAAATGATGTTCTGGCAGGAAGTTTACAATAATTTAAGGTTTTCCACTTAAAATCTGCCAACTCCCTTTGACTAAATCCTTGATGTAAAAATGAGGACAGTCAAAATGCGGACATTATTTTTAGGTTAATGTTGCAAGAAGAGCAGACTACTTTTATCAAGAACGCAACTTAAATCTTTTGGTTGCTAGGCTGGGACATGAAAGAAAGCCTTTGAAGAGGGTGAGAGATAGAGGGTCTCCAATGGCCCTGGTGTGAGGCAAGCCAAGTTATAAGACACGCTACAGGCGACAGTGAGGGTACTGCAAGCTTACCGATTGCAACTGGAAGCTAGGACCTTGTGGTTTAACCAAAGGTATACAGTTGGCAAGCTGCATTTTGTCAATGAGTGGAAGATTATTCAATAAGCGGAAGGAATCACTTTTATAAGCTCATGGGTTGTAATTGTGTCATGCAGTATCTGTAATGAATACATGAATTGGTTAATTTATTAATGATTTGAATCTTTGACTACCCAATCAGGCAGCCAAGCTCGCACTGAATGTGTGTTGGAGTATTGGGACCATAAAGAAAGAGCTTGCATTTATATAGCACCTTTTACAACCTCTGGATGGCTCACAGCACTTTACAGCCAATTCAGTATTTTTTGAAGTATAGGCTCTGTTGTAATGTAGGAAGTGCACAGCAAGCTCCCGCAAACAGCAATGTGTTAACGATCAGATAATCTGTTTTACTGGTGTTGATTTCAGGGGTAAATATTGAGCCAGGACACCAGGGAAACTCGCCTGCTTTTCCTTAAAATAGTAGTTCCCTGGAATTTTGATTCCTGAGAGGACAGAGGGGGCCTTGGTTTAATGTCCCCTCTGAAAGATGGCACCCCAGTACTGCACTGGAGTGTCAGCCTATAGTATCTGCTTAAGTCTCTGGAGTTGGACTTGAACTCAGAACTTCTTGAGGGGTGAGAGCGCTATCCACTGAAGCCTGGTCAAGCCCTTTGAGAGAGGCTGTGCATGTGATGAGGTTTCAGGTAAATTCTTTCTTGCCATCTCTGTTTAAGACAATGGACAGAAGGATCTCATTCTAATGTGCAAGGGAGCCTGTAGGGCGACAGGAATGTCTAACATGAAAAGAAGTGACAAGTAGAGCCCGTCATGCATGCTCATGCAATACCATGAGTGGTGCCGCTCCATATACTTCTGGTTCCTGTGTTACATCTTTTAACTTTTATGTAGAATTATATAGTTTCCTCCTCCTTTACCAATTTATGCTGTCAAATTTGCTAGAGTCATAAAGCACAGTAGGAGGGCCATTTAGCCCCTTACAACATTTAAGAAGTATTTAGATGAGCACTTGAAAGGCCAACGCATACAGGGCTATGGGCCAAGTGATGGAAAATGGGATTAGAATGGATAGGTGCTTGATGGCCGGCATGGACACGATGGGCCGAAGGGCCTGTTTCTGTGCTGTATGACTCCATGACTATGACTCCTGTGCTGTCTCTTTGACAGAGCTATCCAATTAGTCCCACTCTCCTCTTTCCCCATAATCCTGTAAATTTTTTTTTCCCATTCTCAAGTATTTATCCAATTCCCTTTTTTAAAGTGATGTTTGAACCTGGTTTCACCACTCTTTCAGGCAGCGTATACCAGATTACAACAATCTGTTGCATAAAATATTTCTCCTTATCTCCCACCTCGCCCCAACACTGACGTTTTTGTTAACTCTCTTAAATCCGCTTCCTCTGGTCTCCATGGCTCCTGGCAGTGGAAACATTTTCTCTCTCGTTACTCAATCAAAATCACTTTCATAATTTTGAAAGGCTCCAATAAATTTCCGCTGAACATTTTCTGCTCCAATTCCAGCTTCTCCAGCTTCTCCTCATGGCGTCCCTTGTGCCATTCGGGTAAATCTCCTCTGCACCCTCGATTTAAATTTGGTGAATTTAAGGTGGCGAGAGCAGGTCACATTCTGCCTCTAAGCATAAGCTCAAGAAATAGGAGCAGGAGTAGGCCATTCAGCCCATTGGGCCTGCTCCACCAATCAATAAGATCACGGCTGACATGATTGTGGCTTTAACTCCGCTTTCTTGCCTGTCCCCATAACCCTTGACTCCCTTGTCAATCAAAAATCTGTTTAACTCAGCTTTGAATATATTCAATAACCCAACCTCTACTGCTCTCTGTGGAAGAGAATTCCAAAGACTAACAGCCCTCTGAGAGAAGAAATGCCTCCTCATCTCCATTTTAAATGGGAAAGCCCTTATCTTTAAACTGTCCCCCCAGATCTAGATCCCCCCAATGAAGGGAAATATCCTCTAGGTATTCACCCTGTCAAGCCTCCTCAGAACCTTATGTATTTCAATAAGAATCCTCTCATTCTTCTAAACTCCAATGGGTATAGGCCCAACATGCTCAGCCTTTCCTCATAAGACAACCTGATCATCCCAGGATTCAGCCGAGTGAACCTTCTCTGAACTGCTTGCAGTGCAAGTATATCCTTAAGTAAGGAGAGCAAAAGTGTACATTGTATTCCTGGTGCAGTCTCACTCATACCCTCTAGAGTTGTTCCTTCCTTTCATACTCCATTCCCCCTTGCAGTAAAGGCTAACATTCCATTTGCCTTTTTGATTACTTGCTGTACCATTTACCTGGGTGAGTACAGTGCCAACAAACTCTATAAGCTCGACACCATCCAGGACAAATCAGCGCACTTGACTTACACCCCATCCACCATCTTCAACATTCACTCCCTCCACCACTGACGCACAGTGGCAGCAAGTGTGTGTACCATCTGCAAGATGCACTGCAGCAACTCACCAAGGCTCCTTCAATAGCACTTTCCAAACCTGTGACCCCCCCCCCCACCATCTAGAATGACAAGGGCAGCAGATACATGGGAACACCACCACCTGGAAGTTCCCCTCCATGCCACTCACCATCCTGACTTGGAAATATATCACCGATCCTTCACTGTCGCTGGGTCAAAACCCTGGAACTCCCTCCCGAACAACACTGTGGATGTACCTACACCACATGGACTGCAGCGGTTCAGCTCACCGCCACTTTCTTAGGGGCAATTAGGGATGGGTAATAAATTTCTGGCCCAGCCAGTGACACCCACCTCCCATGACCTGCATGCAGACATTTTGTGATTCATGTACAAGCACAGACAGATCCCTCTGTACCACAGCATTCTGCAGTCTCTTTCCATTTAGATAATATTCTGCTCTTCTATTCTACCTGGCAAAGTGGTCAACCTCACATTTTCCCACGTTACACTCCATCTGCCAAATTAATCTGTCTTTATCTGGCAATGCCGGCTCTCTGTATCCTCCTCGCCACTTGCTTTCCGACCTATCTTTGATCTCCTGCAAATTTAGCTCCAATGCAGTCAGTCTCTTCATCCAAGTCAATAATGTAGGTGGTAGGTGCTTGAGGCCCCAGCACTGATTCCCGCAGCACCCCACTAATTACCGATTGCCAACCTGAAAATGACCCACCCTGTTGCCTGGTATCGATACTTGCACTGTGGTGTCCTCGGTACATCTTCCTGTTTGATCAGACAGCAGTAATCATCATGGCAGATTGCTGCCTGAACCCAGTTCCATGGTTTGTGTAAAATTAGCAACACATTGGGTCTAACGGCAGGTCAAACTAAGCCAGAGGCTCTTTCGCTCTGCTGCATGCATCGATGGTAATGCTTTGATGCTTGTGTTACTGCGGTGCAGCTAGATTCAGTGCAGCCGTAGACTGCTACCCTACATCAAGCAGTCAGGGAAAGCAGAACAGCAGACCCTGTTTTGAGAGCTCGGCCATTCAGAAGTGATGTCAGGAAGCATCTCTTCACACAAAGGGTAGTGGAAATATGGAACTCTCTCCACCGCAAAGCTGTTGAGGCTGAGATTGATAGATTTTATTTGTGATGCAAGGCTGTTAAGGGTTATGGGACGCAACGTAGATAAATGGAGCTAAGTTACGGATCAGCCTCGATCTCTTTGAATGGTGGAACAGGCTCAATGGGCTGAATAGTCTCCCCCTGTTCCTGTGTTCCTACTTTTCTACAAAACCCAGTGGAAAAGAGGATGAAGTGGGACTAGATGAGTTGCTCTTGCAGAGAGCCCAGCACAGACACAATGGGCCAAATGGCCTCCTTCTGTGCTGTAACCATTCTATTATTCTATTGACGGAATTTGCGGCAGCCGTTCAAAAGTCCATTGACTTTGGCGGGACTGTAAAATTACGCTGCGTAAAATTCCACCCTATGATCCTAACTCCCCTTTCTTGCTGTACCCCCACAATTCTCATTTCCCTCTGTACCCCCAAAATCTATCAAGTTCTGCCTTGAATATACTCAACAACTGAGCATCCACAGCTCTCTGGGGTGGATAGCTCCAAAGATTCACAACCCTCTGAGTGAAGAACCTTCTCCTCATCTCAGTCCTGAATGGCTGACACCTTATTCTGAGACTGTACGCCCTAGTTCTGGAGTCTCCAGTCAGAGAAAACAGCCTCACAGTATCTAACCTGTTAAGTCCTCTCCGAATTTTATTTCGGATTATCCGGTGTAGACTCTGGATGATGGGTTAAGCTTGGAGTCATTTAAGAGAGAGCTGGATGCTCCGATGATTTGGGAGCAGCAGGGTTTTCTGGATGGACAAATTGTGATAAACTGAATGGCCTTCCTTGCACGTTTATCCTATGATTTTTGTCTAAACTGGTTTGTGTCAACATACCGGACGAAGCCTTTTCCCTGTCGCTTTCAGTTTGTCAAAGGAGGCAGTGATGTTACAATAAGTGTGAGGCACCAATAACTGTGGCCTCCACACAATCAGTGCCCCACAGGGGAAATGCTCATTTGCAGCTCCATCAGAATCAAACGCACAAATCCATTCAGCTTTATTTTTTTGCAGCGTGTGGCTCACGTTATGATGCATTGTTAATTTAAAGATGCGCACACAGGGTGGTGCGAATCCTGCAATTGAAGGCAGCTGGCTTATAAATCACAAGGATGCCAAGCACAAAAAAAAACGATGCAGAGAATTCATTACATTGAATTTTGCAGCAGAGAAATAGGCCATTCGGCCCAACTGCTCTGTGCTAGTCTTGATGCTCCACATGAGCGTCCTCACCCTTCTTTCCAACTCATCCTATCAACATATCCCACTCTTCCTTCCTCCCTTCCCCTTAAATGCATCTGTACTATTCATCTCAACTATTCCTTGTGGTAGTGAGTTCTGTACAAGGTCAAGAAAATTTCTTCTGGTAATTGCTGGAGTTTTTGTGCACAGTGTCTCAGTTCATTAGGGGCTGGCAATGCTCCACGACCAGACCCTCACATTGCGTGGGCCTTGACCGTGACGGGCTGATAGCTATTCCACAGCAAGTGGCATCACAGCAGATGGTGTGTCAAAACAGCCAAAGGAAGAACCCTTTCTCACCCTTGAACTCTACAGTGCAGGTCATGAGGCTTCAATCAGGAGTGGGTTTTCTACCTTTTTTATATTTCGGATCTATGCAGAGCTGATACTCATTAATATGTGTGTAACAGGTTTTATTCACAATGCTTTAAAATGTCTGTTCCATCCTTATAATTCTAGCTTCCAGCTCTTTCTACAGCTTTGATTACTTTTTTACCCTGAATGAACAATTTACCTATTGCCGCTTCCTGGCCTTCCCCCCGTAACCCTGCACATTCTTCCTTTTCAGATAATAATCCAATTCCCTCTTGAATGCCTCGATTGAACCTGCCTCCACCACACTCTCAGGCAGTGCCTTTCAGATCCTTATCACTCGCTGTGTGGAAAAGCTTTTCCTCATGTCTCCATTGCTTCTTTTGCCAATTACCTTAAATCAATATCCTCTGGTTCTCGATCCTTCCACCAATGGGAACAGTTTCTCCCTATCTATTCTGTCCAAATCCCTCAAGATTTTGAACACCTCTATCAAATCTCCTCTCAACAAGGACAACAGTCCCAACTTCTCCAATCTATCGACATAACTGAAGTTCCTCATCCCCGGAGCCATTCCCGTGAATGTTCTCTGCACTGGCTCTAATGCCTTCACATCCCTCCTGAATTGCGGTGCCCAATGCAATGGACACCATACTCCGGTTCAGTCTAAACCTGCGTTTTATAAAGGTACATCATAACTTTCTTGCTTTTGAACTCTACAGCCCTATTTATAACACCCAGGTTAGGCTTTGTTAACTTTGTGTTTGTAACTTTGTTAACTGCTCTCGCACCCTGCCAAATTCAATGATTTATGCTCAGCCTGCACTTCTGACTCTGAAAGTTGAGCATACATCCAGGCTGACACTCTATTGCAGTATCAAGGGAGTGCTGCATTGTCAGGGGTGCCGCCTTTCAGGTGAAGGGGATGTAAAAGATCCCATGGCACTATTTTGAAGAGCAGAGGAGTTATCCCTCATTTCCTGGCCAATTTCATTCCTCAATTAACATCACAAAAACAGATTATCTGGCACCCCATCCACAAACATTCCCTCCCTCCACCACCGGCGCACAGTAGCAGCAGTGTGTACCATCTACAAGATGCACTGTAGGAATTGACCAAGGCTGTGGGTGTACCTACACCACATAGACTGCAGCAGTTCAAGAAAGCAGCTCCCCACCACCTTCTCTAGGGCAATTAGGGATGGGCAATAAACGCTAGCCCAGCCAGTGAAGCCCACATCCCATGAATAAATAAAATAAATGATCACATTCCTGTTTTTGGGAGCTTGCAGTGTGAAAATTGACTGCCTGGTCTCCTACATTACGAGAGTAACTACACTTCAGAAGTACTTTGTTTGAAACGTCTGGTGGTCATGAAAGATGCTGTATAAATGCAAGTCTTTTTCTTTCTTCAAGTGTAGTCACTGTTGTAATGCATTAATTTGACAGTCAGTATGTGAACAGACATTGATTGAGGGATAATTATTGGCCAGGAGACAGAGAGGGACTCGTGTGCTCTTCTTTAAAATAGTGTCACGCAATCTTTTACGTTTAACTGAGATGGCAGACAGGGCCTTGATTTACTGTTGCATCCCACACTCCCTCACTACCGCACCCCCTCACTACCCTGGGGTGGTACTGGAACACTGAAAGATGCTGCATCAATTCAAACTCTTTCCCTCCTTAGCATTGTTGCCCTTTGTAAATTGGGAGGGGCGAATGCCATCACTCTGGAAACTAGCCTATTGAAGCCAAGGTTCAGTATCATCATAACAGTAAAGCACTGATGAATAATTCAGAATGGAAGTCTAGAGCAGTATTAACGAGGAAAAACATTAGTGTTGCCTTTCAGAGTTCATTCGGCTTGAAAGCTGATACGGTGCTTAATGTTTAATTACAATTCAGATGAGAAAAGAACAGGAGGCAGCAGAATGATACGTCTGTATTGAGCAAGCTGTGCCCATTGAGCTGTGAATGTTCCTGAGTCTGCTCCAGCGCTGCTGAAACAGATGGAGCCTCCTTTTGCCACCTACTTTATGTAAGAGATCAGGTACACAGTGTACTGTATTTAGGCTGAGCGGAATCATTTTCTCATCCATCACACACTGTTAATCTGTTCCTATTTTGGGAGACGCAGCGATTTCAGATACTGGATTTGAAATGATGTTTGATTTAATATTTCAGCTCTTTGGAATCTGTCCAACCTACGACAGCAACTTACACTCGTGCACTTGTAACAGAAGTGTGGATGTTTGATTGTTTTTAACCCTTTCTGTGACTCAGTGTTTGTCTCACAGTGCTTCCGTATTCCTCAAGGTGTTCCGTTACTGACAATCTCTCTTGGTTTGATTGGACTTGGAGTGAAATCCTTAATTGCCGGTAGATATCATGCTGATGAGGGATTTTGCCCGAGTAGGATTCTTCTACTGCTCCAGCGTTTCCGTTTTTATTATTGAGGCTTTTAAACTTGGAACATTTGCTTGATCAGGAATCACTGCCATTCAGCGAACAGAGGGTCGGTAGGTGAATGGAACTTGGGCATAGACAGCAGAGTTTTGTCCGATTTCAAGTTCACAGAAGGTAGAGTGCGGGGGAACAACCTGGAGAGCATTGGAATAGCCAAATCTCCGAGATAACAAAGCAGCAGATGAGCTGAGAACAGGGATGGAGTTGGCGATGTTACGAAGATGGAAATAGGCAGCCTTAGTAATGGTGTGGGTGTGTGGTAGGTCGGCTCGGTTAAATAGAACACCAAGGTTGCAAACAGTCTGGTTCAATGTCCAACAGTTGGCAGGGGAGGGATGGAGTCAACAGCTAGGGAATGGTAGCAAACCAGGAAGTAAAATGCACTCAGTGGTTGGAGTTTAATGCCCTCCCCCCACCATGGTGAGTTTGGTGGCAGGGGTGGCATTTAATCAGGCGGGTGTGGACCTCACCGCTTTCCTGCCTCTGCCCCGATTAGGTCCATGGCAGGAGGATTTGTGGGTGGACTTTCCACCCTGCTGACAATTGAGGCCCTGATCTAAGGGATTAATCCAGTATTGATACTGGGGAGTCCTTTGCTTCCCTGCCCCTGAAGTGAGAGATAAGAAAGTGAGACTCCAGGATCTGGGAAGACTTGTTTTGAAAAGAAGGAATGCTGTGAGCGTGGGTCGCTTTGACAACGAGAGGGTAGTGGGGCCATTTACTGAAGCCAAGAGGTTAAAAGTACTGGTGGATAGTATTCTGGGGTTGATTTTCTGTTGTGAGCTGAAGATTTTCAGGTATGTTAGCGATTTTCAGGTATGAATACGCTGCTTTGCGGCAGATGGTGAGCAGTTGGAATCAATTCTTCTTAAAGGGGATGTTGGAGAAAAGGATCCTTTTTGGGGACTTTTTCTTTTGTTACATGTCCTGGCTTCCCAAAAACGCTGGGCTAGTCTGTTACCCTTGCTCAGCCTCCCCCACAATCAGTTTTCACTCCGCCTCCCGTCATTCCCCACCTTGGGAGACCAACTCCTCATTGGAGCCAGTCAGATCTGGGTTGCAGGTGGTGGCTGAACTGAAGCAGCCTGTTAGGCCCCTGCAGCTCATTGGCCATGTTGGAACAAATCCCAAAACCAGAAAAAAACCCACATGAGAGCGTAAGAAATAGTCACAGGAGTAGACTGTAAGGACCCTTGTGTCTGCTGCACCGTTCAATATGGTAATAGCTGATCTTCTACCCTAACACCACTTTCCCATTCAACCCCATCGAGCGTCCTGATGTCACCTTTGGACAAACGGCAGAGCTACTCTTGCACCATGTTTGAGTTGTGGTTAGCCTTTTAGGATTGAGGTAAACTGACTTCCCTGAAAATATAAACACCAGCATAGACTTGTTGGGCTGACCGACCTGTTTCAGTGCTGTAAATTCTATGTAACTCTATATACAGGATGCATCTCATTGCATTAATCTTAATATAATTTCCATAACGCCACTGCCTGCTACTTTATGGGAAGATAACTGAGGAGGTGATTGTTACAATGCATTGTGGATAATGTGTAACTTATAGCACTCATTTTAATACATTCTCCATAACACAACGGTGCAGTATCTTATGAGAAGATTATTGAGGTGAGTCTATGGCGAATAATTTACTTTGGCTGAGAAAGAAATGTTAGAAAGAAAGATCTTTCATTTCTGCAGCACCATATCAATTCTTTCAGAAACCTCTCCAAGTACTTGATTTTCAAGTGCAGTTGATGTTACCATGTGGACAGATTCAGCAACAACTTACATTGTGAAATGGCTTTTAATGCCAAAAAAAGGGCATGATAGACTAACTTTGACATGGAGCCAAGTAAAGAGAGAGTAGGGAGTTTGACCAAGGAGGTGTGTATTAATGAAGGTCTTAAACGTGGAGAGGCGGAGAGGTTTAGGATAGGAATTTCTGGGGTTAGGGCCTAGATAGGCCTAGCCATTGCTGCCAATGATAAGGAAAAGTGTGTGGGAATGCATTAGAGGTCAAAGATTAATACAGAAGTCTAGAATTATTCAAGTTCTGGAGGAGGTTATAGAGATAGACGCCTGCATTTCCCGAGCCTGCTGGCATTGGGCGTATTCGGTGGCGTGAGCGGACAATATGGTGCGATCAGGTTCACAACTGAAACCAGTTTGCGATCATACGGTCAGCCCGCCAATGGTGGGCTGCGTCTCCTGGTTTCCTGCCATCGGACATTGGGAACCTCATTGTAATATGTCTGCATATCATTATTAGGCCAGCCCATCAGAATCATCCTCTACCCCATCTGCAGCCCCCACTGAATTGTCTGCCTGTGTTGGAGGGAAAACACACCAATGTGTTTCACAGCAGCACAGAAGTGACATGCACCTAGCGGGCTGCACTTCACTTAGGACTTTAAAACTTGTTTGCCTACCTTGCTTCAGTTAGCATCTACAGTCATCAGCGCCAGGCTTCAGACAGCATCACATCACTGTTAAGGAGGCTCATGGGAAGGTCCCCAACTACCAGATCAGCCGTACGTGGGTGGCTTTTCAATGGCTGCCAATGGTTAGGGCTTGCTTGGGGAAGGGGGAGAAGTGACTTCAGGCAAGGGAGGAGGCTGCAGGATGAGGGCTGTACTGGGGAAGAGGAGTATCTCAGGGTCCGTGTGAGGGTGGGTACATGTCGATCTATGCAAGTGGCTTCAAGATGGTGAGGGCTGAGGAGGCAGTCCCCAGAGGTGAGCAGGCCAGATGGACATGTGACATCTGAAGGAGGGTCATACAGACTCGAAATGTCAACAGTGTTTCTCTCTCCACAGATGCTGTCAGACCTGCTGAGTTTTTCCAGCATTTTCTGTTTTTGATTCAGCTTCAGATTGTTTCAATGAAGGAGAAGCATAGCAAGTTTCAGGAACCTTGGATAATGAAGGATATTGTGAGATTAGTCAAAAAGAAAAGGGAAGCTTTCATAAGGGCTAGAAGGCTGGGAACAGATGAAGCCCGTGGAGAATATAAAGAAAGTAGGAAGAAACTTATGCAAGGAGTCAGGAGGGCTAAAAGGGGTCATGAAAAGTCATTGGCAACCAGGATTAAGGAAAATCCCAAGGCCTTTTATACATATGTAAAGAGCAAGAGGGTAGCCAGGGAAAGGGTGGGCCCACTCAGGGATAGAGGTGGGAATCTGTGTGTGGAGCCAGAAGAAATGGGAGCGATACTAAATGAATACTTCTCATCAGTATTCACCAAAGAGAAGGAAGCTGTCGATTTGTCTAGAGAAGAGTGTGTAGATAGCCTGGATCATATTGAGATCAAAAAAGAGGAGGTGTTAGGCGTCTTGAAGAATATTAAGGTGGATAAGTCCCCAGGGCCAGATGGGATCTACCCCAGAGTACTGAGGGAGGCAAGGGTGGAGATTGTTGGGGCCTTGACAGAAATCTTTGTATCCTCACTGGCTACAGGTAAGGTCCCAGAGGACTGGAAAATGGCCAATGTTGTTCCATTGTTTAAGAAGGGTAGCAAGGATAATCCAGGAAATTACAAGCCAGTGAGCCTTATGTCAGTGGTAGGGAAATTATTGGAGAAGATTCTTTGTGACAGGATTTACTACCATTTGGAAGCAAATGGGCGTATCAGTGAGAGGCAGCATGGTTTTGTGAAGGGGAGGTCGTCTCTCACTAACTTGATCGAGTTTTTCGAGGAAGTGACAAAGATGATCGATGATGGAAGGGCAGTGGATGTTGTATACATGGATTTCAGTAAGGCCTTTGACAAGGTCTTTCATGGCAGACTGATACAGAAGGTAAAGTCGCATGGGATCAGAGGTGAGCTGGCAAGATGGATACAGATTTGGCTTGGTCATAGAAGACAGAAGGTAGCAGTGGAAGGGTACTTTTTTGAATGGAGAGCTGTGACTAGTGGAGTTCCACAGGCATCAGTGCTGGGACCTTTGCTGTTTGTAGTATACGTAAATGATTTGGAGGAAAATGTAACTGGGCTAATTAGTAAGTTTGCAGAGGACACTAAGGTTGGTGGAGTTGCAGATAGTGAAGAGGATTGTCGAAGGATACAACGGGATATAGATCGGTTGGAGACTTGGGTGGAGAAATGGCAGATGGAGTTTAATCTGGACAAATGCGAGGTAATGCATTTTGGAAGGTCTTATATAGGCAAGAATTATGTAGTAAATGGCAGAACCCTTAAGTGCATTGATGGGCAGAGGGATCTGGGTGTACAGGTCCACAGGTCACTGAAAGTGGCAACGCAGGTGGATAAGGTAGTCAGGAAGGCATATGGCATGCTTGCCTTCATTGGCAAGGGTATTGAGTGTAAAAGCTGGGAAGTCATGCTGCAGTTGTATAGAACCTTGGTTAGGCCACACTTGGAATATTGGGTGCAATTCTGGTTGCCACATTACCAGAAGGATATGGAGGCATTGGAGAGGGTGCAGAGGAGGTTTACCAGGATGCTGCCTGGTCTGGAGTTTATTAACTATGAGGAGAGGTTGGAGATACTTGTATTGTTCTCACTAGAGTGACAGAGATTGAGGGGCGACTTGATAGAAGTTTACAAAATTATGAGTGGCATGGACAGAGTGGGTTCCCAGGGTGGAAGAGTCAATTACTAGGGGACATAGATTTAAGGTGAGAGGAGAAAACTATAGAGGAGATGTGCGAGGCAAGTTTTTTACACAGAGGGTAGTAAGTGTCTGGAATTCGCTGCCAGAGGAGGTGGTGGAAGCAGGTACGATAGTGGTGTTTAAGAGGCAGCTTGACAAATACATGAACAGGATGGGAATAGAGGGACATGGACCCTGGAAGTGCAAAATGTTTTAGTTGACGGGCAATATGATCGGTGCAGGCTTGGAGGGCCGAAGGGCCTGTTCCTGTGCTGTACTTTTCTGTGTTCTTTGTTCTATTTCCAGCATCTGCAGTATTTTGCTTTTATTTGGATATGTGAGGATATGTGTGTGTGAATGGGTGGTGATGCCGCTTGAGCTGGCAGAGAGTGAGATGCCAGTGAATGTGTGATGGGCTTGAGTGTGTGAGTTTAGAGTGATGAGAGAGTTGCCTTACCCTGGCTGCATGGATGAGATCATCCATCCTCTATCTGCATTGGATGGCCAACCTCTTCTGTGCAGCATTGGTACTGAGCACCACTGTCATTGCCTACCAAGCCTGGTTGGTCATGCTGCTCCTCACCCTGTGGCCAGAGTGGGGGTTGAGGACATCATGGTCGGCCTCCAAAGGCATTCCAGTGACGCACCACTAAACTGGGGGCTGTAGTCTTTTTGCATTTCATGTACACCTTCCCTGAAGTAGTCGTGGGCTGGAAGCACTGAGATGTGTGCGTGTGGCTGGACTTTAAATATGGCGCCTGGGGTGATGAAGTGGTGAAGTGATGACATGGTGGGTGAATAAGAGTCCGCCCGCTTTTGAAATGGCATGTTCCCTGAGAATGCATAACCAGTACAGCAGGTTTAAGATGATATGGCGTGAAAACCTGCCATTGCGGCTGGGGTGGGGGGTGGGGGTAAGACATCGTTTTACCCGCTCGCTACCACACAGTGCAAATCGATGGATTTGAACATGAGGATGAGAATATTAAATTTGAGGCATTGGTGGAAGGGCAGCCAATGCTTCTCAACGTAGTCAACAGTGTTTGTGGTCCAGATGTAGCGATGAGTGGTTAAACCAGTTGTGTGCACCGTAGCTTCAACTCTGCACCCTTGAAACTATACCTCTGTTCTTTCACTGTGGCTGGGTCAAAATCCTGAAACTCCCTCCCTAATAGCACTGTGCACGCACTTTTACCGCACAGACTGCAGCAGCTCACCACCACCTTCTCAAGGTCAATTAGGAATGGACAATCAGCGCTGGCCTTGCCGGTGACACACTCATCCCATGAACGAATAGAGAAAAGTGATGGGGGCCCTGCCAGATGGAATGGCCAGGATTAGAGAGTGCAATAGTTTGACTGGGAACGAAGGCATCAAGGATGGAGTTGAGGGAGTGCTTGAACAGACTGAGAACTACAGAAATATCATGGCAAAGGAAGGCCCAAGGGCTAGAGAGTTGGAAGTTTCTCAATGCCATTTTAAGTTGTCGGTAGAAATGCGTTTTCTGGAGCAGCTGGAGGAGGTTGGGAATTTTGAAGGGGGGAATGCGCATGTGAGTGCTGAGGGATAAAAGGAAGTCAGAAAGGTTTTGCATTTATATAGTGCCTTTCACAATCTCAATGTCCCAAAACGTTTACAGCCAACAAAGTACCTTTGAAGTGTAGTGAAAGTGTTAAAGTGTACTTGTGTGCTTTCAATCGAATCTCATGGGGCACGTAGAACATTTAAATTGATATTTGAAATAATTTGCACGTGGCTGAAACTGTAGACGATATAGAATTATTGAATGACACAGCATGGACACAAACACGGAATCAGAACAAACAGTGTGTGCTTTGCCTCACTGCTAATCTCACTCGAGCTTAACAAATGAGATCAAATAGAAAATGAATCGGCAACGACATTCATTTCTTTCTTAAGGAACATCATTCAAGTTTACTTGCTTTGCTTGACCCTGCTCCTGAAGGCTGCCAGTTGAGGAAGCCAACGATGGAGGTGCCCTGTCACTCACCAGATTGGGTTACCATTGGGCGCTGAGCATTTTAAGTACATGGATTCTGGGCAGCTTGGCTTCTGACGGCCCTTAGATATACTGGAGAAAGATTTGCAACCATTGCTAGAGCTAGTTTTTAAAATGATTACAGGATTTGCGAGGGTAGGTGGAGAGGGGCTGTTTCCTCTGAGAAGTTTATGTTCTGGTTGGTCAAGGGGAATAAGGTTATTTAATTCTTCCATGGGATGGTGTCATTGGCAAGGCCAGCATTTGCTGCCCATCCCTAATTGCCCTTGAACTGAGTGGCTTGCTAGGCCATTTCAGAGGGCAGTTAAGAGTCACTCACTTTGCTATGGGTCTGGAGTCACATGTAGGCCAGACCAGATAAGGACGGCAGATTTCCTTCCCTTAAAGGACATCTGTGAACCAGATGGGTTTTTACAATCAATGATAGTTATCGTGGTCACCATTACTGAGGTTAGCTTTCACTGAATTGAATTTAAATTCCACCTGCTGCCATGGTGGAATTTGAACTTGTGTCTCCAGAGCATTAGTCTGGGCCTCTGGATTACTAGTCATTGGTTATGGAGCCAAACCAGGTAAAAGGAGTGAAGATACAGATCAGCCATAATCTCACTGAATGACAACAAAGCTCAAGGAACTGAATGACCTCCCCCTGTTCCTGTGTACTTACGATAGTATTAGAAAAGGAATATTGGCAGAACTCAATATGGCCAGGTCATTGGGTCCTGGTGACATGCACTCTGGACTGTTGTAATAATTCAGAAAGGAGATAGCTGGGGTTCTGGCCACCATTTTAAAATAAGGCCATAGCAATTAGGAGCAGTAGGCCACCACTCGGTCCCTTGAGCCTGCTCCGTCATTCAGTATGATCATCACTAATCTTCTGCCCCATCTTCACTTTCTTGCTCTCAATATCCCTTCATTCTCTAAAAGAACTATCTCAGCCTTGAGTACACTCAACGATGGAGCACCCACAACCCTCTGAGGTAGAGAATTCCAGAGATTCACAACCCT
This sequence comes from Carcharodon carcharias, assembly GCF_017639515.1. Classification (NCBI taxonomy): domain Eukaryota; kingdom Metazoa; phylum Chordata; class Chondrichthyes; order Lamniformes; family Lamnidae; genus Carcharodon; species Carcharodon carcharias. Next base: position 112,960,748 of record NC_054482.1, on the reverse strand, counting down.
TTGAGTGAAGGAATTCTCCTCATCTTAGTCCTAAATGATCAACCCCTTATCTTGAGACTGTGCCCCCCAATCCTGCCCTCTCAACCCTGTGTTCTAGATTCCCTACGTGGGGAAACAACCTCTCAGTGTCTTCTTGAATCTTCACTAAATATGCAGATTGTGCTATGAGACTGGAGGGCAGCCAATGTAAAGATCTGCTCAAAAAATGGAAGAAAGATAAAGAACCTGAGTTTGATGTAAGCTGCGGAGAAACTCTTGAGGATAGCAATTCCAAGGGTATGAGGGGCTTCAGTGGACTTGGGTCACTGCTTCGGCTCCCCATTAGCCCTGTCCAAGACCCCAGGAGAGGATCATTAATATGTCGGGGGAAGTAGGTATCTTGGACCTGTAATGGTGCAACTAGAGTGCCCCTTGCCTAGTGTAATATCTGAGTAACAGCTGGCTGTCTATAGACAGAGACATAATGGAGCACGCCTGACAGGATTCCCAGACACACCTCTGAATGATCATTGGGATGCAGGAGGTTGGACAGAAGACACGCTGCCCTCTTTGGTCTGAATTTCCAGTGGATTTCTTGAAGAGCCAGAATTCTGGAGCATTTGGATTTTGTTCTGAAGCTCAGCGCCTCCAACAGTATTAGGTCTGGGCACTAAAATACCCAATTCGAGATCAGATTGCGGGTCATTTAGAAATGGTAAGGAACCATCAGGGACGGCGAGCATTGATTTTACTCAACAAATTGAATGGCAGCTTGCGAAGCAGAGATTGTGGCAGATGTAATGTGATATGGATTTCCAGAAAGCTTTTGATAAGCTCTGTCCCTGGAAGCTTGTTAACAAATATTCAAGAATTTAATATAAGAGGTGTAGCAGCATGGATAGAAGATTGGTTGTTGGATGCTGCTCAGATTGGTTTAAAAAAAAGACTTGATTTTATATCACGCCCCTCACAGCCACAAGATGTCCCAAACCGTTTACAGCCAATGAAGATTAGAAAAGAGTTGGAACTGGTCTCCAGTGGTCAGTTTGAGGACTATCAGTGTCAGCCTTGGCTCAGTTGGTGGCACCCTTATTTCTAGGTCAGAAGATTGTGGGGTCAAGTCTGTTCCAGAGGCTTGAGCACAAGGTGTAGGGTAGCACTGCTGTGTGATACTGAAGTTAACACTGCACTGTCTTTTGGTTAAGCCTTTAAATCAAAGCCCTCTCTGTCCTCCTAGGTGAATGTAAACGACCCCCTGTCACTACCTGAAGAGGAGCGGGGGAGTTCATTCAGGAATCCTGGCCAATATTTATCCCTTCATCACATGATTAAAAGACAGATATTCTTGTCCCCGCACAAGTCAGGAGTGTGATGGAATATTCCCCACCTGCCTGGATGAGTGCAGCTCCAACAACATTCAAGATGCTCGACACCCTCCAGGACAAAGCAGCTTGCTTGACTGGCACTCCATCCACCACCTTAAACATTCACTTGCCCCACCGCCGACACACAGCGGCAGCAGTGTGTGCACCATCTGCAAGGTGCACCGCAGCAACTCACCAAGGCTCCTTAGACAGCACCTTCCAAACCTGTGACCTCCCTAACAAGCACTGTGGGTGTTCCTACAACACAGGGACAGCAGCTGTTCGAGATGGTGGCTCACCACCACCACCTCAAGGGCAATTAGGCCTGGGCAACACATTTTGTCCTAACCAGTGTTCCCACACCCCATAAAAGAGTGAAAAAAAATAACAATCCCATGCTACTATCTGCAGAGAGCAGGGGAATTCGATTTGAAGTCCTGGCCAATATTTATCTCTCACCAGCTTCACGAAAGGAAACAGATATTCTGGTCCTTGTTACATGTCAGTTTGTGGGAGCTTGCTGTGTGCAAATTGCTGCTATTGAACAGCATTGTCCACACTTCAAAAATTCTTAATTGGCTGTAGAGCTTTTTGGGATCCCCCGAGGATATGAAGAGCACAAGGTAAAATGCAAATACTTCTATTATTTATTAGTGCACAAATTTGAACTGTGACACAGTTTGAAACAAGCTGACAAGAAAAAGAAAGGGTGTTTGACAAACAGCAAGGAGAGCTGTGAAAATATTTAATGAAAACCTCATCATTTTGGCAGAATGCGCATACAGATAAAATTTAATGCAATGAAGTGAGAGGTGATATATCTTAGGAATGGGAGCATGGACTGAATGGAGAGATGCTGAAGGGTGTGGATGGATAGAGTGTAAGTGAATCTGGATAAGGACACAACACAGGCCAATAGCATTTAGGTTTCATGAATAGTAGCGTGGAACATTGCTGAAAGGCGATTCCTGTTGCCGAAGCTTTTTGTCTTGCAGTCATCAGGACAAACAAGAATTCCAAATTTCAAATGATCACAACAATTACAACAGTAAAGAGTGCTGATTGTTTAGCAAGTTGACTGAGGGGTTGCCATGGAGAAAGCTAAAAGGAACTATAGACTCACCCACACCACCCCCCCACCCCCAAACAACCTCCTGGGTAATTCAAAAAAGGTGTAACACTTGAATGTATTATTTCAGATTTCCAGCATCCACAGTAATTTGTTTAAATTGAACATATTTCTTTTGTGTGAGCACTTGGCACGTCATAACATTCAAGGCTATGGGCCAAGTGCTGGTAAATGGGATTAGGTAAGTAGGTCAGGTGTTTCTCATGTGTCAGTGGGGACTCGATGGGCCGAAGGGCCTCTTCTGCACTGTGATTCTGTGTGCTGAGAATGGATCATTGCTTAGGATTGTATGCTGCTTCCAGCAAGTGTAACTGAGCCACATTATGAAGGGCATGTTAGTGGGGTGGTGAAAATGGCATATGGGACACTTGCTTTTATCAATCGAGGCATAGATTACAAAAGTAGGGAGGTCATGTTGGAGTTGTATAGAACCTTGGTGAGGCCACAGCTGGAGTACTGTGTGCAGTTCTGGTCACCACATTATAGGAAGGATGTGATTGCACTGGAGGGGGTGCAGAGGAGATTCACCAGGATGTTGCCTGGGATGAAACATTTAAGTTATGAAGAGAGGCTGGATAGACTTGGGTTGTTTTCAAAGGAGCAGAGAAGACTGAGGGGCGATCTGACCGAGGTGTACAAGATTATGAGGGGCATGGACAGGGTGGATAGGGAGCAGATGTTCCTCTTAGTTGAAGGGTCAGTCACAAGGGGCATAAGTTCAAGGTGAGGGGCAGGAGGTTTAGGGGGGATGTGAGGAAAAACTTTTCAGCCAGAGGGTGGTGACAGTCTGGAATGTGCTGCCTGGGAGGGTGGTGGAGTCGGGTTGCCTCACATCCTTTAAAAAGTACCTGGATAAGCACTTGGCATGTCATAACTTTCAAGGCTAAGGGCCAAGTGCTGGTAAATGGGATTAGGTAGGTAGGTCAGGTGTTTCTCACGTGTCGGTGCAGACACGATGGGCCAAAGGGCCTCTTTTTCTCTGTGATTCTGTGACTGATTATCGTTGAGATCATTTGAAATTTGGCATTCTTGCATTTGTCCTGATGAGTGCAAGATGCAAACCTTCAGCAACATGTCTCTTTCTTCAGCAATATTCACATTCTGTACTATCGAGCGACTGTTAGCGGCATAGTGTTAAAGAGGTATTAGGATCATCTTAGTGCACGGCAGTGATTATACCACAGTATTGGTCCTGTGACCAGACCTCTCGGGACTCCTGCGATATCTGGAATTCTCTTCCCTCCATTCTGGGTGCAGGCCCTTACTCTTGAAGCAGGTTGGGAGGGTACTGAAGACTTGGTTATGGCCAGGTTGTTATTGACAGAGTGCCACTCAGATGCTGACCAGCTAAATGCTGGCCTTCCGACACCCCATTCCACAACGAATAAATAAAAATAAAGTCACATCTTTCTTTGTTCACAGGATCTGAGTGTCACTGGCAAGGCCAGCAGCTGTTGCCCATCATGACCTCAGGGAATCCCAAGTAAACTTGACAGCCAATTAACTTTTGAAGTGTAGACAATGGTGTAATGTAGCAGCCAATTTACACGCAGCAAGCTCCAACAAACTGCAAAGTAATAATGACCCGAATATTTGTGTTTTTTGAGTGAAGTTGTTGAGGGATGAATATTGGCCAGGTCTTCACATCGAATGCCCCTGTTCCTCTTCAGATAATGACATGGGATCTACTATTTTTCTTTGTTCTTTTGCAGGATGTGGGCATGGCCGGCTGGGCCAGAATTTGTTGTCCATCCCTAATTGCCTTTGAGGAGGTGGTGGTGAGTTGCCGCCTTGAACCACAGCAGTCCGTGTGGTGTAGGTACACCCACCGTGCTGTTAGGAAGAGAGTCCCAGGGTTTGACCAAAGTGGCAGTGAAGGAACGGCAATATTGTTCCAAATCAGGATGGTGTGTGGCTTGGAGGATAACTTGCAGGCGGTGCTGTTCCCATGTGTCTGCTGTCCTTGTTCTTTTAGTTGGCCAGGGATTTGGAAGGGGTGGTGTCAAAGGAGGCTTGCCAGTTGCTGCCGCTTGTAGGTGGCACGCACTGCTGCCATTGTGATGGAGGGAGTGAATGTTTAAGGTGGTGGGTGGGGTGCCAATCATGCAGGCTGCTTTGTCCTCAAAAGCATTGAAATTCTGGAGCTGCTCTCATCCAGAGAAGTGGGGAGAATTCCATCACAATCCTGACTTGTACCTTGTAGATGGTAGACAGAATTTGGGGAGTCAGGAGGTGAGTTATTCAAAGCAGAATTCCAAACCTCTTACCTGCTCTTGTAGCCACAGTATTTATATGTCTGACCTAGTTATGTTTCTGATCCATGGTAATCCCCAAAATGTTGATGTGGAGAAATCAGCGATAATAATGGCATTGAATGTCAAGGGGCGCTGGTTAGATTCTCTCTTGTTGGAGATGGCCATTGCCTGGCACTTGTGTGCCACGAATGTTACTTGCAGTAAACACGTGGCTAAAGGGGTGGTGCAGGAAAGAGGGGTTCCATTTCGTGGGGCACTGGCATCAGTATTGGAACAGGAGGGATCTGTACCGTTGGGACGGTCTCCACCTGAACCGATCTGGGACCAATGTTCCAGCGAAAAGGGTAAATAGGGTGGTCAAAGGACTTTAAACTAGGAAGTGGGGGTGCTGGAAAGGGTAAAACTCCAAGGAGTATGACAAATGGGAAACAAAGCAGCAGGTTAGCGGGTGGGGGGGGGGCAGGGTGGGTGGGGGGGTGAATTCAACTTCATGAAAAATTATGAAAAAACTGAAAAGTAAGGAGAGCCCAGGAGAGGCTATTAAAGTCCCCAGAACACAAAATAGGACAGTGTTTGGAAAGGGCTAGGGATCTAACTTCAAGCACATCAGATAAAGGGACGACAATGAGAAATACAGGACTGAAGGTGTTGTATCTGAATGCACGCAGTATATGAAATAAGGTAAATGAGCTTGTGGCACAGATTGAAATTGGCAGGTATGATGTGGTGGGCATCACAGAGACGTGGCTGCAAGGGGATCAGGACTGGGAGCTAAATATCCAAGGATATACATCCTATCGAAAAGATAGGCAGGTTGGCAGAGGGGGTGGGGTTGCTTTGTTAGTAAGAAATGAAATTAAATTGATAGCAAGAAATGACGTAGGGTCAGATGATATAGAATCTGTGTGGGTAGAGTTGAGGAACCGCAAAGATAAAAAAACCATAATGGGAGTTATGTACAGGCCTCTGAACAGTAGTCAGGATGTGGGGCACAAGATACACCAGGAGATAGAAAAGGTGTGTAAGAAAGGCAAGGTTACAGTGATCATGGGGGATTTCAATATGCAGGTAGACTGGGAAAATCAGGTTGGTCGTGGATCCCAAGAAAAGGAATTTGTGGAATGTCTACGAGATGGCTTTTTGGAGCAGCTTGTGGTGGAGCCACTAGGGAACAGGCAATTCTAGATTTAGTGATGTGTAATGAGGCAGATTTGATAAGGGAGCTTAAGGTGAAGGAACCCTTAGGAGGAAGTGACGATAATATGATAGAATTTACCCTGCCATTTGAGAGGTAAAAGCTGGAATTAGATGTAACGGTGTTACAGTTAAATAAAGGCAACTACAGAGGCATGAGGCAGGAGCTGGCCAGAATTGACTGGGAGATGAGCCTAGCAGGAAAGACAGTGGAACAGCAATGGCAGGACTTTGAGAGTAATTTGGGAATCACAGCAAAAATTCATCCCTAGGAAGAAGAAGCATACTAAAGGGAGGACGAGGCAACCATGGCTGACAAGGGAAGTCAGGGACAGCATAAAAGCTAAAGAGAAAGCATATGATGCGGCGAAGAGCAGTGGGAAACCAGAGGATTGGGAAGCCTACAATGACCAACACAGGACAACTAAAAAAGAAATAAGGTGGGAGAAGATTAAATATGAGGGTAAAGTGGCCAGTAATATAAAAGAAGATTGCAAGAGGTTTTTTTAGATATATAAAGGGTAAGAGAGAGGCAAAAGTGGACATTGGGCCACTGGAAAATGACGCTGGAGAAGTAGTAGTGGGGAACAAAGAAACGGCGGAGGTACTTTGTATTAGTCTTCACGGTGGAAGACACGAGTAACATCCCCAAAGTTCAAGAGTCGGGGGGCAGAGGTGAGTATGGTGGCTATTACCAAGGAGAAGGTGCTAGGAAAACTGAAAGGTCTGAAGGTGGATAAATCACCTGGACCAGATGGATTACACTCCAGAGTTCTGAAGGAGATAGCTGAAGAGATAGTGGAGGCATTAGTGGTGATCTTTCAGGGATCACTGGAGTCAGGGAGGGTCCCAGAGGACTGGAAAATCGCTAATGTAACCCCCCTGTTTAAGAAGGGAGTGAGGCAAAAGATGGGAAATTACAGGCTGATTAGCCTGACCTCAGTCGTTGGTAAGATTTTAGAATCCATTATTAAGGATGAGATTTCAGAATACTTGGAAGTGCATAATAAAATAGGGCAAAGTCAGCATGGTTTCATCAAGGGGAGGTCATGCCTGACAAATCTGTTAGAATTCTTTGAGGAGGTAATGAGTAGGTTAGACAAGGGAGAGCCAATGGATGTTATCTACTTGGACTTCCAGAAGGCCTTTGACAAGGTGCCGCACAGGAGGCTGCTCAGTAAGATAAGAGCCCGTGTGTTAGAGGCAAGGTACTAGCATGGATAGAAGATTGGCTGTCTGGCAGGAGGCAGAGAGTGGGGATAAGGGGGTCCTTCTCAGGATGGCGGCTGGTGACTAGTGGAGTTCTGCAGGGGTCAGTGTTGGGACCACAACTTTTCACTTTATACATTAATGATCTAGATGAAGGAACTGAGGGCATTCTGGCTAAGTTTGCAGATGATACAAAGATAGGTGGAGGGACAGGTAATATTGAGGAGGTGGGGAGACTGCAGAAGGATTTGGACAGGTTAGGAGAATGGGCAAAGAAGTGGCAGATGGAATACAACATGGGGAAGTGTGAGGTCATGCACTTTGTTAGGAAGAATAGAAGCATAGACTATTTTCTAAATGGGGAGAGAATTCAGAAATCTGAAGTGCAAAGGGACTTGGGAGTCCTAATCCAGCATTCTCTTAAGGTTAACTTGCAGGTTGAGTCAGTAGTCAGGAAGGCAAATGCAATGTTGGCATTTATTTTGAGAGGACTAGAATATAAAAGCAGGGATGTGCTGCTGAGGCTTTATAAGGCTCTAGTCAGACCACATTTAGAATATTGTGAGCAATTTTGGGCCCCGTATCTCAGGAAGGATGTGCTGGCCCTGGAGAGGGTCCAGAGGGGGTTCACGAGAACGATCCCAGGAATGAAAAGCTTAACATATGAGGAACATTTGAGGACTCTGGGTCTATACTCGATGGAGTTTAGAAGGATGAGGGGGGATCTGATTGAAACTTACAGAATAATTAAAGGCCTGGATAGAGTGGACGTGGGGAAGCTGTTTCCATTGATAGTAGAGACTAGGACATGAAGGCACAGCCTCAGAGTAAAGGGAAGACCTTTTAGAACAGAGATGAGGAGAAACTTCTTTAGCCAGAGAGTGGTGAATCTATGGAATTCATTGCCACAGAAGGCTGTGGAGGCCTGGTCATTGAGTGTATTTAAGACTGAGATAGATAGATTCTTGATTGGTAAGGGGATCAAAGGTTACGGGGAGAAGGCAGAAGAATGGTGTTGAGAAACTTACCAGCCACGATTGAATGGCAGAGCAGACTCGATGGGCCTAATAGCCTAATTTCTGTTCCTATGTCTTATGGTCTTATCAGCTCAAGCCTGAATGTTGTCCAGGTTTTACTGCATGTGGGCACAGATTGCTTCAGTATCTGAGGAGTTGTGAATGCAACTTTACACTGTGTATTCGTCAAACAATATCCTTACTTCTGCCATAATGATGACGGGAACCTGATTGTGAGGGTGGTTGAGGTAGGAATTTTGTGGTACTTCACTCAAGTGGCTACCTTTCATCTCTGCCTGGATCACAGGGTGTTGGGATGTGAAGAGGCACAATTTAAAAATCTTCCTCTCTTTCCTTTCTTAACTCATTTTCTCAGTTATGTGAATGTCCTGTACTTCAACTTTGACCCTTCATTTATTTTGCTCCATTTAAAAAAAAGTCATGGAACGATGGTTTTGCAGTCCTTTATGTAACATTTCTATAATCCTGGGCAACAATAGTTGTTCTCTTGGCTTCAGTCCATTTCCTCTTTCAGCTTTGCAGTGGAATGGTGTGAATGAGGCAGGCATTGCCAATCATGCAGTACATGCTAATGGATTTGAAATCTATCCAGAAGAAACAGTGAGATGCCTGTGCTCTCTATTCAACATAAGAAGATAAACTGTGCAGTGTTACGCACCATCCAGCGGCTCACTTCAGTTTGCAAGTGCCTCCATATGCACTTGCATAATGACAGTTGTGCCTTACGCTCTGACACAATTCGCTGTTCCTGCTAAACCAGGGTTCTTACCTCTACCCATTGTTCCTGCCACTTCACCATTGCTTGTTTAACCATTACACCCCTGCCTTCTGGAACTCCCCGGTCCTTTGCACTTTGGAGACTCCCTTTCTACCTTCAAGAACCTCCTTTAAAACCTTTCTCGTTGCCCACTCTTTTTTGGTTCTCCCCCATCCCACCCCTCTACTTTTCCCCCTCTTCAAAAGAAAAATTGTGGGCACTGCCAACAAGCTCGCATTTACAATGCCCCAGGAAGGTATGGTGGGCCTTCATCTCATTACACAGCAATTGGCTTTACAACTGACTGGCCCAATCAACTTCAGGTGGTTTTAAGACACAGGTCCGTAGTGTTGGCACAGCATCGCATTAGTGAACCACTTTGATTTGACAGTAATCCAACGACTTTCCGTTATTTTCCCCGTGTCAACCCAGAAATTGAGATTTATTGAATTCATTTTCACAGGTTGCGCTACTTGGATTTGAACTTGCGAACTCTGGGTTGCTTCTTCAATCCCATTAGGGTACAGTATTTGCACTCCATGTGCCCTTCCTGCTCATCATTTATTGCTCTAAGTGTTTGAAGTGCCTTGTTGCAGAATAAGACCTATATGGAAATGGAGGTTGCATGAATCACTTTGAGTTAATGCCAGGTGATAGTGTTATAATATTATGCAGCTATTGACTGAGTAAATGAACAGCTTGCTGTCAAGTTGTCAAAAATATCACAACGCTCAGTTGAACCTCGGGTTGGTTTTATTGTGCAAAGTGCGTGACAAATAGGGAAAGATTATCCATTTTGAGTCAGGAAGTGCTCTCAATTATATCTCTGCCAGCTCTATTTCAAGTACAAATATCTCATGATTAAAGTGTTTTTGTTTTAGGTTTAAATAGATTAGAATAACAGGAACAGTTGGTGATGTTGCCTGAGCAGGAAATTTGCTAGGAGCCGTTCAGGATATCAACTCCCATTGCAGTAGTAATACAGGTGTTGAAATTATAGTAGTTGTACTACTATAGTAGTTGCATAACCCACCATTCACTAGCAGTCAGTACAAGGTCAATGAAGTAGCTTTTGAAGTCACGTTGGCAAAGTTTTATTTATTATCTTCCAGCTAGTGCATTAAAATTAAAATATTCACATAGCAATGTGCCTTTAAGCTCGTCACTCAGTGAGTTTGCTTTTGACTTGCGATGGTTTCTGTTGGTCAAACATGGTAGCGAACAGGGACTTACGCATGGTGGTTGGATGAATGGGCAACTACTCTGCTTTTTGGTGACATTTATTGAGGAATGAATGTTACTCTATCAACAACTGCATAAGATACAACACTCTGTCACTTAGTACTAGCCCAAAGTGGTTCATGCACCTCCATTTCTGTGGGGGTCTTAATCTGTAGCAAGACATCTCTGACACTTAACGCCAAGTGGTCAGAACAATACTCAGCAGGAGGGGAATGTGGGGTGCAAATACTGGCCTGTTGATGGAATGTTGAGAGAACTTATTATTCTCCCAGTAATTGTACTGATCTGAACAGACTCGCGGGATCTTAACTCAGGGCCGAATTCTCGCCCGAGTCAGGACCACTGAGTAGGGAAAATTCGCGACTCCGCAAACCTGACCTGGGAGAAAATGTCCCAAATGTCCAGATTTATGCTGTAGGGTGGGGTTAGCGGGGTGTGGGGATGGCAGTGTGGGGATGGTGGGGTGAGGTTAGCGGGGGTGTGGGGATGGTGGGTGGGGTTGGGGGGTGTGGGGATGGCGGGGTGGGGTTAGGGGGGGTGTGGGGATGGCGGGGTGGGGTTAGGGGGGTGTGGGTTTGGTGGGGTGGGGTTAGGGGGGGTGTGGGGATGGTGGGGTGGGGTTAGCGGGGGTGTGGGGATGGTGGGGTGGGGTTAGCGGGGGTGGAGTTAGCGGGGGTGTGGGGATGGCGGGGTGGGGTTAGCGGGGTGGGGTTAGCGGGGTGGGTTTAGCAGTGTATGGGGATTGGTTTAAACAGGTTGCGCCTGCTTCCCCTGGAAACGGTTCAGATGCAGCCACAGGAGCTGCTGGGTGCGGAGACAGGCTGTGAGACAGGCTGTGAGACAGGCTGGTCTCGGTGCTCTGGGACTTGTAAGAAAAACAATAAAGCAAAAAAAGCCCTTAAGCCTTCACTCCTCACACTGTCACCCCACCCTCCCCCCCCACTCTCCATGCCCCATCCATGCTAACTCATGCCACCTCATGCCCTCACTCACCCCATGGCCCCTCACACCTCCTTTGCCAATGTATGCCCATCTCCCCACCCCCTGTGGCCCTTTATATCTGCTATGCTAACTTAGTGCCAACTCATACCAATTTATGCCACTCTTTGCCCTTACACCCTCTATGCCAACTCACCTATTATCCCCCATGGCCAGACCTTGGGCCACGGTGAGATGAAATGAAATAAACTTCCAAGTGTCTATTACAAATGTTATTTAGGAAAAAACATCTGCATTCATAAAACCCCATTCAATACATAATTAATCCCTTATAAAAGCAAACATTTCATTCAAGTATTTACTTTCTTATAAAAACAAGCATTTGTATTCATGGCCCCACATCAAAGTCTTTCTAACCACTTGGAACTGTCAATTGAACAGTGAACAGGCAGGCACCACGCATTGATAATGATAGGTTGTGGAATCAGGCATGTAGCACAAATCCTATAAATAGAGCCCTCTTATGTCAATAAATAGTGCTTGCAATTTCACTTTTTAAAAAATAGGCAGACTTTTTTTAACATTTAAATGGTAGGAGATTTAAATGCCTCAAAAGCTTGGCAGTTCCATGCAGCTTATCCGCTTTTTAATGCACATTCAGGTATAGTCTTACCTCTCCCAAAGGGCATCTTAGCTCTCTCAAAGTGCACTCAACCTTTCCCAAAGGGATACCTAGACCTATCTAAAAGGGTACCCTACTTCTCCAAATAACTCCGGCAGCTTTAGACCTTTTTCTCAAAGTCTAAAGTCCATGATTCATGTCTTGCCCATCCCACTAATGAAAATTGGATCTGTTTGAAGGCAGCTGCACTTCTCAATGTGCAGCTGTCTCTGTGAACCACAGACATGCTAGCTGCAACCTGATCCCTTCCCCGACCCCCTGACCCCTGCAAAAATGGTGGGTGCTGAGTTTGGGGCCAGGACTGCCAGAATTGAGTCGTGGTACCATTTTGGATAAGCTGGAGACCCATTCTGCCCCCGCAAAAACCAAGGCTTTAGTGTCCCATTTCAACATAACACATGTGACACAACAGTGTCCTCTCAGTACAGCCGTGGAGTGTCAGTCCAAGTTACCTGCTCAGACCTCATGTGGGATTCAGCCCCACAACCTTCAGATCCAGAGATAAGAAGGATATCAACTGATCCAAGCTGACATTCAAAAAAAAACATAAAAAAGCATTTTGAGGAAATTATTGCTGCCCAGATAGTGTAGTCACACCTTTTGCAAGAATCATGGAAATCCTATGAGGAAAGATTGAGCAGGTTGGGCCTATACTCCATTGGAATTTAGAAGAATGAGAGGTGATGTTACTGAAACATATAAGATTCCGAGGGGGCTTGACAGGGTGGATACTGAGAGGATGTTTCCCCTCGTGGGGGAATCTAGAACTGGGAGGAGGCACAGTTCAAATATAAGGTGCCTCCCATTTAAGATGGGGACAAGGAGGAATTCTTCTCTGAGGGTTGTGCTTGGAATTCTCTCCCCTAGCGAGCAGTGGAGGCTGGGCCAATGAATATGTTCGAGGCTGAGTTAGACAGATTTTTGATGGGCAAGGGAGTTGATGGCTATAGGAGAACAGGAAAGTGGAGTTGAGACCACATCCGATCAGCCATGATCCTATCGAATGGTGGAGCAGGCTCGAGGGGCCGAATGACCTACTCCTACTACTATTTCTTATGTTCTTGTTATGTAAGAACCTCTCTGCTGTTCCCCTGCTCCCTAATTCTTTCATTGGCCTCCACAAGAACTTTTTGTTGGCTGAAAGACCCCAATGCTGCGTCCCGGCATGTGCCTGAATTTGGCCCTCGCTCTGCAAGTGGTGGACAGTCGGAGATCCCAGCATTGCCCCCCCCTCTAGAGTGCATTCGGTTCACCACACTCATACCCTGGAAAACTGCGCCCACCCAACCAAACTGACCTTGAGAGGTTCAGAAACAGCGAGAGAATCCTAGGGGGGGGTGCGGGGAGGGTGGTTTGAGGCATGTTGAGTTTGATGGGGAAATGGGTTGAGAGAAAGAAGGGTGGTTTGTGGAGGGAAATGGAAACTTTACCATTCTGATGTGTACTTGTTGGGAGTGGTGCTGTTTTTAAACGTGTGGAGTGCTTGGAAAAGCCAAAAGCTGAAATGTTTACTTTTGAATGTTATGTAAGGGCATTTTCTTTTGAATATGGGATGTGAATCCGGTGAACCGTGGGAGCACGCGTGCTGGAACTTTCCCCAGGCTTTGGGCTAATTGAAAATTCCAAAACTGATATTGATATGTTTTTCTTAGGTGTGAGTTTGACAGATTCCAGAATCAAGGTGTGTAGTGTAGACAGAGTTAAGATACAGTGTGGCTACAATCTCTACGGGCTGAATGGCCTATCCCTATTCCTGAGTGCACGATGACGCTTGTTTGTGCTCAAGAAGGAAAATTAAACATTTCCGTTTGTATGGCACATTATGTCCTCCAGACAGATGGGAAATGAGGTCATCCATTTTGGATCTGAGAGGACAAATGACTCATTCTTCTGCTTTTAGCAGGGGTCAGGGTGAAGCATTGGAACTGAGGAGAGCTCCCCACTCATTTACAGCCAGCGTGCCGTCGCGTTAGATCAAAGAACTGTTCCCCTTTCAACAGGGGAATCCAAAACTAAGAGTTCCAGATATGAGATGGTCAGCAATAAATCCAATTGGGAAATTAAGGAGAAACTTCTTTGCCCGGACAGCTGAGAGAATGTGGAGCGGAACCTATAGGGTGTTGTCGTTGAGGCGAATTGCGTAGACGTATTTAAAAGGAAGCTAGATGAACGAAAAGGAATAGCAGGTTAGGCTGGTAGGGTGAGATGAAGTAGATTGGGAGGAGGCTAGGGTGGAGAATAAACCCCAGCAAATATAAATGGGGTTGAATGACCTCTTTCTGCGTTGTATATTCATTAACTGATATTTCCAAGTGTGAGAGTGCACGAATTTTACTTTGCAACATCAGAATACTAATTATTTTGTCATGTCCCACTTCTCCTAGTTGAACCTTTTCCATTTATTACACACAATAATCTTCAAACTAATCCATTAAATAATTTTTGGGCCCTTATAATCCCACAACCCTCTTTACCCCCAACCTCCCTAAAATACTTTACATAATGACTAAAGAGATAATTTTATAACTTTGTGCTGCCAGTACAGAGCCTTGCCTGTTGGGAATACATGAATTCAGCATGCGTTCCCTGTAGATGCCAAGCGTAAGGGACTGAAGATCATAGAAAGCACTCACTAAATGATTTTCTGTCCCAGTATGTAATGAAAATAGTAGGCAGTGCACTCCAAATTCTCAGTTCTCACCCTTATTTTCAAATTCCTTCATGATCCTCTTGCCCCTATCTTTCTCTGCAATCTCCCCCAGCCTCTCAACCCGCCAAGATCTCTGCATTCATCTAATTCTGAACTCATGATTTCAATCCCTCCACTATTGGTGGTCATGCCTTCAGCTGCCAAGGGCCCCAAGCTCTGGAGTTTCCTTCCTAAATCTCCCTGTCTCTCTGCCTCTCTCTCCTCATTTATGACATCCTTAAAACCTACCTCTTTGACCAAACTTTTGGTCACTGTTTTAATATCCCCTTATGTGGTTTTGTGTCAAATTTTGTTTGATAACACTCCTGTGAAGCATCTTGGGATGTTTTCCTACCTTTAAAGATGCTATATAAATGCAAGTTGTTGCTTCAAATAGTAAATCATGGGTAATATACAGACAATTTTTATTATGGATGGTTAATTGTGTTGACTGCATATTTGGAATTCGGTTTTGTGCTCCCTGAGGACCAGATTCCACACTGGGAGTACAATTTCTCTAAACGTCCCTTCAAATTCCAGTCACCTCTCACCACTCCCTAATTCAAATACACAAGAACACAAGAAATAGAAGCAGGAGTAGTCCATATGACCCATTGGGTCTGCTCCACCATTCAATATGATCATGGCTGATCTTGAGCTTCAACTCCAATTTTCTGTCCGCTCCCCAAATCCCTTAATTCACTGAGAGACGACGTCTATCCCAGCCTTAAATGTATTCAATGATGAAGTATTCACAACCGTCTCAGGGAGAGAATTCCAAAGTCTCACAACCATTGAATGAAGTAATTTCTCCTCATCTCAGCTCCTAACTGATCGGGCCCACGCTCTTGAGTCTACGTCCCCTGTGTTTTAGATTTCCCAAACAGCGGAAGCAATCCCTGTCAAGCCCCTTAAGAATCTTAAAAACAAAAAAACTGCGGATGCTGGAAATCCAAAACAAAAACAGAATTACCTGGAAAAACTCAGCAGGTCTGGCAACATCTGCCAGACCTGCTGAGTTTTTCCAGGTAATTCCCCTTAAGAATCTTGTCTGATTCAATGAGATCGCCTCTCATTCTTCTAAACTCCAGAGAATATGGGCCCAATTCACTCAGCCTCTTATCACAGGACAGTCCCTCATCCCAAGGGTAAATGCGGCACACAGTGAAGTTCCTTTCTATCCAATGCATTGGGGCCTGGGCTCAACCTTTACTCTGTGCTCAGCGAGGCTGGATGTAGGGTGCTACAATTAGCCTCGGGTCCATGTGATTTGATCGGAGATGTGGGATGCAGAGGCATGTGCAGCCAGTTCTTCAGCACTGTGCAGTAATTCCCCCCTTAAGGCACATTGTGTGTGTGTGTGTGAATGTGTGTGTGTAGCTTGGGCTTAGCTGTGATGGACTGCGACACGGGGTTGGTGGTTGGGTGAGAGGGTACAGTAGGATGCTGACAAGTGGTGGGCCCTCAGAATCTGTACCTGGGGCCTCAGAATCTCACCAGTTATAGGGAGTTGTACATCCAAGTTGGCAGATGACTTTTAAATTAGGAGGAACGGTAAGTAGTGCAAACGGGTGCACGAAAAAGCAAAGGGACACGGTGGGATTAAGGACGTGGGCTAATCTGTGGCAGACGGAGTCCAAGATTGGGGAAATTGTGAGGTCATCCAGTTTAGACACAAGAAAGACAGTTTGGAATACTAATTGGGACAAACTGGGGACTGTAAAGGGAGGACGTGATTTTAGTTTCGTGCAATTAAACACTAAAACCAGTGTCTAGGTTCACAATGTCATCAAAAAGTCTAATGGAATGTTGGTTTTTATCTCAAGCTGGCTGGAATACACCAGTGAGAAAGTGATGCCTCAATCGTGCAAAGTCTTGTTCAGACTCCACCTGGAGTACTGTGCTCTGTTTAGGGGCACACTCATTCTCATTTTGGCTTCACGTATGATCCATTTTAACCAGAATGATACTGGGGCTTAAAGGGTTAAATTGTAAGGACGTGTTGTATACACTTAGCTCGGAATTGTCTGAAGTATAGAGAATTCATTTGATCTAACTGAGGTGTTTAAAATGCAAAAGGGATTTGACGCAGAGAAACTATTTTGACCTGTGGGAGAATTCAGAACAAGGGGCACGGGGTGAGGGCAAAATCTTCATATTGGAGCCAGACCGTTTAGGGTGTAATCAAGAAGCAATTTTCCACATCCAGTGTAGTGGAAATCTGGAACTTATTTCCCCAAAAGGCTCGGGATGCTGCATCAATAACAGAGAGGGTTGATGAGGGCCGATGTGGTGTACATGGACTTCCAGAAGGCATTGGATACAGCGCCACACAACAGACTTGTGAGCAAAGTCAGAGCCCATCGGATAAAAGGGACAGTAACAACATGGATACGGAATTGGCTGAGTGACAGGAATCAGTGAGCAGTGCTTCACAGATGTTTTCCTTGGAGAAAAGAAGGCCGAGAGGAGATTTGATAGAGGTATTCACAATCATGAGGGGTCTGGACAGAGTGGATAGGGAGAAACGGTCCCCGCTCGTGAAAGGATCCAGAATGAGAGGGCTCAGATTTAAAGTAATTGGCAAAAGAATCAAAAAGACTTTTTCTCACAGTGCGTGGCTAAGGATTGGAGTGCACGGCCTGAGAGTGTGGTGGAGGCAGGTTCAACTGAAGCATTCAGAAAGGAATTAGACTGTCATCTGGAAAGGAAGAATGTGCATGGGTTACAGGGAAAAGGTGGGGGAATGGCACTGGGTGAATTGCTCCTTTGGGAGAGCTGGTGCAGAGACGATGGGGCTGAATGGCCTCCTACTCTGTAACGATTCTGAGAGTTGAAATTTGCAACTCTGAGATTGAGACCAAGTTTATGAAAGGATTTGGAACCAAGATGGGAGTTGGAATACACGTCAGTCATGTGACCCAGCAGAATGGTGGAACTGCCTCAAAGGCCTGAATGGCCCATTTTTCTACCCATGCCCCAATTTGACGACACTCATTTTCCCTGCTTACCGCAGAGAGCCGGCTCGGTGCCAAAGGACCGGTTGTAACTGGGGAACCAAATCCCAGTGGCAAACTTTACTCCGGGAGGGTACAAAATTTCTCCGTGCGCCCTTCTCTTCTCTGGAGGTCAAGAGCCGTGCACTCTGTTCCTCCTGGTTTCTGCGCAGGCAAGTTGTTCCAGCAAATCATCCGGCCGCAATGACTGGAACTTTCCGCAGGGGCAGGTGGCCTTGCCTGCATTGAGCTGCCTCCACTCGGTGGGAAAATCATGGCCTGTTTTTTTTTTTAACAGGTCGTCAGTCAGTTAATTGGCCGAGGTCCCGGCTTCCGCCCCTCCCACTTTTGTGAGAGGAAGGCCCCGCCTCCGAGAGCTGCCAGCCAATCGGGGGACCAGCAGCTCTCCGGTCACTTGAGCGTGGGTGGCCGCTGCTGGGACTGCGGCCAGCCCTTCACAATGAGCCATAGAGGAGACGGGCCTGGAAGGTAGGCCGAGGCGGCTTTGCTGGGGCCACAATCAGGAGGCTGGGTGGTAGGGGGGGGGGGGGTGGTGGGGAGCAAGCGGGGGTGACCATTTCCTGTTGTGGGGGCACCTCCTTTTGGGTATAGGGTGCCCAGGCAGGGAGACCACCCCCCCACCCGAACCTGCAGCCAGACAGCCAGGGATTGCCCAGCAGCCTTGCCACACAGCAGTGGGAGGGGCTCTTTAAGTCGCCATTAATTGACCACTTATGGGTCTCACTTGACCCACGGACGAGCTGCCCGATTAATCCCTTCGGCCTGTTCTTTCCTCACAGCCTCGCAAGTTTTCCTTTCTTCAAGTTTTTACGGCACTCGCTTGCGAAGGTTACGGCTGGATCCGGGCCTGAGTTTTACCAATCGGCAGGCCCGGGAGTGGTCAGTAAGTGGATCCCCGACCCCTGACCCCTGACCCCCGATCGGCAGCTGCACTGGGAAGCTCGGCGCTGCCGGGAGGGTGGGGGTGGGAAGAGGGCAGGCGGTGGTGTTACCGTGGGCATGGGTGAGCGCTGCGAGAAAGCCCCCTGAAGGCCAACAGCTGCCTCTGGGAGCTGAAGACCTGTAAAATAAAGGTTTTTAAAAGCGCAACAAAAAATGTCCATGCATCAGATTCAATCACCTGAAGATATAGCTGATAAAAAATGCTGTCCACAGATATTTATTTATATTTTGTTTCACAACAGAAACCTCATTTACCCCCCACCCCCAACCGTCCCCCCTCCCTTGGATGAGGTTTGACGAAAAATGTAAAGGCTGCCTTGCTGATTCACCCGTCCGCCAACCACAAGGTGGGACGAGCCACGAAAAATCGGAGACAATCGCGCCGCTGATGGGCTTAATCGCCCTCTTAATTATCAGCGGGCGCTTGCCGAGTGAAATTTCACGCGAGTGCGCGATGACATCGGGACGCTCGCCCAGTGTCTTCTCATGCGACTTGATGCCTGATCGGGTTGGGCGTGTGCCCGCCCGCAGGGTGTAAAACCCTGCTCCTGCTTCCCTCTCTCTTTGAGGCGGCGCGTTCCAGACCCCGACAACAACTCTCTGAGCAAACTATTCAGTTTATTTTGCCTCCTCATCTTAATGGATTTGATAAAAGTCCCCATAGAATAGACATTGGCAGAATTGAAAACCATGTGATTAAAGGCGTAATGGCCGCTGGATATGTTATTCTTTGGTGGGATTGTTACCCATCCCTAATTGCCCTTGGACTGAGCAGCTTGTTATTTCGGAGAGCATTTAAGGATCAGTCATATTGGGATATTGGGTCAGGAGTCACATTTAGGCCAGACCAAGTAAGGATGGCAGATTTCTCTCCATGAAGGATATTAGTGAACCAGATAAGTTTTTCCAACAATCGATGACAAATGCCATGGTCACCATTACTGAGATTAGCTTTATATTCTAGATTTATCAATTGATTCATCAACTGCCACGCTGGGATTTGAACTCCTGTCCCTAGAGCATTAGCCGAGGTCTCTGGATTACTCATCCAGTGACGTTACCACTGCACCGGAATATACATTATAAATCATTGATTAGTCCTTAGTTGGAGTATTGTATCCAGTTCTGCGCAGCACACTTTAGGAAGGATGGTAAGACCTGGCCGGGGGGTTAGGGTGTCCAGTTTCATGGTTTTTGTATCAGACAACCTGTTGTATAGCTGGTCTGGCCACTGTCCGGTCCTGGATGGCTTCATATCTGGTATTTTGTTCCTTCCTTGCCTCGTTAAAGTGTCGGCAAGGGCCTGAGCTCATTCCTTACCCTGCCTACAGCAACCACAATGCAAATGGGATGCAGAAAACAGTTTTTCATCCTCATCCCCCTGCCCCTGCACCTTCCCCCTCCCCCTCCCCCGCACCTCAGGGTCTCTCTCTCGAGCAGAGCTGAATTTCTGAATATCATGATGACACCGCGTATGTGATGACATTATCCTGTAGGTGGTGATGTCGCCCCTGTACGAGATGATGTCAACCCTGCGTATAGCAACCGTGTCTCGTATTGGTGCAAAGGAGCCTTCCTGGAATGGTACCGTGGGGCAGGGACTCTGGTTACACGGAGAGAACAGGACAATCGGGATTGTTCTCTTCGGAGCAGGAAAGACTTGGAGAGATTTTGTAGGAATGTTCAAAATCGTAGGGGAAAGAAGGAGAAACTGTTTCCAGTGGCAGGGTGGTTGGGAACCAAAGGGCAAAAGTTTATGGTAGGGTAGATGATGACCTTCAAAGCCTCAAAATTCTTCCACAAATGGAGGTTGACTTATAGGGGTGTAAAAGTGAAATGCTGGTGTGGGAGGTCGCCATTCTGAAATGTCATTGGCTTCTGATGGAAAGAGTGGGCGTGCCTTAAAGGTCCATGCATCTTCACAACACAGGCCGTAGCGCCTGCTTGATCCCATGCACCCAGCTATAAGGTCCCATCAAGTAAAACGTGCGGCTTTGGGGAGAAAATTGAGGCTCGCTACTTGTGCGCGAATTGCGTGTCGTGGCTGGAAAGGGAGATTGGCTTATATGCCAAGCGTATGCGAAATATGACTTTTGGGGCCGGAAGAATGGGGGTCGTCTTATATGCTGTGTTGATTGATGTGCCGTGACTTACAGTAATTGGCAATATAACCCAGAAGATGAAAAAGGCGAACCTATGTTTTAGGGTTGTTATGATCTGGAATACACTGCCTTAAAGGGTGCTTGAAGCACGATACAGTCATAACTTTCAAAAGGGAATTGGACATGTACTTCAGGGGACTACATTGCAGGGTTACAGGGAAAGAGCAGAGGAGTGGGGGGATTCCGATGGCCCTTTCAAAGAGCCAGAGCAGGAACATTGGGACGAAAAGCCACTTTTTGCCCTGTGCCAGGCAAAGACCTCCTGCTGGGTCATTTGCCAATCCTCTGACACCCTCCTCCTCTGGTTACCAACCTTCCTGCTGTTTGAAATAGTTTCTTCCAATCTACTCTATCACAACCCCTCAAAGCATTATCCCCGTCCGTTCTTTTAGGATCACATAAAGTATGACAGCCGCACCCTCTGAAATAAGCAGCAGTAGAGACTATTTATGGGCGGGCAGGAGACAGAGCCTCTGGGCACCCAACATCATGGACTATTTATGGCAGACTGGGATCCATAACCTTCGGAGATTGAGCATCACAGACTATTTATGGCAGCACACAATTCAGGGCTTTCTGTCCGACGGCTCATTTCGTAAGCACTTCGAACTAAAGCAGAGCCCAGTTCTGCTGGGCTCAGCGCTGTAAGCACCTCGTGAGTTGATGGGACTGTACTAGTGAACCACCATTTATGCTACTGCTCCCTGGATTATGGTAAGCTAAAATAAAGAACTGAAGCCTTAAATGCCTCATTTTTATGTGATTAATTTATTGGTTAAGCGTACCAGAAACCGGATAAACAAATTGGGAGTTGGCATTTGCTCTGCAGTAGCTTCTCTTATCTAGGAGGAAGAAAAAAATCCATTGCATTCATCATGATTCCCTTACTTTGAAAGTGTAATAATTGTTGCCATGGAGAGTCAATGCAGTCGGCACTTAGTTCTCAATAAACAGCATGCGATGAATAAGCAGCTAATCTGGTTTATTTTTGGCAGAGTTAGTTGGGGCAGGAAGGTTGGCCTTGGGAATTAGGTGAATACTCTGCTCTTCAAATCGCTAATGCCACCAGAACAGGGCAGACTGGTGCTTGGCTTAATTTGCTTCATCTGAAGGGTAATAGCTCCAGCAGTGCAGCGATCCCTCAGGACTGCGCCGGAGATTTTAAAAATGCTTTCATGGGATGTGGGTGTCACTGGCTGGGCCAGCATTTATTGCCCATCCCTAGTTGCCCCTTGAAAAGGTGCTGCCTTCTTGAGCCGCTGCAGTCCACGTGGTGTAGGTACACCCACAGTGCTGTTAGGGAGGGAGTTCCAGGAATTTGACCCAGCGACAGTGAAGGAATGGCGATATATTTCCAAGTCAGGATGGTGAGTGACTTGGAGGGGAACATGCAGTTGGTGGTGTTCCCATGTGTCTGCTGCCCTTGTCCTTCTAGATAGTAGTGGTCATGGGTTTGGAAGGTGGTGTTGAAGGAACCTTGGTGAGCTCCTGCAGTGCATCTTATAGATGGTACACACTGCTGCTACTGTGCGTCAGTGGTGGAGGGAGCGAATGTTTGTGGATGAGGTGTCAATCAAGTGGACTGTTTTGTGCTGGATGGTGTCGAGCTTCTTGAGTGTCGTTGGAGCTGTACTCATCCAGGCAAGTGTGCGTTCACACTCCTGACTTGTGCCTTGTAGATGGTGGGCAGGCTTTGGGGAGTCAGGAGGTGAGTTACTCACTGCAGAATTCTCAGTTTCTGACCCGCTCTTTCAGCCTAGATACACAGCAAGTGGTTAGGATCTGGAATGCACTGTCTGAGAGTGTGGTGGTGACTGATACAATCGTGGCTTTCAAATGGCAATTGGAGAAGCATCTGAGGAGAAAATATATTCAGTGCTCCAGGGAAAGGGGGTGGGGGAGTGGGATTAGCGGAGCTGCTTTTGCAGAGAGCTAGCAGAACACGATGAGCTGAATGGCCTACTTCTGTGCTGTAAGCATTCTATGATTCTATGTTTTGACCTGAATGTGGGAATAAATTGGAATCTAATCAGTAGTTTCACTTTTAATTTGTACTTTAACATATCCAAGCTTCCCAGTTTAGAAGAGACTATGGTTTTTGTCAAAGCATTTGTTATGCAGTTAGTATTTAAGGACCATCCACTCTAACCCTGTCATAGAACTATAACACAGTTACGGTGCAGAAAGAGGCCATTCAGCCCATTGTGTCTGCACTGGCCAAAAAGAGTAAAAAGTAACTAGCCGCTCATTTTACTCCCACTTTCCAGCATCAGGTCCGAAGCCTTGCAGGTTACAGCACTTCAGGTGGAGATCCAGGTACCTCAGCAGTCTTCACTGGCTAGTTTTCAATTGCTAATCACTGTGTACTTGAGTGCTTGTGCTGATCTGTGGTGCTGCTGTTAATAGACACCACCCAGAACACTTCTTTCAAATCGCTTAAGTGGATGTAACCTGCCTTAATTAGTGCAGTGATTTTTGAATCTTCTGCAGGACCGTACTAAATGCTGCCTTGCAAAATACGTTTCAATCCACAACCTCAGTGTCCCTTATGGAATGAGTGCATGCGCTAGTCATGTCAAAAATCGAGGAGGAATTTAGGAATCAGACGAGGCCATTCAGCTCATCAAGTTTATCCCACAGTTCAAGTCGGTCATGGACTGATCTGTACCTTATGTCTACCTGCTCACCTTGGTTCCGTAACCCTTAACCTTTCAAAAATCACGCCGCCATCCCCCCCCCCCCACCACCCCACCCCAGCCTCAACAGCTCTTTTGGGGGAGGGGGTGGGTGATGGGGTGTGTTGGTGTTGAGATTTCCACGTTGTGTTGTGAGAATGGCTTGGATTTCCCAGTCGTTACGACAGCAAAAATATCCGTGTTTGTCACCCTTACTCTGAAAGCAACAGCAAATTTTGACATCTGCCCATATGCTGTTTATTGCAGAAATACAGAGGTTGTTGCCAACAATCACTTGCTCCTGTACAGGATGCACTGTTGCTAGAAAACAATTAGAAATCACTGAATTGACGTAAACCTCTATCTTTATGCTATTAGTCTCACTGTAAGGGCCCTTGCAAAAGTTGCACCTTGTTGAATGAAGTGTAATTACTCCTGAACTACCTAGCTGGCTGTGAAAAAGCTAACCTTATGCTTGTGAAATCTCGGATTTCTTTATTCTATATTTTCAAAATCCTTAGATTCTTAAAAGAATACTTTTAAAGTTTATATTTTATCTTTTAGTTTCTACCTTAATCCCATGTGTATGTCCCAATCTTTTTGTCACCTTCTGTAAAATGATTAAAAAGTGAAAGATAATGACTGCTATTTATTTCCTGGTTGGCTGCCTGTAAGAATTCTCCAATGTGATTGGCTGCTTAACCTGTCTGATGACATCAGTGTTTCTGGACACCTGGAGAACACCTTGACTTGGCCTCAAGTTTAAACTGATGTTGGGAAATGAGAGATTGCTGTTTGCTTCTAGTGGTCCATAGTACCTTGGGGGTGCCCAGTTTTGAACTATCCAACGAGCCAGTTCTGAATCTATCCCATTTAGCACACTGATAGTGCTACACACCACAACAGACTGTATCCTCAGTGTGAAGACAGGACTTTGTCCCCATAAGGACTGTGTGGTGGGCACTCCTACTGATACCGTCATGGACAGATTCATCTGTGACAGGTAGATTGCTGAGAGCGAGGGCAAGTTTTCTCTCTTGGTTACTTCACCACCTGCCGCAGCCCCAGTCTAGCAGCTATGTCCTTCTGTACTCGGCCAGCTCAGTCAGTAGTAGTGCTACTAAGCCACAATTGGTGATGGACATTGAAGTTCCCCCATCCAGAGTACATTCTGCACCCTTGCCACCTTCAGTGCTTCACCCAAAGTTGTGTTCAACATGGAAGAGCACTGATTCATCAGCTGAGGGGGGGACAGTATGTGGTAATCAGCATCAGGTCTTCTTGTCTATGTTTGACCTGATGCCATGAGACTTCATGGAGTCCGAAGGCAATGTTTAGGACTCCCAGAACAACTCCCTCCATTTTGTATACTGCAGCTGGTGGGACAGGACTTACCCAGGGATGGTGATGGTGGTGTCTGGGACATTGTAAGGTATGATTCCGTGAGGATGACTATGTCAGGCTGTTGCTTGTGACTAGTCTGTGAGACAGCTCTCCCAATTTTGGCACAAGCCCCCAGATGTTGGTAAGGAGGATTTTGCAGGGGCAACAGGACTGGGTGTGCCATTGTTGATTCTGGTGCCTGTCGATGACGGGTGGTCCATCATGTTTCACTCCTTTTAGATTTAGTGTTTTGATACAGCTGAGTGGCCTGTTAGGCCCTTTCAAAGTCAACCACATTGCTGTGGGTGTGGAGTCACATGTAGACCAGACCAGGGCGGGGCCCTTTCCTGAAGGGCATTAGAATCAGAGGGGTTTCTCGATAATCTGGCAGTTTCATCGTCACCATTACAGAGACAACTCTAGACTTTTATTAATTAGTTGACTTTAAATTTCACCAGCTGCCGTGGCGGGATTTGAACCCATGCTCCCAGAGCGTTAGCCTGGGCCTCTGGATTACTAGCCCAGTAACTGACCGCAGAATCCAGGCCAAGAAGGGGGTTGTCTCATGAGGAAAGGTTGAGCAGGTTGGGCCTATACTTGGAGTTTAGAAGAGTAAGAGATGATCTTATTGAAACACATCTGATTCGGGGTGGGGGGCGTTGGGTGTGGTGGTTGGTGGGGGGGTGGGGGTGATGGTTGGGTTTGGGGGGGGGTTGGGGGGGAGGGGAGGGGGGGGCGGAGCTTGACAGGGTGAACGCTGAGAGGACATTTCCTCTCCCGGGGGCATCTCGAACTCCAGTCGTGGTTTCAAACTAATGGATCTCCCGTCTAAGATAGAGATGAGGTGGAATTTCTTCTCTGAGGGTGGTCAGCGTTTGGAATTCTCTTTCACTGAGAGGAGTGCAGCCTGGGCCATTAAATGCATTCAAGTCAAGGAAGTGGAGTGAAGGCCACAGTGAGATCAGCCATGATCTTATTGGACAGTGAAGCAGGCTCGAGGGGTAGCATGGCCCACTCCTGCTCCTAGTTTCTTATGGTCTTATTTATCTTAAGAAGATGTACCTCTGACATCACCCTCGAACACTCAGCTCTAATTATAAAGCGATCCCTCCATGTTCTGGCCTAGCCCCCTTCTTTGTCTCTATCCCATCTGATCAGCCCTACATCTTCTACATTTCAATTCATTCTATTCCGCCTGAGAAAGCGGGACCATTTCAGTTTTGAAATGTATAACCGGTTGCCTTCTGCATGAGATTGGATGGGTGTGCATTTTACTTGCTCAAGCTCGGTGTTTTGTTCCCTGGAGGACACCAGATGGGAAGGCAGGATTTACCCATTTTCAGCCTTTGATCCTGCTGGATGGTGTTTCAGCATTTTGCTAATCGCTTGTGTGCCAACCAAGGCCCTAATCTTATTTAAATGACTGTAGGATCAGTGGTTTTTTTTTGTTGTGGGTTTTACATTTTGATGGCCCCGTTAAAAGCTGTATGGAGTGGAGTGCCAACAGTCACTGATATTTCGTTGCAATGAAACTATTGCTCTAATGCCAGATAATCCTGGGCCAGTGGTGAATGGGGGCTCAGCCAAGTGAAGAGCACCTACAGGTGACAGGAAACGTGAAATGTTGGAAATATGTAACCAATCTGGCAGCATCGGTGGGGAGAGAAACAAGAGTTAACGTTTCTGGAAACTTGCCAGTTCTGGTAAATAGGTCATTAAGACCTCATGAACATGAACAGAAAATGATCATAAAAGCTAATTCTGGCCTTTATATCTAGCCGACTAGAATACAAAAGGGTAGAAGTCATGCTGCAACTACACAAAGCCCTGGTTAGACCAGACCTGGAATACTGTGTGCAGTACACAGGACAACACACCTTTGGATGGGATATATTGGCCTCAAAGGGAGTGCAGTACAGAATTTGTAGAATGATAGCTGAACTTGAAGGGTTAAATTAGAAGAGGAAAGGCCATCTTGTCCTGAAATGTTAACTCTGTTTCTCTCTCTACACGTGCTGCCTGCGGGTTAGTGTTGACCAGAAACTAAACTGGACTTACCATATAAATACTGTGGCTACGAGAGCAGGTCAGAGGCTAGGAATCCTGTGATGGGTAACTCACCTCCTGACTCCCCAAAGCCTGTCCACCATCTACAAGGGACAAGCCAGGAGTGTGATGGAATACTCTCCACTTGCCTCAATGAGTGCAGCTCCCACAACACTCAAGAAGCTCAACAACATGCGGGACAAAGCAGCCCGCTTGATTGGCACCCCATCCACAAACATTCACTCCCTCCACCACCGACGCACAGTGGCAGCAGTGTGTACCATCAGCAACATGCACTGCAGGAACTCACCAAGGCTGCTTAGGCAACACCTTCCAAACCCATGACCACTACCATCTAGAAAGACAAGGGCAGCAGATAGATGGGAACACCACCACTTGGAAGTTCCCTTCAAGTCACTCAGCATCTTGACCTGGAAATATATCACCATTCCTTCACTGGGTCAAGATCATGAAACTCCCTTCCGAACAGCCCAACTAGTGATGCCCATAACCCATAAATGAATAAACAAAACCTGCTGAGTATTTCCAGCATTTTCTGTTTCTATTATACAAACGAGGTTGTATTGCCTGGAATTTGGAAGGTTAAGGGGTGAGTTGATCAACATTTTCAGGATATTAAGAGGAAAAAACAGGGTAGATAGAGATAAACTATTACTACAGGTTGGCGAGTCTGGGACTAGGGGGCATAGTTAAAAAGACATCAATTCAGGAGCAAAATTAGGAAACACATTTTCACACGGAAGGTGATAAAGGTTTGGAACTCTCTTTGAACTTGATGCTACATGAGTTGTAAATTTTTAAACTGAGATTGACAGAATTTTGCTAGTCAAATGTCTTAGGGTATAAGGGTCAATGGAGTTACAGGCATTGGCTATGACCTCATTGATCAGAGGAACTGGCTGAGGGGACTAAATGGCCTCTTAATGTTTCTGTCTTCCTCAATTGCAAAGTCATTTGCCTTGATCGCACTCTGTAGCTGGTTGCCTGGCACTGGGAATGGCAATTAAGGTTAAAGGATGTTGCGGTCAAGTGCTAAGTAGACTGCAAACAGACATTTATAGCTGCTTCCTGCTGACATTCCAGTGGGCGGCCCCTTTAATTGCAGTTGTTCTGGTTGCTCTCGGGAATACGTTTAATTGGCTGCTTTGTTGATTTTTTTTTTGACAGATCCATTTGTCTTTAAGGATGTAAAATATTTTAATAAACGCAAGCTGCACCATTTTCATACACTGTATCCGAGGCATAAGCTGAGTTTTAATTGCCTGATGAAACTGTGACTGAATTAACTACGAAGATCCACACTAGCACCTTACTGTAATGAAATGTTTGAGGCCTCTTCAGAGGAGTGATTATTTAGCAAAGATCTGAAAGCCAGCCACACTTTTTTTCCATTCATGGAACAGTGGCGTCACTGAATAGGCTGGCATTTATTGCCCGATCCTAATTGCCCTTGAGAACTGAATGGCTTGTTCAGCCATTTAAGAGTCAACCGCATTGCTTTGGGCCTGGAGTCATATGTAGGTCAGACCAGGTAAGGGCAGCAGATTTCCTTCCCTAAAGGGCATTAGTGACCCAGAATGAATTCAGATTTCACTACCTCCCATGGTGGAATTTGAATCTGGGTCCACCCTGGGCCTCCAGAATACTAACCCAGTGACAATACCACTATGCCACTGCCTCCCCCTTGGGTAAAGAAATAGATTTGAAGGATCATCTCAAAGGAGGAGAGGTTGATAGGTCTTTTTGGGGGCTAAGCTGGTATAGGGCAGAAAAGTAGAGTTGAGGTCCAAGTTCAGCCACAATCTTAGTGAATGGCAGAGCTGGTCCAAGGGCCATTTAGCCTTTCACTCCTATTCCTCATGTCCTCAGAGAGGTGGAGAGGTTTAGGGAGGCAGTGGGGCCCAGTCAGCTGAAGCCATGGCCGCTAATAGTGGAATCAGTAAAATAGAGGATGTACAAGAGACCAGAACAAGTAATGGCAACACATAGAAAGTATGCCTCTGAAAATACAATCTCTGATAAATTAAAGCAAACCAAAAGAACAGCAATATCTAGTAGCCATGAGATAAAAACAAAAAACTGCGGATGCTGGAAATCCAAAACAGAAACAGAAATACCTGGAAAAACTCAGCAGGTCTGGCAGCATCGGCGGAGAAGAGCACAGTTGACGTTTCGAGTCCTCATGACCCTTCAACAGAACTGGTGAACCAGTTGAACCAGAAGGGTCGTGAGGACTCGAAACGTCAACTTTGCTCTTCTCCACCGATGCTGCCAGACCTGCTGAGTTTTTCCAGGTAATTCTGTTTTTGTTCTAGTAGCCGTGAGTTGTTTTCACTGCTTCTTAAAAACAAATTACTGGATTGTTGAGGGATTCCTTTTGTTGCTGGTACAACGTCAAAGGAAATCATGGCTTCATAAGAATCACAGAATGAGCCAGTGCGGAAGAAGGCCATTCAGCCCACCAGGCCTGTGCTGGCTCTTTGAAAGAGCTATCAAGCTGGTCCCCACTCGATTGCTGTTTCCCTGTAGCCCTGCAATTTTTACTTGATACGTTTTGGATTAGAGTGTACTCCCAGTTCATTAGCTCTTTTGAGCGAGAAAGGCAGAGTAGTCAAGGGTTGTCAACAAACCTCACATAATACTATCATTTAGAGAAGTGATCTCAGGTGCTTTATTACTAAGTGTGTTGGTGTATTTTTGGATATTACTTTTTGTGTTTGGAGAAGAATAGATATGTTCTGTAAATAATTGTAAACTACTGCAGTGTCTTTTGCTACTGTCTCACTCCCGTTTTTAATAAATGTGCTCCGTAGTCTATGGCTTAAGCTAGTGGAGAGAGGATTGCTTATTTTGCTGCTGTGGGAGTTGAACATCATGAAAGAACTTGCAATTTTTTCAGTAAACCTGGTACGGTGTCAAGAGGTTCTATTCAAAAGGAGCTTGTTAAATGTGAAGAGACAAGAGAAGCTTGGATTGCTCTCAAAGAATGGTTATAGTACAGATTTTGACATGTCTCTACAAGAGTAATTTGGCTGGAACAGAGAAGGTTAAGGGGAGGTTTAATAGCGGTGTTCAGAATTTCCTTTTGTAGTATGTTCAAGCCTTGCGCCTTTTTAAAATTACCCAGGAGCTTGGGGAGATCGCTTTCTCCATGGCAACGCCTCAGCCAATCAGAGTTGACTTGCCAACCAATCAGCACCCTTTTGTCCTGTAGTACAAATTGTTGTGATCGTTTGAAATTTGGCATTCTTGCATTTGTCCTGATGAGTGCAAGATGAAAAGTTTCAGCAGCATGTCTCTCTTTCCAGAAATATGTGATTTAACAGCAAAAATTCAGGACCAATGTGATGCACTCGGCTGGTCCCAGTGAACATACAAGGAAAGTGGCATCCTCAGAAAATAGCTCTTCAAAAGCTATGTCCTGAAAATTTCATTAGATGAGCGTTTATTAATGAGGAGATGGGGGGTGGGGTGGGGGGTATGGTGAGAGGGGTCGGGAGGAGCAACGAGAGATTAATTTGCCTTTTATTGGAAGGAGTTCTATCCATGCCAGCCTATTTATCACTTGCCAACGATTCCAAAGAAGATGCTGGAGCTGATACAGGGTGAAAAGTAGTGCAAACTGCTGGCTAATCCACCATGATGCTCTCGTCGGTGAGTTGACGCTCCCGGTTTTCA
Organism: Carcharodon carcharias; assembly: GCF_017639515.1. NCBI lineage: Eukaryota > Metazoa > Chordata > Chondrichthyes > Lamniformes > Lamnidae > Carcharodon > Carcharodon carcharias. The sequence continues at coordinate 112,930,348 of NC_054482.1, read as the reverse complement.
TTGGATCGGATTTGGTGGTAGTGATGACAGTGAAATTGTCAGTGTTCGCCATCATTACTCGTCCACAACTTGCAGAAACTTTGGGAGTCTGCCCACGCTGTGGAATGATGGGGGAATCCAGAAGCTGCCATCAGTGATTCTACACTTCTACCGGGGGGGGGACATTGAGACAGACCCCCCACCCCTCGAGCGTGCAATTCGGAAACAAGCACTGAATTGGTGAAAATATCCACTCTTACGCTGTTAGCCTCACTGTAAAAAAAACCTTTGAAATCTTTATGGGACGAGGCAGTGCTGAGTTTTAACCAATGTTGCTGCTACTGCTGCTTTTAGTTATTCCTACCAGGAGATCTGCTGCCCTGGGATGGAAGTCATGCTCAACTGTCTTGCGTCATCTTCTCACATCCACTATCGTTCACTTGCAACTGCTCTGTGATATCCACCATCCAAATACCACCTCGGTCGAATCCTCTTTCTGCTGTGCCCACTAGGAGAGACCTCTGTTGCCCACTAGGAGAGACCTCTGTTGCCCACTAGGAGAGACCTCTGTTGCCCACTAGGAGAGACCTCTGTTGCCCACTAGGAGAGACCTCTGTTGCTTTCCAGCCCTGATCAAATGGCCAAAATGTAGACCTTTTGTGGTTTGGATGTCACTTTTTGTTTTAAAGAGTACTTTTTGCTCTCTTCAATTTCCAGTACCTCTTCATTGGCCTTATGGTTTGTAAATGGAATTTTAAATATACATCTTAGCATCCACATTTCAAAGGCCAATATTTACTTCCTTACATACAAAAATGTTCGTAACTTTGTGTGCCCTTTACCTCCTATCTTTACTTATTGGGTAAACAATCTTGTTTGAGGCAAAGGGAAAGTGGGTTAAATGTAACATCTTATGTGCCTTTCCCTTGTGACCAGCTGGAGAGTTCTTATTGTTAACCCATCCATGTTCATGAACTCACTTCTGGTTATCTCTGTCCTCTTAATAACTTTGGCATCACATTTGCTCTCTTCTGTTATCATTTGTCCCAAACAGACCAACTTAGCGACTGAGAAGTATACGGAGTTCACAATTACTGAGAAATGCTCTCACTGGCCCTGAAAAGTTAACTTGATATTTGTGGAATATCAAATTTCCCTATTATGATTTTAAAAAACCCACATATTTTTAGCATAACTGTGTTTTAAAAAGTTTGTTTATGTTTTTTTAGCATCTATCTCGATCCAATCCTAATCATTTATTTTACCACACGACAATATATATGTGAAAAGTGAAGGATAATCATTGTTTTTATCTTCCTTGTTTATTGTCTGTGAGAATACTTCAATATGATTGGCTGCTCATCCTGCTAGCTGAAATCACTGCTGATGGATGTCTAGAGATTCCCTTGACTGGGTGTAAGATTTAAACTGCCGCCGGGAAAGGGAAAAGCCTCGCCACAGATATTGCTAAGATCTTGGCAAGAAGAACATAAGAATTAGGAGCAGGAGTAGACCATTCAGCCCCTCGAGCTTGCTCTGCCATTCAATAAGATCATAACTGATCTATTGTGATCTCAATTTCCTGTCTGCACCCCGCCCCCCCCCAATAACCCTTGACGCTCTCTTGATCAAAAATCTATCTAACTTCAGCCTTGAATATGTTCCAAAGACCCAACCTCCACTGCTCTCTGGAGAAGAAAATTCCACTGACTAACTACCCCCTGAGAGAAAATCCCATTGCAGTCTTAAATGGGAGATACCTAATTTTTAAATTGTATCCCCTTGTTCAAGTCTCTCCCACGAGGGGAATGGTCCTGTCAGCATCCACCCTGCCAAGCCCCTTCAGAACCTAATAGGTTCCAATAAGATCACCTCTCATTCTTTTAAACTCCAATGGCGACAGGCCCATCAAACCCTCCTCATGAGCGGATCCCTTCACCCCAGGATTCAGTCGAGTGAACCTTCTGCGAACTGATTCCGACGCAGTTATGTCCTTCCTTCGAGGTCAGGGGTAAAGGCGTTACCTCCCTGTCGCCTGCAAAATCCAGCCCATTGACTCTTGCTGTCGTGGAGATGAATCGGTGTCTAAGCCTTTACTAGGGGCGGAATGCTACGTCCCCATGGGCGGACCTGCGCCCAACCCGATCGGGCGCAAAACACCGCGTGACGATGCCGGGGTGAGCATCCCGACGCCATCGCGCGATATTTCGGACAGCTGGGCGCGCACGCGAGAGTCGGCTGGGCGCGCGCGCCGACAACTAAGAGGCCTAGTAAGGCCGTTAAAGCTTCAATGAGCGTTGATTTCTTGGCTGCCCGTCCAAAGTTACAGCTGGCGGGCAGGCGAAGCGACCAGGCGGCCTTTGGATTTTTGAGGAATCCTTATCCGAGGGCGGGATGAGTTTCCGATACCAATTTAAAAAAAAAATAAATAAAATATGCTTGGGCAGAATTTTTATTATCCGTATGTTTGGGTGAGTGAGTCCGAGGTGTGGGATGTATTTGCCTGCATTTTTGACATCCTTACTTCTTGGTTATAAATTCTTCAGGTCCCCGAGAGCAGCCCCCTGCCTTCAGGGAGCTTTCATTGCCCGCTCCCATAGCGCCTGCACTGACGTCAGCGCTCGCCCCAGCGCTCAGCTCCCATCCTGACAGCGCTGGGCATTTCAGCGCCCCTGTCGAGCTGGTTGTCCGCGTGAAATTGTGGTCGGGGGCCGGTCGCGAGGGTGGGGGGTGGGGTGGGGGTCGTGAGTCCTTTCCCGGCCGCTCCCTGGTCTGCCCAACGCGCCGACCTGAAAATCCTGCCCTCGGAGTGTAAATGCAGCGTCACGGTGGGGTGGGGAGAGGGGGAGCGGCAATGTTGGGGGACAGAGAGAAGCGGAGGGGTGTTTGGAATGCTGTAAGTGTCCAGTGCACTGCGACTGTTCCCTTGAGTGCTTACTGTCTGAGATTTTGCTGGATGAACTTGCATCTGTGTTGCATATATTTTTTTGTGACGTATGACAGATATAAATTGAATATATTAATTTGGGAGGGGAGGGGTGGGGTGGCGGTGGTTATGGATTGGACGCCTGTTCCTTTGGAGGACCTGCTGCTGGTGTGCAGCCCCAGAGACCATGACAAGTGCTCCAGTTGGCAGTGTTGAGCATGTCCTGCATCCCATGACCCGAGCTGAGTTCTTTTGTGTGCAGTGAGTGGAGATGGTGTTGTGCGACACTGATCAGTGCCCTCCTTCTTTCTGACAGAGACTGAGCAGCGTTCTGCCTTCTGCCTGGTGCAATGGATTGACTGAAAGAGAAACACACAATCTCCTGGTGGACCACCTCCCCCCCCCACCCCCCCCACCCCTGCCCAGCGACCCGACTGTCAGGGAGAGAGGATTCAGCCTCTGTCATTACGCTCTGCCACTGAATGATGCCTTCATTCCCGATTGATGGAGGTAAGGGGAAAATTACATGTTTCCTAAAAGCTTCTCGTTTTGTCTGGTATTAAGAGACAGAGCTGTGTTTTATTCATACAGAGGCCTTCCCTTTATTGGTTTTTCTGGGGGCCTGTTTTAGCAGCGAGGGGTATTTTCTGAATCATATAGGGACTTTGTGCATTGTTGCTTTGCTTCTGAAAGGCTGAGTAACTTTAACTGGCATCAAGTAATCGCTGTGCCACTTTCAGGAATGGCTCACTCTCACCACCTTAAAGGCAACGAGGGATGGGCAGTAAATGCTAGCAACGCACACACACCACGAGTGAGTTCAATATGATCAAGGCTGACCTTGGGCTTCAGCTCCACTTCCCTGCCTACTCCTCATGGCCCTTGATTCCCCGAGAGACCCAATGCATGTCCGTCTCATCCTTAAATATACTCAATGCTGGAGCATCCGCAGCCCTCTGGGGTAGAGAATTCCAAAGACTCATGACCCTTTGAGTGAAGAAACCATTTTCTTATCTCAGTCCTGGCTGAGCGGCCCCTTATCCTGAGACTGTGCCCCTGTAACTGTGCTCTCTAGAGTGTGATGGTTTGATGGATCCGAAAAAGAACGAATCAACTGGTAATGTCTGATCTGTCACCTTCCTTGGAAGATGGATGCTTTGTGAGAGATCGTTTGGAAAAATTGCCCCCCCCAGCCACCCCCCCCGCCCCTGCAACCCCCAATCCCCCAATCTAACCCCCCAAACCCCCCCAACCGCATGATGTTGCTCATGGTGCATCAGAGGATACAATGGTGCTTTGCCGCCGCCCAGTGGCTGCAAACTAAAACTACAGCAACGTAGGGTGGACAGCGGGTGTGGTGGGGGCAGGGGCCCTGTTTACATTGGACATTCTCATAATAACCGATTACGCAGCCAATTTCATAGCTCATATACAAAACACATGCAGCAGTAGCGATGAGGAGAAGCCAATTTTGGGTCAGGAAGTGTGAGCAGACCCAAGATCTCTATATATAGATGAAGGTAGTGCATTGTTATTTTTTTGATTCACGGGATGTGGGCGTCGCTGGCTGGGTCAGCATTTATTGCCCATCCCTAGTTGCCCTTGAGAAGGTGGTGGTGAGCTGCCTTCTTGAACCGCTGCAGTCCATGTGGTGTAGGTACACCCACAGTGCTGTTAGGGAGGGAGTTCCAGGATTTTGACCCAGCGACAATGAAGGAACGTTGACATATTTCCAGGTCAGGATGGTGAGTGACTTGGAGGGGAACTTCCAGGTGGTGGCGTTCCCATCTATCTGCTGCCCTTGTCCTTATAGATAGTAGTGGTCGTGGGTTTGGAAGGTGCTGTAGAAGGAGCCTTGGTGAGTTCCTGCAGTGCATCTTGTAGATGGTACACACTGCTGCTACTGTGTGTTGGTGGTGGAGGGAGTGAATGTTTGTGGATGTGGTGCCAGTCAAGTGGGTTGCTTTGTCCTGGATGATGTCAAGTTTCTCGAGTGTTGTGGGAGCTGCACTCATTGAGGCAAGTGGGGAGTATTATATCACACTCATGACTTGTATCTTGTAGATGGTGGACAGGCTTTGGGGGGTCAGGAGGTGAGTTACTCACCGCAGGATTCCTAGCCTCTGACCTGCTCTTATAGCCAGAGTGGCTAGTCCAGTTCAGTTTCTGGTCAATGGTAATCACCAGGATGTTGATAGTGGGGGATTCAGTGATGGTAATGCCATTGAATGTCAAGGGGCAATGGTTGGATTCTCTCTTGTTGGAGATGGTCACTGCCTGGCACTTGTGTGGCACGAATGTTACTTGCCACTTCTCAGCCCAAGCCTGGATATTGTCCAGGTCTTGCTGCATTTGGACATGGACTGCGTCAGTATCTGAGGAGTCAGGAATGGTGCTGAACATTGTGCAATCATCAGTGAACATCCCCACTTCTGACCTTATGATGGAAGGAAGGTCGTTGATGAAGCAGCTGAAGATGGTTGGGCCGAGGACACTACCCTGAGGAACTCCTGCAGTGATGTCCTGGAGCTGAGATGACTGACCTCCAACAACCACAACCTTTGTGCTAGGTATGACTCCAACCAGCGGTGAATTTTCCCCCTGATTCCCATTGACTCCAGTTTTGCTGGGGCTCCTTGATGCCACACTCGGTCAAATGCGGCCTTGATGTCAAGGGGCAGTCACTCTCACCTCATCTCAGGAGTTCAGCTCTTTTGTCCATGTTTGAACCAAAGCTCTTACTCTAGAGTACTTGCTACATAGTAGAAGTCCCAACAGCCTCCGAGTGTTGAATAACCAACCTCAGCAGGAGCAACCAGAAGTACAGGATGAAGGGATGTTGAATAAAGTTGAGATGCTCCCTTGCAGAACTTGAAGATTTGAGATGATGATTGACTCAGTTTTTACAGTCATTTGCGTTGATGCAGTCCATGGAATGATTTTAATGAACCCACAATTCCACATGGCGATCCAAGCTTAATAGAACTAAGATTAGTAGTACAGCATGGAAGGAGGCTATTTGGCCCATCACACCCATACTGGCTCTTTGAAAGAGCAGTCATGCTTAGTCCCTCATCCCCACTTGTGGTTAGTAAATTCCTCATCCTGTCGCACCTGTTCAATTCCCTTTTTAAAGTGATTGATAGAACCAACCTTGACCTCAATGTCAGGTAGAAATTTCCGATTCTCGACCACTCTCAGTACAGTTGGGGTGACCACATTACAGGAAGGATGTGATTGCTCTAGGGAGGGCCCAGAGGAGATTTACAAGGATGTTGCTGGGAATGGAGAATTTTAGCTCTAAGGAAAAGTGGGAGAGCCTGGGGCTGTTTCTTTGGAATGGAGGAGGCTGAGGGGAGATTTAATTGATAAAATTATGAGGGGCATAGATAGAGTGGATAGCAAGGGCCTTGGCAGAGAGGTCAATAACTAGAGGGCATAGATTTATAATAACTGGGAGAAAGATTCAAGGAGAGTTGAGTACCTTTTTCACCCAGAGGTTGGTGGGGGTTTGGAACTCACTCCCTGAAAGGGTAGTAGAGGCAGAAACCCTCATCACATTTAAAAGACACTTGGATATGCACCTGAGGGTTTGAAACCTTCAGGTCTGTGGACCAGGAGCGGTAAACTAGGGTTAAGCTGGATAACTGTTTTTCAGCCAGTATAGACATGATGGGCCAAATGGCCTTTTTTTTTGTGTCTCTAACTCTTTGAGTGGAATAGTTTCTCCTCACCTCCCCTAGATCTCCTGCCGCTGGTTTGAAACCTATGACCTCTGGTTAATGACCCACTCTTCAGTGAGCGGAGGTTTTCTCTGTCCCTGTATCAGTGCTACATGAGCGCTGCCCTGCCATTGACCCACACTTTTTGTGCCTGGTCTCCTGTCCCTCCTGAGCATGTTTACTTGCTGAATCTACAGCCTGAGTCTCTCATCCTGCGTGTGAAAAATTTACTCCTGTAATGTCCCTGCTGTTAAATTCTCTGATGTGAGGTTGGTCTGAGATCGAGGCACTAAGAATGGGAAGCATGTGAGTATATGCAGGTAGAGAATTGGTCTTTAGTTATTGACATCTTAGTGGTAGGAAGGGTAGCAAGCACATAAGTATATTAGTGTGGTACGATAATCCAATCCCAAGCCAATTGGTGAAGTATTAAACTAGACACTAATACTGTCGTTGATAATCGGTTCATTTGCAGAATGAAGCATTACATACATCTGCTTCTTACCCACTGACCAACCCAGTGTCCCAGCGGGGTCTCTTCACACTCTTTTGAGCACCTATGAACTAAGAGTAATTAATCCAATTAACTAATTTAAACAAGTTGACAGCTTCTTTAAAGGACACTAACTAAGGAAAAAGTTTAAAGGAACCTTACCAAATTAAATCAAAACGTCGTTTCAGGGGCCAATGATGGTTGTGGAAGGCCAGTGGACACCATGTGGTCTCTCTCCAAGGACACCCGGCCACAAATGTAGCTGCAGAAGAGGGTCAGGCAGGAGGGCCAGCAGTCTCTCTTTATAAGTGCTTTAAGTACTTATCTAGTCAATGCCCTTCACCGGAATATCTCAACAATATAATTAACATATTATTAACACAGTGGCCTGATGAGTTGGTCCAGAGAGGACCGCTGGTTTGGCGTGACATAAATGTGCCTTCTAGCTGGCGACGCATTCACCTGTGCATCCTCTTCAGGTTGTTCCTGCTGTTCCTTGAATGCAAATAGGAATTTGTATCCCTGTGTGTCTCCAGTGTGGCCACACCAGTTCGCCTATTCTCCTAGGAAGCAAAAGTACAGGCGAACCCCAGGAGAAATAAATTTCCCATCTTGCCTGAAGGGGGAGGCAAGGAAGCAGAATCCATAGAAAAGTACTTGGCAGGAGAAGCAAAAATTTCTCAGGTCTTATGAGGTATCAGTGACTCTGTAAAAGCTGTGTTTTCCCCAGGGCCTAACAATTGCCTTGTAAGTTTTTTTAAAAAATTCTTTCATGGGATGTGGGCGTCGCTGGCAAGGTTGCATTCTACTGTCTGCCCCCCTTCCACAGCTACGTTTGTGGCCGGGTGTCTTTGGAGAGATACCACGCAGTGTCCACTGGCAGGCTTGAGGCCCTCCACGACCAGTGGGCACTATAGTCCATCATCAGCCCCCGAAACGAAATGACATTTTTGATTTAATTTGGAAAGGTTCCTTTAAGCTTTTTCCTTTGTTACAGTGTCCGTTGAACTGACCTGTCTAGGTCGTTTCAGAGGGCACCACATTGCTGTGAGTCTGGAGTCACATGTAGGCCAGACCAGGTAAGGATGGCAGATTTCTATCCCTAAAGGAGATCAGTGAACCAGATGGGTTTTTAGATGATTGTTTCATGGTCACCATTACCGAGGCTAGCTTTATATTCCATATTTATTAATTGAATTCAAATTCCACCAGCTGACACTTTGGGATTTGAACCCAGGCCCCCAGCATTAGCCTGGGTTCCTGGATTACTGAGATAAAAGCAAAATACTGCGGATGCTGGAAATCTGAAATAAAACAAAAATAGCTGGAAAAACTCAGCAGGTCTGACAGCATCTGCGGAGAGGAACACAGTTGATGTTTTGAGTCTGTATGACTCTTCAACAAAAGACCATAAGACATAGGAGCAGAAATCAGGCCATTCGGCCAATCAGAAAAAAGGAAATATAGAAATGAGGTGAAATATAAGCTGGTTGAAGGGGGTGGGACAGGTAGAGCTGGATAGGGGGTCAGTGATAGGTGGAGGCAAAGAAGAGATTGCCAAAGATGTCATGGACCAAAGGACAAAGGGGTGTTGACGGTGGTGATATTCCTTAGCTAATTTGTCCTTTGGTCTATGACATATTTGGCAATCTCTTCTTTGCCTCCACCTATCACTGGCCCCCTATCCAGCTCTACCTGTCCCACCCCCTTCAATCAGCTTATATTTCACCTCAATTGTATATTTCCTTAGTTCTGTTGAAGAGTCATACGGACTCGAAATGTTAACTGTATTCCTCTCCACAGATGCTGTCAGACCTGCTGAGTTTTTCCAGCCATCTTTGTTTTAGTCCCTGGATTACTAGCCCAGTGACATTGCCAATGCAAATTGTTCAAAATCCTGAAACCCCCTTCCTAACAGCGCTGTGGATGTACCTATACCACATGGACTGCAGCGGTTCAAGAAGGTAGCTCATCACCACCTTCTCAAGGGCAATTAGGGATGGGCAATAAATGCTGGGCCCAGCCAGCGAAGCCCACATCCCATGAGTGAATAAAAGAAAAACACCACCATCTCCCCACCAGCAATTGCCTTCTACATGAGCCCAAAACTAAATGACTGTAAACCAGACAGGGAGTGGTGAAAATTGGGACATGCTACATCAGCCCTGTCTGAATGCCGCCTTCAAATGAACCAATTACGCTGGAGGATTGGATGGAGACCCAGATCCAGGATGACTGATTGGGGTCATCGGTAGGAAATCTAGGCCGTGGTGTCTTCATCCTTTCTATGTTCTGCATTCAGTCTGGGCAAAAGACTGCCCAGTCATATGGACATGAAAACCTGTGAAATGGTGAGGTTATTACTTTAATGAGATTGTTTGTTTGTTTTTTTTTTAAAAATTACTTATCAGGGCCAAAAAGACCTGTCTCTGGGGAAATCATATTGCCACAATTTCTTTACAAGAAATGAAGGATGAAGACTCAGGTTTTCACCAGCTGTGTGCGTTTCTCCATTGCTACAATCATGGAGCGCTAGAGAGGTTGCACCATCCTTAACTGGGTTGCAAAGTGAACGTGAGAAACACAACATGCATTGGCTCCTTTCACCACACCCCCCAGTTACCAAAGCGAAAAGGCTGTTATGCCAGTTGGCCGGCTGGTAAACGTCGGTGGAATTTCTCTGTGATGAAGACTGTAGCCCATTTACAATCAATCAGTCAGCAGCTTTGTAAAAGTTAGGGACAAATGAAATTCACAGCATTATGCTAACATAATTTTTAACGAATACCGTGCTGGATTATGTGCACTAGCCCTCATGTGTCTGTGAACTCTCATTCTGAGCATCTGGTAAAAGCCACTTCCAAAGGTGTGGCCAAGCACGGAAAATCCATCACGTGTGTCCCAAACCCTCTCCCTGGAGAGGAATCCAGACTGGTTTCACTGCCACAGGATTGAGGTTAAACTGTTTAATTTCCTATTGTACTGTTGACATCAGGAGTCCGCATCCCATACATGTTACTCCTTCAGAACACCTTACTGATTGATCTAATTCCTGGATGTCCTCGTTCATTAGCCACTGAAAGCTGGTGCAGCAAGCGATTAGGGAAGCAAATGGTATTTTGGCCTTTATAACAAGAGGATTTGAGTTCAGGAGTAAAGACGTCTTGCTGCAATCATGTAGAGCCTTGGAGACACTGCACCTGCAGTATTGTGTACAGTTTTGGTTTCCTTATCTAAGGAAGGATATACTTGCCGTGGAGTGAGTGCAGCAGAGGTTCACTAGACTGATTCCTGAGATGGCAGGATTGTCCTATGAGGAGACTTGGCCTGTATTCTCTAGAGTTTAGAAGAATGAGGGGCGACCTCTTTGAAACATACAAAATTCTTACTGGACCTGACAAGGTAGAATCAGGAAGGATGTTTCCCTTGGCTGGGGCGTCTGGAACCAGGGGACACAGTCTCAGAATAAGAGGTAGGCCATTTAGGACTGAGATGAGTTTCCTCACTCAGAGGATGATGAATCTTTGGAATTCTCTACCTCCCAGAGGGCTGTGGAGGCTCAATCATTGAGAGTGTTCAAAACTGAGATCGATAGATATGTTAACTTCAATCTTGAGAGATGATTCTTTCTTTTACAAGATGGAAGGACCTGGCGGGATCTGAATGCTAACCTGGGACTTTTTAAAAAGGTCATAAGTTCACCTTGGAACTGTCAACAAGTCGGCCCCTTCCAAGAAACCACCTGACCTGTACGGTACTTGAGAATGAGTTGTTTGTGTTGAACTGCAAAGCACTTTAATTAATGAAGCTGGGAGTCGAAAAAGGTAATTACATGGGAGAGAGGGAAATAAAAACTTAAGTTGTGAACCTGCTTGTTTTGAAGGCAGTCTTGTGGGAGAACAAGCTGAGGAAAGTAAGCTCCCTTTCCCTACCTTGTCTGAAGTTGTGTGTGGGGCTATCTACCTGTAGCCAAAGAACCCTCATCTGAGTGGAACCAGTCTGCATTCGGACCTGCAAAGCTGAGGTCAGTTGGTAAGAACTTCCAGGCATCCACCAGGACCAGCAGCCTGTCTGCATGTGAGAGAACTCTAGATCGACAGCATCGACACCTGGCGGACTTTATCCTTTATTTTATAATGCCCATCCTCCAAAGCCCATCTGCAGAGAGACACTATCTGTTTGTCCTTTGTGTGTCTGCGTGTGTGTCTGTGTGTGTGCGCTGGGCGAATTCTTTAGGAAGAGATGGATAGTTATACTTCCTGATTACAATTGTGTGTTAACCAGTATTTGCAACTTGTTAAAAGAAGTTTTATTTTAAAATGAATTAATCATTCTGAGTTTTTTTTGAAAGAAGCCTGGTCAAAGTCTCCTTCTGGGTACTACAGGTATAGGTAAACAATTGACCATTTTGGTGAGAAAATTAAACATTTAAATTAATGGTGCGGCCTGCGGAGTTTAAGTGGGGCTTAATAATTCCTGCCCTCCTCCCATCCCGGTTATAACACATATTAGAAACATCAAGGGATATGGGGATAGGAGGGGAAAATGGTATTGAGGCAGAAGGTCAATTTCAACATAAAAACATAAGAAATAAGAACAGGAGTAAATCATTCGGCTCTTTAAACCCACTCCGCCATTCAATACAATCATGGCTGATCCTGAACTTCAGCTCCCCTTCCCCGCTTGCTATCCCTTAATTTCCTGAGAGACCAATAATCTGTCCATCTCAACCTTGAATGCATTCAATAATGAAGCAACCACAACCTTCTGGGGTAGAGAATTCCCAAGGTTCACAACCCTTTGATTGAAGTAATTTCTCCTCATCTCAGTTCTAAATGACTGACCTCTTACCCTGAGATTGTGTCCCCGTGTCTTAGATTACCCGACTCGTGAAAACAAGGTCTCTGTTTCCACCCTGTCAAGCCTCTACAGAATCTTCTATGTATTTTTCAGTGAGATCACCTCTCATTCTCCTAAACTCCAGAGAATGTAAGTCCAGTTTACTTAGCCTCTCATCATGGTGCAACCCCCTCATCACATGGAACAATTTAGGGAACCTGTGCTGTACTGTCTCCAGCACCAGTATAGTCTTTCTTAAATGTGGAAATCAAAACTGCACACAGTATTCCAGGTTGGTCTCACCAAAATACTGTCTGGTTGTAGCAAGGACTAGAATTTCGCCTCCCCCACCACCACCCCCTCAACCATCAGAAGGAGAAATTGGTCCTCTTGCCTCACCAGGATGTGTGAGTGGTCTGAAGGAAAGAAAGCAGTAAAGCATTGAAATGACCGGTACTGGTCTGAACTGGTCCTGTGTACCTTAAAATGGAACTCCAGCTCAGACCAGGACCAATCATTTCCAAGTTTTACTGCATCTTTTCCTTCATCCTGGTGAGACGAGAGGACCAATTTTGCAATCTTGTCCCATCAGTTCCGCTGCTTTGGCCACTGGTTTCAATGTCTAAAGTTGAACAGGTGCTAATTTCCAGACCGGTTAATTCTAATGTCCTTTTCGGAATTGGAGGGGAGGGCAGAGGCTCCACATTGACACGTTAGCAATTTTCAAACTGGGTGAAATAGAGTGCGGAAACCTCCCTATCTCGCCCCCTCAGTATCCCGAAACCCCTGTATATGTACATTTTCTTTTCTTTTAGATGTTCAAGGAACATCCAGTCTGACACTGAAGGGCGGGCTGCCATTTAAAAACACCGGAGTTGGGAAAAGAAACATTAGAATGAAGAAAAAGAAGAAAGGAGCTATCACAGCAAATTTCGCTGGCACTAAATATCAGATCGGTAAGAAAAATGTTATATATTTATGTACTTATATATTTGTGTTATGGTGAAGCAGGGAAAATGTTTTCAAACAGTCACTTGGTAGAACCTGAATATTGCTGATGAGTGAGACATTTTGCTGAAGCTTTTTGTCTTGCCCTCATCAGGACAAATGCAGGAATGCTAAATTTCAAAGGATCACAATTTATACTGCAAGGGAAAAGCATGCTGATTGGTTAGCAAGTCAACTCTGGCTGAGGCATTGTCATGGCGAAATCAACAGGAAACTATTGGCTTCCCAAGTTCCCGGGCAATTCAAAAAAAGGCAGAAGGCTTGAACATATTTCTTTTGTTTACAGAGAACGGGTCACTGGGTATGAATTGATGTTGGTTCTAGCAAGTGTAAATGAGCCACATTTAAATTGCTTGTTAGTGTAGTTATAGCACACTCAGAATTGTTCAGCAAGTGCTGCCCAATTGTGGAATCGCATCCAACAGTGGATGTTTTGTTTTGGGTTTTGCGAGTGTGGAATGGTTGAGTACGGTCTGTACTCGATCTATTATGAACAACCGAAGGAACGTGCCGTTTGATTCGATCAGCCAGTCGCTGGGACGTGCACCCCACACGTCTGTCATTGCACCAGCACTGACATTCAGTGAATGCATGACATGACATCAGAACTATTCTTTCTCGATTCACTGGAATCAGTAAGGTTATTATAGATTCACACAATCACCCAGCACAGAAATAGGCCATTCAACCCATCATACCTGTGCTGGCTCTTTGGAAGATCCATCCAATAAGTCTCACTCCAGCTGCCCTTTTGCCTTAAGCTGGCATGTTTGTCCTTTTCAAGTATCTATCCCCTTTTGAAGGTTACTATTGAGTCTACTTCTGCCTTTTCAAGATAGTAACAACTCTGTGCCGAAAAATATTCTCCTCATTTACCCCAGTTACCTCAGTCTGTGTTCCTTGGTCACTGACCCTCCTGCTCGTGGAAACAGTTTCTCCCATCTATTCTATCAAACCTTTCATAATGTTGAACACCTCGATTAAATCTCCCCTTAACCTTCTCTTCTCTGAGGAGAACAATCGCAGCTTCTCCAGTCTCTGCCAGTAACTGAAGTCCCTCAACCCTGGTACCATTCTGGCAAACTCCCCCATACAGCCTCCAAGGCCTTGACATTCTTCCTAAAGTGTGGTCCCCACAATTGGACCCAGCACTGCAGGTGAAGCCTGATCCATCTTTCCCAATTTTACTAATTGCTCCACCACTGTCGGTCGTGCCTTCAGTTGCCTCGGCTCCAAGCTCTGGAATTCCCTCCCTAAACCTCCCCATCTCTCTTCCCTCCTTTAGGACACTTCTTCAACCTACCTCTTTGACCAAGCATTTGGTCATTTGACCTCATATCTCCTTATGCGGCACGGAGTTACATTTTATAATGCTCCTGTCAAACCTTGGGACGTTTTGTTATGTTATGGGCGCTTCATCAATATAAGTTGTTGTTGTTGTTATCAAAGGTTTGGCAAATTCCATGGCTTTTGTGCTTTCTGCCTCCATTAATAAAGTCAAAGACCTGAATGTTTTTTCAACAGCTTTCTCAACCTGTCCTGTCACCTTCAAAGATTTGTGTACACCCACCCGCTCTCTGCATTTTTGTTCCTTCACCAGCCCCACCTCCTCTAAACTTCTGCCCAGCTAGTGAAACTTTATTGGCCAGCAAGTGAACGTGCCTGGCAGGGCCTGAGCTTTCTCGCGGTCACTCCTGTGCCCTGCTGTGTAACCAGGGCATCTGGCTGACCTCCAGTTGTTCCCTGTGACCCACAGCTCTCAACCCCTGATAAGTAACTTCAAAGGAGTTGAGCTCACTTCCGACAGTTAAATAGATATCCCACGTCGGGGCTGGAATGCCTGAAGCGTTTGGAGGAGATTGTGGAAGGGGATTTTGGCTTTAAAATATGGGACGGGGGGAGGGGGGAGATAGTTCAGGAGGGTGCCCAAAAGGCCTTATGCGCCTCCTCTGGCATCTGTTGGGCACCTTGCTTGTGCCAAACCATTTCCCAGTACACACTGGGCAACCACGTGCAGCCTTTTAGAGGACCACAGTGATTGACAGATGCTGTTTGATGCATCGGAGAAAACAATTCCTGTGTTTTTTTTTCCCCAGAAGTATTCCTTTTTCATAGAATTTATAAAAGTACATTACATACCCTTTCAAAGTTGACATAACAGAAGATGCAAAAGCAAATCAGTTTCTTCCAATGCTCTAGGGGCAGAAATTCCACTCCCCCCCCCCAGGGGGACGGACAGGGGTTGGGCGCGAATAAGGCGTTATTCCTTACATTTAAAACAAACACCCCCAGGAGTTTTAGGCAGCTTCCAGCTCCTTGGTATACCACAGCTGGAAGGCCTGAGACAGTGGCCTTTCCCCACTGTAGCTCTGCAGTGGCTGCCCAAGGTTTAAAGTCCTGGTTGGGACTTAACTTGGGCAGAGTAGAGTGTGTGCTTTACTCTGCACCTCGTCAAGGTTAAACCCCAACCTGCTTTACAGTGACAATGGATGATGGAACTGGGGAACATTTCAGTTGCCCTTCTGCAGGTCTAGACCTGTACTGTCGGCCCTGCCTGCGCCACACCATAAACAGGTGAAATCAGTCCCTCAGGTTTGTACTCTCCTAACTATCAGACCTCGATATCAGGTCCTTGGTACTGGCACAGGCACCAAAGGTAACCCTAGCGCCTTACTAAACCTCACAATGTCCCAAAGCACTTCCGAGTTAATGAATTGCGCTCGAAGTGTAGTCACTGTTGTGATATGGGGAATCTGGCAGGTAATTTACACACAACAAGATCCGACAAAAAAGCAAACGGAAAGATAATGTGTTTTCATGCTATTCATCGAGGAATAAAATATTAACCAGCAGATCAGGGAGAATTTGCCCACTCTTCAGTCAAAGTAATGCTTTGGGATGTTTTATGTCCACCTGACAGGGCAGACATGACCTCCGTTTAATGTCTCATGTGAAAGATGGCACTTTTCTCAGTACTGCACTGGGAGTGACAGCCCTAGATTTTGTTCTTAAGTCCCTGGAGTGGGACTGTGAACCCACAACCTTCTGACTCATAGGCGATACTGTGCTATACCCCAAAGCCTGTCCACCATCTACTAGGCACAAGTCAGGAGTGTGATGGAATACTCTCCACTTGCCTGGATGAGTGCGGCTCCCACAACACTCAAGATGCTTGACACCGTCCAGGACAATGCAGCCCACTTGATTGGCACCCTATCCACAAACATTCACTCCCTCCACCACTGACGCACAGTAGCAGCAGTGTGTACCATCTACAAGATACACTTGCAGGAATTCACCAAGGCTCCTTAGACAGCACCTTCCAAACCCACGACCACCACCATCTAGAGGGACAAGGGCAGCGGATAGATGGGAACACCACCACCTGGAAGTTCCCCTCCAAGTCACTCAACATCCTGACTTGGAAATATATCAGCTGTTCCTTCACTGTCACTGGGTCAAAATCCTGGAACTCCCTTCCTAACAGCACTGTGGGTGTACCTACACCACATGGACTGCAGCGGTTCAAGAAGGCAGCTCACCACCACCTTCTCAAGGGCAATTAGGGATGGGCAATAAATGCTGGCCCAGCCAGCGAAGCCCATATCCCGTGAATGAATAAAAAAAACCACCTGAGACGCGGCTGACAGATTAGCACTTAGAGAATTTCTCCTGAGACTGGAGTGAAAGAAAATTGTCAAGCATTTCCTTTTGTATGTGAAAGCATAAAAGTAACGGAAGTGTATGCTGTTATGACCAGGTTAATGGGTGAACTGACTCCTCTCTATCCCACACCTGAGTTGGCTATAACAGAGTTTGAATTTAAAAGGGAGCTGATACTGCCAACGATATGTATATTTAACTGTGTATAAATCAGTGCAAGAAATAAGCCAGCCCGGTTCCTTAAGTTAACAAATAAAGAGTCAGTTTTATTGCTAAAAATCACTCAGGAAAAGATGTAGAAATTATTAACAAAACAGTTTAAAATATACAAATACGTCCAACTATCCACTAATGCAAGAACAACACACACACAATACACATCACCCCCCACCCCCCACCCACTCCGAGCATTAAAAAAAGAAATAATACTCTGCAGAGTACCAGAGTACCAGATTTAAAACTTGGCCAAGTAATAAACAAAGTCAGAAAAAATATTCCCGGAGCGTTCTGGATGCTTGTTCATAGCTGAAGGGACCTGATCCACAATAGCTGCTGGTTCTTGGGCGTTTCTCACCGTAGGCAGTGTAGTTGATTTGTAATTCTCCTTTACGAGCCCTTGGTTTGCAGCAATTAGGTCTTCTGGTGGGTTTTTCAACTCACAAACAGCTCAGCTTTGATGGGAGAGATTTCAGGAGAAAGGGTAAGGTTGTAGTCCCTGTGGCAGTCTCTCTCTGACAATCTAAAATTATACCTAAGAGCTGGATCACATGACCTCTCTGAGAACTCCATAAACACACTATCCATAAAAGCAAATGCAACACAGTAGCTGCTGGAAGCCAGTGTCCTTTACTTAGGAAAAGTGCTCTTTTCAAAAGAGTTCACTACATATTTATGCCTGCCAATGACATTATAGGTTATTTAAATAACACATCTTCATAACTATGTACAGAGAACAGCTTTGTTAAATGGATCCCAAGACAATTGGTGAAGTAGGAAACTAGACACTAATACTTTTCTTGATTATAGGTTTATTTGCAGAATGAAGCATTAGGTATATATGTTTTCTACCTACCAACCCAGTGTCCCAGCAGTCTCTCTTCATACTCTTTTGAGTACAAGAATAAACAGGCAGGCAAATTAACAAATCAAATTAAAGTGATAAGTCCCCTTAAAGGGGCACTGTAACAGAACAAAACTCCAAAGAAAACTTATCTAACTATACCATCATGTGGTTTGGGGGGCTGAGTCTCCCTTTATAAATGCTCTAACTGCTTAATTAAACAATGCCCTACACCGGGTCTATTGTAACAATATAATTAACTTACCACTAACCAGCTTCTTCTTAGAGAACCAGTCCAAGATTGCTCACTACAAACTGAAACTGAGGTTGGATTTGATTAGCCAAGAGTCAGGAAATTGGGAGCATTTCTTTTAACCTTGTGAAATATGGTTTTCATTGTGTGATAACAGTGGGGAATGCTCGTGCTGGGGATTGGAGTCTTTGTCTGCCTAGGGTTCCAATCGAGCGCTCCTGCTACAGAACATGATTACATGCAGAGTGAAGATTCCTTTTCCCCGGCAGTGTCGCTGAGCCCCGATCTTGGAACCGCACACCCCTACCATTCCCCTTGCGTCCCAGGAGCTGCACTTCATGGGGAGTCTCGAGCCAAAGGGAGACTGCTGTCCTGCCTGGAAGGAGACTGACACAGGCCAAACTCCTCCTCCGTAAAACCCTTGCAATCATTTGCTATCTTAGAGGCATGTAGTCATTTATGGCACAGAAGGAGGCCATTTGGCCCATCGAGTCCATGCTAGCACTCTGGCGAGCAATCCAGTCAGTCTCATCTCCCACTGCACCCCCATAACTCGGCAAGTTTGTTTCACTCAAGTGACCATCCAACTTCCTGGTGAAATTATTGATTGTCTCCACTTCCATCATCCTCCTAGGCAGCGAGTTCCAGGTCATCATCACTCACTGTGTAAAAATGTCCTTCCTCACGTTCCCTCTGCACCTCTTTCCCAAAATCTTAGACCTGTATCCCCTTGTCCTTGTAACACCATGTAGTGAGCAGTGCTTTACTTTGTCTACCTTACCTAAACCTACACCAATGGAGATGATACGAATCGGTGGTCACAAAAGGCAGCAAATATAGGGACTACAGAATTATTCAAAGGGAAAAGATCAAAAGTGAAAAGGGGGGAACAAAAGTCAAATGAATGTCCTAGTGCTCTTGTAGGCAGTGTCTTCAATAATTGCCAATATTACTGAAAAGAAGGGATTCCTAAGGCAGCAACATAGTTAATCTAATAGAGGAAAGCACAGAAAAAGCTGGAGATGCTCGGTTGAACAGGCAGCCCTTGGGGGAGAGAGAAACAGAGTTAACATTAATGTCAATGACCATTCATCCACCTAAAACGTTAACTCTGTCTCTCTCCCTCTCTCTATCTATACACGTGCTGCCTGACCTGCTGAGCATTGCCAGAACTTTTTGTTTTTATTTCGGATTACACAGAACTGTAGAAGGCTTTGCAATCTAATAGACCATCTGGATGAATGTGTCACTAGCCCCCACCACCCCGCCCCCCCCCACCCATTGCCAGAGGTGAAAGATCAGCTATTGTTTCATCCAAAACAAAAACACAAAACGCTGGAAAAACTCAGCGGGTCTGACAGCCTCTGTGCAGAGAGAGAAAAACAAAGTGGATCTTGTTCTCTGCCCCCTTACCTATGGTAAGGTAACAAAACCATTTCTTCGTATGGACCCTTCTTCAAACCGTCATACGGACTCGAAACGTTAGCTTTGTTTTTTCTCTCTGCACAGAGGCTGTCAGACCCGCTGAGTTTTTCCAGCATTTTCTGTCTTTGTTTTGGATTTCCAGCATCCTCCGTGTTTTGCTTTTACCTTATTGTTTCACCCAGTATTGAATCGGTTTCTCATAACACCAAATGCCATCGCTAGCTGTACAGGTTGCCTAGCAACCGATTTCCACACGTGTAGAGAGCTTTTGCCTCTGTTTTTTCTTTACTTCTGAATTTCGGGAGTGGAGAGCAGTGGTCCCAGCTGGTCTTGTACATCCATCCTGCCCTCATGGTGCAGTTTGTATGTAATCATGCGCAGTGAAACTGTTCAATAACCGGTCACTCATTCAGTCACAAAGTGTGTGGCTATTGTCAGTGTAATTGGATGCATTCATTAGTCGCTTGCGAAACCCTTACATAATCCCTTTGGAGCTGTGGGAAGGCCACTAATCGTCGTTGTGATCCAATAACCGAGCACGGAGGCTTATGAGTGGGCTAACCGGTTATCCAATCACACAGCTGCCCTGACTGCGCCCCCTTTGGACATTGTGTGCAGTGGCACGCTCCATTGCTGTCTACAAAGTATCAGGATTTTATTACGGATTTAAAATTATCAGCACAGATACACTGAAAACAAAAGATGAGACTTCCGGAGGCAGAAGGGCCGAGAACCAAAGGACATCGATTTAGTCAGTGGCAAAAAAGAAACCCGATGGTGACATGAGGGAACTTCTATTTGTGGTTAGGATCTGGAAGGCACTACTTAAGAGTGTGGTCGGAGGCAGCTTCAGTCATGGCTTTTGGAAGAAAATTGGATATGCCCCTGAACAGAGATAGTTGCAGGTTTGAGGGGAAAGGGCTGGGGAGTGGGACGAGCTGATTTGCTCTTGCAGAGAGCTGGCAAGGACATGATGGGCTGAATGGCCTCCTGTGTTGTACCATTCTATGGTGGGTCACTTCAGTTAACATAAATCGATTGGAGAAGATGGGACTGTTTTCCTTGGAGAAGAGAAGGTCCAGGGGCTATTTGATAGAGGTGTTCAAAATCATGAGAGGTCTGGACTCAGTAGATAAGGAGAAACTGTCCCCATTGGTGGAATGCTCGAGAATAAGAGAGGGCACAGGTTTAATGTAATTGGCAAAAGAAACAATGGCGACATGAGGAAAACCTTTTCCACACAGCGAGCGGTTAGGACCTGGAATGCACAGCCTGAGTGTGTGGTAGAGGCAGGTTCAATCGAGGCATTCAAGATGGAATTGAATTATCATCTGAAAAGCAAGAGTGTGCTGGGTTATGGGACAAGAAAGGGGATGGCACTAGACAAGTTGCTCATTCAGATAGTCAGTGCAGAGACGACAGGTCCAATGGCGTCCATCTGTTCTGTAACCATTCTAAGATTCTATGATTTATGTGGTGCCTTTCACAGCCTCAGGACATCCTCTGTACTTTTGAGGAGTAGTCACTGTTCTAAAGCAGAAAACACAACAATCAATTTGTTTAAGCGAACTGCTATAAAAAAGCAAGGCTATCGATAACCTGTGGAGAGAAAGACAGAGTTAATGTTTCGAGTCCGTATGACTCTTCAGAATTCTGAAGAAGGGTCATACAGACTTGAAACGTTAACTCTGTCTTTCTCGCCACAGATGCTGTCAGACCTGCTGAGTTTTTCCAGCACTTTTTGTTTCTGTTTCTGATTTCCAGCGTCCGCAGTATTTTGCCTTTATTGATGACCTGTTTCGTTTTAGTGATGTTGATTGAGGGATAAAGTTAAATCGATTCACTCCCTGAAAATGTTAGCACAGTGATGGTTCCTCGGGTGCTGAATGGCCTCCTACGCTACCTTGATAACCGGGAGGCAGTGCGCATGCCCAGTCAGCTGTAGCTCAATGGGTAGCACTCTCGTCTCTGACTCTCAACATGGTGGGCTTGAGCCCCACTCCAGAGACCTGGGCGCACAGGTCCAGGCTGATACTCCAGTGCACTGCTGAGGGAGTGCTGTGCTGCCAAAAGTGCTGTTTTTTTGGGTGAGGCATTAAACTGAGGCCCTGTCTGCCCATTTAGGTGGATGTAAAAGATCCCGTGGCACTATTTCAAAGGAGAGTAACGCAGGTTCTCTCTGGTGTCCTGACCAGTCTCTCTTGCTCAATCAACACCACAAAAGCTACCTGGACAATTACATTGCTGTTTGTGGGATCTTGCTGTGCACAGATTGGCTGCTATGTTTCCTACACCATAGCAGTGATGATGCTTAAGATGTACTTAATTTTTTATGAAGCTCCTTGGGATGTCTGGAGGGTGTGAAAGGTGCTACATAAATGCAAATGTTTCCTTCCACTTTGGAATCTGCCATCTGCTGTATGGATAAGTTGGTTTCAGTGTTGTTGGGAGAAGAATCTTGGACTCTCAAAGATAGCCTTTTTTAAAAAGAAATAGTTTTGTTACCTTACCATAGGTAAGGGGGCAGAGAATAAGTTCCACAATGATTGGGGGGGGGGGTACATCTTGAATGTCACCTCTGTTGGCCATTGGACTATCCGGCAGCAAGGGGCAAGCGTGAACTGTGGCCAAAGTGATAAATATCTGTTGCCCCCTTGCATAAAGATGACTTGCCATTGACTCTGCCAATTCTGATGGGGCATGTGTTGCAGTCGAGGGGGATGGCAGAGTTATGGCTGGGATCCAGGGCCTGTGGATATTTGCCTGTCCTTCCCCCCACCCTGTCCTTCCCCCCGCCATTTCCCAAAGTAGTTTAACAAAGGCTGTGTTTATTTGTGCGGCAACACTAGGGGGAGCATTTCCTACACATTTGGGGTGTCCGTCTCAGTGTGTCAGCTGCTGTATTACAACGAACAAGTTGGCTTGACGCAGACTAACATTATTGTTCAGTCCTTAACCAATTGCAACTTTTTATATCCACTTAACATATCATTTATCAACTATTCCGCCTGTAAAACATATTTCTGACGATTCAGTGAATGATGAAGTTCGGTTAGGAAATTTTAGTAAATGAGATTCCTAACTTTCAGTGAACTCCCAGACTGTGGAGAACTAATCGTATTTCACCCCACCCCCACCCAAAAAAGCAATCAAAAAGTATCTTGAATAAAATACTTGATTAGAGATGCATTATCTCATGTAGGATTCAAAGCAATATCCCTGGGATTAAGAGCCTGATTATTGTCCAACTAAGCTATCTGTGCTGTGAGGGGCTCCCTGCACAAAGCCTTGACACGCTGGAGGGAAAGTAGCATTTATATAAACTCATTTATTTTGTTTATTTTCATGGTCTGATTTATTATGTATTGTGGCAAGTTAATTGGTGTTCCATGTTGGGGGTGGGTGTTGATCGCTCCGTAGATGTAGCTGTTTCTCTACCTTGATATTGTTGGCAATGGATTTATTATTGAAGATCTGCAATCAGAACACCAACTGTCATTCAATAGTGATGTAAATAGATAGCTTGTGACAAAACTGGATTTCGCACAGTAATGATATAGTAAAATCCCCTTTTGCCACCAGCATCAGGAACAGTTGCATGTGCATCAGCTGCAGCAGCGTGGGTTGAGTGCTCAACTCTCCCAGTCGGCGCTAGGAGTTACAGTGTATGTACAGTGTACAAACGCAAAAGGGAGTCCCTGAACCAGATATTGTCTATTGTATCCTTAGCTCTCCTGAAAGCCATTGACCACTTGCTGGGGAACAGTTGCAAATGTCTTCCTTCACCCAAATACCCTGCTGAATAAATGTTCAAACCTGAATTTTTATCAGCTGCTTCAGTATTGTAGAGGCACAGCGCAGCAATCGGCATTGGGAGCCCTGGCTGATTTCCTGCTATCTAACTTGAGAACAACAGAGGTCTAATCTAGCAGCCTTTACTGCTATGTAAACAGAGGTGGATTGACCAACCCAGCACAAGTCATGCATTCAACTCAGGAAATCTTTTGGTCTGTACTGCCCAGCTTCTTATCTCTTTAACAGGCTGAGCTATTGGGTGTAGGTGTATAATAAACACCCTGTATCATATGTACCTCTTTCTCTACCTGTAAGGCACTCGTTAAAACCTAGGAGAAAGCAAAAAAAAAACTGCGGATGCTGGAAATCTGAAATAAAAACTGAAAATGTTAGAAAAACTCAACAGGTCTGACAGCATCTGTGGAGAGAGAAACAGGGTTAAAGTTTCGAGCCCTTATGACTCTTTAGAGGTGAAGCTAACAAGCTCTGAGCTCATTAAAACCTACTTCTTTGACCAAGCTTTTGGTTGCCATTTTATATTTATTCCTGGGATGTGGATGTCATTGGCTAGGCCAGCTATTGTTGCCTATCCCCAGTTGGTCTTGTGAAGGTGCTGGTGAGCTGCCTGCTTGAACAGTCCATTGTGGTGTAGGTGCACCCACTGTGCTGTTAGGGAGAGAGTTCCAACATTTAAACACAGTGACAATGAAGGAACAGCAATATATTTCCAAGTCAGGATGGTAAATGGTTTGGAGGGGAACTTGCAGGTGGCGGTGTTTCCATGGGTCTGCTGCCCTTGTCCTTCTAGGTGGGAGTGGTCATGGGTTTGGAAGATGCTGTCGAAGGGGCTTTGGGAAGTTGTTGTAGTGCATCTTATAGATGGTACACACTGCTGCTGCTGTGCGTCGGTGATGGAGGGCGTGAATGCTCAGGTGGTGGATGGGGTGCCGATAAAGCGGCTGCTTTGTCCACGCAAACCCAAACTGTCCAATTACTGCCCCCATCACGTTTGGAGGAGCACAGAAGTTTTGGAGAGTTGTATGGCTGGAGGAGGTTGCGGAGATTGGGAGTGGGGGGAGGAAGTCGGGGAGAGATTTGATCAGACAGATGGGAATTTGAATTTAGCTGTGTCACTGGTTTGGAAGACAGTGTGGGTCAACGAGCATGGTGGGGGGAATGGGGATCAAAATATATGCCTGCTGAGTTTTTCCAGCACTTGTCGCTCTTCTATCAAAATACATACGCTCCTCACCCTTGCCGAATGCAAAAGATTCGGCTGCTGTCGGCTTACCGAGGGACAATAACAGGCCACCGACGATGTTTTTCTTTTCCAGTGCGTTTAGCGATAATGGAAGCAGGATTTGCTCGAGCCCGAGAGGAAGACGACACTGCCAACCTGATCTGGAATGATGCAGCCGTCCAGCAGGAGAGAATAGCTGATCTGAGGAACTATCAGGTGAGGCTGGATGGTATCATTCACCTTCCATTTCGGCTGAGCTGTGAGATTGCTTTGCTGTTTTTAATTGCGTTTCCTCCCGCCCTCCATTGTTCCCTTCTCCGTTGCGAGAGGAGCTGATTCTTGCTGGGGCACCATTCCAAGTGGGAATCAGCTCCGTGGTTTCATCTCCAAGGTTATTGTTATGCATATACTGTCAGCAGCCCTCAAAGAGATGGCTGGCCTTTCTTTCTTTGGTCAGTTGTTGGGCCAATGTGTGAGTTGAGAGAGGCTCAGTAGTTTGGTTAATGTGTTTATCTTGGCTTGCACTCTCTTGCATCAAATCTCTCCCCAACTTCCTCCCCCCTCCCTATCTCCGCAACCTCCTCCAGCCATACAACTCTCCAAAACCTCTGTGCTCCTCCAAACCTGATGGGGGCAGTAATTGGACAGTTTGGGTTTGTGTGGACAAAGCAGCTGCTTGATCGACACCCCATCCGCCACCTGAGCATTCACACCCTCCATCACCGATGATGGCAGTGAGTTGGTAATGTCACTCGACTAGTAATCCAGGGGCCTAGACGATTGCTCTGGGGACTTGGGTCCAAATCCCAGCACAACAGCTGGTAGAATTTAAATTCAATTAATAAACCTGGAGTTGAAAGTTGGTTTCAGTAATGGTGACCATGACAACTCTCAAAACCCCATCTGGCTCACTCCTTTAGGGAAGGAAATCTGCTGTCCTTACCTGGTCTGGCCTACATGGGTCAAAATCCTAGAACTGCATCCCTAACAGCGCTATGGGTGTAGCTACACCACATGGACTGCAGTGAGTCAAGAAGGTCACTCATCACCACTTTTCAAGGGGCAATTAGGGATGGGCAATAAATGCTGGCCTAGCCAGCGATGCCCTCATCCCATGAATGAATAATAAAAAAAAAATGATTCCAGACCCACAGCGATGTGGTTGACTCTTAACTGCCCTCTGAAATGGTCAACGAGCCACTCATTCACTTGTACCAGCATCTGTTCTGATCTTGAATGCTCAGCCTGAAAGGGTGGTGGAAACAGATTTAATTGGGGTATAATCCCCTGGAGATCAGACGTTCTGGGCCATTGTTGGGCTAGTTTTTTTTGATACTTTCATGGGACGTAGGTGTCGCTGGCCAGGCCAGCATTTGTTGCCCGTCCCTAATTGCCCTTGAACTGTGTAGTTTCATCATTTCAGAGGGCAGTTAAGAGTCAAATACATTGCTGTGGGCCTGGAGTCACATATAGGCCAGACCAGGTAAGGACAGCAGATTTCCTTCCCTAAAGGGGTATTAGTGAACCAGATGGTTTTTTTTTTACAACAATCGATGATGGTTGCATGGTCACTATTACTGAGACCAGCTTTATATTCCAGATTTATTAACTAAATGAGATTTGAACCCACCCCATTAGATCTTTAGCCTAGGCCTCTGGATTACTGGTCCAATGGCATTAACACTAGGTCACCGTCTCCCCACAGTGGTGGAGGGAAAGAAAGACTTCCATTAACACAGCATCTGCATGACATCAGGACATTCCCAAAGCGCTTTACAGCCAATGAAATATTTCTGAAGCATAGTCACTGTTGTAGGAGATGGATCGGCAAATATACGCACAGCATGCTCCCACAAACTGCAATGAGATAAGTCATCAGATGATCTATTTTTAATGATGTTGGTTCAGCGATAACTATTGGCTAGGGCAGCAGGGAGAACTCTCCTGGTCTTCTCACCAAGAGGGGCAAATCCACCTGAGACGCCTGTTCGGATCCTTGTTGAGCATCAGAAGTGAAAGCCGGCACCCCTAACAGTGCAGCAGTGCTCACGCTGGAGTGCCAGCCTGGGCTTTGCATTCAAGTCTCTGAAGCTGAAGCTGGACTTGAACCCACAACCTTCTGACTCAGAGGTGAGAGCCACACCCACTGAGGTACAGCTGGTGTCCCAGCCAGCCCATACCTTCTCCTTACCCAAGGTCCACTCATTGGACTGAGGTGAGTTGTGGCAGCTTTATATGGGGTGAGGGTGGAGAGGGGTGCTCAGGACAGGGTTTCTTTTCCATTCATGGGATGTGGGCATCAATGGCTAGCCAGCAGCTATTGCCCTTCCCAACTGCTCTTGTTCAGGGGGCATTTAAGAGTCAACCACGTTGCTGTCGGTCTGGAATCACATGTAGTCCAGACCAGGTGAGGACAGCAGATTTCTTTCCTCTAAAGGGCATTAATGAACCAGATGGTTTTTTTTAATGACAATTGGCAATGGTTTCATAGTCATCATCAGACTTTTAATTCTGGATTTTATTGAATTCAAATTGTGGTGGGATTCATGGTAGGATTCGAACCTCTGCCCTCAGAGCATTACCCTGGGCCTCTGGAATACCAATCCAGTGATAATACCACTGCGCTACCACCTACCCCTCTGGATGGTCAGGGGGCGGGGTTGTGCAGTGGGTGGTCAAAGATTATGCCACTGGTTGCTGATGAAGAGTAGCTGATCTGCCACAGACTGGGAAGTAAACCTGAAATCTTTTCCACTTTCACATCCTTGTGTAACCTCCTTCAGCTCGAACAGCCATAGGGTCGTGTGTGGAAATACAGCCTGGACTGTGGCTGCTGTTAACCCCCCGGACAGAGACATTGACACTTCCTGCCCTTGATGCAGTGAGCTGAAATGTATCTGTTTGAGTTGAAGTTTGGAGCCATCCAGGGCAAGTTTTGATGTGCAGAACAGATGTCCTTTGTCCTGGACTTCATCTTTAAATGGGCTCAGTGGTACAGTTCCCACAGTGCTTACCAGACCTACACCCCTGGGAGGAGGTTACAGAGAGTTCAGTAGATAAATTTGTTCAGAAAAATTCAGCGTTATCTTTCTAGCTCTTCCTTTTCCTTTGAGGCATTGACTCCTTGTTAGGTACAGTGCTATGGCAGCTTGGGGCTGTCCAGAACATCAACCATGTGGATGTTCTTCAGATGTGAAACTAGGCAGAGTGTATTGGTAGGCCAGTTAACTATCATTGCACTGAGCCCAGCATTGTTCCCTCCCAACATTTACAACTTGCACGCTCGCATGCTCACCCTTTCACTCTCTCACCCTTTCACTCTCTCACCCACTCTCTCACCCTTTCACTCTTTCACCCTTTCACTCTTTCACCCTTTCACTCTTTCACCCTTTCACTCTCTCACCCTTTCACTCTCTCACCCTTTCACTCTCTCACCCTTTCACTTCTCACCATTTCACTTCTCACCCTTTCACTTCTCACCCTTTCACTCTCTCACCCTTTCACTCTCTCACCCTTTCACTCTCTCACCCTTTCACTCTCTCACCCTTTCACTCTCTCACCCACTTTCTCACCCTTTCACTCTCTCACCCTTTCACTCTCTCACCCTTTCACTCTCTCACCCTTTCACTCTCTCACCCTTTCACTCTCTCACCCTTTCACTCTCTCACCCTTTCACTCTCTCACCCTTTCACTTCTCACCCTTTCACTTCTCACCCTTTCACTCTCTCACCCTTTCACTCTCTCACCCTTTCACTTCTCACCCTTTCACTTCTCACCCTTTCACTCTCTCACCCTTTCACTTCTCACCCTTTCACTTCTCACCCTTTCACTCTCTCACCCTTTCACTCTCTCACCCTTTCACTCTCTCACCCTTTCACTCTCTCACCCTTTCACTCTCTCACCCTTTCACTCTCTCACCCACTTTCTCACCCTTTCACTCTCCCACCCACTTTCTCACCCTTTCACTCTTTCACCCACTTTCTCACCCTTTCACTCTCATGCACACTCTCAATCTCACACAGACACTCTCACCCACTTTCTCACCCTTTCACTCTCACGCACACTCTCAATCTCACACACACTCTCACACACACACTCTCACAATCTCACACACGCTCACATTCTCACGCACACACACACACACACCCTCAATCTCAATCTCACGCATACACTCTCACACTAACACACTCACTCACATTCACAATCTCAGTCACACATACGCACACTCATTCATGCACAGATAGACAACGTTTTGAATGATATTCCTCTCTTGATAGCAATGTATCACTGCCAAGCTGCCTAAGGTAATGACTCAACATCCTGGGGACTTGAAAATGAATCCTTCTGGTGTGCATGGCTTAGAGCTAAACTGGGTCAGTGAGAGAAGCTCAGAGTCTCACATTTAAACTGATTGTATATGAGTGAAATAACATAAAGAACTCAGTTCTGGAACCTCTTTCTTTTTGTGTACCTGTGCTGCACAGTTTCCCCATTATAGGGCCAATAATAAGCTCACGCCTGTGATCTGTACTACCAGACAGGTCGGGATTCCTGCCAGCATTTATTGCCCATTCCTAATTGCCTTTGAGAAGGTGGTGGTGGTGAGCTGCCTCCTTGGACTGCTGCAGTCCATGTGGTACATCAGCGATATAATTCCAAGTCACAATGGTGTGGCTTGGAGGGAAGCTTTCAGGTGGTGCTGGTGTGGATGCGTCTGCTGCCCTTGTTTTTCTAGGTGGCAGGAGTCGCTGGTTCTGAAGGAGGCTTGGTGAGTTGCCCCTATAAGATATTTCTTAAGAACTACTTATTTGATTCCGCTCTTTCGTCACCTGCCCTAAAATCTCCTCCTGTCTCTCGGTGTCAAATTTTGTTGCATAATCAATCCTGTAAAGTGCCTTGGGATGTTTCTCTACGTTAATGGCACTGTATAAATGCAAGTTATTGTTGCAGTGAGCATCAGTGACCTCAGCAGCCATGGAATGAACAGCTGAGACTTATCCTGTTGTAACCTGCTCTCTTGCCTCACACACTGCAGCAGGTGCTCACTGCAGAATGGGAAGCACACTTCGTTTTTCTGCCCTAACCTTCCTAGCATGGGATTGTGCATGGCGTGAATCTGCCTAGCGGAGAAATTCAGCTTGTACAGCTGTACTGTTTTCTGCTGCCACCTGGGGGTAGCACTGCTTTACTGTCTTGCTCTTAATGTTGTGAAGAATTGTATCCAATCCTCGCTTAAAATGTCCCCTGTTCAAATCTATTTATTCCTCAAAATAATAACATTTAATTTGTGTGTCTGTTTATAAATTTATAAATCGATGACTATGATTTATGTTGTAATATTTAAAGCATGTATTGCTTTTGCAGCTACTGCACCTTGCTTTTTTTTGTGTTAATGTGCTGAATGTTTGGGCAATAATTCCCTGCAAAATGTCTTTGAATAAACAGTCTCTTAACCTCTGCCTGAAGCAATGAATCATAAGATGTGACCAGGCCTCTGCACATGTCTCTAGCAACTGTCACGGATGCAATTTATGTGTTTCTGTTTGCTGCCCGTTATCAGTATGTTTGTATGCAGGAGGTGTGTGTATTTAGCTTTAAATGTGTATCCCAATTAAATAATTCCAGCAGCAAGGTTTTGTGAGTTTTAAAACATGGAAGGAAAGCAGACTTACCCCTAATTTAAACAAAAACACATTTACAGGATGTGGGCTTTGCTGGCTGGGCCAGCATTTATTGCCCATCCCTAATTGCCCTTGAGAAGGTGGTGGTGAGCTGCCTTCCTGAACCGCTGCAGCCCATGTGGTGTAGGTACACCCACAGTGCTGTTAGGGAGGGATTTTGACCCAGAGACAGTGAAGAAACGGTGATAAATTTCCAAATCAGGATGGTGAGTGGCTTGGAGGGGGACTTCCAAGGTGCTGGTGTCCCCTTGTGTCTGCTGCCCTTGTCCTTCTAGATGGTAGAGGTCATGGGTTTGGGATGTGCTGCCTAAGGAGCCTTGGTGAGTTTCTGCAGTTCTTGTAGATGGTACACACTGTTGCTACTGTTTGTTGGTGGTGGAGGGAATGATTGTTTGTGGATGGGGTGTCAGTCAAGCAGATTGCTTTGTCCTGGATGATGTCAATCTTCTTAAGTGTTGTTGGAACTCCAATCATTCATGCAAGTGGGGAGTATTCCATGACACTCCTGACTTGTGCCTTGTGGATGGTGGACAGGATTTGGGGAGTCAGGAGGTGAGTTACTTGTCGTACGATTCCTAGCCTCTGACCTGTTCTTGTAGCCACAGTATTTATATGGCTAGTCCAGTTCAGTTTCTGGTCAATGGTAACCCCTAGGATGTTGATAGTGGGGGATTCAGCGATTGTAATGCCATTGAATGTCAAGGGGCAATGTTTAGATCTCTCTTGTTGGAGATGGTCATTGTCTGACACTTGTGTGGCGTGAATGTTACTTGCCATTTGTCAGTCCAAGCCTGGATATTGTCCAGGTCTTGCTGCATTTAGACATGGACTGCTTCCGTATCTGAGGAGTTGCAAATGGTGATAAATGTTGTGCAATCATCAGCGAACATCCCCACTTCTGACCTTATGATGGAAGGAAGGTCATTGATGAAGCAGCTTAAGATGGTTTGGCCTAGGACACTACTCTAAGGAACTCCTGCAGTGATGTGCTGGGGAACTGAGATGATTGACCTCCAATAACCACAACCATCTTCCTTTGTGTTAGGTACACTCCAACCAGCAGTGAGTTACTCCTTGATTTCCATTAACTCCAGTTTTGCTAGGGCTCCTTGATGCCACACTTGGTCAAATATGGCCTTCATGTCAAGGGCAGTCACTCTCACCTCACCTCAGGAGTTCAACTCTTTTGTCTATGTTTGAACCAAGGCTGTAATGAGGTCAGAAGCTGAGTGACCCTGGCAGAAACCAAACTGAGCATCAGTGAGCAGGTTATTGATAAGCAAGTGTCGTTTGATAGCATTGTTGATGATGCCTTCCATCAATTTACTGATGATCGAGAGTAGATTGATGGGGCTGTCATTGGCTAGGTTGGACTTGCCCTGCTTTTTGCGTACAGGACATACCCGAGCATTTTTTCATATTGTCTGGTAGATGCTAGTGTTGTAGCTGTACTAGAACAGCTTGGCTAAGGGCGCGTGGGACCCATTTTGCACACATTCTCTCACACACATAGATTAGATACAGGTGAAAGTAATATACTCTGGTTTATGGTCTCCGTCTCCCATGAGGTAGGTTTGGTTTCTTAGATGGTTTTGATTTTTTGAAGTTGAAGCAAGGGTCTTGGAAAGTGAAAGATTCGCAGCAAGTTGTGAGGTTTCCTGTAGTCAAATTTCTAGGAGGTTGATTCTCAGGTAAACTTTAACTGGAGCAGGTTGGCAGATTCCTTCTCTCTATAGATAAAAACAAAAAAACTGCGGATGCTGGAAATCCAAAACAAAAACAGATTTACCTGGAAAAACTCAGCAGGTCTGGCAGCATCGGCGGAGAAGAAAAGAGTTGACGTTTCGAGTCCTCATGACCCTTCAACAGAACTTCTGTCGAAGGGTCATGAGGACTCGAAACGTCAACTCTTTTCTTCTCCGCCGATGCTGCCAGACCTGCTGAGTTTTTCCAGGTAAATCTGTTCCTTCTCTCTATTGCTGTTCATTACTTTGGCTGCTTGGAGTCTTTGCAGCTAGTCTGATGGCTTTTAGTGGAACTGCGTCCACAAGTAACTTTTGCTGACTTGAGGGGCAGACAGAAAGCATGGTTGTCTCATCACGTGACCTTCTTATGAGTTCAAAGTCCTTTTCCAAATAAGGTGGATGGTTATGTTGATTACACATCCTGTATTGTTGTTTAACACCTTGAGAGTTTGAGACAGTCAGTGTCTTTGTGGTAAAATGACCCATTCAACCTAATGATGATACCCTTTGGTATTGGTTTCAGAGGAAGGTGTTGATTCACATCAGCCTGGACCATTCCCCTTGAAACTAGGGAGTGGTTTCAATCCCCAGAATAAGTCAGGTGACCCTCAGGCAGCCACCTTTTGCAGTGTTTTGTGTTCATTTTTAAAATATAACACTTAGTTTAAAGTTCAGAATATACTGGGAGCATGACACAACACGAGCCCTAATAAAAAAGACTTGAATTTATGAAGCACTTTGGCAAGAAACTCAGGACAAGATGAAGAGAAAGCATGAGCCTAAAATGGAGCAGGCAGGTCACAGTGTGAAACAAACTCGAGCACTAAAGGAGGATATGAACACAAGAAGGGATGACCACCCCCTGTCTGCACCTCTGAACCATAACCGGCAGCATATCTAAAGTGCAGCCTTCTGACCCAGACAGTCCATAATTCCAGATGTGGATGTGTAGCCACTAAGAAACATTAATGTTTGAAAACTGAACAGCACCAGTTATTTTAAAATGCTTAATTAAAATACAAAGGCTGCACATGTAGATATATATACGCCCACACACGCACTCTCTCAGACAGACTCTCTCACGCTCACACACTCTCTCACACACACACACACACACACACACACACACACACACACACACACACAGACACACACACACACACACACACACACACACACACATCAACTGGCCCACAGGCAGATAGGTCATAAATATGCGTGTGTTCGAAATAACTGGGGGGGGAATCTTCCCGGACTCTTGAAGGAGGGGGTCGGAATGTAGCAGAAAACCCTACCGGGGTTGGCTCCTCAACATGGTCTCCCCTCTGAATAGGTTTCTGGGGGTGGGGGTGAGGGGGTTGTGGAGACATCCACTAACGATGGCAATCCACTCTATGGGCAGGCAAGTGAAGCAATTCACCACCATTTTCTGAGAGTGATGCAAGTTTGCCCACCTTGTACAGGCCCCCATAGAATGGTTACAGCACAGAGGAGGCCACTTGGCCTGTCGAGTCTATACTATCTCTCCGCAAGACCAGTTTAGTTAGTCCCAATTCCCCGGCTTTTCCCCGTAGCTCTGCAAATAATTCAACATTCAGTAATGGGACTGAAAGAGGCTTTTACAAAAACATTACAAATGTGGTTTATAATGTAATTGTGTGGAGTTGGCTGTACTAGACGATGCTAGGAGAAGAAGAAGCTAACTACCTGACTCAGTAGCCCTCTACTGATGCCGCTTGCAATGGTTATTTTGTCTTTCCTTGCAGAGGATCAACCATTTTCCAGGAATGGGAGAGATTTGTCGCAAGGACTGTCTGGCAAGAAACATGGCCAAGTAAGTGACTCAGGGTGCTGGGCAAGGTTTCTGTGAAATTGGAACCTCACTTGAGGCACCTTGACATTTATTACTGAATGAACTGAGTTTGAGAAGTGGCAAAGCCTGATCATGCACCAGCCCCCAATCCCCACCTTAACACCAATTGGTTATGTACCGATGGATGTTTGTCAGCTCTGCTTGGATCTATTCCTGGAGGGTACACCTACATGACCTCCCATCACCAATCACCCCACCCCCACTCTCCCACTCGACACGTCCATCCTTGCAAAGCTCCGTCTTCCTATGTGGCATTGGGTAACGAACAGACTCTTCCTTACCAGATTGGATGATTCTCCACTGTCAGGCAAACAGATTGAAACATAAGAGCATAAACTAGAGCAGGAGTAGACCACTTGGCTCCTTGCTTTTGCTCCACAGTAAGATCTACTTTCCTGACTGCCCCCCATAACCCTTGACTCCCTTGTCAATCAAACATCTGTCTAATGCAGTTTTGAATATGTTTAGCCACCACTATTCACTGGGGAAGAGAATTCCGAAGACTAATGACCTCCTGAGAGAAGGAATTCCTCCTCATCTTTGTCTTAAATGGGAGACTCCTTATTCTGAAACTGCGCCCCCCAGTTCTAGATTCCCCCAATGAGGGGAAACATCCTCTCAGCATCCACCCTGTCAATTCCCCTCAGAACCTTACGTTTTTCAGTAAGATCACCTCTCATTCTTCTAAACTCCGATGAGTATAAGCCCAACCTGCTCAACCTTTCCTCCGAAGACAATGGCTGGAATTTTCCAGCCCCTAGCGCCAGAGGGAGTTTCTAGTCCTGCCATTGTGACTGGAGATTTCCATGTCTTGCCAGCCCCACCGTGGGGGTAGGTGGTTGGGTGGGGGTGGGGGGGGGGCTGGAAAATTCTGGCCAACCTGTTCATCCCAAGAACCAATCTAGTGAACCTTTTCCGAACTTCCTCCAATGCAATTATATCCTTCCCTTAAGTAAGGGGACCAAAACTGCACACAGTACTCCAGGAGCCTGTAAAGTTGTAGCGAGACTCCCTTACTTTTCTACTCCAGCCCCCTCTCCACCCTCTCGCCCCTCGGAAAAATGAAGAGAACACACCATTTGTGTTTCCTGTCATTATGACCTTTCTCCCAGGTAGGCTGACTGAATTGCCCTCAAAATTAATTGTTCATTCTTGGAGAATTCCAGACATGCCTGGAGGGTTGGCAATCCTACATGCCAAGTGAATGATGGAAATGGAAGTCCCTTAAATAACTATTAATAGCATCCTAAGCAGCTTAATCCAGTTTTATCTCCAAAATTGTTGGACAACGCTCAGCTGTTCTGAATTGACCTCTTCATATTGTACGCAAGAGTTCAGAGCAAGAGGAAACCACATGGCCCATTGAGCCTGCTCCACCATTCAACACGATCATGGCTGACCTTCGGCTTCAAGCCCATTTTCCTGCCCGCTCCCCACATCCCTTCATTCTCTGAGAGGCCAAAAACCCGTCTCTCTCTCTCACAGCCTGAAATATAGTCAACGATGGAGCATCCACAACCCTTGGGAGCAGAGAACTCCAAAGATTCACAGTCCTTTGAATGAAGTACTTTCGCCTCACCTCAGTCCTAAATGATCGGCCCCTCATCCTGTGCCCCCGTGTTTTAGAGCCCCTGACCAACCGGAAATGATATGAAACATGTCAGTGCGGATGACATAAGATTGAGGATGTATTGTATGTAATTTATTTATGTATTTAATGAATATAGTTTTGAATAATGAGCCTATTTGATTTTTGGGTCATCGGACAATGAGGAAGCCATTTAGCCCCTTGAAACTGTTCTATTATTCAATGAGATCATGCCAATTCTGTACCCTAACTCCATTTACCCTCCTTGGTTCTATAATCTTAATACCCTTGCCTAACAAAAATCTATCAACCTTGTTTTGAGATTTTCAGTTGAACTCCAACCTCACCAGCTTTTTGGGGTAGTGAGTTCCAGATTTCCACGACTCTTTCGTGTGAAAAAGTGCTTCCTGACATCAGCCTGATGACACCCGTTTGTTCTAGATTCTTCCATTCAGAATAGTTTCTCTCTAACTAGCCTATCAACTCTTTTAACCATCTGGAACACCTCAATTACATCGCCACTTCATCTTCCACGTTCAAATGATTACAAACCTGGCCTGTCTAACCTGTTCTCATAATTTAACCTTTTCAGCCCAAGTATCATTTTCCTCAATCTGCACTGCATCCCTTGCAAGCTCATTAGATCCCTACTGAGGTGTGGTGTCTAGAACTGAATGCAGTGCTTCAGGTGCTGTCTAACCAAACCTCTATTCAGCTGTAACAAAATTTCTGCCCCTTTGCATTCCACAGAGATATGGAGATAAAGAACATCGGGCTTTCAGATGTGCATTTTATTTAGTGTTCTCTTTTTCTGTGGACACTTGCTCATGTGGGGAAGTGGGGGGGGGGGAGTGCAGATCCATACTCCAGTATTCCCCTCACTCCTCCAATTCCTCATATATGAGCTTCTCCAGTGAGCTTTGCAGGTAATTCACTGCTGATCCTTAGCCTGATACTAACTCTTGCTTCCTCCAGCACCAATCACCAGATGGTGGTGAGGTGGTTGTGCCACTGAACCAGTAAGCCAGAGGCCCAGATCCATGCTCTGGGTACATTGTTCAAATCCCACCAAGGCAGCTGGTGTAAATTGAATTTAATTAGTAAAACTCTTCTCAGTGATGGTGATCATGAAAATATCAATTTTTGTAAAAACCCATCTTCTTCATTAATGCCCCTTTAAGGAAGAAAATCTGCTGTCCCTACCTGGTCTGACCTACATGTGGCTACAGATTCACAGTGATGTGGTTGACTCTTAACTGCCAAAAGACGTAGGAACAGAAGTAGGCCATTTGGCCCATCGAGTCTGCTCCACCATTCAATGAGATCATGGCTGATCTGCTAATCCTCAACTCCACTTTCCTGCCTTTTGCCCATAACCCTTCATCCCCTTACTGATTAAAAATCTGTCTGTCTCAACCTTGAATATACATAATGACCCAGCCTCTACAGCCCTCTGTGGTAAAGAATTCCACAGATTAACAACCCTCTGAGAGAAGAAATTCCTCCTCATCTCTGTCTTAAATGGGCGACCCCTTACTCTGAGATTGTGCTCTGGCCCTAGACTCTCCCACAAGGAGAAACAACCTCTCAGCATCCACCCTGTCAAACCCCCTAAGAATCTTATATGTTTCAATAAGGTCGCTTCTCATCCTTCTAAACTCCAATGAGTACAGGCCCAACCTCAACCTCTCCTCATGAGAAAATCCCTCCATACTCGGGATCCCCCCTAGCTGAGCGTT
This sequence comes from Carcharodon carcharias, assembly GCF_017639515.1. Classification (NCBI taxonomy): domain Eukaryota; kingdom Metazoa; phylum Chordata; class Chondrichthyes; order Lamniformes; family Lamnidae; genus Carcharodon; species Carcharodon carcharias. Next base: position 112,893,319 of record NC_054482.1, on the reverse strand, counting down.
CTCTGGATGACCTCCAAATGCCAGGCCTTTGAAATGGCCTAGCAAGCGGCTCAGTTCAAGGGTAATTAGGGATGGGTGACAAATGCCGGTCTTGCTAGTGACACTCACAGCCCATGGAAGAATAAAGGAGAGTCAACGATGCTGGCCCCCGTGCGACTTTCTATTTCCTGGACCGAGTTTTACCTTCCTGGACTGTCCCACCACAGGGCAGGATGGGAATGGAACCCGGTTCTTCCATGGCTCAGTCACATGTTGCCATTGCCCACTTAAATGGTATGTGCTTAAAAAAAACCTTGCACGATAATAATAAATGGATAGACAACCTGTGATATTGTCAGTGAAGCCTGAAACAACAGCCAGCCTACATGGGAAGATCTGCCTATTGAAATGAAGGATGACAACCAGACAGCTCCCTGTACTTGTGTAGGTACATTTTGCACCAACCTGCACCCTTATAGCTACACAACAATAGATAGGGGGTGGATTTTCCTTTTTGTGCTGGGTGGAATGTACTCGCTTGTTCTCTGGCCTTGGCTGTCTTTCTATTGATTTCACCCCATGGATTTCACCTTAGAGCTCTTAACTCCTTCCTTTATTAACCCTTTGTATCTTTCAGGATGATCAAGAGCCAGTCTCAGGAATACTGCTTCACCCCTAGGACCTGGATCTTCCCTGCAGAGTATACCCAGTTCCAGAACTGTGTGAAGGAGTTACGAAAGAAGCGTAGACAGAAGACCTTCATAGTCAAGCCAGCCAATGGGGCGATGGGTCATGGGTATGTTAAGCCTTTTAACCTGAAGCCTACTGTCCGCGCACTCTTCCAACCCTGGCTCCCTGGGACAACTATGAGTTGGCAACCTGCACTGTATAAACCGTGCCATGAATGCATTGGAGAATGCTGTGAGAATTTGAGCATGTTGTGGCGGGGGTTGGGGTTGTTATTTGTTTTGAAGCACTTTGATTTAACTGATGAGAAAGGGTTTCTTTGCACAAGGTTTAGAATGGATGCAAAAGATATGTTCCCAGATGCGTGCAGAATGCACTCCCATCATTGTGATGTGACATGTTTCCAATATGTACGTGTGTGTGTGTGTGTGTGTGTGTGTGTGTGTGTGTGTGTGTGTGTGTGTGTGTGTGTGTGTGTGTGTGTGTGTGTGTGTGTGTGTGTGTGTGTGTGTGTGTGTGTGTGTGTGTGTGTGTGTGTGTGTGTGTGTGTGTGTGTGTGTGTGTGTGTGTGTGTGAGAAAATTGCCGCATGATTTCAGTAAGCGTCCTTCAGGCAAGAGCAGTTAACAAACTCAATTAGATGCCAAGTCACATGAGGAAAATACTAGGAGAGGTGACCTGGAGCCTGGTCAAAGAGGTAGGTTTTATAAGGAACATCTTAATGGGGTAAGAGGGGGCTGGAAGAGAGCTGGAGAGGTTTAGCAAGGGAATTCTAGAGCTAGGTCTCTAGGCAATTGAAAGAGTGGCCACCATGATGGGGCAATGAAAACTGGGGATGCGTAAGAGGCCAGAGCTGAAGGAGTATCGAGATTTGGGAGGATTGTAGGGCTGGAGGAGGTTACAGAGATAAGGATTTGGAAACGGGGACGAACATCTTAAAATCGAGACCTCGCTGGACAGGAGGTTAATGCAGTTTAGCGAGTACGGAAGGTGATGACTGCTAGCTAAGATGCAGAACAGGGCAAGAAAGGTGAGCCCACTTTGCATGGGTGAAAATCTAGCAGTGCCCTGTTTTGATACCAGGCAGTGACAGTAATAATCTTTATGGAGTGTGACGGATACAAGACCTGGCTTCCATGAATTCTGATGTCATTCTGGTGTTCCTCTGAACTTTCCCATGCCTGCTAACTGCCAGTTGCAATGCTTTAAATGTAGATTTTAAGAAGAAGTGTTTCCAGTGTAGCGCTTTATATCCTGGGGGTTGCCTATGAATATCCTCAATGCGTCAATTCTGAGATACTGGATACCATGTGCGAGTATTTCAGTGTTTTTATGAATGGATGACCAACCCACTCACTTGAACCTAGAACATAAAACATTAAGAAACAGGAGCGGGCCTTGGCCATTCAGCCCTTCAAACCTGCTCCGCCATTCATTGCGCTCGTGGCTGATCTTCTACCGGTGAGGTTCCTGTCGGGTATCCCCTTATCCTTTGGTTCCCATTATACCCAAAAACATGTCCACCTGTGACGCAAATGTCGTCAACGATGAGCAACCACAGCTCCCTGTGGCAGGGAATTCCAAAAATTCTCAAGCCAACCTCATTTATCTCCTAAACGTCAAAGATTGCAGCCTGCACACCTTCCAGCAGATTTAGTAGTGGGCTTCCATAGGGAGTTAGATGGATGCTTGAAAGGGAAACATTTGCAGTGAAAGGAGCTCGGTAGAGGAGGGGGGTGGGGTGTGGGGGCGGTGGTGGGGCAGGGCTGAATGGATAGCTCTTCCAGAGAACAAGCACAAGCATGATGGGCCAAATGGCTTCTTCCACGCTATATCATACTGAGAGTGAGATACAAGTAAATAGGTAAGCATATCTTGCTTGAAAGTGTTTTAAAAAAACACTTTTTATTTAAGTAGCTAACTGCAAGGAAACAATTCGCTCTTGTGTGTTCAGACATTGTCCGGCTTCAGGAATTGATGCAGTGCATCAAATAAACCTGACGCAGGTTGACTGATGAGCGATTTCACACATCGTCCTGGCTTTGTTCACAAAGCCATATTTTGTAGGGCACGGTTGTTCCCCTGCACAACAGTAGCCTCCATTGTTTTATTGCTGCTTGCTCTCCAGTTTCATTGTTTGCAAAGCTCTTCGGAATGTCTATGAGCCATGCCACAAGTCCTTTTTTAAATTTGATATCACTCTGCTTGCTGCAGTGAGGCGTTTCTGGAGACTCTTTCAGCAGAATGTTCTCCATTGGTACCTCTACTGTGACATTCATGGAATTATTACTGAAAGGTGAGACGTGTTGTTGAAGCTTTTCGTCTGATACTCACGAGACAAACATAAACTTGCAAAATTTCAAACCATCACAAAAATTTATACTACAGGAGAAAAGGATGCTGATTGGTTGGCAAATTGACTCTGATTGGCCAAAGCATTGCCATAGAGAAAGCAACGGGGAACTATAGGCTCCCCAAGATCCTGGGTAATTTAAAAAAAAAAGTCACAAAATTGAACATATTCCGTTTTTTGAGCATATTCCTTTTGTTTGCAGAGAATGGGTCACCATATATGAATATATGTCACTTTTAACAAGTGTAAATGAGCCACATTACGAGCTTGACTGATTATCTTAAATTGGTTGCTAGTGTAGCTATTAGTGCACTCAGGATTATTCAGCGAGTGCTACCCAATTGCGGGATCACATCCAAAAGTGGACGTTTTGTTTTGGGTTTTGCAAGTGTGGGCTGGTTGAGTACCATCTGTACCCTGCCTATTACGAACCACTGAAGGAACATACTGTTTGATTCGATCATACCAATCATTGGGTTGTACAGCCTACATACCTGGCATCACACCAACCCTGAAATTATACCCTATGTTGTTGAATTGTGTATGGTAGGCAGAAGGTCTCTTTGGACTGATGGCAGCATCCTTTTAGCATTGCCATTGCTTGGTGGCAGCATGAAACACCTTGCTTAACCTGCTTTTCAAATTTTTGAGATACTTTGCCTTTCCAGGCTTTCACAGAGTTGTTTAGGGATTTGTTACTGTTGACTGTCAAAAAATAGTCATGATGATCTTGTGTTATGCACTGATTCACAGCCTGACAGCTAATAGTTTTCACAACCTGTCCCCTCCAGCGGTATCTCTCTTTTCAGATGAGTACAGTTCTGTTCACCTCTTTAACAGGAGGTCATGCTGCGAGAACTTGTTGCTTGGCGTTGATGAGCTCCCACCTGTTCTTGGATCCTGTATGGCTCCGTCACTGCCTGTGCAAACTCACCAAGGAGCTGACGGTTTACATGGTTGCTTCTAGAAGAAAGGAGAGAGTGGTTCTGCTTTATTTAGCAGCTCAGCAAGCCTCTTGGAGACACCGTGAAATTTATCATGCGGAAGGAACGATATTGTGCCATTGCCGTGGAGAGGGTGATTGTGCACAGAGAGCCTCCAGGAGCAGTGAGTGGCCTGTAGAATGAATCAACTTGTGTTTGCTCGTGTTGGTTGAGGGAAGAAAGATTGTTGTTTGAGATACGGACAATGACCCTCTCTTACAAATAAACTGGAATGATGTGCCCAATTTTGGACACCCACACTTTAGGAATAACGTGAAGGTGTTGGAGAGTGTGCAGAAAAGAAAGGGATTACAAGAATGGTTTCAGGGATGGGAAAGATGCATGATAGATGGGAAAACTATGCCCAACAGATTTGATTGAGTTTTTTGAGGAGGTGACCAGGTGTGTAGATGAAGGTAGTGCAGTTGATGTAGTTTATATGGATTTCAGCAAAGCCTTTGACAAGGTCCCACATGGGAGACTTATAAAGAAGGCAAATGCACTTGGGATACAGGGTAATTTGATAAGGTGGATTCAAAATTGGCTCAGGTGCAGGATGCAGAGGGTGATGACAGAAGGATCTTTAGTGACTGGAAGCCAGTGTCTAATGGCATACCACAGGGATCTGTGCTCGGTCCCCTATTATTTGTTACTTATATAAGTGACATAGATGACTATGTGGGGGGTAGGATTAGTACGTTTGTGGATGACACAAAGATTGATCAGGTGGTTAACTGTGAGGTTGAGCGTCTTGGGCTACAGGAAGATATAGACGGGATGGTCAAATGGGCAGATAAGTGGAAGATGGAATTTAACCCTGAAAAATGTGAGGTCATACACTGTGGAAGGAATAACTTGATAAAGTATTCAATGAACGACATGACACTAGGAAGTTCTGAGGAACAAAGGGACCTTGGGGTGTGTGTCCATGGATCTCTGAAGGCAGAGGGGCATGTTAGTCAGGTGGTGAAAAAGGCATATGGGACACTTGCCTTTATCAATCGAGGCATAGATTACAAAAGTAAGGAGGTCACGTTGGAGTTGTATAGAACCTTGGTGAAGCCACAGCTGGAGTACTGTGTGCAGTTCTGGTTGCCACATTATAGGAAGGATGTGATTGCACTGGAGGAGGTGCAGAGGAGATTCACCAGGATGTTGCCTAGGATGAAACATTTAAGTTATGAAGAGAGGTTGAATAGACTTGGGTTGTTTTCATTGGAGCAGAGAAGACTGAGGGGCGACCTGATCGAGGTGTACAAGATTGAGGGGCATGGACAAGGTGGATAGGGAGCAGCTGTTCCCCTTAGTTGAACGGTCAGTCTCGAGGGGACACAAGTTCAAGGTGAGGGGCAGGAGGTTTAGGAGGAATGTAAGGAAAAGCTTTTTTACCCCGAGGGTGGTGACAGTCTGGAATGCGCTGCCTGGGAGGGTGGTGGAGGCGGATTGCCTCACATCCTTTAAAAAGTACCTGGATGAGCACTTGGCACATCATAACATTCAAGGCTATGGGGGCCAAGTGCTGGTAAATGAAATTAGGTAGGTAGGTCAGGTGTTTCTCACGTGTTGGTGCAGACTTGATGGGCCGAAGGGCCTCTTCTGCTCTGTGGTTCTGTGAAAACTATGACTATTCTCCTTCGAGGAGAGAAGGCTGAGAGGAGATTTGATAGCAGTGTTCGAAATCAGAAGGGACCTGGACAGAGTACATAGGGAGAAACTATTCCCATTGGAGGAAGGGATGAGAACCAGAGGGCACAGATTTAGTGATTTGCAACAGAACCAAAGCCAACATGAAGAAAGGTTTGTTTTTTACTCAGCAAGCGGTTATCTGGAATGTACCTCTTAAGATTGTGGGGGAGGCAGAGTCAACCACCCCCTTCAAAAGGGAATTGGATAATTATCTGAAGAGAGAGGATTTTCAAGGGCAAGGGGTAAAGGTGGGAGGGTGGCACTCGCTGAGTTGCTTTCACGGGGAGTCAGCACAGTCATGATGCTCCAAATGGCCCCCTTTAGTGTTGTAACCATTCTAGGATTCATTCAGGAATTCTTTCTCATATACTGAAAGAGACGGTGTGTTATTTGGGGAGCAGACGTGCCGCTGAAGCAACGTGATGCAGCCGCCCCAATGGATTTCATCCCCGAGCGCTCTGAGTCTTTCTGAATTTAAACAAAACCCTTCACTGCAAAGTGGTGCTCAGCTGCAATAGCAGCCACGACAGGCAAGTGCAGCTGCCCCTGTGCTCGTTGGACTCAGAGCCACACAAGCTAGAGGTCGTCAGTGTCAGTTCATGCGTTGTACTACGTTAGCCTGAACAGGAGATGTGCTTTAGTGCCCCTGCATCAGCGATAGGCTCACTGGCCTTGTTCTGTGTGTTATGATTCTCTGATGTTAGGTTGTAAGTTCAAACCCACAATTTTTTTGCCGCAGAACCTAGATTGTTATGAATTGTGAGAAAAAGAGCAAGCTTTGCATGTTCTGTAATGGGGGAAAGCATTTTGCTTCTGTTATTTGGTGCCCCTCCCCCACCCTTGCCCCTCACCTCCTGATTTACTTCAGAAGTTAGCGATTTAAGCAGAAGTGTTATCAGCATTTAAGTGTTAAGTTTGGTGGTTGAAGGGTTGGGAGGGCTGGGGGTGCAAGGGTAAAGGAAGATGGGAACAGGGTGGCTCCATGCCACTAGGATGTCTGCTCTCGTGCTGGAATTGATCAGTGAGTGAGGACAGAATTGGGCCAAGTCTGCGACTGATGCTTTCCGCAGACTTGCATCAGTTCCTAGGAAGGACCTGTGCAGCACAAAGCTGTTTCTCCAATTCAACTTTAATATTGGCAATTGTGGTTAGGTGGGGTATACCTGTCCCTTTAAGAGAATGCAAGTGTACTGATCATGTGACAGCGCTGACAAGTCACTGCACAGCGCGGGCAAATGGGAACTGTAAGTCTAGTTCTGGAGGTTTCTGACTGAGCACGTATGATCTGGTGCTCTGCCCTACGTCTCAATAAACCATCACCGTTTATTCTTACATCAGCCTCTCCCCATTATTGATTGCAAGCAGCAATTGAGGAGAACATAGGAAGGTGTGCAGTTAGAGTTCGATTGGCCAACAAACTCATTTACCCAAGAGTATTGTTGGCAAACTCACTCTTGCATGGCACAGCTGGCATGCAAAGTAGAAAAATCTCATGTGGCGCTCTACTGAAGTCATACCACAGGAGGAGCAGCACCTACTGTACAGCAGAGGGAGCTTTGTTTTCTATCTAACTGTATTTGTTCCTCTCTGCGAGTGTTTGATGCTGACACTGATTCTCTGAATTAGAAAGTGTCTCTTTCCGTGCACTAGCATAACATCACTTTAATAAGCACAAGAATTCACAGGCAAGCAACATTGAGTAAAAACGGAGTCTAACTGAAGGTAAATGTTGAATGGCAGGTTTCAGCCTCGGGAGGTTGGCTTTTCAGTTAGGTGTAAAACGAAAGACTTGCATTTATATAGCACCTTTTATTATCAGCATGCTTCAAAGCACTTTGCAACCAAAGTGTGGTGGGACTGGACGAGCTCTCCTGTCATCCCTTGGTGCAGCCGTCACCTGTTGTTTTGTGTGCTTGGTGCTACCAACCCCCCCATGTCCTGAACTCCCTACCTCTTCTTGTCATGGGTCCCTTTGCAGGAACTCTAGCTTTATGTTTTGTCTAGCTGGTAAAAGGTGCGGTGGGGGCTGGAGCGGGAGGGGGCTGTGTTAAAATCTGCCCTCCCATAACCTGAAGTCCGCCCGTGCCCTTTGCTTGACCAACAATCAGCTCATCATCTGCTCGAGAAGCTCTATGCAAAGGTTAGATATGCCTGGGCTCCCGTGTGATGGATGACATATTAGTAGGTTGCAAGAATGAGTATCAGATGCCTTTCGATAGCAAATCAACTCAGACTAGCTCAGCTTTCTTCATATTGGTTCTGATATGCGATATTGAGGAGCATTTTGTTCCCACCTCTCTCTTTTCCCCCCTCTCACCCCCACCCCCCTGCTGAGAAATATCAGTGTTGGCACCTACAATCATCACTGAGTACTCTGAGGTCTTGGTACAACACACTTAATTCAGCAGAATAAAGCTCACTGTATTCTGTCCCAGAAATATGCCTTGCCCTCATTCTCACATTTCTCACATCAGTCATCCTGTCTTCCCTGGGTAAAACTGTTAGCTGTTTTTTTTAGCATTTTTTATTCTTTCACACGATGTGGCATTTATTGCCCATCCCTAATTGCCCTTGAGAAGATGGCAGTGAGCTACCTTTTTGAACCGCTGCAGTCCGTGTGGTGTAGGTACACCCACCGTGCTGTTAGGGAGGGAGTTCCAGGATTTTGACCCAGTGGCAGTGAATGGCAATATAATTCTAAGTCAGGGTGGTGAGTGGTTTGGAGGGCGTAGTGTGTAATGGGTTAATAGAATAGAGATGCTACCGAGTGATGCAGACTATGATTATCAAACACAGCCCACTATTCCAAACTTGTGTGCTGTAAGTAGGATTAAAATCCATGTTAAAGAAAATATGGAGTTGTTATGTAGCTCAAAACACCCACTGCCTGTTGTGTGTTCTATACTAACAGGGTCCCATACATCCTCATTTCGACACAGGCACACAGGAGGTTTTTACTAGCAGCAGTTATGAGCCTGCGTAAGGTGAATATTTTCACTGTGGGGAATCTTTGCTGGGCTATCGGTCACTTGTCTTTGTGTGACTGTTTGCCATCATTTCAACTACAAATTTGCTTTGTCTGTCTTTGAATCAAAGAATGACAGAGCACAGGGAGAGGCCATTCAGCCCATTGTGCCTATGCTGGCTCTTTCAAAGAGCAATCTAATTAGTCCTATTACCCTACCTCCTCCCAAAGCCCTGCAAATTCTTCTCCTTCAGGTATCTATCCAACTCCCTTTTCAAAGTTGCTGTTGAATCTGCTTCCAGCACCCGATCAGGCAGGACGTTCCAGAAATAACCAGTCATTGTGAAAAAACAATTCTCCTCGTCTCACCTCTGACTCTTTCGCCAATTACCTCAAACCTGTGTCCCCTTAGTTACCGATCCTCCTGTCAGTGGAAACACCTCCTTATTTACTCTTTCAAAACCCTCCAGGGTTTTAAACACCACCATCAAACCTCCTCTTGGCCTTCTCTGCCCCAGAGAGAGCAGCTCCAGCTTCTCCAGTTTCTCCACATCACCGAAGCTCTTCATCCCTGGGACCACCTCCTCTGCACGCGCACTAAGGCCTTGACATCTTTCCTGCAGGCCATCTTCTAGTCTTCCAGCCTCTCTTTCCGCTAGCAACCGTTGAGTTACAGTATGATTCATCTGTGGCACTGACTGATGCTGCTGACCTTGCTCTGCTGCAGAGAGGCTTATTAACTTCAGTGCAAGGGTTGCACTGAGACGGATGATTTTCACTCCCAATTTCTCCTTCAAGGCTTCCTGATATAATCATCATTATGTTAACGATTGGTGCCACGCTTGATGCTAATGCAACTGACCATTTATCAGGTGACCTTCGCTGCGATGCTGAAGGAAGCACAGCTGTAATAGGAATATAGGAAGAAAAATGGGGCATTCAGTCCCTTAAGCCTGTTCCTTAAGCCTGTTTCAGTCCCTTAAGCCTGTTCTGCCGATGGAAGCGTTCTGTTGGCATGAGGTGTGACCGACATAGTTAGGGGTGATTTTTAAGTGGGGAGGGAGTGGTGGTGGTGGGATTATTCCTCACACCCTCCCCAGTAGACAAGTTGGTCAGTTGCTCGCAGACTTTAAAATGGCCTGCCTCTCTGTGATAAAACGCTGGGGGTGGCCTTAACCAGGTAAGTGTAGGAGCTCCGCCACCCCTGCCCCCCTGCCCCCCCACCCCCCTCAGCGACAGGAAGCCCCGCCCATCTTAAAAGTCAACGGCTCTCCAAACTTTCCTGTCCCGCTGGCGACCGGGCCGGAAAACGCCGGCCGACGTTTCAAGCCTGTTTCATCAGAGTTGAACCACATCACATCAACCCGAGACGTTAGCTCTGTTTTGCTCTTCCACAGATGCTGCCTGACCTGCTGAGTGTCTCCAGCATTTTCTGCTTTCCAAACGCGGGTGTGTCGATGGGCGTATCGGCGCCAGCACGACTTGCCACTGAACGTAGGTGGTCGGTAAAAGCAGAAAGCTGAATAACCAACATATTTAAAACAAAATTGGGTAATCTCGGTGAACGGGTGACTCTCCTAATGGCTCACAATTGCTTCAAAAATCCCAGTGCTTCAGTAATCACACTTTAATGAGCTGCAAACAGATGATTGAATGCGCTTGTAAACCTAAATTTGGCTGAAATTCGCAGAGCCTTTGAAAAGAGTAAGCGCAGGATAATTACTTATTGAACTGCTCAAAATAGTGCCTTTGTCTTTGTAGTTGATTCCAGTGCGAGCGACATATGACCCTCCCAATTCTCTGAAATATTTAAAGGAGCTGACTACTGCATTCTTATGCTTGCCCTCCCCTGGAAGGTGGTCAGTGGCTGCATCCTCCACTGGGCTGTGCACTGGACGGGGGTTGGGTAGTGCATGTCCCCTGTCCGCTGTGCAGAAATCATAGCGTGGTATTGTTGTGTGTGCAGCAGGTTTCACAAAGAGGTTCTGAGTCTTGTGTGGTTGAGCACTAAGGGCGGAAGCAGGCATGCAAAGCGCCATGATGGCGGGTTTTCACGCCATATCCTCCCTTTAAGATGCGTCCCGTGCCCACGGGAAACACTCTGGATCGCTGGAGGGTGGGCTCAGATGCGCCCGCCACGCTGTGACTTCAGTGCTTCCTCACTCCGGGCGCCATGTTTTAAAGCGCACCAGAGCTCAGCTGACTTCATGTCTTCAGGCCTGGCCTGCTCCGGGCGCCGGATAGCCCCAGAAGCAAATAAGAGAGCAGCCCCCAAATTTAGTGATGCCTCTGTATGGCATCTGCTGGAAGGCCGCCGGGGGTGTCCTCTACTCCCGCTCTGGCCACAGGAGGTCAGCCAGAGTTACCTATCCCGCCTGGGAGGTGGTGGAAGTGGCAGTCAGTGCCACCGGAACACAGAGGAGGTCAGCCACCCAGTGCATGAAGAGGGTCAATTCTCTCATCCTTTCCGTCAGAGTAAGTCAACCACCTCATCACTGTCAACTCTCACACACTCAAACCTATCACACATCTCACACCTCAAGGGACAGCAACACTAATTCTCACACACACCCTCCCATCTCCATCAGCCTCATACCCTCTAGAGCCCGCGTTCTCACCCAGCCCATGGCTCTGTTCACCACACAACCATTCCAGGGAGTGCCATGCATCTTGCTCCCAAACTCTCCATCTGCTTTCATGCAGGAGAAGCTGGCTGGCTGACAACAGCAAGGAGCGGTGTCAGATTGGGGGTGGAGTGTTATTGGAGCTGGCAAGTGGAGAGAATTCCTGACTTGCGCCTTGTGGATGATGGACAGGCTTTGGGGAGTCAGGAGGTGAGTTACTCACTGCAGGATTCCTAGCTTCTGACCTGTTCTTGTAGCTACAGTATTTATATGGCTAGTCCAGTTTAGTTTCTGGTCAACAATAACCCCCAAGATGTTGATGGTGGGGGATTCAGTGATGGGGATTCCGTTGAATGTCAAGGGATGATGGTTAGATTATCTGTTGTTGGAGATGGTCATTGCCCATGAGGTGAGTGTTACTTGTCACTTGTCAGCTCAAGCCTGGATATTGTCTAGGTCTTGCTGCATTTGGAACAGTTTTGGATTTGCCACCACTGCACTCTCAGGCAGTGCATTCCAGATCATAAACACAAACTGTATAAAAAAGTCTTTCTCATGTCCCCTGTGGTTCTTTTGCCACTCACTTTAAATCACTGTCCTCTGCTCCTCAATTCTTCTGCCAACAGGGACAGTTTCTGCCCATCTACTCTATCCAGATCCCTCAGTGTTTTGAAAATTAGAAAATCTTCTCTCCTTCAAAGAGCCCCAGCTTCTCCAATCTGTTTTACATACTTGAAGCCCCTCGTCCCTAGGCCATTATTGTAAATCTTTTCTGCATCCCCTCCAATGCCGTCACCTCTTTCCTAAAGTGTGATGCCCAGCGCTGGACACCATACTGTTGAGGCATTAAACATATTGGATGGAGAACTCTTCCTGCTGCACCATATCAGTGCCAGGGGAGTCTGGAAGCTGGCACCATCCGATATACACAGCCCGGTTGAAATGGCACTCTTGTGGCTGGGAGAGAGTTCTATATATGCTTTTGCATGCCCGCATTGTGCTCTGCCCCCACTTGCTAAACTTATAGTGTGCTGTGACTGTCCACAGGCCTGTCTACTTTTCTTCAGATCATGAGAAAGATTTCCTTCAGTTGATACATCACTTTGATGGTCCAATAGAAAATAGGCTTGCATTTATATAGGACCTTGCAAATCCTCAGGGAATGCCAAAGCGCTCTGCAGCCAATGAAGTCTCTCGGTTGTACAAAACGTGAATATTGCTGAAAAGAGAAACATGCTGCTGAAACTTTCCATCTTGCACTCATTAGGACAGACACAATAACTCACCTGCTGACTCCCCAAAGCCTGTCCACCATCTACAAAGCACAAGTCAGGAGTGTGATGGAATACTCGCCGCTTGCCTGGATGAGTGCAGCTCCTACAACACTCAAAAGCTTGACACCACCCAGGACAAAGCAGCCCGCCTGATTGGCACCACATCCACAAACATTCACACCTTCCACCACCGACGCACAGTGACAGCAGTATGTACCATCTCACCAAGGCTCCTTCGTCAGCACCTTCCAAACCCACGACTGCTACCATCTAAAAGGACAAGGGCAGCAGATACATGGGAACAGCACCACCTGGAAGCTGCCCTCCAAATCACTTGCCATCCTGATGTAGAAATATATCTCCGTTCTTTCACTGTCACTGGGTGAAAATCCTGGAACTCTGTAACAGCACTGTGGGTGTACCTACACCACATGGACTGCAGCAGTTTGAGAAGGCAGCTCACCAGCACCTTCTGAAGGGCAATTAGGGATGGGCAATAAATGCTGGCCTAGCCAGTGATGCCCACATCCCAAGAATGAATAAAAATACAAGAATACCAAATTTCAAATGTCACAACAATTTATAAAATAGGAGAAAAGGGGTAAATTCTTGTGTTTGTCCTGATGAGTGCAAGACGAAAAGCTTCGGCAACATGTCTCTCTTTCCAGCAATAACCAATGAAGCACTTTTGAAGTGTAGGTCTGGAATTTAGTGGAGTCCGGATCTTTAAAAATGGCGGCTGCGATCCGACACGTGATCTCTGACCCCATTGCCAGTGCCTCCAATTTTCACCAGCATGAGATAAGGGTGCGGGCTGTTGCAGATCTTGAACTCACACCCTGCATTAATGACCCAGCTGGCTCCATTGCAGAGTTAGGCATCTCCTGGTCTCCTGCAATTGTCGTGGAGTCGGGCCAGCTTTTCAAAGAGTCATGGTTCACGGCCCCTCAGAGGTGTCATAGTGTGGATGAGGGAACCTTGTGAAAGGTAAATTCAAAACGTTTTGCCCATGCCAACCAATGCCCTTCCACCCACTTTCCATGACCCCTCATACCCTCCATGCCAACCTATGCCCCTCCACTCATCCCCCATGGCTCTTCATATGCTCCATACCAGCCCATGCTCCTCCACCAACCCCCTTCTTTCTTTACAAAATGCTTTTACCACAGCCCTATAGAAGCGTCACCCTATAAAGTATGAATAGCTGAAACTGCAAGCACTTAACACATCTTTATCTTGTGTAAATAAACATTGATGGGGCATGAGGAACGTGGGGTTTGAAGGGGTATGAAAGGTTAGGGCAAGAGGTTTGCATTTTTAAATTGATTTTATTGTAACTGGGATGAAGTCCCAGAACGACAGGGTGGGCCTTTTAAAGGGCTCTTGGTACCCGGCAGCCCCTATGGCTGCCTCTGAATTCTTTTTCTGGGGGCGGTGCCAACCCTCCCCGAATGAAAATCCCGGCGTTTGCAGACACTTTCTCTCGAGGTGGGCTGGCCAAGCCGGGAAATTTCCCAACTGCCACTACCCGCCTGTGGGATGAGAATCAAGCCCATGCTCCCATGTTCTCAGGTAGGAGAGAAGCAGCCAATTCATTGAAACATAGAAACTAGGAGTAGGCCATTCGGCCCTTCGAGCCTGCTCAACCATTCATTATGATCATGGCTGATCATCCAACTCAATAGCCTGCTCCCGCTTTCTCCCCATACCTTTGATCCCTTTCGTCCCAAGAGCTATATCGAACTCCTTGAAAACATACAATGTTTTGGCCTCAACTGCTTTCTGAGGTAGTGAATTCCGCAGGCTCACCACTCTCTGGGTGAAGAAATTTCTCCTCATCTCAGTCCTAAATGGTCTACCCCATATCCTCAGACTGTGACCCCTGGTTCTGGGCTCCCCCAACATCGGGAACATCCTTCCTGCATCTACCCTGTCTAGTCCTGTTAGAATTTTGTAGCTTTTTATGAGATTCCCCCCTCATTCTTCTGAATTCCGGTGAATATAATCCTAACCGACTCAATCTCTCCTCGTATGTCAGTCCCGCCATCCCAGGAATCAGTCGGGTAAACCTCATGCACAGCAAGCTCCCATAAACAGCAATGCGGTGATAGCCCGACAATCTATTTTTTAGTAATGTTGACGGATAAAGATTGGGCAGGGCATGACTGCTCTTCCAGCAGACAGCACTTCTGACAGTGCTGCACTCCCTGAATGTAATGCAACAATGCAGGGCTATCAGCCTGAATTTGGAACTCCCAACTATCTGATGTGGGACATGAACCCACAACCTTCCTACTTCAGAAGTAAGGGTGCCACCCAGTGAGCCATATTTGACATTGTGCAGCCTGAGCTGCAGGGAACCTGTGCCCCGACAGCACCCAAAGCTGCTGGCTGGATAATTGTGGACGGCTCACGCTTGATGCTTTGCTGGAGTCCCATTAGCAGCACAAACCGTGGAAAGTGATTTGAAGGTTGCTTTTTCAGGACTCCAGTCACTGGAACAATTAAGAGATGCAAGTCAGTGTAATTAGCCAGTTATGACACTTCTATCCAAATCCATCACCTGTTCTTGGGAATTTCAAATATTGCACTCGCTTGACTGATACGGGCACATTTTCCCATCCATTAGTGGGTTTGCTACCAGGGATTTGGTCCCATGTTGTTCCTTTGACGTTCTTCAAAAAAGCCATCAACAACTATCGACAGTTGGTAGCACTTTGAAAACCTCCTGAAGCTGAAGAGTGAACCATGGTAACAACGAAGCAACGTGATTGCAGTTAAAACTGTGGCTCTTAGCTCCCCGGTTGGCTCACTTCTTAAAGCTTTAACTTTGATTCTCGGTCTGCTGGACTCCTGATTCTCGGAGTTTGCTGCTTTTCCTGTGATAAACCGGACCTAGGCACATTTCTGGGAATAAAGGGGAATAAAGCTTCCATAGCCTCAGCAGCTCCACCACTGCAATGTAGTCAATGTTGTAATGTGCGCAATGTGGCAGCCAATTTTGAGCACAGCAAGATCCCACAAACAGGAATGTGAGAATCACCGGATAATCAGTTTGTAAGAGTTTGATGAGGAATAAATGCCGGCCGGGACTCTCCTGCCCCTGTTCCGAATAGTACCAGGGCTTCATTTACTTCCATCCGAGAGGTCAGGTGGGGCTTTGTTCTAACATCTCGTCTGACAGATGGTACATCTGACATTGCAGCATTCCCTCGTCGCTGCACTGATGTGCCCCTGGATTGTGGCCTGAGTTCACAACGTTCTGGCATTTTATTTGTTGTGTTTTGTGGCTGAGTGGCAGCAATCTTGCCTGTGAGGTGGAAGGTTGTGGGTTAAGTTGGGGGTTGGTGGGTGTAGGCGGTAGTGGGGGTGCAGGGGGTTATGTCACTGGGCTAGCAATCCAGAGGCCAAGGCTATTGCTCTGGGGATATGGGTTCAAATCCCATCATAGCAGTGGATGGAAATTAAATTTAAATAATAAATCTGGAATTAAAAGGATGAAACCATTGTTAATTGTTGTAACAATCCACCTGATTCACTAACGTCCGTGAGGGAAGGAAACCTGTTGTCCCTTTCTGGTCTAGTCTACATATGACTGCAGACTTACAGCAATATGGTTAACTCTCAACTGCCCTCTGAAATGGCTTAGCAAGCCATTCATTTGTATCAAATGCTTCAAGGGATGAAACCAGACAGATCGCCCGGCATTGACCTGGGCACTGGAAGCAGCAATACCCGTCGCTTTCGATCCAGCAAAGGCTTCCTTACTAACATCTGAGGAGGCTTGTGCCAAAATTGGGAGAGCTGTTCTACAGACTAGTCAGCAACTGCCTGACAAAGTCATACGCATGGAATCATACCTTACAAAGTCCAAGACACCACCCTCACCATCCCTGTATATGTCCTGTCCCATCAGCAGAATGGACCCATCGGAGGTGATATACAGTCAGGAGGGGGTTGCCCTAGGAGTCAACGACATTGACTCTGGACTCCATGGTATCAGGTCAGACATGGGTGAGGAAACCCCCTGCTGACTACCAACTACCAGCCACCCGCACACCACCCCCACTCAGCTGATGAACCAGTACTCCATGTTGAACACCACTTGGAAGAAGCACTGAGGGTGGCAAGGGCAGAGAATGTATTCTGGGTGGGGGAACTTCAATGCCCATCACTAAGAGTGGCTCAGTAGCACCACTACTGACCGAGCTGGCCGAGTTCTAAAGGACACAGCTGCTAGAGAGGGCCTGTGGCTGGTGGTGAAGGAAAAACCTACATGGCCTCATTCATCTTCACCAACCTGCCTGCCACAGCTGCATCTGCCCATGACACTATCGGTAGGAGTGACTACCAAACAATCTATGTGGAGACGAAGTCCAGCCTTCACATTGAGGATACCATCCATCGTGTTGTGTGGCACTAACACCAGGCTAACTGGGATAGATTTTGAACAAATCTAGCAACTCAAAATTGGGCATCCATGAGGCACTGTGGGCCATCATCAGCAGCAGAATTGTACTCGAACACAATCTGTAACCTCATGGCCCAGCATATCCCCCACTCTACCATTACCATCAAGCCAGGGAATCAATCCTGGTTCAATGAGGAGTGCAGGAGGGCATGTCAGGAGCAGCACCAGGCATCCCTAAAAATGAGGTGTCAGCCTGGTGAAGCTACAACACAGGACTACTTGTGCGCAAAACAGCATAAGCAGCCAGTGATAGACAGAGCTAAGCGATCCCACAGCCAATGGATCAGATCTAAACTCTACATTCCTGCCACATCCAGTCGTGAATGGTGGTGAACAATTAAA
This sequence comes from Carcharodon carcharias, assembly GCF_017639515.1. Taxonomy (NCBI): domain Eukaryota; kingdom Metazoa; phylum Chordata; class Chondrichthyes; order Lamniformes; family Lamnidae; genus Carcharodon; species Carcharodon carcharias. The sequence continues at coordinate 112,875,956 of NC_054482.1, read as the reverse complement.
CAACTCACTGGAGGATCCACAAATATCCCCATCCTCAATGATGGGGGAGCCCAGCACATCAGTGCGAAAGATAAGGCTGAAGCATTTGCAACAATCTTCAGCCAGAAGTGCCGAGTAGATGATCCATCTCGGCTGCCTCCGGAGGTCCCTAGCATCACAGATGCCGGTCTTCAGCCAATTCGATTCACTCCACGTGATATCAACAAATGGCTGAAGGAACTGGATACTGCAAAGGCTAAGGGCCTTGACAATATTCCAGCCATAGTACTGATGGCTTATGCTCCAGAGCTAGCTGCACACCCTAGCCAAGCTATTCCAGTACAGCTACAACACTGACATCTACACGTCTATGTGGAAAATTACCCAGGTATGTCCTGTCCACTAAAATCAGGACAAATCCAACCCGGCCAATTACTGCCCTGTCAGTCTTCTCTCGATCATCAACAAAATGATGGAAAGTGTTGTTGACAGTGCTATCAAGTGGCACTTACTCAGCAATAACCTGCTCACTGACACTCAGTTTGGGTTCTGCCAGGGCCACTCAGCTCCTGACCTCATTACAGGCTTGGTTCAAACACAGACAAAAGAGCTAAATTCAAGAGATGTGGTGAGAGTGACTATCCTTGACATTAAGGCCACATGTGACTGAGTATGGTGTCAAGGAGCCCTAGCAAAAAGAGAGTCTATGGGAATCAGGGGGAAATCTCTTCCCTGGGTGGTGTCATACCGAGCACAAAGGAAGATGGTTTGGGTCATTGGAAGCCAATCATCTCAGTCCCAGGGTATCACTGAAGGAGTGATACACAGTGGCAACCATGTGTACCATAGATAAGGTGCACTGCAGCAACTCACCCAGGATCTTTCGACGGCATCTTCCAAACCCAGGGTCTCTACCACCTGGAAGGATAAGGGCAGCAGGCACATGGGAACATCACCATTTGCAAGCTCCCCTCCAAGCCACTCACCACACTGACTTGGAAATATATCGGCCGTTCCTTCACTGTCGCTGGGTCAAAATCCTGGAACTCCCTTCCTAACAGCACTGTGGGTGTACCTACACCACATGGACTGTAGCGGTTCAAGATGGCAGCTCACCACCATCTTCTCAAGGCCAATTTGTGATCGGCAATAAATGCTGGCCCATGTCCCATGAAAGAATAAAAAAAAGTACTATTTCAAGCCTTGAATCTGTCTCATTATGTGGTTGTGGTGTGACAGGATTTTGGGGATTGTCTATTCTCCTAAAGAATGTTGCTTGAATCTGTAGTTTCCTAAAATTATTACCTTTATTTACAACAATTATTTACACATTGGACCTCTACACGAGGTTGGAGTTTCTTCCTTCTCTGTCATGTGAGCTGACATCATTATTACATCAGCATTATGCAAGTTTCTGCTGTTAATCCTTTACTCGACATCTTCCCTCCCCCAAGTCTTTATCCCTATCTTATATACATCCTGTTACAGAACCTAAAACCTTTGTCAGTGTGGCACTGAGGGGCGTGCTACACTGTTGGAGGTCTGCCTTTTGGATCAGGGGTTAAACAGACCGGCCCGTAGCTTAGACAGTTGCTGAGGGAAAGCAGGGAAGTTCACCCATTGCCCTCAGGCAACATATGCTTCTCAACCAATTAGCACCAAAAGCAATGGTTATATGTTTATGGGACCTTGCTGTGCACTGATTGGCTGCAAGCTTTATGTACCAAATAAGAGTGATTGTATTTCAAAAGCAGTTCATTGGCCGTGGAGCACTTTGGGTTGTCCTGAGGACATAAAGGATGCCACATAAATGCAACTTTGTTCTTTTCTTCTTACAATGCTTTTAGCATCTTGGGGTTAAGGAGTCCAATGGTGAAAGGCTATTGTATGTGCGCATTGCCGACTGGGTAAGGAGAGGGATCAGGCTTGGCTGTGTCACCATTTATGGTTGATTGGCCTGTCAGTGCTCGATACCTAACCTCCCTGGTGAAGAATAGCCACTTGAGTAACCAGCTGAAGTGTTGCTGGCGTCTGTGGGACACAAACCCAGACCCAGGAGGCAGAAAAATAGGGAGGGAACTCAGCTTATCAGAAGGCGACTAAATTCAATACAATTCTTGGTGCTCATCCCATTCCCATTTGCCTTCTGCTCCCTCCTCTCACTATTCCTTCACACACACACACACGCACACGCCTATTTCCTGGTGTCTCCTTCAACGTCGACAATGAGGGTTGTCAGGCAAGGCAACAAGAGAGGCAGCAAAGTCAAGCTGAGTCCCTGCCCTGTTCATGCGCTTGCACCTTCTTGCAGGAACCTCTAGGTAGGGACCAGGGACACAAACTCTTCCTAAGTTTCCACTTCCCAAGAGGAAACTGGGCATTGACTCCAATTAGTGCATTTTTACAATTCCAGAGTAGCTTTGGCTGAGTCGAGGTACCAGATCACGGATCAAACCATAGCCCTTCTGCCACTGAATCTATTTGTAATTCATCATCGCCTCCAGTGTGTCAGCTCAGTCTTTAGCTGACTGAGGAAAAGAGGGCTGGGGACCAGGGTCTCAAACCATAGAACCATAGAAAAGTTACAGCACAGAAGGAGGCCATTCGGCCCATCTTGTCCATGCCAGCCCGAGGACACCCAGGTGCCCTTTCTAATCCCACCTTCCTGCACCTGGTCCATAGCCCTGCAGCTTACAGCACTTAAGGTGCAGATCCAGATACTTTTTTAAAGAGTTTAAAGTTTCTGCCTCTACCACCAACTTGGGCAGCGAATTCCAGACACCCACTACCCTCTGCGTAAAAAAAAGTTCTTCCTCATGCCCCCGCCTACAACTTCAGCCAATTATCTTGAATCTATGTCCCCTGGTTCTAGACCCGAGACTAAGGTCGTGGTTTACTGGGCTGTAGTGATCCCTATGCTCCGATATGCTTTGGAGATGTGGGCAACCTACAGCAGACACCTGAAAGCAGTGGAGAAGTACCACCAGCGGTACCTCCGCAAGATCCTCCAAAACCCGGTGGCAAGAAAGGTAATCCGACAGCAGTGTCCTCTCTCAAGCCAACTTGTCCAGCATCGAGGCGCTAATCACTCAAAACCAGTCCCACTAGTTGGGACACGCCTTTCATATGCCTGACACCAGACCCCCGAAGCAACTGCTCCACTCAAAACTCAGTCACAGCAGGAGACCCCCCCCCCCCCCGCCCCCTCAGGAGGATAGCGGAAACGCTTTAGGGATGTCCTCAAGGCATCCATGAAGACGCCAAACTTTCCCGCCGACTGATGGGAGGACCCTAGCTTGTGACCACCTAAAATGGAGAAGGCACCAGAAGCATCAAGAGCCTTCTGATTGGAATGTGCAGAGGTGAAATCGAGGCATCAGAGGGAGCACACAAGTCTCCAAACAACCCATCGACCCAACCCTTCCAGCACCACCATGTGGCAGAGGCTGCAGGTCGCAAGCTGGGTTTATCAGCCATCGCAACCCATCAAAGTGGAGTGGAAGCAAGTCTTCGTCAATCCCGAGAGAGACTGCCTCAGGGGGAGAAGATATCTTATATGGGCACATTTGCGCCACAGCTGTTAAATCAAAGTCAATTTTCTTTGCTTGATAAATAAATACAAGAATTATTCTTTAGCTCAGTTGAGACAAACTGACATTGAAGTTGTTTGCTTTGGTTGCAGTGTTTCAATTCAGCCTAACAAATCATGTGAATGAGGAGATATTGAATTAAGAAGCTTAGGCAGTGACAGATCATACAGGCAGATGCGATTTGCTACAAAGCTGATGTTTTACTTTGCAGTTGTAAAACTACAACAGTCATTCAAACACACTTTGCTTATCTTCAAATCTCACAATTTAGATTATTCTGTTAACTGTTTTACTAATACCATTCTCCACATTGGGATAATTGCCAGACTATTGAGAGATGACAAGGGAACAGTATCCTTGAAGTTGCTGGGGAAGCATATTTCAGCAGCATCCTGTCAATGTTAATGTCCCACTGAACCACCATCTGGACAATTGCAGTTACTCGGAGCAGCTGCACCTCGCTCAATGATTTTTTTTTGATGTATGGGTTTTTCCACTCGTCAGTTTGAGGGATTTTAATGGCACAGAGTTTAGCGCTTACTGTTTCAGAAAACTGGTGCAACTACAGGGACCCTTCCGTCTGTAACCAGCCATGGCCTGTGAGGAGGGACCATACAGGCATCTCTCTCCGTTAGAGTGGAACAAGTGGCTTTAACCTGCAGGACGCAAATCCACATTAAGCATATTTGACCAGGAATCTTTCCCACTCTTGCTGCTCGCGCCATGGGCTTGTTGGAAGGATTTGCAGGTTGATTGTCAGCCTGCTCGGCTGTGTCATGAATGTCCTTCCGTGACAAACAAGTCCTGAATTGGGATTTGAAGTCGGAACTTGTGGCTCCTGAGCCACACGACCTCAGGCACCCTTTCAGCTCTGTGAAATGCCCCAGCAATGCACCTTAACCCCAATTTCAGAAGCACATCTTGATTTCCATTTCCATTTCCAACACCACCACCTGGAAGTTCCCCTCCAAGTCACTCACCATCCTGACTTGGAAATATATCGGCAGTTCCTTCACTGTCGCCGGGTCAAAATCCTGGAACTCCCTCCCTAACAGCGCTGTGGGTGTACCTACACCACAGGGACTGCAGCGGTTCAAGAAGGCAGCTCACCACCACCTCCTCAAGGGGCAATTAGGGATGGGCAATAAATGCTGGGCCCAGCCAGCGAAGCCCACATCCCGTGAATGAATAATAAAATTCTAGCATGGTCACGGGCTCTCCAAGCGAGACCGATCAGCTCGTTCTGAATCACAGGCAGAGGTTCAGTTCACTTTTTATTTTGTGCTTGAGTTATGGGTGACCTTGGCCCAACCTCATTTGTGGGACATGCTTAGTTTTTGCAGGGATAGTGGGCCTTCTTGAAAAACGACAGTCAGGTGGAGAGCTGGCGCTTTCCAATTGTTTAGTTTATGGCTTTATGGGCAAAATGATCAACTCGGTGGGCGGACCCGCGCCTGACCCACTCCAGCATAAAATGGCACGCGCGGGAATCGGTAGCGCACCCACCGACAATTCAAAGGCCTATTAAGGCCATAAAAGTGCCCATTGACCGACATTTTCCACTGCCCGTCCATCCTTATGGTTGGCAGCCGGGTGGAAAAGCCAAGCGGCCTTTGCACTCTTTAGGAAACCTCACCCACGGGCGGGATGAGGATTCCTAAAGCAAATATTAAATCAAATAAAAGATTTTAAGGCTTAATCGATAACATGATCACTCGGTCATGTGACAGAGTCACATGAGGGGACGTGTTTTATAACATTTTTAATTTCTTTATCATTTTTTTTTTTTGAAAACACCATCTTCCTGAGGCCGGGAGATTTTGAAGTCGGCACCAGCGGAGTTCACCTTTGTCCCACCCGCACGGGAGCCCCTCGTGTTTTGCCGAAGGCCCCTCCAGCGTGAAATCCCCTCCCGGCCTCCATTGTGGGTGGAGGTCAGCGCACTGAGAAAGGCTCAGCACTGCTGGGGTGGGAGTGGGGGTGGGGGTGGGGGGGGTGGTGGTGGGTGTTGTTGCAGGAAGAGGGCGGGCACCAAGAGAAGGCTGGCGCTCCCTGAGGGCTGACCTGACGGCTGCTGCGGAGCTGCCTCGGGGAGTTTGCAGTCGGTTTTAAGAATGAAACGAGCTGGATCAACTGCTGCAAATGGGTGACCACGCTGTAAACGCGAGCGCCTGGCAGCAGACGATGTACCACCTCATCCCTTAAACGTCCTCTTTTATTTTCTTTAAACCCTGGACCTTTCATCCCCACCCTGGATGGAGTTTGTAGTGAAAACGTGAAGGCTCCCCTGGCCAATTGGCCCGCCCGCCAACCGTAAGAGCGGACGGGCCGTGTTAAATCGCTGACAGCTACCTCCTCAAATGGGCTTAATTGCCCACTTAGTTGTCGGCTGGCATGCTTCCACCTCCTACACGCGCCCGCGGCCTGTAAAGCCGCTCGCGGGCACACACCCGACATCATGTTGCGCGATGTTACGTGTGTTTGGGCCAGACACCTGCCTGTCCTGGGAACACAAGATTCAGGCCAGATCCTGGGAAACCTTAATACAATCAACAGGAAACACCTCCAGTCAATAAGAACGATAATCAGCCAAGGAACAGAATGTTGCAATACATAGCCAAAAACAGCAACACGCATTCGTTATAGCGCCTTCAACATAATAAAAGGACCCAAGGTGCTTCAGACGAGTGATTACCCAATAAAATTTAACACTCAGCCTTGTAAGTAGACATTAAGGCAAATGAACCAAAGCTTGGTCAAAGGGGGTGAATTTTAAGGAGGGTAATGCAGGAGGATAGGGAGGTTTGGAGAAGGAATTTCAGAGCTTTGGAAAAAAACAGCAGTCAAAGGCACAGCCACCAGTGGTGGAAATTGGAGGTACTCAGGAGGCCAGTACTGGAGGAACATCATATGTGAGGGTTGTGGGGTTGGAGGAGGTTACCGAGATGAGGGTGGGGTTGCTGGGGTGAGTTGAACACAGTGATCAGCCTTGATTCTAGCTTCTGATTGCTGCCCCATCTATTCCTGGCGGATTGAGCGCACGTATCCGGGAACAAGTCCACACTGCTTCCCATGGCGAAACCAGATGCTGAGACTCGGATGTGAAGAGTATGGGTGCTGAAAGGCTCCCAATGTATCATCCTGCAGTATGTGCCTGCGATGGGCAGGAGAGAAAAAGGTCCAAACAAAAATGCAGTCATGTTGATGTCTGAGAGATTTTCTAGAGACATGAGATTTAAATGATGCAGGAAAGATAAATCTAGAATGCTAAATTGTGGGAGTCAGACAAGGATGCAGACCATTGGTTTTCGAAGATAACTTCAGGACAAGTATAAGGTTCTCTTTACACAGTGTGCGGACATCTGGCTGAATTGTGGAGGCAGGAATTTTGGGTGCTTTTAAGAAATAATATGATACCACATGAATGAACTAACAGGGCTGAATGGCTGTCCTCATGTATGATTGCCCTGCGATCAAGCGATACTCTACATCAGAAACCCAATGCAGGTCACAGTCAAAGCGTCACCTCATGGTTCGCTTTCAGAACATTGATCTGTCTACTGCACAGTTCCAGCATTACTTTTCCCAATTTCCTTTCAGAATTCCAACATTCGCATGCCACCATGTACTGCCTTGGCTCAGCTGATTGGAAGATTGTAACTCCTGAGTCACAAAGTTGTGAGTTCAAACTCCAAACCAGAAACGTGTGCGCCTAATCTAGGTTGACTTTCTAGCTCAGTGCTGAGGGAGTGCTGCGTTCCTGTCCACCTAGTTATAGAAACATACAGCACAGAAAGAAACCATTTAGCCCATTGAGACTGTGTTGGCTTTTGGGAAGGGCAGTTTGTGGTTAGCCCCTTTATCCAGGAACCTTCAAGTTCCTCACTCTCAAGGACCTGTGCAAGTTAATTCCACAAGTAAATTTAATCACCTTTTCAGGTAGAGTGTTCCAGATCTGACAACTGCCTGAGTGAAAAAAAATTCTCCTCACCTCCCCTCTAGAACGTTTTCCAATGAGATTGTGTCCATGATATCTTTTGGCCTATTTATTCATCCAAACCTCTCGGTACCTTGAAAGCCTCTACTGGGTCACCTCTAATCTGTTTCTGTTGCAAGGAGAACAGTCTTAACTATTCCAACCTCTCCTCATGACTGAAGTCCCTTGTCCCCGGTAAACCTTGTCTGCCCCCTTAAGGGCGGATTCATTTTTACATCTAAGGGGAAAAACTCCAATGGCGCAATGGTGAGGCTGGTGCCTTGGAAGGATGTGATCAGAGATGTCTCCTCCAAAAATTAAAATGTGACTTCCCCTGTGGTTTTTGTTTCTCCTTCAGAATCTCATTGATAAGAAGTGGCGAGAAACTCCAAGCACAGGAACACTTGATAGTGCAGGAATACCTCGACAAGCCATTCCTCCTGGAGGGTTACAAGTTTGACCTACGCATCTACATCCTCGTGACCTCTTGTGACCCCTTGCGCATATTCTTGTACAATGACGGGCTGGTACGGATGGGCACAGAGAAATACCACGCTCCGACTGAATCGAACTTGGTAAGGTGATTCTGATTTAAGGAATTCATTAAAAAAAGGTCATGTTTCTTTTCCTGAGGTTGCTCTCTGGTCTTGGTCTGTGCAGTGGATCTTGCTTCCTAATCGTCTTGATACTGCGGAGTACTGTCGTATGTGCTTACAATCAGGGAAGGTTGAATTCTTCGTAGAAACATGTCAATCTAGAGTGCCTCAGTTGGATTGAATTCCCTGACCTTAGCTGGGGCAGTTGTGGCACTGTCCTTCACCCACACTGTGCCCTGGGCTAGTAGAGAGAGAATAATCAGCCTTGATTCCAGTTTCTGATTGCTGCCCATCCATTCTTGTTGGACTGTGCGCACGTGCACAGGAACAGAAGCCCACAATGCTTCCCATGGCTGAACATCATGCTGAGACTCGGGTGTGAACAGTACAGGTGCTGGAGGGCCCCCACTGTATCATCCTGTAGTATGTACCTGCGATGGGTAGGAGGAGAGAAAAAGGCCAGAACAGAAATGCTGCAATTTAAATAGGAATAGCTGAGATGAAAGGAACGATTGCAATTTCCTGACACATGATTAATGTTGCATTGGATTTACACTGTGGGAGATCCTGGTGTAGTGTTAAAGTGGCTGTGCTGATAATCCAGAGGCCAAGTCTCATAGTCTAGGGAGATGGGTTAACATCCCACCCTGCAGAGTTGGTGGAATTTAAGTTCAATTAATAAATCTGAAATATAAAGCTAGTCTCACTAATGGTGACCAAGTCAACTATCATCGATTGTTTTTGAAAAAAAAACCATTTGGTTCACTAATGTCCTTTAGGGAAGGAAACCTGCCACCTTTACCTGGCCTGGCCTACATGTGACTCCACACCCAGAGCAATGTGGTTGACTCTTAACTGCCCCCTGATATGGCCTAGCAAGCCACTCAGTTCAAGGGCAATTAGGGATGGGCAACAAATCCCAAAACTAATCCAGGCAGACTTGCTGTGGTAAATCCCTCTCTGCTGCACAAAGAAAGACATCTCATTACACTTGTTTATGGTGCCAGTTACAACAGATGGCTCTAGGTTATACACTTGCCTCTTAATCTACAACTAATTAGCGTTTTAATTGCAAAACATACTGTTGCTCCGTAGACTGCCCTGGGAGTTTGAAACTAGTTCTGCGTAAATTGTGTGGATCAGCGATGGAGGACAAAAGATTCCCCTCCTGATTAATCTTGGAGCGCTCTTCTCTTTTCATCCCCTGGTGGGTGGTAGGAGGATGTGAGGTTAGGACAAGTGGTCAGATTAACAACCACCCTCTGTAACTGGCACAGACTGAATGTAACACTGCACATTCACCCAGTATAATACTGCCTGGAATTACAAGAAAGCTGTTGAATCAATAGGGACAGTAAAAGGAAATCAGGGGAAAAAAGTAATTTACCCAGAGAGTGGTAAGGATGTGCAACTTGCTACCGCAAGGAATAGCTGAGGTGAATTGTGTAGAAGTATTTAAGGAGAAGGCTCGATAATCACATCAGGAGAAAGGAATTGAAGGATATGGGGAGAGGGTTCGATGAAGGAGGCTCAAGTGGAGCATCAGTGCTGGCACAGACCAGTTGCTCCAAATGGCCTGTTTGTGAGCTGCTGTTTCTGTGTAACCTTATGTAACACAAAATCAAAATACTGTTGTTACAGCAGCCGTGGAGAGAGGGGAACCAGTTAACGTCTCAGGCCAATGACCTCTCGGTAGTATTTCAATAGCATCTTTGCACAAGTGAAAATTCATCACATACAACACATTCCTTTTGAGATGCGGTGACAGTTCAATGGGCAAACCCAACAACTGTTGCTTACAGAGCAAGATCCCACAAACAGCAGTGAGGTAAATCACCAGCCAAACTGTTCTGCTGCTGGGTGAAAGAATATTGTCCGGGCATTGAGGAAAGAAATCTCCATGCTTCTCTTCAGAGCATGCAGTGAGATCTCTTTGTGCCCACCTCGATTGGAAAGCAGGGTCCCAGTTTCACATTTCACCTGACGGACCGCACCTCCTAGAGTGCAGCACCCCCTGGGTGCTGCATTGAAATGTCAGCCTAGATTATGTACTCAAAAAGTGGAGTGGGGATTGAGCCCAGGAGCTTTTGATTTGGAGATGAGAGTATTACCTTCCAACGCTCGTATTTGCTCATCCTGCCACTTTTTAAATCATGTCAAAATTTCCCCTGTGGTCAGAATGAGCTCTCTGCAAATTGTGCAGTTCTGGGCAGCTTAGTATTTAATTGATTCCAGGCCCTTCAGGAGGCTACTTCATTTTGTGACAAGTGAATAAGGCTCAGGGATTACCTACCAATTAAACCACAGAAATAAGTTGTTGGGCCCAATCAGCCCATGTTGGTGTTTATCCTTCACCTGAGCAGCAAATCCTAATCCCATGCATCTCCACACACAGTTTCCATATCCATTTATTGTCACCCCCCCGCCCTCAACATCTATCCAACTTATTCATAAATGCTGACATCCCTACGTCAATGAATAACTCTGACATTACATTCCCCAGCCTTACAACTGCACCCTTCACTAAGAAGCATTGTTTCTATCCGCTCAAACCCATCCTTTCATCATTTTATGCATCTCTACCACGTCACTCCTTAATCTCATCTGCTCCAACAAGGGAAGCTCCAGTTCTTCAGGTATTTATCTTCCTATCAGGCTGTGGACTTGTGGATTTGTGTGGTGCTGTATCTTCAACCACTGCCTTAAATGTGGGAGCCCAAAGCTGCGCACAGTACTCCAAATGTGGCCTTTATATCAATTCACATTGCATGGTTAACAGTTAGAGGTCACACATGCAAGAAGTGGGACAAAGGAATATACTGAGTGCCCTTTTGTTTTTTAAAATTCAACTTTTCCAGAGCCAGCTCTTCATGCACCTGACCAACTACTCCGTCAACAAGCATAACGAGAACTTTGAACGGGATGAGCAGGCAGACAGAGGCAGCAAGCGATCAATCAGGTGGTTCACCGAATTCCTTCGCACCAACGATTACGATGTGGGCAAGTTCTGGAATGATGTCTCTGTATGTATCAGCGTTGATTTGATTTTTAAAGAAAAAAAAGAAAGACTTGCATTTCTATAGCATCTTTCACAATATCAGGATGACCCCCAAAGTGCATTGGAGCTAATGAAGAACTTTTTTGAAGGGTTGTTGCTATCGTAGTGAAGAAAACGTGGCAGCCAATTTGTGCACAGCAAGCTCCCACAAACAGCAATGTGACAATGAGCAGATCATCTGTTTTTTGTGATGCTGGTTGAGGGATTAAAAATTGGCCGGGACACCGTGGATAATTCCCCTGCTCCTCTTCAAAATAGTCTTGCCCATGGGGGGCATGCTAGAGGGGCTGGAAGGTGAATGGCTGGTCACGCGCTGTATTTTAGGTCTGTGCATTCAAACATGCCAGCAGAGAACCATGAAATCCAATCTTTCCTACTTTAAGATGATCCTTAAAAACTATCTCTTTAACCAAGCCTTTGACAACCTGACCTGCTGTCTCTTTCTGCAATTCGGTGTCAAATTTTGTTTGTTAATTCCTCCTGCAAAATGCTTTGGAATGTTTCACCGTGTTAAAGAAGATCAATGAATGCAAGTTGTTTATTCGGTCTGACCTTCCATTATGTTTCCTTACCCCTCAATGAAGGGCTTTTGGGATGTTTATTTAAAAGTTTTAAATAATTGTAGCCTGTGATAACAAGTAAAAGGTTTGGAAGAAGAATTGATGGTTTGTATTGCTGATTTTGAATTGGAATTTTATTCTAAGTTCAAGTGCCCAATCAATTTGCTTTAGAAATCATGGACCCTCTCTGCTTTTGTTATTGTCGTAGGCAGTGAGTTCAGGGTCATCACCAGACTCTGTGTAAAAATATAAAAAGTTCTCCCTCACAATATCTCTTGCCCAAAACCTTAAATCTGAGTTTCTTAGTCCTTTTACCATCAGCTAATGGGACTATCTTTTCTTTTGCCTACTTATCTCAAACTGTCATAATCTTGTAGGCCTATATTAAATTTCCTCTCAATCACCTTTGTCCCAAGATGAACAACCTCAGTTCTCCCATTTTGTACCCCTCAGCATAACTTCCATTTTTTTTACTCAATACCTCTATTTATGAAGACCAAGATCCCATAAGAAGGAAGGATGTAGATAGATGGCGTCAAAGGATTGGCTACAAGACATAGACTATGTCCAATTGAAAAGGGCTGCTCGAGATAGAGATGTGTTGAGAACCATAATTAGCAACCTTTGGACACCACATGAGCAGAGAGAAGGTCTCCTATATATTGCTAACCATTCTATCAATATATCCTGCCACCTTCAAAAATATATGCATATGAATCTTCAGGTCCCATTGTCCTGCACAGTCTTTAAAACTGTGCCATCAAATCTATATTGCCTCTTCCTACCTGACAAAGTGCATCACCTCAAACTTCTCTGTATTAAATTCCATCTGCCACGTGTCTGCCCATTCTGCTAGACCATCTACATCCTATTGCAGAGTTTTTGGTATTATCTTCACTGTTTGCCACATCTTCAAGTTTGGTAGCATTGGCAAATTGTGAAAATTTACTCTGTATTCCAATATTCGAGTCAGTTATATGTAATAAAAAAACAGTGATCTGGGAGGACTGACTCTTGGGAACCTGACTGTCACCCATCATCCCAGTCTGAAAACAGCCATGTTTCACGACTTGCTGTTTTCTGTACTTAAACCAAGTTTTTTGTCCAAGCTGACACTGACTCATCTATTCCACGAATCTCAACTTTGTTCACCAGCCCCTTAGGTGATACATTGTCAGATGCTTTCTTAAAATCCATATAGACAACATCCACCGCATTCCCTTTGTCGGCCTTCTCTGTTACTTTGTGCGTGCCTAATCAAATTGAATTTTTTGACAATCTGCCTTATACAAATCCATGCTGGCTCTCCTTAATTAACTCAAACCTCTCCAAGTGCTTGATTAATATTTCTAAAACATTCCCCACTGCTGATGTTAAACTGACTGCCCTGTAGTTTCCTAGCATCGTCTGTACACCCTTTCTTGAACAAGGGTGTCACGTTTGCTACTTTCCATTCCTCTGGCACCGCCCCTGTATTTAGAGAAGATTAAGTCCTTCTGCTATCTCCAACCGCACTTCCTATAGCAACCTGGGTTCCACCTATCCGGACCAGGTGACTTATCCACTCTATATATAGCCATCCTTACCAGTACATCTGACTCTCAATTTTCACCCCATCTGTTCCCTCTACCATGTGCATTTCTACCGATATTTTCCAGCATCCTCTTCCAGAAACAATGTACTCATTAAGTATTATAGCTTTGTCTTCTATGTCCCTAGTATGTCCCACCCTACCTCTTGCTACCCGTTTTACTATTCACATGCTGGTAGAAGATTTTTGGGTTTCCTTTTATGTTAACTGCTATTCCGTTCTTATAGCCTCTCTTTGCCAGTCTTATTTTCCTGTTCTCTTCCCTTCTGAACATTGTATTTAACCTGGTTCTTGTTTGAAGAATTCACCTTACATGCATCATAAACTCTTCTTTTATTTCATCATATTCTCTATCTCCCTCTTTATTCAAGGACACTATCTCCTCTATCTTTCCCCTTTCTGGAATGTACCCTAGCCTGTACCTGAAGCATCTGCTCCTTAATGATCACCCGTTTTTCCATTAGAGTGTTTCTGTCATTCTTTGGTTCCACTTTATCTTGGCTAGTCGTGACTCAGTGATAGTATATTCATCAGATAGTTGCTTGATTCAGGTCCTATTTCAGAGAGTTGACCACAAAATCTAAGCTGACACTCCAGGCGATGTCATGTTTCAGATGAAGCATAAAACCAAGGCCCTGTTTGCCTACTCTAGTGGATGTAAGTGAGCCTATGGCTACCACTTCAATGAGGAACAGGCAAGCTCTCTGCAGTGTCCTGGGCAATATCCCTCAAGCAACTTCAATAAAACAGATTATTTGGTCATTATCCAATTTGTGGGAACTTGCTGTCTGTAAATTGGGCCACTGTGTCCCACAACAGCTACAAAAGTGCTTCATTGGTTGCAAAGCATTTTAGGACATCCTGAGGTTGCTGTATAAACACAGTTTCTTTCTTTAATGGATCATTCTTCTCTCACAGGACCTGGTTGTAAAGACATTGATTGTGGCGGAACCGCATGTCCTGCATGCCTACCGCATGTGTCGACCTGGTCAGCACCCGGGCAGCAACAGCGTCTGCTTTGAAGTTCTCGGCTTTGACATTATTTTGGACAGGAAGCTGAAACCCTGGCTCCTGGAGGTGAGTGCACATTCCCGCAGTGCCCCAGTGGTGTCTCGGCTTAGATTTTGGGCTCAACTCTTTGAAGTGGGGCTTGAATCACACTACCGTCTGATTCAGAGGGGGGTGCACGTTTGTTATTGGGCCACAAACTGGCACCCCAATATATATTTTTAATTCCAGTGGATTGGGAGAGGAAGATCATCCCTAACCTTCCAGTCTGATAGGGTGATAGTCAGTGAAATTCTTGTGAAATCACAGTCTGCCTGACAGGAAAGGAGCCAATACCAGTTTGTCAAGCCAAGATGCGAGAATCTAACAATTCATAAATTGGGAAATTAACTGAATGCACTTCCTTCAGTGGTGAAAGAGAAAAGATGTTGACATTCACAGCATATACATCTCGAACTTTTCACAATTAATTGGAGTGCGGTGAATGTTGTTACAATAACAACTGCCTGAAAAGGCAGAGTTTAATGGTTTTATCGGACGCAGAAAAATTCTGACAGTGCACAACGCCCATATCTTGTATTTTTTGAGGGAAGAATGTGAGGGAACTCTCCCTAAATGACATTAGTGAAACAGATGGAGTTTTTACAACAATGGTTTCATGGTCATCGTTAGACTTTTAATCCCAGATTTTTAATGGATTCAAATTTCATCATCTGACGTGGTAGGATTCAAACCCAGGTCCCCAGGGTCTCAAGAATACTAGCCCAGTGACAACACCACTTCGCCACCACCTCCCCCTCCCCCTTACCCAACATGGAGTGTAGGTCGGGGAATTGGAGTTACATTAGAATCACAGAACTGAACTGAGGACCTTCTGATATGTGTCCTCTGGTTACCGACCCTTCTGCCACTGGAAACAATCCCTCCTTATTTACTTGACCAAAAGCCTTCACGGTTTTGAACACCTCTTTCAATTGCGCTTAATCTTCTCTGTTGCAAGAGGAACATATAAAGGTGTATAAAGTAATGAGACAGACTTTCCATTTTTACTGATGAGGTGCATCACGTGCCTCTTAAAGAACCCTGATTTCAATTGCATTCATTTCACAACCAGACAGATTCCATAACGGATGTACAGTCAACATGCTAAACTACTGCCCAGATGAGGGAGGTGAAAATCTGGCCAAATAAGTGAGATAATAAGGGCTGGTCAGGAGCAGCATTTCAATTTAAAATATTACCTTAGAGCAAGGGGAAATAGTTGCCAATAATACTGTGTGAGCTTGCTTGTGATGTCAGGGAACACCTTTAGTTGGAGGCAACCACTCTGTAATCTGATCAGAAACTGGGAATCCTGAGGCCAGTCTGTATCTTGTTTCTGTTTTCAGACTGAGCTGACTTTAATTCTGCTATTAACACCTACTCTGGACCTATGCTTTGTTTCTTTACTACAACCATTAACACTCCCTTTCCCTTTTTTCCCGTGATATCTTTGGTATTAAATCTTTCCACCTTTGAACCTATCCCTTTTGTTCCACCTGACTTTCCCCCTTTTTCAGCAGCATAAAACCCCTCACATTTCCACCCCTTTTCAGTTCCAAAGAAGTCACACTAGACTCAAAACGTTAACTCTGTTTCTTTCTCCACAGATACTGCTAGATCTGCTGGATTTTTCCAGCACTTTCTGGTTTTATTTCATTAACTCATCTCCTGACTCCCCAAAGCCTGTCCACCATCTTCAAGGCACAGGTCAGGAGTCTGATGGAACACTCTCCACTTGCCTGGACGAGTGCAGCTCCCACAACACTCAAGAAGCTTGACACCGTCCAGGAAAAAGCAGCCCACTTGACTGGCATCCCATCCGCCACCTTAAACATTCACTCCCTCCACCACCAGTGCACAGTGGTAGCAGTGTGTACCATCTGTGAGATGCACTGCGGCAACTCACCAAGGCTCCTTCAATAGCATCCTTCCAAACCTGCGACTTTTACCACCTAGAAAGACAAGGATGGCAGATGCATGGGAACACCACCATCAACCAGTTCCCTTCCAAGTCACACACGATCCTGACTTGGAAATATCTCACCTTTCCTTCACTGTTGCTGGGTTAAAATCCTGGAACTCCCTCCCTAACAGCACTGTGGATGTACCTACACCACATGGACTGCAGTGGTTCAAGATGGCAGCTCACCACCATCTTCTCAAGGGCAATTAGGGTTGGGCAATAAATTCTGGCCTAGCCAGCCCATGTCCTGGAAAGAATTTTTAAAAATCATTCAAGGGGAATTTGGATGCCATTATGAATGGATGTTTCAATGGGAAGATGAACTTTGACTTTTCTTATCTTTACTCAGATCTGTAGAATATAAACAACGTTCATTTAAGAGAGTAAATTGCCACAATCTTATTTTTTTAAGTCCTCCATGCCTTTATTACCTCTAGACACAACTTCTCCAATGCTTTTCTGGCCAGCCTCCCACCCTCCACCCTCCATAAATTTGAGCCCATCCAAAACTCTGCTTTCCATAACCTAACATGCCAAGTTCCATTCACCCGTCACCCCAGGACATGTTGACCCAGGTCCAGCATCTCGTCTTTGCTTTCAAATCCCTCCATGGGTTCACCCCTCCCTATCTCTATAACGTCCTCCAGCCCTACACGAGATCTCTGTGTACTTCTAAATCTGGCCTCTTGCTTATCGCTGATTTTTATTGCTCTGTCATTGGTGGCTGTGCCTTTAGCTGCCTAGGCCCTAAACTCTGCAATTTTCTCTTCGCCTCTCCCCCTAATATCTCCTTATGCTTTTTGTGTCAAGTTTTCTTTGATAATCACTCCTGTGGAGCACCATGTGATATTTTGCTATATTAAAGGTGCTATATAAATGCAAGCTGTTGTCATGTAGTCCTGAGATGTAGCCTTTTCCAGTTGCTGCAGAGTATTCCTGAACTGGGATAAGTGGGTGTGTCCTGATAAGAGAGGAGGATCCCACCAGGCAAACTGAGTCTTTACCATTAGGGTTTGTACATCATCTTGTTTAGGATCATTTAAGCATGCGATGGAGGTTTGTGTGGACGGACAGACCGAAACAAATTGTGAATGAACCTTTTCAAACATGTTTATTAAAATATTCAAGCATTATTTTTCAAAAATGTTTTGAAGTATTTTCTTTCCACCCCCCCCACCCACCTCTGACCCCCACCCCAAACCCCAACCAGATTAATCGTGCTCCTAGCTTTGGAACAGACCAAAAGATAGACTTTGAAGTGAAAAAAGGAGTGTTAGTCCATGCACTGAAGCTGCTTAACATACGGTAAGTTATAATTAAAATTTGAAGTCAGATAATTGTCTGAGGTGTGTTGATAGTTAAAAAAGGCTATTGGTTTACTTTTGAAATAAGGATTCTAATTTCTAATAGCCCAGACACAGAGGGAGAAAGATAGAGAGACATTTTTCTTCCTCATTGTAATTTGATTTCTTTTTTTTAAAAAAAAGTCAAGTTGAATTTTAGAAGCAAATTTTTTTTTTGAGGGAAATCAGTAGGAAGGTAAAGTGTAAAGGGGAGAGTAAGATGGAAACTGATTGAGAGTTAATGGGTTTCAGCCTACTATGACCTGCACTGGGAGGGGCAAGTGGGTTTGGAGGCATTATGGCTGGAGGGATACTACGGGTAAACTGAGTGATAGCTGAGCAAGCGGAGGGGAGGATGAAATATTTGAGCTGACAGCTGGAAGAGTAACAGGTAGCAGATAGCGATGGGAGTGAAGATATGATAGGAAAGAGAGTTGGGTCGGGGGAAGGTGCAGGGGTAGTTGGGGCTCACGATGGATGTTAAAGGCTGGGGGGAGGCAGATATGGTGGGAGTTTTGTGGGGATCATTTCCTTTGCCACACTCACCCCAAATGCAGCCAGCCATTGGTCGCACCTTTATCTATCCCATTCCCTATTCCTCTTGCCAGGAAGGGAAAAAAGAGACAAGCTAAGTTAAGGAGTGAAAATCAGAAAATAAAGAGATGGAATGAGAGGAGGAGAGAAAGCACCATGAAGAGAACAGAAAAAAGTGAAAAGAAAGAGAAAGAGAAAAAGAGAGAGAGAATGACCTTATTTTCAAATCTCCTGTGTGTGTAACCAAGATATTAACTAATATTAAACTAATATTTATGCCTGTGTGCACTTCTCAAGTACAAAAATTTACTCTTAGTTGTCCCGTCTCAAGTGATCACAACAATGTTATCTTTCCCAGTATGAATTGCCATGCCAACATTTGTAATGGAAACTAACCTATGTAAACTTGTCACATAATTGCACCCTCCAGCCACTGGTAGCGCTGTAGCACCTCAGGTTTTCATTTCCCAGATCATCTTGTTGTTATTGTGCTCCAAGAAAAGGCCATTAAGAACCCAGACAAGCCTCCTCTTTTTTTTTTAAAGTAGGTCGACTCCCTCTCTCACCATATCCATCATTCTGTTCATTCTCTAGAGCTATATCCATTTGTCATATGATACCATTTCAAATGTCATCTCCAATGATCTTCCTGGGTAATTTATTCCAGAAATCTATTACACCTGTCTGGAAGTTACATGTTCCTAAATTCCAGTCTTAAAATCGCTGAAAAAAGAGACATTTTGCTGAAGCTTTTTGTCTTACGCTCATCAGGACAAATGCAAGAATCGCAAATTTCAATGATCACAACGATTTATGCCACAGGAGGAAAAACTTTATTCCTGTGGTATAAATTGTTGTGATCATTTGAAATTTGCAATTCTTGCATTTGTCCTGATGAGCGTTAAGACAAAAAGCTTCAGCAAAATGTCTCTCTTTTCAGCGATATTCAAATTCTGTGCTACCAAGAGACTATCTTAAAATCCTTTTTTTTTAAGCCGTGTCCCCTGATAGTTGAACAATTTGCTTGGATGTTCCATCTCAGGCTCAAACACCATGAGGAATGGAAAAGCTCTCTGTGGGTGATATGTTTCCACATGAAAGAGTTTGCTGATTTACATTGATACCGTATGTGGATTATTATCATAAGCCGTGGAAACAGTGGCTCACAATGACTTCTCTTTCTTCATTCCACAATAAATTTGGAAATGATGAAAGGCAGCCTGCTGCCTTATAGTGGATTTAGTGTAATTGATGAGAAACTAAGCTGACAGATATGAGGTCCGATCTACATCCAATATACTCTGCTCTCTTTCATTTAGCAGCATGCCAAACTGTTTAGGATTACAGGTTCGGTGGATAATACATGACTGCTTCAGACCTGTTTCAGTGAAGTATGAGTTTTGTATGAAACCTGCTTACTCAGCCACAAATGTTGTCACAGTGAACGGGGATGTGCCTTCCTCCCAACTCCCCGTGTTTATTCTTCCTGAGCAGCCACCAAGTCCCATGTGCCAATCACCCCCCTGTCCCCACCGACTCACATTGGCTCCTTGTATCCCAGTGTCCCAACTTCAAAGTTCTCATCCTTGTATTTAAATCACTCAATTGTCTCACCCCTCCCTATTTCTGCAATGGTCATGTAACACAGTTAAGAATACACCGGGAATGCACAAAGGTTCCAACACAGTGATCCTTTATTTCACCGACATCAGACCGATAAGTACATTCACTTGAAAAGCTTTTCCTTAAGAAACTTACGCCTTACAATGGACGACCATTGCCCAACCCTTCGAACATAAAAGAAAACTTTCGAAAGCTCAACTCCTTACCTTGAATCAGCCATAGAACCGTAGAATTGTTATGGTGCAGAAAGAAGCCATTCAGCCCATCGTGTCTGTGCTGGCCAAAAAGAAAAAGGGAACTAGCTGCTCATTTTAATCCCACTTTCCAGCACCTGGTCCATAGCCTTGCAGTTGCAGAACAAGGGCAATTTGGAATGGGCAATAAATATTCGCCTAGCCAGCGACGCCCAAATCCCATGAACGAATAAAAAAAACTTCAGATGTAGATCAAGGTACCTTTCAGCTGAGTTAAGCGCTTCAGCCTCAGCCATCAACGTAGGCAGTGAATTCCCTCAGAACATCTGCTATTTCCTCTCTGAGTTAATTCAACAGCCTGGGATATAATCCATCTAGCCCTAGTGATTTATTCATCTTCAAGGATGCCAGTCCCTCCAGTAATTCTGCTCTCACCCTATTGTATCTAATTTTTCACACTCCTCCTCTTTACCTAGAATGTCTGCATCAACCTTCTCCTTAGTGAAGACAGAGACAAAGTACTTATTGAGAACCCTGCCCACATCTTCTGTTTCAACCCAAAGTTACCATGTACATCTCTGATAGGCCCTACCTTTTCCATAGTTATTCTCTTGCTCTTAATGTATTGGTAAGACACCTTAGGATTTTCTTGATTTTACCTGCCAATATTTTTTGTATCCTCTCATTGCTTTCCTAATTTCCATTTTTACTTCACCCGGTACTTTCTATACTCCTCTAGGCTTTCTGCAGTATCAAGTGCTTTGTGATGGTCATAAGCTTTCTTTTTCTGCTTTATCTTGGCCTGGATGTTACTGGATAACCAGGGGGCTCTAGATTTGACAGTACCGCCCTTTTTCTTTGTGGGGACATGTCTACACTGTGCCTGCAGAATCTCGCCTTTGAATGTCTCCCACTGATTTGACACCATTTTTCCTTCTAACAGCTTTATATCCAGTCCACCCTCACCAGCTCACCTCTCAGCTTCGTAAAATTTGTCTTCCCCTAATTTAGAACTTTTACTCTTGTTCTATCTTTGTCCTTTTCCATAATGATGCTAAATCTAACTATATTATGGTCACTATCTCCAAAATGGTTCCCCACTACTCCTTCATCCACTTGCCCAGCTTCATTTCCCAAGACTAAATCGAGAATTGCGCCTCCTCTCATTGGGATTGTTATTTGCTGGCTAAAAAAGTTCTCTTGAATGCAGTTTGAGAATTTTGCACCCTCTGTGCCCTTCAGAGTTAGTATCCCAATTGATATTAGGGTAGTTGAGTCCCCAGTGATTACTGCTCTATTGTTTTGCACTCAGAAATCTGTCCACATATTTGCTCTTCTCGCTCCCTTCCACTATTTGGGGGTCTATAGTACACTCCTAGCATTGTGGCTGCCCCATTTTTATTTCTGGGCTCAACCCATATGGCCTCGTTTGATGCTTCATTTAGTAGATCACTGCTCCTCACAGCTGTAATTGATTCTTTAACCAATAATGCTACACCACCGCTTTTTTATCCCACTCCCTATCGTGCCTGAAAACTCTATATCCAGAGATCTTGAGCTGCCATTTTGTCCCTCTTTCAACCAAGTTTCCGTTATAGCGATATTCCATTATAGCATTATAGACATGTTGCAGACGTGGTTGTTAAACAGTGGGAGCAAGAATGCCTTGTTTTCAGTAGTAGCAACAGGTAGTGATCCCACACGTTTACCTTTTACCTCCTGTCCCCGTTCTTCACAAAATGGGTTTGCTCTTAATGCTGGACTCAGAGCAGAGCAACAAAGTTGAGAGCTGGCATGCTCATGGCACTCCTGTTGGTAGTTCCCCACGAACTCATGAGCCAGATTACCTGGCCATCCAGACCACCGTAAAGGTCTGATTAAAGCAAAACACTGCGGAAGCTGGAAATGTGAAATAAAAACAAAAAATGCTGGAAAAACTCAGCGGGTCTGACAGCATCTGTGGCGAGAGAAACAGAGTTAACGTTTTGAGCCCGTATGACTCTTCAGAGCGCTTCTTATTACACTAAAAAGGTATATTCTGCACCTTGGGGTTTCTCAGACTCAGAGGGACACCATGCTGTGCAGACTGTCCTCCTTGGTTTCGAGCAGCGGGATGCACGCTCTAGATCTTCTCGCTGGTCCTTCAGGCACCAGCAGGGGCCTCTGGCTGTTCTCCGTCTCCTAATCCCACCGCCCATGCTGCAGCTTTGTGTGGCTTCTGGCTCTGCCCTCACTACAACTCGCTGAGGACACCATGCTACCTCCCCCCTCAACACCCCCAACACCCCCCCCCCCCCCCCCCGGACACCAAATGAACTCTCAGGCACCGAATAATTCACCTCTTTGCCCCCGCCGTCACCACCTGCTGGTGGGCACCTGGCTGACAGACAGCGCAGCAACTGCGGAGCCCAGTCGGGAAGACTGCATGACCTCCCTGCTACGTTCACACAACCGACTCCTCCCCTCACCACATTCTCTGTTCTCCTGACTCTGATTCTTGTGACTCCTCTCTTCCTTTGACCATTGGTAGCCATGCTATTAGCTCTGATGGTCTGTGAGACCCTCACTAAGCGTCTCCACTTTTTATCTCTCTCTCTCTCTCTCTCTCTCTCTCAGACTTATGCTAAAACATATTTTTTTGGTCAAGAATTTAGTCACCTCTCACTTGGTCTGTCAGATTTTTTTTTGACGGTCATGACTCAGTTGGCAGCCCTTTCACCTCTGAGTGGCAAGATTCTGGGTTTGAGTCCCACTCCAGGACCTGAGCACAAATGTCTAGCCGACACTCCAGCGCAGTACTGCGTGTGTACTGCATTGTCAGAGGAGTTTCAGAAGGCTGTTGACAATGTCCCACACAAGTTGTTAGCTATCTAAATAAGAGCACATGGGATTGGGATGTACTATTATGGATTGAGAACGGATTAACAGACAGAAAACAGAGAGTAGGAATAAACAGGTAATTCACAGGACGTTACTAGTGGGGTACCGTGTGGATCAGTGCTGGGGACACAGTTGTTCACAATCTAAATAAATGATTTGGATGTGGGGACCAAATGTAATATTTCTAAATTTGCTGATGACACATAATGTGAATGTGAGTTGTGAGGAGGATGCAAGGAGGCTTCAAGGGGATTTGGACAGGTTAAGAGAGTGGGCAAGAACATGGCAGATAGAATATAATGTGAATAAGTGTGAAGTTATCCACTTTGGTAGAAAAAACAGAAAGGCAGAGTATTTCTTAAAAAGTGAGATGTTGGGAAGGGTTGATGTCCAAAGGGACTTGGGTGTCCTTTGTTCATGAGTCACTGGAAGCTAGCAAGCAAGAGCAGCAAATAATTAGGAAAGCACATGGTATGTTGGCTTTCATTGCAAGGGAGTTTGTGTACAGGCATAAAGATGTCTTGCTGCAATTGTATAGAGCCCTGGTGAGATTGCATACAGCCTTGGTTTCCTTATCAAAAGAAGGATACACTTGCCATAGAGGACATGCACCAAACTAATCCTTGGGTTGGCTAGATTGCCTTGTGGGGTGAAAATGAGGAAACTGAGCCGATATTCCCTGGAGTTTCAAAGATTGAGACATGATCCCATTGAAACTTACAAAATTCTTACAGGGCGTGACAGGGTAGATGTGGATAGAATGTTTCCTCTGGCTGGTAAGTCTAGAACCAGGGGACACAGTCTCAGGATAAGGGGCAGGCCATTTAGGACTGAGATGAGGAGGAATTTCTTCACTCAGAGGGTGGTGACTGTTTGGAATTCTCTACCCCAGAGAGCTGTGGCAGCTCAATCATTGAGCATGTTCAAGACAGAAATCGACAGATTTCTGGATACTAATGACAGCAAGAGATATGGGGATAGTGGGAAAAATGGCATTGGGGTAGATGGTTAGCCATGATCTGTTTGAATTGTGGAGCAGGCTCGATGGGCCGAATGGCCTACTCCTGCTCCTACGTTCCTATGTGCTGGCTTTCTGATGGGCTGATAAAGCGAGGCCCCACTTGCCTACTTGGGATGGATGTATAAGATCTCATGGCAGTAATTTAAAGAGCATGGCCAATATTTATCCCTCAATCAATATAACAAAATAAATCATCTGATCATGATCACATTGCTTTTTTGTGCAGGCTGGCAATGTGCAAATTGTCAGCCGTGTTTCTGACATGACCACAGTGAATACATTTCAAAAAGTACTTCATGGGCTGGAAGCTGCTTTGAGATGTCCAGTGGTAGTGGAAAGTGCTATATGAATACAAGTCTTTCATTTTCTGTCCATTTCTGTGAAATGCCTTGGGGCATTTTTATTCACTAAAGGAACATAGGAATAGGAGTAGGCCATTCACAGAATCACAGAATCACACAGCGCAGAAGAGGCCCTTCGGCTCCTCGAGTCTGCACCAACACATGAGAAACACCTGACCTACCCACATAATCCCATTTACCAGCACTTGGCCCATAGCCTTGAATGTTATGATGTGCCAAGTGCTCATCCAGGTACTTTTTAAAGGATGTGAGGCAACCTGCCTCCATTACCCTCCCAGGCAGCGCATTCCAGACCGTCACCACCCTCTGGGTAAAAAAGATTTTCCTCACATCCCCCCTAAACCTCCTGCCCCTCACCTTGAACTTATGCCCCCTCGTGACTGACCCTTCAACTAAGGGGAACAGCTGCTCCCTATCCACCCTGTCCATGCCCCTCATAATCTTGTACATCTCGATCAGGTCACCCCTCAGTCTTCTCTGTTTCAACGAAAACAACCCAAGTCTATCCAACCTCTCTTCATAACATAAATGTTTCATCCCAGGCAACATCTTGGTGAATCTCCTCTGCACCCCCTCCAGTGCAATCACATCCTTCCTATAATGTGGTGACCAGAACTGCACACAGAACTCCAGCTGTGGCCTCACCAAGGTTCTATACAACTCCAACATGACCTCCCTACTTTTGTAATCTATGCCTTGATTGATAAAGGCAAGTGTCCCATATACCTTTTTCACCACCCCACTAACATGCCCTTCCACCTTCAGAGATCTATGGACACACACATGCCAAGGTCCCTTTGTTCCTCAGAACTTCCTAGTGTCATGCCGTTCATCACCAATGCATCCATTATCTCCATAGCAACCACTTTCAACACTCTGGGATGTGGAATATCAGGTCCCGGGGACTTATCATCCATCCGTCCCATTAATTTCTCCAACCTTCTTCCTAACTTCCTTCAATTCCTCATTCTCTCTAGTCCCTTGGAACTCTAATTCTAGACTACTTCCCCAGTGAAGACAGACACAAAGTCATTATTTAGCTTCTCTGCCATTTCATTATTCCCCATTTTCTCCTGACTCTGCCTGTAACGGACCCACATTTGTCTTAGCCAAACAGGATTGCACCAGACTAGGTGACCCTTCTGTGTTCAAGGCTCTGCCAACACTCATGATTTTAACTACTGCCTGCAGATGTGGCACTCTGGTGAGGTACACCTATGTGCAAGTGCCCATCACCCTTCAGAAGGTGGGCATGGGAGAGAAATGGTGAAACTTTTTTACAGAACGGCAGCATGCACTTGCAAGTGCTTTTCTTGCCTGTGCGAATTTTCTCCAGAGCTTCTTGTCAGATTTTCCCTCTCCGACCTGAAGGCAGTGAGGCTAATTGTGATAGCTTTATCAGCACCCCCACCAACATCAGTTAACTGAGCACAGAGCAGGGAATTAACTTCTGTGGTTCTGGGACTTGCAGCGCACAGTTACACAGCCCCTCAGGCCATCAGTGGAGCCGCATTAAATCATTGTCGAGAATGTTAGTTAGCATTACAGTAGTGTTTGAACTGTTTAAAACCCTCACTGAGCATCTGTGTTTGTGAAGATTGATTAACGACGTCCTGATCAAATGAGCTTCCCAGTTGAGTACTTAGCCATTGTCGCTTATTGATTGTCTTATTCAACAAAGTGCTCATCTGAACCAACCAGTTAAGAGCATTGTCTGAAGATGTGGCACTCTGGTGAGGTACCTGTGTTCGTGGGGCCATCACTCTTTTGGAGATGGTCATGGGAGAATGTTGATGATGTGGAGTACAGGTACAGCAGAGAAACCATAGAAAAGTTATGGTGCAGAAAGAGGCCGTTCAGCCCATCATGTCTCCGCCGGCCAAAAAGAGAACCAAGAAATCAGCTGCTCATTTATAAACCCCATTTCCAGCCCCTGGTCCCGTAGCCTTGCAGGTTCCAGCACTTCAGGTGCAGATCCAGGTACCTTTTAAATGAAAAAAACAAAAAAACTGCGGATGCTGGAAATCCAAAACAAAAACAGAATTACCTGGAAAAACTCAGCAGGTCTGGCAGCATCGGCGGAGAAGAAAAGAGTTGACGTTTCGAGTCCTCATGACCCTCCTTTTAAATGAGTTGAGCATTTCAGCTTCAACCATCAACTTAGGCAGTGAATTCCAGACACCCACCATCTGGGTGAAAATTTTTTTCCTCATGTCCCCTCTATTCCTTCCACCAATCGCATTAAATCTATGCTCCCTGGTAATTGCTCCCTCAGCTAGGGAACCAAATTTTCCCTGTCCACCCTATTCTAGGCCCCACATAATTTTATACACCTCAATTAAGTCACCCCTTAATCCCCCCCCCCTCCTGTTCTAAGGAAAACAACCCTAGCTGATCCATAGCTGCAGTTTTCAAGCCCTGGCAACATTCTTGTAAATCCCCTCTGCACTCTCTCCAGAGCAATCATGTCTTTCCCGTAATGTGGTGACCAGAACTGTACACGAAATTCCAGCTGTGGCCTAACCAGCGTTTCATACAGTTCCACCACTGCATCCCTGCTTTTGTACTCAATACATTCTTTGTTTATCTAATTGTACCCGCTTTGCTTTCATGTTTTCTGTGTTCTGTCAGTTGGGTTTGTTTCTCTGTTTTAGCACCAGCGACAGGAGGAAGAATCTAGTTCAGCAGAAAGCGGAGGCTCAGAGGCGACTGTACGGGCAAGGCTCGGTGAAGCGCCTGTCAGCTGGGTCCTCGGAGTGGGAGAAACAGCGGCACTCGCTGGAGAGGAGGAGAGAGGAGCTGGTAAGCAGCCATTCGCCTCCCCCGCTGGAATTCTTGTTATTTATCTGGACACCCGTTCCATACTTAAAACTCATTCCCTTTCTCCCACCCTGCTTGTAGAAGGAGAGGCTCGCGCAAGTCCGTAAGCAGATTTCGAGGGAAGAGCATGAAAATCAAAATTTGGGTAACTACAGGTAAAACAAAAACAAGCCATTATTTTACTGGTGAACAAAAGACACATCCAGGATCATGCATCCATTACAGGAGTTTGCTAACAGGAATTGTTAGCACCGATATCTTAGTTTACTTTGTCTTTTGGGATCTTTTCCAGCAATAAAGAAGGAGCTTGTATATATCAATGACAGCTCCGCAAAGAATTTCGTGCTTTCAGTGACTGTGTCTTGTTCAAAATTCCCGCTTAAATTGACAAATGTTCAAAATCCGGGGTAAACAGAGCTAGACATGACAGGATGGGGAAACATATTGGGGAAGCATTAGTCCAAAGTACCCCATTCCTATCAAGCATGCTACACTTCCCACATGTCATGCCTTAAATTACTCATACACTGTATCTATCCCAAACTGATATATTTGGAAAGAAATCCATCGAATTTGCATTTGAATGAATCAAATACTGCTTCTACTATTTCCCTTGGGAGCCTGTTTCACTGGTCACTCGTTTCAGTAAAATATTGTTTATTGCTGAAAGAAGAGGCATGTCGCAGTTTTTTGCCTTGCTCTCATCAGGACACTTCGCAAGAATACAAGGAGAAAACAACAAGTTGTACAGCATGTGACAAGAGTGCTGATTGGCTGGCAAGTGGACCCTGATTGGTAGAGGCATTGCGAAGAGTCCTGATGGGTGCAAGACAAAAAGTTTCGACATTTCTCTTTTCTCAGCAATCCTCAAGTTCTGTACTCCCAAACAGCTGTTGAAAAATATTGTTTCCGCAGATAATTTTTTAATTGACCCTCCCAACCCCCTCAAGTGCAGTCAAACCAGGCGAAGGAGCGTGTTAAAGTCCACTTTATCGAATCCCTTTAGAATCCTAAAACCAGTGAAACATCTGTGGTACACGTTGAAGCATTTCTGAAAGGAGCAGAATAATCTGATGGAAAGCCAAAACAACAAAAAAAAACTACATTCGGACTGAAACTCCTTTTTCCTGAATCCAAAATGAAACTTTGGGAGCAAAGGACTTGGCGAGAGCGAGAAATTAATTCCTTTGAAAGGTGGTAAATAAAACAGAAGAGACTTGCCTGCTACAAAAACGTAAAATTGTTTCTGGAATTAAAACAGCCCTATTCCTTTCTGGCCTGCCTGATTCAGACCTTGGTATCTTCTGTTAAAACTGGACCAATGGACCCTGAGGGATGTGAGGGACTTGTCTGCAACCCAGGTTATCAATCACTGCAAGTTCAGCGGCTGAAAAATTATGTACTCTCCAGTATGACTGTGCTTCTCCGTGTGTTACCTTAACAGCAGTTTACAATTTGCAGGTTGAGTTGATAGGAAGGCAAATGCAATGTTGGCATTTAATTTCGAGAGGACTAGAATATAAATGCAGCGGTGTGCTGCTGAGGCTTTATAAGGCTCTGGTCAGACCACATTTAGAATATTTTGGGCCCCGTATCTCAGGAAGGATGTGCTGGCCCTGGAGAGGGTCCAGAGGAGGTTCACGAGAATGATCCCAGGAATGAAAGGCTTAACATATGAGGAACGTTTGAGGATTCTGGGTCTATACTCGATGGAGTTTAGAAGGATGAGGGGGATCTGATTGAAACTTACAGAATACTGAAAGGCCTGGATAGAGTGGAGGTGGGGAAGATGTTTCCATTAGTAGGAGAGACTAGGACCAGGGGAAACAGCCTCAGAGTAAAGGGAAGACCTTTTAGAACAGAGATGAGGAGAAACTTCTTTAGCCAGAGAGTGGTGAATCTATGGAATTCATTGCCGCAGAAGGCTGTGGAGGCCAGGTCATTGAGTGTATTTAAGACAGAGCTAGATAGGTTCTTGATTGGTAAGGGGATCAAAGGTTACAGGGAGAGGGTGGGAGAATGGGGTTGAGAAACTTAACAGCCATGATTGAATGGTGGAGCAGACTCGATGGGCTAAATGGCCTAATTTCTACTTCTATGTCTTATGGTCTTACATTGTGGTGTGCTGACAGGAACATTTTCTCCAATGTTAGTAGAGCATTCCTTTCAGGAGCTGACATAAGACATTAGACATTTGGGGACGGAGTCCTGGAGTTATAGTATTCATGGCAGGCCTCCTGAGAGTGTGTTAAGAGTTTGCGCGGCTCCCCAGGAACATGCCAATATATCGTTAGGTGTCTTTTGGGAGCGTCCACTATTGACGCGAGGGGGCATGCAGACAACTGGTCAGTATTTTATCAGGGGTCTCTAGCAACGTGCCAGTGCAGTCTATTCTTCTTAATTTGAATTTAGGAATAATAAAATAAAAAAAAGATAGACTTGCATTTAGGTATCCTTTTCATGACCACTGGACACCTCCAAACGCTTTACAGCCAATTAATTAATCACTCTTATAATGCAGGAAACAGAGTAGTCAATTTGCTCTCAGCAAGCTCTCGCAAGCAGCAATGTGACTAAGAGCAGATTATCTGGGGTGTTTTTTTTGCGATGTTGATTGAGGGATAAATATCAGCCCGGAATCACTCCCCTGATGTTCTTTGAAATGGTGCTATGAGATCTTTTATATCCACCTGAGAGAAAAGACAGGGCCTCAGTTTGACATTTGACCTGAAAGACCACACTTCTAATAGTGCAGCACTCGTCCAGTATTGCACTGGAGTGTTAGCTTTGATTTGTGCACTGACGTCTCCTAGAGTGGGATTTGAACCTGGACCTTTATGACTTGTGCCATCAACTGAGCCACTGACTCATCCTTTAAAACCTCCAAATCTTTCATTCCACCCACTTAAATTAAAATGAAATGAACACTCAGAGCAAAGAATGCCTATGAGTTAAGAGGAGCATGCCACTACTTATAGGGGGTTTATGAGACTGTGCCAATATTCATGTCATTATTTATAGGGGGTTTATGAGACTGTGTCAATATTCATGCCATTATTTATAGGGGGTTTATGAGAGTGTGCCAATATTCATGCCATTATTTATAGGGGGTTTATGAGACTGTGCCAATATTCATGCCATTATTTATAGGGGGTTTATGAGACTGTGCCAATATTCATGCCATTATTTATAGGGGGTTTATGAGACTGTGCCAATATTCATGCTATTATTTATAGGGGGTTTATGAGACTGTGCCAATATTCATGCCACTACTTATAGGTGGTTTATCAGAGTATGCCAATATTCACAGGGGCCCCAGGACATGTGCCAATAGTACTTGTGGGCCCTCCTAACAGAAATGTTTCAAAGTGTTGGTGAAAGATTTGCAGGATTATGGGGAAAGGGCAGGTGAATGGGGCTAATTAGATTGTCCTTTCAAGGAGTCGGCACAAACACAATAAGCTGAATGGCCACCTTCTGTGTTATCTCATTCTGTGATTCAATATTAAGAATAATAAAAGACAATAATGTTTTCTGTACTTCTCTATCAAACCAGGCGGATCTACCCTCCCGATGATAAGCAGTTGCTGGAAAAGTATGAGAGCCTCATATGTGTCGCCTTCCAGACCTTCCTGGCTGGCAGAGCAGCCTCACTCCAGAAGGAACTCAGCAACCCATTGAATCACATGAAGGTATTGACCACGCGATCCATTGGAGTAAGATAAGAAAAGAGAACTCTGAGGGGTGAACTGATGGAGGTCTTTCAAATTGGGAAGGACATCAATAGGGTGGTTGTGGAAATGTTTTCACTTGATGGTAAGTCCAAACTAGTTGCCATAACTATATGATAGACACTAGTAAATCCAAATAAGAAATTCAATAGAAACTTCTTGATTAAACACCCTATGGATTTATTAGTGAACTGTCTCGTCCTGGTCTCCCCCATAAGTGGAAACATGCTCACCACGTCTACCATTTCAAACTTTTGTATAACCTTAAAGACTTTTATCAGGCCGCCTTTCAATCTTAATAATAAGATAAAAACAAAAAAACTGTGGATGCTGGAAATCCAAGACAAAAATAGAATTACCTGGAAAAACTCAGCAGGTCTGGCAGCATCGGCGGAGAAGAAAAGAGTTGACGTTTCGAGTCCTCATGACCCTTCGACCGAACAGTTCGGTCGAAGGGTCATGAGGACTCGAAGCGTCAACTCTTTTCTTCTCCGCTGATGCTGCCAGACCTGCTGAGTCTTTCCAGGTAATTCCGTTTTTGTTTTCACCTTTCAATCTTGTCTTTTCTAGAGAAAAATCCTCAAGCCTGACAGTGTTTCCTGACAGGTAGAACCTCTCAGATCTGGTATCATCCTAGTAAACCATTTTTGCACCTTCTCTAGTGTCCCTATAAAGTAAATAAAGTAAGCCCAATGTCCCATCTTTATTTTACAATATGGAGGCCAGAACTGTTCACAGTACTCTGTGTGCTTCTATAAGCTGCATTCAACTTTAACAACTTATTTTTTTCAATTCAATCCCTCTGATTGTGGGGAATGAGGAGGGCTTTGCATTTGAGGCGTCCAACTCGCAAATACTCTAGTGGTGACGGAGGTGAGGATAAATATTTTCTCTGTTACCCTGTGGAATTCTCTTCCCCAGAGAGTAGTGGAGGTTGGGTCATTGAATATACTCAAGGCTGAGTCAGATGGATTTTTGATTGACAAAGGAGTGGAGTCAGTGGTTATGGGGGGAGGGCAAGAAATTGGTGTTGAGACCACAATCAGATCAGCTATGATCTTATCAAATGGCGAAGCAATCTCAAAGGGCCGAATGGCCTACTCCTGCTCCTAAGTCCTGTCTTCCTATGTTCTCACCCCCCTCCTTTTTGTAAAGGGTTAACATCAGGAGCGGCTGATGCAACTACTGACAAAACTAATGATGAGCCTGTAGATATCCTGTACTTGGGTTCCCAGGAGGCATTTGATAAGGTGCCATATCAAAGGTCATTGTGGAAAATAAAGGCTCATGGTGTAAGGGGTGACATATTAGCTGGGATAGAAGATTGGCTGACTGGCAGAAAACAGAGAGGATGCATAAATGGGTCTTTGATTGATTGGTAGGATTTGACCAGTGGAGTCCCACAGGGGTCTGTGCTGGAGCCTCAACTTTCTACAATTTGCATCAATGACTTGGATGGAAGGAGCAACAGCTTAGTAGCTAAATTTGCAGACTACACAGAGATGGGTAGGAAAGTATGTTGTGAAGACAACATTGGCAGTTGAGAGAGTGGGCAAAACTCTAGCAGATGGAATATAATGTGGGAAAGTGGAAAGTTGTTCACTTTGGCAGGAAAAATAAAAGAGCAGCGTATTACTCAAACAGAGAGCGACTGCCGAATTCTGAGGTGCAGAGGGATCTAGGGCCTGAATTTTTCAGTCAGCGTGTTGTGGTGGGCCCGACACTGTGGCACATAAAATGACGCTCGATGATGTCGGGCACGCATCCCGATGTCATCGCGATGTTTTGTTCGGCGGGTGCACGCCGGAGTCGGCTGCGCACCAGCCGATATTTAAACGGCCTTTTAAAGCTATTAAGGAAGCAATTAAAGTCATTGTTTATGCTGCCCGTCCAACCTTAAGGTGGGTGGGGCAGGCGAAAAGGCCAAGCGGCCTTCACGTTTTTTAGGAAACCTCATCCACGAGCGGGATGAGGTTTCCTAAAGCTTTTATGAAGTAAATAAAAAAATTTTCTGAAATATAGAAGCATGTCCCATCTCATGTGGCACAGCCACATGAAGGGACATGTTTAATTACATTTTTTATCCATTTATTTATTTCAAAAGTGTTTCAGTCTCCCTGAGGCAGCTCTGCGCCTCAGGGAGATTGAAGCGCTCTCTTGCGCATACAGGAAAGAGCGCTGGCCCCGACTCTCCCTCCTCTCCCCGCCTGCACAGGTAGAGCTGAGCGCTGTCTTACGGGCTGGGTGGGCCTTAATTGGCGCGTCCACGTAAATTGGCAGCATGGAGCCGATTGCGGGCAGCGGTTGGCTCCGTGACCACTCCTGCCCAATCCCACTGAGCCTGCCCACCCACCGCCTGAAAAATTCAGGCCTAAGTGTTCTTGTGCATGAGTCACAAAATGTTAGTATGCAGGCACAGCAAGTAATCAAGAAGGCCAATGGAACTCTATCCTTTATTATGAGAGGAGTTGAACGTAAAAGGAAGGATGTTATGCTTCAGTTAACCAGGGCATTGGTGACACTGCATCTCGAATACTGTGTGCAGTTTTGGTCTCCTTATTTAATAAAGGATGTAAATGCATTGGAGGTGGTTCAGAGGAAGTTTACTAGACTGACACCTGGGATGAACAGGTTGTCTTATGAGGAAAGATCGGACAGACTGGGCTTGTTTCCTCAGAGTTTAGAAGAGTGAGGGGTGACTTGATTGAAGTATATAAGATTCTGAATGGTCTTGACAAGTTGGACATGGAAAGGATGTTTTTTAAATTCACTTACAGGGTGTGGGCATCGCTGGCTGGGCCAGCATTTTTTGTCCATCCCTAATTGCCCTTAAGAAGGTGGTGGTGAGCTGCCTTCTTGAACCGCTGCAGTCCATGTGGTGTAGGTACACCCACAGTGCTGTTTAGGGAGGGAATTCCAGGAATTTGACCCAGCCAAAATGAAGGAACGGTGATATATTTCCAAGTCAGGATGGTGAGTGACTTGGAGGGGGACTTCCAGGTGGTGGTGTTCCCACGTGTCTGCTGCCCTTGTCCTTCTAGCTGGTCGTGGTCATGGGTTTGGAAGGTGCTGCCTAAGCATCTTGTAGATGGTACACACTGTTGATATTGTGCGTCGGTGGTGGAGGGAATGAATGTTTGCAGAAGGTGCTTCCTCTTCTGGATGGGTTCAGAACAAGGGGGCACTGTTTTAAAATTAGGAATCGCCTTTATAAGACAGAGATGAAAATTATTTTCTGTCAGATGGTTCCACGACTTTGGAACTTTCTGTCTCAGAAGGTGGTGAAAGCAGGGTCACTCAATATTTTTAAGGCTGAGGTAGATAGATTCTTGTTAGGCAAGGGAATCGAAGGTTATTGTGGGTAAATGGATTGTGGAACTTGAAGCACTAACAGATCAGCCTTGATCTTATT
The DNA here is from genome assembly GCF_017639515.1 of Carcharodon carcharias. NCBI lineage: Eukaryota > Metazoa > Chordata > Chondrichthyes > Lamniformes > Lamnidae > Carcharodon > Carcharodon carcharias. The sequence goes on along the minus strand of NC_054482.1, from coordinate 112,841,673 downwards.
GAATGGCGGAGCATGCTTGTCTCCTATTTCATATGTTGTAACTGTAATGTAGTGTCACATGACTAGGAGACTAAGATCTAGTGGGAAGCAGAATTTACAACCTGGTGTAGAGTTACTGAGGTGTCTAGGGATCTATAATTAAACAAGAATGGTTTTTGTGGATAACAGTCTATGGTAGCATTCTTAGGGTAACAGACAAACCCTAAAGAAACCCCACGTAGACCCCAAACATGGTGGCAGCAAAGACCCAGAAAAACTCCGAGAGGACTGCAGGCCTGAGAGACCACTGAATCCTTGGAAAAGGACAGGACAAAAGATTGAAGACTCACATGAGAACGGAGCATTCCCTGCAAATAATTATCCAATTCCCTCTTGAAAGCCACGATGGGCCTGCCTCCACTGAACTCTCAGGCAGGGCAATTCAGGCCCGAACCACACACTGTATAAGTACGCTTTTTTCTCATGTCTTCATGCATTCTTTTGCCAAGTACCCTCTGGGACTCAATCCTTCAGCCAATGGGGACAATTTCTCTCCATCTACTCTGTCTAGGCCCCTCATGATTTTGAAAACTTCTATCAGATCTCCTCTCAACCTTCTCTTCTCTGAGGAGTATGATTCCAGCTTCTCCAATCTATCCACATAACTGGAGGCCCTCATCCCTGGAACTGTCCTCGAAAATCATTTGTTCACCAAGCCCAAAGACTTAACATTGTTCATAAACTGGTAGCATAAGCCGACTGATTGGATTGGGCAGGTTCTGTGATGAATGTGCGATCCCGTCGTGCCAGATTCTCCTCCCTGTGCTCCACCCGGGAAATGCTTAAGGCCCCAGCAGTGAAGACCACAATCTACCACAAAAAGCTTTGCCAAATACTATTTCGTGACAACCATCATACATTTGGGGTTGTGCTCTTGTTTCATTATTAAGTCAAAGAGCAGACACCAAGAGCATGAACTTCTGAGGAGTGGCATTCCCAGTCGGATTGCCGCTCTGCTCCTTTTTACTTACCTTAGTTGGGAGCTGCACATCTCCCACCTGACCTTCCGATTTGGGCCACCTTAGAATAGTGCAGCCTACTGGCTCCTTGGATCCTTCTGTGCAGTGTAGCAGCGTTGTAGCGAAGCTACAGCCCCTTTTTATGGCACTTGATACCATAGAGCAGGTACGTTTAAAGGTCCTAGCCACTTTGAGAAGCCAGGGAGAAAGCAAATGTGTAAGATAAATGGGTGAGGCGTTAGGGTGGTTGGGGGCAGGGGATGGTACAATGGTTTGGGGTGGGGGTTGGATGGGTTGGGGAGCAGTAAGGGGGTAAGATGGGTCGTGGCGGGGGGGTTGGGTGGTTAGTTGGGGATTAGGAGGGTAGTCGGGCAGGTGGGTTGGGAGCAAGGTCAGAGGTGGCGGGGTAGTCAGGGCATGGTGGATGGGTAGTCTGAGGGTGGGTGGTGTACTTGGGGGGGTGAGGAGGGTAGTTAGGGGTGGGTGGTTGTTGGGGGAGGTGGGGTGGTTATTGAGGGTTGGGAGCTTAGTCTGAGGGCCAGGAGGGGAATCGAAGACTAGAAGGCTAGTAGGGGTTGGGGGATTGTTGGGCGTAGTCGTTGGGGGGGGTTGCTTTAATCGGGAGGTCAGGAGGTAGTTGGGGGTGGGGGGCATTTGGGGGTCAGGAGTGTAGTCGGGGGGTGTGTGTTATTTGGGTAGTCAGGGGGTGGGGGGTGGTGGGGTTGTCGGGAGGCTGGGGTGTGGTCAGGTGGCCCAGTGAGGGGGTGGGGAGGTGTAGTCGGGATATCCCATGGTGGGGGCCGGAGATAGGGTAGGTGGAACAGATACCCGGGAGTTAGAAGTGCTTTTAATCATTCTAACTTTTCCTGGGTACCTATTCTGCTTGAAGGGTTAGAACCATCCAAAGTCTCCCAATTCACTTGGAGTATCAGATGGTTCTTAGTGCAGGCCAATTGCCCATGGAAATTTCAAACTTGCATGGGGACTTGGGCGGGGGTTCCCCCAACACATCTTCTAGGGTACCTCCTGACACCACCCCCCACCCCCAGGGGATGGAAGTCCTGGGCCAATATATGTTATTTTTCTGTTGTGTATAACATCATTAATTTTGTTGATACCTGACCAGGAGAATTAAGGGGCTATAATCAGGTTTCAGAAGCAGTAATTTATTTATTTGATAATTGATATGGTGACAGTCTCATGGTCTGAGTTTAGTATCTGAATCTGATAGCGTAACACATGACAACATTTCATCCAATACACGAATTGCTGTGGCTAAACTATGGGTGAAATTTTGACCCTTGCAGTTAAAATTGCACCCAAATGTCTTTGGAATCATACAAGCCTGTAGAGATGGATTACAGAAAAAGTAACGTTTCCAGATGGGAGGGGCTACGGGCTAGCTGAAATGAATATACATCACTTTCAACCTGAGCAGGGGAGGAGGGGACTGAAAGGAAAATTGAGGCTAAGAGTTGAAAGTTAAGCTCTTCAGCATAGAAGGTGGGAAACAAATAGGAAACCAAAATTGGGTGGTGGGGGTGGAACTGGCGCAGTGGTGGAAAAGGAGGGTGGGGGGTGCTGGGAGGTGTGGCTGGATGGAAAGGAACCTTAAAATACAGCGGCTGACAGAAATGCCATTCAATAATGTGAAAAGAGGGAAGGGAGCTGTGACGTAGGCATCGACACTAGATTCATCCTTCAAAACCAAACTTCCCAATTCATCCACTTCACTTCTTTGCCCCTCAATAGCAGGGAGAATTTGTTAGTGAATGACAGAAACGCTCATGTCAATCTCTCCAAAGGAGGAAGACATCCTGGATCTCCTGGAACAGTGTGAAGTGGACGATGAAAAACTACTGGGGAAATCACCGCGTCAGAGAGGGCCAAAGGTATGGACTTGGCAACGGTGCACTCAATTTTACAAGGCACACGACAGCATTTTCAGGCAAGTTGGCATATGGCTTTAAATTGCCAATGGCTGAATTGCTGTAAACACCAGGGGCAGAAATGTACGGTCTCCCTGGGAGTGGTTTGGCTGGTGGGCTTGATGTCCTGGGCACCTTTCCTGGAGCCTACCCACCTGCCCCCAGCCCTACCATAAGTTTATGCACAGAGGGGGTAGGCTTCAAGTGGTCCACCCACCTTTGGGCCAATTTGAGGCCTTTAAGTGGTCAATTAATGGCCACTCAAGGGCCTGTATCCACCTTGCCACAACTTTTCACACAGCGGGTGTAAGAGGGAGCCAGATTTGGTACCTGCTAGTTCCGACTTCTAGGGTTATTGGTTGGAAAGGGTGGCAATATCTCCTTTCTGGGCCTCCTAGGTATATCAGAGGCCCCGCAAGTTCTGTTAACCACGGTGTTTCTCCTCCCGTCCGGCTGGTGTACCACACCCATCAACCCCCTCCCCTCCCCCGCATTCCCCTACCCCTGCTGGAGCCTCCTACCCTGACCCTGCCAAAAACTCCCTGGACTTAGTTCTCCATCTGATCTGGCGTCCAAGTGTGGGCCAAGGCAGAGAGCAGGAAAGTGGGGTGCCTGCCTCTGTGTATATCGAGGAGACTTATTGGTAAAAAGTAACATGTTCTTGTGCCCTGCAGCAGCTATTCTCAATGCCTGAGGCCACAGAGCCCACCTCAAGGAAGTATGATGATAGTAGCAGTAGTGGTAACAGCAGCTGCAGCTCGGATACTGAGGACGAGGAGCTAAGGGATAAAAAATTTATGTATGTTCGAAAAGGAAGGAAGTATGAATCTCCAGAACGATCAGGTAAGTTTCCCAGTGTGCCTGTGTTTACCGAGATCTTCCTTAAATAAACACTAGCTATGGTGTAAGGTATAGAAAATTGCAATGGCTAAAAAGAGAGACATGTTGTCGAAGCTTTTTATTTTGCACTCATCAGGATAAATGCAAGAATGCCACATTTCAAATTAATTTATACTACAGGAAAAAAGGCTGCTGATTGGTTGGCAAGTCAACACCGATTGGCCGAGACATTGCCATGGAGAAAACAATGGGGAACCAAAGGCTCCCCAATTCTCTGGTAATTCAAAAGAGGAGCAAGGCTTGAACGTATCACTTTCGTTAGCAGAGAATGTATGAATGTATATCATCTACAGCAAAAGCAAATAAGACATGTCAGGAGTCGGTTGATTATCTTAAATTGGTTGTTACTATAGCTGTTGGCACACTCAGGATTGCTCATCAAGTGCTGCCCAATCACAAAATCACATCTAACAGTAGATGTCTCGTTTTGAGTTTTGCAAGCATGGGCTGGTTGAGGACACCTATTGGTTCCTTATGTCTTCTGTCTCCCATCCATGACTTCTCCTATACTCAGAAGATTGGACAAATGAGATTTGGGCCTCAAAACAGTTTCCAATGCCTGCAGTGCTTGGGCTATTAGCCAAAAAGTCTCCTTGTTGTGGGACTGTTATTTACCACACTTTTCTCATCCTTCCCACTCTTTCAAAATGACTCTGGGTGTTCCGTGATAATAGTGTTCTGCCCAGTACCATGACTCATTCCTCATGGTGTGTATAAGTGTGACCATGGAACTCTCTATCCTTGGCTATGAATCGACTTGGATTTCTAACTGTAGGGGTCATCCCGATCTCTTGCCTTCCCAGCTCTTTCTCCAAAGTTTCCACTGAAGTTATGGCAGGGGACAGAAGAATCCCATTGGAAGTCATCCAGCCCCTGGCATAAAAAGCTCAGGTTTGTTGATGCGCGGTTCATGCTGGCAAAAATTTGATGTCCTTCAGAGGTTGGCCCCAGGATCAGTTTTGTAAAAACACTTTCCCACTAATTCTCTCTTGACTTTCCCATCAGAACTGGGGCGGGAGTCTAGCAGCAGGGCTGGGAAAGGACTGGGATCCGGATGCACCGGCTCCCAACCTCATTTGGGAATGTCCTGCTCAGCCTTCTAAAGGGGCCAGGGGCTCTGCTTCCCACTTCCCGCAGAGCCAAGGCCCTTTATGCTGGACCTTTCCAATGCCCTGTCCCAAAATAAAAATAGCTAGAGATTTGGGCTGGAGATGAAGCCAGATGAATCATACTAGATTGTTGAAAGGCACCACTGGGTCAAGATGGTGGACCCAAGCCAGGATGACACCTGAAGATGAGGAACTTTTATTTTTCAAAATATCTTTTTATGCATAACATGTACTTGTTGCTTTCTGGCTCCAGCAATCCCACTTGACCATACGGGATTAAATGTGTAGGCCTATAGATTTACCCTGTGGCACCATTTGTTAGGCACTAACTGACCTATTAAACCTCAGGAAACCTGCAAGCAATTCCAGCCGGGAGTATCCCAACCCCCGATCCTGACTCCCGGCCTCTGACCCAATCCCAGCCTGCGATCCTGACTCCCAGTCCCTGATCCTGAATCCTGGTGTCTGACCCAATTCCAGCCTGCGATCCTGACTCCCAGTCCCTGATCCTGACTCCTGGTGTCTGACCCACTCCCAACCCCTGATCCTGACTCCCGCCCGGCCTCTGACCCAATCCCTGCCTGCGATCCTGACTCCCAACCCCTGATCCTGACTCCCAGCCTCTGACCCAATCCCTGCCTGCGATCCTGACTCCCAACCCCTGATCCTGACTCCCAGCCTCTGACCCAATCCCAGCCTGCGATCCTGACTCCCAACCCCTGATCCTGACTCCCAGCCTCTGACCCAATCCCTGCCTGCGATCCTGACTCCCAACCCCTGATCCTGACTCCCAGCCTCTGACCCAATCCCAGCCTGCGATCCTGGTTCCAGTCTCTGATCCTAACTCCCGGTCTCGGCCTTCGCATTTATCATGAACCCTCATCCACGGGTGGGGTGAGGTTTCATGAAGGATTTATAAATCAAATCACATGAGGAGGCATATCTGAAAATTTTTTTTTTTCTTTATTTTAATTTTTCATAATTGAATTAACCTCCCTCAGGCAGCTCTCAGGGAGATTCCTGCATTCTTTCATGTGCATGTGTGAAGGAGCGCAGGCCCCGACTCAACCTGCTCCCCCCCGCCCGGACAGGGAGTGCTCAGCACTTCCGGGTGTGCGTCACGCTGGGCGGGCCTTAATTGCCCCCTCCCCCTACGTAAAATTGCAGCGCGCAGCTGATCACGGGTGGCAATCGGCTGTGCGCCCGCCCACGCCTGTTCCTGCTCAGCTACCCTGACAAGGAGAAAATTCTCCCCCTGGTCTCTGATCCAATCCCAGCCTGCGATCCTGATCCCAGTCTCTGATCCAATCCCAGTCTGCGATCCTGATCCCAGTCTCTGATCCAATCCCAGTCTGCGATCCTGATCCCAGTCTCTGATCCAATCCCAGCCTGCGATCCTGATCCCAGTCTCTGATCCAATCCCAGCCTGCGATCCTGATCCCAGTCTCTGATCCAATCCCAGCCTGCGATCCTGATCCCAGTCTCTGATCCAATCCCAGCCTGCGATCCTGATCCCAGTCTCTGATCCAATCCCAGTCTGCGATCCTGATCCCAGGCTCTGATCCAATCCCAGTCTGTGATCTTGATCCCAGGCTCTGATCCAATCCCAGTCTGCGATCCTGATCCCAGTCTCTGATCCAATCCCAGTCTGTGATCCTGATCCCAGTCTCTGATCCAATCCCAGTCTGCGATCCTGATCCCAGTCTCTGATCCCAACTCCTGGCCCCTGATCCAATCCCAGTCTGCGATCCTGATCCCAGTCTCTGATCCAATCCCAGCCTGCGATCCTGATCCCAGTCTCTGATCCCAACTCCTGGCCCCTGATCCAATCCCAGTCTGCGATCCTGATCCCAGTCTCTGATCCTAACTCTCGGTCTTTGATCCCAATTGAAGCCTCTAATTCTGACCCCCAACCTAAAATCCTCAGTTTCCTCTCCTTGCTCCCTTGACCCCAAGGGTCTTGACCCCTGACCCCCTTGACCCCAGACCACCTCAATGCCTGACCCCCTTGACCCTTGACGTTAACAACAGCTCCCATCTCTCATTCCTCATCATCAGTAGGCGGCTGCCGATATCTGGGTAGTCTTGACCCTCAACGTTAAGGCACAGGGAATATAATTATAGCTGCGCCTGAATTTCTAGACCACAGTGAGAAATTTGGCCCCTCTCTCTAGACTGTAAGTTGCTTCCCTTGTCTCTGTTAAAAGAAAGAACTTACATTTATATAACATCTTTTACGACTGCAAGACATTCCAAAGTGCTTTACAACTAGTTGAGTGCTTTTGAAGTATCATGAACGTTGTAATAATGACAACCAATTTGCACACAGCAAGCTCCTATGCACAACAATGGGATTATGATCAGATTAATCTGTTTATTTAGAAATGGTAGTTAGGGGTTAAATATTGGTGAGGAAACTGGGCAGAACTCCCTGCTCATCTTTTAAATAGCAGCATGGGGTCTTTTACATTCACCTGAGAGGGCAGACAGGGCCTTGGTTCAATATTTCACCTGAAAGCCGGCACCTCCCGCCAGTGCAGCACTCCCTCAGTACTGCATTGAAGTGCCAGCTTAGAATATGTGCTCAAGCCTCTAGCCTATGTCTTGAACACATTTTTTTTTTGATTACATATAAATGATTTAGATATTGGAATACAGAGTAAAATTTCAAAATTTGCCAATGGTACCAAACTTGAAGGTGTGATAAACAGTGAGCATACCAACGTACGAATTAGGAGCAGGAGTAGGACATTTGGCCCTTGAACCTGCTCCACCGTTGATAAGATCATGGCTGATCTGATTGTGGCCATATTCTACCTACCTCCGATAACCCTTGTTCGTGAAGAGTCTAGCTTCCTCTGCCTTAAAAATATTCATTGATCCTGCTTACACCGCTGTCTGGGGAAGAGAGTTCCAAAGGCTCACAACCCTCTTGAGAGAAAAATTTTCTCATCTCCATCTTAAATGGGAGACACTTTATTTTTAAACTGGGTCCCCTAGTTCTAGTCTCTCCCACAAGGTGAAACATCCTTTCAGCATCCAGTGATGATACCAATCGACTGCAACAGGACATGGATTAACAGAATGGGCAGACACGTGGCAGATGGAGTTTAATACAGAGATGTGTGCAAGGCTGATGCATTTTGGCAGAAGAGATAGGGAGTGGTATTATAGCTTAATAGCACAATTCTCAAGAGAGCAGGGACAGAGGGACCTGGGGGCCTGTGGGCCTAGATCTTTGAAGGGACCAGGAGATATTGAGAGAGTAGTCAGCAAAGCACATGGTCCTTTAGGCTTAATAAATAGAAGTATTGTGTGTAAAAGCAGGGCAGTTATGCTGAACCTTTATAAAGCTTTAGTTAGGTCCCAACTAGAATATTTCATCCAGTTCTGGTCACCACATTTCAGGAAGGATGTAAGGGTTCTTGAGGGGGTGGAGAGGAGATTTACCAGAACGGTTCCAGGGATGAAGGATTTTAGCTACAAAGTTAAGTTGGAGAGGATGGGATTTTCCTCCTTGGAGCAAAGGAGATTGGGGAGAGATTTGATAGAGGTGGACAAGATTACAACAGGCTTAGATAAGGTACACAAAGAAAAGCTGCCCCCATTAGCTGATCATACAAGGATGAGGGGACGCAGATTTAAGGTTTTGGCAAGACAGCAGGAATATGAGGAACAGCTTTTTGAAGCAGTGAGTAGCAATGGCCCGGAACTTGCTACCTGCAAGGGTGGTATAAATGGACTCGATCAATGATTTCAAAAGGAAATTGGATGGGGATTTGGGAGAAATAAACTTGCAGGGATGTAGGGATATAGGGGTGAATGGGATTGACTGGATTGCTCTAAGGAGAGCTGGCATGGATTCGATGGGCTGAATGTGCTCCTCCTGTGCAGGATTGACTCTGACATCTAACCCAGCAGTGAGAATATTAGCACTGAACCAAGACAAAGTTATGCATTGCCACATAACTTTGAAATGCTGACTGTGCAAACGTTCTAAACATAGGAACAGAGGTAGGCTATTCATCTCTTTGAACCAGTTCCATCATTCAGTTAGATCATGACTTGATCTGCCTCTATTATCCTGCCTTGGTACTGCACCCACTCACCCAGTAGTCTGCACTGCTGTAATAAAAAAGATCCAAATTTATGAACCTTTCTTTATTTTGAGTCTCTTCACACCAAACACCCCTTTGGCCAGTCTGAAGCCTCAATAATATCCTTGCTCTGGTGCAGAGCCTTCTGCTCACTAATTGAGTACTTTTGACTAATAAGTTATATTCATATCGTAATGAAACCTAGAACTGCATTATTTTTATTTTATAACCTACGTCCTGTCAAGCTGTACCTCCAAATTCTTCTGCTCTTGTAAGTACCGAGCCTGCTTCCATTACCGTTGAATTACTGCAGTTATCTGTTTTCTCATCCAATTTTTAGGACCCTTTCCACGGGGGATTGATTGGCCAACAGTAATGAATGCATTTACAACAAATCTACTAGTATAGAGGTATCCAAGCTTTTTGTCTTTGGGGGTCACATAGGTGCGTACCTGGGGGGAGCCCCCTCCCCTCCCCACTCTCCCCCCACCCCCCCCCACCCCAGCAAGGACCAAATAAGAAGGTTCAATTCCTGTTCCCATTAATCCACATTGCTGAGTCACTCATGTTGATATATCTTAGTGTCTCCGTCGAGTAGGCAACACTGCTAACAAAAGGGCCCTTTCAGAACTCCAGGATCACAAAATTCAAAATGCAGGACAGTAACTAATACTCTCGCTGAGCCGGTTGAGATGGTCAGGGCCTGATTATCAGGCCTTGAGGGCTACAAATGATGGGGTGACGGTAAAAGGGCAGATGATGGCGTACATGTGACTCCAGACCCACAGCAACATGGCTGACTTGTAACTGCCCTCTGCAGTGGCCTAGCAAGACACTCAGCTCAAGAGTAATTAGGAATGGGTGACAAATGCTGACCTTAATTGCCAACGATGCATGAAAGAATAAAGAAAAAAAAATGGCTCTCAGGCCAAAGGCCCCACACCCCTGTCAAACTTTCCCCTTGCTCCTCCCAACCTAGTCACTGTAGGCCCCACAGCAGTGGTTAGGGCCCATTTCCTATACTTACAAGAGTGCTCACACCTCAGATGCTTTGGGACATGTTTCTTCTTTATGTCACTGCATCTCATTAATTTGAAGGCTGATCTGCATCCTGGTGGATCCAGCAAGGGCACTATTTATGGACATGGATCCAATTCAAAGACAGTTGAAACAGTTCAAAGCGACAGCATGGAAACCAAACAATTCACCCTAGCTTTTAACTTATCACCATAATGAGAAGCGATTTCGGGACATTTTGGCCTGATCTTTGTCTGCCTCACCTTTGGTCTAAAATGACGATGGGCACAGAAGTGTTCAATTTAATTATTGAAGAGCTCTAAGCATTTACAGGCAATCTTCAGTTGCAGACTTAGTAAAAATAACTCAACAGTTTAAAGGGAAGTCTGCAGATTTACCTCAGACTGATAAAATTACCAATTTCCTTTTAGAGTTAGAAACATAGAAACATAGAAAACAGGAGCAGGAGTAGGTCATTTGGCCCTTCGAGCCTGCTCCACCATTCAATATGATCATGACTGATCACCCAACCCAATAGTTGCTCCCGCTTTCTCCCCACATCATTTGATCCCTTTCGCCCCAAGAGCTATATCTAACTCCTTGAAAATATACAATGTTTTGGCCTCAACTACTTTCTGTGGTAACGAATTCCACAGAATCACCACTCTCTGGGTGACACAATTTCTCCTCATCTCAGTCCTAAATGGTCTACCCCATATCCTCAGACTGTGACCCCTGGTTCTGGACTCCCCCCACCATCGGGAACATTCTTCCTGCATCTACCCTGTCTAGTCCTATTAGACGGTTGGCAATATTGACAATTTGGGATCCTAAATATGTTGGGGAGAACAAAAAGAAACAGAATGTAATGTGCCTGTAGATTCAATTTGTGCACTTTGTCCTTTCACAGGCAGTTTCATCATGTCTGGTCCACACTAAGGGGGATAACAAGAGATTTCTAAGCCTAATAACAGTAGTGGTAAGAAGGGAAAATGCTATCCCAATTTAAAGTAGGAAGAGAAAAGGCTATGAGAAGCAAATGATCCAATGGAAGTGGAATATAGAAACAGAGTCGCAAGACATTCCCGGGCACAACAAACTTCCATCCAAACCTGTCAGCAAACAGCTTTGCGACCAGCAGAAGTCTGATAACAGGATTCTTTATATTTTATGCCGGAGATATAAATATATATTTATAGAAAGATAGAAAATAAATATAAAATAACCCACGCTTGCCTTCTGAAGCCTTTGATAATATTTACATTTGTACAACACCATCAGCATCGGAATATCTCAACGCCCTGCACGTGGGATTGCTTTTTGTCCTGCTCCTACGCTTTTTGTGCTTATTCCAGGTACTGGGTCACGGTACAAAAACAGAATTACCTGGAAAAGCTCAGCAGGTCTGGCAGCATCGGCGGAGAAGAAAAGAGTTGACGTTTCGAGTCCTCATGACCCTTCCACAGAAATGAGGACTCGAAACGTCAACTCTTTTCTTCTCCGCCGATGCTGCCAGACCTGCTGAGTTTTTCCAGGTAATTCTGTTTTGTTTTGGATTCCCGGCATCCGCAGTTTTTTGTTTTTATCACCGGGTCACGATGTTGGGGGAACCTGCCCGCTTTTCGTTTTGGCCCCCCCCCCCGCCACCAGAAGTGTCAGTACCGAGCAGCCCTGAGCTGGGGTGTCACACATCGGGCAGAATTTTACACCTCGCGGGCGGGGCACGCGCCTGATATGATCGAGCGTGAAATCGCAGGAGATGATGTCGGGCGAGCATACGGGCATCATCGCGCACTCGCACGATATTTCACCCGGCAGCGTGCCCACCGACAATTAAGAGGGCGATTAAGCCCGTTAACGGCACGATTGCCTGCAATTTTTCATGGCCCGTCCAACCTAATGGTTGGCGGACGGGCGAATCGGCCAGCCGGCCTTTGCGTTTTTACCTCATCCAAGGGCGGGATGAAATCCCTGTTAGGGAAGAATATAGATAAATATCTGGGAACAGCATTTTTATGAGTTACGCTTTCAGGTGCTTGACTGGGGTGCATGGTGGTTTTTTTTTCCGCAGCTGTATACATCTTCATTTTACTATTTGAAGGTCTGCGGACCCCATGAGGCAGCTTTCCACCCTCAGGGAGCTCTCCTGTGCCCGCGGTGACTTGATCTCCTGCCCTCTTCCTACCCCCACCCCGGGAGTGCTGAGCTTCTGAGCGCACATTTCACGCTGGCTGCCCGTTAATAGTCCAGCCAGCAGGAAACCTTGGTCGGGGGCCAATCGCGGCCGACGGTCTGTTTCCCGGCCGCTCCTGGGCCCTCCAATCACGTGCGGCCGCCGAGGGTAAAATTCAGGCCATTGTGATGTCCAGTGAAGCTCCCTCAACGTTTTTCTAAAGTTTGGGTGTCCGCTTCCCAACCTCAGCAGTGTGACATGTTTTCCTATTCACAGCGCCAACCAACCCTGAATTCCAATGCCACTTCCGTGATGTATTAAGGACAGGTTTGTGCTCGAGACCCATCCTCAGTAGGTTGATCCCGGGTCAAAGTTCCAAATTCCAGCCCGCACGTTCCAAAGTGGATGGCAAAGCTCATTTCACATCGGGCCCCTCAAGCCAGCCGACAAAATGGGCTTTCATCTCTTTCCACCAGCCCGCATTGGAAACGAGGTCAGAGGGGTGGAAGGGTCAGTGCCTGCCGCTAGTATGCCACCTAACTCACTCAGTAGTGTGAGTTGTAGTGTGGCAATGTTTGTAATAGAACAGCCTGAACTCCACCAATAACATTCAGTGAAGAGCTGCGAGCTCTGTTTTGATTGAGTTGGTTGAGGGACATCATATTGGCAGGAACAAGGAGAACTCGCTGCTGCTTTTGAAACTATGGAATAGGATGATACAGTGCAGAAGGAGGCCATTCAACCCATCATGCCTCTGCCAGCTCTTTGGAAGAGCTGTCCAATTAGTCTCAATCCCCTACCATTCCCCATAGCCCTGTAATTTTTTTCTTTTTAAATATATATGCTTTTTGAAAGTTTTTACTGAACCAATTTTTTAATGAGTATATGTATACATATTTGACATTACATTAAGTAGAGATAGTTTGAGTGGAGAGGTCACTGAGGAATGACTCTTCCCTGGTTGCACAAGGGAAACAAGTGGGGAGATGGTGGCGTCGTGAACTAGTAATCCAGAGGTCCAAACTAATGTTCTGGGGACTCAGGTTCAAATCCCACTGCAGTTGGTAGAATTCAGCCACATCTCCTGTCAGTGGTGTTATGATGCCAGCTGAGGTTACCCCTGGACAAGTCTGATCCCAATGTGGAACCTAGCTTTTATTTGTTTCTTTAGATACGTGGAGAGTAGCTACTGAACAGAGTCACCAGAGTCAGCTGCTGAACTTTTAACAAAAGAATCAAAGTATTTATTCAATAAGCAAAGATGAATCACAGAATCTTAATGACACAGAAGGAGGCCATTTCACCCATCATGTCTGCACTGTCTCTCCAAATGAGCCTAGTGCCATTGCCCTGCCTTTTCCCCATACCCTTGCACATTGTTTCTGTTCAAATAATCATCTAGTGTCCTCTTGAATGCCTCGATTGAGCCTGCCTCCACCACACTTCCAGGCAGTGCTGTATTACAATACTCCTTCACCCACAGCCATACCTTTTACAGATACATACAGATTTGTAAGGATAACACCAGTTACAAAAGTCATCTTCTACTTTAGTGTTCACAGTACATACACAGTCCATGTACCAACAGGCGACCTGTGGTCAGACACCCCGAAATCTGAAACCAAGTAACAGATGCCACCTCAGCCAGATGCTACGGATCACTCCTCAACTGCACCCCACCCCCAGGTGCTTGTTACACCATGAACCAACCAGTCTCACTGAACACTGTCTTTCACCCATGGGTTTCCAATCTCCATTCTCCAAGACCACACCTAGGAATTTTCTCCCAAGCCGATGCTTTCTCTCAGATGCCTTCCAGAGGGTTCACTTCCATGGTTTCAAACTCTCCTTCTGATATTCCTTTCATTCAAGCAATCCTAGACACACTCTTTCTTACAGCCTTCGCCGTCAACAGTACACCACTGTGTCACATGCCTGTCGCAAAGAGTTACAGACCTTCAGTTGTCCCTTTGGACCTTCTTGCCTCCTGCCAGCTGTTCTCACTTTAACTCTGCTTTCTGCAGCTTTAGTCTCCTTAAACCTGAAGCTTGGAGCCTGTCTGACTGTCCCTCACTCTTAACTTCACTTAAAAGGACCTTTTCCAGGTTCCTGTCTCTCCTTTTGACTAGAAGGTTTTCTTTGGACTTTCCCCTCCTCCATTACCCTGGATTTTTGAGGGTTTTCTTTAGCTTGGAATTGGTTATCTTTCCCCTTTGCTCCAGTCTTTTCAGGCAGCAACTTTCAAAAACCAACTGAACTCCATAGCTTCCAAATCAAAACGGCTGTTTTTCTTCTGTGTGTGTGTGTCTGTGGGAGGGACCTGCCTTTCTGGGCCCTTGTTGCTAGGCAACAGTCCAATTCTTCTACTTTGTTTATCTTCTCTTTAGGAGCCGTAAAACTCCTCATTAGAAATGCAAGCACCTTTTTAGAGTGAAACAAAAACACCATTTGACCTTTCTTAACAGACAGACACAGAAATACAAATCAAACTTTAAAACTGAAGCTCACTCCTAACACCCAAAAATACCAATATAACTTACTTAATCTACCTCTATTTCCTAATAGTGGACTCCTAGCTCTGGCTTCCTATGATGCATTTGATTCTTGCTTATGGCCTCTACATCCTTGTGTGATGGGGAGAAACCCATTGTCCCTTCTATGGCGCAAAGTCTACTGTTGTGGACCACACAGAAATGTAGCTGTGACAAATTGAGGATGCAGTAAAGTTCCCACCACTCTAAGGGCATGTTTCATGCTGCCTTAAAAGCTTGCAATGAGTATTATGATTGGCTCTTCAGCAGGTATTCACTAATTAGTGAATTAAGGATATGGAGGAAGTGCAGAGAATTGGTGCTTAAGGAAAACAGTAGATGTCCTCAGATCTGCTCTGCTCACTGGTCCGCAATGCACTGATTATAAAATTCTCACTCTAGTCTTCAAATCCCTCCATGGCTTCACCTGTTCCTAGCTCTGTAATCACCTCCAGCTCCACAACCCTTGAGGGATCTCTGTATCCCTGCAACACTGGCCTCTTACGCATCCAAGATTTTCATCACCCCACCATTGGCGGCCACGCCTTCAGCTGCCAAGGTCCTGAAGCTTTGGAATTTCCTCCCTAAACCTCTCCGCCTCTCTCATCGTATCGTGCCTCACAATAACAATAGCAACTTGCTTATCTATATATATATATATATATATATAGCACCTTTAACGTAATTTAATGTCCCAAGGTGTTTCACAAGAGCGTAATCAAATAAGGATTTGCTACTGAGCCACATAAAATCATACGGACAGATGGATTAGGAGCAGGAATACGCCACTCGGCCCCTCGAGCCTGTTGTATCACTCATAAGATCATGGCTTATCTGATTGTAACCTCAACTCCACATTCCCATCTACCCCTGAAAACCTTTCAACATCTTGCTTATCAAGATTTACTTTGCCTTAAAAAATATCCAAAGACTCTGCTTCCACCGCCTGTTGCAGAAGCAAGTTCCAAAGACTCACAAAGAGAAAAAAAAATTCTCCTAATCTCTGTGTTAAGTGAGCGTCCCCTTATTTTTAAACAGTGACCCCTAGTTCTAGATTCTCACACAGGAGAAAACATAATTTTTAAAATTCATTCACAGGATGTGGGCTTCCCTGGCTGGGCCGGCATTTATTGCCCTTCCTTAGTTGCCCTTGAGAAGGTGGTGGTGAGCTGCCTTCTTGAACCACTGCAGTCCATGTGGTGTAGGTACACACACAGTGCTGTTAGAAAGGGAGTTCCAGGATTTTGACCCAGCAACAGGCGACAGTGAAGGAACGGCGATATAGTTCCAAGTCAGGATGGTGAATGACTTGGAGGGGAACTTCCAGGTGGTGGCATTCCCATCTATCTGCTGCCCTTGCCCTTCTAGATGGTAGTGGTCATGTGTTTGGAAAGTGCTGTCTAAGGAGCCTTGGTGAGATCCTGCAGTGGACCTTGTAGATGGGACACACACTGCTGCTTAATTTGCTTCAGTGTTGGAGGGAGTGAATGTTTGTGGAGGGAGTGAATGTTTGTGGATGGGGTACCAATCAAGCGGGCTGCTTTGTCCTGGATAGTGTCATGCTTCTTGAGTGTTGTGGGAGCTACACTCATCCAGGCAAGTGGGGAGTATTCCTTCACACTCCTAACCTGTGCTTTGTAGATGGTGGTCAGGCTTTGGGGAGTTAGAAAGTGAGTTACTTGTCACAGGATTCCTAGCCTCTGACCTGCTCTTGTAGCCACTGTGTTTATATGATTAGTCCAGTTCAGTTTCTGGTCAATGGTAACCCCCAGGATGTTGATAGTGGGGGATTCAGTGATGGTAAAGCCAATGAACATCAGGGGCATTTCCACATCCACCCTGTCAAGAACCCTCAGGAACTTATATGTTTCAAAAAAGTCACCTCTTGCTCTTCTAAACTCCAGGCCTGGCCTGCTCAATCCTTCCTCATAAGACAAGCCTCCCATTCCTGGTATTAGTCTAGTAAACCCTCTCTGAACTGCTTCCAATGCATTTACACCCTTTCTTAAATAAGGAGACCAATAATGTACTCCAATATGATCTCACCAATGCCCTATATTATTGAAGCATACGCTCCCTACTTTTGTTTTTGACTCTCCTTTTAATAAATGATAACATTCTATTAGCTTTCCTTATTACTTGCTGCACCTTCATACTAACGATTTTGTGATTCATGCACTAAGACACCCAGATCCCTCTGCATCTCAGAGCTCTGCATTTCTCTCCATTTAGATTATATGTTTTTTTTATTCTCCCTTCCAAAATGGACAATTTCACATTTTCCCACATTATGTTCTATTTGCCAGATCTTTGCCCACTCACTTAACCTATCTATGTCCCTTTGCAGCATCCTTGAATCCTATTCTCAACTTACTTCCTTATCTATCTTTGTATCATCAGTAAATGTAGCAACCAAATCTTTGGTACCTTCATCGAATTCATTTATATAAGCTGTAAGATGTTGAGGCTCCGGCCCTGTGGCACACCACTCATTAGACCTTGCCAATCAGAAAATGACTCATTTATGCCAACTCTCCTTTTCGTGTCAGCTAGCCAACCATCTATCCATGCCCATATGTTACCCCCGCTACACCATGAGCTTTTATTTTCCACAATAACCTCTGATGTGGCACATTATCAAATGCCTTCTGGAAATCTTAGGTACAGCACATTCACTGGTTCCCCTTTATTCATTGCAGATTTTACTTCTTCAAAGGACTCCAATAAATTGGTTAAGCATGATTTCCCTTTGATAAAACCATGCTGACTCTGCCTGATTACCTTGAATTTTCTATAAGCCCTACTATAATGGGTAGAATATTCCACTCAGTGTGCGGGTGTGTGCCCGACACACCTGAGCGTAAAACGACACGCGATAATGTCGGGCATGCATCCCGACGTCATCGTGCAGTCTTGCGATATTTTGCCGATAATTAAAAGTCCATTAACAATCTAATTAAATTCAAACCTAACAGTTGGCAGGCAGTAGAAAAGGCCAAGTGGCCTTTACATTTTTTAGGAAACCTCATCCACAAGCGGGATAAGGTTTCCGAAAGCAAATAAACATGAAACAAAAACTTTATTTTTGATTTGAAAATATATCCCAGCTCATGTGACAGAGGCCCATGAGCGAACATCTTTTATTAAATTTTTATTTCGTTCATTATTTTTTTTTTTACACAGCGCGTCAGTCCCCCTGAGACAGCCCCGTGCCTCAGGGAGATTGAAGTGCTCTTTCTCGGGCATGCGTGAACTGTGCGCTAGGCCCAGATCGCCCTTCTCCTCCTGCCCACACAGGCAGTGCTTGGCGCTGCCACTCGCGATCCACACTTGGTGGGGCTTAATTGGCCCGCTCGCATGAAATTGCGGTGCAGAGCCGATCGCGGGCAGCGGTCAGCTTCCCCCCCACCAAGGGCAAAATCCTGCCCAATGTCCTTAATAATAGCTTCTAACATTTTTCCTAAAACCTAACTTGCCTGTAGTTTCCTGCTTTCTGTTTCCCTCCCTTTTTGAAGAAAAGATTTAGATTTGTTATTTTCCAATTCAATGGACCCTTCCCTGTATCTAGGGAATTTTTGGAAAATTGATACCAATGCATTAACTATCTCACTAGCCCCTTTTTATTAAGACACAAGGATGAAGCCCATCAGAACCCGGAGACTTGTCAGCCCACAGCTCCAACAATTTGCTGAGTACCACTTCTCTGTTGATTGTAATTTTCTTGACTTCCTCCTCCCCTTCCATTTCCTGATTTACAGGTAACCTAAAGTTTGGTTATTGAGCTAGGTTTTAAGGAGCAGATTTTCTGACACAGCTTTTGGAAAACGCTGAGTTATTTAAAATCCCAGAGGGAAACTTTAAACAACTGTCATGACCTATATTTTCAATTTGTATGTTTGAGATGCAGCTCTGAATTCAGATGTGAAACCACCAAGTCTTAAGTGTTTTTTTAATGTAAATTAGATTAAACATTTATTAATTTAACAACAAATTTAAACACATGCACGTGTCTACAAATTACTACCGTAATAGCTTGTAATTAATCACTCCCAGATAATCTTCCCCAAGGCAGCAACAACCCATAGGCCAGAATCTTCGGGCCAGCGTGCAGAGATGGACCCTGCTCGCTGATGGGTAAAATGATGTGTGGTGATATCAGGTGTCACCACATGTCATTCCAATTTTCAGTTCGGCGGGCACGCACCGGAGTCGGCTGCGCGCCCACCAAACTGTCAAAGGCCTATTAAGGCCATTTAAATATCAATTAAAATAATTAACAGAACTGCCCATCCAACCTTAAGGCTGGCGGGCAGGTGAAGAGCCCAGGCGGCCTTCGTATTTATCATGAAACCTCTTCCATGGGCAGGACGAGGTTTCATGAAGGGTTTCTAAATTGAATAAAAGATTTTATTAAAGTTCATTAACATGTCCCAGCTCATGTGACACTTTCACATGAGGGGTTATGTCTTAAGTTTTTTTTTATTTTTGGTAATGAAACTAATCTCTCTGAGGCAGCTCCGTGCCTCAGGGAGATTTCTGCGCTCTATCATGCGCATGTGAATCTCCCTCCCACACAAACCCCCCCTACCCACCCCCCTATTCCCCCCCTGGACGGGGAGGAAATTCTCCCCATAGACTTTAAACAGACACCAGGCAAAGCACGTTTTATCTTGTGAATTCAAAATGAGGTTCCTTTCAATTTGGTTCTTATGCACAGTTGTAGGCTTAAAATCGGCACACCTCTGACTACACACACAAAACTCTTCCCTATATATACCTAGCCTTCCCTTTGAATCTAAATTCTCATTGTATCACCAGGCCCTTTGAACTCCACCTCTTCTAACAGTAAAACCCTTTTCATAGTACCAATTTTATTAGTAATATAAACATATTGCTTAGTATCTCCTAGCTAGGTGCAAGACTTCACCCCCAATTCTTTGAATGGTTTATTCAACAAAATGCAAATATCTTCTTTACCTTACTGTTTAACATCTCAAAACCAATATTCATCAAAGCACCCAGACTAGCTGGTTTAATCCAATTAAGACACACACACTCGCACACACAGACACAGACCCTACTACAAGTCCAATTGAAAATAATTTCCAATAACATTATATATATTAATATCTTCATGACATCCCCCTCCCTATTGAAAAATGAACCATCATAATTCTAAAAGACGGCTTCATTTTTTAATAAGCCATCTCACATAATCTCCTATACTTATTATACTATCATGCATTAACATTATAAAATATAAACACCAGTCCTTGGTATCAACAGAAATCACTCCATTTCAGTGTCCAGGTTTTTAAAAATGTCCAATTTTCCCTTTAAGCTTCAATGCTTGATAACGCATCTGCAACAGATTCTCTCTACCAGCAACATGTATAATCCATAGATTAAATGGTTGTAATAATAGACTCCACCTGAAAAGCCTTGCACTTTTGTCTGGAAATTTGTCCAAAAACTTCAAAGGATTGTGACCTGTATAAACACTTGTTTCTGATGAATTGTTGGCAACATACATTTCAAAGTTTTGCAACGCTAACACCAAGCCCAAGGACTCTTTTTCGACTGTTGAGCATCTTCTCTGTTGTACATTCAGCTTCCGTGAAAAATACCGTATCAGATTTTCAATCCCAATGCCATCATCTTGTAACAGTACAGCTCCAATGCCTATGACGCGCTTGCTACAACGGCCAACTTGAATTGCTTGGCATAACTGGACCCTGCCAAAACTGGTGTCATAGTTAAACGAGAAAATAATCCTTCCAGATGCTGTAAATGCTCCACCACGTAGAATTGAAGAGCATCCGTATAAACAGCACAATTGCTCGGAACTGCAATTACTTTGTTTGTCAGTCTTTGAAATGTCGAAAGTGCATTCTTCATACCAAAGGCATAACTTTAAACTGATATGGTCTACTTGGCGTTAGAAAAGCTGATATCTCCTTTGCTCTCTCCAACAACGGTAATGGCCAATATCCTTTTAGTAAGTCAATTTTTGTGATAATTTTCGATGTCCCACTTTCTTAATTCAATCTTCCAACTGTGGTATAGGATATGAATCCACTTTTGTCACCAAATTCATCTTTCGATAGTCCACACAGTTTTTGTGTTTCCTCGGGTTTCAGTACCAGTACAACAGGTGAACTCCAGTTACTGCAACTAGACTCAATATCATTTTGAAGCATGAAATCAATTTCTTTTTGTACTTGTGATAACTTTGCCAGATTTAATCTATGAGGATGTTGCCTTATTGAAGATGAAACCTGTACAGACACATCATGTATAGCTAAATGTGTCTTTCTCAATTTATTCCCACAAATAGTTTTATGTGACTGCAATAGCTTTTCCAAATCACTTTGACCCTTGCTTGGAAAGTAACTCAATATTTCATTTGAATTTTCAAGCACCCTCTCATTATCCAATTTGATTAGAGGAAAGTCAATTTCAGAATCCTGCACTTCTACTTCTTTCTCGTTACCCACCATCTCTAATACCTATTTTATTCTTCATCTCTGCCAAAGTACTTTTTAAACATATTTACATGACACACCCTCTGCTTCTTTCTTCTATCTGGAGTATTTATTAAATAATTTACTTCACTCAATTTCTTTTCAGTCTTGTAAGGCCCACTAAACCTTGCATTTAATGGATCACCTAGTACTGGTAACAAAACTAGTACTTTCCAGAAACAAAACTGCAAGTTTTAGCTTTCTTATCTGCCTTCACTTTCATCACTTACTGTGATGTCTTTAAATGTTCTCGATCCAACTCACATGCTCTGTTCAATCTTTCCCTGAAATTTGATACGTAATCCAAGAAAACAGTTTCTGAATTTTGACCCACCAATTTTTCATGAATTAATTTCAGTGGTCCCCTTACCTTATTACCATAAACTAGTTCAAAAGGGTTAAAACCAGTCGATGCATTAGGAGCATCTCTAATAGCAAATAACAAAAATGGAATTCCTGTATCCCCATCCTATGGATAACCCTGACAGCAATTTGATGCCGTCTTTCCAAAGCTCCTTGTGACTCTGGATGATAAGCTATTGACTTAAACTGTTTTATCCCCAAACTGTTCATTACTTCCTTAATCAGCGGTGACATGAAGTTTGACCCCTGATCTGATTGTATTTCCTGAGGTAAACCATATCTTGTAAAAAAAATTAATCAACTCCTCCACAATCTTCTTAGGTGTAATATTTCTTAAAGGTATCACTTCAGGAAACCTGGTAGACACATCCATTATTGTTAGGAATTACTGATTTCCACTTTTAGTCTTAGGGAGGACTCCTACACAATCAATCATGGCTCTAGTAAAAGGTTCTTCAAATGGCTGGCATTGGGATTAAAGGGGCCAGCTTAATCACTGCTTGTGTTTTCGCTATTACTTGATATGTATGACAGGCTCTACAGAATTTGACTACATCCCTGTTGCATTCCTGGCCCAAAAAAAAACCTTTGTATCTTTTCCTGTCTTTTCCTAATTCCTAAATGTCCCCCCCATTGGAATTTCATGAGCAATCATCAAAATCTCATTTTTATACCCTATTGGGATAACAGCCTGATGCACCTCCCTCCAGCTTTCATTTGCCTCAACATGATATAGCCTCCATTTTCCCATCAAAATATCTCCCTTAAGGTAATAACATACTGGAATACGTTTACTTCTGTTTCTGAATAAGCTTTCTGATGTAACTGCTTTAATTGCAAATCATTTTTCTATAACTCCACTAACCTCCTTGAGTTAAACACTTCAGTTGAATTGTCCTGTAGTCTTTTCTCTTGAACAATGTTATCAAACACAGTGCCAGCAAATTGGATTTTGACACATTCTTCTTGCCTTTGAACTCCCTGCCCTTTTTGTTTTTCTTGTTACAACCTGTGTGCCTGTGATCTCATTATCACACAATCTGGAAATAATCCAGGATGCACCTTCCATAACATCTCTGTTGAAAACACTTCTACAGGTTGCTCAACTACCCTAGGCATCACCCACATTTGTGATTCAGCTACATCATTACCCAGAATAAATTGAACCCCTGCAATGGGCAATTTTTCCACCACTCCAACAATAGCTTTACCTGTCCTCCATTTGCTCACTAAATTTATCTTCCACTGCGGAATAGATTTAGCATCTTCATGAACCCCACTTATTATCACCGTCTCCTGCAATACTCACTCTGAACAACAAATATCACTATCCCACGACATTAAAGCCTGGCTAGCCTCTGTGTCTCTTAAACTTTTAACATCTTCACCTCCTTTACCTTGTACACCTGGAAATACTTTCCCTTCACACACAAAGTATTTAAACATTTCTGCAACCTGCTCCTCAGAATTCTGTTGGGTAAATTGTGAACACCTATCACCGATTCTCCCTGTTTTATCTGTACATAAAGCACTGGTTTTTCCTGTGCCTGAACCTCTGAACCTTCAGTATCTTAACTTCCAGAACTTTTCTGTACCCCAATAATTCCAACAGATCTTCCCAGTAATTTCCGACACACTGACTTCGTGTGCCCCACTTTATTACAATGAAAACACCTCGATTTTCGTATGTCACTCCTACTCTTAGCATCTTCCTTTTTATTCTGAGAAAAAACTTCCTGGGAATTCCCAGCCACTCCTTCTCTTCCCTGAATTACCTGCCTTTCACCTTCCCACTTTCTGTCCTTTTCCAATTTGAAAGGGTGACGCAAAAAGGTTTAGCCCTCTGAACTAACTCATAATCATCAGCTATCTCTGCTGCTTGTCTTACAGTTTGAACCCTCTGTTCCTCCACATGAGTTCTCACTGCTGAAAGGATTGAGACTTTAAATTCCTCCCAAAGAATTACTTCTCTAAGAGGTGCATATGTTTCCTTTATTTTTAACGCCTGCATCCACCGTTCAAAATTACTTTGTTTTACTTTCTCAAACTCAATATAAGTTTGCCCAGGCTGTTTTTTCATATTCCTAAACTTCTGCCTGTATGCTTCAGGGACCAACTCAAAATAGCCTTTTTCACCATATCATAATTCACCTGTACCTCTTCAGACAGTGAAGCATATACTTCATGCACTCTACCCAGCAGCTTAGACTGTAATAATAATGTCCAGTACTCCTGTGGCCATTTCATCTGTTTAGCCACCTTCCCAAGTGAAATAAAGAATGCTTCAACATCTTTTCCTCAAACTTTGGAAGAGTGTGTAAAAATTTAAACATCTCCCCGCTGAGCTTTAGGTAAAGGATTTTTCATCATCAGAACTCTCCTCAGAATCCATGATCTCTTTTTTAACTTCTAACCTTTTAAGTAGGCATTTTCTTTCTCTCTCTTTCTCTCTTGTCTGAAATTCCAGTTCCAGCTTCCTTTGTTTCTCCTGCCTTTCTGCTTTCTCCCTTTTAAATGTCATTTCTCTTTCCTTTGCTTCTAATTCAAGTTTTTTTCAGTTCCTTTGCTTGTTCAAATTCAAGCTTCTCTGCTTCAAACTGAAGTCTCACTACCTCCAGCTGTGACTCACTAGTGTCAGGTATCACTTCCAACTGTAGATGCTGTGTTATACTTTTAGTTGTATTTGATTTCCTAGCCTCTGCAGGTAACCGCAATTTTAACTTATCTGCCACATCTGTTAATGTACTCT
This sequence comes from Carcharodon carcharias, assembly GCF_017639515.1. Lineage (NCBI taxonomy): Eukaryota > Metazoa > Chordata > Chondrichthyes > Lamniformes > Lamnidae > Carcharodon > Carcharodon carcharias. The sequence continues at coordinate 112,817,284 of NC_054482.1, read as the reverse complement.
TGGTTATTTTTTCGAGCTCAATCAGAGTTATATCTTCTACTCCCAGACAAGTCTTAGCAATTGCCAAGACCATCTTTCAGTCTCAGCACTTCTAAAAAAAAACCTCACCAACTCCTGAATTCAAAGTGTTTCTCGTACTCGTAACCTTAAGATTCACCAATTCCAAACCAATCAAGGAATTACAAATATTATCCCACCAAGAGCACCCTGTTGTTGTGACACAGCAGATGGTAAATGCTGAGTTATTTAAAATCCCAGAGGGAAACTTTAAACAACTGTCATGACCTATATTTTCAATTGGTATGTTTGAGATGCAGCTCTGAATTCAGGAATAAAACTATCAAGCCGCCAGAGGATTTTTATACATAAAACTACTGCCAAAATAACTTTTAAACAAATCCCCAAATTAATCACTCCCAGGTAATCTTCCCCAAGGCAACAACAACCCATAGACTTTAAATGGACACCAGGCAACGCACATTTTATTTTATGAATTCAAAATGATGTTCCTTTCAATTTGGTTCTTTTGTACAGTTGTGGGCTTACAGGTGGTATGCCTCTGACTTACACACACAAAATTCTTCTCTGTATATACCCAGGCTTCCCTTTGAATGCAAATTCTCATTGTATCACCAGGCCCTTTGAATTCCACCTCTTCTAACAATAAAACCCCTTTCATAGTACCAATTTTATTAGCAGTATAAACATATTACTTGGCGTCTCCTAGCTAGGTGCAAGATTTCACCCCCAGCCTTTGAATGGTTTATTCAACAAAATGCAAATGTCCTCTTTACCTTATTGTTTAACATCTCAAAACTACTATACATCAAAGCACCCGGACTAGCTGGTTTAATCCAATGAAGACACACATACTCACACCCTAGACATTCACAGACATAGACCCTACTACAAGTCCATTTTAAAATAATTTCCAATAACATTACATACATTATAGTTAATATCTTCATGGCAGCATCTTAAAGGTGAAGCAGAGAAGAAGAAAGATGGAGAAGTTTAGGTTGGGAATTCCACCCGGGCAGGTCAAAGGTGTATCAGTAGGGGAGCATTTTAGAGATAGTGACCATAACTGAGTCAGATTTAGAATAGTTATGGAAAAGGATAAGTTTGGGCTGGGAGTTAAAGTTCTAAACTGGAGAAAGGCTAATTTTACTAAGGTGAGATACAATTTGGCCCAAGTGGACTGGGAGAAACTACTTGCAGATAAAACTGTGTCAGAGCAGTAGGAGGTAGTCAAGGAGGAAATAGCGAGTGTACAGGGCAAATATGTTCCCGTAAAGGCAAAGTTGGGGTGGGGGGGGGGGGGGGGGGGGGGGGGGGTGGTGGTGGTGGGGAAGGCGGGCGTTGGGTAACCAAGTCCGGAGAACCCTGGATGTCAAAGGACATAAAGGTTAGGATTAAGAAAAAAAGTGAAACCTATGGCAGATACTGAGGGCTCAATAAGGCATAGTCCCCAGAGGAGTAGAAAAAGTGCAGGGGGGGATCTTAAAGAATATTAGGAAAGCTAAGAGAGTGCATGAGAATGCATTGGTGGGTAGAATAAAGGAAAACCCAAAGGAGTTTTTAAAAAAATATATAAAGAGTACGATAATAACTAGGGAAAGAATAGGGCCATTTAGGGACCATAGAGGTAATCTGTGTGTGGAGCCGAAAGATGTGGGTACAGTCCTCAATTAATACTTTGCGTCAGTCTTCACAATGGTAAAGGACAACATAGGTATAGACATCAGGGCGGAGGACTGTGAAATATTAGGGAAAATTAACATAGAGAGAGAGGAGGTACTAGCAGGTTTAGTGGCCTTAAAAGTGGATAGATCCACAGGCCTGGATGTGATATATCCCAGGCTGTTGAGGGAGGCAAGGCAAGAGATATCAGGGGCCCTGGCAGTAATTTTCAAATACTCTGTGGTCACAGGTGATGTGCCAGAAGACTGGAAGACTGCTAGCTGCCATTATCAAAAAAAGGAGGAAGGGATAGACCAGGAAATTACAGGCCAGTCAGTCTAACCTCGGTGGTGGGGAAGTGACTAGAAAGAATTCTGAAGGAGAGATAGGGATTAATCAGGGACAGTCAGCATGGATTTGTTGAGGGAAGGTCAGGTTTTGATCGAATCTTTTGAGCAGGTAACCAGGGTAATGCATTCCATGTGGTCTACATGGACTTTAGCAAGTCTGCCTCATGGCAGACTGGTCAAGAAAGTAAGAGCCCATGGGATCCAAGGCAAAGTGGCACATTGGATCCAAAATTGGCTGAGAGGCAGGAAGCAGAGGGTGATGGTAGAGGGATGTTTCTGTGACTGGAAGTCTGTTTCCATTGGGGTTCCACAGGGCTCGGTGCTGGGGTCCTTGCTGTTTGTGGTGTACATAAATGATTTGGACTTAAATGTAGGGGATATGATCAAGAAGTTTGCGGATGACGTGAAAATTGGTAGGGTGGTAAATAGTGAGGAGGAGAGCTGTAAACTGCAGGAGGATATCAATGGACTGGTCAGGTAGGCAGAGCAGTGGCAAATGGAATTTAACCCAGAAAAGTGCGAGATAATGCACTTGGGGAGAGCTAACAAGGCAAGGGATTACACTATGAATGGTAGCACCCTGCAAAGTACTGAAGATCAGAAGGACCTTGGTGTGCATATCCACAGATCCCTAAAGGCAGTAGGGCAGGTAGATAAAGTGGTTAAGAATGCATGTGGGATATTTGCCTTTATTAGTCAAGGCGTAGAATACAAGAGCAGGGAGGTTATACTGGAACGGTATAAGATGTAGACCACAATTGGAGTGCTGTGTGCGGTTCTGGTCACCACATTATAGGAAGGATGTGATTGCACTGGAGAGGCTGCAGAGGAGATTTACCAGGATGCTGTCTGGGCTGGAGGGTCTGAGCTATGAGGAAAGATTGGATAGGCTGGGGTTGTTTTCCTTGGAGCAGTGAAGGTTGAGAGGGGACCTGATAGAGGTGTATAAGATTATGAGGGGCATAGATAGGGTGGATAGGAAGGCACTTTTTCCATTAGTAGAGCCGTCAATAACCAGGGAGCAGAGATTTAAGGTAGGAGGTAGAAGTCTAAGAGGGGAGCCAAGGAGAAATTCTTTCACCCAGAGGGTGTTGGGAGTCTGGAACTCACTGTCTGAAGGGTGGTTGAGTCAGAAAGTTTCGTAACATTTAAGAAGTATTTAGATACTCACTTGCGTTGCTATAGTCTCCAGGGCTATGGGCCAGGCGATGGAGGATGGGATTAGTGTAGTCAGATCTTTGTTGACTAGTGGCACACGATGGGCCGAATGGTCTTCTTCTGTGCTGTAGACGTCTATGAGATTGGGGCCTTGGCAGTGTAATGGAGGGTTTAAAACCGATTCACAAGTGAGCAGAATTGGAGGTGGGTAGAGATCTCAGGGGATTGTAAAGCTGAAGGAGGCACAAGATGATGAGGGATGAAGTCAGCGAGGGTTTGGACACAAGGATGGCAACTTTAAAATTGAGGTGTTGCCAGCTAACCCGGGAGCCAATGTAGGCCAGCGAGCACAGGGGCAATGGGCAGAGCAACCTTGAGGAGCCTATAGCCTTCTCAATGTCCAAAGGTGCAACGTGGCCATGAAGAAATGCAGCATAATTATTTGCTGGTGACTCTTTTTATTTAGATGTAACTGAAGTCGCCTGGCCCCCTCGTGGACGAGGTCCTTCCACTCTTGTATTCCATTGATTTTTCATGAGGTTATCATGGAGGTGGGGGCACTGTCTAATGCATTTGTGTGACAGCCCCTGCATCCTCAAAAGTCTAAAAGCAGCAAGCCACTCCAGTCAGCCCTGGCTCAGCGGGTAGCAGTTCTGCCTCTGTGGCAGAAGGTTGCAGGTTCAGGACCCACCCTGGAGGCTGCCGTTGTATACCTCGCTGGCAGCTACGAACATAGGAAGTAGGAGCAGGGGTAGGCCATTCGGCCCCTCGAGCCTGCTCTGCCATTCAATGAGATCATGGCTGATCTATTTGTGTTTGGGGTTCCACGTTCCCATCTAGCCCTTGATAAGCTTTGATTCCTTTTACCTGACAAGGATCAATCTTCCGCTGCCTTAAAAATATTCAATGACCCTGCCTCAGCCACCTTCTGAACTCCAAAAATCCTCTGAGAGAAAAAAAATTCTCCTCATCCCTGCTCTAAAAGAGTGACCCCCTAATTTTAAACCAGTGGCCCCTGGTTCTGGACTCACCCATGAGAGGAAACATTCTTTCCACGCCTTGTTACAAATCCAGCGCGGGGTCTGCCTGCCTCTTGCCCCCAGCTGCAATCTTTCCAGCAGCTTAATTTAAATTTGTGTGTGGCGAGCGGTAGGTGCATTAGAGATTGCTGGTTGGCTGTGGGCCGCTGGATTCTCGGAACATATGGATCAGCCTTAGTTAATTGCTGGGTGGGTGGGAGTGAGGAGGGTGATGTGGCCGGTGGGAGAAGTGAGCAAAAAAGGCTGTGGGGCTGTCTCATAAGCTGCTAGTTGTTAAAAGGCATGGACAGCACAAAAATCCGCCAGTATTCCCCTATAATATACATTTAGAATCCTGTCATAGCATCATAATTTGTATTGTGAAGAAAAAAATTGCATTTGTATAGCATTTTCCACGACCTTAACATATGCCAAAAAACGTAACTAGTAGAATGGATGTAACTAGTAGACTAGATAAGGGAGAGCCAATGGATGTGGTGTATTTGGATTTCAAGAAGGCTTTGGATAAGGTCCTACATAAGAGGCTAGTGGGAAAAATTAAAGCACATGAGATTGGGGGTAATATACCGGCATGGACTGAGAATTGGTTGACAGGCCGGAAACAGAGTGGGAATAAATGGGTCTTTTTCTGGATGGCAGGCGGTGACTAGTGGTGTACCGCAGGGATCAGTGCTTGGATCCCAGCTATTCACAATATCTATAAATGACTTGGATGAGGGAACCAAATGCAATATTTCCAAGTTTGCTGATGACACAAAACTGGGCGGATTGTGAGTTGTGAGCAGGATTCAAGAGGCTTCAGGGCAATTTAGACAAGTTATGTGTGTGGGCAAACACATGGCAGATGCAGTATAACGTGGATAAATGTGAAGTTTTACACTTCGGTGTGAAAAACAGAAAGGCAGAGTATTAACTAAATGGTGGTATATTGGGAAATGTGGATGTACGAAGGGATCTGGGTGTCCTTGCACACCAGCCAATGAAAGAAAACATGCAGGTGCAGCAAGCAATTAGGAAGGCAAATGGTATGTTGACCTTCATTGCAAGAGGACTTGAGTTCAATTGTCTTACTGCAGTTATATAGGGCCTTGGTGAGACCACACCTGAAGTATTGTGTGCAGTTTTGGTCTTCCTACCTAAGAAAGGATATACTTGCCATAGAGGGAGTGCCGTGAAGGTTCACTAGGCTGATATCGGAGATGGAGGGACTGTCGTGTGAGGAGAGATTGGTTCAATTGGGCCTGTATTCACTAGAGTTTAGAAGAATGAGAGGGGATCTGATGTATAATCTTCTAACAGGGCTAGACAGGCTAGATGCAGGGAGGATGTTTCCCCTAGTTGGAGAGTCTAGAACCAGGGCCCACAGTCTCAGGATACGGGGCAGGCCATTTAGGACCGAGATGGGGAAAAATTTCTTCACTCACAGTGTGGTCAACCTGTGGAATTCTCTACCACAGAAGGCTGTGGGGGACAGGTCACTGAGCATATTCAAGAAGAAATTGATAATTTTTTTGGATATTAGGGGCATCAATGTGAGAGAAAGCGGGAACATGGCTTTGAGATAGAAGATCATATTGAACAGTGGAGCAGTTTCGAAGGGCTGAATGGCCTACTCTTGCTTCTAGTTTCTATGTTTCTAAATCTTTACAAGAAATGAATCAGTATTGAAGCATACTAAATGTCATAATGTCGGAAATGCCACAGCCAATTTGCATGCAGCAAGCCCTCACAAACAACTAAGTGTTAATGACCAGATAATCGGTCTTAGTGATGTTGGTTGAGGAATAAATATTGTCCAGGACACTGTGTGAGGGGTGGTGGGGGGTGGGGTAGGGGCAGGGGATGGAATAACTCCACTGTTCTTCTTTGAAGTAACGACATGAGATCTTTCACCTGAGAGGGTAGTCAGACAGGGCCTCAGTTTAACGTCTCCAACAATGCAGCACTCCCTCAGTGCTACACCAGGGGTTTCAGCCTAGATGTTGCACTCAGGTCTCTGGAGTGAGACTTGAACCCAAAACCTTGGGACTCTGAGGCGAGATGGTTACGGGTACTCAGTACTCAGCCTGAATGGGAGGATTGCTGCAGCTACAGTGAATGCAGAGTAAGGTGGGGTGAAATTGAGGTGGTCAATCTATCACACCCAGTTCCTGCTGGACAGAATGCACCTTCCAAATTCAGCCATGAATGCTATCCTGTCTGGATGGGGACGTTGCACTAGGGTAGTCCTGTAATGCCAGCAGTAAGGGGAGATGGTGGCGTCACAGGACTAGTAATCCAGAGGCCCAGGTTAATACTCTGGGGACATGGGTTCAAATCCCACCACGGTGGCTGGTGGAATTTGAATTCAATTAATAAATGTGGAATATAAAGCTAGTCTCAGTAATGGTGACCATGAAACCATTGGTCAATTGTTGTAAAAACCCATCTGGTTCACTAATGCCCTTTAGGGAAGGAAATCTGCTGTCCTTACCTGGTCTGGCCTATATGTGACTCCAGACCCATGGCAATGTGGTTGACTCTTAACTGCCCTCTGAAATGGCCCAGCAAGCCACTCAGTTCAAGGCAGCTACGGATGGGCAACAAATACTGGCCTTGCCAGCGATGCCCACATCCTGTGAAAGAATAAAGCCGTGGAAACAATGCATGCCATGTCAAATCTCTTAAGAAAACCAACTGAAAAAGTGTGTTTCCTGGGCAGGTCGAATGGCTTCTTCCGAGCAACTTATTGGAAGGTTAAGTGTCTTCAGTGGTTTGATTTGGCAAACAGAATTCTCACCTTTTGATTAACTGAGCAACCCAGAGCACAGTCCTTGGGAGACACCTAATGAACATGGGATGAGTTTCATGAAGGTTTACACAGAAAGTGGTACAACTACATGGACAATGAGCATAGCTCGTCCTGTCGCGTCTAAATGAGTTTTGATGTAACCCCTCCCCGCCCCAACACACACACACACACCTCAGCTGATTCTGGAGGAATATGATTAAAACGCATGGGTACATTCCCATTTTAAAAAGGCTCATTTTTCAGGCATATGAGGCACCCACCTGAGTTGGGGTCCTATTGCAGCAATAGGACAATGGTCGCCCTGGCAGCTACTACCATGTCCCAGGACCAAAGTGACCTTTCCAGGTAAGTTTAAAAGTTTCCTATGTGGGGCAAGAGGGGACAGGAGTGCTCCTTCCTGCACTCCCATCCCTTCCTTCGCAAACAGCTGATGGCCACGAATAGCTGTCCCCAAATTTACCTTAGGCCTTGAAGTTAGGCCTCTGGGCGGCTGCCATCCATTCTGCGGGGGATCGTTCAGGCAGCAGCCTACTCAATGAGGCCCAGTCGTTCAAATTGGGCTGATGGCGAGAGCTGGTCTGATGGGCCTCGGTGTCTGAAAGCTAAGCGGCTTTCCCAGCCAGGAGTTAAAATTAAGACCCTTGAGTCTGCTGGGGAAAAGTCTGGATGAGTCCACAGGCCATGCTACCAGAAGTCATGGAAGCAGGTGAGGCAGGAAGGACACAACGGAACAATGTAAATGAAGAGAATATTGCCAAGATGAACTGTCAAATGCTATGTTACACTTTTTTATTTTCTATTGACATTCATTTTCAGGGAGGAAACAATCGAAGCCTCCAACCAGAAGCACAAAACCACCACCTTCAGTATTGCCAACCACATCTTTGCCAGTCAGACGCTCTGTATCCTGCCCTCGGTCAATCTCTACCTCGGCAACACATTCCCATTCCCATGTACCAGAGCCCCGATCCACTTCTGCCAAACCCACGGGGCCCTCGTCCAGACTTCATTCTGACACAAGGTCGCAATCTCTGAATCGTAACGTGAGCACTCAGCGGATGCCACATGCTACCAGCCTGGGCACCATCCATCCAGCACCGGTAAGCACGAAACGCTGTCACTAAGAGGCTGAATTAGTCAGCGTACTGATGGCCCGCACTTCATTTTCTCTTCTGTCTTGTTGAACTGTCCTCAAAATGTTTTATCTGCAGACTGTGAAAAGCTTAATTTGCGGAGGGCTTTGGTTGGGCCACAACAGGAGCATCACGTCCCATTTCTGGCCACCACGATTTAGGAAGGATGTGAGGGTCCTTGAGAGGGTGCGGAGGAGATTTACCAGATGGTTGCGGGGAGGAGGGATTTTAGCGACAAGGTTAGGTTGGAGAAGCTGGGATTGTTCTCCTTGGAGCAAAGGAGGTTGAGGGGAGACCCGACAGAGGTGTGCAAGGTCATGACAGGCTCGATAAGAGTGACAAAGATAAACTGTTCCCATTAGCTGATCGTACAAGGACCGGGGAACATAGATTTAAGATTTGGGCAACAAATAAATCAGGGGGATGTGAGGAAGGACTTTTTTTTACACAGTGAGAGGTAATGACCTGGAACTTGCTGCCCACGAGGGTGGTGTAAGCAGGAACGAATGGTTTCAAAAATAAATTGGATGGGCGCTTGAGCAAAGTAAACTTGCAGGGCCAGAGGGATAGGGCAAGGGGACTGGGCTGATCAGATTTCTCGATAGAGCCAGCACAGACTTGATGGACTGAATGGCCTCCTCCTGTGCCTTAATGACCCTGTGACCCTATGTTTTGTTTTAAAATGGGTTTCCCACATTGCCTGTAAGTTACTGTTGACAATTTTACATGACAATATCTTGATGTTAAAATTCTCATCCTGGAATTCAAGGCCCTTTTTGGCCTTACCCCTTTCCTATCTCTGTAACCTCCTCTAGCCTGACAGCCCATCAAGATATCTGTGCACCTCCAATTCTGGTCTCTTGAGCCTCCCTGATTTCCATCGCTCCACAATTGATGGTCTTCAGCTGCACAGGCCCTTAGGCATGGAATTCTCCATAAACCTCTCCATTTCTCAATCTCTCTCTCACTGTCTCTCCTCCTTAAAGCTGTGCCTTAAAATCCATCTCGTCAACCAAGTTCCTGCCCTATCGTCTCCCAGTGTAGCTCAATGTCAAAGTTTCGTTGACAATTGCGGCTGTGAAGTGCTTTGGAATGTTTTAACACTTTAGAGATGCTATATAAATGCAGACTGGTATTGATAACCAGCCTCTTCTAGAAGAATGCTTCTGATTAAAAAAAGAGAAATATTTATCTCTTTCAAAACAGAATAGGATATCCTCCCTGGAAAGGAACAGTAAATTGTAGAGATCATAGATTTAAAATAATTGGAAAAAGAAGTAGAGAAATGTTTCTATATATTGGGTTGCTAGGATCTGGAATGCACAAACTGAAATTATGGTGGAATCAGATTCTTTAGGAACTATGGCACAATGGGCTGAATGGCCTCCATCTGTGCTGTAAAATCTTATGGCGCTATGAGTAAAATAACGCTTCCATAGGGCTGACACAGGTACGATGGGTTGAATGGTCTAATTCTGTGCTCTATTATGATTTATCGATTTATCTATCCACCCATCTGTTATATCCACCCCATTCTGCTGCTGGTGGCAGGAATTTGAGCCAGAACATATTGTGGCAGGAATACATGGGTAGATCTATCATGTTAAGTGGCCATGTTGGAGGCGGGTTTTTAAAATTATTCTTTCACAGGATGTGGGTGTCGCTGGCTAGGCCAGCATTTATTGCCTATCCCTAATTGCCCCTGAGAAGGTGGTGGTGAGCTGCCTTCTTGATCCGCTGCAGTCCATGTGGTGTAGGTACACCCATCGTGCTGCTAGGGAGGGAGGGAGTTCCAGGATTTTGACCCAGCGACAGTGAAGGAATGGCGATATATTTCCAAGTCAGGATGGTGAGTGACTTGGAGGAGAACTTGAAGGTGGTGGTGATCCCATCTATCTGCTGCCCTTGTCCTTCTAGATGGCAGTGGTTGTGGGTTTGCTGTCGAAGGAGCCTTGCTGAGTTGTTGCAGTGCATCTTGCAGATGCTACACACTGCTGTCACTGTACATCGGGATTGGAGGGAGTGAATGGTTAAGGTGGTGGATGGGGTGCCAATCAAGTGGACTGATTTGTCCTGCATGGTGTTGAGCTTCTTGAGTGTTGTTGGAGCTGCACTGGCAGTGGGGCATTGTTAATTCAGTCTGGGAGTTGAGCTCACAGCGCCTTTCTAATACACGAGTGGAACCCTCGTGAGATGAGAGCTGGTGTGAGTTTCACTTAGGGCTTTTGAAAGACCCCAAACCTTTGGAGAGGAAAGGTGATTGCTTCTAGCTACCCCTTGGGTGGTGGCTCAGTGGACTGAGGTTCTGCTCTCTAGTGGAATGGCCCAGTGGAATTTCTGTGTCCGCATTCCTTCCTGTGCAGGCAGGAAAGTGGATTGAGACCACTGGGTGATCTTATCAAATGGCGGAGATATTCGAGGGGCCGAATGGCCTACTCCTGCCCTAATTCTTGTGTTCTTGTGCGTCACCTGAGTTCCGATAATATCTCAGTTGCTTTCTCAATAGATATTAACAGAATTTGACATCAGTGTGCCAACCAATGCGCTAAATCACAGCACACCATAGGATCTGAACCCCTAAGCCGCAATGAGAGAATGGATTTCAGTGTCTTTGTTAACTGTTGTGGCCTCAAATTAGAAATTGTCCTAATCCTGACTATTTTGTTTCCCATCTAGCGTGTCTCCATTCTAAATTTTAGGACCAAGGAACAAGAGGACGAATTGACCAAAGAAATGCTGGTGGCCCTCAATGAGATGAGAATCAAATTCCCAGGGAAATCGAACGAGGAAGCTGAGGTTCTGCTGGATGAAGTGAGTGTTCAGTGGATGGTGGGGCAGATCGAAAACTGCCACTGTGGGGTGATCTTGTGTTCACATTCACTGTAAATCAATGTTGAATTTTAAAAAAAAAGAGCTTTATATTTGCTGAAAAGAAGGATATGTTACCGAAATCCAAAGCAAAATGTCCACTGTTAGATGCGATTCTGCGATTGGGCAGCACTTACTGAACAATCCCAAGTACGCTAAATCTACACTAATAACCAATTTAAAATAATCAGTAGTGTGGCTCATTTATACTTACTAGAAGCAACATACATTCATACACAGGAACTCGTTCATTGCAAATAAAGGAATATGTTCACACCTAGCGCCTTTTTTGAATTACCTGGGAGCCTGGAGAGCCTATAGCTCCCCCTTGCTTTTCCCATACGAACGCCTCGTTGTGAACATTTGAAATTTGGCATTCTTGAGTTTGTCCTGATGAGTGCAAGGTGAAAAGTTTCAGCAAAATGTCTCTTTTTACAGCAATACTCAAAAAAAACTTTATTTATAAATCTGAACCCAGAGAGAAATTGAGCAAATGACTAAAAGCTACTGTTTCTTCGGGGCTTCCACTGATTTTCTGCCAAAGGAAACTCCATCTCATCCTGACCGGGCAGAAATTTGATACGCATGTCTTTAGATGTCCCAGCTATCGTGGTCTGGATTCAACCTCTTGCCTAATTGATGAGGGTTGAGGATCAGGAGTGACTCCAGTCAGTAGGAGGGGGTCAATCGATTGACTGACCAACTGAGAAGCTTGCAGCAAAGCTGGATGGATAGGGTTTGGTACAGAGAAGATAATCTCAGCGTGGCAATGAAAGTGCATTTGGTGATGAGTTTCTCCTGAACGACACCAGTGTTCATCTGGCATTGCTACAAAAATGTCACCAAAATTGCCAAATAAGACATGGTGAAAGATTAGAAAAGTGCACCCATTACAAAGAAAGAGAGAGGAAAACCTGTATAGAATTTTTTTTTTCATTCTTTCACCAGATATGGGAGTCGCTGGCTAGGCCAAAATTTATTACCCATCCCTAGTTGCCCTTGAGGGGGCATGTTGAGCAGGCTGGCCAGCATCTGAAGAGAGAGGAGATGAGTCAAAATCCTATGTAAAGGAGGATCTCATAGAAAGCTATAAAATTCTAACAGGGCTAGACAGGATAGATGCAGGAAGGATGTTCCCGATGGTAGGGGAGTCCAGGACCAGGTGTCACAGTCTGAGGATATGGGGTAGACCATTTAGGACTGAGATGAGGAGAAATTTCTTCACCCAGAGAATGGTGAGCCTATGGAATTTGTTACCAAGGAAGTAGTTGAGACCAAAACATTGTATGTTTTCAAGGAGGTGTTAGCTATAGCTCTTGGGGCGAAAGGGATCAAAGGGTTTGGGGAGAAATCGGGAGCAGACTATTGAGTTGGATGATCAGCCATTATCATAATGAATGGCGGAGTAGGCTTGAAGGGCTGAATGGCCTACTCCTGCTCCTAGTTTCTATGTTTCTATGTAAAGAACCGCTTCCACCATTCCCCTCCACCCCACCGCCCCCCCAACAACCGCTCAGACCTGCGTTCTGATGAGGCTTCTACGACTCACCCTGTCCCTCCCATCCTTTCTCTGAAATACTGCTAGATGTACTCCAAATCCTGTAGTCCCCTTCAGAAGGAACCTTAGTAATAGGAGTATGGCACGTTATACAAGAGAGCGCCAGGATTGGAAACTGCTAGAAATCGGATCCTCAATTGTTCCTACGTACAACCTCCACCCAAAAATAAATCAACGTCGAGCAGGGTTTTTTTTAAAAATAGAGGGTTAAACTAAAGGGTTGCCGACTATTTTTGTATGGAGACGATAGGATTAATCCCGTGCTCCCAGTAACGGGTCACATTCACAGGGAGCACAGGCCAAAGAGCTTGCGTAAAAATGGGATTCATTTTACATTTCTGGGCCCTGTGAGGAAGGCTGGATGGAAGCGGCGGTGTCCGGTTGCTCCTGCCCCCATGTCTCTGCGCGCCCCATCTAGCGACGGGTGGCCGATTAGCGGCCACCCGGCAGGATTGAGGCAAATTGCAGGAGCAAACGGTGGGGGGGGGGGGTGGGGGGGTGGGGGGGGGGGGAGGCTCCGGGCCCAATCGGCACAGTAGGCCGGGAGGTCAAGCGGCAGAAGGATAGGAAGTCAGTCACAGCTGGGATTGCGAAGGCCCCCTGCTCTCAGAATCAGCGTTTTATCTTTTAGCGATAGCGCAGAAAAGATTTTTAAAAACGTAATTGAAAAAAAAACATGCAGACGCTGTCACCTTCCCCAGCAGAATCTGCTGCTTCATTCAACCGTGGTCCCAGTGGTGGACCATTTCTTCCGCCCTTGTGTCACCTTGACGTAAAAGCCTCCCAAACTTTTTCACCTCCGATGCCCGAGAAATGCAGCAGGCAACGCAACGTTGTGGACGATTCGGTCGTTAACGAGCTCAGCTTGTCAGCTAGCGTTTTCAAAATGGCGGGCGGGCTGTCCATTTCCATGCCTGTTCGCCATTCGAAATTTGGGAGACCCCCGACATCATCACGCCCTGTTTTATGTTTGTGTGGGGGGGGGGGCAAAGTAATTCGCAGAAGTAAAATCCAGCTATTTGTTGTCGATTGGTCTACTACTTGCAATACCAGCCCCCTTGAGCTCAGTTTCCCTGTTGGAGGCCGGCAATTAACTCTTACAAGAAAAACCTGGAAACTTCAGCTCTCAATAATGCACAGAAACGGCCAGAATTGCAGTAAAACTACCTTTCTCCCTGGAGTTTAGAATGAAAAAGGATCTCATTGAAACATGAAATCCTTAGGGGGCTTGACGGGTTGGATGCTGAGAGGCTGGAGGGAGCCTCTTCCCTGGTTGGAGAAATCAGAACCCAAAGGTCATGGTCTCTTGGCAGAGGGTGAGCCATTTAGAATCATAGAAGCATAGAAAGTTTATGGCACAGAAAGAGGCCACCTAGCCCGTTGTTTCTGCACCGGCTGACAAATGAGTCACCCAGCCTAATCCCACTTTCGGGCATTTGGTCCGGAGCCCTGCGGGTTATGAAATGTGAGGTGCATATCCGGACACCTTTGAAATGAGTTGAGGGTTTCTGGATCTACTACCCTTTCAGGCAGTGAGATCCAGACCCCCCATCACCTTTCGGGTGAAAAAAACATTTCTTTACCTCATAAGACCATAAGATGTAAGAGCAGAAGTAGGCCATTCGGGCCATCGAGTCTGCTCCGTCATTCAATGAGATCATGGCTGACCTGATAATCCTCAACTCCACTTTCCTGCCTTTTCCCCATAACCCTTGATTCCCTTACTGATTAAAAATCTGTCTATCTCAGCCTTGAATACACCTAACAACCCAGCTTCTGCAGCCCTCTGCGGTAAAGAATTCCACAGATTGACTACCCTCTGAGAGAAGAAATTCCTCCTCATTTTAATTTTAAATATGCGACCCCTTACTCTGAGATTATGCCCTCTGGTCCTAGACTCTCCCACAAGGGGAAACAACCTATCAGCATCTACCCTGTCAAGCCCCTAAGAATCTTATATGTTTCAATAAGGCCATCTCTCATTCTTCTAAACACCAATGAGTATAGGCCCAACCTAGTCAACCTCTCCTCATAAGAAAATCCCTCCATATCAGGGATCAACCTACTGAACCTTCTCTGGACTGCCCCCAGTGCCAGTATATCTTTCCTTAGATAAGGGGACAAAAACTGTTCACAGTATTCTAGGTGTGGTTTAACTAGTGCCTTTTATAGTTTTAGCAAGACTTCCCTATTTTTATACTCCATTCCCTTTGAAATAAAGTCCAACATTCCATTTGCCTTCCCTATTATCTGCTGAACTTGTATGCTAGCTTTTTTGAATTCATGCACGAGGATCCTCAAATCCCTCTGTGCTGCAGCTTTCTGCAGTCTTTCTCCTTTTAAATAATATTCAGCTCCTCTAGTCTTCCTGCCAAAGTGCATAACCTCACATCTCCCCTCTAATCCTTCTACCAATAATTTTAATCCATGTACCCTCGTCACTGAACTCTCTGCTAAAGTAAATAGGCCCTTCCCATCCACTCTATCCAGGCCCCTCACAATTTTGTACATCTCAATCAAATCTCCCCTCAGCCTCCTCTGTTCCAAGGAGAACAACCCCAGCCCATCCAGACTTTCCTTATGGCTTCAATTTTCCAGCCCAGTCCTATTTAGGACTGAGATGAGGAGGAATTTTTTTCACTCAGAGTTGTGAATCGTCGGAATTCTCTATACCAGAGGGCTGTGGATGCTCAGTTGTTGAGTATATTCAAAGCTGAAATCAATAGATATTTGGACACAAAGAGAATCATGGGATATGGGGGCAAGGGTGGGAAAGTTCAGTTGATGTAGAAGGGTCAGCCATGATCTTATTGAATGGTGGAACAGGCTCTAGGGGCCGTGTGACCTACAGCTGCTCCTATTCCTAATATTGTCTGCCTTTTAATTCAGTTACACTGTAGGTTTGTAGAGGTGTTGACTCTCTGGTCCCACAACAGCCAGCCGACCTCCAGTATCGTGCGCAAGTGGTCATTCTGAGTGTGAGCCTATGAGAGAGAGGACTCAGACAATGAACGTTTGAAGCGTATTCCACCTCAGGGAGAAGAATGGGCATAATAGCCCGGTCTAATCCTCTTCTCAGCCAATGTTAACGCATGTGCCGGTAGTAGCCAGCAGAGGTCGCTGACTAGCAATCAGGAGCTGAGACCATGGCTGATCTTCCCCTCCTGCCCAAGTTGTGCTCTCATTGAGAACATCCATCTCAGAACAGGCCATAGGCTTCCTCGTTTAATTGAGTAGCACTGTCGGTCAACTGAAAACTTTAATTAGTGGTAATGAAATAGTGAAGATGAGAAAAAACATCTGGGATCAATTTGGATTTGATTCACCTCCATAAAAATCCAAAGCCTTTGAAATGGATCCTTTTATCTGACATGACAATGGCCTGGTGAAAATACCTAAGAGCAAAGTACTTTTATTTTGACTAAATAGCTCTATTCATGAACTCAAACCGACTAGTGAGATGAAAGATTTGGTATCAAGGGACTTACATCTTAAAGGCACCTTTTCAGTAAAAGCTACTCTCATTCTTTTAGCACTAGTTAAATAGTAATATAAAGGCTGTTTCTTTTCATTCTTCATTTATAAATTTGTCTAAACTTTTCATCTTGAGTCAGTGGATACTGGAAAGGATTTCTGTTCCTATGGATGGTGTGTTTGAAGTCTTACTACTTAAAATGTCAACAGGGAAGGTAACCCTTCAGGAAAGTGGCATCTCAAATCGACCTTGGTCATTCCGATCTACTGCAGGAATGTTTCGTTTTGGAAGAAAATATTTTTTTAAGAACATTAAGAGAGACCGGAGAAGCTGGAATTGTTCCTCTCACAGCACAGAAAGTTAAGGAGAGTTAATTATGAGGGGTTTTGACATAGTAAATAGGGAGAAACAGCTTCCACTGGCAAGAGATTTGGTGACCAGAGGACTCGGATTTAAGATATTTGGCAAAGGAACCACAAGGGTGATGAGAAGACTTCCTTTTCCAGTCAGTAGGTTGTTATGAACGGGAATGCACTAGGAAGGGTAGCGGAAACAAATTCAAAAGGGCATTGGATAAATACTTGAAAGCAAGACATTTTCCAGGGCTACGGAGAAATGGCAGGGGATTGGGACTAATTGGATAGTTCTTTCAAAGAGCCAGTAGAGGCATGATGGGCTGAATGGTTCCATTCTGTGCTGTACCGTGTCCTTCTACGATGCTGTCATTAAATTAAAGGGGTGTGGTGGATCACTAAGTCTCACTAGGAATACCTCACCAATGGATGGACGTACAGGTGGTATGAAGGTCCAGGCTCAAACCAGCACCCCCACCCCAAATAACAAGGTTGCAAAATCTAAATAAAAAATCTCATGCAGCCCCCAATGTAAACTGATGCTGGAGCAGTTTTTTTTTGCTTCTTAGATTGACTGTGGAAACCTTCTCGTCTCAGTGTTTGGCGCTATCGCCAAGATTTTTACCTACCTGTGGAGTGGTGGGCGGGGGGTGTTGAGTGTGTAGGGGATGGTGGGGGGGGTGGTGGGGAGGGGGGCTGGTTGGGGAACCTGGTGGGTTATTGTCCAGGTTGTCGGATCTTCTGCTGAACCTTCTGACCACTGGACGTGCCCCACAAGCTCAGCTACTCACAGCTGCCCCCCCCGCACCACCCCCACCCCCACCCCCACACGCCCCCCACCCCCACCAGACCCCACAGACTTCACTGAAGTCAGCATCCGAGTCAAGTGATGGGCCAACGGGCACCGCGTTGGCACTTTGGCTCCCCCTCCCACCCCCAATCAGCCCGGATGTTCGGAACCATAGCCATCAGCTGACTCTGGGTAACACTGCTGGCTGCTGGCAGGTACGTCGAGAACTGCTTGACATAAGGTAACTCGGCAGAAGCGAAGACTGAAGGAGGTCGTTTTCTGGATGTGGAATTTTGCTGGCTTGACTTTTATCCCTCGATTCGTTGCAAAATCACACCACCTTGTGGTAGCTTTGCCTATAATACAGCACTGAACACAGCAGAAGGCATCCACATGTATCCAGATTGGAGACAAGGCTTTTCCTTCATCTTCCTACCTGATTATTGTGGTTGGTTGAAAGGGGGGTGGGGGGTGGGGGGGGAGGGGGTGTGATTCGTGTTGGCTGAGGGTGGATCCTTTATGTTGGATCCCCGCCCACTTTATCGAGAGCTGAATTTCCCCCATTCATATCCAGTGGAAAAGTCGGCCTGGTAATACTGCAACAACAACTTGTGTTTATGTAGCACCTTTAAACTAATAAAATGCCCCCCGGCGCTTTACAGGAGTATTAAAAAGCAAAACTGGACACTGAGCCATGTTAGGCGATATCAGGGAAGATGCCCAAAAGCCTGGTCAAAGAGATAAGGATTGTCTTAACGGAGGAGAGAGAGACCATAAGACCATAAGACATAGGAGCAGAAATTAGGCCATTCGGCCCATCGAGTCTGCTCTGCCATTCAATCATGGCTGATAAGTTTCTCAACCCCATTCTCCCGCCTTCTCCCCGTAACCTTTGAGAGAGAGAGAGGTAAAGAGGTGTAGGGAGGGAATTTCAGAGCTGCAGGTCTCAGCAGCTGACGGCACTGCCACCAGTGGATGTGGAGAGATTAAATTTGGGGGTGCTCAAGCAGCCAGAATTAGATGAGTGCACGCAGATATCTTGGAAGTTTGTAGGCCTGAGGACATTACAGATGTGGTGAGAATGCGAATTTTAAAATCGAGGCGATGCTTAACCGGAAGCCAGTGAAGGTCAGCAAGAACAGCGGAGGTAGAGGAACGGGATTTGTTGCAAGTAATGACACACGCAGCAGAGCTTTGGATGGCCTCGAGTTTATCAAGGTACAATTTTGGAGACAAGCAGTGAAGGGCATTGGAATAGCCAAGCCGAGTGGTAACAAAGGTGTGAATCAAGGTTTCAGCAGCAGATGAGCTGAGACAGGGGTGAAGGCAGGCATTGTACAGTGGGGTGGTGTGGGGGGAGTGGGGGGTGGGGGTGCGGCGGGGGGGGGGGGTTGGTGGGGGAAAAGGCGCTGCTAGTGATGGAGTGGATATGTGATTGGAAACTCATCTCAGAGTCACATCAGACACCAAGGTGGTGAACAGCCTGGTTTAATCTCAGGAAGTTGCTAGGGAGAAGCGTGCAGTTGGTAGCTAAGGAATGGAGTTTGGAGCAGGGACCAAAGACATTGGCTTAAGTCTTGCCATGTCCAAATGCAGCAAGACCTGGACAATGTCCAGACTTGGCCTCACAAGTGGCAAGTAACATTCGTGCCACACAAGTGCCAGGCAATGACCATCTCCAACCACAAAGAATGTAACCATCGCCCCTTGACATTCAATGGCATTACCATCGCTGAATCCCCCACAATCAAAATCCTGGGGGTTACCATTGATCAGAAATTGAACTGGACCAGCCATATAAATACTGTGGCTACAAGAGCAGGTCAGAGGCTAGGGAACCTGCAGTGAGTAACTCACCACCTGACTCCCCAAAGCCTGTTCACAACCTACAAGGCACAAGTCAGGAGTGTGATGGAATACTTTCCCTTTGCCTGGATATGTTCAGCTCCAACAAGCTTGATACCATTAAGAACAAAGTAGCCCATTTGATTAGCATTCGATCCACAAACATTCACTCCCTCCACCTCCAATGGCCAGTAGCAGCAGTGTGTACCATCTACAAGATGCACTGCAGGAATTCAACAATCCTCTTTAGACAGCACCTTACAAACCCACAACCACTGCCATCTAGAAGGACAAGGGCAGCAGATAGATGGGAACACCATCACCTGGAAGTTCCCCTCCAAGCCACTCACCATCCTGACTAGGAAATATATCACCGTTCCTTCACTGTCGCTGGGTCAAAATCTTGGAACTCCCTCCCTAACAGCACTGTGGGTGTACCTACACCACGTGGACTGCAGTGGCTCAAGAAGGCAACTCGCCACCACCTTCTCAAGGGCAATTAGGGATGGGCAATAAACGCTGGCACAGCCAGCGATGCCCACATGAATAAAATGAATTTAAAAAATGAGGCATTCATGACATCCCATTTTACGGATTTCTCACATTATGCTTAGCTAAAACAAAATTATATTAATGCTGGAAATATGAAATAAAAACAGAAAATGCTGGAAGTGGTCAAGCAGGCCAAAAAAACATTCAACAGTGACGCCATAGGAAAGCCGTCAGTTGATTGCCTCGCAAGTGTTACTGCTGTGTTTCCCTTTCTCCAAGGTTAGGGAGTTAGCCCAAGCAGCTGGGAGATTAAAAGCATTGGGCCGTAGCCTCCGAGCTCCCCAGCATCGGATTTGAGGGGTACCCCAAAGATAGTTTGGAGAATTCCTCTCAGAAGTTCCCTGGTAAGGGTTTGCACGGCAATTTCCCAGAAGTGTGATCTTCCTCTGGGCAATTGCCCTGCTCTGGGAACCATCCAAAAATGTGATTTAGGATGATTCTGCCAGGGTTACACCAATAGTTACTCAGGAAAAAGTAGAAGTAGTAAAACCTCTTCTAACTCCTGGTTAACTATTGTAAAGACCCAGACTGAGCCCATGGGACTCCCCCCACACCCCCGTCCACCGCTAACCTCCAACTCCCATCACCCCCCCCCAACCAACGTCTGACCACCCCACCCCCGACCTCAGACCCCCATACCAACCTCCGACCTCCCGCTGACCTCCGACCCCCCCAACCCATCACCCGAACAGCCCCCCTGCCCCCATCAAATCCTACCCACTTACCTTAGACACTTCTTCCTGACATGTCAATTTCACTTGGCCCTTTAAATTTACCTGCTTTACATCAGTTAGTGTCGTAAGAAAGGGGACGTGACCTCCTTGAATCCACTGGAGCTGCACTTCACTGGGACCTGCGAGGAGTCTTTCAATGCAGGTCTCAATCAGCTCCAGCGAATGGAAGTGTCAGCGTAATATTCTAGGGCACTTGTACATATTTATTTCTTCTAATTCCTGCGGGGCATCTCTCTGCAACACTAACTGTAAGTTATGGCCCATTAAATTTTTTAAGTAAAGCATTCAGTTAGCTTCCAATATTTAAGTGACATTAACAGAAGGCAAGTGAGTCTTTTTTTAAGTAGTAAGTTTATTAGTAGTAGTAAGGTTTTCTAGTAGCAAGTTTTATTATTTAATAGCTAGAGGAATGGCAGGGCAGCTTCCACCTTTCGAGTGCAGATCCTGGGCAATGTGGGAACTCCAGCACGCTTCCTGTGTTCTGGATAACCATATGTGCAGGAAGTGTCATTAGTTGCAGCAGCTTAAGCTCTGGGTTTCAGAAATTAAGCAGCAGCTGGTGTCACTGTGATGTGTCGATGAGGTTGAGAGCTTCATGGCTAGCACATTTATAGATACAGTCACCACCACAGCTTAAGAGGATGCAGGTCAAGAGGAAAGGGGTGGCCATCAGCAGTCAAGAAGAAACAGACAGGTAGTGCAGGAGTCCCCTGAATGCATCTCACTCTCCAACCAGTATTCTGTTCTGCATGGTGATGCAATTGATGGTTTATCTGGGGAGTGCAGCCAGAGCTTGGTCCTTGGCACCATGGTTAACTCAGCTGGACAGGGGGGGTACAAGGAAGACTGGAAGAGCAATAGTGATAGGTGATTCAATAACTAGGGGAACTGACAGGCGTTTCTGTGGTGACAGATATGGCTCCAGGATGGTATGTTGCCTCCCTGGTGCCAGGGATAAAGATATTACTGAACGGCTGCAGAGCACCCTAGTGGGGAGGGTGAACAGCCAGTGGTCATGGTCCACATTGGTACCGACGACATGGGTAGAAAGCAGGGTGTGGTCCTGCAGTCAGAATTTATAGAGCTAGGTAGGAAATTAGCAAACAGGACCTCAAAAGTAGTAATCTCCAGTACACCCAGTACCATCCACAAGTGATTATAGAAATGAGAGGATAAAGCAGGTGTATGGCTGGAAAGGTGCTGCAGGAGGGAGGCCTTTAGATTCTTGGGCGAGGGGACCTGTACAGGACAGATGGGTTGCACCTAAATAAAGCCAGGACCAATTTACTTGAGGGGCAATTTGCAAGTGCTATTGAGAGGTTTTAAAGTAACTGGGCTGGGGTGTGGGAACTAGGAGAGAATATCAGAGAGGAATACCAAGATGCAAAGAATATTGGGGGAGACAAATAGCACTGGAGTAGGAAATAGTAAGTTATTAGATAGGTTCAGAGTAAAGGGGGAAGCAATAAATTCTAAATCAGGGTTACTGTGCTTGTATGTGAATGCACAAAGTGTGGTAAATAAGATTGGGGAGTTACAGGCACAGATTGCCATGTGGAAATATGATATGGCGATAACAGAGACCTGGCTCAAAGAAGGGCAGGTCTGGGTGTTAAAGATTCTTGGATACGAGGTGTTCAGAAAAGATAGGAAAGGAATGAAGGAGGGGTGACAACATTGATTAAGGAGAACATTGCAGTGCTGGAGAGAGTGGAAGCCCCAGAAGGGTCAAGGACAGAATCTATTTGGCTAGAGCTAAGGAACAAAAAAGATGCAATGACATTGCTCACAGTGGTCTATTGGCCACCAAGTAGTGAGAAAGATGCAGAGCAACAAATTTGCAAGGAAATTACAGAGAAGTGCAAGAATTATAGAGTAGTTATAATGGGGGACTTAATTATCCAAATATAGACTGGGATAGTAATAGTGTAAAAGGCAGAGGAGGGCAAAAGGTCCTAGATTGTGTTCATGAGATTTTCTATAGCAGTACGTTTCCAGTCCAATGAGAAAGGAGGCATTGCTAGACTTGGTTCTTGGAATGAGGTGGGACAAATCGATCAAGTGTCAGCAGGGGCACATTTAGGGGACAGTGATCATTGCATCTTCAGGTTCAGGTTGGCTATGGAAAAGGACGCAGAATAATCCAGAATAAGAACAATTAACTCGGGGAAAGCCAACCTCAATGGGATAAGAATTGATCTGACCCAGATAAATTGGAATCAAAGGTTGGCAGGCCAAAATTTACCTGAACAATGTGGTGCCTTGAAAGAAGAGATAGTTCAGGCACAGTCAGGTTATATATCCATGAAGGGGAAATATAGGGCAAACAAATCCAGAGCTCCATGGATGACAAAGGATATAGGGATTAAGAGGAAAAAGTGTGCTTATGAGAGATGTCATCTGGACTATAGAACCAAGAACCAGGCTGAATATAGAAGGCTCAGAGTGGAATTGAAAAAGCAAATACCAGAAACTGAGAGAGAGTATGGAAAGAATCAGGCAGCTAACATAAAAGGGAATCCAAAGGTCTTCTCTTGACATATAAATCTTTAAAGGGTGGTAAAAGGAAGAGTGGCAGACTTGACTCTCTGCCCTGTCAATTTGTAGATGTTATTTTAAAAATTAATAAAACAACAAATAACCCTTCAGCACTCACCCCTCACACCACCTCACACCTCCACACACTATCCATGCCCCATACATGCCAACCTATGCCACCTAATGCCCCCATCCACTCCCATGGCACTCATAACCCCCATGCCAACCCATGACCTCCCACTCAACCCAGTGGCCCTTCATAGCCTTATTCCAACATGGTGCCATCTCATGCTAGCCCATGTTCCCCACCAACCAGTCTTTGCCCTTAACCCTTCCATGCCAACTGACCAACGATCTACCATGCGCAAATCTTGGGTCATGTTGATAGAAAATAAAATTGTCTATTATGACATCACTGTTTAAAAAACATACTTATTGATAAAAACAAACATTCAATACATTAAAACTCCTTCAACTAATCTCTTATGAAAATAAACATTTCACTTAAGTACTTAATCCCTTCTGAAAAAAAATTCTCTAACCACTTGGAGCTGTCAATCAAACAGCCCACTTAACAGGCACTCCACTGTGATAATGGTAGGTTGTGAAGTCAGTCATGCAGCACAAATCTTATCATCGTAACCCTCAGGCTTTTGTCAACAGACAGAGTTTGTTAATCTTTTGAAACTCCACATTTTTTAAAATTTAGAGCCCAGAAGAGTTAAATCCTTTGACAACTTTGACAGTTCCAATGAGTTTTGACAGTTCTTTGATAGCCTTAACAGTTCTTTGACAGCTTGATGGTTCTTTAACATTTTGACAGTTCCAATGAGTTCATGCACTATTTATGCACAATCATGTCTACTTTTAACAATCCCAAAGGGCAGGTGACCTCTCCCAAAGGGCACCTTACCTCTCCCAAAGGGCACCTGACCTGTCCCAAAGGTGTCCTTGGGTATCCAAAGGGGTATCTCTCTGTTGGCATGGAAATTCAGGCCAGACATTTGAAGGGTTTAAAATTAATAAGAAGGAAGGATTGAATAGGCTGTCTTGTACTTAAAGCAGATAAAGCACCTGAACTGATGAGGTACATCCAAGGATACTGAGGGAAGTGGGAGGGGAAATTATGGAGGCACTAGCCTTCCTTAGACTCAGGGGTGATGCCAGAGGACTGGAGAATTGCAAACGTTTCACCCCTGTTCAAAAAAAGGGGTAAAGATAAGCCCAGCTACCACAGGCCAATCAGTTTGACCTCGGTGGTGGGGAAGCTTCCAGAAACGATCATTTGGGACAAAATTAATAGTTGCTTGGGTAAATGTGGGCTAATTAAAGAAAGCCAGCACAGACTTGTTAAGGGCAAATCATATTTAACCAACTTGTTTACATTTTTATGAGGTAACAGGGAGGGTTGATCAGGGAAATGCTGTTGATGTGGCTGACATGGACTTCTAAAAGGCATTTGATAAAGTACCACACAACAGACTTGTGGGAAAAGTTATAGCTCATAGAAGAAAAGGAACAATAGCAACATGGATATGAAATTGACTGAGTGACAGTAAACTAGTTAATGGATGTTTTTTTGGATGGCAGAAGGTTTGTAGTGAAGTTCCCCAGGGGTCAATGTTAGGACCCCTGCTCTTCCCAATATATATTAATGACCTTGGTGTACAGCGCACAATTTTAAAATTTGTGGACCATACAAGATTTAGAAGTGTTGTGAACTGTGAGGAGGATAGTGTAGACCTTCAAAAGGACATAGACAAGTTGGTGGAACAGGTGGAGAGGTGGTGGATAAAACTTAATATGAAGAAGCGTGAAGTGATTAATTTTGTAAGGAAGAATGCAAAGAAACAATATAAAATAAAGGGTACAACTCTAAAGAGGATGCAGGAGCAGAGGGACCTGAGTGGATATGTGAATAAATCATAGAAGGTGGCAGGACAGTTTGAGAGAGCGCTTAATAAAGCATACAGTATCTTGGGCTTTATCAATATGGTCAAAGATTATGTGAGCAAGGAGGTTCTGTTGAACTTCCAATGGGCAATTTCCCTGCGACCAAAACCCTCCGAAAATGTCTCCAACCCTAGAGACTTTGGACAGTTTCAACTCACTTTCCTGGATAGTTACCCAGAAAATGTTAGACAGGAAAAGACCATTTCTAGCTCCAGGGTAACCATACAACTGCACCCTGACTCCCCACTGACAGCACCACCCCCCCCAATTCTCTGCCCTCTGTCCCTCCTACTCACACTGACCCTCTGACTCCCTTGACCCTCCGACCTCCCTGCCCCTCCAACCATCCCAACCCTCCGAATCCCTTTCCTGACCAGCCCCCCCAGACCCTCCAACCTCCCCTGCCACCCTACCCACCCTTCCACCCTACTCAGCTGGCATCCTACCCACCCTATCACCCTGCCACCCTACTACCCACCACCCTGCCCCCACAGACCTGCCATCCTAATCACCCTTCCAACCTACCCAGCTGCCACCCTACCACTTACCCAATTACCTCACTCACACTCATCACGAACGCACTAAAAAGCAATTTAAATGTCCCCGAGCTATTCACTCTGCTAGCGAATGAAGATTTACCAGGATACGGCAGCTAGTGCCATAAGAGAGGGTATGGTTTGGCTTCCCCCGACAAACCTGCCCTACAAAAAGTGACTCCGAGAACAGGATTGCTTTGCCTGAGCCCCGGTTCGGAAGTCCGGGCCATAAGTCTGGACCTCCGGTGCTGTGTAAAACTAATAGGAGAGAATGGCTATCTGATGATGGTTGCCACACCGGGGAAGATTTGGCCCAACTTTTCAGGCCTTTGACCTTTCATTGGACTCGGGATTCCTCACGGCCATAAACTGTGACAACAATAACTTGCCTCGATAACACACCTTTGATGTAATAAAATGTCGCAAGGAGCGTCCAGTGTTGCTCAACACTGGTGAAAAGGCAGGAGTAAAATTCAAATCAAGCAGATGGTGATATTTTCAATGGTGTTGTAGAATTCTGAATTCTCTGCTGACTTTGGAAAGCTACTGTTTTCATTGTAGCTCCTGTCAACTGTTACTGTCTGCAATTTGCTGTGGACTCGCCTTCCCCACTTCCGACAGAACCAAGATTGGGATTCGCAAACAAGTGAATCCAAACCCCACCATGGTCATTTCAGAGTTCAAACCCTGGTTTTTAAATCTGGAATTAAAGTACTCAGCACCAATAAAAAGTGACCATGACGTTGTCGGATTGACATAAAAGTCCAAATGACTCGCTAATGCTCTCTGGGGAGGGAGACCTGTTCTGTACCCGACTCCAGTTCCATTGCCAACATGGTTGACTCTTAGCTGCCAGCTCATGTCGCCTGGAAAGCAAGTATTGGACGCTTGAGGATGGACGATAAGTGCCAGATCTGCCAATGATGTCCGTAGCCTAAGAATTATTTTTTTTCTTTTGTAAAGGATAGGCCAGGGGAACCTTTTCCTGGCTCTGAGAGATGAATGTCCCTCTGATCTGTGAGACCTTCTCTTGACTCTCAGATTATGGCCTCTACAACAATCCTGTGAACATCTTCTCTTTTCCCTTCATTAGCTTGCTGTCATCTATGGACCTTTATCTGAACACATCAACACACATAGCTCCCATTCATACCATCTCGTCAAGACCACTTCTGGGCTTTGCATGAACAGCAACCCCAATTTGGTGACTAACCATCCGGATTTTAAGGGACTGTCCCGCATTTGAGGCGTCTGTCCCGAGTCTGCTGCCAGGACTGCTTTCTTCTCCGGGTGGGCTGCTCTCACAGGTTCACCAGCACTCCCCTGGTCGTATGACCCACCCCATGCGAAAGCGGCCCTTAATTTTCCCCCGAGGGTTGGTCACCCTGACCCCAATGCAGCCGCATTGTTCATCAATGCCCAGAGACAGCGTGTGTTTTATTTTTTACAGCTACAGCTTTGAGAACAGCCTGAAAATAAGAGCAAATAGTATGTGCTAATAAGCAGGAGTGAAGGACGGCTAAGTTTTGGCAGCTTTTCCAGTCAGTATGACACAGTGAGAAAAGAGTGGACGATCTAGAAAATGCCTCATGTTGAGGTATTGCCAAGTTGAAGACGAGCTAAATAACTTTTGACCTCCTGGAACAGTGCCACCTACGGCACTGCCTGAACAATTCCATTCACAGCTGAAAATGTGGACAGCGATTGTAGAAGCCAGGGAGCAGTGGGCGTGTGTAAGTGTTGTGGTCTGGCTAGTGGAAAACACATTTGAGGTTATGCCTTTTTAAAGAAAGGCGCAGTGAAAAGCATTTCGTTTTAAAATACGACGCTGACAATTTGCGCTGTAAGTAGCCTCATGCCTGCTTTGGGAACAGGAGCTGCTGTTGCTTACACGGAATTCTGTTTCAAGCCCTTTTCGTTTCCTTGGTGTTGTGGGTGAGGAGGTAGGGGTGGGGGTGGGGGTGGGGGTGCGGATGGGAGTGTGGGCGAGGGTGGGGGTGGGGGCGGGGGTGGGGGTGCGGCTGCCTTGAAGAGACTTACAAAATGGCCATGCACCATGAATTATACTTTGCCAATTTTCTGGATTAGTTGGTTTTCCCCCTTGCTGTTCTCTTCCTGCCCTTGGCACGCTTCCTCGATTATCAGTTGCCCGCCCACCCCCAATACCTTTCCGCTTAAGATAGCGTTCTTCATGGCGAGCCCTGACGAGGGGCGATTGGCAGATTTCACCATGGGAGACATGACAGCCAAAACCCAATCCTTGCCTCGTCCAGAACTGATTAGCAATAAAGAAAGAACTGGGATTTCTTTGGCACCTTTCATGACCGTGAAGATGGAGCTTCCCAAACTTTTTCCTGATGCGACCCCATTTTAATGGCTCAGTCATCATGTGACCCCAGAGTAAAGGGTCAGGGAGGGGGGGAGGGATTGTGGTTTAGGATTGGGGGTGGTGAGGTTCATTAGAGAGGTGGTGAGGGAATTGTTGAGTGAGGGGAGGTGGTTGGGGAGTTGTTCAGCGGTGTTCAGTGGGGGTGGGGAAGGGAGTTGAGAATGGTTCTGTTGGGGGCGGGGTTTGGGGTGTAAAATTCTTGGGTTTGCTCTGGGAAAAGCAAAGACTCATCTTCTTACAGGTTGTGTTTATAACCGCAGTCGGGCCTCAAGGAGCGATTATGTCACATCCGCTGGCAAAAAAAACCTAAAGGTTTGGGGACCCCTGACATAAGACATCTCAAAACATGTTTACAGCCAATGAAAATGCTTTTAACGTATAGTCACTGCTGTAATGTAGGCAATGTCAGAGTCAATTTGCACACAGCAAGCTCCCACTAACCACAACATGATAATGACCAGGTAATCTATTTTAGTGAGTTTGACTGGGAATAATATTGGCCAATTTAGCAGAAAGAACTTCCCTGCAATTGGAAATAGTGCCGTGGAATCTCTTACACCCACCTGAGAGGGCAAATGGTTTAACGTCTCGTTTGAGACACAGTACCTCTGACAGTGCTGCAGAGCCTCAGTACTGCACTGGAGATTCAGCCTAGGTTTTGTGCTCGAGTCTCTAGGATGGGATTTGAATCCGTGACCCTCTTGAATCAGAGGGCAAGAGGTCCACCAACTGAGCCGCAGTTGAGCAGCAGTGCGTTTGTTTATATCACCTGCATTCAGTGTCAATTTGAAACCAGTCGCAGCACATGTTCTGGCTGTACCAGCTGCAAAAGACCCTAAGACCATAAGACGTAAGAGCAGAAATTAGGCCATTCGGCCCATCGAGTCTGCTCCGCCATTCAATCATGGCTGATGAGTTTCTCAACCCCATTCTCCCGCCTTCTCCCCGTAACCTTCGATCCCCTTACCAATCAGCTTGAGCTCAGGGTTTCAGAGCTCAAGTGACAGCTGGAGCCACTGCGGTGTATCCGCGAGACAGAAAGCCACGTGCACAGCCCGTTTAGGGAGGTGGTCACACCGCAGGTTAGGAGCGTGCAGGCAGAGAGGGAATGGGTGCCCGCCAGGCAGTCTAAAAGAACCAGGCAGGTAGTGCAGGAATCGCCTGAGACGATCGTTAACCGGTTTTCCATTCTGGATGCTGCTCAGAGCCGATAGTTCCTCACGGGAGTACAGTCAGAGCCAAACCCGTGGTACCATGAGTGGCTCAGCTGCACAGGAGGGGAGAAAGAGGAGTGGAAGCGCAACAGTAATAGGGGATTCGTTAATTAGGGAGACAGGCTTTTCTGTTGCCGTGGACACGACTCCAGGATGGTTTGTTGCCTCCCTGGTGCCGGGGTCCGAAGGATGTCACAGAACAGCTGCAGGACATTCTTCTCTGAACAGCCAGAGATCGTGGTCCACATGGGTACCAGCGACATAGGTAGGAAGAGGGATGAGGTCCTGAAAGCAGATTTTAGGGACCTCAAAAGCAGTAAAGGCAGGACTACTACCGGTGTCCTGTGTTAGCGAATATAGAAGTAAGAGGGTTGAGTGATTGAGCATGTGGCTGGGAAACTGTTGTAGGAGGGAGCGATCAGATTTCTGAGGCATGGGAACTAGTTCTGGGGCGGGTGGGACCCGTACAAGATGAATGGGTTGCACCTTGGCAGGACTGGGACTAACATTCTTGCAGGGAGATTTGCTAGTGCTGTTGGGGAGGGTTTGAACCAAATTGACAGGGGGCTGGGAACCTGAGAGGGAGCTCAGATTGGAGAGAAGCAAAACTGGTACCAGGAAGTGGAAAAGTAATTAGTGAAGTTAGAAGGCAGACAAAGTGAAGGCAAGCATCAAAAAGGATCAGAATACGGATTAATGTTAAAAAGACAAAGTTGAGGGCATTCTATCTCAATGCAGGCTTCACTCACAATAAGGTAGATGACTTGAAGGCACAAATAGAGGTAAATGAGTATGATTTAATTGTCATTGTAGAGACCTGGTTACAGGGTGACCAATTCTGGGAATTGAATATTCAAGGTTATCCATCATTTAGGAAGGATAGCAAAAAGGAAAAGGAGGTGGGGTAGCACTGTTAATAAGGGAAGAGATCAGCACATTAGCGGGAGAGGATCTTACATTAGAAGGTCAAGATGTAAAATCTGTTTGGGTGGAGCTAAGAAACAGCAAGGTTGGTGTTGCAGACATTGGTGGGAGTTATTTACAGGCCACCAAACTATAGTGATAACATTGGGCACGGTATAAACAGGAAATTAGAGCAGCACGTAACATGGGCAATACAGTGATAATGGGTGACTTCAATTTACACATGGACTGAGTAAACCTAATTAGCGCTAATGCTGTGGAGGATGAATTCCAGGAGTATGAGGGCTCCTGGAGCAGTGTGTTGAAGAACCAACTAGGGATGTGGCTATTTTAGATTTAGCATTATGTAATGAGAAAGGGATAACTAATAGCCTTGCTGGAAAGGAGCCTTTAGGAAATAGTGACCATAATATGATAGAATTTTACACTAAGTTTTAAAGTGATATAGTTCATTCTGAAACTAGAGCCTTAGATCTGAACAAAGGAAGCTATGAAGGTATGAGGGAAAAATTGTCTATGGTGGATTGGAAAAATACAATAAAAAATTGACAATAGATAGGCAATAGCTAGTATTTAAGGAATTATTGCATGGTCTACAACAAATATACATTTCTCTAAGGCACAAAAACCCAACAGGAAAGGTAAATCAACCATAGCTAACAAAATAAGTTAAGATTGCATTAGATAAAGGAAGTGGCTTATAATGTTGCCAGAAAAAGTGATAAGCCCAAGAATTGGGAGCAAATTAGAACCCAACAAAGATGGACCAAGAAACTGATAAAAAAAAGGGAAAAGAGAATATAAATGTAAGCTGGTGGGAAACATAAAGATGGACTGTAAATGCTTCTTTAGGTATGTGAAAATGAAAAGATAGCAAGGACAAATGTGGGTCCATTACAGGTGGACACAGGAGAATTTATAATAGTGAATAGGACTGGTCAAGAAAGTGACATCTCATGGGATACAGGGGAAGGTGGCAGGTTGGATCCAAGACTGGCTCAGTGACAGGGAACAAAGGGTAATGGTCGATGGATATTTTTGCTAATGGGAAATGGTTTTGAGTGGTGTTCCACAGGGCTCAGTGTTGGCCCTTGCTGTTTGTTGTATGTATCAATGACTTAGACTTAAATGTGGGAGGCATGATTCGGAAATTTGCAGATGACACAAGAATTGGCCGTGTTGTTGATAGTGATGAGGTCAGCTGATGACTCCAGAAAGATATCAATGGTTTGGTTGAGCGGGTGGGGAAGTGGCAAATGGAACTCAATCTGGGAAAGTGTGAGGTAATGCATTTGGGGAGGGCAGACGAAGCAAGGGACTACTGAATAAATGGGAAGTTATTGAGAGGGGTTGAGGAAGTGAGAGACCTTTGAGTGCATGCCCACAGGTCCTTGAAGGTGGCTGGACAGGTGGACAAGGTGGTCATGAAAGCATATGGAATGCTTTCCTTTATTGGGTGAGGTTTTGAATACAAAAGCAGAGATGTAATGACGGAACTGTATAAAACGCTGGTTAGGCCACAGCTGGAATTTCGTGTACAGTTCTGGTCACTACATTACAGGAAGGACATAATTTCTCTGGAGGAAGTGCAAAGGAGATTTACAAGGATGTTGCCAGGGCTTGAAAATTGCAGCTATGAGAAGAGATTGGATAGGCTGGGGTTGTTTTCCTTAGAACAAAGGAGGCTAAGGGGTGACCTAACTGAGGTGTACAAAATTATGA
Source organism: Carcharodon carcharias (assembly GCF_017639515.1). NCBI lineage: Eukaryota > Metazoa > Chordata > Chondrichthyes > Lamniformes > Lamnidae > Carcharodon > Carcharodon carcharias. The sequence goes on along the minus strand of NC_054482.1, from coordinate 112,785,678 downwards.
GGGGCCTAGATCTGGTAGATAGGAAAGACTTGTTTCCCCTAGTTGAGGGGTCAATTACTAGGGGGCATAGATTTAAGGTGATTGTTAGAAGGATTAGAGGGGACACGAGGAAAAACTTTTTCACCCAGAGGGTGGTGGGTTTCTGGAATTTGCTGCCTAAATTGGTGGTTGAGGCTGAAACGCTCAACTCATTTAAAAGGTACCTGGATCTGTATCTGAAGTGCTGGAACCTGCAAGGCTACAGGACCAGATGCTGGAAAGTGGGATTAAAATGAGCGGCTAGTTTATTTTTTCTCCTTTTGGCCGGTGCAGACATGATGGGCTGAATGGCCTCTTTCTGCACTGTAAATTTTCTATGGTTCTAAGGGAAATGGTGGAGAAACTAAACAATTACTTTGTGTCCTTGTTCACAGAGGAAGATATAGAAAATCTCCCCGAAATACTAGGGAACCAGGAGGCTTGTGAAAATGAGGAACTGAAAGAAATTGGTACCAATAAAGAGATGATACTCAAACAAAAAAATTAATTGGATTGAAGGTCAATAATTCCCCTGGACCCGAAGGGCCACATGCCAGAGTATTGTAGGAGGTAGCTCTAGAGATAGTGGATGCATTGGTGCTTATCTTTCAAAATTCTGTAGATTCTGGAAAGATTCCTGGAAACTGAGAAGTAGCAAAAGTAACCCCACTATTTAAGAAGGGGAGAGAGAGAAAACAGAGAACTACAGACCTGTTGGTTTGATGTCAATAGTAGGGAAAATGTTAGAATCTGTTATAAAGGATGTGATAACTAGACACTTGGAAAATAATGATGTGACTGGGCAGAGTCAACATGGATTTATGAAAGGGAACTCATGTTTTACAAACCTGCTGGTGTTTTTGAGGATGTTACCTGTAACATAGATAAAGGAGAACCATTGGATGTGGAGTATTTAAATTTTCGTAAGGCTTTTGATAAGGACCCACACAGGAGATTAGTAAACAAAATTAGAGCACATAAGATTGGGGATAACACACTGCTATGGATTGAGAACTGGTTAACAGCAAGAAAACAGAATAGGAGTGAACAGGTCATTCTCAGGATGGCAGGCTGTTACTAATGAGGTTCCTCAAGGATCGGTGCTGGGCCAAAGCTATTCACAATCTATATAAATGATTTGGATGTGGGAACCAAATGTAATGTTTCCAAATTTGCTGATGACACATAACTAGATGGGAATGTAAATAGTGAAGAGGATGCAAGGAGGCTTCAAGGGGACTTGCACAGATGAAGTGAATGGGCAAGTACATGGCAGATGGAATATAATGTGAATAAATGTGAAGTTATCCACTTTGGTAGGAAAAACAGACTGGCAGAGCATTTCTTAAATGGTGAGAGGTTGGGAAGTGTGGGTGTCCAAAGAGACCTGCATGTCCTTGTTCATGAGTCACTAAAAGCTAGCATGCAGGCACAGCTTGCAATTAGGAAGGCAAGTGATATGTTGGGCTTCATTGCAAGGGGACTTCAGTACAAGATTAAAAATGTCTTGCTGCAGTTGTATAGGGCCTTGGTGAGACTGCACCTGGAGTATTGTGTGCAGTTTTAGTCTCCTCCTCTCAGGAAGGATATGTTCACCATAGAGGGGGTGCAATGGCGATTCACCAGGCTAATCCTTGGGATGGTGGGATTGTCTTATGAGGCGAGATTGAGGAAACTGAGCCTGTATTCTCTAGTGTTTCAAAGAATGAGAGGTGATCTCATTGAAACTTACAAAATTAATACCGGCTGTGACAGTGTATATGCTGATAGGATGTTTCCCCTGGCTGGTGAGTCTAGAACCAGGATACACAGTCTCAAAATATGGGACAGGCCATTTAGTACTGAATGAGGAGGAATTTCTTCACTCGGAGGGTGGTGAATGTTTGGAATTCTCTACTGCAGAAGGCTGTGGAAGCTCAATCATTGAGCATGTTCCAGACAGAAATCGATAGATTTGTGGATTCCAATGACATCAAGGGGTCTGGGGATAGTGGGGAAAAAATGGGGAGAGGTAGATGATCAGCTGTCAGCGGAGCAGGCTCGATGGGCCGAATAGCCTACTCCTGCTCTTATGCCCCACCTCCCGAGCTGAGATCAGCAAACCCACCAGCGACAAGGGATCAAAACGAAGGAGGGCCTGCTGACCTGAGTGTTTCAGTTGCAAAAGAACTTTAGTTCACTGAGGAAGCCAATCTCTTTCTCAGATGGATTATCTATTTTACTTTCCCCAATGCTTTACTCCACTAGTCACTCGTGGAGTCTTATATTTATGCTCACTAACTCTTCTGATTCTGTTCACAGATACTAGACAACTGGAAGTATCACAAACCAAAAGTGGCTTCTTACTGGCTAGTTAAACTGGACTCCACAAAGCAGCGTAAGGTAAGTGGTTATATCACTTCCAAAGGTATGGTAAGCCCTGCAATCAGATGGAATTGAAGTAGCCTTCATTCAGATCCTAATGTAGAAAGGTTGAGCTAAATTTAAAGACTTCCATCCCTTCATTTTTTTTCTTACTGCTCATCAAAGCAAGGGATCCTGGTGTTTTGCAATGGAACACTTTAACTTCCATCACCCAGTGTCAGTAAGAGCTCCAAGGTCAGGTACGGCAATGGTTAGATATTGAATGAAGCTTTCCCTTTGCGCTGTCCCAAGAACCTGCCTCAGAAAGGTATCGACTATTTTTGACCCCACACGCTGACCTTTCTTTGCTCTTTCAGAGTGAAAATATCACAAGCACACACCACAATCTAACCATTGCCGTACCTGACCTTGGAGCTCTTTACTAACACTGGGTGATGGAAGTTAAAGTGTTCCATTGCAAAACACCAGGATCCCTTGCTTTGATGAGCAGTAATAATAAAAAAAGTGAAAGGGATGGAATTCTTTACATCTAGCTCTATCTTTCTACATTAGACCACAATCACTTTTCTAGATTGTCTCGATTGCATGAGCCGTCTCCTGCCCACTCCCTGTAGAAACTTGCATGAACGAGCAGGCGGCCGCTTCTGTCTTTTGATTCTTCCAGTTGCCTGGTGTGTATGTGTGTGAATGGAGTTGGAAAGGTTAGAGAGCAGAAGATGAAACACCATAATAATATAGCAGAACTGACTGCACGGAAAAATAGCACAGATAATTATCAGCTTCTCAGTAGAATCATGCCTATGGCTATCTTTAGGAATATATGAGGAAGCTTTTATTAATTGTTTTATGTTTGGCTTTAGCACGTTATTCAGGCAGTTGGAGGAACCTTTACTATGCATTTAAAACAAAATCTCTGGATGTGGGCATCTCTGGTGTGCACCTTGTTTGGCATTTGAATCTGAGCCACCTTCTTTGTAGCAGTTTGATACAACTGAGACCCTTGCTATGTCACTTCAGATGGCAATTAGAAGCCAACTAGAGAGACCAGACTGGATATGGACGGCAGGTAACCTTCTAAAGGGCGCTAGTGAACCCGTTAAGCTTTTAGGGCAATCCCACAGCTTCATGGTCACATTACTACCGCCATCTCCAGATTTGAAGAAAAAATTGCATTCAAATTCTTTGGGTTGCTTTTCCAGTGAGATAACCACTGAAGCAGAGGGTGGGGATAATGAACAGGATGTGACTGTCCTACGAGGATCTGCGATGGCTGGGGCCTCAACTGTTCACCTTACTTAGTAACGACTTGGATGGTGGGATAGAAAGCCAAATATTCAAATTTTCTGATGTCACAAAGGTGGGCAACAGTGTAAACAGTGTAGGTGGAAACACAACATTATGAAGGTAGATTAAGCGAATGCCTAAAACTTTGGCAAATGGATTCAAATATAGGCAAATGCGAGGTCATTTACTTTGGGTCTAAAATAGAACAGGAGTACTTTCTGAATGGTGAGAAGCTGGAAACAGCGGAGGCCCAAAGAGACTGGGGGTCCCAGGTACATATATCATTAACATGTCATGAGTCGGTGCAGTATATACATAGAGGCATGGGACTTTCAGAGGCCAATATGGGGGGATTTCATGGGCCAGATTTTCTGGAAGTCGGGCCAACTCCGGAGTCCTTTAAAGATGGCAGCTGGGACTCAGATGCAGAAGTCCTGTCCCATTTCCTGCAGATCCCACTTTTGCTGGCGAGGGGGAGGGGTGGGGGATGGGGCCTGAATCTCCCAGGGTGGGAAAGCCGCACTGAGCAGCTAACCGTTTGAAATCAATGCCAAGTTCAAACAGGCCCCATTTTCACTGCTCCAAGGGCCTTAGCCCGTGGTGTGGGAGTCATGAATTTATGGAGGAGGTGCAAACACTCTTGAAGGGTGGAGAAAGGTCCGTTTGAGCGTCATGGTCTGAAGTTATTTAAATCCCCAAGTCTTTAAAAATGAAAAAAATGAAAGGCAGGTTGTGGCTGTCAGAGTAAAAAAAGATCAAACACCTGCTGCTAGTGTGCATGGTTTGATCTGCTGTAGTTTAGCAAAAAACATTTCCATTTATTCCTGTAGTTTCAATAGGTTTCATGAGTGCGAGGTCATTTCCAGTATCAGGTCTGTATGAGTGAGAGCTTTCTTAGGTTGTTAGAAGGGTTGGGGGGTGGGGGAGGTTTGAGGTGGCATAGTGGTGGAATGGGGGTATGGGAGGGCATAGAAGTAGCGTGGGGGGGTATGAAGGTGGCATGGAGTATTATGACACAGCAAAGGGGCGAGGGCCAGAGGGCCTAATAGCCCACTTATAAAACTGGGCCAAAGTTTCGGAGAACCGGGGCGGGCCTTCTAACCAGCTTGCCTCAGCACTCGCCAGCCTCCAGAGTCAGCAGGCCCAACTCGATCACGCCCCGCCCCAGAATGAAACTCGTGCAGGGGCATTCCCGTGGTGATGGCGCTGCTGAGTTGGGAGATTTCCCAACTTGAGTTTCCCGCCTCCAAGGCAATAAAAATCCAGCCCCTTGTGTATGTGGGTGTACACAGCGTGGGGGGGGGGGAAAAAAATCCAGCCCCTTGTGTCTGTGGGTGTACACAGCGTGAGGGGGGGGAAAAAATCCAGCCCCTTGTGTCTGTGGGTGTACACAGCGTGAGGGGGGAAAAAAAAATGCTGCAGATTATATGTTACGAGGAGAAATCTTATGAGGCATTATAGAGGCATTTCAGTCAAGCATTTAATCCTCAGTGTAAAGAAATAAGCAACTTAACAGATTCAATGTGACAATGAACTTGCGAGCCTGCTGTTAGTCTTCAGCACCATTCTTGGAAGCATTGTAGCTTCCTAAAGGAGATGCAGAGGAAGGTTTTCCTCATGCGAACCCTTCAGAGAGACAGAAGTTAAACTGAAAAGGTTTGAGGAGACACAGCCACTCCTGCGGCTTAATTGAGTGGTCTTATCGCCATCAGTAAGAGCTTAAGATGTTGTTTTAGAGTAATGTCGTAATTATCCACTTCCCCTTCAGTGTACCTCCTCCCCCAGCATAAAGGCAAATGGCATGGGTTTTTTTTTTATGAGGATGTTAACCAGGCATCATCAGTTGTGGTTCAATACAATGCAGACAAGGTTCTGTGCTCAAGCTGCACGGTTTCCTGTTCACAACATCTGGATGCTATATTGGAGCTAGTAAACTTTAATGTGCTGCTGAAATAGTATCAAGAACATGGAAGGTTGTGTACATAAAAAGGCTGTGTTCCACAGTTAACTGGAACAGCTGCTGTTGTGATGTTTGGGCATTGTTTTGTGCTGGAGTCCTGTCCGGCCTCTTCACATGAACATGAAAGGCCCCGCGGCATGATTTTGATGAAGTGCATCCCGGCCAATATTTATCTCTCAACCCAACATCAACAACCAAAACACAGATTATCTGCTCATTATCACATTACTGTTTGTGGGAGCTTGCTGTGCGCAATTCAGCAGTCATGTTTCCTACGTTACAGCAGGAGTTGTGCTCCAGGAGAACTTAACTAGCCCGTGAAGCACTTGGGAATCTTTTGAGGTTGTGAAAAGGCTTTTCGTAAAGGGAAGTCTTTCTTTCTTAAATTGGATGTTTAAAAATTATTTAGGTGAGAAATATGGACAAGGTGGCAGTCACCGTGTGAAAGCAGTGGTTGATTTTCTTCAAGGTGTTTAAGCCCACTGGTTTGCAAGACTACCTCATAAGAGGTTGAGTGTTAGACCAGGCAGGAGCAACTGGATCCCTGAGGGGCATTAGTGAATGAGGAGATTTTTAAAAATGGTTTTTATCATCCAAAAATTGCCAGAAGAACTGGAGGTGGGATGAGAATTTTTTTTAATGCATCGAGTTGTTAGAATCTACCACACATTGCCTGAGAGGAGAATGGAAGCTGATTCAATAGCAATATAAGGGAACTGGATAAGCTCTTGAAAATGCAGTATTATTTGCAGGGGAATGGGTAAAGGGCAGGGAGAGCGGGACTGATTGGATAGCTCTTTCATAGAACCAGCATAGGAATGATAGGCTGAATGAGCTCCTTCTGTGCTGTATTGTGGCTGGGACCGGAAAATGCCGGCCAGAGTTTTTTTTACTGCAACAGATTTTGCGGCATACAAGTTTGCCAACTCTCCATGCCTGTAAAGTACTTTGGGATATTCTGAGGTAATGAAAGAGACTATATAAATGGAATTGTAGAATCATAGAATGGTCACAGAAGGAAGCCATTCAGCCCGCTACGTTCATGCCGCTCTCTGAAAGAGCCAGTCTCACTCCCTTGCACCTTCCCCGAAGCCCTGCAAATCCTTTCAGGTGCCTATCCAATTCTCGTTTGAAACCTCAATTGACTCTGCCTCCACCACACTCGCAGGCAGTGCATTCCAGATCCTAACCATTTGCTGCGTAAAAAAAAAATGTAAGAAATGGGAGATGGAGTGGGCCATTCAGCCCCTCAAGTCTGCTCTGCCGCACAAGATCATGACTGACCTTCTACCTCAACTCCACCTTCCCGCACTGCCCTCATAATTCCTTTAGTTTTTAGAAATTCTTTCGTGAGATGTGGGCGGTGCTGGCAAGGCCAGCATTTATAGCCCATCCCTAATTTCCCTCGAACTGAGTGGCTTGCTCAGCCATTTCAGAGGGGCATTTAAGAGTCAACCACGTTGCTGTAGGTCTGGAGTCACATGTAGGCCAGACCAGGTAAGGACGGCAGATTTCCTTCCCTAAAGGGCATCAGTGTACTAGATAGGTTTTTATGACAATTGACAATAGTTTCATGGTCACCATTACTGAGACTAGCTTTTCAATTCCAGGTTCTTTTTTTTGTTCATTCAAGGAATGTGGACTTTGCTGTCTAGGCCAGCATTTATTGCCCATTCATAATTGCCCCTGAGAAGGTGGTGGTGAGCTGCCTTCTTGAACTGCTGCAGTCCCTGTGGTGTAGGTACACCCACAGTGCTGGTAGGGAGGGAGTTCCGTCCAGTTTCATTCCTCTGAGACTTTTTAATAATTTGATACAATCGAGGAGCTTGCTAGGCTATTTCAGAGGGCATTTTAAGAGTCACCCACATTGCTGTGGGTCTGGAGTCACATGTAGGCCAGACAAGGTAAGGATGGCAGATTTCCCTCCCTAAATGACATTAGTGAACCAGAGGGGTTTTTACAACAATTGACAATGGTTTCATGGTCTTCATTAGACTTTTAATTCCAGATTTTTATTGAACTTAAATTCCATCAGCTGCCATGGTGGGATTTGAACCCTTGTACCCAGAACATGAGCCTGGGCCTCTGAATTACTAGTCCACTTGACATAGCCAATACACCACTCTGTCTCCCTTTGAAATACCCAACCATCTTGTCAATCTCTGTCTTGCATATACTCCAGGACTGTGCATCCCTGGAGTAGAGAATACCAAAGATTCGGAAACCTTCGAGTGAAGAAATGTTCTTCCCCTTAGTCCTAAATAGTTGACTCCTGTTTCCAAGACTGACACCACGTTCTGGCTTCCCCAGTCAGGGGCAGCATTTTCCCAATGCCTGTCCTGTCAAACCCCTTAAGAATTTTAATACATTTCCATTAGACCACCTCTCATTCTTCTAAACTCCGAGGAATATAGGCCGAGTCTGGAATTTGTGGTGTTAGTTTCCCCTTTAAGCACAAGTGTGATCTCTCTTGAAACTCATGAATTTGAGGTTGCAGGGGCTGTTATTGAATAAACTCCCTGCGGGGGAAGGATGTATGGCGAGCTCAGATGCTATTAGCAAGGCTGCATTTATTGCCCATCCTTAGTTACCCCCCAAAGATGGTGTTGCCTGCCTTCTTGAACTGCCGCAGTCCATGGTGCTGCCATGAAGGTGTTAGGCAGGGAGATGCTGGATATCGACCCTGTGGCTATGAAGGAACACTGGTGCTTGCCCAGCTCAGTAAGGTGTTTGACTTAGAGGGAAACCTGGAATTGATGTTCTTTGCATGTCATCGCTGCTATTGTCTGCTTTGGGCTCTGCAAGATTTTCGATCCGTATGAACAAGGTTGGGTTCAAATATGATACCCACCTCCTGATATCCCGCTCGTCATTGGATGTTCTCAGGTTAGGTAACTCGAATTTCAAAATATGGAATATGACTCCTTATATGAAAATGGATGAGTGTCAATTTGACAATGCATGAAGACTAGGGCATTGGTGAGCAACTGAATCACACTCTGAGGTAAATCCTTATGCCATTTCTCATCATTGACAGCTTGCAAGATTGAACACAAAATTGAATATCATGACGCTTGGAATTGTTCGCAATGAACATTTCAATATTTTCTGTCTGCATTGACTGAAATGCAAGACAGAATATTCCTTCCATCTCAACAAGCTTTCACTATCAGTGCTGTTGGTGTGATAATTTTTCCACTTCTCTTTTTCAGAGCAGTTTTGGGATAAAACATAAGGAAATATCATTGCTCACAGCAGGGTCGTGTAGTTCCCTACCTCAGCTGAAAGTGTTGTAATCATTGCAAGGGTGGAAGGGTCAATATTACCCTTCATTACAAAGACCTGGGGCAGAATTCTCTGCCTGTCGGGTGGGCGGCCTGACCCAATCTCCGGCGGGCAGGGAGCCGATCCACGCCGGAGAAGCGGGCCACACCGCCATTTTACGTGGGCGGGCCAATTAACGCCCGCCCAGAGTGACGTCCGGCGGGTTCCCTAAAAGCAAGAGTGCACTCTTCCGCGCATGCGCACGAGCGAGCGCACATCTCCCTGAGGCTAAGTGCAGCCTCAGGGAGATCGCTGACACCTTTAACAATATTAAAAGTAGGGAAGAAAAATTCCCTAACATGTCCCCCTCATGTGACAATGTCACATGAGATGGGACATGTTCATAATTTACAGATTGACTTTATTACAATTTTTAACACCCTACATGAAGCCTCATCCCGCCGCTGGATGAGGTTTCATGTTTTCTCTATTTGCCGCCGGGGCTCCTGGCCTGTTTGCTAACCTTAAGGTTGGACGGGCAGGTCCTTTAATTGTTTAAATGATCCTGTCAATGGCCTCAATTGGCCATTGACAGGTCGGCAGGCCGGCCGCTGATTTTGCTGCGCCCCCGCCTTCCTGAAAATTTAATGGGGCGGGATGATGTCGGGGGTTCCATCTGACGTCATCCTGCGTCATTTTACGCATCGGCGAGCAGGCCCCGTCCCCTGCTCACCAACGGCAAAATGCTTCCCCTGATTTTCAGAACCTGTTTAGGGCTTTGTTTGGTACAGCAAGACTTGAATTTACATGGCACCTATCACATCCTCAGGGTGTTATAAAGCTCTTCAGAGCCAGTTGATTACTTTCAACGTTTTTATTATAGGCAAACACAGCAGTGAGGCCCCACGAGCAGCTGTCAGCTAAACGGCTGGTTGAGCTGATGCTGGCTAAGGACAGCAGGAGAACTCCCTTCTGAAGTACCCGGAGATCTTTCACATGTGCCCATTCAATATTCCATCTGACAATGCAGCCTTCCCTCTGTGCCGCCCTGAAGTGTCTGTCTACAGTGTACGCTCAAATCCTGGAGAAGGGCAATTACCCAGCATGGAAGGAGGCTATTCTACCCATCATGCCTGTGCCTGCCCTTTGAAAGATCTAACCAATTAGCCCCACCCCCTAACTCTTTGCCCGCAGCACTACAAAGTTTTCCTTTTCAGGTAGTTATCCAATTCCCTCTGGAAATTTGTTCTTGACTCTGCTTCCACCTCTCTTTCAGGCAGTTCATTCCAGATCACAGTGACTCACTGACTAAAAACCAACAATTTTATGACTCAGAGTTATGACTGCTACCTTCTAAGCTGACATATGATGACATTTGTTTGTGTATTGGCCATTTAAGATGGCGACTTTGTACTTAAAATATGTTTTATTTCATCTTTCTCATTTTATCTTGCTAATTTGTTCCCTTCCCCCTCCTGTCCTGGATTCCTTGCTGGAATACCATTCCAACAAGTTACTCTCTGGGCCTTTGTTATTCTTCACAAGCAACTCTGGAGTTATCCCAGGGATCGTCCAGGTCCTATTTCGTTGTATAATAGATCTGTGCCAAATTAATGTCTCTGAGAAAGTAAGAGATCGTACGAAATGGCTGAGTGGCAACAGAATCGCTAATGTTAATTGTTATGTGGTTTGCAGAAGTTGGTGGAACAATATGTTAAACACTCCCCTTTCAACCCTGAGGCCCTGTACTCAGATCCAGCGCTGGTTGTAAAGAGAGCTCCTTCTGCCTGCGGTGTGGAGCCAGTGTCAGCTCAGGCTGTAGTCTTTAGTTCAGAGCCAATGTGCCATCTCAGTCATTGGAGGTGACAGAATAGAAAATGTACAAATGGCACTCTTGGTGCATTAGGTACTCTAGGTCAGAACCTCATTATCTGAGGCTGTCAATGACACCGATTGTTGGAGCCTAATAGGAGGAAAGCAAGGTAAAGAGGCAAAGAGATTTAGGGAACGTCTTCCAGAGCTTAGGCCCTAGGCAACTGAAAACACAACTACCAATGGTGAAGCAATTAAAATCGGGGACACTCCAGAGGCTGGAATTAAAGGAGCACTGAGATTCCGGAGGGTCGTGAGACAGGAGGAGGTTACAGTATCAGGGAGGGGCAAGGCCGGAGAAGGATGAGAATTTTAAAATCAAGGCATTGCTTGACAGGGAATCAATGCAGAACAGTGAGCACAAGGGTGATAGGGGAATGGGAGCGAGTTAAGACCTGGGCAGCAGGGTTTGGATTAATTCAAGTTTATTGAAGGTAGAATGTGGGAGACCAGCCAGGGGAGCATTAGAATAGTCGACTCTAGCGGTAACGGAGGCATAAATGAGGGTTTCAGCAAATGATGAGCTGAGGTGGGGTGGGGGCAAAGTTGGGCAATGCCACAGAGATAGGGAAAGGCAGTCTTAGTGATGGCACAAATATGTGGTTGTAAGCTCACCTCAGGGTCAAATAGGACACCAAGTTTGCAAACTGTTTGATTTAGTCTCAGACAGTGTCCACCGAGATGGAGTTGATAGCTCAGGAAAGGGAGTTTGGAGCAGGGACCGGAAACAGTCATGATCTGTCCAATATTTAAATGGAGGAAATTTCTGCTCATCCAGTATTGGATGTCAGGGAAGCTGTCTGATAATTAAGCAACTGTGGAGGAGTTTGAGAGAGGTGCTGGTGAGGTAAAGCTGGAAATCACCAGCTTCCATGTAAAGGTTGTCACCAAGGGACAGAGTGTAGATGAGAAATAAGAGCAAGGTGAGAATTCTAAAATCTCCTGCTCCTAGCTGGCGAGGTCTCATGTCAGAGGTATGCACTGATAACATCAGCCTACCACCCTAACCTGCACTTTGTGTAAAACTGGTAACTGAAACTGCCTTCCACTTTCCTCAGCAATGGCCACCAAACCTGTTCCAAATGCGAAATGGCATTGAGAACATCTTAAGGTACATAATTTAGCATTCCAACCCATTGTCTGCTCCCACACAGCTGCCCCATAGACTGAAGGATCACAGCACTGGGTCAGAATGGCAAGAAGATGAAGTGAATGATACAAACATAACATACGATCATAGGAAATAGGAGCAGCAATAGGCCACTCAGCTCCTTGAGCCTGCTCCTCCATTCAATAAGATCATGGCTGATCTATTTGTGTTTGGAATTCCACATTCCCAACTTCCTCTGATAACCTTAGATCCTTGTTAGGCAAACGAATGGGTCTACCACTGCCTTAAAAATATTCAGTGACCCCACCTCTGCTGCCTTCGGAGTCAGAGGGTTCCAAAGTCACACAACCCTCAGAGAAAATATTCTCCTCATTCCTGTCCTATAAGGGCGACCTCTAATTTTAAAACAGTGCCCCCTAGTTCTGGACTCACCCACAAGAAGAGACATCCTTTCCACATCCACCTTGTTAAGGCCGTTCAGGATCTTATATACTTCAATCAACTCACCCCTCACTCTTATAAACTCTATTGGAAACAGGCCCCGTCTGTCCAACCTATTCTGGAACGATGAGAAAGAAAGGATTTTGCACTAACTTAGTCTCTCAGAAAGGTCCCTTCACTAAGACCCCCTGTAAGACAGGATTAATCTGTGTGTTTCTGAATTAACTTGCAGGTGTTGGATATTGTGAGGACCAACATTCGTTCCATCTTTCAGCGGGTATGGAAGGTTCACGACGTTGAGAGTCTCCGACTGTATCGCATCTTCAATCGGGTTTTTAACCGCTTGCTCTGGAGCCGTGGGCAAGGGCTGTGGAACTGTTTCTCCAATTCAGGGTAGGTAATGCAAATTTTACTTAACGTTGGCAACCCATCCAGTTTTTGGACCAAAAGTAGGGTCGAAGTTCAGATCGGTGAAGCAGATGATCAATCGGCTGACAACTCATGGGCTTCGAAAAGAAAGAGTGTTAAAAACCATGTATACAGAAATGTAATGCAAGCACACTGACTATTCATATTCAGTCTCCAGCAATTGACAATTCTACCCTGAACGCCTTTTGGCCTTCCTTTAATTGTAGTAAATTAAAAATTGAATAGGAGAAAAATGCACTACAGTGCCAGGGGTTGCAACTCTGGTTGGATGCTATTTTTATTCTTCGATGGGACATGAGTATCGCTGGCAAGGCCAGCACTTGTTGCCCATCCCTAAATGCCCTTGAACAGCAAGGCCATTTCAGAGGGCAGTTAAGAGTCAATGCCATTGCTGTGGATCTGGAGACACATTCAGGCCAAGCCAGGTAAAGACAGCAGGTTTCCTTCCCTAAAGGGCATTAGTGAACCAGATGGGTTTTTACAGCAATTGATGAGAGTTTTATGAGATAAACTTTAAATTCCAGATTTTATTAATTAAATTTCACCAGCTGCTGTGGATGGGATTTGAACCTATGTCCCGTAGCATTAACCTAGATTTCCTAGTCCTGTGACATTACCACTGTGCCAACATCTCCCCAGCTGTATTCCTGGAGGTACCCTCACATGGTCATCCTGCCTCCCCCATCCAGCTCCTGTTATTGGTTGCCTGACATGTCTATCCTCACGGCATTCCACCTTCTCCAGCCAATTGGCCGACGAGCAACCTCTCCAGTAGCCAGCTGGATGCTTCCTGACTGACAGTCAAACAGCCTTTTGCTCCATCTTCAATATTTTTATAAATAATAAATAAATGAAAGTGTTCAAGGAAAATGGTAAAAAAAAATGAGCATTTTTAAATTCTCCTAATAATTTTACTCCAGGGGGTGCAGTGTCCAGAAGATTGATCTTTAAGTGCTGGAGACTCCAGAATGGTTACAGCACAGAGGAGGCCATTTGGCCCATTGTGTCTGCACTGGCTCTGCGAAGGTGCAATTCACCTAGTGCCACTCCCCAGGCTTCTCCCATAACCCTGCCCATTACTCCTTTTCATATGATAATACAATTTCCTTTTGAAACCCTCAATTGAACTGTCTCCACCAAACTCTCAGGCAGTGCCTTCCAGATCCCAACAACTCGCTGTGTGAAAAAGCTTTTCCTCATGTCGCCATTGCTTCTTTTGCCAATTACCTCAAACCTGCATCCTCTTGTTCTCAATCCTTCCAGCAATGCGAACAGTTTCTCCCTATCTACTCTGTCCAGATCCCTCATGATTTTGAATACCTTTATCAAATCTTCTCTCAGCCCCCTTTTTCCTTCAAGGAAAACAGTCCCAACTTCTCCAATCTATTTTCATAACTGAAGCTCTCATCCCTGGAACCATTCTCGTGAATCTTTTCTGCACCCTTTCCAATACCTTCACCTCCTTCCTGAAGTGTGGCATCCAGATCTTCTTGCATAGGGAAAAATGAATACCTTGGTCAGTGCCTCCTGCTGGAATGAAGTACTGAGATTTAGCTTAATCAATTGCAGGAAAGATGTAAGAAAATGCAATGTTAAGTTGAAGTCTAGTTGCAGAAATCTGTCTTCCATCTCACTGCCCTCAATCCCCAACCCTCGACAATAGAAGCTGTAGTATTTGTTGTGCTGCCCATGTGTTGTTGATCTTTGTTATAACACAGGATGCTGTCACTGGCTCTGATCTCTCTAGGTCCTAGTGGGAAAAAGCTTGGTCCAGTATCCATCATTCCAGAATAATATTTGAGGGATATGGGACCAGGTTGGCATCGGTGGAGTTATGATATGGATCAGCCATGATCTAATTAAAAGACAGAGCAGCATTAAGCTGAGCATTCTGCTCCTGCTGCCTTATATCCTGATCAATCCATGTCAGAAATGCCAGAATCTACAAATGTGCTGAGGTCATCGTTGTAGTCAGCTGTCCCTCGATTCGAGGATGATGTCTACTTAGGGTCATGTGTTTCTGACATGGATCTTCATTTTTGAAAATTCATTTTATGGGATGTGGGTGTCACTGGCTAGTCCAGAATTTATTGCCCTTGCCTAATTGCCCTTGAGAAGGTGGTGGTGAGTTGCCTTCTTGAACCTCTGCAGTCCATGTGGTTTAAGTACACCCACAGTGCTGTTAGGGAGGAAATTCCAGGCTTTTGACCCAGCGACAGTGGAGGAACGGTGATATATTTCCAAGTTAGGATGGTGAGTGACCTGGAGGGGAACTTCCAGGTGGTGGTGTTCCCCATGTGTCAGCTGCCCTTGTCCTTCTAGATGGTAGTGGTTGTAGGTTTGGAAGATGCTGTCTAAGGAGGTTTGGTGAGTTCCTGTGGTGCGTTTTGTAGTTGGTACACGCTGCTGCTACTGTGCGTCGGTGGTGGAGGGAGTGAATGTTTGGATGAGGCGCCAATCAAGTGAGTTGCTTTTTCTGGATGGTGTCAAGCTTCTTGAGTGTTGTGGGAGCTGCACTTATCCAGGCAAGTGGAGAGTATTCCATCACATTCCTGATTTCCGCCTTGTAGATGGTGGACAGGCTTTGGAGAGTCAGGAGGTGAGTTAATTGTCTCACGATTCCTAGCCTCTGACCTGCTCTTGTAGCCACAGTAATTATATGGCTAGTCCAGGTCAGTTTCTGGTCAATGGTGACCCCCAGGATGTTGATTGTGGGGGATTCAGCAATGTTAAAACAATCCATGTAACTGAACAGACCGATTCTAGGCCCACAGATGTTTGGGAACGTGAGGCAGGATGTCCCATGAGGTAAAAACAAAAAAACTGCGGATGCTGGAAATCCAAAACAAAAACAAAAACAGAATTACCTGGAAAAATCTCAGCAGGTCTGGCAGCATTGGCGGAGAAGAAAAGAGTTGACGTTTTGAGTCCTCATGACCCTTCGACTGTTTTTGTTTTTGTTTTGGATTTCCAGCATCCGCAGTTTTTTTGTTTTTATCTCTGTGTTTAATTGACTGCCACTGCTCTTCAAGAAATGCCTACCTCCTTGAAGAAGTTCTGTTCTTTTCTGCGACAAGATTTCTGTTCCTCTCTTTTGCCTTGCTCACCTTCCTTGCTTTCCATTTCCCTCCTGGTGTTTGACAAGGTGTTTATTAAAACCCGCTTTCACAGCCATATCTCCTTTCTCAGTGACTGTCTCCATCTCTGACTTACCCCACGTGGATTTCAACTGAAATTCCACCCCTCATGTTTCGAACCCACCCAGGATTACAGATATCTCTGGGACATAAAATGTTTCTCGGATTGCTGTTCCCGTCACATTCTGAGATCCACACTCAGTGCCATGCGCCGCCATATGAACACACTCGACCTCTCCCTCCAGCAGCACCGCCGTACCCTTTTTCAAAGCTGCGCGTGCCCCCAGTTTCATTTTATCCTTCGGCTCATCCGACGCCCCAACAAGAAACCTTTTCTCTTTCTCTCAAGTGCTAAGCAACGCAAGCTCCAACAACTCATCGACACCAACACCCATCTAGGACCCTCCACCCCTGCCTGTCCCTCCGTCCCCACCCCATCTTCCAATCCCAACCCCAGCCGTGTATTCACTATACCCCCTGACCTTCCCCTCTCCGATGCTGAACGTTCAGTGCTCAGAAAAGGACTTAGTTTCATACCCTTACGCCCTCACCTCAATGAATTTCGGGCTCGGCATGATACTGAACTCTTCTTCCGCCGTCTTCGTCTCCGGGCTCACTTCTTTGGGCAGGAGTCCTCTCCCAGTTCAACGGATCCTTTTACCCATCTCCAATATTCTCCCTCCACCTGGATTCTTACCTTCTCTTGATCTTTTCATTGACAACTGTCGGCGCGACATTAGTCGTCTCAATTTCTCTGCTCCTCTCACCCATTCTAACCTGTCTCTCTCTGAACTTACTGCACTCCATTCTCTCAGGTCCAACCCTGACATTGTCATCAAACCCACTGACAAGGGTGGTGCTGTTGTTGTCTGGCGCACTGACCTCTACCTCGCAGAGGCTGAGCGTCAACTCGCAGACACTTCCTCCTACCTCTCCCTGGACCATGACCCCACCACTGAACATCAAGCCATTGTTTCCAGGACTGCCACTGACCTCATCTCCTCTGGGGATCTCCCTCCCACAGCTTCCAACCTGATAGTCGCCCAACCTCGGACGGCCCGCTTCTATCTCCCACCCAAAATCCACAAACAGAACTGCCCCGGTAGACCGATCGTCTCAGCTTGCTCCTGCCCCACAGAACTAATTTCTCGTTATCTTGACTCCCTTCTCTCTCCCCTTGTCCAGTCCCTTCCCACCTACATCCGTGATTCCTCTGACACCTTACGTCACATCAACAATTTCCAGTTCCCTAGCCCCAACCGCTTCCTCTTCACCATGGACGTCCAACCCCTCTACACCTCCATTCCCCACCAGGATGGTCTGAGGGCCCTTAGCTTCTTCCTCGAACAGAGGCCAGAACAATCCCCATCCACCACTACTCTCCTCCGTCTGGCTGAACTTGTTCTCACGCTGAACAATTTCTCCTTCAACTCCTCTCACTTCCTCCAAATAAAAGGTGTGGCTATGGGTACCCGCATGGGCCCCAGCTATGCCTGTCTCTTTATGGGGTATGTGGAACATTCCTTGTTCCAGTCCTACTCCGGCCCCCTTCCACAATTCTTTCTCCGGTACATCGATGATTACTTCGGTGCCGCTTCATGCTCTCATCGGGACTTGGAAAAATTTATTAATTTTGCTTCCAATCTCCACCCCTCCATCATTTTCATGTGGTCCATCTCTGACACTTCCCTTCCCTTCCTTGACCTCTCTGTCTCAATCTCTGGTGATAGACTGTCCACCAATATCCATTACAAACCCACCGACTCCCACAGCTATCTCGACTACAGCTCCTCACACCCCGCTTCCTGTAAGGACTCCATCCCATTCTCTCAGTTCCTTCGCCTCCATCGCATCTGTTCCGATGATGCTACCTTCAAAAACAGTTCCTCTGGCATGTCCTCCTTCTTCCTTAACCGAGGTTTTCCACCCACGGTCGTTGACAGGGCCCTCAACCGTGTCCGGCCCATCTCCCGCGCATCCGCCCTCACGCCTTCTCCTCCCTCCCAGAAACATGATAGGGTCCCCCTTGTCCTCACTTATCACCCCACCAGCCTCCGCATTCAAAGGATCATCCTCCGCCATTTCCGCCAACTCCAGCATGATGCCACCACCAAACACATCTTCCCTTCACCCTCCCCTTATCGGCATTCCGTAGGGATCGCTCCCTCCGGGACACCCTGGTCCACTCCTCCATCACCCCCTACACCTCAACCCCCTCCTATGGCACCACCCCATGCCCACGCAAAAGATGCAACACCTGCCCCTTCACTTCCTCTCTCCTCACCGTCCAAGGACCCAAACACTCCTTTCAAGTGAAGCAGCATTTCACTTGCATTTCCCCCAACTTAGTCTACTGCATTCGTTGCTCCCAATGTGGTCTCCTCTGCATTGGAGAGACCAAACGTAAACTGGGCGACCACTTTTCAGAATACCTGCGGTCTGTCCGCAAGAATGACCCAAACCTCCCTGTCGCTTGCCATTTTAACACTCCACCCTGCTCTCTTGCCCACATGTCTGTCCTTGGCTTGCTGCATTGTTCCAGTGAAGCCCAACGCAAACTGGAGGAACAGCACCTCATCTTCCGACTAGGCACTTTACAGCCTTCCAGACTGAATATTGAATTCAAGAACTTTAGGTCGTGAGCTTCCTCCCCCATCCCCACCCCCTTTCTGTTTCCCCCTTCCTTTTTTTTTCCAATAAATTATATAGATTTTCCTTTTCCCACCTATTTCCATTATTTTTAAAAAAATTTTTTAAAATCTTTTATGCTCTCCCCACCCCCACTAGAGCTATACCTTGAGTGCCCTACCATCCATTCTTAATTAGCACATTCGTTTAGATAATATCACCAACTTTAACTTTAACACCTATGTGTTCTTTTGTTCTTTTGTTGTTGACATCTTTTGATGATCTGCTTCTATCACTGCTTGTTTGTCCCTACAACCACACCCCCACTCCACTTCTCTCTCTCTCTCCTTCTCTCCGCCCCCCACACACACACCTTAAACCAGCTTATATTTCAACTCTTTCTTGGACTCGAACTCAAGTTCTGTCGAAGGGTCATGAGGACTCGAAACGTCAACTCTTTTCTTCTCCGCCGATGCTGCCAGACCTGCTGAGTTTTTCCAGGTAATTCTGTTTTTGTTTTTGTCCCATGAGGTAGTGAGATCCAGAGTGCAGGATTTACCTCCTTTTATTTCCTTCTCTGCTGCCACTCTGCCTCATCGTTAAACCGTTGTGATTCAGTGTGATGCATCTCTGATAGACTAGTTGTTGCCATTTTGAATGAGTGTTAGCAAACACCTCCTAGTCATCAATGTCAATGTTGCTGCGCTTCAAGGAGAGCTTCAAAGTCAGAGTCATAGAGGTCTACAGTGCACAAAAGGCCTTTCGGCCCATCGAGTCTGCACTGGTCAAACAAGTACCTAACTAATCTAATCCTATTTTCCAGCACTAGGCCCATAGCTTTGTATGCCATGGCATCGCAAGTGCACATCCAAATACTTATTAAATGTTGTGAGGGTTTCTGCCTCTACCCTTTTAGGTAGTGAGTTCCAGATTCCCACCACCCTCTAGGTGAATAAATTCTTCCTCACATCCCCTTTAAACCTCCTGCCCCTTACCTTAAATCTATGCCCCCTGGTTATTGATCCCTCCACCAAGGGGAAAAGCTCCTTCCTGTCTACCCTCTCTATGCCCCTTATAATTTTATACACCTCAATCATGTCCCCCCTCAATCTCCTCTGCTCCAGGGAAAATAACCCCAGTCTATCCAATCTCTCCTCATAACTAAAACTCTCCAGCACAGGCAAATCCTGGTAAATCTCCTCTTCATTCTCTCTTGTGCGATCACATCCTCCCTATAATGCAGATTCCAGCAGTACTCTAGCTGTGACCTAATCAGTGTTTTATACAGTTCCAGCATAACCTCCCTCTCTTATAATCTATGCCTCATAATAAAGGCAAGTATCCCATATGCCTTTTTAACCACCTTATCTACCTGTCCTGTTACTTTAAGGGACCAGTGGAAATGCACACCAAGGTCCCTCTGATCCTCAGTACTTCCCAGGGTCCTACCATTCACCGTGTATTCCCATGCCTTGTTTGCCCTGCCCATTTGCATCACCTCACACTTATCCAGATTAAATTCCATTTGCCACTGATCAGCCCATCTAACCAGCCTGTCCATATCCTCCTGTAATTTAAGGCTATCCTCCTCACTATTTACCACCCCATCAATTTTCATGTCATTCACGAACTTACTGATCAACCCTCCTACATTCAAGTCTAAATCATTTATATCTACCACAAACAGCAAGGGACCCAACACCGATCCCCATTGGGGTTCCCCACTATGGGAGGTGTCTGAAGTATTTACTTTGTCCTTCCCTGGAAGAGCTGGGAAAACAGGACCTGGCAGGGGAAATGTTTTTGGCCACCCAGACTTGTGTCCAGTCCATCGAAGTTGATTTTGCAGGAGTTCTGCCTGAATGCTTGTGCAGCTGTCTCCAAT
Source organism: Carcharodon carcharias (assembly GCF_017639515.1). Taxonomy (NCBI): domain Eukaryota; kingdom Metazoa; phylum Chordata; class Chondrichthyes; order Lamniformes; family Lamnidae; genus Carcharodon; species Carcharodon carcharias. The sequence goes on along the minus strand of NC_054482.1, from coordinate 112,765,285 downwards.
AAGGACACTAGCATTTGTTTGACAGTCTTCCCATTGTGTCTGGAGGATGCAATGGGGTCATCACTGATGGAATTTCTCCAGCACTCAAATGTGTCGCTAATCCACGGTCCGACTCTCGCTGCAGTGCAGGGGTGTGGTGATGACAACTGCTCTGTACACGAGGAGTTCTCTTGACTTGTGGAGGTCTTTGTTATCAGATGCTTTCTGCCATAGTTTGTAGGAGGCTGAGCATGTGCAGCTGAGTTGATGTTGGATCACCTCGTCAATAGTGGCCTTTTGAGAGAAGTAGCTGCGAAGGAATGGGAAGCACTCAACATATTCCAGAGTCTTTCCTTCAACATATGTGGGAGCTGGAATATTTGGCTGACCAGATGTGGGTCGATATGAGTTTTGTTCAAGGACAGGCCAAGTTTCTCATATGCATCTGAGGCACTGGGATAATCCACTCCTAATTGGGATGACTTTTAAAAAGTTATTCATTCATGGGATGTTAACATTCTGGCTAGGCCAACATCAGTTGTCCTTGAGAAGGTGATGGGGAGTCACCATCTTGAACTGCAGTCCATGTGGTGTCGGTACAGTGCCATTAGGGAGGGAGCTCCAGGATTTTGACCCAGCGACAGTGAAGGAACGGCGATATAGTTCCAAGTTCCAAGTCCAAGGTGAGTGAGTTGAAGGGGAACTTGCAGGTCGTATTGTTTCCATGCATCTGCTGCCCTTGTCCATCTACAAATGGCCTTGGTGCTTTTGGGTTAAGGAGAAAAACCAAATTGGCATGGTTACCATTCATGATTGCCGTCTGGCCAGCACTACTGGAAAATGTGGATGGAAAGCAAGGGCAGTAATGTTTTAGCATGCACTGAGTGTCAGGTCAGTCGGGTTATGTTGAGGAGCCTCAGCCAGTTATAGTGAATATTGTAACCGGGAACAATGAAATCCAGCATCCTAGGCTTTATTAACAGGGGCATATGGTGCAAAAGCGAGGAAGTTATGTTAAACTTGTATAAAATACTGTTTCAGCCTCAGTATTGCAGCCAATTCTGGGTGCCACACCTTAGGGAAAATGTGAAAGTATCAGAGAGAGTGCAGGAAGCATTCACAACAATGGTTCTAGGGATGTGGAACTTCAGTTACGTAGATAGATTGTTGAAGTTGGGACTGTTATCCTTGAAGAAGAGAAGGCTGAGTGGAGATTTGGTTGAAGTATTCAAAATCAAGAGGGGTCTGGCCAGAGGAGTTTGTGAAAAACTTCCCATTGGTGGAAGGATAGAGAACCAGAGGGCATAGATTTAATATAATTGGCAAAATAAGCAATGGCAACATGAGGAAAAACCTTTCCACGCAGCAAGTGGTTGGGATCTGGAATGTGCTGCCTGACCGTGTGCAGGAGGCAGGTTCAGTCAAGGCATTCAAAAAGGAATGGGATTATTATCCGAAAAGGAAGAATATGCAGGGTTACGGGAGAAGACAGGGGAGCGGCAATAGGTAAGTTGCTCCTTCGGTGAGCCTGCACAGACATGACGGGCTGAATGGCCTCCTTCTGTGTTGCAACCATACTGTGATTCCGTGATTCAGTTTTCAATCAGACTTCAGCCTCCTTGAGGAGCCTTGGTTCCTGTTTGAAAGTACACGGCCCAACTCCAGCTACCCCACACACACATAGACCTTTTGGCTATGGCCCTGCCCTGTCCAGTTTTGAACTGGGATGGACTTGGTACAAGGGGGTAGCCACCGTGAGCCATGCCAATGGTACCACCAAGCTTGAAAAAGACAAACTCTATAGCAAGGCATAACCTATATCATCACACGGAGCACTTTACACCCAAGATCACGTTACCCTGCAAGCTTTTTAAACCTCAAAGATCATTAAAGTAAATCCATTAATTGAAGGCTTGAGAGCAGAGACCTAAAACCTCAAATTAATTTCATCTGGCCTCAGATGTTTTAGTTTATAATTAACGGCACTTTAAAGAATCATGCTGACGAGGTGTGTATGTGTGCATGTTTACCTAAAAATAAACTTCCCCTGCAGCAAGAGGCAGTTTCATCTGACAGACTTTAAGATTGTAGTGTGGGAAGTGCATACAGCTCCTCCCCAGACATCTGCAATGAGTTACTTAGGTTTTTTTTTATTGTAAACAGATATGGACATTAAGATGAAGGGCACTTTGAGGCAGTTTAAATTGTAGGAAAGTGGTCCAAAGTATTTCCTTTTAAAGCAAAACTAATTTTACCCCAGCGCATCCTAGCAATCCCAGATTGTATAAAAATAAACATTGAGAAGATTACATGAGCGTTAGATTGTAGCCATTTATTTGCTTTCAGTTGAATCTGAGTGAAACGCTAAACAGAATTCAACAATCATGGAATTTTACTGTGCAGGAGGAGGCCATTTGGCCCTTCATGCCTGTGCTGGCTCTTTGAAACTGCTATCCAATTAGTCTCACCTCTCTCCTTCTTCCCCATCGCCCTGCAACATTTTCCTTTTCAATCTGACTTCAGCCTCCTTGAAGAGTTTTGGCTCATGTCTGAAAGCACACAGCCTCCTTGAGGCCTCCTTTTTTAAACAAAAATTCACATGTCTCAGAATAAGCCTTAAGCAAAAGTGTTTTTTTCAAGATCGTTGCTTTAAGGTGATTGGATAAATTAAAATCCCTCTCTTTAACTGAAAGAAATGTCAATAAGCAGTGTTTTAGGGATCATCCAAAAGACAGAAATCTCAACAAGAAGAGTTATGGGGAGATTTTTAATCTAATTCGCCTGTTGGGAAACTGATGGGATTGGGTGCAGTGCTGGGATAATACGTTATACCCTGCCTGATAATACTCTCTATCAAAAGGGGTAAATGCAGTATTCCACCCAATCTCATTCTGCTTTATACCAAGTGAGCTAAATTAAAATCGCCCCCTATGTACCAGCTGGCTTCAGCCTGGACATCATATGGGATGTGACGACTAATTCCAGCTCCTGGTAATCCAGGAATAGGCAACAAACAGCCAGATCCCCCCCAACCACTGTTCAGCCAGATACTGATAATCATCATAAGACAGTTGTTGGATAGGTCATGGTCGTTGGAAACGGTCAATGTGGTGCTTGTTTTCAAAGAGGGCTGGGGACAAAACATTCATGAACATCTGCTGAAATGCAGAAGCAACCTCATAAGTAATGGTTAACGTGACTAAACTCAAAGTTTGCCCACGGGTTGAAGGCACTCTGTCTCCCACAAGCACTAAGAATCATATCCACCCCTACCCACCTGAACTTCATTCCAACGTCTCACTATCTTCTGTGTATAAGGCTCACTGGCTATTAGCTGTCACTTGTCATGATCGATGCAAGTCTCTTAACCTTATATGATCTTTGCCCTCACTGTCACTGGTGGCTGGAAGTGACCACACCACCTGACACAAGTGGGAAACCCCACTACAGTGTAGACTTGCATCTCCAAAAGGCAATTGATAAAGTTCCATATAAAAGTTTACCAATTAAATGCAAAGCTATGAAGATTAGCATCAAAATTTGACTATGGATAAGAAACTGGCTAAAAAGCCAAAATCAGTGAGAACTGTTTGGAGAAGTAGTTCGGATGGTTGGGGGTGGGGAGGTGATGGCAGGGGATAAGTACTGTTTTGGGTGCCAATATTGGGACCACTACTGTTCTTAATTTGTTTCAATAACTGAGAAACTCGATGGAAATTGGTCAAATTCGATTAGATGATGCAATCATGGAGGGGCAGTGTGGTCAAGGGAGGCAACCCAGAACTTGGAGTGTAAGCCAAACAAAATATGTGAGTTGGCCCCAAAGCAACAGCAACTCGCCGTTAACATAGTAAAACATCCCAAGGCACTTCACAGTGTGTAGGAATCAAAATTTGGCACTGAGCCAAATAAGGAAACATTAGAGCAGGTGACAAAAGCTTGGACAGTGAGGTAGGTTTTCAGGAACATCAGAGGAGGGGAAAGAGAGAGACAGAGGTTTACAGAGGAAATTCAAGAGCTTTGAGCCAAGGCAACTGAAAGGCACCAGTGCCAACAGGGATGCGCAAGAGACTTAAATGGGAAGAACACAAAGTGTTGCAGGGCTGGAGGAGGTTAGAGAGATAAAGCAACATTGATAGCTGAAACTTAATGTAAACACGTGTAAAATAATGCCCCTAGGAAGATGAAATCGACAACATGCATGCTTCAAGAATTGTGTTGATAACAGCTAAGAACCAAGTTGGAAGGGGCCAAGGAATCACAGTTGACTCAACCTCTCCAGATGAAGCTAGGATGACAGAACCAAAATAGTAGAAGACAAACTGTGCAACAGTACTGTTCAGCCCACACCTTTCGTCCTGTGTCCAGTTCTGGTCACTGAGAACCGAGTGGGACCATCAAGCAACAGAAGGCAGTGCAGAGAAGATCTCGATCCCTCGTGTCTGGGTTACAAGGAAACACTGGAGAGAAATGGACTTTTCAGTTTGGAATGAAGAGGGGGAACTGGAGCTCTTTAAGAACTGTTCGGAAGGGGATTTAAAACCAAGTGGCTCTTCCTCCCATTCCGATTCCACCTTGCAACATATTTTTCATGCTGAGCGGTGGAGACACTTGCCGGAGTGAGGTGAGGCCTCATTAATATCTTCATTGTTGGGGGCCTTACACTCAGAGCGCGGGTTGGAGATTCGGATTGATTCTGCGACCTGTGTCCCACGTGGCAAGGCTGCAGACCGAAAATGGAACCTCAGGGAAGCGTTCCTCGTGGGTTTAATAAAGGGCAGTCCTGTATAAGGAGTAGAATCCTCCCCTGGATACCAGGTCCCACACCATGCCAATTTTGCACTCAAAGGCCTGTGACCCTATTTACCATTATGCTTACTCAGTGTTCCACTCATTTGGGGCAATTCCTCATCAGGCCTGTCTGTAGGGGGGCTGCGGTTACTGGGGTAGAATAGAGAAACAGCCAGATCCTTCATTCAACATAGTTATCTTTGAAAATACATAGTGGAAAACACACCCCTTGCATTCACATGCTGCCTGGCTACAAGGAACCTGAAATAGAATTTGAAATCCTTTTGTAAAATTCAACACACTCTCAGCCATATTGTGGCACCCTCTAATATTTCAACATCCTAATAGGAAAAATATTGCCCTCCCTTTATTGCGTTGGATGTCACCCAGTTCCAGTGTTCTGCCTTGATTGTGTTTAACTCTGTTCTTAAAGAAAGCCTAGCATGGATGATTTTATCCCTTAAAAGATATGGGGTTGACGACACGCTGTGCAACATTAGTGGCAAACACACTAATGTGTACTTACCTCCTTTTGTCTGCTATGTTAACGAGTCTTAATGCCATCTTTTAAAATAGCTACATTTGATGCAAACCCATTAACGTGTTTGTTGCTATTAACACACGGTACAATTTCACCCCTGTACCAGCTGCGTTCCACCATAAAATAGAGTTTCAATCAACATAGAACTCAGTGGTGCTCATCATAATGCAATAACCCCTCAAGCACATTTCACATTTGATCGCAGGCTGCTCTGTTCAGAATTATTAACTTTGGAAAGCCTGCCCAATCGATTTGTACTCTGCAGATGGGGCTCTGTGCAAGAGGTTTGCGAAGCAGCCAGTTTCCTATCTCAGAATGCCAGGCACCACAACAAACAGATGAACAATGATGGACAGGGAAAAACTGCCTCTGGTTCATCCGCTCTGTCCCAAACAATTGCGATACCTCGGATATCACAGCACCCCCACACCGCGCCCTCCCCCCAACAAAAAACACGCGATTTCCTGCAGCAAGCAAATGGAACAAATAAAATCTCAGTCCGATTTGGGGAAGGTGCTCTCTGAACCCCCTGCACTTGAAGCTACTCCGAGAGATCACCCTGGCCCTGCTAGCCATGGAAATAGAGAAGGAGTTGTGACTGTATTCTGCAAGAGCAGCTTAGTGAGTCCCAAGGGGAGGTGGTGGAGTAGTGGTATTGCTGCTGGACTAGTAATCCAGATACCCAGGGTAATGCTCTGGGGAAAACAAAAACAGAAATACCTGGAAAAACTCAGCAGCTCTGGCAGCATCGGCGGAGAATTTGACGTTTCGAGTCCTCATGACCTGTCAACAGAACTAAGTAGAAAACTTAGTTCTGTTGAAGGGTCATGAGGGCTCGAAACGTCAACTTTGCTCTTCTCTGCCGATGCTGCCAGACCTGCTGAGTTTTTCCAGGTATTTCTGTTTTTGTTTTGGATTTCCAGCATCCGCAGTTTTTTGTTTTTAATGCTCCGGGTACCCGGGTTCAAATCTTGCCAAGGCAGAAGGTAGAATTTGAATTCAATAAAAATCTGCATTAAAAGTCTAATGATGACCATGAAACCATTGTCAACTGTTGTAAAAATCCATCTGGTTCACTTATGCCCGTTAGGGAAGGAAACCTGCTGTCCTTACCTGGACTGACCTACATGTGACTCCAGACCCACAGCAATGTGGTTGGCTCTTAAATGCCCCTCTGATTAGGGGTGGGCAATAAATGCCGGCTTAGCCAGTGACACCCACATCCCATGAATAGAAAAAAACACCTTTTCCCCATAAACCTGAAATTTTTATATCTCTTCTAATGCTTATCCAATTCCCTTTTTGAAAATTATTACTAAATCTGCCTCCTCCACCCTTTTCAGGTAGTGCATTCCGCATCATAACATTGCTGCGTAAAAAGCTTTTCCTGATGTTGCCTTTGACTGTTTTGCCAATCACCTTAAATCCATGTCCCCATGGCTCTCAACCTTCCCACCAATGGGAACAGTTTCTCTCTATCTACTCTTGATCCCTTGCAGTATCCACCTTTTGGACGTTAGAGGTGACCTCTGACCCAGGCCAAAACAGGCCCCACCCTGAAAGGTGCCCATTTAAAGGTCAGCATCTTCATATATAAAAAAAAAGCGAAATTTGATACAGGGCTTACAAATTGTGATGAGATTGCTACGTATTAACTCATAGAGGATCCACGGCCACTTGCGTAGAGGTGAATAGTACAGTGGGGTGAGTTATATAGTTGCTTTTTACTTGGCAGATGGTTGCAGGTAAAGCCAGGGAGAGGAGGGAGGTTGAGAAGCAGCAATCACAGCTCAATTCCCCCCAAGCAATGAGCAGGACCTTGCTATTTTAAACTTTTTAAATTCATTTGCGGACTGTGGGCATCGCTGCCTTGGCCGGCATTTATTGCCCGCACCTAATTACCCTTGAGATGGTGACGGGTGAGCCTTTTCCGTGAACCGCTGCAGTCCATGTGGTGTAGGTGCAACCACAGCGCTGGTAGGGAGGGAGTTCCAAGATTTTCACCCAGTGACAGTGAAGGAACGGCCCTTTAATGTCCAGTCTAGGCTGGTGCGTGGTTTGAAGGGGAAGCTGCAGATGGTCCCTGTTTCTCTTTGGACCTTTACCCCAGTGGGTTGAGATGGGTGCAAGGGCAGGCTGGAAGGGCTGAATATCCCACTCCTGCACGTAGTTCTTGTGTTCCTGTGGGTGGTGAGCAGAGGAGAGAGTTGGGTAGAATGAACACCTAGATATGTGGTATCAGAAATCCAAATATTTAACATTGGAAAGTCACACGCAAATACCCTGTGGTGAATGGTACAATATTTGTTCTGATGTGAAATACAAACTATACATTTCTTTGCTGATTTTGATGATTATGAATCCTAATACTGTAATCTTGTCAGCGTGAATGTAAACTTGAAACACAGTAAGGGAAATGTTATAAGTGTACAATTTCATTAGACCACCATCCCCGACCCCTGGGAACACTGCCAAGAGTATTGTAATGGAATAAGATGGTCTACTTATGAAGTGCATGCTTTAAATTGGTTTGGGAATGACATTGAGATACATTACTGCACACGTTTTAATGAAAAAAATGTTTAGAGAAAAAGAAAATGTTCGTTTTTCCACAGATGCGGAATCAGGATTAACTTTGTTTTAAAACAAAAACAGAATTACCTGGAAAAACTCAGCAGGTCTGGCAGCATCCGCCGATGCTGCCAGACCTGCTGAGTTTTTCCAGGTAATATTGTTTTTGTTTTGGATTTCCAGCATCCGCAGTTTTTTTGTTTTTAACTTTGTTTTAGTCTTCTGTGCCCTCTGTTTGTCGGAATTACATTGTAAGCACTCGGTGCAATGTCGGGGGAGAGAGCTGGATTATCTGATCGGCTTTCAGCAGCTGAAAGTTACATGTTATTTCCCACAGTTGCTGTTGCTGCTTCCCACTCCCACTCCTGTTGCTGCAGGGCTGGTCTTTAGTTCGGCTACACTTTGGGGTTGGGCTTCTACGGTTGGGAACAGGAAGAGTGGACACTGAGGATTTGTTCCGAAGTTGGTTATAGTCTAAGGTAGTGAGGCCTTAAAGGCCAATTTCAGCCTTCCTTGCAGGATCTCGCAGAGGATGCTAAAGGGTGTGATGTCTGTTTCTATGGCAACAGGAACTCCTGGGAAACCATGTTCAACCGAAGCGCAGAGACGTCCACCTCTCAGGAGCTGCAGTGCTGTCAGAGGCTGGTGCAGCTTTGCAAAGATTGCCTGCTCGTGGTTTACAGATATGCGGCTGACTCCAAAGGGTCCTTATCTGGCTTCAGCCATGAATGGGAAGACAATAGGTGAGCCACCATTATAATTACTCCTCTTTATAGATCATACTGTGTAATCCTGAGAGACTAAGATGAAGAACTAGTGCCCAGTAGACAGAATGGCACCAGGAGCAAAAGGGAAAACAAGGTAAATCAGCCAACAACAATCAGGTGTCGCCAAGTTTACAATTGGCATGTGGTCTTTGATATTTATACAAGATACCATAAGAAGTCAAATGGGTGACACAATAGACTAGACACTGTCTTTTCGCCTCTGGGATCTGGGTTCAACTCTTGCCCAGAATGGCAGGGGTGCAAGTCTTCTCTGTTGACTGTTAATTTAAGGAAATAGGCAAGAGCAGACCAAAGGCCTGTGAATTGAACTGTCATTGGATACATTACCGGCCACAATTAAATGACCAGGAAATGTGAATGCGGGTGGAACATTGGCCGTGACATTTTAATTTTGGCAAATGTAAAAAAACTGCACATGGGGATAAAAATGGGAGTTTTTGGTTTATTTCCTTGAAAGAATTGCATTTCTGTTGTACCTTTCATGATCTTAGGATGTCCCAAAAGTGCTTCCCGACCAAATACAACCTTTTGAAGCAGAAGCACTGTTGCAGTGTAAGAAGCACAGCAGCCAATTTGCACACAGCAGGCTCCCATAAACAGCAAGTGTTGATTGAGGGATAATATTAACCTCCTCCGAGAGGACCCACCTGTTAACATCTATGCATGGAGGCGATACAGCCACGTGTGAAGGTGAAAGAGACTGAAGGAGATTTGTAACTTTGGTGCTGGGCATATCTACTTATTACAGGGCAGCCATCAACAATGCAAACAATATTTTAAATTGACTGATCAAAGCAGCAGAGTACAAGGCAGAGGAAGCTGTGGTCTAACTGGGTGATGCTCTGGTCAGAGCAGACTTTGATTGCTGTGCCCAGTCCTGGTCTCTGAGACACGAGAAGGACATTCAAGCCCCTGGGCCAATGCTAGCATCAGCTATATCGCTGATCCCCAATGTCAGAGGATTAAGTTGAAAGGAACGACAGGAGGAACTTTGCCCAACTTGAATGGAGACAAGTGACAAAGAGGTGTGTTTATACTAGCTCCTTTAACATCGTAAAGCATTCTAAAGGTACTAAACAGGAAGGACTTTCATACATTTGACACTGAACCACATAAGGGGCTAAGACCATAAGACATAGGAGCAGAAATTAGGCCATTCGGCCCATCGAGTCTGCTCCACCATTCAATCATGGCTGATAAGTTTCTCAACCCCATTCTCCTGCCTTCTCCCCATAAACTTTGATCCCCTTACCAATCAAGAATCTATCTATCTCAGTTTTAAATACACTCAATGATCTGGCCTCCACCGCCTCCTGTGGCAATGAATTCCATAGATTCACCACTCTCTGACTAAAGAAGTTTCTCCTCATCTCTGTTCTAAAAGGTCTTCCCTTTACTCTGAGGCTGTGCCCTCGGGTCCTAGTCTCTCCTACTAATGGAAACATCTTCCCCACGTCCACTCTATCCTGGCCTTTCAGTATTCTGTAAGTTTCAATCAGATCTCCCCTCATCCTTCTAAACTCCATCAAGTATAGATCCAGAGTCCTCAAGCGTTCCTCATATGTTAAGCCTTTCATTCCTGGGATCGTTCTCGTGAACTTCCTCTGGACCCTCTCCAGGGCCTGCACATCCTTCCTGAGATATGGGGCCCAAAATTGCTCACAATATTCTAAATGTGGTCTGACCAGAGCCTTATAAAGCCTCAGCAGCACATCCCTGCTTTTATATTCTTGTCCTCTCGAAATAAATGCCAACATTGCATTTGCCTTCCTAACTACCGACTCAACCTGCAAGTTAACCTTAAGAGAATCCTGGACTAGGACTCCCAAGTCCCTTGGAACTTAAGATTTCTGAATTCTCTCCCCATTTACAAAATAGTCTATGCTTCTATTCTTCTTACCAAAGTGCATGACCTCACACTTCCCCATGTTGTATTCCATCTGCCACTTCTTTGCCCATTCTCCTAACCTGTCCAAATCCTTCTGCAGTCTCCCCAACTCCTCAATACTACCTGTCCCTCCACCTATCTTTGTATCATCTGCAAACTTAGCCAGAATGCCCTCAGTTCCTTCATCTAGATCATTAAAGTATAAAGTGAAAAGTTGTGGTCCCAACACTGACCCCTGCGGAACTTCACTAGTCACTGGCTGCCATCCTGAGAAGGACTCCCTTATCCCCACTCTCTGCCTCCTGCCAGACAGCTAATCTTCTATCCATGCTAGTACCTTGCCTCTAACACCATGGGCTCTTATCTTACTGAGCAGCCTCCTGTGCGGCACCTTGTCAAAGGCCTTCTGGAAGTCCAAGTAGATAACATCCATTGGCTCTCCTTTGTCTAACCTACTCGTTACCTCCTCAAAGAATTCGAACAGATTTGTCAGGCATGACCTCCCCTTGATGAAACCATGCTGACTTTGCCCTATTTTACCATGCACTTCCAAGTATGCCAATACTGTTGGAGTCTAGGTTTTCTAATTTATTTGTCCAAAATCATAACTTTACATCTTATCCACATTGTAATCACTTCCTTGTGCTTTCCACAGTGTTGGAGCTGCCTTGTTGAACCATCTCAGCAATATTTCAGGAATTTATATATCCATTGGTTTTGACCTCACTACCTCCCCATCATATAGGAAAACTTGAACACATCTTTTCTGGAGTTACACAATTCTTGCAACTGCCTATTAATTCGCCTGATTTCTGCAGAGCTTGTAATAATTTACATAGCACCTTTCACCCCTTAAAACATCCCAAAGTGCCTCCTGGTTAATGAATTACTTGTTGAAGAGTAGTCGCCATTGTAATGTAAACAAGGGCCGCCGGTGAGTGTGTTTTGAGGGTGGAGGGGCTGGTAAAATGGATTGCATGGCCTACCCGTTGTCTACCTACCCACCCCTGACATGTCTCCCATTTTAGGGTGGTGCTGGGGGCATTGGGCTACCTGCCTAACCTTGGGCTTATTGAGGCCCTTAAGAGACCAATGAATGGCAACCTAAGTGCCTTATCCTGCTCCTGCCACTATTATACCCACGATAGGGGGAGGCCCACATCAAACAGGTAGCCCAGCAACATTTACCGAGTGGGCAGGTGTCAGGGCTGTCAGGCAAGGGGTGGTTGGGTATCTCCTTTGGAGATTGTAACCATCAGAGGTGCCTTCCCCCAAAGCTATACACCCCTTTAAACCTCCCTACCCCCACCCCACACCTACACCCCCGCCTCCACCCCCATCCCCACCCCTACAGACCACCCCCACCTCTACACACCCCCAACCCCAGCATCTCAAACCCAGTCCCCCAGTCCCCTCATCCTCCTTGCTGGGGACTGCTGGCTAGGCCCCGTCAATACTCCAGACTCATCTTCAGCCCGGCCCCCACAACCTCCTCCTCTTCAGGGAGCGCCTGTAGTCCCAGCAGTGGCCACCGCTCGAAACTGGCACTGCTGGGCCCTCAGAGCTGCCAGCCGATTGGGTCAGCAGCTTTCTAAGGCGGGACTTCCTCCCCAGATGGGTGATGAAGTCTCACCTCTAACTAGTTGATGCCCCAAGTGGCTGCGGGGCGGCCAATATTGGCAGGGATGCGTTTACCGCCAAATCTTAGGGTGGCTGGGCAGGAAATCCCACCAACCAACCAAACAAACCCGGACCCAAATGTGACAGCTATTTTGCACATAGGGAAGTTCCACTCATTGAACAGAGGTAATGACTGATTAATCTGGAGATTTTGATTGAAGGATAAGTATTGACCAGGGGAATTTCCCCTGCTTCTCTTCGAACAGTTCTACGAGATCTTTCACTATAAGGGCTCCATTTAATGCCTCATCTGGAAGACAGTGCAGCACTCCCATAGCACTGCAGTCAAATTTCAGCCTAGATTTTGAGCTCAGGCTTTGGTTTAAAGCTGGAACCCATAATAAGACCATAAGACATAGGAGCAGAAATTAGGCCATTCGGCCCATCGAGTCTGCTCCGCCATTCAATCATGGCTGATAAGTTTCTCAACCCCATTCTCCCGCCTTCTCATGACTCCAGGTAAGAGTTCTACCTGAAGAGACAAGGCTGACACAGAAGGTGCATATTTTGCTAAAATAAACTACATGCATTTTAATGTATATCACTTCTTTTAGCTGTAGTTACTGCACTAATATTTAACTGAAATGTCTCCCCCCTCCACCCCCAATCTTGCTGATTGGTCGCAATGACATTTTTCCAGTATCTTTTCATATGACAGACCAGTCATTCGCTCCTGCTTCAAATTAATGACGCCCCTTTTTATAAGGGCATCAACTGGTTAGAGGTGAGACTTCATCACCCATCTGGGGAGGAAGTCCCGCCTTAGAAAGCTGCTGACCCAATCGGCTGGCAGCTCTGAGGGCCCAGCAGTGCCAGTTTCGAGCGGTGGCCACTGCTGGGACTACAGGGCCTGCAGTGGGAAGCCTTTCTGCCCCCTTAACTTCTAAACGTTCAGCATAAAAACCTGGCTGCAAATTAGAGACGTGGCAATTACTTATTCCCTTGGTGGTTGGCGGGTGAAAAGGCTGCACCCATTCTTCCAATTACTCCCTGTCAAAGGAGGTGAGCCCGGGAGTAATACAGACTTCCTCCTCACCACCCCCCTGCACCTCCCAGGGAAAATGGCAGCCAGGATGCTGATAATGATGACAATTGAGGTGCCTGTGTCGACTCCAGTAGCCAAGCTTGGTCTGTATAGCTGAGTAAAGAAAGACTTGCTTTTCTGCAGCACCTGTCACCACCTCAGGATGTCCCAAAGTGCCTCACACCCAATGAAGTACTTTTGAAGTGTAGCCGCTATTGTAACCATAGGAAACGAAACAGTTAAATTGTGCACAGCAAGCTCCCATAAACTGTAACGCTAGATAGTGACCAGGTGATCTGTTTGGTGGCCTTAATTGAGAGATAAATATTGGCCAGGACACCGCTGCTCTTCTTTAATAATAGCAGCCAAAGGATCTGAGAGGGCAGGTGGGGCCTCGATTTACATAGAAACATAGAAACATAGAAACTAGAAGTAGGCCATTCGGCCCTTTGAGCCTGCTCCGCCATTCATTATGATCATGGCTGATCATCCAGCTCAACAGCCTGCTCCCGCTTTCTCCCCATATCCTTTGATCCCTTTCGTCCCAAGAGCTATATCTAACTCCTTCTTGAAAACATACAATGTTGCCTTATGTCAGTGGTAGGGAAATTATTGGAGAAGATTCTTCATGACAGGATTTACTACCATTTGGAAGCAAATGGGCGTATTAGTGAGAGGCAGCATGGTTTTGTGAAGGGGAGGTCGTGTCTCACTAACTTGATCGAGTTTTTCAAGGAAGTGACAAAGATGATCGACGATGGAAGGGCAGTGGATGTTATATACATGGATTTCAGTAAGGCCTTTGACAGGGTCCCTCATGGCAGACTTGGTACAGAAGGCAAAGTCGCACAGGATCAGAGGTGAGCTGGCAAGATGGATACAGAATTGGCTTGGTCATAGAAGACAGAGGGTGAAGAGAGGTTGAAGAAACTCAGATTGTTCTCACTAGAGCGACAGAGATTGAGGGGCAACTTGATAGAAGTTTACAAAATTATGAGTGGCATGGACAGAGTAGATAGTCAGAAGCTTTTTCCCAGGGTGGAAGAGTCAATTACTAGGCGACATAGATTTAAGGTGAGAGGAGAAAATTATAGAGGAGATGTGAGGGGCAAGTTTTTTACGCAGAGGGTGGTAAGTGTCTGGAATTCGCTGCCAGAGGAGGTGGTGGAAGCAGGTACGATAGTGGAGTTTAAGAGGCAGCTTGACAAATACATGAATAGGATGGGAATAGAGGGATACGGACCCCGGAAGTGCAAAATGTTTTAGTTGACGGCCAATGTGATCGGCGCAGGCTTGGAGGGCCGAAGGGCCTGTTCCTGTGCTGTACTTTTCTTTGTTCTTTGTTTTGGTCTCAGCTACTTTCTGTGGTAACGTGTCATTCAAAATGCAGCAGTGAGTGTGACACTTCGTCAGCTGGGGGGGTGGGGGGTGGGGGGGGGGGGCGCCATCCTGGATTTACATGCTCAAGTCCCTGAAGTGGCCACGAGCTTCTGACTCAGAGATGAGTGCGCTCCACTTTGAACCCAGGCCTGGCTCTAAGAGCGACCGTCGGAGCTTGCAACTTGCTTGGATAACATGAGCACGAGGGCAACATGGCTGTGACATGGGATGTTTCCATTTCCAGCTGAGGAGATCCATTTAACCTGTCATCTCGCTCCTTCTGACTGCTCCCAAAAGGTGCTCCACACAAGGTAAAATGCTGATTCTCTGGCATTCCAAGCTGTGAACAGAGAATTGTGCTGAAGCCTACGCCTTATTTAATACATCACAACAGTGATTATACTTCAGCAGTACTTCACGGGCTGTAAAGTGCTTTTGGGACTTCCTGGGGTCATGAAAGGTGCTGGAAAAAAGTGCAAAGCTTTCCTTTTTTTTGTTCTTTTCACCCGTCCAACAACAACTTACACTTGTGCAGCACCATAAACGTAGCTAAATATCCCACAGTGCTTTCAGACAGAATTTGACACTGCAGCAGGTAAAGAGATATCAGGACAGGTGACCGAGAGGCTGGTCAAAGAGGTAGAGGTTTTAAGGGACATCTTAATGAGATGAGAGAGATAGGGAGGCGGTATAGTGTAGGGAGGGAATTCCAGAGCTTAGGGCCCAGGCAACTTAAAGCACGGCTGCCAATGGTGGAGTGAAAGAAATCAGGAACGCAAAAGCGACATTTTAAATCATTAACCAGAAATATACCATTAGTTCATTTATCGAATTTTATCCATTCTAACTTTTTCTACAGTTTGTGACAATGCTGTGCCTACTCAACACAGGTTCACTGGATTCTGATAAACTCATTCTCCAAGGGAAGAAACATATTGGGCAGAATTTTAAATTCGGCGTACAGGCACGCACCCGACACGCTGGAACGTGAAATGACGTGCGATGATGTCATGCGTGCGTCAGAGATTGTCTGAGGTCGTGAATTAAAAATAATCCGCTACACTGTAAAACTGCAAACAAATGTGAAATCCTTGATGATAAATTTTGCTACTGAAATCTGTTAAATCCAATCAATTAATAAACGATGTGCTCCAAATCTCTGGTGTAAATTATGCAGCAATTGTTATCACAATTCCCTGTCATTTACACCATTTTTCACTGGCATGGATCACAAGTGAAATTGGACCAGTTTTGTCATGAGTTATTTGACAGGAGGAAAAGAGCAGAAGGGGCTAATTCAACCCCATGTGCCTGCGTCAGTGCCATTTTTCCCCCTTTGTTCTTTCATGGGATGTGGGCATCAATGGCAAGGCCAGCATTTGTTGCCCATCCCTAATTGCCCTTGAACTGAGTGGTTTGCTAGGCCATTGCAGAGGGCACTTAAGAGTCAACCACATTGCCACGGGTTTGGAGTCACGTGTAGACCAGACCAGGTACGGACGGCAGATGTCCCTCCCTACAGGATACGAAGTGAAGCAGATGGGCTTTTACAATAACTGATTGAAGTTGTCATGGTCACCATTACTGAGATTAATTTTATATTCCGGATTTATTAATTGAATCTAAATAACGCCAGCTGCTGTGATCAACTAGATCATGGCTGACATTGAGGTAGAAGATCCGCCATGATCCAGTTGAATGTTGGAGCTTGTTTGATGGGCCAAATGGCCTACACTGGCTCCAGTTTCTAATGTTTCGTTACCTGCCATGGTGGGATTTGAACCCATGTCCCCAGAGCATTAGCTTGGGCCTCTGGATTACTAGTCACTACATCACCATCTTCCCACTCTAATCCCATTTCCTAACTCTTTAACGTTTCTTTTTTTTTTTCAAGTGGTTATCAAATTCCCTCTGAAATTTGCCTTGGCTTTAACAGTTACTTGTGGGAATTCATTTCACATCATCCTGGCCTTTGTCTCAATGGCCAGGATTCTGCATTGGTCGGGTGGGCTTGGCGGGAGTGGGCGGGGGCATCAACGTGCTGTCTCACGCTACTTCGTTCGATGGGTACGTGCCAGAGTCGACTGCACACCCGCCAATAATTGAAAGACCGATTAAGGCCCTTAATGGACAAATCAACTTCAAATTTACGCTGCCCGTCCAACCTAACGGCTGGGAGTGGGGGAGGGGGGTTGGGGGGAGGTGGGGTGGGGAGGGGGGTGGGGGGGGCGCAAGCGAAAAGACCAGGCGGCCTTTACATTTTTTCGGAGACCTCCATCCACGAGCGGGATGAGGTTTTCTAAAGCTTTTACAAATTAAATAAAAACTTTCTTTTGACCCTAAAGACATGTCCCATCTCACGTGACACAGTCACACGAGGCGACGTGTTTCATTACATTTTTAACCCTTCCATCTCTCGAAGGCAGCTCCGCGCCTCGGGGAGATCGAAGCGCTCTTTTGCACGCAAGAAAGCGCAAGAGAGCGCTGGACCCAACTTTCCCTCCTCCCCCACCTCCACCCCCCCTCCCCCGCCTGCACAGATAGCGCTCAGCGCTGCCGCTCGCAATCCATGCGTGAAATCGCGGTGCGGAGCCAACCGTGGATGGCGGCGATTGGCTCCACGCCCACTCCCGCCAAGCCCACCCGACCAATGCAGAATCCTGGCCATTGAGACAAAGGCCAGGATGATGTGAAATGAATTCCCACAAGTAACTGTTAAAGCCAAGGCAAATTTCAGAGGGAATTTGATAACCACTTGAAAAAAAAAAAGAAACGTTAAAGAGTTAGGAAATGGGATTAGAGTGGGAAGGTGGTGATGTAGTGACTAGTAATCCAGAGGCCCAAGCTAATGCTCTGGGGACATGGGTTCAAATCCCACCATGGCAGGTAACGAAACATTAGAAACTGGAGCCAGTGTAGGCCATTTGGCCCATCAAACAAGCTCCAACATTCAACTGGATCATGGCGGATCTTCTACCTCAATGTCAGCCATGATCTAGTTGATCACAGCAGCTGGCGTTATTTAGATTCAATTAATAAATCCGGAATATAAAATTAATCTCAGTAATGGTGACCATGACAACTTCAATCAGTTATTGTAAAAGCCCATCTGCTTCATTCGTATCCCGTAGGGAGGGACATCTGCCGTCCGTACCTGGTCTGGTCTACACGTGACTCCAAACCCGTGGCAATGTGGTTGACTCTTAAGTGCCCTCTGCAATGGCCTAGCAAACCACTCAGTTCAAGGGCAATTAGGGATGGGCAACAAATGCTGGCCTTGCCATTCATGCCCACATCCCATGAAAGAACAAAGGGGGAAAAATGGCACTGACGCAGGCACATGGGGTTGAATTAGCCCCTTCTGCTCTTTTCCTCCTGTCAAATAACTCATGACAAAACTGGTCCAATTTCACTTGTGAGCCATGCCAGTGAAAAATGGTGTAAATGACAGGGAATTGTGATAACAATTGCTGCATAATTTACACCAGAGATTTGGAGCACATCGTTTATTAATTAAATAGATTTAATAGACTTAACAGATTTCAGTAGCAAAATTTATCATCAAGAATTTCACATTTGTTTGCAGTTTTACAGAGTAGCGGATTATTTTTAATTCACAACGTCAAACAATCTCTGCATTCACGCAGCACAGGGAAGCGCTGGGCACTGAGACTAAACTTGGAATCTGACTTTGCCCTAGAGCGAAATCCCTCTTAATTCATGTGTTTGGCCGAAAGTGTCTCTGGGCCCAGTCTGCATTCACACTGTATCCACACTGTTGCTGCAATGAAAAACCACTTCAAATTAACAATCCAATTATAGTGTGACCACGCCCTTGGTTAGTTATCATAGAATGGTACAGCACTGAAAGAGGCCATTCAGTCCATCAGGCAAAGGTGAAGGAATCCTTCACCATGTATGTGGAAAAGCCCACATAGGTCCATACAGGACTTGCGTGTTGATAGCAATGCTATCCATGTGCTCATTTGACATCGCTAGGCTGTTCACCAACCTTCCACTTAAGGAAGCCATGGATATTTGCGCTGCAGCACCGTATCATTGACAATCTAGACCCACCACCATTGCGTGTATCAGTATTCATTGAGCTTACGGACTCGGCAACTCGCGCAGCTGAGTTCAGTTTTGATGACACCATGTATGCCCAAATAGATGGTGTTGCCATGGGATCCCCTCTAGGCCCAACTCTCACAAACACCTTTGTTGGATTCCACGAGAAACGTGTCTTTGATGGAATGACACCTAACCTCCTACCCCCCGCACATTTCCAATACGTGGATGATACGTTTGCTATATTTAAATCTGTAGCTACATATAAAAATTTCCTTACATGTCTTAATGTGTTCCACCCTGCGCTCAAATTCACCTTTGAAACGGAGCAGTCAGATTAACTCCCTTTCCTTGACGTACTAGTTGATAAATCTGCCAGGGGCTCTCTACCACTGTCTACCACAAGCCCACCTTCACTGGTCAATACACGTGTTGGGATCCTTACAGTTCCACAAGCTATAAGATTGGTCTTATCGGCAATCTTGTACATTGAGCCTGAGCCATTTGCTCACCATGCAAGCTTGAAACAGAGGCATCAAAGACATCCTGCTGGATAATGGCCACACTGGTCAGATCATTTCACACTGTATGTCACGCAAACTCATGAATGGGCTAAGGCCATCTCTTTCAGTCCTGAAAAGTGCCCAGTCTACCTCAAATTACCCTGGAAGGGCAAGGAATCTCAAACATTTGAGCTAGAGGTGAAGTTGGCTATTTCACGTTGCTACTATGCAGTAGCAACACAAATGGAATTCTCCACTAACAGGATGCTGTAGTCAAGCCAAAAAGATATTCTGGAAAAACTCAGCAGGTCTGGCAGCATCGGCGGAGAAGAAAAGAGTTGACGTTTCGAGTCCTCATGACCCTTTGACAGAACTGTTCTGTCGAAGGGTCATGAGGACTCAAAACGTCAACTCTTTTCTTCTCCGCCGATGCTGCCAGACCTGCTGAGTTTTTCCAGGTAATTCTGTTTTTGTTTTGGATTTCCAGCATCCGCAGTTTTTTTGTTTTTATCAAAAAGACATTCTGTCTATCACACAGATGGGTAATGTGGTGTATGAATTCCAGTGCCGGTGTGATGCTAGGTATGTAGGCCGTACATATCAATGACATGCCCCAGTCAATGTTCACATCAGGCAAGGTTGAAACCAACCAACCCGTGCTTGCAAAACTCAAAACTCAATGTTCAACATTAGATGTGATTCCGCGATTGGGCAACATTTGCTAAGTAATCCTCATTGTGCTAAGAATTACACTGACAACCAACTTAAGATTGTCAGTCTGGCTCACATGTGGTGCATTTGCGTGTACTGGATGCTACATATATTAATACACAGGGCCCTGTTCTTTGTAGACAGAAAGAACATGTACACACATTGTACCTGTTGCAGCTAAACAAAATAAGTGACAGCCATTCACTGACTCATTCCTCAGGGCAATGCCTTGATCAATCAGTGGCAAGATGCCTGGTTTAAATTTCAAACAATGCTTGACGGTTAACTGGTGCATTCGCCATGGAAACGCTTCTAACAATCAGAGTCCACTTGCCAACCAATCAGCACTCTCTTCACGCACAGTATAAATTGTTGTTTCCCCTTATACTGGTATTCTTGCGGTGTCCCGATGAGTGCAGGACAAAAAGCTTCAACATGTCTCTTTTTTTCAGCAATACTCAAGTTCTGTGCTACCAAATGACTATTTGTATACTAGAGAAAAGTGAGGTGGAGAGGTTTGGGGAGGGAATTCTGGAGCCTGGGGCCTGGGCAACTGAAGGCATGGCCGTTAATGGTGGAGCAATTAAAATCAGAGATGCACTAAAGGCTGGGATTAGTGAGTGCAGATATATCTCAGAGGGTTGCAGGGTTGGAGGAGCTTACAGAGATAGGGAATGGGAAGGCCATAGTGCGATTTGAAAACAAGGATGAGAATTTTAAAACTGAGGTATTGCGTAGCCGGAAGCTAATGCAAGCCAGCGAGCGCCAATTTGACGGTGTGAGTAAGGGCTCACGCAGCAGAACTTTGAATACCTCATGCCTCAGGGGAGTAGGAGGCAAGCGACCAAGCAGGATGCATTAGCGTAGTCAACTCTAGAGGTCACAAAAGGAGGATTTAGCCACATCACATCTTGGAGACAAGTTGAGTTGTCTCATTTACTTGCCCACCCCCTAACACCCCCTCCTATCCTCTAGCGCCATCCACTACCCACTAAATCACACCATGAGCGAATTATACGGCACGCTCAGTTCTTTTAGCCCCCAGTTAGGTTGCTCTGGATCGAAGGGTAAATCTCTTCCACCCCCCTTAAAATTAATGGAGCTACCCTGGCACCCAGGCAGCAGCCTCCTACCCAGCACGGCATCGCAGTAACCGTGGAGATAAAACAAGTCCCATGCGTCAACTCTGCATGGAGGTTAAAACATTCCTTAATGTTTGTTTTGAAAAAAGGGCTTCACTTTCTTTAAATGGGAGGGGACGTAATCCCACTCCCCCGTCGGCCTGAATTCCTGTTTCATTGTCGGAACCATGTCCTGGTGCAAAATGTGCATTGGGTAAGTAAGCAGAAACAGTGCTGAAGTGGAGGGGTTCTGTCTGGTGACATTCCTTGATTTGGAATGTGACCCAACTGCCTGACCTTTGACCTAACGTCACACCAGCCTAACAGACTGCAGGAAGAGCAGGATCTACTTTCAACCTGGGCAATCAACAAGGACCGGCGATTGACTTCTCTAATTTGGCGGAACCCTTGGTCATCTGCTTTCCTCTTGGCCATTTGGCAACCATTTTTGTGGCAATCAATGTCTGAAGCCACTTTTAAAAAAAAAAATAAAATAAGATCTTTGGGGGGGCAGAAGGCACAAGTTATTTTTCGTAGATTCTGGGGTTTCTGGATCTGGGCAAGTCAGGCCTTTTTCATGCCCACCAGGTCAGCAGTTTCGTTGGTTCATGTTCAGGTGACCAGCGAAGTTCAAGATTTTGATTAAGAGCCCAGGGGGAGTCAGGGTCTCGGAGAATTCAGGAAGCCAGCCGGAAACAGGACCTGACATCATTGTTTCAAAAATGACCCACTTTTTCAAAATGGAGGCCCACGATTCTTACGGACAGATGCTGGGAGCTTGGTAGGGCCATAATCTAAATACTCGCTGTCATATCTTAGCAGGTCTCTCACTCACCATGGAGTTCATGGGAGTGGGACTGCTCTATGGTGAATAGAGCGTTCCGTTGTAGACAAGCTGGCTGCGTATGGTGCCACCTTTGTCTCAGCCGGTAGCATTCCTGCCTCTGAGTCAGAAAGTTGTGGGCCGAGGTCTCGCCCCGGGAAGTTGAGTACAAAACCCAAACCGTTTCGGGCCAGGAGTGAGGGGAATCCCCTCCTGAGAGCCGCTGACCAACTAGGCTGGCCAATCTCCATCCGAGCAGCACCCATTGGGAGCGGTGGCAGCTGCCGGTAACGCATTCGTCGGAGGCTGAGGACTGTGAGGGACCCAAGGCCGCAGGCGAGTGAGGGTGGGAAGGGAGTCGCTAGGGGTGGGGGGGGGTGGGGTGGTGGTGGGCACTGGCTGGGGGGTTGGGGAGGGTGTCGGAAGAAAGGAAGTGGGGAGTAACTCTCAGCATTTGCTTTTTACAGTACGCGCATGGCAACTCTCCCATCTACTACTTTTTGAATACCAGCGATAGCGGAATGAGGCAATTAAGTGGGCATTCGTTGCCCAGTTACGGGTCTCAATTTATGTCCATCAGGAAGACCGTCCATGAGCCTTCTCACCCCGGATTTTATTGGGACAGAGACAGGAGGGTGGCAGAGTCCCCACCCTGCACTCTCCCACCCGATTAAATACCCTGCATCACCCCACCACGGGAGAGGGTATTAAATTCCACCCAAAAGCAGGGTATAAGTCTTGAACACCCTCCCTCAAAAGACGGCGGATCTGAGTTTGGTTTCAACTACGCCGAGAGAGCTGGAGACCAGGTGGGTGGATGCGGCTAGGAGACGGATCATCATCGTACTGAACGGCAGAGCAGTTTTGAGGGGCTGAATGGCCTCCTCCTGGTTCCTACGTGCCTCCATAGCACAAAAGGCCTGGGAGAATTTCAGCCAAGCTGCACCCAAACGGGGAAAGGTGGGGATTGGAGGGAATCACAAGGGAATGTTCACCAAGGGGGTTGCTGCAAGGGGCTTAGCCTGATGCATGGATATAACATTATCACCGGGTAACTGACTCTCGCCCCTCTCTCTCTCTCTCTCTCTCTCTCTCCAGGTACTTGCCTCCCCCTGGATACCAGCTGACCACGAAGACTCTACCAACCGGCTTCAGCCGCAGTCCCACAGGGATGCCTCGCTCCCGGAGCCTGCACACCGGCGGGCTCAACCAGTACTGAGCTGGCCCCGTGAGGGCTTTCTTTGTTTTTGTTGCAGCGCTTTGTAAATACCCGACAGGGCCGCTTTGACGAGCAAACATCTCGACCCTCCTCAGGCCGGGGGAACGGCGGGGGTGGGGGAGCTGGGCTTTACTGTTTTCGACGTGGGGAGGAGGGGGAAGGGGAGGAGGGGTTTGTGGGGGTGGTGGGGGAAACGGAACCTTCCTCGTCTCCCCCCCACCCCCCACCACCGCCGCCTGAGCCCGGTGACTCGAGCATCGGACGGACGGACGGACGGACGGACGGCTGGGGCAGCCGCTCGGTGGGGAAAGCAGGCGAATGGGTGGGGCTCCTTGACCGACTAGGCCGAGACGTCGCGCGTGGGGAGAAGGGGCTGCGCCAGTGGCCGGGAAGTCAGTCACCAGTCACACGGCCACCAATTTAAAGACCCCCAACACCCCCGCCCCCGCACCACCACCACCCCGCCGCCAGCCCTCTCAATCTGTCTCCTTATTTTTTTTAACGGCAGGGCCGAAACGGTGAATCGATGAAGTCAGGAGGCACCGAAACACTGCCACCTTCACCAGCTGAGCCTGCAGGCTGCTATGGGCAGCTGCGGCCTTGTTGGCAACCCTCTTCTTCCAGCCTTCGCCATACCCGGCGTAAAGGTCTCCCAAGCGTTTCCCCCGTCCCAAGTCCTGCCCCCCACCCCCCCACCACCCCCAAAATAAAAAAATAAATAAACTGGGAGCGGGCAGGTGGAAGAATCCGCGTGGTTGGCTCTTTAACAAGCTGAGTGGTTCGTTGGTTATTTCGAAATGGCGATTTCAACGCCCGCTCGCCTCCCGTCGTGTCGGAGACTGGCGTGGTGGTGGTGGAGGAATGCCGCGTGTTTCACATACGTGTTGGGGGTGGGGTGTTGGTGGTGTGAGGTGGGGTGGGGGGGAGGGTGATCTGCCTGCCCGATTCTCAGCTGTAAAATCAAGCCCCTCGTTCCGACCCGCCTATAGGAAACGCCCACGTTTACTTTTAGCCCAGTGTCTCCTCCCTCCCCAACTCCCAAATGTTTACAGGAAAATATGGCGGAGGGGGAGGTTGGGGGGGGTGGGGGGGGTGTTGGTGTTGGGGGAGGGGCAGGGATGCTGTTTTTTCTCCCCCTCAGTTCAGAAAGGAAACCCAGAGAGATATGAAGAGACAGTTCTTTTTAAAAAAAGATTGTGCTGCTAATTATTGTATTTGCTTAACTTATTTTTCTGGTGCTCCGTGCTGTAGATAAATATTACATTCCTGTCACCAGGATTGTCAGGAAGCGAACACGTCTGATTTTATTATTTATCTGGTTTGAGCTGCCTGAAAATACAGCTCGTGACATCTTTGGGACCCAGTCACGCTCGATTCAATTATCTTACAACCAGAGGTGAATGCACCCAGGTATCAGAATTCACTACCGTAGGGAAAGGAAACAACCCTTTACCATCTTCAGGTGAATGAAATTGTTCTGTCACTCCATGATATTTTTCTAACACCTCCCCCCCACCAACCCCCGAGAGGTGCCAACTCATGCCGGGGGTTGTTCCAATATCGCAGTGAATTGCCCTTTTCCCAGTGTGAACCTAAATCGCTTTCGGCCGGCAATTTGACCAGGATGACTTCACAGCCGAGCCTAATCAACTTCTCATTCGTGGGTGGGTGGGTGGGTGGGGCTAGAAGATTCAGGCCAATATTTTATGGGGGGCTTGGGCGACTAGAGAGTAGCATAGTGGTTAAGTTAGGGACTTGTAATCCAAAGGCCTGCACTAAAGAATCTGGAGACGTGAGTTCAAATCCCAATGTGGGCAGTTGGGGTGAATTCAAAGTCAGTTTAAGAATGAGCAATCTGGTCTCAGCAATGGTGACTGTGCTGGGATTGCCTTCAAAACCCAACTTTTAAAAATGTATTCTCTGGATGTGAGCGTCACTGGCAAGGCATGAATGCCCCTGAACTGAGTGACTTCTTAGGCTATTTCAGAGGGCAGTTAAGGGTTAACCACATTGCTGTGGGTCTGGAGTCACATGTAGGCCAGACCAGGTAGAGGTGGCAGATTTCCTTCCCCAAAGGGAAGGGCATCAGCCAACCAGGTGGGTTTTCACGGTCATCAGAAACCAGTTTTCAATTCCAGGTTAGTGGTTGAACTCAAATTGCACCAGCTCCCATGGTGGGATTTGAACTGATGTCCCCCCCTCCCCCACCTCCCCAGAACATTAGCCTGGGCCTCTGGATAATTCGTCCAGTGACATTGCCAATACGCCACCGTTTCCCGCCACCCCCCCCACCTCCCCAGAACATTAGCCTGGGCCTCTGGATAACTCGTCCGGTGACATTGCCAATACGCCACCGTTTCCCCCCCCCCACCCCACCCCACCTCAACCAGCTCATCGCTGCCCTTTAGGGAAGGAAATTTGCCACCCTTAGCCAGCCTGGCC
Organism: Carcharodon carcharias; assembly: GCF_017639515.1. Lineage (NCBI taxonomy): Eukaryota > Metazoa > Chordata > Chondrichthyes > Lamniformes > Lamnidae > Carcharodon > Carcharodon carcharias. The sequence continues at coordinate 112,739,756 of NC_054482.1, read as the reverse complement.
TGTACGTGACTCCAGACCCCCCCACAGGTCAACTCTTAACGGCCCCGGTGAAAAATGGCTCAGCAAGCCCGCTCGGTTTGATCGGGAAAAAAAGGCTGGCACTTTGGGAGCACGTTCCCCTTCGCGGCTGTGGCTGCACAAGAAGGGCTTCTCAAGGGAAATTAGGGTTGGGCAGAATTGATGATGGCTTTGCTAGCATTTCCCACCTCCCTTTAATGAACAAGTAAAAATTTCGAGCTGATGGTGAGGTATTCACTATAGCTTGTGTGGAAAGCGTGCCCCTGTGTCACTATAATAGACAAGGTGAAGTGAAGGTGACTTGAACAGGTTCGAACATTCTGCAGTAAATGAATCAGATATTTGTGGTTTCATCCTTGCATTTTACAGCTGTAACAACTGACAGCTTGTCACTACTTATGATTGTTTCTCTCTCGCAGAATTTAAGGGCCCGCCTGAGGGAGAATATCTTATCCAATTTCTCCCTCGTGCTATCTTCATGGTAGAAAAGCTCCCGGTATTCTCTCTGACTGGACAGCACCGTGCCTGCAGTCACTGTAGCTTCTCCATGTGGCGTCCGAGCTTATATTCCGCAGGGTTATATTCCTTTCATCTGCAACAGCTACCCAAATTTAAAAAAACAGGCAAAATCCATAGGTTTTGGTATTGTTGGTGGGAGGAAAGGAAAGGAAGACTTGCATTTATATAGTGCCTTTCATGACCTCAGAACATCCCAAAGTGCTTCACATCCAAAAGAGCAGTGTTATGATGCAGGAAATGAGGCACAAAGCAGGTCCCCACTAATAGCAACGGTAAACCACAATTTATTTCAACCAACATCACTAAAAAGAGGGAAGAAAATACTTGCATGTATATATATATATATATATCTACACACTGCTTTTCACAACCACCAGGTATCTCAAGGCAGCCAAGAAAGTCGTTTTTGAAGGGTAGTCACAGTGGCGATGTAAGAAGTGTGGCAGCCAGGACGCGTACCACAGGCTCCCAACAGCAGTGTGGTCGTGACCAGATAACCTGTCTATTTGTAACAGAAGCAGAAAATACTGGAAGTGCTCAGCAGTATCTGCGGAGAGAGAAAAACAAGTGTCAACGTTTCGGGTCGATGACCTTTCATCGGAACATCTTTTTTTGGTGATGTTGGCCGAGGGAGCAGTCTTTGGCCGGGATAACCGGGGATAACTCCGAAAGAGCACCACTGGTCCCTTCCACCCACCCAACACGGGGCCTTGGTTTCCTGTCTCAATTGGAAGGCAACACTCCCACACTGGAGCGGCAGCCTTGATTGTTTTGTTGATTGAGGGATAAATATTGCCTGGGAAACGCAGGGAAGGAGAGAATCCATCAGGATTGTGTCTGCCTGGAGTTGCCACAGCGTGCACAGTGAGGAAGTGTCTTCAGGATTTGAAATTTGGTACAGCTATGTTAGGTTGTCCCTCTCATCCTCTTATTTGTTTCTTTAATGTCTTTTCTTGCAGTGGTAATTCGCTTTTCGCCTTGGTTCACGGTCTCTCTTCAAAAGTTCTTTCACAGGGTGTGGGGCATTGCTGGCTGGGCCAGCGTTTGTTGCCCATCCCTAATTGCCCCTTGAGAGGGTGGTGGTGACCAACCTTCTTGAACCGCTGCAGCCCATCCGGCGCAGGTGCACCCGCAGCGCGGGTGGGGAAGGAGTTCCAGGATTTTGACCCAGCGACAGTGAAGGAACTCATCCGGGCAAGTGGGGAGTGTTCCACCACACTCCCGACTTGTGCCTTGTAGATGGTGGACCGGCTCTGTGGAGCCAGGTGGTGAGTTACTTGCTGCAGAATTCCCAACCTCTGACCTGCTCTTGTAGCCACAATATTTATATGGCTGGTCCGTGTCAGTTTCTGGTCAATGGCAGCCCCCAGGGGTCTTGCTTTTAGGGCAAGGGGCCGGGAATGGATGCCACTGGATCGACACAAATATTTATGGGGGAATCCCACACGAAATGTTGGCAACCACTGCATGCTGGGAGACTTTTTGACCCTAGAATTGATTCATGACAACTTTGGGGATTAAGTAGCATCACATGGTAATGTGTTACACCCCTCCGCTGTTTCAAGGGACCCCACACACCGAAGCCCTACAGGCCTGAAGTTTGCAGGTAAATGTTAGAATTGCTTTAAATTGGATTAAACATCAATTCTGTAGTAAACATAGCCACAAGCGTCTCTACAGAATAGTCAAGTGGCTTGGGAGCTAAGCAATAATAGATTTAATCAGTATGGAAGGTCAGTTTGACTGCAAAGGCATAGATTTGAATCTAGTTCAGCCATGGAAAGCGAGTTAAGGGTAACTTCACCCTCTCTGTTCTCTCAGCTGGGAGTCCGAGCTGGAGTATCGGAACTGCCTTCTTGGAGTCTTATCTCCAACCTGTGCTCCCCTGGTGAGGAGTTCCTCATTCACGGGGTGCGATGGTGAATTTATGTTCTCGCTCACTGTACCGTTACCACATATTGGTTAAAACGTGCAAGGTCTGACTATTGGTACCGCGCACACTGGCTCGCTTAACCCTTTAGGATTACCCGAGAGACTCCAGGATTTGAAGATGAATCTCTAGGACACTGCTGCAAGCAAACCTGGGAGAGACATCTTAGCGGCGATTAAACAAAAGGAACCTTTCAGCACTTTGGTTTATTAGTTATCAGATTGTTGAAGTTGGGAAAGGAGAAGATCTTGGCTTTCCAGCTGGTGTGAGAATTCATTGCACCTTGAGGTTGGGCAAGTCAGTCGTATGTGGGGCAGTGGGGCTATTGAAAGTGAGAAGTTATGTAATGAAATTTCCAGGAATGTGTCCAGCCGGAGTCGGCAACACTACACACATGGTATGTGCCCACTGCACACACACTCTCTCTCTCTCGAAGCCTGCCCAACATATACCTTCCTCTGCCAGCAGGTGTCACACTTTACCTTCAGAATGGCTTGTCACGTCTCTCCGACTGCTCCAGCCCTGATTCCCACTGAGAGAGCAGGTTATTAGAAATCAATTTTGATTTATTTGGGGTAATGCCAGGCAAGTGCTGTGTCGAATAATACCCAACAAATGATCCAGTTTTTTTTCTTACGAGATGGGATGGGGTAGGTATGAGACTGATGGTTAGCTGGTGCAGAGGTTGCGATATGTAAACCGCCTGCTTTGTGAACGATTCCAAGTTCAGCAGCCTGTCACGGTTCAACACGTTTGAAATTTTAAAAGTCTTGCATTCCCCCAGAACTCAAAGTAAATGAACACATGCATCTCCTAATAATTAAAGCTGTACTTTGAGGTCTAACATAAGATTTAATATCTGCATGGTGTCGGTGTCATAATCTGATAATGGATTTAATTTGTGGTGTAACATTAAGGACATTTTGGCTTTAAACGAAGTTCCGTAAACACCAAAGACGTGAATTATGCCCTGTTTTATTGAAATAAACCAGCAACAATAAATAGCTGATCCCCTGTAGTTTGTGGCCTGTGGCCTCAAGTACATATATTCTACAGTCCCAGCTCACCCTTATTGACATCAGCAGCTCTGGATTTTTTTCCCTGATTATATACCTCAAGACGGGGGATAAATATCTGGATTGTAAACCCTTGTTACATTTCCCGTGAGACATCGAGCAGTCAGGAAACTGCTAAAGCTGTTAAAACACTAAAACCGCCACACTCTGAAATGACTTCTCAGGTTAAAAGGTATCCTGACTATGAAAGTGGCGAGGGTGGGCGGTGGGGCTGTGTGCTGGTGGTGGCCATTGTGGGGCAGATGGTCTGGGGACTACAGGGTGAAGCAATGTCAACTCCTTCTAGTAGCTGCACACGGCTTTAGTTTAGCGGCAGTCTGCCTGATATGGTGAAAGCTGTTAGGACAGTTTCCAGGAGGAGCAAATGCCTAGGATCAGGTTCGGCACAGCGCTGAAACCTCACTAAGAGCTGAGTAAAGGTTGCTAAGGTGGATGTCCAAGGGACAGGAAGGTTGTAGTAATATCAATTACCAACTTTCCACATTCTGGAGGCAGCTTTTTGGGAGAGCGTAGGAGGAGGAGGGCAAAGCCATTCAGCCCCTCAAGCCTATTCTGATATTCTATTACCTAATGGCTGATCTATATCTTAACTCCAGTTACCTGTCTTGGTTCCGCAGCCCTTAACATCGTTGCTGAAGAAGAATTTTTCTCTTTATCTAGCTATTAGACAATTTGGCAATTTTTTAAAGCGCTTTTCTGAATAAGTTCATATCTGTTTCTGAAGCACAAAAATTGTAAGAAAAAAATCGAGTATTGTAATGGAAAGGGGATCTGTTCCTGCTGCTGTGCTCTTTGCAATGTAGAGTGGAATTTTCCATACCCAGTGGCGTTGGGCATGTTCAGTGGCATGAACAGACAATATAGTGAGAAGCTCAAAAATCAGTTTCACTACATCATGAAACTAGCTTGCAATCGTCTGTTCTACAGTTCAATGGCAGACTGCGTTCCCCACTATCGGACACCAGGAGCTTCATTGTAATACATCTGCATATCATTATAAGCCCTACTCGCTGGAATCATTCCCCCCCCCCCCCCCCACTGAATCAGCGTGATTGCACATCTACGTGTTTCACATACATGTGTACATAAGCGACGTGCACCTGGTGAGCTGCACTTCACTCGGGGCTTTGAAGTTTGTTTGCCGACCTTGCTTCAGGCAGCACTCACAGTCATCAGCGCCAGGCTTCACAGGCAGCACCACATCACTTTTAGGGGACCCTGGGGCCAGTCTCTACCTACCAGACCAGCTGTAAGATAGGGGTGGCTTCTCAACAGCTGCAGGGCTAGGGCTTGCTTGGGGAAAGGAAGAGGCTGCAGGATGAGGGCTGTACTGGGGAAGGAGCGTATCCCAGAGTGTGTGTGTGTGTGGGGGGGGGGGCACATGTTGATCTGTGCAAGTGGCCTCAAGAGGGTTGAGGAGGCAGTCTCCAGAGGAGATGAGGCCGGATGGAGATGGGAGGGTGTGTGTGTGTGTGAGAGAGCGAGTGGTGATGTCCCTGGAGCTAGCAGCGACTGAAATGCCAGTGAATGTGTGATGAGTGTGAGAGTTTATGTGGTGAGCTGCCTCACCCTGGTGGTACGGATGAGATCATTCATCCTCTATCTGCATTGGATGGCCAACCTCTTCTGTGCAGCATTGGCACTGACCACCACTGCCATCACCTACCAAGCCAGAGGGGTAATGTTGCTGCCTCTCCTGTCATTGAAATTGTATGTTTCCCAGGAATGCATGCTTAATGAGGCGGGATTGGGCCTGAAAAGCTACCATTGTGGGTCAAATATCCTTTTTCCCTTCCGTACAGCCTATGGGGTGTGGGGGAGTATGTTTTTTGTTAAGAATTGTGTGTTGAGGAAACCTGTCCCTAATATGTCCTTTCTTTATCTATCAAGGAATTTCACGGTTTGAATAACTGAATTTGAGCACAATATTGAGCATCTGATCAATCAGTTCACAGAGTGTTGAAGGTCAATGAGATATAACTGAGCTGTAGGCTGCACCTCACTGGGTTCATGTAAACAGTGGCTCTATGCCTGGGCCTGGTCCCACGGTGGGTGCTTCTAAACTTCACTAAATTGTGTTGACATGGACAGGAAGTACAGCCAAACTGTTTATTTGTGTGTGGGGCGTTGGGGAGTCACAGAGGAGAGAAGGCATTAAGCCCGAACCCATTTCAGTTCTCAACCGATGTCCACACATGGACAGCACTAATAGCGGATCACAGGATGTTGATCAAGAGCAGGAACTGCTTCTGCTTCAGTTGTGTCAGCATCACAGACTAATATCTATGTTCCGCCAAAATCCACAAATATATTTATTACTAGCTGAACCTAGCATGACCTGCTGATATGGCCCTGATAATGAAAAACTTAAAAATGAACCCTGGCCCCAATTCTCCTTCCCTTAACCCAGGAGCTTAGAGCTGGGTCACAAAGGGTTAATTTTCAATGTCAGCTTTGCCTTTCCGTTTCTGTGTAACCTCCTCCAGCCCCACAACCCTGCCAGATATCTGCACTCCTCCAATTCTAGCCACTTGCACATCCCCAATTTTAATTGCTCCACCATTGGCAACCATGCCTTCACCTCCTAAGCTCTGGAATTCCCATCCTAAGTCTCTCCACCTCTGAACTCCTCCCGTAAGGTTCTTCCTGAAACCTCCCTCTCTGACCGAGCTGTTGGCAGGTTGATCACCTGCCCGAATATCTCCTTGTTTAGCTTGGTGTTGAATCTTTTCTGATTATGGTCCTGTGAGTGCTTTGCGATGTTTACCTGTGTTAAAGGCTCTATATAAACACAAGTTGTTGTTAAGTGCGCCGTGAGAAGCCGGGCATTATATTGCTGTGCCCTCGAATGGTAGGGATCAGCGGCTTGTTATTCTTTTTAGTTGGTGCTTCTCCACTTCAACCTTAAGTTCTTGTAAATAAGTTGCTCTTAGGGTCCGCTAAATGGACCAATTGCGAGCTCTGTGCCCAGCTTCACAGAAACATGAAATGCACATTTAGTGCGGTGAAGAAATAATTTGACCGCTTACGGAGTTGCTCTAATGGGGATTGATGGGCAATCAAAATGCAGCATTGGAACTGACAATAATAAATGTAACATTACATTGAAAAGCGAAAGGTGCGTCATTGTAGGTTGCTGAGGGGCCTTTGAGCTCTGCTGGAACTCCTGATGATTTCCAGACTGGTTGTACATTTGGTTTTATAGTACACTCTGTGTATTGTTTACAGTGCAGTTAGTCTAATAGGAGCTGGTAATTCCCTGCTGTACTTTGAGCATACTCATGTCACTCAATCATCCAGACAGGCTGTGCTTTGTTTGAAGTTTCAGTAAATGTCGGTGGCTGACTGCAGAAGGGAAATCAGAAAGAGAAAAAGCAAACTGTTGAAGTTCTGCCCTTTTATTGTAAGCTGTAAACTAACGCTGGTTGATGGATCTCATCTTCAGGTGGGCTTTGTCCTTTTGTGTGCAGCGTTTTACTGATAGAAACCTGTGCAGAAAATGTGCCAGCTCTCACTATCAGCTGTGGCCCAGTGGGTTACTACCAGATAATTATGGGTTCCTGTCCCCTTCCAGCAACTTGCACACAAAAACCAAGGCTGACGCTCCAATGCAGAACTGAGGGAGTGCTGCACTGTTGGACGTGCCGTCTTTCAGATGAGATGATAAACCAAGGCTGTGTCTGCCCTGGACCTGAAAGATCTGGTGGCATTATTCCAGAAGAAGAGGGAGTGAGTTGTCCCCAGTGTCTTGGCCAACTGGAGTGCAGGACTAGTTCCTCGTAAGAAACAATAAACCTTATTTACAGACTCCTGATGAGGCTACATGCTTTTTCCAAGGCCAAGACTAAAAAGCTCCGCCCCCTAAAGTTCCCCATGCTTAGGGCTGATTCGTCTATACAGTCACATGATCTGCATAACAGTAAGAAATGGTTTAGCTTACAATCATTAGCTTCCTCCTCTTTTAATTTTGTTTTACCCTCTTACTTACAAAAACATCTTAACCCATATTGTATACAATTGTATATGGTTCATGCCATTATAAATTTAGCCTTTGAGGAGATTTTTGGATTTGGGTAGAGCGACGCGACTCTACAACTGGAGGCTCTTCTGTTGGATCGACTTGCACTGGAACTGCAGCATCAGGGACATCCTTTGACAATGGCAGTTCAGAATTATGTACTTCAACAGAGACATCCGGTATTTAGAACCTCAGGGGTCGACTCAGTATTTCTTCCTGCTCGGACTTGAAAAATTTCTGACCAATTTAGTTTGATTTCTTTCAACCAATCACAGCCCAGAAGGCTAGGTCCTTCTCCTGTTACAACAATTACTGGCAGCTGAGCTATCTTGCCTGTAGGATACAGATGATGCCTTTCACCTGTACTGCTTCGCCTGTATATGTTTTTCACTGAGCAACTGTTTTCTCCAAACTCAATGGCCGGATACCTTCTCTGAGGTATTTAAAGGTGTGTTCTCCCACCACTGTGGTCAATGCTCCTGTGTCAGCCTCCATGAGCGGAGGCTTTCCATTCACTTGAAGGGTAACAGTGGTTGGTTCAGTTTTCCTGGCCTGGGGAGGGAATAAACATCAGCCTCAGTAATCTCTGGTTCATTGATATTGTGCACTTTATTTAACTTGACCTGGTATCTGAATGGCTGCCTTGATCTAGTCCTGCACTGTTTAACAACACGCCCGTTTTTGTGGTAGTGGTGGCATTCTGCCTCTTTAAATCTACAGACTTCGGGTACATGATTTCCCCCACAACGATAACACTTTAACTTCTGGGTTACTGGTGAGCTGCTTCCAGCATCTCTTTTTATTTTTCTAGTGGGAGGAACCGTGTCCCGCTTCACTGTAGCCTCCCTGGTCTTTGTGCCACACCCAGCGGCAGGTTCCCGCCCTAACCGCAGATCAGCGCCATGTTACACACTCCGCAGAGCCTGCGAGTCCCTCTCAGTGCTCTCCATTGCTAGCGCTATCTCCATGGAGCGCTTCAGGTCCATCTCAACTTCTGCAAGCAAACGGCGCTGAATGGTGTCGTCGTTTATGCTGCAAAGCAGATGATCTCACAACATGTTGTTTAAAGTATCACCAAAATCATAGCGCTCCATTAACTGATTTAACTTCGCGATGTACCTTGCAATCGACTCACTGGGGCCCCTTACCCGAGAGTTAAACTTGCATCTTTGCACGATCACCGAGGGTTTAGGCTGAAAATGTCCTCTCACGAGGTCTGCTAGCTCGGTGAAGGAACTGGAATTTGGTTCATTCGGAGCCATCATGCTGCAGGTTAGATTTTACATTTTGCTCTCACAGACACTGAAGAGAATTCTTTCTGTTTCTCCTCCTCCATTATTTTGTTAGCTACAAAGTAGAAAGCTAATCGCTCAATGTATTGACCCCACTCCTCGACGGATAAGTTGTAGGAGTCGATTCTGTCAAAGAGAGACATTGCTGGCAATTCTACCTCTTTCGTTTCTTCCCTTAAATTATCAGAATACTCACAGTACATGAGGCGAGGTGCTGCGTTGGTGCTATTTATCCTCATCACCAGTTGTAATAAACTTGGAATGCAGGGCAGGTTTCTTATGAGAAACAGTAAATTTATTTACAGACTCCAGATAAGGCTACATGCTTGTTCCAAGACCAAGGCTAAAAAGCTCCACACTTAAGATTCCCCGTGCTTAGGGCTGATTCATCTATACAGTCACATGATTCCCACAGTAGGAAATGGTTTAATTTACAATCATTACATCAACCTTGACCCCTCAATCAACATCACAAACCATATTACCTGGCCATGATCACATTGCTGTTTGTGAGAGCTGGCTGTGTGCAAATTGGCTGCTATTTTGCTTGCATTACAACAGTGACCACTCTTCAACTGTATTGTCTGTAAGGCAGTTTGAGATATCTTGAGGTTGTGAGAGAGATTATGTAAATGCAAGTCTTTTATCATTTTATCTTTTTAGCCATCTATCTGTCCGTATGTTTATATCTGTCTCTGTATCTGTAAGGTATTTATATTTATCTGTGTATATTTATCTATCTTTCCCATTGTATTTATCCATACCGGAAATTTTGAGTTCACCTTTAATAATTTTGATGTCACATTTTAAAGTAGCATTTGATTAAAACAACTGCTTATTTCAGACATGGAGCTGAAACTCTACAAGTATCTTCAATCTGCAAATTTCTCTCACCAGACAGCAATTTAACTCTGACTGACCTTAGGTTGTGTTTACCTTACAGGAATTCACTTTGCTGAGCTCGAAAGGGCAAACCAACTTGTATGTGTTGACCCTGAAAAGCCTCGGGGGTCCAGTTCAAATGTTATGCATTGTTATATGCTGTGCCTTCCATGGTGTGGTGAGACGCCTGTGGCAGTGCCCACAGCTGCCAATCACCCAGAAATGCAGTTAGGTGTGTTATTTTGAAGGGTGAAGTGTTGGGTTCACAGTGCTATCGATGCCTCGAGCATCCTTACCAACCCCTCCCTCAGAACCTCAGGTGACAAATATGGATGCAGTCACAGTGGCCGGTGTGTCTCGTCTCATTAGTGTGCCAGCCTCCCAATTGCCTCACAGGTCCCATTAAGTCTAAAGAGATGGGAAAATCTGGTGTCGAGAACCCATAGCCCTTCCGTATCTGTTGCGCCCTGTATTTTTATTTTGTTTTTTATAGTTCCTCCCTCCTTTGTTGAGTCATTGCGCTCAGAAGGAGGACATTCAGCCCCTGTGCTGGCTCTTTGCAAGAGCTCTCCAATTCATCCCACTCCCTTCTCAAGGGCAGTTGGCAAAGGGGAATAAATGCTGCCTTTGCCAGTGGTGTCCCCACCCCATGAACAAGTTTTAGAAAAAACCTATTACCCCTTCAAATATTTATCCAACTCACTATTGAATCTGCCCTTTCGGGTAGTGTGTTCCAGAACATCACAATGTAATAAAAAAAAAATTCTCAATAATCCCCTGATTATTTTAACATAAGATCATAAGAAACAGGGAGCAGGAGCAGGCCATATGACCCCTTGAGCCTGCTCCGCCAGTTAATAAGATCACGTCTGTTCTGATGTGTCCTCAACTCCACTTGCCTGCTTGCCCGCCCCCCCATAACCCTTGACTCCCTTGTAGATCAAAAATCTGTCTAACTCGGTCTTGAATATATTCAATGACCCAGCCTCCACTGCTCGCTGGGGAAGAGAATTCCAAAGACTCGTGACCATGTGAGACAAGAAATTCCTCCTCAATTCCATCTTAAATGGTAGACTCCTTATATTGAAACAGTGCCTCCTAATTTTAGATTTCCTTAAATTACCTTAAATCTATATCCTCTGATAATCGACTCCCCCGAAACCTTTCATAACTTTGGATGTCCCGATCAGATCTCCACCTAACCTTCTCCATTCCAACCAATCCCGGCTTCTCCAGTCCGTCCGCATAATGGAAGGTGATGGATGTGGCTGTACATTCACCTGTGTTCCACCTGCTCGATACTTTTCCTCTTTGACACTATGTAGTGAGGACATTTCAGCAGAGCTCATTCATTTGTTGTCTCGGTGCCCATACAGTTGTGTCACCAACAGGGGTCGGAGGGCAGCGTTCTGGACCAGGCGTTCTGGCTGATTTTTCCTTTCTCTGAGAAGGCGGTTGGGATCAACCTTAGCCTCATGCTCGTTTAATGGACCGAGCCCCGAAAAATGAAAGCGGAGCGAGCCGGCTAAGGGGAATCTGTCTCGCCCGCCCACCCTGCCCCCGCCCCCCCCCACCCTACATTTATCCATAGGTGGGTGGGGGAGCCTGCCCTCAATGTATAATCCAGCACATAGAGCTTGTTCTCTTATGTTGGATCAAGTTTGGATTCGATGAACTGGCACTGACCCCCACTCCAGGCCAGTGCTCTTACATTAACGATATAGGCTGAGGAAGTGCCACGTTTGACCCCCTGCTCTGTGCCGAGCCACCTTGGTGGCTGGTAACAGTGGTAAAATCGCAGCACCCCCCCCCACCCCCCACCACACCCACCCCGCTGACCTGTACCCTGCCCCAGATCACTGTGTAGCAGCAGGCATAGTGCCGGAGTGTTAAAAGTGGTAGCCATGAGTTTGTGGGGCCAATGGGAGGACTCATTAAGGGGGAAGGGCAGGTGGGCTCTAGCGCCACCTTGGATGCAGCTCATGGCACCAGCCTGACCCATTCCCATGAAGCCTTGAGCCCCCGGCCTGATCGCACTCTCGGGGTTACTCGTACGCACTTCAAATCCCCTTCCCCCTCCCCCCTCCACCCCCTCATCCTAGCAACCAGCCTATCAGCTGAGTAATGGGGTCGATCCGGGTGAATTGATGAAGAAAATCATTCCGAGCTCTTCAGGGTTTTAGGCCACTTGCTTAATTGAAGCCCAGCAGCAATGCCCACCAGCGCCCATGGCAGATCTCCATTCGCACTAACTCTGGACACCGTCACGGTGTTGGCTCCTAATTCCCTTAGCTCAAAGACGCCTTGGTTCCGAGGCTCTGCAAAAATATTCCTCCCACCCCCACACACCTCTTCATCCGAGTCAATGGAGTAAACTCCCAGGACAGACTGGAAAGGAGGCCCTGGGGTCATTTCAGTGCCTCTGTGGCTAACGCACGTCCTTATGTTTAAAACACTGAGCAGGATTTTCTGGTCCCCGCCCACCACCGGGGATCACCTGGTCTCGCCGAAAGCCAATGGGCTTCTGGCTGGGCTGCTGAATCTCCCACGGCGGGTCCCCACCAGGATGGGGCCTGGAAGATCCCGGCCATCGTTATCTCTTAAATTAGATGGCCCGATTGTGGGCAGTGTGACAAATTGATGCTGTTTCAGGTTGGTTGGTTTATAAGAGGCTAAGCCATACAGGCCAATCGGTTTTTTTTCTGTGTCTTGAGAGTGTTCTGCGAAATTTATTCCTTCCCTATTGAGCTCATGGCTATTTAAACAGGACCAGGCAACCCAGGAAACATTCATGCTTTTTGCTACACTTTGCTTCTAACAACTACTGTACAGTGTACCGTTATTTTCTATTCTTGGCTGCAGATGCAGGAATGTTTTATATCATATTATGAATATATATATATATATATTATAGAAACGCAAATAGACGTATTTTGCGGACAAATATTTAAAATTTAGCTTCTCTTTCAGCTGTTTGTTGGTGCATTCAGTCTATAGAGATGCAGAAACCTGACTAGTACATGGTAGGGCAATGCCTATACTACAAACTTTGAGGCCATTGTGAGCCGCCACAATGTTTTGGGTAATTCTGTGAAGGAGCAAGTGTATGAATGTGAACTTACGATCCAATTAGGCTGTAATTTGCGATTTATTTCCAGTTTTCAGTGTCCTGAACATCATTTTCAATAATCAAAAAAAATAGTGAATGTAATGATGGTCATGCATTGTATAATAAAGCAACTCTTTTAATGCATTTGCCGTGTCGACTGGTGGATCTGTCCTTTTACGTCGCTCTCTGTTTTTCACTCCGGAGCTGCCGAGAGCCTATCAGCGTCGGGGATCAAGTTTTAAAGGGCCGTGCGACATCATCGAATGCCAGCGTGCCAATTTCATTGATCCAAGTCAATGAAACTTCAATTCAATAGTTGCTGTAATTCGATCTGTTTCTGAGGGTTTACAGGCAGGGGATTAGCAGGGGCCAGCGAGGGTCACACCCCCGCACAGTGTGGGATCAGTCACTCGGCCGCGATTTCCGCCCCCCCCCCGAATGCGCCGATCAGTGACCAGACGGCGGGGCCGCTGGCAACTAAGGATGGCGGGTGGGTTCTTGAGGCTGGAGGGTCAGTAGCTCAAGCCCAGAAAGAACTGGAGCCTGCAGTTCAGGTAAAGGAGAGAGAGGGCGCCTGCATTCTCTCCGCAACCGCTTAAAAACGGCCTCAGCAGCCGGGCCTCTTGGGTGCAGGGGTTGCCCTCTCTACCGAGTGACCTGCGGCACATCTGAGGCCAGACAGGTAGGCAGGTCTTCAAAGCCTTTCTGGAGCGCTGGCTCCCTTGGCCCTCTGCCAGGAGGCTGTTTCCAGGCCGCTGGCTTGTTCCCCACTGCCTCAGGGAGCTGGGAGGCCGACTGAAAGATTCCAGTCAGCCTTTCACGGTGGACATCAAGTAGCCACTTAACCTCCTGGTAGCCCTGCCCAACCCCCACCCTGCCTCCAGGAATATGGCCTGGGGTGGTGGCGGGTGGGGGAGGGGTGGGGGGCGTTGGGTGCCAGCCATACAGCCGACAGCCTGAATTTCCTTGTCCACCCACCTTCGGGTGACAGGACGATGGGGGTAGGGGGTATGGTGGCCAAAATCCGGCCCCATTTTTTTTTTTGAAGGTTGACACACGTCATTACATAAGGGACTTTCCCTCCCCACCACCCTCCACAGGATCATGGTTAATATGGAACTGGGTCAAAGGGAGGGGGAAGGAAAAGGGACTTGAAGTAGGCAGCATCTTATCCAAAGCCATTTTTAATCAATGAATCACTGTTGTAAGTCAGTTACTGTCATGAGGTTGGCAAACATAGCAGGTTTGTGCACAGTAAGATCCCACAAACAATGAAAAGTGAAGGATCAGCTAACCTTGAGTATTTCTTGATGTGTTATTCCCTGATTGCCTGACTCAATTGGCACCTTTGAGAAAGAGGATCGATTGATATATTTTGAGAAGGGGCTTCTAGGATCGTGGAAATACGAACAGGACCGCCTGATATATTTTCCTGAAACATTAAACTGTGGTGTTCTTTAAAGTCCAGTGACAACAGTTAATGGAGTGGAGGGAGATACTTAAGGGAAAAGTGTATTTAAAAAAATCCAGGCTGACACTCCCAGTGCAGCACTGAGGCAAGGCTGCACGATTGGATGAGACATTAACCCATGAACCCTGTCTGCTCTCTCAGGTCAATGCAAAAGTTTCCATCTCAGCTATTTTGAAGAAGGGTAGGGAAGTTATCCCCGGTATCTGGGGCAATATTTATCCCTCGATAAACATAATTTAAAAAAAAAACTCAGATTCTCTGGTCATTATCACATTGCTGTTTGCGGGAGCTTGCTGTGCATATGTTGGCTGCCATATTTCCTGGCACTGCACTTCAAGAGCACTTCATTGACTGTAAAGGGATGTCCTGAGTTTGTTGAAAGATGTTATAGAAATGAAATAAGTTACAAACTGAAAATATTGGAGATGGTGGGGCGGCAGTGTCAAAGTCTGTTTGACTGACAGTCAAAAACCACCCAGTTTGCTTTCTGATTGGCATAGGAAGGCAGTGCAACATGAAAATGGGTGGGTTGGGCAGCTAATGGACGGACCTTGAGCGGACGGGGCAGTCCAACCAATCCTAGTGGTTCCTCAGACTCAAGCCCGAACCATTCTTGACAGGGTAGACACTGGGAGGTTGTTTCCCCTGGTTGGGGAATCTAGAACTCGGGGGCACAGTCTTAGGGCAAGGGGTTGATCATTGAGTACTGAGATGAGGAGAGATTACTTCACTCGAGTGTTGTGAATCTTTGGAATGCTCTACCCCAGAGGGTTATGGATGCTCCATCGTTGAATATGTTTAAGGCAGGGATGGACAGATTTCTCAGGGAATCGAGGGATATGGGGAGCAGGTGAGGAAGTGGAATTGAAGCAGAAGATCAGCCATGATCATATTCATTGATGGAGCAGGCTTGAAGGGCTGTGAAGGGCGGTCTACTCCTGCTTCTATCTCTTTGCGTTCTCATGTTCTCATTCAGCGCTTCAAAGGTTAGGACAAATGGACCACGTGGAATAGATTGGGATGAGTGTGGACACAGCACATTTCACACAGGATTGCGTTCTGACCTCTCCTCTAGCAGCTGTATAAACCTTCCGATTAGTTTGCTGTGAAGTGAGCATTATCTGCCTCATCTGGTTATGCGCATCCAGCTGAGAGCTCAGCTTTGGCGATGTTTCTGGGATAACTTGACAGATGCAATCCACTGCCTAATCCTTTGTAGGGTTTGAAGGCTCCAAATCTCTGCCCTAGTGGCCTTGGCAAACATACAGCATTATGGGCATTGCAAGTGTTGCATTTTCACTTGGCTATCTCCACGTTCTATTGTGATCTGGAATGTGCTGCCTGAGAGGGCAGTGGAAGCAGATTCAATAGCAAATTTCAAAAGGGAATTAGACAGATAGAAACCATAGAATGGTTACAGCACCAAAGAAGGTCGCTCGACCTGTTGAGCCTGGCTCTCTGCAACAGCAACTTACCTCGTGCCACTTTCCTGTCTTTCCCCCTGGCGCCCGGGAAATTCTTCCTCTTAAAATAATGATTCAATTCTCTTTTGAAAGGTTTAAATGAATCTGCCTCCACTGCACTGCCCTTGAAAAGGAAACATTTACAGAGCTCGTGGATAGGAACAGGGGACTGGGACTAATTGGATAGCGCTTTCAAAGAACTGGCACAGGCAGGTGGGGCTGAATAGCCTGCTTCTATTCTTGACCACCATGATTCTGTAATGACAACCTGTAGTTCCAGTCATTGCCTTATATAGATCTACATTGCAGAAGAGGTGCCATTTTAAATGAGGTGATACAGAGGAACACTTCGCACTTGCACACAATGGTTTCCTGTCTAACCTTTCCCTTTTGTATGTTGAGGTTCTTTCAGTAGGTTGTGGGGGTTTTATTTGGAGGAGGTTTACTTGGACGCACAACCTTAGCCCCTTCCGACATGGTGGCCTGGGGCCCCCAGGAGCTCTTGGTGCAAATGCTTGTTGTAATGGGGAATAGGTGGGAAGTCTCATCCAGGAGATGCTGAAGAACATTATTCATGAGGAAGCTCACGGTGCTTGTGGCCTTGGAGGAGGTGCAGGTGTTGGGGTTAATCTGCTTCCTCACTTTGTAGGTGTAGTTGGAAGAACTTTCTTCCCTTAGATCTTTTCTACTTGTCGCCCTTTGCTGAGACTTAATCCAGACTTTCTTCTCCTCAGGCATTTTCAAACTCAATCTCAGACACAGTAAATTCCAGATAGTCACAACGCTTTGAGTGAGATAATTTCCTCATCCTCCTCATCTCAGTCCTAAATAATTGCCCCCTTTTCCTGAGGTGTGTTCCCAGGTCCCCCATCAAGGGGAAACAACCCTTCACCGTGTCCAAACTGGTTCAGCTTTCAGTTGGAGAGGGCGCGAGGGTTGGTTGGATGTACGAGATTCATGGCGGTTTCATGACTGTTCCACCTTTGAACTGCCCCATCCACCCAAGCTCCCACTAATGGTCACCCAACCTGTCCATCTTCATGTTGCCCTGCGTCCCTGTGCCAATCAGAGAGAAAATTGGATTTTGCTGCAGCGGGTTGATATTTTTTCATATTGCAGTGTTTGCTTCTACGTGCGTGTGTGTGTGTATACATTAAGAAAGAACAACAATGGGATGGGGCCTTCAGCCCAATAAATTTAATCACTCTAATTATCAAGGGTGGGGAGGAGAGGGGAGATGGTGGCATAGTGGTAATATTGCTGGACTAGTAATCCCGAAACCCAGGCTAATGCTCTGGGGACATGGGTTCAAATCCCACCATGGCAGCTGGTGGAATTTAAATTCAATTAATAAACCTGGCATAATAAAAGCTAGTCTCAGTAATGGTGACCATGAAATATCATCAATTCTCCTAAAAATCCATCTGGTTCACAAATGCCCTTCCCTTTAGCGAAGGCAACCTACCATCTTTCCTTTGTCTGGTCTACATGTGACTCCAGACCCACAGCAATGTGGTTGACTCTTAAATGCCCTCTGAAATGGCCAAGCAAGCCACTCAGTTCAAGGGCAATTAGGGATGGGCAACAAATGCTGGCCTTGCCTGTGACACCCACATCCCATGAAAGAATAAACTGCTAAGGGCATCATAGCCGATTCTACTCTCAACATTTCACTGGGCTGTGATACCTCTCCATACCAAATGACCCCTGTCAGTGCTACCAGCTGAGTGGATGCTGGGATTCAGTGCTAAAGGGGCCTTGAGCCTGGACTCCAGCAAAGAGTCAATAGTTGGAGGAAATGACGGAAAAAAGCCATTAGAGAAAAAAGCAAGGTTATGCAGTTACCTCCAAAAACATAGTTACACTTTAAATTGACCTAATGTTGCATGTCTACCCCCACTCCTTCCTCCTCCACTCTTTTCTCTTCCCTTTCTCTTTCCTCCCCTCCCCTCTTCTCCTTTGTTTCCTGCCCTCATCTTTTGTCCCTTCCCCTCCCTCCTCTCCTCTTCCCTCACCGCCTTCTCCTCTCCTCTTCTCTCCTCTCTTTTCCTCCTCTCCCTTCTCCTCTCCCCTCCCCCGCTAGGTATCATTGTACAGATTCCAATTGCTGTCAAGTGTCGGCCTGGATAGTATTTTTCGTCCAGCTATTTGACCAGGGGGTGCTGAGCCCGACCTTGAGCTTGTTCACATGCCTGCACCTGTACATTCAAGCAGGACCACAGCGGATCAGGGATAGAAAACCAATTCAGGTTGGAAAGGTTGGGGTGAGGTGAAGGATGGAGATGTGGGGCTGGGGGTTGGGGGCTGGGGGTTGGGAGATGGTCATGAGGCGTTTATAGTTGGAGTTGAAAAACAATGATTATGGGCTGACTCTTATTCATATGCACAAGGAGATTCTAATACATCAATTCCTGTTACTGTCAATTTAAGTTTGGCAACAAAAAAGTGAAAAAAATATAAAGTGACAGGTGGATTTCTAGTGAATTTATATTTACTGCGAAGCCAATCTAACAACAACTTATATTTATATCACACATTTAACGTAGGAAGATGTCCCAAGTATCTTAGCAAAAGCAAGGTTAATAAAAACACTGAACCACATGAGGAGATATTAAGGCCGGGATTTTCCTGCCACTGGAGAGTTGGTGGCCAATCAAAAGTCCACTGACTTTCGGATGACACGGGCAGCGGACAGGGCTGGAAAACCCCACCCTAGGTCAGATGACGAAAAGCTTGGTCAAAGGAGATGCGGTTTATGGAACAGCTTAAAGGAGGAAACAGAAGGCTCAAGAGGCAGAAAGGTGTAGGGAAGGAATTCCAGAGCTCTGGAACTAGGCAGCAGAGCACACAGCCACCAATGGTGGAGTGATTAAAGTCAGGGATGGGCAAGAGGACAAGTAACTGGAGGAGCCCAATTGCTGAGGGACTGGAGCAGATCACAGAGGTAAGGACTGGCGAGACCGTGGAGAGATTTGAAAACCAGGACGAGGATCTTAAACACTAAGATGAAAGCAAAAAACTGCGGACGCTGGAAATCCAAAATAAAAACAGAAAAGGCTGGGAAAACTCAGCAGGTCTGGCAGCATCTGTGGAGAGAGAAACAAGAGTTAATGCTTCGATAACTCTGTTTCTCTCTCCACAGGCCTGCTGAGTTTTTCCAGCATTTTCTGTTTTTATTTTATACAAGGGTTTTAAAATTGCACTGGGAGCCAGAGAAGATGAGAAAGCACAGGGGTACTGGGTGAATGAGACCTGAAGCAAGTTTAAGACACAGGCAGCAGAGTTTTGGATTAGCACAGGTTTATGCAGGTTGGACTAAATCACAGCTTTAAGATTGACAAAGGGGTAAAGGAGAGAAGGGTACAGTGAGCAAGCTGTTTGGGACCTGAATCCAGGCTGAACTGATGGATGAACCTTTCTCTTCTCACTGCTGTTGGCTACAAGGACCTCACACAAAGTGAGTTTGAGGCATTCTCAATTCTCAATCCAATTCCCAATGGAGACAACACCCACCGACCCCGATTCAGCATTAAAAGGCAACACGACAAGCCATGAACTGGGATATTGCAAATGATCACATTGGATTAGTGGGGAACACTCTTCTGAAGTTGGAGCTGAAAGGCAGTTTAAAGGGAGCTTTATTCTGTATTGAACCCATGCTGTGCCTGTTCTGGGAGTATTACTGAGAGGCACGGGGGAGAGGCGGGTGTCTGAAATAGAAAATCCTTCACCTCCCAGCGTGAACATGCCTCAGAAAAAAATTGGTGAACATGATATTTGGCAGTGATCAAGTGTTGTAATGATGCATTGCATATTGAAGGCATTGCAATGATATTTGTGATGTAGTTTCCCTCCTGAGAAATGTTTTACGGTGAACCACTTTCCAATGAAACCACTGCAGGATAAGTCAATTGCTATTTGCGATGACAGCTATAGACGTTTTGAGGAGATCTTGATCATTCTGGCAATTTAGATAAAATAGTGAGCGCTTGCTTCTGACTGATTTGACAGAAAAACGTACACATCCATGAAATACTTGTGCGAAATGCTGGGCAATAGGTGGGAGCAGCCGATTAGATTAAAGGAGAAAAAGATAGCGATTAACGGAATGTAATTTGAACCTTAGAGCAGAGTGAAATACAGACAAAATGGCAATTGCTGGCCATGTGCTAAAGGAAGTCCTACAATGTTATTGGACAGAGAGCTCCAGGAATTTGACCCCGCAAAATGAAAGATCATTAATCTATGTTCAAGGTAGGATGGTGTGTGACCAGGAGGTGAAAGGGTTTCCATTTCCTCAATACTGCATCAGAGTATTAGCTGAGGATTTTTTGTTCAATTTCCTCAAGTGGGAATTAAACCAAAAACCTCTGTAATTCAGGAGCCATGAGTGTTACCCAATGAATGACGATTGACACTTCTAAATGCCCATAATGTCCAGGTAACAGGTTGCACAGTCCCTAAAATTATCACAGAATCACACAGCGCAGAAGAGGCCCTTCGGCCCATCGCGTCTGCACCAACACGTGAGAAACACCTGACCTACCTGCCTAATCCCATTTACCAGCACTTGGCCCATAGCCTTGAATGTTATGACGTGCCAAGTGCTCATTCAGGTACTTTTTAAAGGATGTGAGGCAACCCGCCTCCATCACCCTCCCAGGAAGTGCATTCCAGACCGTCACCACCCTCTGGGTAAAAATGTTTTTCCTCACAT
This sequence comes from Carcharodon carcharias, assembly GCF_017639515.1. Classification (NCBI taxonomy): domain Eukaryota; kingdom Metazoa; phylum Chordata; class Chondrichthyes; order Lamniformes; family Lamnidae; genus Carcharodon; species Carcharodon carcharias. Next base: position 112,719,261 of record NC_054482.1, on the reverse strand, counting down.
CCCCCCTAAACCTCCTGCCCCTCACCTTGAACTTATGTCCCCTTGTGACTGACCCTTCAACTAAGGGGAACAGCTGCTCCCTATCCACCCTGTCCGTGCCCCTCATAATCTTGTACACCTCGATCATGTCGCACCTGCACACAGTGTAGTTGTTCAAAGTTGACAGTGACCTGTTGATCATGTGTGGCAGGTAACAAATTCTTGTAGTGCATCCAGTGCCTATAGTTACCAGGTGCAGGAAACTATTATAATAAAGACAAAATACTGAGGATGCTAGAGATCTGAAAAACCCAACAGGTCTGGCAGTAGCTGTGGAGAGAGAAACTCTGACCTGCCTTTTCCTGCCTGACCAATGTGGACTCCTATGAAATGCACGCGTGTGAAAGTTAATGTCTCAAATCGATAATCTTTCATCAGAACTGAAGGAGCCACGACAGCAGCTAGCGGAATTCAATTTCAATTAATAAAATCTGGAATATAAAGCTAGTCTCAGTCGTGGTGGCTGTGAAACTATCATCGATTGTTGGAGTGGGCAGGTAGGTGGCGGATGAAGTTCAATGCGGAGAAGTGTGGGGTGATTCATTTTGGTAGCAAGAACATGGACAGACAGTATAAAATAAGGGGTACAATTCTCAAGTGTGTGCAGGAGCAGAGGGACCTGGTTGCATATGTGCATAGATCATTGAAGGTGGCAGGACAGGTGGAGAGAGCAGTTAATAAAGCATACAGTGTCCTGGGCTTTATTAATAGGGGCATAGGGTACAAGAGCAGGGAGCTTATGCTGAGCTTATATAAGACACTCATTAGACCTCAGCTGGAATATTGTGTACAGTTCTGTGCACCACACTATAGGAAGGATGTGAACACATTGGAGGGAGTGCAGAAGAGGTTTACAAGAATGGTTCCAGGGATGAGAAACTTGAGTTATGAAGATAGATTAGAGAGGTTGGGACTGTTCTCCTTGGAGAGGAGAAGGCTAAGAGGAGATTTAATAAAAGTTTAAAATCATGAGGGGACTGGATAGAGTAGATAGGGAGAAACTTCTCCCACTTGTAAAAGGATCGAGAATGAGAGGGCACAGATTTAACGTGATTTGCAAAAGGAGCAAATGTGGCGTGCGAAAAAACTTTTTCACACAGCGAGTGGTTCGAGTCTGGAATGCACTGCCTGGAAGTGAGGTGGAGGCTGGTTCAATGGAAGCATTCAAGAGGACATTAGATGATTATTTGAATAGAAACAATGTGCAAGGGTACGGGGGTGGGGGGGGGGGTGGGTGCAGTGCGCGTTGGGCAGCAGGAGAATGGCACTGAGTCATGATGCTCATTTGGAGAGCCCAGTGCAGACACGATGGGCTGAATGGCCTCCTTCTGCACCGTAACAATTCTGTGATTCTGTAATTAGAAAACCCATCTGGTTCACTATGACTCTGAGAGAAGGAAATCTGCAATCTGCTGTCCTTACCTGGTCTGGCCTACATGTGACTCCAGACCCACAGCGACATGGTTGACTTGACTGGCCCATATAATGGCCGAGGGAGCCACTCAGTTTAAGGGCAATTAGGGATGGGCAACAAATGCTGGGCTTGCCAACCACGCTCACATCCCATGAAAGAATATAAAAACTAAAATCCCGACGGAAAGAAGAGCTCGACCTCGAGGTGGGCAACCCCGGAACAGAAATGCCAGTGAATTAAACACTAATTTACCACCAGACACCGTGGACCTGAAACTGCTGGGAACTTGAAATGAAAACAGAAAATGCTGGGCATGCTCAGCAGCACCCTCGAAGAGTTAGTGGGCAGGATTTTATCAGCCTTTGGGGATGAGCTGGGAGGCAAGAGGTTGGGAAGATGGTGCCGGAAGGTTGGGTGCAGCATGCTCATTTTCTTGGACCATAAGACCATAAGACATAGGAGCAGAAATTAGGCCATTCGGCCCATCGAGTCTGCTCTGCCATTCAATCATGGCTGATAAGTTTCTCAACCCCATTCTCCTGCCTTCTCCCCGTAACCTTCGATCCCCTTACCAATCAAGAACATATCTATCTCGCTCTTAAATACACTCAATGACCTGGCCTCCACAGCCTTCTGTGGCAATGAATTCCATAGATTCACCACTCTCTGGCTAAAGAAGTTTCTCCTCATCTCTGTTCTAAAAGGTCTTCCCTGTACTCTGAGGCTGTGCCCTCGGGTCCTAGTCTCTCCTACTAATGGAAACATCTTCCCCACGTCCACTCTATCCAGGCCTTTCAGTATTCTGTAAGTTTCAATCAGATCCCCCCTCATCCTTCTAAACTCCATCGAGTATAGACCCAGAGTCTTCAAACGTTCCTCATATGTTAAGCCTTTCATTCCTGGGATCGTTCTCGTGAATCTTCCCATCCCACTGCCATTATGCTGGCGGCCCACCTGCCCAGAGCCTCAAATGAGCCGCTCCGGTTCCCCCTCCTAGCTCTGCTGGCACTTTACCAGCTGCTGCGAACCCCTCCATTGTGTGGTGATGCCGCCAGCCTAATCCTGGTGCTTCCATACTGGCTCCGCTGCTGGTGGGGGGGTGGGGGGGGGGAGGGTGGGGGGTGTGGGGGGGTCAGCAGGAGGTGGTGTTGGAGGGTGGGGGCGACCCTTCTTATCCAGGAAATCTTTGGCCCATGGAAAGGTTCCCCCTGCCCCCTCCCCCAGCAGCCATGGTGACCCCGCCGCCCCCCCCCAACCCCCCCCCCCGCCCCCCCCCCCGCCACCGCCCACCCTGGCTTCTGATTGGGTCTGCAGCTCTTGGGGGGTTGGGGGGGGGGTGGGGGGAGGAGGGGGCGGGCCGTCCGCTGTCCTTAATCGGGACGCCAGCCCCAGTGACAGCCAATTACTTAGCTGTTGCTGACCAGTTGGGGCCCTGGATCCGGCCTCCCACCGAAAAGGGGTCACACTCCCCCCCCATGCACCCCCCGACCCTGTCCCCACCCCCACCTCCCCCCCCCGCCACCCCTCGCACCCCGGCTTTTAGCCCTGGCAGCAGGACTCTGCCACCACCTCAAAGTTAAGCCCAATGGACTGGATTTTACAGCCTCCCACCGGGCGTGTTGTTGGCAGGTTGGCGTATAAAACATGACAGGTCAGTAGCCCACCTCCTTCCTGCCCACCCTCAACCCAGTACCTGTAATATGGGAGGGTGGGTAAGGCGCCCCACTCGCCCGCCTGCTTTTCGGCCTATTGAGGCTCTTAAGTGGTCAATTAATAGCCATTAAAGGACCTCAATCCTCCAGTGACATAATATGCTGGGCAGTGGAAAGCAGGCGAGAGTGGGAAGGCCGTTTTTCACCAATGTTGGTGAACGGGTGTTGGTGAAAGGGTGGGAAGGAAGCTGGGGGGGGGGGGGGGCACCATACTTTCAGAAGTGCGCTGTGCAGCGACCCCCCCCCCCCCACCCAACCCACCTGCACCCCCCCTACCCACACAAGGTCATACCCCACCTTTGTGCCTCCCTGCCTTGTCTCCAAAACCCTCCCCCGAACCCCCTGCCAAGAGTGCTCAATCCTTCCCCACAGCCAGAAATCTCAGACCTCCCCAGGTCTGGTCACTAACGACCTTCTTCATGGGATTGTTTGTCGTCCCAGCAGTGCCTGCTATTGAGGTCTTACACTGCTGGGGTTCCAAGGGCTGCCAATCTGATTACCGGCAGGTCTCAAAGGCGGGACTTCCTTCTACTGAAAGGCAGAAGTCACACTCTGAGCTTAAGGCTTCCAGCTGTGTAATATTGCTGCGGGCCAGCGGTGGGTTTGATCAATACGCTTCCACCGTAAAATTCTACCCAATGTTTTAGGACAATGACCTTGAACTAGGACTGTTGGTTTTATCACTTTCTCAATATAGGACATCACTAAGGACAACAAATCCTTAGGACCGTGGGTAATGTGTCCTTTCAAAAACTCTACCTAAATCGGTTTTAAGTGCTACGTAAATACTGTCTGGTCCCAAAAAATACAGAATGTTCTTCCACTGTTGAATCCTGAGTTACCTGTGGCATCTCCCCCCCTTTCCTGCTCTCTTTTTACCCTTGCCCTTCCTTCTCCTGGAAGTCCTGAAATGTAAAAAGTACATTTCCTACATTACAACAATGGCCACAATTTAAAAAGTGTTTCATTGGCTGTAAGGTGCATCCTGAAATTCAGTCCAACTGCAAACTTTCTCCTCTTATTTGGGACTCACAGCATTGTTTACCACCAAGGGCCTTGGGATTGCCAATCACTATCCAAGTCACTTCACCAATACCCTGGGCATATGCCAGTTCAGGAGCCAGGATATAACTGTTGTCCACATCCCAGTGCGATGCCAGGGGGCACAGCGCCTATTCCACCATCTGAAAGGGCGGCTCCTCGATGTTTTATTTAGAGTTTAACCCCGAATATTTCCTGACATGCATTTTTTATTTGGACTGTCCATTTCATTATTGCTGCCCTCCTGCTATGAAGGGAGGAATGACTTATTGTTCACTTGATGGCAGTAGTAGCCTGAACAGAGAAAAGAATCTCATGCCTGTAATGATACATTGCGACCAATTTTTTGACATTCCTTTATTACAGTAGTCGGCAAAATTCCACGTCAATTTCACTATGTAATTTGAACATGTTCCCTTGGCAATTGGCTTCAACAATATATCAGTTGCTTGGTAGTACAGATGTTGAATTACCCGGGAGCTTGGGGAGCTGATGGTTCCCCATCGTTTTCTCCATGGGAACGTCTTAGCTAATCAGAGCCGACTTGCCAACCAATCAACACCCTTTTCTCCAGTAGTATAAATTGTTGTGATCATTTGAAATTTGGCATTTTTGTGTTTGTCCTGATGAGTGCAAGATGAAAAGCTTCAGCAATGTATCAAGTAGGCAGCGAGCATGGCCCAGACTATTAGCCTGATGATGGACTTTACAAGCGGAGGCTAAATGTTGCAGGACACAAAGTTGTTTTCAGGAAAAGAATACACATTTCTACAATCCTTCAGGAGCTCAGGATGCCCCACAGCAACTTCACAATGAAGTCCTTTAAAAGTACACAACAAAAACAAAAATACCTGGAAAAACTCAGCAGGTCTGGCAGCATCTGCGAAGAGGAACACAGTTAACGTTTCGAGTCCGCATGACTCTTCAACAGAACCTTTAAAAGTACATCCATTATTGTAATGTAGAGAAAGCTTAATTTATTTCCTTTATTGTTGCAAGAACCATGAAAATAAGCACCACACAGCATGCACCTCGTAAGTTAGCAGATGCACAGTTTACTTAACTTGTAAGTTCCCCTTTGGTCTTGTTCAAAGTTGTCAGCAAAAAACATTTTAGTAAATCCAAGAACTTTGGGCAATTGCTTACAGTTGCTCCACTCCAGGCAACTGAATGTCCCTTTGAGATTTAACCTTGCCTGATGATAACATTCACTTCCCGCTGAAGATAACTGTGCCTAGGATCCCTGGAATGAAGCCATTTCTGTTCCCCAGTTACTATGGCAACCTGAAAACTGGAGCCTGCACTTGGAAAGAGGGGCTGAGACTGGTTGAACTCTTCAACAATGCGAAGTAGACAAACTACAGAATGAGACTTTATTGAAATAGGAAACAAAAATGGAGGGGAAAGAATTTTTTTCCTGTAAGCACCGCCCCCCCCCCCCACCCCCGCTAACCTCTTCTCTTTCAACAACAACTTGCATTTATGTAGTGTCTTTAACATGATAGAATACCCCTAGGCATTTCACTGGAGCATTATAAAACAAAGTATGACACTGAGCTGCATAAACAGATATTCGGAGAAGTCACCAGTATTGTAAGGGTTTGTTCAGTAGGCCTCACAAAGAGGTTCAGAGGCTTGTAAGGTTAAACAGTAACTGATTATTGGTAACACATAACTATATACATATATACCAATTATAGCCTAGACTACGAGCTAACTCCATGCTTACTTCTACCCAAGTCTCTGGATCATGTCTGCTTCAGTCCCACATTAACCCTTGCTATTTTGAACACCCTTATACTACATGACCAAAAGCGTGGTTTAAGAGGTAGGTCATAAGGGGTGTCTTAATGTGGGGGAGAAGTAGGGAAGTGGAGAAGTTTGGGAAAGGAATTCCAGAGTTTAAGGCAGAGGCAGCTGAAGGCACAGGTGGAGCAATTAAAATCAGACACACTCAAGAGTCTGGAATCGGAGGTCCATAGTGACCTTTTAGGTTTGTAGGGCTGGAGATGGTTACTGACGTAGGGCTAAATCGTCCCAGATTTGCACTAAGTGTGGTAGCGGGCGTGGAACAAGATGTTTTACCTGGCGGCGCCAAAGGGAGGTTTTCATGCCATATCGCCCCCCCCCCTTCCGGGCGTGTCCTGCCTCATTAACACCCTGGATCGCTGGCGGGTGGGATTGGATTTACCCGCCATGCTGTGACCTCAGCACTTCCCTGCTCTGGGCGCCATATTTAAAGCACGCCAGAGTGTAGCCTACTTCATGCCTTCTGACCAGGGCTGCTCCAGGCAACAGATGGCCCCAAAAAGCAAAGAAGATGGTCCCCAAACTCAGTGATGCCTCTCTGCGGCACCTGTTGGACACCGTGGGAGGACGCCATGATGTCCCCTACCCCCTCTTTGGCTGCAGGAGGTCCACCAGAGTCATCAATCCAGCCTGGGAAGCAGTGGCAGCAGTGGTCAGTGCCACTGGAGCACAGAGGAGGTCAGCCATCCAGTACAGGAAGAGGATGAATGTTCTCATCTGCTCCACCAGGGTAAGTCAGCCACCTCATCACTCTCAACTCACACACTCACAGCCATTCATCACTCTCAACTCACACACTCCCAAACCCATCACACATCCACAGGGATCCCACACCTCAAGGAACAACACCACTAACTCTCGCACACACCCTCACACCTCCATCAGGCTCATAACCTCAGAAGCTCACATCCTTATCCTGTCCATAGCTCTGCTCAGCACCGAAACTATCCATGCAGCGCCATGTTTCCTGCTCACACTCTCTCCATCTGTTTTCATCCTGGAGAAGTGGGCTCACAACAGCAGGGAGAGGTCCCAGACCTGGGGTGGAGCAGCCCATATTAGGCCCCTCACTCACTTTGAGGAGCTTGCCATTGCACTGACTGGCGAGGACATGGACCGTGCCATTGGCAATGGTGAGGTCAGTGGCGAATATCCACAGAGGATCCTGCACCACATTATCCCTCTCTCAACACAACTGTGAGTGCCTCTCTCCTGCTTTTGACTCTGACATGTACTAATCATCTCTACTTTGGTTCACAGGGAGATCTGCCAAGTGACCAACACCCTCAGCCAGACAGTCCCTCAGCTCCATCCACATCCTCACCTCCAGCCAAGAGGACACCTCCTCCATTGAAGAGCTGGAAATAAGGAGTCTTCACCCTGCACCAGCGCAGAGACACACACCTCTGTGGGACTGAGATCTAGAGCAGACTTGGGTTCACAATCTGGTGGTCATCACAAGGACATGCGTCCACAGAGGGAGGAGGCAGGTTCAGTCGAGCTCCCCAGCACTCAGAGGACAGCTGGGAAAGAGGCATCTGTGAGGTTTGAGTCAGATGATGAGCCTCTGGATTTGGCCTTCCAGCTCATGGCGGAGAGTCAGCCGAAGGCAGGGGAACATCACGCAGAGCTGTTGGAAGCCCTCAACAAAGAGGTACACGAGTTGGAGGAACGGATCTGCCTGTTATCTGATGAAGTGGTGCCCATATGTCTGCGTATGGTCTCCATGGGTGGGATGGCAGATGCCATGGAGACCCGGGTCCAGCAGAACACGGAGATGCACACAGACCTGCACTCCATCACGGTAACCATGAGTTCATGCAGCGTCAGCACGAGAGTGAAACAGGGCACCTCAACGTCCCTCCAGGTGCTCCTTCTCCTCAAGGAGTCAGGGCAGGTCCCTCAGGCACCCGAAGAGATGAGGAGAGGCAGCGGGATGCCCCTGGATCATCCATTCAGGAACCTCAGAGGCTGTCCTCTCTCTCCAAGTCCCCTTTGCCTGTGACCCCCTCAACCTCGTCTTCTGTCACCACTGAGGGATCAGCTGGCCCAGAGGAGGACGGCCAAAGCAAGCCGGGTCCCTCAAGGCCTCGCCTCTCCAGAGGACCCACTCTGAAGTCATCAGAGGCAACAGAACCAAGGATTGCGCAGGCTAAATCCACCCCTCCTGCTAATGTCAGGACAGCACCAAGAAGAAGTGGTAGGCCTAGAAAAGTTAAGAAATTCTGATCACAAGTGGTTACATGGATGACCACATTTTGTCACTTTATAATCTGAAAATATTTTCACTTTCACTGACTAATGTGTAATGTTGTCTTTCAGCTTCATTGACAGACTTTGTGAGTCCTCCCAATGCATCCCCTCAACTAGCAGTTCATCTGTACGCAGCCAGACCACGCGTGATTCTGGAGGGAGAAGTGTGTGTGAGGCAGGGCCTTTCAGAGCCTCATGTGAGCCTCTCCCACACACACGGAGCCTTCCTCCATCACACTCATCTTAGCCTCCCGAGCATTTTCAATGCTGCCGGCTGGGGTTCTCTTTCAGTTGTCCATCTGAGCCGACCTGCATCTCCGCCCACCCACTGACCTCACTCCCATGCAGCTCCTGTTCCCACCCAACCCGAGGCTCCGTCCACTTTCGATTCCGACAACCATGTCGCGGTCAAGTATCTCGTCAGCTCCCCTGTCCTTTCCCCTCCCCAAGTCATGTCATTTCTCCCATCACTATCGACCCCCCACCCCGCCCGGCATCACCTCCCACTGTCACCCACCAACCCGAACCCTTGTCTTTCTTGGATGTCCAGGTGAATGTTTACATTTCCTTCCTTCCTGAGAATCCCACCCCCACCCACACTGACATTCCCGACTTCCCCTTTCCCACCCCAGGGTCTGTGTCTATCTGAGTGCCCACCAACCGCCCTTAGGTGGTTCCTTCTAGCATTATGGCCGCACCCTCACCCTCCCACCCTACTGGCTCCCTCTGCCCCCTCTCACACTCACCATTCCCTCCCTCAATACTCAGCCTCAGTTTGTTCCCTGGAGCCAGTCATTGACTGTACAGACCCCTCCCTTGTATGTTCACCTGGGCATTCCTCCACTTTACTTCCTCCTCCACGCTTACTCCCTCCTCCCCCTGGACACCATCCCCCCTCCGAACTCCCTCCTCCCCCTGGACACCTTCCTCTCTCCGAGCTCCCTCCTACCCCGGACACCTTCCTCCATCCAAACTCTTCCCTGCCCACCAACCCCTGGTACACCTCCCTCTCCCGCTCACAGATGGACCTTCCTCTCCCCCCACTGTTATCCACAAATAGAAGGGGAGCTGCTGTGAGCTACAGGTTTGACACTTGTGTAGTGGCTTTAGGGAAAGTGGTGTGTTTCTTTTTTTTCCCCTCATTTTGCTTGCTCTGGATACAATTGTCTTTGCCCCATGACTGTTCTTAAGATTGGCTTTGTTCCCTGTTCCTTTCTTTTTCAGACTTTAACTTGCGTCCTCTGGTGTAGGTCGCTTGCAGAATTTAATGAGACAGCGTCGATCTGCACCTCATGCCTGTTCTTGTACGTAGGGCTGGACACAATGCACTGGAGATTGTAGGTGATTAGGTTTGTGGATTAGGCTCATTACTTACGGACCTTTTCTCAGCTCTGGTAAAAATCCCCTGCTGTCTCCACGACTTCTCCAGGTTTTAGTGGGATTGGAGTTACCAGCTTGGGTCATTGGTGCTGCTTGTATCTTTTCTGTACGGGGATTGCATGCAAGATGTTTAAGACTTGACCCCTGTCTGTAGGCCCATGTGATTTAGAATCTGGGCCATTGCTTGAGGTATGAAAAATAACTGGCAGGGTATTTACATCCTCCCATAGGATGAATCCAGGCATCACTGGAGTAGTGATTTTTAATTGAACGCACTTGTGTGGAAGTGCCACTTGTCATCTAATGAGGTCTGCCAGTCTCAACAGGGTAACTATTGTATTAAATTAATATTTGGGAAAACTTCTGGATGGATGGTCTTAATGAGCTGAATTTCCTTTGTGCCCTGGGGACTCACACTTGCAAGAATGGAAGAATATTTAGGAACAAAAAAATGACTATTTGACCCAGACCTTTCTCAGAGATCAATCCTACATCCTCACCATTGTACCGTATCCTTCAGAAAGAAAGAGCTTGTATTTATGTGACCGAATTTCACAATCTCAGGACATCCCAAAGCACCTTATACCCAATAAATTACTTTCCAAGTGCAGACTCTGTTGTAATATATAAAACATGACTGCTGATTTGCAAACAAATTGCAAGCCAGAAGTGCCAAGTGGATGATCCATCTCGGCCTCCACTTGGAATCCCTAGAATCACAGATGCCAGTTGTCAGCCAATTCGATTCTCTCCATGTGATATCAAGAAACAGCTGAAGGCATTGGATACTGCAAAGGCTATGAGGCCTAGCAATATTCCGGCAAATAATTCTGTGCTCCAGAAATAGCTGCGCCACTAGCCAAGCTGTTCCAGTACAACTACAACACTGGCATCTACCCGGCGATGTGGAAAATTTCCCAGATACGCTCTGTCCACAAAAAGCAGGACAAATCCAACCCAACTCCAACAAGTACAATTACTGCCCATCAGTCTACTCTCGATCATCAGCAACGTGATGTAAAGGGTCGTCGACAGTGCAATCCAGAGGCACTAACTCCATCTCTGACTTACCCTACATGGATTCCAACTGAATTTCCACCCCTCATGTTTCGAACCACCCAGGATTACAGGTATCTCCGGGACATACAACACTCCTCGGACTGCTGTTCTCGTCACATCCTGAGATCCACACTCAGTGCCATGCGCCGCCATATGAACACACTCCACCTCTCCCTCCAGCAGCACCCACGCACCCTATTTTTAAGCTGTCCTTGCCCCAAGTTTCATTTTATTCTTTGTCTCATCTGACGCCAAAACAAGAAACTTTGTCTCTTTCTTTCAGATGCAAAGGAACGCAAGCTCCAACAACTCATCAACACCAACACGCATCCAGGACCCTCCACCCCTGTCTATCCCTCTGTCCCCATCCCGTCTTCCAATCCCAGCCCTGGCCTGTATTCACCATACCCCCTGACCTTCCCCTCTCCGATGCTGAACGTTCAGTGCTCAACAAAGGACTCAGTTTCATACCCTTACGCCCTCATCTCAATGAATTTCGGGCTCGGCTCAATGCTGAACTCTTCTTCCGCCGTCTTCGTTGCCGTGCTCACTTCTTTGGGCAGGAGTCCTCTCCCCATTCAACGGATCCTTTTACCCACCTCCAATATTCTCCCTCCACCTGGACACCTCCCTCTGGATTTTTACCTGCTCTTGATCTTTTCATTGAGAACTATCGGCGCGACATTAGTCATCTCAATTTCTCTGCTCCTCTCACCCATTCTAATCTCTCTCTCTGAACTTACTCCATTCCGTTCTCTCAGGTCCAACCCTGACTTTGTCATTAAACCCGCTGACAAGGGTGGTGCTGTTGTTGTCTGGCGCACTGACCTCTACCTCGTGGAGGCTGAGCGTCAACTCGCAGACACTTCCTCCTATCTCCGCGATTCCTCTCACGCTCTACATCACCCCCTGGACCATGACCGCACCACTGAACATCAAGCCATTGTTTCCAGGACTGTCACTGACCTCATCTCCTCAGGGGATCTTCCCTCCACAGCTTCCAACCTGATAGTCTCCCAACCTCAGTCGGTCCACTTCTACTTCCTACCCAAAATCCACAAACAGGACTGTCCCGGCAGACCGATCGTGTCAGCCTGTTCCTGCCCCACGGAACTCATTTCTTGCTATCTTGACTCCATTCCCTCTCCCCTTGTCCAGTTTCTTCCCTCCTACATCCGCGATTTCTCTCACACCCTACATCATATCAACAATTTCCAGTTCCCTGGCCCCAACCGCTTCCTCTTCACCATGGACGTCCAATCCCTCTACACATCCATCCCACACTGGGATGGTCTGAGGGTTCTCCACTTCTTCCTCGAACAGAGGCCCGAACAATCCCCATCCACCACTAATCTCGTCCGTCTGGCTGAACTTGTTCTCTCACTGAATAATTTCTCCTTAAACTCCTCTCACTTCCTCCAAATAAAAGGGGGTTATGGGTACCCGCATGGGCCCCAGTTATGCCTGTCTCTTCATGGGGTATGTGGAACTTTCCTTGTTCCAGTCCTACTCCGGCCCCCTCCCACAACTCTTTCTCTGGTACATCGATGACTGCTTCATGCTCTCGTCTGGATCTGGAAAAATGCATTAATTTTGCTTCCAATTTCCACCCCTCCATCATTTTCATATGGTCCATCACTGACATTTCCCTTCCCTTCCTTGACCTCTCTGTCTCAATTTCTGATGATAGACTGTCCACCAATATCCATTACAAGCCTACTGACTCCCACAGCTACCTCGACTACAGCTCCTCACACCCAGCTTCCTGAAAGGACTCCATCCCATTCTCTCAGTTCCTTCGCCTCCGTCGGATCTGTTCTGATGATGCCACTTTCTAAAACAGTTTGTCTGACATGTCTTCCTTCTTCCTTAACCGAGGTTTTCCACCCACGGTGGTTGACAGGGCCCTCAACCGTGTCCGGCCCATCTCCCGCATATCCACCCTCACACCTTCCTCTCCCTCCCAGAACCATGGTAGGGTCCCCCTTGTCCTCACTTATCACCCCACCAGCCTCCGCATTCAAAGGATCATCCTCCGCCATTTCCGCCAACTCCAGCATGATGCCACCACTAAACACATCTCCCCTTCACACTCTCTGGCGGCTTTCCACAGGGATCATTCCCTCCATCCACTCTTCCGTCACCCTCTACACCTCAACCTCCTCCCATGGCACCTTCCCATGCAACTGCAGTAGGTGCAACACCTGCCCCTTTACTTCCCCTCTCCTCACTGTCCAAGGGCCCAAACACTCTTTTCAAGTGAAGCATCATTTCACTTGCACTTCCCTCAATTTAGTCTACTGCATTCGCTGTTCCCAATGCAGTTTCCTCTACATTGGAGAAACTAAACACAGACTGGGTGATCGCTTTGCGGAACACCTTCGGTCTGTCCGTAAGCATGACCCAGACCTCCCTGTCGCTTGCCATTTCAACACACCATCCTGCTCTCAAGCCCACGTGTCCATCCTTGGCCTGCTGCAATGTTCCAGTGAAGCTCAACGCAAACTGGAGGAACAGCACCTCATCTTCCGACTAGGCACTTTACAGTCTTCTGGACTGAATATTGAGTTCAACAATTTCAGATCATGAACTCTCTCCTCCATCCCCACCCCCTTTCCAATCCCCCTTTTTCCAATAATGTATAATTTTTTTACAAATATATTTTTCTTTTCCCACCTATTTTTAAATTTATTTCGATCTATTGTTTCATCTCCACCTTTTAGCCCATTTCAATTCCTTCCCCCCACCCCAACTCCACTAGGGCCATCTGCCACTAGCTTGTCCTGCTTGCTACCCTTACTGTCCTCATTAGCACATCCTTTAGATAATATCACCACCATCAACGCCTCTTTGTCCTTTTGTCTCTGACATTTTGGCAGTCTCTTCTTGGTCTCCACTTATCACTGGTGCCCTATCGAGCTCTACCTGTCCTACCCCCCTCTACCAGCTTATACTTCTTCTCATTTCTATATTTTTTAGTTCTGATGAAGGGTCATACGGATTTGAAACATCAACTGCATCCCTGTACGCAGATGCTGTCAGACCTGCTGAGTTTTTTCCAGGTATTTTTGTTTTTGGCACTAACTCTGTTTGGGTTCCACCAGGACCACTCAACTCCTCACCTCATTACAGCCTTGGGTCAGACATAAACAAAAGAGCTGAACTCCCAAGATGACGTGGGAGTGACTGCCCTCGACACCAAGGCAGCATTTGACTGAATGTGGCATCAAGGAACCCTAGAAAAACTGGAGTCAATGGGAATCAGGAGGAAAACTCTACCATTGGTTGGGGTCAAACCTAACACAAAGGAAGATGGTTGTGGTTATTGAAGGTCAATCATCTCCATCCCAGGACATCACTGCAGGAGTTCCTCAGTGTAATGTCCTAGACTCAACCATCTTCATCAATGACCCATCCTCCATTGTATAGTCAGAAGTGGGAATATTCATTGATGATTCCAAATTGTCCAGCACCATTCACAACTCCTCAGCTACTGAAGCAGTCCATGTCCATGTGCAGCAACATCCGGACATCATTTAACTGACAAGTAACATTCATGCCACACAAGTGCCAGGAAATGATCATCTCCAACAAGAGAGAACCTGACCATCTCCCCTTAACATTCAATGGCATTAAAATTACTGAATCCCCCACGACCAACAACCTGGGCATTACCATTCACCAGAAACTGAACTGGACTAGCCATAGAAATAGCGTGGCTGCAAGAGTGGGTCAGAGACTGGAAATTCTGTGGCAATTACTTCACCTCCTGACTCCCCAAAGCCTATCCATCATCCACAAGGCACAAATCAGGAGTGTGATGGAATACTCTCCAATTACCTGGATGAGTGCAGCTCCAGCAATATTCAAGAAACTTGACACCATCTAGGACAAAGCAACCCACTTGATTGGCACCACATCCACCACCTTCAACATTCACTCCCTCTATAACTGACACACAGTGGCATCAGCGTGTACCATCTTCAAGATGCACAGCAGCAACTCACAAACAGCACCTTCCAAACCCACAACCTCTATCACCTAGAAGGGCAAGGGCAGCAGATGCATGGGAACACCGCCACATGGAATTTCCCCTCCAAGCCTCTCACCATCCTGACTTGGAAATATATCGCCGTTCCTTCACTGTTGCTGGTGTTATGACTAGGATGGAAGGAGTGCGGAATTGATCTCACCCCACTGCTCCTCCACAGGTTGAACCATTAGCATAATTATTTACTTCACTCACCAAGATGGCCAATTGTTTACCTTTGCTACTGTTAAACCCAGAATAAAAGAGAATTTAACTAGGTTTTTTTCAATAAACTTAGAATGATTGATTTACTATAAAACAAAATTCCTTTTTTAAAACAGGTTGCAAGAACTGGTTAACACACAATTTGTAATATGGAACGTTAACTCTCTACCCCTTTTAAAATACCCCAGTGCATACACACAAACAAAGGACAAACAAATAGGATCTCTGTAGAAATTGGTGGTTAAAGAAAAGCTTTATGAAAAGGACAACATTTGTAGGGTTTTGACGCTGTCAGTCTGAAACTCTCTCGTGTGAAGACAGATCACTAATCCCAGTAGATGTCTGGAGGTTCTCGCAAATGGCGCTTTGATGTGGATGAGAATAGAGCTGGATCAATCCTTGGAATCTCCCTCTCATCTCCACTACTCGGGTTTCCAAACAAAGACAAGTTCCACTGAGATGAGGATTCCTAGCTGGATACTGATAACCACACTGTACTTCAGGCAAAGCAAAGAGAGTGCAAGTTGGGCACCAGGTTTTGCCCAACTGAGTTAAAAAAAACAAGTTTAAAACATAAAACTCATCTTCATCAGGGGATTTCCAGTAAATCACCAGGGCCTTTGCCTTTAACGGAGGTTGCCGTAAAGTAACTATAGTTCAAATAAGCAAATAGCTCTCCTCCCCAAATGCCATGCTGGTTATTTACCTGAAGTTATGTAATTTCTTGGAAAAGGCATGCGTGCTTACAGTTCAATGTGAACTTATGACCTTTTAAAAAAAAAATCCAGGTCAGCTCCCAAGTGTCCAGACGATGCAATGTCCTCCAAATTTTTAAAAGAAAATGCAACTCTTGAAGATATGGTTTCCCAAAATTCGGTCAAAATCCTGGAACTCCCTCCCTAACAGCACTGTGGGTGTATCCACACCACATGGACTGCAGTGGTTCAAGAAGGGCAGCTCACCACCACCTTCTCAAGGGCAATCAGGGATAGGGAATAAATGCTGGCCTTGCCAGCAACGCCGACATCCTGTGAGCGAATAAATTTTTAAAAATCAGTAAGGTCCACTTGGATTATATGCTCAATGTGTGACTTATGTGGGACTTGAACCCAAAAACCTCCTGAGGCAGAGGGGACAGTGCTATCCACTGAACTTCAAAAATAATCTTCACCAATCTTCAAAAACATGTCAAATTGTATCCCATACCCATTTATCGTGTGTCAATGACCTTCCTTGATAAATCACTCTTCAACTCCATATTTTTGCATGGATAGGTTCGAGGGGACAATTTGCCGGGATCAGTTTTAGTCAGTTCCCTTGCTAATTTTGAAAACTTCAATCAGTCACTTCAAGATGTTCTCACCTGTTGACCTTCGGTATAATGTTCAAAACTCTAAATACCATAAATCATTTTTGCTTCTTGCTTCAGTATCTTGGGTTGGGCAATACATGCTGGCCTTGTTGCCAATGCACTTATCCTTAGAATGATTATAAAATAACGCCTCGGTATATTAGGTGACCAGAATCACACAGGGTGCTTCATCTTAAGTCTGACATGCATTTTGCACATTTTTGTGACAAGGCAGGATTAAAAAGTTCTACTAAATGGAATCTAGAGTTATGGGGTCAGACAGGAAAGTGGAATTAAGGTCACAATCAGATCAGGCATGACCTTATTAACTTGCAGAGCAGGCTTGAGGGGCCAGATGGCTTGCTCCGCTCCTATATCTTATAATCTTATGATATTAGCATTTTGTGCAGTGATTTCATGCATTTCTACTGTAATCATGGTGCTAGCCTTAGCTCTCTGGCTGTACTCTCACTTTAGTGAACAGGTTGTATGTTCAAGCCCCACACGAGAATTAGGAGCAGGAGTAGACCATTTGAGCCTGCTCTGCCATTCAATAAGATCATGGCTGATCTGATTATGGCCTCAACTCCACTTCCTGTTGCCCCACCCCCCAACAATCCCAACCCTTACCATTGACTCCCTTGCTGATCAAGAATCCATCACTTCTCATTCTTCTAAACTCCAATGGGTATAGGCCCAACCTGCCCAACCTTTCCTCATAAGAAAACCCCTTCTTCCCAGGAATCAGTCGAGTGAACCTTCTCTGAACGGCTTCTAATGTAATATAAGTAAGGAGACCAAAACTGTACGCAATCCTCCAGATGTGGTCTCACCAACATCCTGTAAGACTGCTGCATAACTTCTCTCCTTTGATATTCTATTCTCCTTGCAATAAACAGCAACATTCCAGTTGCCTTCCTAACCACTTGCTGTACCTGCATACCAACTTTTTATAATTCATGTACCAGGATGTGTACCCACATCCCTCTGTACCATAGAATTCTACAGTCTCTCTCTGTACAAATAACATACTGCTTTTCTATGCTCCCTAATAAGGTGGACAAGTTCACATTTTCCCACAATGTACCCCATCCGCCAAATTTTGCTCACTCACTTAATCTATCTTAATCCTTTTCTGGACTCTTTATCTCCTCTTGACAACTTACTTTCCCAGCTATCTTTGTGTCATCAGTAGATTTAGCTACCACACCTTCAGTCCCTTCATCCAAGTCATTGATGTTGATTGTAAATATTTGAGAGCCCAGCACTGATCCCTGTGATACCCCACTAGTAACAGCTTGCCAAACTGAAAAAGACCCAGTTATCCCTACTCTGTTTCCTGTTAGCTAACCAATCCTTTAACCATGCTAATATGTTACACCCGACACCATGAGCTCTTATTCTATTAAGTAGCTTTTGATGTGGCTCCTTGTTGAATGCCTTTGGAAATCCAAGTACAACAAATCTACAGGTTCCCCTTTAACTATGTTGCTTGTTACTGTTATAAAGGTGTGTTTGGTGTCTCAACTAAGAGGTCTGGAGGCTTCTATGGTTAAACATAAACTATTCATTGTTATCCCATAACAAGTAGATATCCAAGGTACTGCCATGTGTGGGCACTGTCTCCATGCTGGCTCCTTCCAGACTCAACCACATAGTCTACTATTATGTGACTCTCTACAACATACCGTGGGCGATACTGTTCTCCAGTCCCACATTAATCGTTACTCTGCCAAACACGCATATACTGCAATGGCATGCTGCTATCTCTTAAAGGCATACCACAAGTTACTTCCCCAAAGAATTCTCATAACTTAGTCAAAAACAATTTCCCTCAGGCAAGAAATTCCCCTCCAGAGACCTGAGCCCAAAATCTTCAGTGCAGAGTATTGTATATTAAATATATCAGATCAATGCAGAGATGATGCTAGTTTCTACGTGTGTAACAGGTTTCCTTGAATGTGCTTTTAAATATCTACTCCATGCTTCTGGCAGCTTCCAGCTCTCTCTACAGCTTTGTTTACTTTTCTCTGAGTCCATGCCTCAGATTAACTAATCAAGCACAGTGTCCATCAATAATTAACAGACTGACATAATCAAAAACAGAACAATTGAACACAACAGTGCCAAAGGACTGCTGCACTGTTGAAGATGCTGTCTTTCAGATTAGACTTTACACCAAGGCCTCATCTCTCTCCAGGGGAAATGCAAAATACTGTGGATGCTGAAAATCTGAAATAAAAACTGAAAATGCTGGAAAAACTCAGCAGTTTTTAAAATTCATTTATGGGATGTGGGCATCACTGGCATTGCCCATCCCTAATTGCCCTTGAGAAGGTGGTGGCAAACTTCCTTCTTGAACCACTGCAGTCCATGTGGTGTAGGTACACCCACAGTGCTTTTAGGGAGGGAGTGCCAGGATTTTGACCCAGTGACAGTGAAGGAACGACAATATATTTCCAAGTCAGGATGATGAGGGGCTTGGAGGGGAACTTCCAAATGGTGGTATCCCACATATCTGCTGCCCTTGTCCTTCTAGATGCTAGTGGCCATGGGTTTGGAAGGTGCTGCCTAAGGAGCCTTAATGAGTTCCAGCACCTTATAGATGGTAAATACTGTTGCCACTCTCCATTGGTGGTGGAGGGAGTGAATATTTGTGGATGTGATGCTAATCAAACGGGCTGCTTTGTCCTGGATGGTGTCAAGTTTCTTGAGTGCTGTGGGAGCTGCACTCATCCAGGCAAATAAGGTGTATTCCATCACACTCCTGACTTGTGCCTTGTAGATGAGGGACAGGCTTTGTGGAGCCAGGAGGTGAGTTACTCGTCACACAAGTCCTAGCTTCTGACCTCCTCTTGTAGCCACAGTATTTATATGGCTAGTCCAGTTCAGTTTCTGGTCAATGGGAACCCCCAGGATGTTGAAGATCTGAAGTAGAGTCATATGAACTCGAAACATTAACTCTGTTTCTCTCTCCACAGGTGCTGCCAGATCTGCTGGGTTTTTCCAGCATTTTCTGTTTCTACCTCATCTCTCTCACAGACACACACACAGATACACACACACACGCATACACACAGACACACAGACACACACAAAGACACACACACACATACACACAGACACACGCACGCATACACACAGACACACACACACATACACACAGACACACACACGCATACACACAGACACAGACACACACACACAGATACACACACACACGCATACACACAGACACACAGACACACACACACAGACACACACACACACACACACACAGACACACACACATACACACAGACACACACACAGACACACACACACATACACACAGACACACACATACACACAGACACACACACACATACACACAGACACACACACGCATACACACAGACACAGACACACACACGCATACACACAGACACACAGACACACACACACAGACACACACACACACACACACACAGACACACACACATACACACAGACACACACACATACACACAGACACACACACATGCATACACACAGACACACACACACACACACAGACACACACACGCATACACAGACACAGACACACACACAGACACATACACACACAGACACACACACACAGACACACACACATGCATACACACACACATGCATACACACAGACACACACACACAGACACACACATACACACACACACACAGACACACACACACACACACACACACATACACACAGACATACAGACACACACACACATATACAGACACACACAGACACACAAAAGGTTTCCCGAAGAGGAGCAGAGGAGCTCCATGGGTTTCCTGGCTAACATTTATTATTCAACTAGCAACATTGAAAATAGACTATCTGGTTGTTATCACATTTCTTTTTGTGGGACTTTACTGTGTGAAGATTGGTTGCTGTACTTCCCTATATTACAACAGTCACTACATACTTCATTGGCTGTGCAGTGCTTTGGGACATTGTGAGATTGTGAAAGCTGCTATTTAAATGGAAATTCTTGCTATGTCCATCATCCTGCCAATTCCAGGGTTCTCAGAATACTATGCGAGTACAAGGAAGAAGAAGCCCATATAAAATGGTGATTTGACTGAGATTCCATAGAGAGATTGGCCCTATTCATAAAATAATGATCAAACTCTTTATTTCACTCACGGGTACGATCTATATAACTCACAAACTATACAACTCATAATAATAAAA
Source organism: Carcharodon carcharias (assembly GCF_017639515.1). Lineage (NCBI taxonomy): Eukaryota > Metazoa > Chordata > Chondrichthyes > Lamniformes > Lamnidae > Carcharodon > Carcharodon carcharias. The sequence continues at coordinate 112,698,723 of NC_054482.1, read as the reverse complement.
TTCAGCATTCACTGCCTAAGAGGGATTATGTAACCTATAAATGTGCTTATCTCCTTTGCTGATGGCTACAAATTACTATTCATAATTAATTTTATCCAGGGACAAATTCCTCTGGTGCCCCAACCCTTTCCTATGGTCAAGTATAACAGCAGTACACATGCTGCAAATCTATTGTCACATAGATCTTGCAAGTTCCATAAAAAGGATCTGTTTGTGTAAGTTGCACCACCTACTGGGCCTGTTTTTGGTCCTGGAGCCAGTCGGGGCTAAATGTGTCTAGGAGGATATCCAGAATCACCCCGGTCGCACAACAAACATGAGCAGAGTTCAGGTTAAAACTCCACTTGAGCACAGGATCAGAGCTGATGTTTCAGTTACAGCACTGAGGAAGTGCTGCTTTGAATGAAATGTTAAACGGAGAGCCATTGCTGCGACTCAGGTGATGGGTAAAAATCCCAGGGCACTAACTGGACAAGTTCTCCCACTGTCTTGGGCAACATCTCTCCCTCACCAATATAACCACCGGTTAATCTAACAATTAGTGATTTTTTTTTGAGGGGAAGGTTTAGGCAGGATGCTGGGAGATATCCCTGGCCTTTCTTCAAATAATATAATAAAATTCCTGTACATCGAAGGAAAATGTATGTTAACTCATCACTGTATGATTTAAAACAGTGTGCAGTTCCAAATTCTGCATAATGCTGCACTGTTTCCCCTTCAAAGTTTTCAATGCTTTTGCTTATTCCTGAGGGGGACTTTTCCAATTGACCTGTGGAACATCCACTGCTTCATTTCTGAGATTGGTGTAATCATCAAACAGGTAGCCCTTACTACTGCTAGCCAGTGAAAAGGCTAGATTTGTGACAGCTTAGACCAGTCCTTGCATTGTTAAGAATTGGGCATAATTATTTTATCCTTAACAAAGACAAGGCTATGGAGTGGCTCCATTCACACCTGAACAGAATGCAGAAAATTTAGTGTTTCTGAGGGAGTCCTGGAGCTGAATGTATTTTAAATCTAAGTAATTTATCATCAGGGATAATAAAGGACGTGTACTTTAATTGTGAGAGGTACTTTTGGGATGCAGCATTAAGTATATTTTCTATTTTCAAATAAAGTTCTAATAGAGATAACACTACTCAGGCATATATTGGCAGATCCAATCAGCAACTCTGAAAAGGGGCGATTATGTTTGAATCATATAGACATGAATCATGAGATATCCTGACTACTTGTGAAAGACATAATTTAAGGTTCTTATGGCAGATCAGCCGTTAATACCAAATTTCCTGGGACACATAGGAAATAAAAAGGAAGAAATTCAGAACTTTAAAATTTACTTAACAAACAAACACATCGCAATGTACAGAAAGACAGAATTTACATTTGAATTGCGCCTTACCACACCTTAAGATGTTGCAAAATGCTTTACCCAAAGTGAAATGTAGTCACTGCTCGTTTGCAGGCAAACACAGCAGCCATTTTGTGCACTGCAAGATCCCATAGGCAGCAAATGAGTGACTGGCCGGTTGAACTGTTTTTGGTACTATTGGTTGCAGGGGTGGAAACGGCCTGGATACTGGTAAAGCTCTCCCTTCCCAGTGGTTCCGTGGGATCTTTAATGTCACATCAGCAAGCAGACAGGCCGCCGGTTTAACAGCTCATCCAAAAGATGTCACCTGGAGTCGGAGTCAAGAGTCCTCATGCAGCATCTCGCTCCTAACTCCAGTTTTCCCAGCCTCCGGCACTCCTCACCATCCTCAGTCCTCCCTCTGTCCTGTAATCAATAAACAAGAGGCACAATTTGGCATCACTTTGACCACTGCTTCCTGGTTTATCTATAACTCTGCATGGAGATTAGCTTGACACTTTGGTTACTCGATAAACATTAAAGAATTCATCCAAGACATTATCCCTCAAGTTATACTGTGGGACACTCATTTCCAAGCGCTATGCTCGTTAGTCTGAATTTCCTTTCTACTCTTTTAGTGGTGACATTAACCCATTTACTTTAAACAGGTTAAATCACCACTAAGATAGTGAGAGGGTAATTATAGAGCACAAAATAAATTTAAGAGTCTCATCGCAGATCAGCTATTTATGCCAAATTCCTTGGAATATCGAGGAATTATAAAGGGAAATTCTAAACTTTAAAAGCACCTTCACAAAGTAACATTATGTAGTACGGGTAAAGATAAATTTGCATTTGCACACTGCCTTATCAAACATTTACGATGTCAAAAATAATTTAGCCGAGGTGATTTCAGGGTCCAGTTCAGATGAAAGGTCGTCAATCCGAAACACCGGGTGGGATTTTCCAATCCCGCCCGCCCACCACGGGACTGGAAATTCCACCCTCCCCCGCCCCTACCCCACCCCACCCCACCCCCAGCCCCCAAAGTCTGTCAAATTATCCATCCCGCCTGTTACGACCCACCCCCAGGTGAGGTTCCTCACAGTTGTTGATCCAGGCGAGACCCCCTCAATTTGGCACCGTCTGGCTTGGACTCTCCCAAATTGTTGTGCCCCGGGTGAGGAGGGATGAACCGGCTCCGTCTTTACTCGGCACCGCCCCCGCCCCCCACAGCCCCCCCCTCACCGCCCTTGTTGGCCGCAAGAAGACTTAACCTAAAAAGGGTCCCTTTCGTGGATACCTTTTTCCCCAGACCCAATTGTTCTAATTTTGAAGCAGCCAATTTGATTAGATTTTCTTGAATTAAAGGTAAGAGTAAGTGTATTAAATACTAGAGGCAAGAAAGTATAAAACACATGCATATACAGTTATACAGGTTAAAAGAATTTAGCTTGAAGTAATTGTATATATATATATATGGTATTTGGAACAGTTCTTGACTCGTGGGGAGTAGGTGATTAAACATTGTGGCTGTTGTGATTCGAGATTCCAGTAGAATGGACTCCAGTAGATGAATAGTCAGTTTCAAGGTTCCAGTAGAGTTGACTGCAGTAGACGAATAGTCGGTTCCGAGGTTCCAGTAGAGTTGAATTTGGTAGAGAAGGAGGGTGGTTGGGATACCTGCAAAATGGTGATTTGCAGGGGTACTGTGTATGGCTATTAGTTCTGAGTCAAACTTCTTGTTCTCTCTCAGAACAGCCACCAACAGACAGACACCAGGGCAGCTTTTCAGCTCTCTTTTAACCCCATCTTTGTATATTCTAAGTGGGAAACAAATTCACAAACCTGTCGGGGCATTGCTTACAGGATTTCTTGATGAGATGATACTCATCTCCCATTATGTCCCACTGTCTCTACCAGAGGGAGACATTAGTTTCTGGATGTCTTTAGAAGTACCTTGTCTGGCAACAGGGTAGGGCTCCATTACCTCCTAGGGAGTCACCCTGCAGCTTTCCAGCCAGTGGCGTGTGTACATTTTTTAAAAACTCTGGTCTTATTTTTATAGTCCAATATTTCCAGACGCAATTCAGTGTTTTTCTTTCATTATTATGACACGCCTGCTATGATTTCCGTAGTGGGTGGGACCTGAAAATTAGGCCATTAACTCTGTTTCTCTCTCCACAGGTTGTTGGCTGACCTACTGAAGCTTTCCAGCATTCTCTGTTTTTATTGCCATTTCAGGACCAGTGAATGTTCTTGTAATATGCTGGGTGAAAGCAAGCTCTCCTGTGCAACTGCATATTTTCTGCTCTGCACACAACCATATGAAACACTTGCCTACTCCGCTGCATTCAAAACCTCCAATCTCCATTACCTAGAAAAACGTGGGCAGCAGGTGCACGGTAGCACCATCGCCTCCGAGTTCCCCTCCAAGTCACACACCATCCTAACTTGGACATACACTGCCGTTCCCTCGCCATCGCTGAAGTCTAAGTCCTGGAACCCCCTTGCCTAATGTCACTGTGGGAGCACCTTCACCTCACAGACTGGTTCAAGAAGGAAGCCCACTACCAGCTTCTGGAGGGTGACTACACAACGGCAATGAATGCTAACCTTGCCAGCGACTCCCACATACTGAGAAGCAACCTTTTGAAAAAACATTGAGTCACATTCTTTGAAGTATTGTCATTGGCTCTTCCAGACAGCAAAAAAATCTTAATCATTCCTCCTGTAATTCTGAAATAATGTGCCTACAATACACCTTTACTTTCATTATCAGGTTTCTCTTTTGTTATGCTGGTTCAAAGACCCTTTCACTATTCAGATTTCTTGTCTAGCTAATTTTCAACATATGTCTCAGCATATTCAAAAGCCTCCAGTTTTCTTAACTTCATCTTTCAAGGCCCAGCTTTCATAACCACACAATCGTGCTGATGACAACTAAAACTTAGGCGTAATAGTCCTTATTTATAGCTTAATTTTTTTGCTTTGGTACACAGAGGCTTTTTTATGTGATTAAATTCCTCCTCTACCAAACCACCCACTACTCCAAAGACATCATGGTGAGCAAAGATAAACCATTGGCTCACAACCTGCCCCTCCATTCTCACCTCTCAAAGAACAGGGCAAGGAACTCATGGACTTCTTTGTCACTAAGGTTGAAACCATCTGCTCTCCTCCTTCCCTCCCTTCCCCATGCCTGTCAAGTCCAGCCATTAGGCAGCATCCCTGTCTACTTTCTCTCCTTCAAGGGCCTATCCTTGGTCACCTCCAATTTCCCGTTAATATGCTAACCCTTGGCATCATCGTCTGAAAGTAGAGCGTTAGTTTTCACATATATGCCGATGACATCCAGCTCTACCTCACAACCACCTTTCTTGACTTGCCCCTAGTTCTGGTCTCCTCCATCAGTGGAAATTTTTTCTCAACCTCTGCCCCATCAAACCTTTTGTAATAGAAAAACCTCCATCAGGTTATCCTTCAGCCTTCTCTTTTATCAGAGAAGAGAATCTCAGCCTTTTCAGTCTTTTCTGATGCTATAAATAACAGCTTTGTCAGAATGAAGGATGTGTTAACATCAAAGGAACTGAACATGAATCTTAGGAAAGGAATGCTGAGGTGCTACATTTTGCCATCCATGTTGTATGCCAAAGAGACATAGACAGCAAACAAAGTGACTGTTGATAAGCTGAACACATTCGAGATGTGGGCATATGGGAGGATGTTCCACATATCCTACACAGACAGCAAGACTAATGAGGAAGTGCTGGAAATGATTGAGGAAAAAAGGGAAATTAGTGTATAACATCAAAGAGAGAAAGATGCAATGCTTCAGTCACATCATTAGTGCAAGCGGTAGAAGCAGAGACAATTAGTGGAGGGGAAGATCAGCAGAAAACCTAGGCTAGGGAAGCAGAGGAGAAAATGGATGACGGATATAATGATTGACCTATGTGGAATGTGTAAGGGCAGCACGGGATGGACAGAGGTGGGGATCCATGGTAGTCAGCTTTCTGGTAAGAGGATGAAACCATCGAATGAACAAATGATAGCTATATCTTCTCAGTTCCAGCATCATCCTTGTAAATACATTTAGCACCTATCCCAGAGCCCCTATATCCCTTTCTTTGTAATTTGGAGACCAGAACAGTGCACAGTACTCTTAAATGCAATTTACCTTTTGCCACTTTGAACCTACTCTGTTCCATTCTCCATTCATTTAAAGTAATTTTCTGGATTTACCGGTATCCAGAACCTTGACTTATACTCTTCATTTAACTTATAAATGTACCTCTCACATGTTTCCTCTGCAGATGAAAATCTCAGAGCTTTGAAAGTATGGATCAATCGTATGTGATTTTCTCCCACTGCCTCCGGGATTTGGCCCTCTCCATTGTGTCTCAGTGACCTGGACTGTTTGCAGTGTTTAAGGTGTGATCTGCGGAGGTGCAGGGTATAAGGTGGTAATTTAATGATGGGGTAGATATGACTTAGGCAGACTAGCAGGGCTTCAGTCCGATTGCTTTATATGATCAGAACACCCCCAGAGAGTAAATTAGAGACACACTCCCAAGCAATTCATAATTAGGTCGTGTGAATAAAAATACCTCTTAAAGTTACTGACAAAGGAATTGCATTGCAAGTGCTTATTTTGTTTTTTTAGGCCTGTAGTTCCATTGTGTTCTTCTTTAAGAGGTGTTAACCCTGCCTGTTTTCAAAAGAAGAAGCGGCTTGCAATTATATAAGACCATTGCACAAGCTCGGGACATCCCAAAGCACTTTACAGCTGAAAAAGCATGTTTCTTGATGAGGAGTTGCTATTGAGCCCTTTTTTTGCCTACCTTAAATGTGCCATTTAAATACAAGTTGTTGTAACGAATGGTGCGCAGTGGCCAGTTTCTGCACAGCAAGATCCCACAGCAAAAGCAATGAGATTAATGGTGTGGTGTGGTGCTGATTAACTTGGCTTCATGCACCATTGATTTCAAAGCCCCTATTACGTGCTTGCTGTTGGCCAGCTGGCTTAGTTGTAACACTCTCGCCTCAGGATTTCTGGGTTCAAATTCCAATGCAAGACTTGACAACAAAAATACAGGCAGACACCTTGGTACAAAACTGAGGGACTGCTGCGCTCCCAGAGGTGCCATATTTCGGATGACAAGTTAAGCTGAAGCCTGCCAAATTAGGGTTTTTTAAATTTGTTCATGGGATGTGGGTATCGCTGGCTAGGCCAGCATTTATTGCCCATCTCTAATTGCCCTTGAGAAGGTGATGGTGAGCTGCCTTCTTGAACCGCTGCAGTCCAGGTGGTGTAGGTACACCCACAGTGCTGTTAGGGAGGGAGTTCCAGGATTTTGACCCGGCGACAGTGAAGGAATGGTGATATATTTCCAAGTCAGGATGGTGAGTGACTTGGAGGGGCACTTCCAGGTGGTGGTGTTCCCATGTGTCTGCTGCCTTTGTCCTTCTAGATGATGGTAGTAATGGGTTTGAAAAGTGCTGTCTAAGGTGTCTTGGTGAGTTTCTGCTGTGCATCTTGTAGATGGGACCCACTGTTGCCACTGTGCGCCGGCAGTGGAAGGAGTGAATGTTTGTGGATGGGCTGCCAATCAATTGGGCTGCTTTTTCCTGGATGGTGCCAAGCTTCTTGAGTGTTGTGGGAGCTGTACTCATCCAGGCAAGTGGAAAGTATTCCATCACACTCCTGACTTGTGCATTGTATATGGTGGACAGGCTTTGGGGAATCAGGAGGTGAGTTACTCATCGCATGATTCCTAGCCTCTGACCTGCTCTTGTAACCACAGTATTTATTTGGCTATTCCAGTTCCAATTCGGGTCCATGGTAACCCCCAGGATGTTGATGTTGGGGGATTCAGTGATGGTAATGTTATTGAATGTCAAGGGGAGATGGTTAGATTCTCTCTTGTTGGAGATGGTCATTGCCTGGCACTTGTGTGGTGCGAATGTTACTTGCCATTTGTCAGCCTAAGCCTGGATATTGTCCAGGTCTTGCTGCATTTGAACATGGATTGCTTAGTATCTGAGGAGTCGTGAATGGTGCTGAATGTTGTGCAATCATCAGCGAACATCCCCACTTCTGACCTTATGATGGAAGGAAGGTCATTGACGAAGCAGTTGAATATTGTTGGGCCGAGGACACTACCCTGAAGGACTCCTGCAGTGATGTCCTGGAACTGAGATGATTGATCTCCAGCAAACACAACCATCTTCCTTTGTGTTAGGTATGGCTCCAACCAGTGAAAAGTTTTCTCCTGATTCCCTTTGACTCCAGTTTTGCTAGGGCTCCTTGATGCCACACTCGGTCAAATGCTGCCTTGATGTCAAGGGCAGTTACTCACACCTCACCTCTGGAGTTCAGCTCTTTTGCCCATGTTTGAAATAGGCTGTAATGAGGTCAGGAGCTGAGCGACCCTGGTGGAACCCAAACTGAACACAGTGATCAAGTTATTGCTGAGCAAGTGCTTTTTGATAGCACTGTTGATGTCACTTTCCATCACTTTACAGATTATCATAGACTGATGGGGTGGAAATTGGCCGGGTTGGATTTGTCCTGCTTTACAGCACATACCTGGGCAATTTTTCAGATAGCCAGGTAGATGCCAGTGTTGTCGCTGTAGTGGTGCAGTAAGTGCTGGAGCACAAGTCTTCAGTACTATTGGCAGAATATTGTCAAGGCCCATAGCCTTTGCAGTTTCCAGTGCCTTCAGCCATTTCTTACTATCACATGGAGTGAATTGAATTGGCTGAAGACTGGCATCTGTGATGCTGGGGACTTCCAGAGGAGGCCGAGATGGATCATACACTTGACACTTCTGGCTGAATATGGTAGCAAATGCTTCAGTCTTATCTTTTGCACTGATGTCCTGGGCTCCTCCATCATTGAAATTGAGATATTTATGGATCCTCCTCCTCCAGTGAATTGTTTAATTGTCCACCACCATTCACAACTGGATGTGGCAGGACTGCAGAGCTTAGATCTAATCTGTTGGTCATGGAATCTCTTAGCTCTATCACTTGCTGCTTATGCTGTTTGGCACACAAGTAGTCCTGTGTTGTAGCTTCACCAGGTTGACACCTCATTTTAGGTATGCCTGGTGCTGCTCCTGGCATGCCCTCCTGCACTCTTCATTGAACCTGGGCTGATCTCCTGGCTTGGTAGTAATGGTGGAGTGGAGGATATGCTGGGTCATGAGGTTACAGGTTGTAGTTGAGTATGATTCTGCTGCTGCTGATGGCGCACAGCACCTCATGGATGCCCAGTCTTGAGTTGCCAAACCTGTTCGAAACCTAACCCATTTAGCACGGTGGTAGTGGCACACATGATGGAGGGTATCCTCAATGTGAAGGTGGATGCAGAAGAGCCCCTGGCGTTATTTGAAAGAAACACAGTGGTGTGTGGTGTCCTGGCCAATATTTATCCCTCAATCAGCATCACAAGAAAACCCAGACTATCTGCTCATTGTCACCGCTGTTTATGGGAGCTTGCTGTGTACAGATGGACTGCTGTGTTTGCTACCTCACAACAGGACTACGCTTTAGCAGTACTTCATTGGCTGGAAAGGATTTGTGGACCGCGGGTGGCCCTGAAAGATGCTATGTAAATGCAAGCCCTACTTTCTTACCCTCTTAATTTTTGAAATGAAGAACAGTGAGGAGTAACAGGAAGCAATGTCATGTTTGTAGCAGAATGCAGTGTGTACTTCAGTGAGCTCCCAGCATCAGCGGATGCCCCAGTGAACAGCTCGAACAGAATCATATTCATCTCTCGATCGCACAATCACATCCTTGTTCCTAACTCTTGCTCTTTACCGGCATTCCGGCAGTAATGGATTTGGGATAATGCTGATAGCCCTGGGAAAATAAGACATCGGCATGCCTGAAAACATTAGACTTCCAATCGCCCGTGACAACACTGGGAATTTATTATCTTTTTTTTAAAAAAAAAGTGACCACAAGCACTGAAGTAAATTACTTTTGATCCTCGTAGGCAACAGTTATAGTTTTGAAAAAAGCAATGAATAGCTTAGGGATCACGTCCTCCAAGATATTTGCACCTGTTGAAATTCCCATCGCACTTACAAAGAGTGATTTGACAGAAAAATAGATTTATATCTGGCTCTGCTACCTGGGTCTTTGCCATTCCGTCAGGAGCAGAGCATCGAAGGCGCAATGCCTTAATCTCCTTCATTAGAAACTGCTGAAAGAGCCCCCCCGTCACCCCCTCCACCCACCCCCTCTGACTCCATTGCCCTGGCATTCTCCTGTTTCAATACTGTGTGTCCGCCCTCTATCTCCACATCAAGCGTTTCTAACGTTTAAGAGGGAAACGCTGGGTGTTTCTGGCAATTTTTGATCCCCAGACCATCACATATTCACTAGGAAAACAGCCAACCTGTCCCAGAGACACAAGGAACAAGCAACAATCGGCGACATTATGAATAGAACTTGCACCATTTTCTCACCGTTGTGTGTGTGTTTTTTTTTAAAAATCTGGTGTCTGTCTAGGTTTTTTGGTTTATTCAAGATTTATTTATTCACCGGCGGCTCTGATTTGCCATTGGAAACAGATGAACTGACAGCCAATTGTTGAGATTAAAGCTGTTCCGTTTCAGAGCGCCAGCATTTAGATCTCTGGGCGACTTTTTTTCGTGAACAATGAGGGATAATAGGCACAACTTTGATTCCCAGCCCGATCTAGAGAGAGAGAGAGAAAAAAAAAAAGACATTTTGCACTTGTTAGGGTTTCAAAAAGCGCGTTGGGCTCCGCAGTTATTATACCCCGGGTCATCGCGGAGTCTGTGCTGCGGAGTCTCGGGGCTTTGACACATTCATTCCCTGGCGCTCGGACACTCTCCAGGAACCCATTCCCTCACCGGGCCGAGAGAGAAGAGTTGTCCCCCCCCCACCCCCCTCCCGAGATCTGAAACTGAAGAGGGAGCTGCTTGCAATTGAGGAGCGGGTTAGGCCGTTCATTCGTTGCCAGTGTATGGACACCCTGTGGGGAAAAGACGGGGAAGTGGTGTTGAGGATCATCAGATCAGCCATGATCTCATTGAATGGCGGGAGGCAGATTCGATGGGCCGAATGGCCGACTTCTGCTTCCCAGGTCTTATGGACTCCTTACAGAATGGCCAATCCCTCAAAGGTGGCCAGCAGTGGTTTGCCCTCACCTGGAATATTTATTCTGGGTCATTCACTGAATGTTAATGCGCTTCTTAATTGCGTATTGAACTTGCATCTTGGTAGAAGAATAACGTTTGAGGGAAAGACTGTTATTGATACAGTGCCTCTCATGAACTTAGGATATCCCAAAATGCTCTACAGAGGGTGAAGTTCTTGTGAAGTGTAGCCGGTGTTGTAATGTAGGAAACGTGGCAGCCAATTTGTGCACAGCAAGCTCCCACAAACAGCAATGAGATAATGACCACGCAATAAGTGTTTTTAGTTAAGCTGGTTGGGGAATAAACATTAGCCTAGGACACCAGGGAGAACTTGTCTCACCTTTGAAATAGTAGCATGGGAAATTTTAACATCCATCTGAGCAGTCAGATAGGGCCTCTTAAATGCCTCTAACAGTGCAGCACTCCCTCTGCACTGCGCTGGAGAGTCAGCCTAGATTATGTGCTCAAATGTCTGGAGTGGGGTTTGAACCCAAAATTTTCTACCACATACAAGTGTCACTCACTGAACCAGGACAAATATACTTCAGATAAGATCGACAGTTGGATGAATAGAATTATTTATATAATTATAAACATTGTTTTCTGTTTACTGAAATCTATTTCCATCACACTCAGATATGTTGGTATTTGTTTTATTACTTCTGGGATATGATGTGAAACATGAACTCTGATGGAATGTCACAGACCTGAAATGTTAACTTTGTTTCTCTCTCCGCGGATGCTGCCAGACAATTGCCGAATGCTTCCTGCATTTTTTGGTTTTGTTTCAGATTTCCAGCACCCACAGTGATTTGCTCTTGGTAAACACGAACATCCTTTCAGTCTAATGTAACCCAGATACAGACTATCATTTAAACAAAACATAGAACTCAGGTAATAGAGGAGTGCCTATGACACATTCACAATCTGCAGCAAAAAACCTCCCCGAGAGTCTCTGTTCCATGTCAGCTGATTTAAATCCCACCTCCCACCCCCCCTACCCCCGCAAAAATAACCCACCCTTGCCGTTGCTATTTGGAAATATTCTTTCATGAAATGGCAGAAAAACAAATCAATTGCTTTCTGATATAAAGTTTTTTGGCCTTGACCACTGGTTGCAGTACATAGTTGTAAACCTAAAGGTGTCACTCTGTCTATATGGATAGAGCTACTAAATTTTCTGCACCCAAAAGGTATCCAAATATAGAAAAGACCAACTTTTGAGTGCATGTCTGTGTGTGTGTGTGTGTGTGTGCATGCATCTGTGTGCGAATGTGTGTGTGTGCATGTATGTGTGTGCACAATAGTGTATGTCTGTGCATGAGTGTGAGTGTGGGTGCATGTGTGTGTGTGTGCGTATGTGTATGTGTGTGCGTGCACGCGTGTGTGCTGTGTGTATGTGTGTGTGCATGTCTTGTGTGTGTGTGTATGTGTGTGTATGTGTGTGCATGGGTGTATGTGTGTGCATGTGTGCATATGTGTGTGCATGTGTATGTGTGTGCACAGTGTATGTCTGTGTATATGAGTGTGTATGTGCACATGTGTGTGTGCACATGTGTGTTTATGTGTGTGTGTGTGTGTGCGTGTGCATGTGGTGTATGTGTGTGTGTGAATGTGTTTGTGTGCATGTATGATTGTGCACATGTGTATATGTGTGTATGCGTGTATATGTGTGCACAATAGTGTATGTCTGTGCATATGAGTGTGTGTGTGTGTGCGTGTGTATGTGAATGTGTGTGCGTGTGGACATTTGTATGTGCACACATGTGTGCATGTGTGTGAATGTGTGTGTGCATGTATGTGTATGCATGTGTGTGTATGAGGGTACGTGTGTGTATGCGTGCATGTGTGTGTGTGTAAGTGTGTAAGTGTACATGTGCGGGTGCATGCGTGTGTGTTTATGTGTGTGTGGGTACATGTGTGTGCGTGTATGTATGTGAAAGTGTGTGTATGTGTGGGTGTGCGTGTGCACGTGTGTGTATGCATGTATGGATGCGTGCATTTGTGCGCGCATGTATGCATGTAATCTGTGTATGTGTCTGTGTATATGTGTGTGTGCGCTTGTGTTTGTGCACGTGTGTGTTCATGTGCATGTGTATGTGCGCATGTGTGCAAGGGTATGTGTGTACGTGTGTGTGTATGCATGTGTGTGTGTTTATGTGTGCGTGTGTATGTGTGTGCTCATGTGTGTGGATACGCATGTGTGTGTTTATGTGTGTGTGTTTAGGTGTGTATGTGTGTGTGTGTGTATGTGTGTATGTGTGTGCACATATGTGTGTGCATGTGCATGTGTATCTGCATACACATATGTGTGTGCACATTTATGTATGTGTCTCTGTATATGTGTGTGTGCGCACACGCGTGTGCGTGTGTGTGTATGCTTGTGCATGTGTGCGTGTGTGCATATGTGTATGCATGTGTTCACGCGTGTGTGCATGTGCATGCGTGTGTGTGTGCGTGCATGTGTATATGTGTGTGCGTGCATGTGTACATGCGTGTCTATACGTGCGTGTGTGTGTGTGCATGTGCGCATGTGTGTGTTAGTGTACGCGTGTGTGTGCCTGTGTGTGTGTATATGTGTGCGCACATGTGTACGTGCGTGTGTATGTGTAGGCACGTGTTTATACACGTATGTGTGTGTGTATGTGTGTATGTGTGCACACGTGTATCTGTGCGCACATCTGTGTATGTGTCTGTGCAAATATGTGTGCGCATGTGTGTGCATGTGCACGTGTGCATTATGTATCTGTGCATGTGCACATGTGTGTGTATGTGCATACGTGTGTGTACGTGTGTGTGTATGTGCGTGCATGTGTGTACGTGTGTGTATGTGCACACATGTGTGTATGTGTATATGCATGTGTGCGTATGTGCGTGTGTAGGTTTCACAGTCCACTGCTTCACTTTTTTCTCAACTCATTCTCTTCCGGGTTTCTGATCCTTTTTATTCCTGTTACCTTAAGACTGAGTGTGTGCCTTTGGAAAACAAAATAAGCACGGGCATTATGAATCATTTAATTGAGCGTTGATCTATCTATCCAGCTATCTATCTATCCGTCAGTGAGACACAGTGTTTTGACTTTCATTATAATAATTATCTTGAGCTGACTTCTGAGCAGCAACGCAGCCACCCACACACTTGGAGCTTAATTACTTCTGACTACAACTTTCCCAATGAAACGTTGACTCCTTTCAGGCACGACGGAGCTCACTGTCATCTCACTCCAGACGTGTTTTCCTGAGTACAAGTCTAACATCAGTTGTAGTTTGGTGGAAACCAGCTGATGTGATATCAGGCGAGTCACTGAAGGACTGATTATGTAAGGAGCATTGTATTTAACTATGTACTGAATGTGATTGTTGACGTTTGTAATTTGGCACTGCTATTGCACGAATCCTCGTACATATCCTAACACCATTGCTATCTCGTAACATATTCGTATCCCTTTCAAAATAATTAATGAAGGGTTAAAAATGCACTACAGTTAGGTGGGCTGCCAATAGACTTTGTCTTACAGGTGTTGGTTATTGACAGAGTCTACAGTACAGAAACAGGCCACTCAGCCCAAACTGTCTCTGCTGATTCATGTTCCACATGAATTTCCTGACCTCATCATTTAGGTCGGGTCAATGCAATTTGAATTTTCTAGAGAACAAACATGTTATTGTCACTAAATTGATTGGCCTTTGTTAAATTTGATGGGTGGCAGAAATTTCAAGATTACAATATCTGAGAAGGATTGGATTTGCTGATATTGCCCAGAGTGTAAAAGGAAATGTAATATCAAAGTGTCTTTTTAAAAAATTCATTTGTGGGATGTGGGCGTCGCTGGCTGGACCAGCATTTATTGCCCATCCCAAATTGTCCTTGAGAAGGTGGTGGTGAGCTGCCTTCTTGAACTGCTGCAGTCCCTGTGGTGTAGGTACACCCACAGCGCAGAAGTTTGACCCAGCAACAGTGAAGGAACGGCAATATATTTCCAAATCAGGATGGTGAGTGGCTTGGAGGGGAACTTGCAGTCGGTGGTGTTCCCATCTATCTGCTGCCCTTGACCTTCTTGGTGGTTGTGGGTTTGGAAAGTACTGTCTAAAGAGGCTTGGTGAGTTACTGCAGTGCACCTTGTAGGTGGTACACACTGCTGCCACTGTGCATCAGTGGTGGAGGTAGTGAGTGTTTGTGGATGGGATGCCAATCAAGCAGGCTGCTTTGTCCTGGATGGTATCAATCCTCTTGAGTGTTGTGGGAGCTGCACTCATCCAGGCAAGCGGAGAATATTCCACCACTTGTGCCTTGTAGATGGTGGGCGGACTTTGGGGAGTCAGGAGGTGAGTCACTTGCTACAGGATTCCTAGCGTCTGACCTGCTCTTGTAGCCATAGTACTTGTATGATTAGTCCAGTTCAGTTTCTGATGAATGATAACCCCCAAGATGTTAATAGTGGGGGATTCAGTGATGGGAATGCCATTGAATGTCAAGGGGCGATGGTTAGATTCTTTCTTGTTAGAGATGGTCATTGCCTGGCACTTGCATGGTGCGAATGTTACTTGCCACTTGCCAACCCAAGCCTGGATATTGTCCAAGTCTTGCTTTGATTTACATGGACTGCTCCAGTATCTGAGCAGTCGCTGCTGAACATTGTTCAATCATCAGTGAACTTCCCCACTTCTGACCTTATGATAGAAGGAAGGTCATTGATGAAGCAGCTGAAGATTGTTGGGCCGAGGACATTACCCTGAGGAACTCCTGCAGTGATGTCCTGGAGCTGAGATGGTTGACCTCCAATAACCACAACTATTTTCCTTTGTGCTAGGTATGACTCCAACCAGCGGAGAGCTTTCCCCCTGATTCCCATTGACTCCAGCTTTGCTAGGGCTCCTTGATCCCACACTCAGTCAAATGTTGCCTTGATGTCAAGAGCGCTCACTCATCTCACCTCTGGAGTTCAGCTTTTTTGTCCATGTTTGGATCAAGGCTGTAATGAGGTCAGAAGCTGAGTGACCCTGGTGGAACCCAAACTGAGCATCAGTGAACAGGTTATTGCTAAAGAAGCTCTGCTTGATCGCACTGCTGATGATCCCTTCCATCACTTTACTGATGATCGAGAGTACACTGATGAGGTGGTGATTGGCCAGATTGGACTTGTCCTGCTTTTTTGTGCACAGGACATACCTGGGCAATTTCCACATTGCTGCCTAGTTGTCAGTGTTGTAGCTGTACTGGAACAGCTTGGCTAGGGGTGTGGCAAGTTCTGGAACACAAAGTGTTCAACACTGTTACTGAAAGTTGCACTTTCTGTGCCTTCAGCCATTTCTTGATATCACGTGGAGTGAATCGAATTGGCTGAAGTCTGGCATTTGTGATGCTGGGGACCTCTGGAGGAGGCTGAGATGGATCATCCACTCAGCACTTCTGGATGAAAATTGTTGCAAATGCTTCAGCCTTGTCTTTTGCACTGATGAGCTGGGCTCCTCCGTTGTTAAGGATGGGGATATTTGTGGAGCCTCCTCCTCCAGTGAGTTGTTTAATTGTCCACCACCATTCACGACTGGATGTGGCAGGACTGCAGAGCTTAGATCCAATTCATTGGTTGTGGAATCACTTAGCTCTGTCTATCACTTGCTGCTTGTGCAAGTAGTCCTATGTTGTAGCTTCAGTGGGTTGACATCTCATATTTAGGTGTGCCTGGTGCTGCTCCTGGCATGCCCTCCTGTACTCTTCATTGAACCAGGATTGATCCCCTGGTTTGGTGGGAATGGTAGAGTTGGGGATATGTGAGGTCATGAGGTTACAGATTGTGTTTGAATACAATTCTGCTGCTGCTGACGGTCCACAGCGCCTCATGGTTGACCAGGCTTGACTTGCTAGATCTGATTGAAACCTACCCCATTTAGCACAGTGGCAGTACCACTAACATGATGGAGAGTATCCTTGGTTTAAAGGTGGGACTTCGTCTCCACAATGACTATGCAGCAGTCACTCCTGCCACTACTGTCATGGACAGATGCATCTGCAGCAGGCAGGTTGGTGAGGATGAGGTCAAGTATGTTTCTCCCTCTTGTTGGTTCCCTCACCACCTACCACAGGCCCAGTCTAGCAGCTATGTGCTTTAACACTTGGCCAACTCAGTCAGTCATGGTGCTACTGAGACACTCTTGGTGATGGACGTTGAAGATCCCCCTTCAGGATACATTTTGTGCCCTTGCTGCCCTCAGTGGTGTTGAATATGGGGGAGCACTGATTCATCAGCTGAGGGGGAGGCATAATCAGCAAGAGATTCCCTTGCCCATGTTTGACCTGATGCCATGAAACTTGATAGGGTCCAGAGTCAATGTTAAGGACTCCCACAGATTTACTTCCCTAATGGGCATTAGCGAACCAGATGGGTAGTTTTTTTACAATAATCGTCAACAGTTTCATGGTCATCATTAGACCTTTAATTCCAGATTTTTATTGAATTTAAGTTTTTGCCATTTGCCATGGTGGGATTTGAACCCATGTCCCCAGACCATTACAAAAACAGAATTACCTGGAAAAACTCAGCAGGTCTGGCAGCATCGGCGGAGAAGAAAAGAGTTGACGTTTCGAGTCCTCATGACCCTTCGACAGAACTTGCGTTCGAGTCCAAGAAAGAGTTGAAATATAAGCTGGTTTAAGGTGTGTTCTTCTCCGCCGATGCTGCCAGACCTGCTGAGTTTTTCCAGGTAATTCTGTTTTTGTTTTGGATTTCCAGCATCCGCAGTTTTTTTGTTTTTATCCCAGACCATTACCCTGGATCTCTGGATTACTAGTCCATTATGCCACCACCTCCTCTCTGGGTCTGTTGTAGACTCATTGACAGAGATTGATTGCTTTGAAAAGTCAACAGCATCATTATCATTGTTTGCGGGAACTGCCAAGATGGTGTAAGGAAAACGAGAAATTCCTGTGTTGAATTTGGGATTAAAATTGCTCTTAATGAGAAATAGAATTGTGCCTGCTTCCCTCTGTAATTAATGTGCTGCTCCTAACGACGTAGGGATGGGACTGTGGCTTCGAAATGTGTAATTTCTGAGATTGGGATTCCATAGATGGTTTGCTAATTACAGGATGAAACAGCTGCCCTTCTGGTTTTTGTTAAAAGAGGAATTTTGTCTATGCCATCCCACACTTTGGAGTTGTTCTTCTTTGTGTCTTTGGGTATGGATCAGGCCTCTCTTTGTGTGTCTACAATTTACCACCAACCATTCGCTTCCAAAGTCACTCCCAAACAGGAGTCAGGGAATAAGCTAGCTGAGGAATAAAGTGCCTGGTGTGCCGCTGTGGATCCATTGGATTAGAACCCTGATAAGATGCAACGTAAAATTATTTTTTTGGCAATTTACACTGATTCTCTAGGTAGGGCCAGAAAGAAGGATTTCAAGGTCACGGGGAATGTTTTCTCTATCTTCGACCTTTTCTCTCTGTCTAAACTGTTTTCTCTTGCATAATCTGAAGCTCTCTCTCTCTCCTCTTAAGTGTTTGCTTTCTCTCAAGCTGTTTGTGCCCCCTCCCCTGCATGTCCAAACGTTTTCTTTTTCTGAACTTCTCCCTCTTGCCTGAAGTTCTCTTGCTCCCTGCTAGAACTGTACGCTCTGCTTTTTTACCAGCCTCAGCCTTTCTTTTTCACTTGGTCTGTACTTTTTTCTCCCCAGTTGTGTCTGAATTTTTCTCTCCTCCTGCTGATCCTCTCTTTCCTCCATTGTGGATCTGAACTTCTTTCCCAGTCCGAATCCTCTTCCACGTGAAAAATAACTGTTCAGCGGCATTGGCAGAGATTTTGCATTCAATGGCAAGACAAGGTGCAATTAGTTTTTGACCCAGGCATAATTAGACCCACAGTCTGAGTGACCAATCAGCAATGGCGGTAGCAGAGATCTGGAGGTGTTGGCCAAAGATTGGATAATAAACCATATTAGTGTGCAATACGTTGGACAAATAACATGTAAAAGACATCTGTATTTCAAATGTAATACTAAACAGAGGGCCTATCTGCCCTCTCAGGTGAACGTAAAAGATTCCATGGCACTCTTTTGCAGAAGAGCAGAGGAGTTTTCCTCCTGATCAATACTTATTCCTCAACCAACATCAATAAAAAGCAGATTATCTGGTCACTGTCACATTGCTGTTTGCGGGAACCTGCTGAGTGCAGGCTGGCTACCAGGTTTCCTCGGCCGGGATTTTCTGGTTGGCGAGTTAGGGCAGGGCCCGCTTGCCGACACGTAAAATGGTGCGGGATGATGTCGAGTGGAACTCCCAACCTCACCCCGCGTCATTTCCACTTTCAGGTCGGCGGGGGCACAGCCGAGTCAGCTGTGGGCCTGCCGACCTGTCAATGGCCTATTGAGGCCATTCAAAAACTAACTAAAGTCATTAATGGACTTGTCCGTCCAACTTAGGGTTGGCGGGCAGGTTGGGAGCCCTGTCGGGCTTCGGACAAAGCATGAGACCTCATCCACGGGCGGGATGAGGTTTCATGAGGGTATTTAAATGTTTATTAAATCTTTCAATAAAAGTTATGGACATGTCCCAACTCATGTGACAGTGTCACATGAGGGACCATGTCAGGGAAATTTTTCTATCATTCGTATTACAATTTTTAATTCGGAGCCGATCTCCCTAAGGCAGCACTTAGCCTCAGGGAGAGCGCAGTCTCAAAGAACAAAGAAAGAATAAAGAACAAAGAAAAGTACAGCACAGGAACAGGCCCTTCAGCCCTCCAAGCCTGAGCCGATCATATTGCCCGTCAAACTAAAACATTTTGCACTTCCGGGGTCCGTATCCCTATATTCCCATCCTATTCATGTATTTGTCAAGCTGCCTCTTAAACACCACTATTGTACCTGCTTCCACCACCTCCTCTGGTAGTGAATTCCAGACACTCAGTACCTTCTGCGTAAAAAACTTGCCCCGCACATCACCTCTATAGTTTTCTCCTCTCGCCTTAAATCTATGTCCCCTAGTAATTGACTCTTCCACCCTGGGAAAAAGATTCTGACTATCTACTCTGTCCACGCCACTCATAATTTCGTAAATTTCTATCTAGTCTCCCCTCAATCTCTGTCGCTCTAGTGAGAGCAATCCGAGTTTCTCCAACCCCTCCTCATAGCTAATAACCTCCAGACCAGGCGGCATCCTGGTAAACCTCCTCTGCACCCTCTCCAATGCCTCCATATCCTTCTGGTAATGTGGCGACCAGAATTGCACCCAATATTCCAAGTGTGGCCTAACCAAGGTTCTCTCAGCTGAGGGAATCCCTCCCCTACCCAAGCATAGCGCTTCCTGGCGGACGTCACGCTGGGCAGGCCTTAATTGGCCTGCCCATGTAAAATGGTGGCGCGCCCCTGATTAGGGGTGCCAATCAGAGACCCACCTGCCCGCACCCACTCCTGCACCTCCCACCCGATGGGGGGATAATTTTTCCCCTAATTACAAACGTGACTACGTTTCAAAAATAGAAAACGCTGGAAAAACTCAGCAGTGACTCCGAAGAAGGGTCATACGGGCACGAAATGTTAACTCTGTTTCTCTCTCCACGGATGCTGCCAGATCGGCTGAGCTTTCCCAGCATTTTCTGTTTTTATTTCAGATTTCCAGCATTTTGTTCTTATGCTTTAAAAGCATCTCACTGTGAAGCGCTTTTTGAGGTCACGCAAGACACCCTTTAAAAGCAAGCCTCTTTTTCTTTCATCTATCAATTCATTAGCATCTTATCATATATACCTAACAATATCATAAAATGTGGAACGAGAAAAGGGGGTTCAACTATTAACCCATCCATTCTGCTGAACATGGGTGATGGGGTCTATTTGACGCTTGGGTGATCAAGGGGGGAAGAGTGCTAATTGGCGGACCCAATCTGGTGGTGAAAAGGTCCCGTGTGATTCTGAGGCTCAGTTACTTTCGCTGGGCATCCCAACACCCTATTACTAATTGAGATCTCTGTGCTCCTCCATTTCTAACATCTTGCACAACCCCAATTTTCATCCTACCATCATTGGTGGTCATGCCTTCATCTGCCTTGGACCTAAGCTTCAGAATTTCTCCGCTAAACCTTTCTACCTTTCTCCCCCTTTATGATACTCTCTAAAACTTACCTCCCTGACCTAATTGTTGGCTTTGTCATATTAACCCCTTACGTGGCTGGGTGTCAAATTCTGCTTGATAAAAAAAAAACAATGCCTTGGAACATTTCTTACTATGTTAAAGGTGCTATATAAATGCAAGTTGCTTTTGTTTTTGTTGGGACGCCTCGCCATTCAGTGATGCATTAGTAGCCCCAGTGATTCCACAAGTGAGATAATGGTTGTTTTATCAATGTGCCAGGAGGTGCTAGGGCATGTGCTGCACCAAGCTGTTCAAATGCTGAGTATGTAATCTTGGTCAGGCCCTTTGTAAGGAATGCCTGGCATTTAAGCATCTGTTTATTTTAAATGAATTAGCCACCCTCTATTAAAAAATAGCAGACGTAGGAACCTCACACAAAAACATCTGCTAATGTCACCAACAGTCCATTTTAGGCAGCACCTGAACTGTTTTTGTTTCACTCCATAGCAATGCGAGAGTGACAATATAACTGCGGTCTCACTCCAAGGGGGTGCCTAGTCTCGTTCTTACACTTTTCTACATGTTCAATGGGATCGTGGAACTCAATGGTAATGAGAGGATTCTCCTAACAAGAGAGAAAGCTTGTCATTGGCATGTTTAATTCAATGTTTATTTGAATTAATTGTTGATTTTATGAAATGGCAGCAAAAATCAGAGACTGCTAATGGGCAGGGGAAGGCCATGCCTGATTTAACTCGCCATACACCCATGTAAATGTTGGTGGAATACGGATATTAGTCTGTGATTCTGATGTAACTAAAGCAGAAGAAAAGCTTGGGCCATTTGTAAAATGATCTTCTGATTCACTATTTATGCTATTATTATAATTATATGATTATAACTCTCAAACAACCCTCAAATCCTTCCATTGTCTCTCTCCAGCCCCACAAAACTCCAAGATATCTGTGCTCATCCAATTCGACTCTTTTGCATCCCCGATATTAATATTTCCACCATTGGTGGATGCGCCTTTAGGTGCCTTGGCCCTAAACTCTGGATTAATACCCCCCACCCCCACAAGCCTCTCCACCCCTTTGGATTAATACCCCCACTAAACCATTCCACCTCTCTGGATCACATTCCACCTTTAAGACACTCCTTGAAACCTGCCCCTTTGACCAAGATTTTGGTCATCTGACTTAATATCTCCTTATGTGACTCGTTGCCACATTTTGTTTATAATGCTCCTGTGAGCATCTTACGGACACCTTATTATGCTAAAGAAGATATATAAATATAAGTTGTTGTCATATCTTTAATACGGTGTGGGTGCGGGGTATATGTATGGTTAAAAGGCTGAGAGGTGACATGTTCATCTAGATTTAGAGAGATTGTCATTGAAATTGGAGAAGACTAGCTGCGTAGGCAGTGATTGCTTTTGATTTGAAAGTTAGATCTCTTGTTTTATATTTTCAGTGAATTCTGTGACAGTGATAGATGAGGGATGTCAGTCCCAGGGAATGGAATTTTTTTAAACTCTGCAAACCACCGTTGCCATCAATCATTCCGGGGTCATGAGGTTATAGTTCATAGGTCCCTTTACGCTGCCCTGCCTGTGCCTTTTAACCCGAACCTCAGGAGAGCTTGCAGGAGCACCATCCACTACATCAATGTAACAACTTCTGTACCTCGCACCTGCCCTCTTTATGGTTTCCTCCCCTGACTGAAATTGCTAAATTAGTGCCAATTAATGCTGAACTGTGGGCCACACCACAGACATTTACCTTCACTGTGAATCTCAGTCAACTGAAGCTAATTTCATTTCGGAATGTCCGCCAGAAAAGAGGACTTTCATCTCACCCTCCTGGGCTGACTCCTGCTGCTGAGGTGGAGGGGCAGGTCTTGAAATGAAGCTGGTTTAAATTTGGTGCATTTTACCAAGGGGAAGCCACCCCCTCCACTAACTCCGCCACCCCCCCCCAACCCCCACAACACCCCACCCCCAACCCCCAACCCCCCCACAACATCCTCAAAAGACCCAGGCACGGAAACATAGGTTTAGAGATAACCGGCTGAAAGCCAAGGGAGCAGCTGTGATTGTAGAGAGTGGCTGGCTCTCTCAATGGAACAGGATGCTGAAGCTATACTTACACTTCACACAGTCAGGTGAAACTCCTCGCTTTGTTTGTTACTGAAGCCATTATTTTCAACGGAGGAGCGGCCTTTGTTAAAATACCAGACCAAGGAACTCCATCCAGACGTGTTGTTGGTTTTGGCTCAATATGTCACATGACACAACTTCCAGCCACCAATCCCATGGTCAATCAACCCTGCAGGCAATTTTGCAATCTCCCACTGCACCTTACGTTGAATTTACAGATAAAAAAAAAAGGCCATTTGACAGAAACAGGTCTATGCTGGTGTTTATGCTCCACAGGGACCATCTCCAACCTTCCTACATATCGCCCTGTCAGCATATCCTTCTATTCCATTCTCTGCCACATGGTTATCTAGCTTCCCTGTAAAAGCATCTATATTATTTGCCTCAACTACTCCTTGTGGCATCGAGTTCCAAACTTACCACTATTTGGATAAATAATTTTCTCCTGAATTGCCTATTGGGTTGAAATATTGGGTGTAAAGAGCCTGGCACTTCAAGGTTAATGTGGAACTGGGTACAGTACTGCCCACACAGAGGGCACATGACCCAGACCTAGGTGTTGAACAGGGACATGTTAAGATCTAGGCCGGAATTTTCCGTCCCCGTTGGTGTCAGACATCATGGAACGCGTGAGCGGGCAATATGGCGAGAAGGACAAAACCTACTTTGCTAAACTCACTCCCCGACTCCAAAACCCAACACATGGCCTCCCACAACTGGAAACATCTTTTGTATATTTCAGACCCATTCATAATCTTAAAAAAACTCATATCAGATCACCCCACAACCTTCTCTTTCTTTAGATAAAAGAGGCACTATTCAAACTTACTGGATGATTATAATCTCAGTTCTGATATCATCTGAGTGAATCTTTTTTGCACCTTTCTCCAGTGTCCCTACATCCTCTTTGCATTATGGAGTCCAGAACAGTGCACAGTACTTTAGCAGATGCCCTGGACAACTGATACAATGAGAGAGAGAGTGCTGTGATTAGCTGTGTAAACTTGCATTGGAAGCAGTTCAGAGAAGGTTCACTCAGCTGATTCCTGGGATGAAGGGTTTGTCTTGTGAGGAAAGGTGGAGCAGGTTGGGCCTGTATCCATTGGAGTTTAGGAGAATGAGAGGGGATCTTATTGCCGATTCTGATGGGGCTTGACAGGATGGTTACCGAGAGGATGTTTCCCCTCATGGGGGATCGAGAACTCGGGGGCACTGTTCTGTTTATTCCACCTACTGACTGCAACTGGTGAGGAATTTTCCAAGGATTGTGAATAAGGCAGGTTGGCTTCCCTCTTCTCAACCTCGCCAAATCCTGTCTCCAAATTCCCAAAAGCATCCTGTTATGTGTTGCTCAGTGTTTGAGCTCAAAATCATCTGATCTACCATTTAATGTTTAGTATACTAGTATAAGCAAAAATGCACTTCAAATGGTATGGCCCTGTATACTTAATTCATCACTTAAAATTAGACAGAATCTACAACACCAAAACAGACCTAAACAGCCCAACTGGTCCGCTTTAGTGATTCTTCACAAGAGTCTTCTCCCACTCCAGTCACTCCTTCTCTTGCCCCCTGCCTCTGAGCCAGAAGGTTGTAGGTTCAAATCCCAGTCCAGGACTCAAGCGCAAACTCAGGCCATTTCTCCAGTGCAGTCCTGAGGGAATGCATCACTGTGCATCAGATGAGATGTTAAACCAGTTGCCTTTTCAGTTGGACATAAGAGATTCCATGGCGCTATTCTAAAGAAGAGCCAGGGGGGCTATCTCCAGTTTCCTGGCCAACATTTATCTCTCAATCAGCATGACGATTTGGTCAGTAATTGACTCCTGTTTGTGGGATCTTGCTGTGCACAAATTGGTTGCTGCGTTTCCTACATTACAACAGTTCAAAAAACTAGTTCATTGGCTGGAAGGTGCCTTGGAACATCCTGAGGTCATCAAAGGCTTTACATAAATGCAAGTCATACTTTATTTCTTCCCATCCTTCCCCCCTCCTGCCCACTTCACTGCCCCCACTATTTCTTTCTCCCTCACCCATGCATCAAGCTTCCCCTTTATTCCGTCAATGTTGTCTGCTTCAAATACTCCATGTGGCAGTGAGATCCACATTTTCTGTGTGCAGATATTCCTCCTGAAATCTGTAAATGATCTGTTTGTGGCTATCTTATATTTATACTCTCTTGTGCTGTACTCATTCTGTTAGCAATGGTTTCTCCGCATCTACGTTATGGAACTCCTGCATAATTTATCAAATTCCTCTTCCTCGAAAGATGCAGCAACTTGGATTGGTCAAAAATGTAACAACCATTAGCCATTTGCATTGGCATCAATATCAAATTTTGCAGATAACAGGGTATTCAGAGCCCTATTTATTTTGGATAAAGACAGCTGCATAGTCTTACATTTTCACAATAAATTTTAAAATTAGGGATCAATTTCTGCTTCCTAATAGGCTTCATTCATTCAGTTATCTTTTTGGCAATCTCTTCAAGTGTCCAGCTGCTCTTTGAGAAGCGTTATTTACCAGCTGAACTTCACTCAGTAAGCCAGAGGCTTACTTGCAGACAGACCAAGCCTGGATCCGGCATTAGGAGTGGATGACCAGATCCACTCATTCCAATGGCAGGCTCACAGATGTTCATCTACATGACCTCCGATCTCTCTGAGCCATTTGACACACGTGGAGCAAGCCAGCATGCGTTGCTCTGCGTTACAGTTCCTTGCAAGAAAGAAGGAGTTTGCATTTATATAGTGCCTTTCATGACCTCAGGAAATCCCAAAATACTTTACAGCCAATGAAATACTTTTTAAGTGTCGCAATTATTGTGATGCCCGAAACACAGCAGCCAGTCTGCACACTAATGTCCTTTAGAGAAGGAAGTTTGCTGTCCTCACCTGGTCTGGCCTACTTCTGACTCCAGGCTCACAACAGTGTGGTTGACTCTTAATTGCCCTCTGAGGTGGCTGAGCAAGCCACTCAGTTGTATCAAACCACTAAAACGTCTAAAAGGAATGAAACTGGACGGACCACCCGTCATCGGCCCAGGCACCGGAAACAACAAGGGCAAACTCAGCCCTGTCGATCCTGCAAAGTCCTCCTTACTAACATCTGGGAGCTTGTGCCGAAATTTCGAGAGCTGTCTCACGACTAGTCAAGCAACAGCCTGACATAGTCATCCTCACGGAATCATATCTTACAGATAATGTCCCAGACACCACCATCACCATCCCCGGGTATGTCCTGTCCCACCAGCAGGACAGACCCAGCAGAGGTGGCATCACAATTACCACGTACGGTTCCCCCCTCAATTGATGAATCAATACTCCTCCGTGTTGAACACCACTGTTAACGTTCTCAATCCGTATGACTCTTCTTCACAGCTAAGCTCTGAAGAAGAATTATACGGACTCGAAGCATTAACTCTGTTTCTCTCTGCACAGATGCTGCCAGACCTGCTGAGATTTTCCAGCGCTTCCTGTTTTTATTTTATATTAGCAGATGACCTCAGTTGACTTCAGCTGATGACCGTTTCCAATCAGGCGTCAAGTTACAAGGTCCAGGTGGCATTGACCTTCCAATCAAAGACAGCATTATTGCTGTGCTTAGCAAGGGACAATAGATCATTGATTAACTCAATGTTCGTCATGATCTACGTACGTCCTTATTGAGTAGTGACGTTGGCCTACTTTTGGAATCCTAGATAAGCCAGGTGATGCTCATCATTTTGAACAACTCACTGACTCTCATGCAACCATCTTCGACCTTTTATTTAGAAACAGTGAAATTTCAGCATTCAGAAGCTGAGGGAGCTTATGCACTCAGCAGTTAGTTCCTTTCTTCCACAGAGACACCATCCACTAGACCCTGGGCAGAGATTGAAGTTATAAATCTTCCAGTTCTTCATGAAGTAAGGCCAGAGATAATGGATACAGAAGGCACTGACCAGACAGTGACCATCCTCAAGTAGACCTGCTGGACTGGGATTGGCTCTTCCTAGAGAATGATGAGGAAGAATCCCTTGCAGTACTGAGTGACCTCTTGGAGAGGTCAGTCAATACTCAGTTCACCCCTAGAGGATGATTCATCTTTCCCATTGACAGATGCACTTTAGGGAGTCTCCGTTTTCTTCTCTTCTAAGAATCTGGCGTACTTTTAGCA
Organism: Carcharodon carcharias; assembly: GCF_017639515.1. Classification (NCBI taxonomy): domain Eukaryota; kingdom Metazoa; phylum Chordata; class Chondrichthyes; order Lamniformes; family Lamnidae; genus Carcharodon; species Carcharodon carcharias. Next base: position 112,671,805 of record NC_054482.1, on the reverse strand, counting down.
GCTGGGTAACATTCAGACCTTGGTTCCACTCAATCCACTGATGTATTGCCTCCTTTAGCTCCCATTGTTCATGAAGACTCTTCCACAGAGGGTGCTTTGCCTGACTCCAGGATAGAGCCCATTGAGGATCACACTGCTAAAGAACTGGTACCTTCTCACAATGAAAATCAATTGTCACCCATACTTTAGTCCCAACTGAAAATCTTGTCTTCAGAGCTGGGGGTCAGCACAGAAGATGTGGCAGAATCTTTAGCACTTCTGAAGCTGCAGAATCCTGTACAAAAATCTTGTCTACAGGAAATTGCTCTCATTACAGAAGATGAGGCTGTCTTGTCTCAATATTCTCAGCAATTCTTCCCATTGTCAATAGTGGAGCAGCCTCACACAGAGATAAGTGTGGCTCTTTAGCTACGGCCTACAGAAAGTAGACAATCCTCCCAGAAAATCAATGGGAAATAATTTCTTCTTCTTTTCCTGACAGTCTAACTGGAAGTTGATTGTTTTTTCCTTCGTCATCTAAGCTCATTGGAATCTCAGATCTTCAATGCCTTTTCAGTCTTCAATACAGCAGTGGAAAATACAGCAGTGACGGTTTTTCCTGGAGTTGAAGATCATTCCTTTTCTGAAGCTTCTTCCCAGAGTCCTTAGAGGGACAAATAAGTTCCTCAGAGTGTCCTGCGTTCTTCCCTTCTACTCCCAGGGGGTCCAAAGGTCGATTCTCTTCAGTCTTCTCTTTTGAATCAGTCTATCGTTCTAAAGTCTTCGCTGTCCTTGAAGTTCAGTCGTCTTGAAACCTACACTCAGCTTTCCAGCAATGCAGACAATTTTGCTGCTGAAGTATTGACCTATTCTGTAGCTGATGATGTCCTACTCGAAGCAGTAAAAAGCCCTTGTGCCCCCAAGCCATCTTCCCTAAGGGCTGAGAATACTCAGGGAGATTAAATCTCCCAGGCCGGTGACTTGGGGAAGGGGAAGAGTAGGAGCTGCAGTTGGCTGGAACCTATAGTTGTGAAAAGGAGTTACAAAATTGTAATGCAAATAGTTAAAGAGATAGTTTCATGTTGTTGTTAAAAAGTAGGATAGCATGCTTGCGTTGGGGAGGGGGGTGGGGTGTAGCACAAAGATGGGATTTGTTGACGTATGATATAGATGAAGATATGTTAGATTCCAGATACTAGCGTATGTCTACAGTCTGTCTAAGAACCATGTCCCTTGCTTGGAGTCCAAGGTAAAAGGCCCCAATCTCAGGACAATAAATATAAGATGGATAAGTAGCAATTAATGCGCATTTAAGGGCCTCATGTCGCCACTGCTGGTATTAATACAGCAGTGGATAGGGGCGACTCACCATGTGGGGACCATGACAAGCAAGCCCTGGCATTTTTGCTTGTGGGCTTGTGGGAGGGACCCTCATTCAGAGGCAGGCATTTAGTGCCTGGTCAAGGGACCCGGCATCGGGAAAGTGGGGAGGGGGGAGGTAGGTGGGGGCTGAAGGCAACCCCCACTTTCCCCCATTGGTGAACCCTTCCCCCTTCCCCAGTGATTCTCACCCCATGACCACCTTCCCCCTCACCTGTGCCTGGGTGCCTCATCGATTCGAGGTCTTGGGCGGGTGCAGTACCGGCAGTGGCCACCACTCCTCTGCTGGCGGTGCTGAGTAAAGAAGAGCTGCTGGCCTCTGATTGGCCAGCAGCTCTTAGTGGGCAGGACTTCTACCTAGCGTCCTTGACCTCAAGGGAAGGCCTGCTGTGGGCCTGTCAAGTGCCTGAGTGGCACAGGATGTGGTGGGTCTTCCCTAAAAGAGGTTTCACAGGGCTCTCTAGCTGGCGGTTGAGACTCCTAACACCTCAAGATTCCGCCTTCTGTGTTATATTCTTATATCATTCATAAATTGCTAGGAACTAATTGTTATGTGAATATATATCACGGGATGCCACATTCACAGCTACATTGCAGTCACGTGCTGGCTAACAAGTCTATCAGTCCACCAGCCACACGGAGCACTGAAAGAAATCCACTCGATGAAGCTCCAGCATTTTAAGTCTAAATTGTGATTATTTCTAACTGATGGGAACCAGCAGACACACCACTCTGTCTATGCTCCTGGAGAGACTCTCCACTGTACTTCCGGTGAAAGCGCAGCAGTGGCACAGGATCTTCCTCAAAGGAGAAAACCTCAAGCCTGATAATATTTACGACTGGGTTAGGTGGCTGGTTGACAGAAAAGGGGATCAGCAGCTTCAACAACAACAACTTGTATTTATATGGCACCTTTAAAATAGTAAAATGTCCCAAGGTGCTTCACAAAAACAGTAACAAGCATTATGTGACAAAAAAAGCCACATAATGTGATATTAAGGTGGATGACCAGAAGCTTCGACAAGGAGGAATGTTATACCAAGTGTCTTAAAGGAGGAAAGAGAGGAAGAGAGGCGGTGAGGTTTAGTTACAGAGGTAAAAGATACAGGACAGGATGGACACTCTAGGGCTGCCAACTCTGGCTGGATGCATTCCTGGAGATTTCACTACATGATTTCTGATCTTCAACTGCACCACCCCTGCACTCCTCATCACTGGTCACCTAACAGGTCTATTCTTGCAGTCAGCCAACTCTGCATACCAAGTATAGAATGGCTCATTGATTGGATGATCTTTGACTGTCGGTCACACAGGCAATTTCCTCATCGCCAATACTTTTACAACTAATAAATGGAAGCGATGAAAGAATATAAAAGAAAAAAAGCAATTATTTTTAATGCCCTCTGGTTTTTCTCCTGATTTGCTCACAAAGTGTCCTGGAAATTAATCTCTAATTCATGGAGACTCCAAGCCAACCTTGGAGAGTCGGCAACCCCTAGGGTTTAGGGGGTTAGGTGGGTGAGGTGGTGGAAAAGTGATAATGTCACTGGACTAGTGATCCAGACTAATGTCCTGGGTTCAAATCCCACCACAGCATATAGTAGAGTTTAAATTTACTTAATAAAATCCAGAACATAATACTAGTCTCAGTAATGGTGACTATGAAACCATCATTGATTGTTGAAAAACCCCTTCTGCCCTTTAGGGAAGGGAATCTGCCGTCCTTACCTGGTCTGGCTTACATGTGACTCCAGACCCACAGCAACGTGGTTGACTCTTAACTACCCTCTGAAGTGGCCGAGCAAACCACTCAGTTCAAGGGCAATTAGGGATGGGCAACAAATGCTGGCCTTGCCAGCGATGCCCTCATCCCATGGATGAATAAAAAAAAGCGCAGTGCTCATGTGGAGGAATGTCAACTTGGGCTGACTGGATTGAGCAGCCTACGCGCTGTCGTTTTCACATCATAAAGAACACGCAAAGACTCAAATAATTTCCCAAACAATCAGTGCCTCCAGACAGAGAAAGGATGGTTTATAGTGAGTTTTAATTGGGTGCCTAACGTGACCTTGAGCGAACTCTGACTTGAGCTGGTGTTAGCTGTACTCAGCGTCACACTGCCTTCCTTGACAACACGTAACTCTTTAATTTAAAAATGAAAAGCTAATAGTTGTGACTGCCAAACAGAAGTAATCAGACAAACACCAGCCCACCGCATTAAAATACATAAAAGAGGCAGATGGAAAAGAAGAGAGTCTTATGGAATATTCATATCGTTGTCTTCAGAATAGGTGAGGGGGAGGGCTGCACTGATGAAGAATCACATCCGTAACAACATATAAGGTTCTTCCTGCCATCGCCTTACTACAGATGTAAAAGCTGAGAAATTTAATGACCGTCCCTCTGTTTGGAATCAAAATGACCTTCCGTGGAATCGTAGAATATCATAGCACAGCAGTGAGTCTGTGCCAGCTCTTTTGAAGAGCAATCCAATTAGTCCCACTCTTCCGCCCTGCAATTTTTTCTCACCTCAAGTATTTACCCAATTTTCTTTGAAAGCTACTATCGAACCTATATCCACCACCCTGCGTTCCAAATCCTAAACACTCAACACATAGAAAACCTTTTCCTTGTGTCATCCCTGCTTATTTTGCCAATCAACTGCTTGGTCCTTCAGCCTTTGAAACTGATGCCCTTTATTCACCCTGTATAAGCCCTTCATGATTTTGATCACCTCTATCAATTCTTTTCTCAGCCTTCTCTGCTCTAAGAAGAACCATCTCATCTTCTCCCATCTATCCCTCTGTCTGTAATCCCTCAACCCGGAAACTATTCTAGTAAATCTCCTCTGCACCCTCTCCAAAGCCTTCACATCCTACCTCTTGTACATCTCAGGTCTATGCAGAGATTACATCAATTTCTATGCATGTACAGGTTTTATTCACAGTGCTTTAAAATGTCTACTCCATGCTTCAGGTCAGGCTTCCAGCTCTTTCTCCAGCTTTTTTTGCTTTGCTGAGTCCACACCCAGGCTTAACCAGTCATGCACAGTGAGCATCAATTATAAACAGGGTCACATAATCAAAGACAGAACAATTGAACACTACAGTTTCTAAAGTGTGGTGTCCGGAACTGGACACAACACTTCAGCTGGATCTTAGTTGTGTTTTATAAAAGTTTAGCACAACTTCCAGGCTTTTTTACTCTATACCACTTTTTAGAAGAAAATAAACATTGCATTAGTACAGCACCTTTCATGACCTCAGGACATTATCCTGAGATTAAGCACTTTATAGCCAATGAAGCTCTTTTGAAGTGTTATGTAGAAAACCTGGCTGTCAATTTGTACACAGCAAGCTCCAACAAACAACAAAGTGAAAATGACCGGGTAATCTGTTTTTATATGTTGATTGAGGGAGTAAAGATTGGCCAGCACACCGGAAAGAACATCACTGCTATTCTTTGCAAAAGTGCCATGGGATCTTTTTCATCAATTGGCGAGGACAAGCAGGCCTCTGTTTAACACACCATCCAAAGCACAGTATATTTGGCAGTGCAGTACTTCCTCAGTACTCTGCTGGTGTGTTGACTTAGATTTTTGTGCTCAAGTCCTGGATTGGGACACAAACTCACGACCTTTTGACTCAGAGGTGAGTGAGCTAGCAACTGGGTCACTGCTTGAGTCCAAGATTCCCTCTGCTTAAACTGCTTTAATAACCTGTCCTGTCACATTCAACAATTTGTGCGCAAACATCCCTAGATCTCTTTTCTCTGGTACCCCTCTGTTTTGTATTGTCTATGCTCATTCTTCCGACCAAAATGTATCAGCTCATAATATTCTCCACCTTGTTTCGCCTGCCAAGTCTTCACATATTCCTTCAGCCTGGCTCTTGAAGTCTATTACCAACTTCCTCACTGTTTAGTCCATAACATCATAAGACATAGAAGCAGGAGTAGGCCATTTGGTCCCTTGATCCTGCTACGCTATCTATCTAAGATTATTGCTGATCTATTGTGGCCTTAACCCCATTTTCCTGCCTGTTCCCTCTAACCATTGCCTCCCTTGTCAATCAAAAATTTGCCTAATTAGTTTGAATATATTCAATGACACAGCCTTCAGTGCTCTCGGTGAAAGAGAATTCCAAAGACCAATGATCCTTTGAGAGAAAAAAATCCCTCCTCATCTCAGTTTTAAATAGGTGATCCTTTATTTTTAAACTGTGGCCCCTAATAATAGATTCCCCAATGAGGAGTAACATCATCCCAATGCCTACTCCCTCAAGTCCTCTCAGGATCTCATATGTCTCAATAAGATCGCCTTTCATTCTTCTAAACTCCAGTGAGTATAGGCCCAACCTGTGCAACATTTCCTCATGAGACAACTCCTTCATCCAAGTTTCACACCCTCTGCAAATTTCAAAATAGTACCTTGCACCTCCTAATGTACGTTATTAAAGAATATCTAAAACAGCAGAGGGAACTGAACATTGGGGAAACCCACTTTGCTCTTCTAAAAACCTGCCATTTACCTCAACTCTCTGTTTTCTACCCCTTCACCAATTTTCTATCTCTGTCAATATTGCCCTTTTATCCAATAGACTTCGATTTTGATAACAAGCCTAATATGAGTTAACTTATCAGATGCCTTTTGAAAATCCACATTGTTACGATCCACATAGAGACAGATAACTTTTAAAAGAAAGAAATCCACACAAAGCCAATGGAAAGAAAACCGCTAGACAAAAGATTTCACTTTTTTAAAATTTTCACTGTAACAAACCAACCAAAATCAACATAATTCAAACATTAACAGGCAAAGGGTATTTTAAATAAAAAGGCAAAATTTGCTTTAAATAGGCAATCCAACAAAGACACACCTCATGAAGTCACAAGCACTCACATCACGTCCCACACAAATGCGACATCACTTGCAATTTTTCAGTCTTTCCAACTCGGCCTCTTCTATGCATGATCTCTCATTTCCCACTCTATTGTTTTGGCCCTTGAGTCATATTCATCAGCAGCCATAAGCTATCTGAAATCCCTGGGCACATTTATCACCAACAAGGCCCATACCTATGGATCGTCTCTCGCTCGGGTCTGGATAGTCCTGATGCCACAGATTCCCAAGAGATTCCCTTCTCTGGTCTCTTTAAACAGTCTGGTGGGTTCTGGCAACACTGAAACTGCAGCAATAGGTCTTGTGAAATCCACAACCCCTTTCCCTTCCTGTCTTCAACTCTGTTCTTTCCAACTGCATAACAGTCTCTGCTCCATTCTCAGAGACCTGCTGTAACACCAGGAACTGCTCAAAGACTGACAAACAGAAAACTTGTTCCATTTGGAGAGAATCTTCCTTGTTTTCTCTTTACACAAATTGTCAGTGTGCTTTGAACTGCCAAATACAAAACAAAGGCTGGCCCAATTCCACTGCAATTAGCTTTCTGTTTGTACTTTGCTTTAGAGCTGTTCATCCCCATGGCAAACCCAGATCACATGGACATTTCTTGGACCCCAATGAAGCAATAATCAGGAAACCAATCAACTCTCTTTCAGAATACTCCGCAGTCCACTACGGTCTTAAAGGAACATTGCACCAAAGAAATTATATGCTTCCCAAAGTATGTGTGTCATCACAATATGTACAATAGTAATTGCACTGCTATTATCCACCTTCTTTGTTAACCCATCAGGAACCTCAACCAAATTAGTCTAGCATTGTTTTTCCTTACCAAATCTGTGCTGACTCTCTTTTCTTAATCTATACTTGTCAAAGTGGATTTTAATTTTCTCCCAGATTATTGCTTCTGAACCCTTCCCCACCACTAACATTAAACTGACTGGTGTATAATTGCCAGATTAGCCCTGTCTCCTTTTTTGAGCAAGAGTGTACCATTTTCAATCCTGCAGTTCTTTGGCGCCAGCCTTTTATCTGAGAACAATTGGAAGATGGTGACCAGCATCACTGGTGACCAGCAATGGCTACTCTTACTTCCTTCAGCAACCTAGGGTGTATCCCAACCAGACTGGGTGACTTAAATATAAAAACAAAAAAACTGCAGATGCTGGAAATCCAAAACAAAAACAGAATTACCTGGAAAAACTCAGCAGGTCTGGCAGCATCCGCCGATGCTGCCAGACCTGCTGAGTTTTTCCAGGTAATTCTGTTTTAGACCGGGTGACTTATCCACTTTGTGTATGACCAGACTTTTGACACCACCTCATTATCCATTTTTATCTCATCCAGCATCCTGTCAACTTTCTCATTCACCATATCTTTGGCAAACCCCTCTTCCTTGGTAAACACCAACGTAAATAATCAACAAAGTATCGTCCTTGTTTCCTGCTTCAATGTTCTCCCTATCTTTCCTGCCTCATGGCACAGTCCAGTGGGCAGTACTCTTTCCTATACTTCACACATGTGAATCTGGTCAGTAAATATGGCAATTATTCAATGAAAGGATCAAAACTGTCAAATCTAGTGCTGTCCTGATGGGACAGCAATGACAATTTTAGTGCCTCTGTTGGCTCAGGGAGAAGTTAAGAGCATGAGAAGATCAGAAGTAGAAGCAGGAGTCAGCCAATTGGCCCTTCAACCTGCTCAGTTATTCAATCCAGCCCTGGCTAATCTTTTACCTCAACTCCACCACCTGCACTATCCTCCTGTACCTTAACTCCCTTAGTACCCAAAATGAGGTGTCATGGGTTGCAACACAGATCCAATTAGTTTGTACGGCTCAGTCAAGAAAATTACAATTATATAGCATTGTTCGCGACCTCAGGGTGTCCCAAAGCGCTTTATAGCTAATATGGTATTTTTGAAGTGTAGCTACTGTTATATTGTAAGAAATGCAGCAACCAATTTGTACACAGAAAACTCCCAGAAACTGCAATGTGATAATGCCGAGGTAATCTGTAATAGAGATGTTGGTTGAGGGATAAATGTTGGCCGACACTGTGATGTAGTTCTGAGGCAGTGCTGCAGTGTTGCAGGTGTTGCTTTTTTGGAAGAAACGTCATACCAAGGCCCGGTCTTCCCTTGGGTGGGCATGTATGTTCCCGTGGAAGTATGTCAAAGAAAATACAGCAGAGTTCTCCCCACTGTCCCCGCCAATATTCAACCTTCAACTAACATCACTAAAAAAGCAATTACATGGTCAATATGACATTGCTGTTTGTTCAATCTTGCTGTGCAGTAGCTGCTGCACTTCCTATCTCATTGGCTGTAAAGCACTTTGTGGTGTCATGAATGACGCTACAGAAACACAGGTTCTTTTCCAGGAGACCGAGGCGACTGGGAGGGTAATTCACCAATCCATGCTTTCCTTTTACCTTTTGGGATCATGTTGGCCACACTCGGGAACCAGCCCATTCCTCTTCCTGCAGTTTAATGCTCTGTAATTTTAAAGCACACAGGAAGCCTTTTCACAAGTTGGCACAAATGTAAAGCTGAAGGCAAGTCTGTCCAAGGCTGCCTGCGGAATCCTAAACAGCGGAGGAACTGGAAGCTCAAACTCTTTGAGGTTCAAGATATATTGGCAAATGGCCATGTTGAAACTCAAACTCAAAACAGGGCAAAAATAACTAACAAGGCGATTGGGAAAAAAGCGCAGTTTTTATAAGATGTTCACACCAATGTTTATTTAGTAAACACGTTTGGTGCCAGTGGCAGAAGCGAACAAGACTTTTGTTTCCTACAAATGTATGAGGAATCTAGGGCCAAGCTTGAACCGCCAGTGCAGTTGCAATCTACGTTAAAAACTCAGAGAGACACCCATACAAAGGCAGCGAGCTATTCAGACCAACTACAAGTGGCAGCCAAATTCACAGCAACAACTGCTCTGGAATAGAATGAGGAAGGAGAAGACACAAACGATTGGATGGAGATGTTATTGTTGATAATGGAAGCAGTAATTCAAAAGGTATGGCAGTGATAAATCCCTCCCTACTACAAGGAGTTAGGCACTTTTGTCATAAGGAGGGAACACAATTGCAGAATCTTAGCAGTTGTGCAACTGAGTAATGGGAGGGAGGATTACATCATCAGACAAGCAATGGCAAACAGGAGAGAATGACAAGGTGGGAGGATCATAAAGCTGAGATAGAGAGAGCCAACAAGTCAAGGACAAGCATCCATTGTGATGTACAATATGTACAAATGGTTGGGCAGTGTAAAAAAACAAGGCTGAAACATTTCAAACTTATCTTCAGCCAGAAGTGCTGAATGGATGACCCACCTCAGCCTCCTTCTGAGGTTCCCAGCATCACAGATGACAGCCTTCGGCCAATTCGATTCACTGTACGTGATATCAAGAAACGGCTGATGGCACTGGATACAGCAAATAGCTATGGGCCTTGAAAACATTCTGTCAGTAGTACTGAACACTGGTGCTCCAGACAAGATGAAATCCTCGCCAAACTGTTCCAGTACAGCTCCAACACTGGCACCTACCCAACTTTGTGGGAAAATGCCCATGTATGTCTTGTCCACAAAAAGCAGGACAAATCCAGCTGGCCAATTATCATCCTATGAGTCTACTTTAGATTATCAGCGACATTTGGGAGCTATCAAATGGCACTTACTTCTTAATAACTGGTGTTCAGTACAATTTATGACTCCGCAGATACTGAAGTAGTCCCTGCCAACGCAGCAAGACCCTGGACAACATTCATGGCTTGGGCTGATAAATGGCAAGTAACATTTGCACAACACAAGTGCCAAGCCTATCTCACCTTGGCTTTCAATGAGTTTACAATCCCTGAATTACCTACTATTGATACCCATTGATCAGAAGCTTAACTGGACCAGCCATATAAATACTGGCCGGAGTTTGCCGACCCCTTTATGTCAGGCGGGGGTAGAATATGGTGGGAAGAGCCAAAAATCAGTTTCATGTCATGGTGAAACCAGTTAGCCATTGTCTGCTCTCTGTGTCAATGGCAGGCCACCTTTCCCACCATCCAACGTTGGGAACCTAAGTTCAATGCATTTGCATATCATCACCTTGCCTGCTCACCGGAATCATTCCCCCACGTTGAATTTACCCATGTTAACACGCTGGTCCAGAACACATCTTGACAACTGTGATGTGCAGAAGTCAAGACTTGGGGGGCTTGTTCTCATTGCGGATATCCGAGGAGCAGAAGATGCTGGAGTTCGACAGCTACTGGGAGCTGGAGGACCACGGACATCACATGCTGGGTGGATTCTCGCAGATATGGCTCTGCCATGAAGCAGCTCATGGTAGGTGGGAGGCCTCCGGTTATGTCTGGGGACTGCTTCGGGACATCATGGTCTTGGCTATGGGCTGCTACGGGTGATTGGCAACAGGTGGTGGGTGGGGGGGGCAAGTGGGGGGAGGTGGGGGGGGCGAGGAAGTTCCAGCTGTGACTGGGAGAGGAAGGTGTATCAGTGGCAGGGGTGAGGTTGGGAGTGGGGGGAACAACGGTGTCGGCGGGGTTGAGTTTGGGAAGGTGGGAATGAAGGTGTCAAAGGGTGAGGTTGAGAGGGGGGGAAGGAGTACAGGGGCAGGAGGGTGTAATGGAGGAGAATGCAGCAACTGGAGAGGTAGGTGCAAGGGGTGAGGAAGGTGCAACGGAAGGAGTTCGGAGGGAGGTAGGACTTCAGGGGGAGGAAGGGCTTTGGAGGGGGGAAGGACTTTGAAGGGGGATGGGGTCCAAGAGGATGAAGGACTCTGGGAGGAGGAAGGAGTTTGGAGGGTGGAAGGAGTCCGGGGGGGAAGAAGGACTTCGGAGGAGGGAAGGGCTCCAGGGTGATGACGGAGTCCAGGGGGAGGAAGGTGTTTGGAGGAGGAAGGACTTTGGAGGGGGGCAAGGAGCCCAGGGGGAGGAAGGAGGGAGGAGTCTGGGGGAGGAGGGAGTAAGGGTGGAGGAGAGGGTAAGGGGGGGATGTCCAGATGAACTTGCAAGGAAGGGGCCTGTGGAGTCAATGACTGCCTCCTAGGAGTGAACTGAGGGTGGGCGTGGTAGGAGGGAATGGTGAGTATGAGAGGGGGCAGAGTGTGCGATGGTAGCGGTAGAATGAAAGGTGATGGTGGTTGGTGGGGACTTTGAAGCAGACATGGACCCTGGTGGTGGGAAGGAAGGGGCTCGGAGATGGGGCTGGGATTCTCAGGAAAGTAGGGAATGTACACATTCACCTGGACATCCTGGAAAGACAAGGGTTCAAGTTGGTAGGTGATGGTGGGGAGATGGAAGGTGATGCCGGGGGGTCAACAGTGAAAAGGACATGGGCGATTGAGGGAGGGGGAAGGGCAGGGGAGCTGAGAAGAAACTTAACACTGAGGCCACAGCTTGGCGGGCAAATCCAAATTTAAATTCAATGAATAAACTCTAGAATATATTGAAGTCATTGTCAAATGTCATTGAAAAAAACCCATCTGGCTCACAGATTTCCCTTTATGGAAGGAAATCTGCTGCCCTAACTTGGTCTGGTCTGGATCCACAGTAATGTTGACTTTTACCTGGAAGATCGTGTGCAGCTTTGGTCTCATTACCAAAGAAAGAATATATTTCCAATAGAGGGAATGCAGCGAAGGTTCACCGGACTGATTCCTGGGATGGCCGGATTGTCGTTTGAGGAGAGATTGGGTCGACTAGGCCTGTATTCACTGGAGTTTAGAAGAATGAGAGGGGATCTCATTGAAACGTATAAAATTCTGACAGGGCTGGACAGACAGGGTGCAGGGATGGTGTTTCCTCTGGCTGGGGGGTCTAGAACAAGGGGGCACAGTCTCAGGATATGGGGCAGGCCATTCAGGACTGAGATGAGGAGAAATTTCTTCACTCAGAGGGTGGTGAACCTGTGGAATTCTCTACCACAGGAGGCTGTGGAGGCCCAGTCACTGAATATATTTAAGAAGGAAATAGATAGATTTCTGGACTCTGAAGGTGTCAAAGGCTTTGGGGAGAGAGCGGGAATGTGGCATTGAGATAGAGAATCAGTCATGATCATATTGAATCATGGAGCAGGCTTGAAGGACTGAATGACCTACTCCTAGTTTCCTAGATGCTCCTAATTTCTGTCTTTCTAAATTTCAATGAGCCTGCCTGCCAACGAGCTGGTGTCCCCGTGAAGGAATAATTAATGAGACGGGACACATCAGAAAAAAGACGATACAGTGCGCAAAGCTGCCATTATGGGCAGCAGGTAAAACGTCCTTTTTCCTACCTGCTACCGCACTTTGTGCACCTCTGGGATGATTCCATCCACTGTGACTGTAAGAGCAGGTCAGAGGCTGTGAATCCTGCGATGGGTCACTCACCCCTTCACTCCCCAAAGCCTGTCCACCATCTACAAGGCACAGGTCAGGAGCGTGATGGAATGCTCTCAACTGGCCTGGATGAGTGCAGCTCCCACAGCACTCAAGAAGCTCAACACCAACCAGGACATGCAGCCTGCTTGATTGGCATCCCACCCACCACCATAACCATTCACTCCATCACCGATGCACAGTGACAGCAGTGGGTGTCATCCACAGGATGCACTGCAGCAACTCGCCAGGTGTCTTTTGGCAGCTTCTTCCAAACCCATGAACTCTACCTCTGACAAAGGCAAGAGAAGTAGATGCATGGAAACACCAGCAACTGTACGTTCCCCTCCAAGTCACTCAGCATCCTGACTTAGAAATATATTGCTGTTCCTTCAATGTCGCTGGGTCAAATCCTGGAACTCCCTCCCTACCAACACTGTAGGTGTATCTACAGCATAGCAACAGCAGTGGTTCAAGCTTACCACCACCTTCTCAAGGGCAATCAAGGATGGGCAATAAATGCTGGCTTAGCCAACAACGCCCACATCCCATGAATAAAATAGTAGTATGGATGGATTCATTAAATTTTCTCATTGGAAAGAGCATCAAAGATAAGTGACTGAAAACAAAAGGAATAAGACTGACATACTTCCTCAAGAAAGGAAAAGGCAGATACTTAACTTGTAAAATACACTTGACAACTCTGTGAACAACATCCTAGGCTAGATGCGGATTCCAGTGTTTGATGCATTGCAGGGTCATCTATATGTAGACTTTACCATTTTTTTTCTGGTCCACAGGGTGCTGGAAGTCATGTTGCCTTCAAATAGTAGTCATGACGCAGTGGAATATAGATGCAGCGACCATCCATATGGCAGAGCACAAATGGAGTTGGATAGCATCCCAGAAAACGAGGAAGCAATTTTGGCAAAAGTGTGTCATGCTGTAAGCAGCCATGGTATTATGCCAAAGGCTATGGCACAGTCCATTGTTTGTTAAGTAGCAGCTTTAATGTGTCCTCCACAAACACAGCTTAGAACCTTAACCTGTCTCTCCGCTGACCTCTGGCACCTATTAAACAATCAGCGGGTGTTATGTAGAAAGAGCAGAACATTCAGGGATGAGAAAGGGCCCTTGGCATAGAAGATAAGCTGGCTCAAATTGTGGGGAGAAAATATCCCACTGCGTAATTGTAGATTCTGTCCTTTCAACTCAAACTGTATCTGGACTGGAGAAAGCTTTTAGAACTGGATAATGCCTCACATAAAGCTCTGGCGGTCACACATTGTCATCACTAGTAGTAAAAATATGAGCTGATCAGCTAAGACGATCACAGAAGCATGTTGTAGAATGTTATAGTCTGATAGATTATGAATTTCTCCCTGTCATGCGTTAAGACCAGTACAGTAAATAAGCTTGGTGTCACCATTGAAACACTTCCTTTTCCAAGTCAAAAGCTCCCCTCCAGAGACTAGAGCACATAATCCAGGCTGTCACACCAGAGTTGTGCAGAGGGAAATGTTGTCCTGTCGGAGATGCCATCTTTCAGAATAGACATGAAACATCTGCCCTCTCAGGTTGCCTAAGACTTACTCTGACAACCAATTTAAGATTGTCAGTCGAGCTCATAGTGTGGTACATTTACATGTACTGGACGCTACATATATTAATACACAGGACCCTGTTCTTTGCAGACAGAAAGAATATGTACGCACATTGCACTTGTTTCAGCTAAACAAATTAAATGAAAGCTATTCGCTGGTTCATTCCCCAGGGCTATGTCCTCACTAATCAGGGTCAAGCTGCCTGGTTTAGATTTCAAACCATGCTTGGCAGTTAACTATCAGTCACCATCAGCTGGCACATTCTCTATGGCAACACCTCTACCAATCAGAGTCCACTTGTCACCCATCAGCACTCTCTTTTCATACAGTATAAATATTTGTTTCCCTTGACATTGCCATTTTCTTCCTGCGATGAGTGCAAGACAAAAAGGTTTGACAAAAAATGTCTCTTTTTTTCAGCAATACTCAAGATCTGTATTACCAAATGACTATTTAAAAACAACTTTCATTTGTGTGATATTTCCTTTGGTGCCAGGTAGCTTTTTAATAAATCTACGTTGCACTCCCTTCAAGGCTGATAATCTTTCCTAAGGTATTCTTTAAAAAAATACTTATTTGAACTCTCTGCCATGGCCTTCAGCAGCTAGAGCTATTTCCTTACCTTCTGTCACAGTCGACAAAGCAAGATGATGAAGGATTGAACAGGAAACAATCTTTATGCACTTTTATAACGCTTTGTTTACAGAAATACACATTACAATCATGTACAGCAATGTCTGAAAGGGAAGGATGTGCAGGGTTAAGGGGAGAGGGCAGGAGAATGGCACTAAGGGGATGCTCATTCATGTCAGTGCAGACATGATGGGCCAAATGGCCTCCTTCTCTGCTGTATAGTCTATGTAATTCTAGGTAATGCTTCATTGGCTGTAAAACATTTTGGGGTATCCTGAGGTCCTGAAAGGCATTATATAATGGCAATTATTTCTTTTTAAACAATCTTTAGGCTTTTAAAACCACTTAATCACTAATTCCTAATTCACCTTGTCCTGTTATTTTTGGAAAAAAATCTATTCAACTTTTTGGTGCGTTCTGAAATAGTCATTGGCCCTTCCCCTCAATTTCTCAATGTAGAGAAGATATTTCCTTTGTGAATGACCTGCAATGACTTATTCATGACTTCCTAGTGTAAGAGTTCTCCGGATATTTTGTACAGTAAAGCCCTCAGGATAATTACTGACATTTTATATATAAAGACATGAGATTTTAGTAGTTAATGAATCATTTGTGAGCATTATAAGGGGTAGTACTCTGCATATTCAGGTGGGCCCTTAACAGGCACAGCACACAGTAGAATATTAATGAAAAGGGATTAACCTTTTTATGAGATAAACTTAGATCAATCCATATTTCAGTGCTGCTAAGGGCATCAGGCTAATGGCATAATGTGAAGATAAAATACTCGCTTGAAAGTGAAATTCACTCATTGCCAAGGTCTAGCTGCAAATCATGAAACATGCCTGTGGAAGTTTTTTTTAACACTGAAACTGGTTCAAATTAATCTGTTTTTCTGACTCAAAGTTTATTTTCCTTAGCCCAGGAACACATTGAAGGATGGTAGCTGCCTAGCACACGCACATTTGAAAGTAAAAACTGGTTAGATTCTCTCCCTTATATTTTAGTCCCTTGCATTACGTTTTCAGCAGGTCTGGGCTGAGGAGTCCCCACCAGTTGACAATGTCACGCCTCGAGTCGCTATATGTGCACATCCAACTGGGCTGCCAGTGTCAAGTCTTCTTTGTTCCTTCCTTGAGCAGCAACGCTGCACTGTTACGCCACGCTCCATTTCAAAGTTGGGTTTGATTTATTGAGAATAAGCCACAATCCAGGATACCACCAAGGTGCGCTGGAGGAGGAGGGAATGAAGGAAGGAAAGGGCTTGCGTTTATGCAACAGGGTTCACCGGCTCAGGCACAGCGAGAGGGTGGAGTTGGTGGCTAGGGAGAGAAGTTTGCAGCGGGGCTGAAGACATTGGCTTTGGACCTCCCAATATTTAATTGGGGGAAATTTCTGCTCATCCCATACTTGATGTAGGACAAGCATAGGGAGGATGATTTAGAGACACTGGAGGGGTTGGGAGAGGTGGTGGTGAGGTAGAGCTGGCTGTTGTCAGCACACATGTGGAAGTGAGGCAGTGTTTTTGGACAATGCTGCTGAGAGCCGGCATGTTAATGAGAATTAGGAGGGGAAAAGGATTGATCCTTGAGGGCCACTGGAAGAGATGGTATGAGAGTGACAAGTGGTTCCCTGGCTTCGATTAGATAGATTAAAATGGAACCAGGCCAATGCAGTCCCACCAGAGTGACCAACTCTTTTGAAATGAAATGAGGGTCACTTCCAACCCTGGGGGACCAATGGGGGCAGTGGTGGGCGGGGAGTTGGGGTGGTGCTGGTGGTGACATTGAGAGCGGGGGGTCATGTGAGTGGGGGTGGGGTTGGTATGTGTGAGAGCGGTGGGGGGTGGGGGGGCGCAGGGTGTGCTTCAACGTGAGAGAGGGTGAGGAGGAGGGTTTTGAGACCATAACAGTGGCGGGGTGGTTGTGGGGGTTAAAAATCATCCAACGCTTTAACCTTGCCTTGTGGAGAAACAACATTATCATCGTTCCTGCTAGCCGACTCACTCACCTGCAGTCCCTCTCAAATCACGCACACTCACCCCGGAGACTCCCAGGATCAGTATCGGACAGGCTGTCTTAGAAACATGGGACAAAAGGCGCCACTTGAAGGACACCAGGACAAAGAGGCAGAATAAGGGACAATCTCCTGAAAATAAGGGGCAGCTGGTCAACCTCGCTGAAAGGAGAAAAAGAAAACCAAGATGAGAATGGTAAATTTGAGGTGTTGACAGACTGGGAACAAATATGGGTCAGTATGGCCGATGGGTGAATGACACTTGGCGCAAACTAGGAAACAGCAACAGAGGCCTTACCTTCACGCTTGGCATGTACATGAAGTCGGCGCGCCCGGAAGCGGATGTGCTCCCGCCCGGGTGAGATGGCGTTTTCACCGTGATTTTATGCTGGGCGGTCCATTAAGGCCTGCCCAGCGTGTAACGTGTCTTTTCGCTGGCCGGAAGGGTGGGCGGGGGTGGGGGAACGGGAGCCTGACGGGCGCCAGGTCCAATGGCAAGCCGGTGGGGGATTGAAAAGCAGCAGAGGCAGCGCCGTGAAGTCTGTCAGGGGACACAGAGGGAGCTGTTTAGTTCGAGGAAGAAAAACACGCGTGGAATAGCAATGGCATTTGCACTGCTGGGCAAGCCAGGCAGGAGGGCAAGTCCAGCAGGCAACTTGTCCCCCTGGTTCTCGGATAGGCGCCTGGGAATCCTCGTGGAGGTGGTCAGCGCCAGGCGGGACATCTTGACGCCCAGCGATGGCAAGAGGAGGCCGCCGCACCTCACCAAGAAAGCGTGGACAGAGGTGGTAGCCCAGGTCAGTGGCCACGATGTTGTGCAGCGCACACGCGGGCGCAGTGCTGTACAAGGTTCAATGACTTGCTGCGCTCGGCAAGGGTGAGTACCGAGCTGACGTGGATCTGTTTGGAGAAGTGTTCATGCCTTGTCATCGCCCTCACCAACTCCGTGGTGATCAGGGGTGTAAGAGCCTGAGTGCCAACTGGCACTGATGCTGGCGCTGGCCAAGGCCGTGGGTTGAGGGTCACGACTCAGCTGTGACCCGCTAGGTGCTCCTCAGCTGGGGTTGGCCATGGCGCTGCGGGTAGAGAGTGGACTAATTAATGCTCCTCTGTCCTCCTCACCATTGAGAGGCCAAGGACAGGTGGAGGCCCCCCAGACCTAATGATTCTGACGAGGTGTGAGATGGATGTCCTGCCAATGGAGTGCCGACACCCAACTCCTGGTCGTGGAGAGGCAGGGCTCTCTGACAAAGGTAAGAGTGTAGTGCGCAGTTGTGAAAGTGTCAGAGTGACAGTGAGATGGCTGATGCTACTGACATGTTGTTTTCCTCCCCTCGAATCTCCATCTAGCAAATCCAGGACCCCGAGGAGCCACCCTTAACACCAGAGGACCAGTGCCCATCTGATGCACCTGTGTCGCACCCCCTCTCTGCACCAGGCACCAGCGCTGATGCAAGCACCTCAGTGGTCATGAGGTCTTCAGCTACAATGTCAGTGCACAGTGGGGAGGGTATGGCACACTCGCATGAGGAGCTGGTGGAGGCAGACAGTGCCCAGGGTGTTGGCAGTTGGAAGAAAGCTGGAGAGCAGGTCCATGCTGAGTCTGAGGCATTTGATGAGCCTCCGGAATCGTCTATTAGGCGGCAGATGCTGGATGTGCAGCGGGATGCATGGGAGGATCTGGTGGAGGTTCCTGAGGGTTTACATGCCATGGTCCCTGTCATGGAAGAATCCATGGGGAGTATGAGTACTGCGTTGACCCTGAGCACTGAGTGAACTGCGCCTTCCAGTGAGAGACTCTCATGAAGAGGCAGCTACAGGAACAGAGACAGGGGTCCCTGGCGTTGCCCTCGGACCTGCAAGCCTTCACACAGCCAGTGTGAGGGATGGATGAGGCACCTAATATCTCCGCTCGGCGCCCGTCCAGCAATGGCGAGCAGGGAGGTCCAGACGTCCTCAGGTTGGCAGACGAGGTTTGTGGGGTCCTCCCTGCTGGACGGCGACCGCAGCTTCTCTGCCCCTCTGCCAGTGACACTGCCATCTGATCAGGCTGCGGTGACTGAGGAACGCCCAGCTATGGTGCTGGACTCACACTCAGCAGGCTCTGCCGGCCAGAGGAGGACCCGCCAAGGCCCTCTGTGTTGACGCGACACCCGAGTCAGCATGCTGCCTCCAGTGCTGCTGCCAGGAAGGACGGGGGAGGGATCAAGATGCAGCACTCGCAGACATCTGTTTACATCACCGTGAGCAGAAGAGGGGCTTTTCATGGGGAATCTTCTGTTCTGCCATTATTGGTTAAGTTGTTTACTGGTGTGACTGTTAACAACTTATAATGCTATAAAAACAGAAAATGCTGGGAAAACTCAACATTTCTGACAGCAACTGTGGCGAGAAAAACAGAGTTAATTTTTCGAGTCTGTATGACTCTTCTTCAGAGCACTGAAGAGTCATACAGACTCAAAACATTAACTCTGTTTCTCTCTCCACAGATGTTGTCAAACCTACTGAGTTTTTCCAGCATTTTCTGCTTTTGTTTCAGATTTCCAGCATCTGCGGTATTTTATTTTCACCTTATAATATCATGTTCATTGTCTGTAAATGCCAAGGGCATATAAATTTGCTTTTGTGTTAAAGGCCTGAGTGTGCTTCACTAGCGTTATAGGTACAGGACACGCCAGTGTCTCATGCTGGATGTGAGGGGCTCTAAACTTTACTGCACAGGTACTAAGTGGACTTTGGGTCCCATGGGACACGTCATTGCAAACATCTGGGATGGAGGTGACACATCTGGCATGAGCCTTGGCAGCCTAGCTGAAGGAGCGTTGAATCAAGGCCTGCCTGGTATCTCTGCCTCCCTGAAGGTTCCAGAGGACTGCCTCCCCATCCTCACTGTGTTCTTCCCCGGGCTCCTCTTCTGATCCACCACTGGAGTCATCATCTGTGGCCCATGGAGCTGCCTGGAACTCCTCATCCCGTGGGTCCCCACTTGCCAGAGCCAGATTGTGGAGAGCGCAGTATGTAGCGACTATCAGAGACCCTGGCTCTGGGAGGTATTGTAGAGCTCCCCTGAATGGTCCAGCCATCTGAATCTCATCTCCAGCAGACCAATTGTCCTCTCGATCACCGCCCTTGTGGAGGCATGATCCCTATTATACCTCTGCTCAGCTTCTGCCCTTGGGTGCCGGAGAGGCATCATAAGCCACCTTTTCAATGGATAGAGTCATACAGTCATAGAGGGCTACAGCACAGAAAAAGGCCCTTCGGCCCATCTACTCTACGCCGGTCAAACAAGTGCCTAACTACTCTAACCCCCATTTTCCAGCACTAGGCCCATACCCTTGTATACCATGGCATCGCAAAGTGCACATGCAAATATTTCTTAAATGTTATGAGGGTTTCTGCCTCTTACCACCCTTTCAGGCAGCGAGTTCCAGATTCCCAACACCCTCTGGGTGAAAAAATTCTTCCTCACATCCCCTCTAAACTTCCTGCCCCTTACCTTAAATCTATGCCCCCTGGTTATTGATCCCTCCACCAAGGGGAAAAGTTCCTTCCTGTCTACTCTATCTATGCCCCTCAAAATTTTATACACCTCAATCATGTCCCCCCTCAATCTCCTCTGCTCCAGGGAAAGTAACCCCAGTCTATCCAATCTCTCCTCATAACTAAAACTCTCCAGCCCAGGCAACATCCTGGTAAATCTCCTCTGCTCTCTCTCTCATGCAGTCACATCCCCTTGTCACCCAGCAGACATCCAGCCAGCCGAGCTGGAGAGATGAACAGACTCGGAACCTGTAAGTGTGGGAGGATGTATGCATCATGGGAGCTGTCAGGGTACCTGCGCAGACTTGTAGAATCTGCGCCTTGTGGTCACAAACCATCTGGACATTCATGGAGTGGAATCCCTTCCTGTTCATAATGGTCCCTGGCTCACCCACTGGTGCCTTGATGGCCATAGGTGTGCAGTCGATGGTATCCAAGGATGTGGGGAACCCAGCAATTGCAGTGAAGCCTCTGGCACCCTCAGCCTGGCTGGCTTCGTCCATACAGAAATGAATAAATATGACCTGCCTGAACAGAGCATCAGTGACCAGTTTGACGCAACTGTGGACAGCTGATTGGGAGGCTCCACACAGATCCCCCACTGACCCCTGGAAAGAGCCAGAGACATAGAAGTTGAGGGTCACTCTGACCTTCAGAGCCACTGGTATGGGGTGGACACCCACACAGTTGGAGCTGATCTCAGGCTCAATCATCTGACATTTGGAGGCCACAGCCTCCCTGGAGAGGCAGAGCCTCCTTCGGCACTGAACCTCTGGCATGTTGAAGTAGTTGCATCAGTGCCTGTACACCCTGGCACCAGGATAGTGGCGTCTTTTGCGGCCCGGTCCATCTTGAACTCCCTGCTGGCTCTGCGCACCCTGTGCCTGTGCCTCTCCTCCCACAGGTCGCTCCCTTGGATGCTGCCTGCAGACTCCTGGACTCCTCTCTCTTCTGCCCCTCTCCTCCTCCTCAGAGGAGGTGCCACCAGTGGAGCAGGCAATCCCCATTAGCAGAGAAACAGAAAGCTGTCCGGTGACTGGAAATGTCCACGCGGTATAAATCCTCCAGGGGACCGGGAGACACCAATGAGTCCTGAGGTGAAGGCTAGCAATGCAAAGGCTGAAACTCAGAACAGAGATAAAGCCGTCAAATTTCACTAAACAACCAGTAGCAAGCTATCTCCTAAGATCTCACTGGTCACAATGGCAATGCTCCGGACCCATTTTATCCCGCCCTCGGATGACAATTTGACAAAAAAACCTACCCGTTTGCCCAGGGGATGAGCGTGAAATCTTGTGGGTGGGGGGGGGGGCAATGTAAAATCTCGGCCAATGGGCTTTTTAATGGCCTTAATTGGCCCTTTAATTGCTGAAGGGTGCGGCTCCGACTCCCGCGTGTGCACTCTGACCTCAGCGTTGCACCCGTGCGCGATGGCTTCGGGCCTCACGCCCAACGTCACCTCGCGCAATGATACTTGCACTCAGGTGGGGCGCACGCCCAACGTCACCTCGCGCAATGATATGCGCACTCAGGTGGGGCGCGCGCCCAACGTCACCTCGCACAATGATACATGGACTCAGGTGGGGCGCGCGCCCAACGTCACCTCGCGCAATGATCCGCGCACTCAGGTGGGGCGCGCGCCCAACGTCACCTCGCGCAATGATACGCGCACTCAGGTGGGGCGAGCATCCAACGTCACCTTGCACAATGATACGCGCACTCAGGTGGGGCGCGCACCCAACTTCACCTCGCGCAATGATACGCGCACTCAGGTGGGGCGCGCGCCCAACATCACCTCGCACAATGATATATGGACTCAGGTGGGGCATGCGCCCAACTTCACCTCGCGCAATGATACGCTCGCTCGGCTGGGGCGCGCGCCCAATGTCACCTCGCGCAATGATACGCGGATTCAAGTGGGGGCCCGCACCCAACGTCACCTCGCGCAATGATACACACGCTCGGATGGGGCGTGCACCCAACGTCACCTCGCGCAATGATACACACGCTCGGATGGGGCGCGCACCCAACGTCACCTCGCGCAATGATACATGCGCTCAGGTGAGGCGCGCACCCCACCTGGGAAGGTAAAACCGAGGCCAGAGTTTCCGATGAACTTAAACTGTGTTTAAAAATGAGCCACCGTTGCTCCATGAGAGATTTCTCCCAATCCCATTGATTTTCAATTCCTGGCACTGAGCTATCATTATGGATTATTTGAGCTTTCAAAAAAAAATCATTCCGTTAATTAGAAGCGAATGTCAGTTAAAGTTGTAATTAAGGGGCAAATCAGTACCAATTTTAATATCTGATGTAAATAATTACATAATGAAATCTGTACTATCAATTTTGGTGTGTAATGTGCATAATTTTATATTGGAAAATAGACCCAAAACCCAGGTGCTTAGTTCAGCAATGGCATGGCATATGCAAAATAATATTGTAATGACTGGGTATCGCATGACATTTCTCAAGCTAATCTCTCATTTCAAACTCAAAACAGAAACAATAGCTAATTAGAAAGGTATTTACAGCAATTTTACTTCCTAATCCCTTTCAGGCCCCTGAATGACACCTTTTCCAATGACATTTCAAAGGCAAGGCTAGAAGGTTCCGTTTTGCTTTTAACACTTTCACTGGTCCCATTCGGTCTAATATGAGCTGCTGCTGCCTTGCTGTTGGTGCTCAGATCAAAAGGGTTTTTCTGCAGCTAACTGCAATGCCCAAATATTGTTGCCAACGCTGGTTGGGCATATTCCTGGAGGGTGCGTTTCAAGACCTTTTGCCTCCAACAACCCTGTCCACTCCCTTCACTATCTCCAATAATTTTATAACTAAGGAGTAAAATTGCTCAAATAAAATGAAAATGAAAATGCTCCTATAATACCTTCGAAGCTGCTTGGTTTCAGGAGATTAATTTTCAATTGCTGGAATCTCCAGGACAATCATAGAGCATTGGCAACCCCAGCTATGTTTTCTCATTTCACGAAGGCTAGTGATTGGCAAGACTTGGTCCAGCAATTAATGGAGACGATGGGTGTCTCGCCTACCAGCTGGAGAGCTGGCAAGAGCCCTGTGTTGCCTCTTTTTTGGGAAGTTCTGCAGCATCGAGTGCAAATCAGGTCCTTAACTGGGTGGCCGAGGGCCCTTCTTGGGGACCAACGACCCTCGGAGGCGGAAATCCCATCCGGCCAGTCAGAGGTTGGGAGCTCTTCATTGCTCATCAGTGTCACTGGGGAGAGGGTGGCTGCTGCCAACATTGCAACCACTCGAGGCCCAGGATTGCGAGGGACCAGGCCGCAGGCGAGTGATGGTGGGGTTGGGGTTCATGGGCTAGGGGCTCAGTAGCAAGTCGGCTCTTGGCTGCCACTCCACCCTCCCTACCCCCTCAATTTCCGATGCCGGGTCCCTCAATCAGACACTGAGTGCCTTTGAATGAGGAGATCATTGCCATGAATCTATTAATGTATTTAATATTTTGGAAAATTTTTTTCTTTTAAAATAGAGGTTTAGTCTCTGGGTGTGTCTTAACTAGATTGAAGCCAGTTAGTGTGGGTGCTTTGATGGGTACTAGTTTTGAGATGTAAGAGAGATAGTGTGTATTTGCATTTTATGAATAGACCATTCAAGAAGTGGGGTGAAAACTGTTGCCTATCTAGCAGCGACCAAACCATATGTTTATGTTACTAATAAAGTTGGTACTATGAAAGGGCTTTTATTGTTAGAGAGGTTTAGTTCGGAGATGCTGATACAATGAGAATTAACATTCAATGGGAGTGGTAGGTACAACAAGATAACCGTTTTGGTTGTACAGAGCAAAGGCAATGTGAGGTCAAAAGGCAGCTGAAAGCCTCCAACTGTCTCCACAGGAATCAAAGTGAAAAGAGCCTCATTTTGAATTTGTAAGGTGAAAATGCTTTGCTTGGTGTTTGATTAAGGAGTTAGTTACTGCAGTAAGGAGAGATGATATCTTGGAAGGGGCATCGAATGAAGCTTTGTGGGTAGAGCTAAGGAATAAAAAAGGGGCAGCCGCATTCTTAGGTGTTTATTATAGACCCCCAGATAGTCAGCGGGAAATTGAGGAGCAAATATATGCACAATTCATGGAGGTGTGTAAAAACAATAACAATAAGGTAATTATATTAAGTGATTTCAACTTTCCCAACATTAATTTGGATAGACATAGTGTTAAGAGCTTGGATGGAGTGGATTTCTTGAAATGTGTACAGGAGAACCTTTTAGGTCAATATGTAGAAGGTCCAACAAGGGACGATGCATTGCTGGACCTAATTCTGGGGAATGAAGCCGGACAGGTAGCTAAGGTGCTGGTGGGGGAGCATTTTAGTGATAGCGACCACAACATGGTACAGTTTAAGTTTGTTATGGACAAAGAAATAGACGAGTTGCAAAAAAATGTTTTGGATTGGGGGAGAGTGGATTTTAGTAAAATAAGGCAGGATCTGGCCAAGGTAGACTGGGGACAGTTACTTGTGGGGAAATCCAAAGAGGATCAGTGGGGGTTGTTCAAAAAGGAAATGAGGAGGGTGCAGGCTCAACATGTTCCCTCTAGGGTGATAGGAAGCAGTAACAAGCCCAGAGAACCATGGATGACTAGAGATATTCAGGTTATGATGAGAATGAAAAGAGAGGCTTTTAGCAGGTACAAAGGGAGCAAATCAGCGGAGGCATTAGTGGAATAAAGAAAATACATGGTGGAGCTTAAGAAAGCAGTTAGGAGAGCAAAGAGGGGATATGAGAAAACTCTGGCTGGTAAAAGTAGGGAAAATCCCAAGATATTCTGTAAGCATATTGTTGGGAAGAGGATAACCAGGAAAAGAGTGGGGCCCATTAGGGACCAAGGGGGCAATCTATGGGTGGAGCCAGAGGACGTTGGTAGAGCGTTCAACAAATACTTCACATCCGTCTTCACCCAAGAGAATGAGGGTGAAGGTATGGAATTCAGGGAGAGAGACTGCGAGGTTCTTGAGCAAATTGATATTGGGAGTGACAAGGTATTGGATGCGCTGGCAGGCTTAAAAGTGGACAAACCTTCAGGTCTGGATGATTTGTGTCCCAGAATGCTGAGGGAGGCAAAGGACAAGATCGCAGGGGTTCTGACCCAAATTTTTAATTCCTCTCTGGCCACGGGGGAGGTGCCAGAGGACTGGAGAACAGCTAATGTGGTTCCGCTATTTAAGGAGGGTTGTAGAGATAAGCCAAGGGACCTACAGGCCAGTGAGTCTCACGTCAGTGGTAGGGAAACTATTGGAGAAAATTCTGAAGGAGAGAATCTATCTCCAATTGGAGAGGCAAGGTTTGATCAGGGATAGTCAACATGGCTTTGTCAGAGGGAGGTCATGCCTAACAAATTTGAGTGAATGTTTTGAGGGGGTGACCAGGTGTGTGGATGAGGGTAGTGCAGTTGATGTAGTTTATATGGATTTCAGCAAAGCCTTTGACAAGGTCCCACATGGGAGACTTATAAAGGCGGCAAATGAACATGGGATACAGGGTAATTTGATAAGGTGGAATCAAAATTGGCTTAGTTGTAGGAGACAGAGGGTGATGACAAAAGGATGCTTTAGTGACTGGAAGCCAGTGTCCTGTGGTGTACCATAGGGATCTGTGCTGGGTCCCCTATTATTTGTCATTTATATAAACAACATAGCTGACTATGTGGGGGGTAGGATTAGTAAGTTTGAAGATGACACAAAGATTGGCCAGGTGGTTAACAGTGAGGTTGAGTGTCTTGGGCTACAGGAAGATATAGACGGGATGGTCAAACGGGCAGATAAGTGGCAGATGGAATTTAACCCTGAAAAGTGTGAGGTGATACACTTTGGAAGGAGTAATTTGACAAGGAAGTACTCAATGAATGGCGTGACACTAGGAAGTTCTGAGGAACAAAGGGACCTTGACGTGTGTGTCCATAGATCTCTGAAGGCAGAGGGGCATGTTACTGGGTGGTGAAAAAGGCATATGGGACACTTGCCTTTATCATTTGAGGCATAGATTACAAAAGTAGGGAGGTCATGTTGGAGTTGTATAGAACCTTGGTGAGGCCACAGCTGGAGTACTGTGTGCAGCTCTGGTCGCCACATTATAGGAAGGATGTGATTACACTGTAGGGGGTGCAGAGGAGATTCACCAGGATGTTACCTGGGATGAAACATTTAATTTATGAAGAGAGGTTGGATAGACTTGGGTTGTTTTCGTTGGAGCAGAGAACACTGAGGGGCGACCTGATCGAGGTGTACAAGATTATGAGGGGCATGGACAAGGTGGATAGGGAGCATCTGTTCCCCTTAGTTGAAGGGTCAGTCACAAGGGGGCATAAATTCAAGGTGAGGGGCAGGAGGTTTAGGGAGCATGTGAGAAAAAACCTTTTTACCCAGAGGGTGGTGAGGGTCTGGGATGCACTGCCTGGGAGGGTGGAGGAGGCGGGTTGCCTCACATCCTTTAAAAAGTACCTGGATGAGCACTTAGCACATCATAACATCCAAGGCTATGGGCCAAGTGCTGGTAAATGGGATTAAGCAGGCAGTTCAGGTGTTCCTCACGTGTTGGTGCAGACTTGATGGGCCGAAGGGCCTCTTATGCACTGTGTGATTCTGTGATTCTGTGAATTTGTGCAGTGACCTCTCTCAAATCTCTGCCACAGCTTCAACAATGAAGATCCACTGGAGAAGGCAAGGATTTGGCAGCAGCTACCCATGATCCATCTGGAACTTTAAGGGGCAGGCCTGAAAATTCCCAGAAGGAAAAATCAGTAAAATTTGGAAATTTGGAAATGAAGAAACATAAAAACATAGAAAATAGGAGCATGAGGAGGCCATTTGGCCCTTCAAACATGCTCTGCCATTTATTATGATCATGGCTGATCATCCAACCCAATAGCCTGCTTTCACTTTCTTCTCATATCCTTTGAAATTTCTCCTTACCTCAGTTCTAAATGGTCTAGCCCGTATTCTCAGACTGTGACCCCTGGTTCTGGACTCCCCCACCATCGGGAACATCCTTCCTGCATCTACCCTGTCTAGTCCTGTTAGACTTTTATAGGTTTCTATGAGGTCCCCCCTCATTCTTCTGAACTCCAGTGAATATAATCCTAACCGACTTAATCTGTCCTTATATGTCAGTCCTGTCACCCCAGGAATCAGTCTGGTAAACCTTCACTGCACTCCCTCTATAGCAAGACCATCCTTCCTCAGATAAGGAGGCTAAAACTGCACATAATATTCCAAGTGTGGTCTCACCAAGGGCCTGTATAATTGCAACAAAAACAAAAATACCTGGAAAAACTCAGCAGGTCTGACAGCATCTGCAGGGAGGGATACAGTTGACGTTTTGAGTCCGAATGACCCTTCATCAGAACTGAGACATATAGAAATGAGATGAAATATAAACTGGTAGAGGGGGGTGGGACAGGTAGAGCTCGAAAGGTGGCCAGTGATAGGTGGAGCCAAGAAGAGTCTGCCAAAGATGTCATAGACAAAATGACAAAGGGTGTTGACCGTGGTGATATTATCTAAAGGATGTGCTAATGGGGACGTTAAGGGTAGAAAGCAGGACAAGCTAGTGGCAGATGGCCCTAGTGGGGGTGGGGTGGGGGGAAGGGATTGAAATGGGCTAAAAGTTGCAGATAAAACAATAGATCAAAATAAATTTAAAAATACGAGGGAAAAAAATATATTTGTAAATAAATAATTAGAAATTATTGGGAAAAGGGGGATCGGAAAGGGGGTGGGGATGGAGGAAGGAGTTCATGATCTGAAATTGTTGGACTCAATATTAAGTCCGGAAGGCTGTAAAGTGCCTAATCGGAAGATGAGGTCCTGTTCCTCCAGTTTGCGTTGAGCTTCACTGGAACATTGCAGCAAGCCAAGGACAGACATATGGGCATGAGAGTAGGGTGGTGTGTTGAAATGACAAGCGACAGGGAAGTCTGGGTCATACTTGCGGACAGACCGAAGGTGTTCCACAAAGCGGTCACCCAGTCTGCATTTGGTCTCTGCAATGTAGAGGAGACCACATTGGGAGCAGCGAATGCAGTAGACTAAATTGAGGGAAGTGCAAGTGAAGCTTCATCTCATTTCTATATGTCTTAATTCTGATGATGGGTCATACAGACTCGAAGCATCAACTGTATCCCTCTCCGCAGATGCTGTCAGACCTGCTGATTTTTCCAGGTATTTTTGTTTTTGTTCTAGATTTCCAGCATCTGCAGTATTTTGCTTTTACCTGTATAACTGCAGTAAGACATCCCTGCTCCTGTACTCGAATCCTCTTGCTATGAAGGCCAACATACCATTTGCCTTCTTTACCACCTGCTGCACCTGCATGTTTACCTTCAGCGACTGGTGTATGAGGGCACCCAGGTCTTGTTGTGCATTCCCCTCTCTCAATTTATAGCCATTCAGATAATAATCTGCCTTCCTGTTTTTGCTACCAAAGTGGATAACCTCACATTTATCCACATTATACTGCATCTGCCATGCATTTGTCCACTCACTCAGCTTGTCCAAATCACGTTGAAGCATCTCTGCATCCTCCTCACAGCTCACCCTCCCACTCAGTTTTGTGTCATCTGCAAATTTGGAGATATTACATTTAATTCCCTCATCTAAATCATTAATATATATTGTGAATAACTGGGGTCCCAGCACTGATCCCTGCGGTACCCCACTAGTCACTGCCTGCCATTCAGAAAAAGGCCTGTTTACTCCTACTTTTTGTTTCCTGTCTGCCAACCAGTTTTCTATTCATCTCAATACACTACCCCCAATCACATTTGCTTTAATTTTACATGCAAATTTCTTATGTGGGACTTTGTCAAAAGCCTTCTGAAAGTCCAAATAAACCACATCCACTGGCTCTTCCTCATCAACTCTACTAGTTACATCCTCGAAAAATTCCATTAGATTTGTCAAGCATGATTTCCCTTTCATAAATCCATGCTGACTCTGTCCGATTCTGCCACTGTTTTTCAAGTGCTCAGCTATTAAATCTTTTATAATGGACTGTAGAATTTTCCCCACTACCGACGTCAGGCTGACTGGTCTATAATTCCCTGTTTTCTCTCTACCCCCCTTTTTAAATAGTGAGGTTACATTAGATACCCTCCAATCCATAGGAACTGTTCCAGAGTCTATAGAATCTCGGAAGATGACCACCAATGCATCCACTATTTCTAGGGCCACTTCTTTTAGTATTCTGGGATGTAGATTATCAGGCTCTGGGGATTTATTGGCCTTCAATACCATATATTTCGCCAACACCATTTCCCTACTAATACTGATTTCTTTCAGTTCCTCCCTCTCATTAAACCCTGTGTTCCCCAACATTTCTGGTATGTTATTAGTGTCCTCCTTTGTGAAGACAGACCTAAAGTATGTATTTAATTAGTCAGCCATTTCTTTGTTCCCCGTTATAAATTCCCTTGTTTCTGACTGTAAGGGACCTACATTTATCTTCACCAATCTTTTTCTCTTCACATACCTATAGAAACTTTTACAGTAGGTTTTTATGTTGCCTGCAAGCTTGCTCTCGAACACTATTTTCCTCTTCTTAATCAATTCCTTGGTCCTCCTTTGCTGAATTATAAAGTGCTCCCAATCCTCAGATCTTTGTTTTTTCTGGCCAATTTGTATGCCTCTTCCTTGGATCTAATACTAACTCTAATTTCCCTTATAAGCCATGGTTTGGCCACCTTTCCTGTTTTACTTTTGTGCCAGACAGGAATAAACAATTGTTGCAGCTCACCCATACACTCTTTGAATGTTTGCCATTGCCTATCCACCATCATCCCTTTAAGTAACGGTACAACTGGCACAAGGCACATTCAGGATGTAGGGGACGTCACCACGAAGCTCTCTCTCTCTCTCTCTTTCTCTCCCTCCCCTTCCATTTGGCCACTTCTCAGGGCCTAAAAACCACAATGATACTAAGTGTGACAGAGACGCAGGAACAGAGAATACACACCTTTGCCACCATTATGAGCACTGAAAGAGTGGACAGTGGTGGTTCTGGTAGCAGCAGGGAAATGTCTGTGGTCAGCAAGGTGCCAGTGCTATTGGAGTGCAGAAATCCCCCAGTAGAGCCATTGAAGGGTACAGAACAGCAAGCAAAATGGGGCCCAGGTTAACCCATTTAAAATAAGGGCTAAACAAAAAAGATAGGAATTCCGGGCAAACGCACTAAATATTCGCCTGCTAATAGCTCACTGTATAATTTCAGGGCTTAGTTACAAAATGTTGGCAATTTAAGACAATGACCATAAGACCATAAGACATAGGAGCAGAAATTAGGCCATTCGGCCCATCGAGTCTGCTCCGCCATTCAATCATGGCTGATAGGTTTCTCAACCCCATTCTCCCACCTTCTCCCCGTAACCTTTGATCCCCTTACCAATCAAGAACCTATCTATCTCGGTCCTAAATACACTCAATGACCTGGCCTCCACAGCCTTCTGTGGCAATGAATTCCATAGATTCACCACTCTCTGGTTAAAGAAGTTTCTCATGACAAAGGAGTTAAAGAGGAGGTTTGAATGTCCATTAACAAACTGGGGTGGTTAGAATGTAGAATTTTCTCCAACGCTGTTGTCAAAGCAGAGGCGACAAAATTCTTTCATAAATGAATCTATAGCTTGAAAAGAGACAGAAGAATAGTAAAGATTATGATGATCTGGCGTGTGAATGGGGTAAAACTAGGAGTTGTTTAAAGTTCCCCACTGGGATTTTAAAATAACTTCACTTTACCATCGGTCATAACAACCTCCTGAGAGCCTGCCAGCAACTCCAACAGGATTTGCTTTTTGGGCTTCCCTCATGGTGATTCACCCGCATGGTGCTGGGGAGATACCAGCGGCAGCAGGTTAAGACCCTTAAGTGGACATTAATGCTTAAGGGCCTCAATGGGTGGTTGGGTAGGAAGGCTGTCCATGAGCGTTCATGCCACAGAATTAATTGGGGCAGTAGCTGGAAGGCACCAAACTCCTATCCAATTAAGGCCATTAAATTCAGACCATTGTCTCTTTCTGACTGGATTTTTGTGCCTATTAGACCTGGTGACTTTCCCTTTCACTGCTGTCAGCAGGAGCGTGAGATTGGCACAATAAGAGCTGGAAGTACCAGAATGACACTGTAGAAGTGACTTTAAAAAAAAACTCTTTCCTGGATGTAAGCAACTCTGGTTAGGCCACAAATATTGCCCATGCTTGATGTTCTGAGGAGGTAGTTAGGTATTCCTTCAATTCTACTGAGTGGATTGTGTAGGACATTTTAAAGGGCTCTCACTAGCCCAGTCAGCAAAGAGGAAAGAAAGAAGATTCTCATTTGTACGGTGCCTTTTATAACTTCAATCTGTGGTGCTGCACTGTCGGAGGTGTTGTCTTGCAGACGAGATGTTAAACTGAGGCTCCAAGTGACCCCCATGGGAGGTGGATGTAAAAGATCCCGTGTCACCATTTCAAAGGAGAGCATGGGAGTTATCACTTGTGTCCTGGCCAATATTTATCCCCTCACTGACATCACAAAAACAGGTGATCTTATTAATATCACATTTCTCCTTGTTTCCTACGTTACAACAGTGACTACGCTTCGAAAATGCTTAATTGGCTGTAAAGCTCTTTAGGATACCCTGAGGTGGTGAAAGTCAGTGGTTGAGGTGAATAGTGTCGATATATTTAAGGGGAAGCTAGATAAGCACATGAGGCAGAAAGGAATAGAGAGTTTTTTGATAGATCTAGATGAAGAAAGATGGGAGGAGGCTCGAGTGGAGTATAAATGCTGGCTTGGGATGGTTGGACCATGTGGCCTGCTTATATACTGTATATTCTGTGTTGTCCTATATGATCCTACAAATGATCCAGGCTGACACCTCAATGCAGGGAGTGCTGCTCTGTCGGAAGTGCTGCTCTTCAGATGAGACATTAAATGGAGGACCTGCCTATCTTTTCAGTTGGCATTCTTTCAAAGAATGGATGAGTACTCCTCAGTGTTTTGGCCAGAATCCGAAAAAACAAGATATCTGGCCACTATCACGTTGCTGTTTGTGGGAGATGGATTGTGAAAATTGGCTGCCACATTTGCCCAGTGGCTACACTTCAAAAAAGTGCTTTGTTGGCTCCGCACTTTGGTCATCAAGAGTACTTGAACCATCTTAAGGAAATGCAAGTTCTTAGTGTTGTTTGTGGACAGCAGAGAAAAGGCCCAGGAGCCAATAATGATTACTAGCGCTGAAGGACCTGCACTAATGGTTGGGTTTCTATCTCTGCTTTGAGGCACAAGACCCAGTCGAGGGATGAGCCTGCACCCGGTGTGTTTTGAGCCTAACATGATGACTCCATGTTTGGTTTAGGTCAGATGGGGCATAATCATCTAACCGGTGCCTAGGTGCTTCGGGAGGCAAATTGGAACCATCAATCTACTTTCATACAACAGGAAATGATTGGGAGATATGGTGAAAACAACATCATTATATAGGCCTAACGCTTAAAGGAGCATGGTGGATCAAACTATTCATTCATACTGCTGAAAGGGAAACATGTTGCCGAAGACTTAGCTTAAATTGCTGTGATCATAAGACCATAAGACATAGGAGCAGAAATTAGGCCATTCAGCCCATCGTGTCTGCTCCGCCATTCAATCATGGCTGATAAGTTTCTCAACACCATTCTCTCACTTTCTCCCCGTAACCTTTGATCCCCTTACCAATCAAGAACCTATCTATCTCGGTTTTAAATACACTCAATGACCTGGCCTCCACAGCCGTCTGTGGCAATGAATTCCATAGATTCACCACTCTCTGACTAAAGAAGTTTCTTCTCATCTCTGTTCTAAAAGGTCTTCCCTTTACTCTGAGGCTGTGCCCTCGGGTCCTAGTCTCTCCTACTAATGGAAACATCTTCCCCATGTCCACTCTATCCAGGCCTTTCAGTATTCTGTAAGTTTCAATCGGATCCCCCCTCATCCTTCTAAACTCCATCCAGTATAGACCCAGAGTCCTCAAACGTTCCTCATATGTTAAGCTTTTCATTCCTAGGATCGTTCTCGTGAACCTCCTCCGGACCCTCTCCAGGGCCAGCACATCCTTTCTGAGGTATGGGGCCCAAAATTGCCCACAATATTCTAAATGTGGTCTGACCAGAGCCTTATAAAGCCTCAGCAGCACATCCCTGCTTTTATATTCTAGTCCTCTTGCAATAAATGCCAACATTGCATTTGCCTTCCTAACTACCGACTCAACCTGCAAGTTAACCTTAAGAGAATCCTGAACGAGGACTCCCAAGTCCCTTTGCACTCCAGATTTCTGAATTCTCTCCCCATTTAGAAATTAGTCTATACCTCTATTCTTCCTACCAAAGTGCATGACCTCACACATCCCCACGTTGTATTCCATCTGCTACTTCTTTGCCCATTCTCCTAACCTGTCCAAATTCTTCTGCAGTCTCCCCACCTCCTCAATACTACCTGTCCCTCCACCTATCTTTGTATCATCTGCAAACTTAGCCAGAATGCCCTCAGTTCCTTCATCTAGATCATTAATGTATAAAGTGAAAAGTTGTGGTCCCAACACTGATCTCTGCGGAACTCCACTAGTCACCAGCCGCCATCCTGAGAAGGACCCCCTTATCCCCACTCTCTGCCTCCTGCCAGACAGCCAATCTTCTATCCATGCTAGTACCTTGCCTCTAACGCCATGGGCTCTTATCTTACTGAGCAGCATCCTGTGCGGCACCTTGTCAAAGGTCTTCTGGAAGTCCAAATAGATAACATCCATTGGCTCTCCTTTGTCTAACCTACTTGTTACCTCCTCAAAGAATTCTAAGAGATTTGTCAGGCATGACCTCCCCTTGATGAAACCATGCTGACTTTGCCCTATTTTACTATGCACTTCCAAGTATTCTGAAATCTAAATGATTTTTTGAAATTTGGCATTCTTGTGTTTGTCGTGATGAGTGCAAAATGAAAAGCTTCAGCAACATGTCTGTCTTTGCAGCAATATTCATGTTCTGTATTCACTCGTATTTAACTCAGGTAAACCCAGAAGCAGTTGCATAAATCTCCAAAGACATTATTCTTCCCCTGTTTGGGCTCTCACAGGGCTTGACAGAGCAGATTCAGGAAGGATGTTTCTTCTGGCTGGGGGTGTCCAGAACCAGGGGACAGTGTCTCAGAATAAGGGGCAGGCCATTTAGGACATGGATGGAGAGGAATTTCTTCACTCAGAGGGTGGTGAATCTTTGGAATTCTCTACCCCAGAAGGCTGTGGAGACTCAGTCGTTGAGCATGTTCAAGACAAAGATTGATAGATTTCTAGACATTAGAGATATCAAGGGTTATGGAGATAGTGCAGGGAAAATGGCATTGAGGGTAGAAGATCAGTCACGATCTAGCTGAATGGCGAAGCAGGCTTGAGGGGCCAAATGGTCTCCTCCTGTTCTTATTTCCTGTGTTCCCTCAAATAAATATTTGACTAACAACACACCAGGAGGGGGCTTGATTAGAGGGAAGTTATGAAGGATAAGAGCAACAACTTTTAAAAAAATAGTATAAATAGAAGTAAGCTCATAAAAGGAGCAACCACCCAATGGTAAATTCAGAACTCCTGCCTCTGGAGTCTGCTCGCTTCCCTGACGTAACGCTGTTCTACTCTTATCTCCCTCCAGATGAAAACTTCAGACTGAAACTTCACATGATTCCACTTTAGTACAGAAAATGCTATTGGCGTTCTTGGAGAAGCATCTACTAATTTATTCTCAGTGGAAGCTGTTGATTGACATGGCAGATACAGCCTAACAAAAAGAAATAATGCATGTGGACTGAAGATGGTAGGCATTTTACCAATGAATAATACATAACGTGCTCAGAGCCCAATTTATGAACACTCAACAAATTAATCATTCATTTTGTGACCTCTGGCTTATGCAAAATAAAACTCAAACCTATTGTCGAACAAAAAACAATATCCACATCAGTTTTCCAGATTGATGTTAAATCGCTTTCAGTGAAGTCAGTTCTCCAGGCTACTATTGTCTGTTCAACTTTCTGACCAAACTTTTCTTTTAATGAATGCACACATCAAACAAAGAGCATATTGAATTCTTCACTTGCAGTTTTAATGAGCCGGAATTTCTTAGACAGGGGATTACTATGGGTGTTAGAACTTTTCTTTTCCCCCATTCTACAGCTCCTCAGTGGCACAAACCATGTTGAAATATATTCAACATTCTTGTACATAACTGAACCTTTCTGAGTCTCAAATTAGCTACATTCCCAGTAAAGATACGTTGGTGTCACAATGAAGCAGACTGATTAATACATCGCTGAGAGGAACACATCTACAAAGATGAGGGAAATGGTGGGCGGGGAAGAGTGAATAGTTCAGATGATGCCTTTCTACCTTGGGACATCGGCTTTCAACCTCCTCACTTGTGGTGAGGAAAGGGAAGTCCGTTGCTGTGAATAAACTGGCAACTTGAGTTTTGGGGCATTGGATGGCTTCCCTTCAATTCTGCTAGTTTCATTCATCACCACTTTATTTATTTTTGAACAATATTTTGACATTTTCATTTCAAGGTTAACCTTCAAGCTGAATGCTGAAATGTAACTTGCGCGTTTCATAAAAGGGAAGGAACAAATAGATTGCTTTGAGGGTTCATGCACTTAACTGGATCACAATCAATTGCAGGCTCAGAAAGTAAAATGCATTTAAAGACTTTGAGCTAGTAATTGGGCTGTCCATTATTTGGGGAGGGAAGTGGGAGGTACAGGAATGGTGAGGCCAAAGGTACACCCAATACTTAGGGTTGCCAAAGCTGGTTGGACAGATTTCTGGAGCTCCTGTCAACCTACCATTATTGCATGATGTTTGATTGTCAATCAAACAGCTTTTTTATTCTCATTTCTTGCTATTACTTATAACAAAAATGTTCAAAATTTCTTTTCTTTGAAGAAAATACATTCAATTTTTAATGCCTTTATGACCTTTCTCCTGAGTCACTCTCCCCAGTGTCCTGGAGAATAGCCTTTACTTCCTAGAGACTACACTGCCTGAAAATGTAGGGGAAGCAGACTCCATAATGATTTTCAAAAGGGAATTGGTTAGAGTCACATCCTGACCATCAAGCCTATGCTGGCTCGCCAGAGTGCAATCCAGTCAGTCCCATTCTCCCACTCCATTCCCATGGTCTTGCAAATTTATTTCCTTCAAGTGCCCATCCAATTTCCTTTTGAAATCCTTCATGGTTTCCGCTTCCACCACCCTAGTGGGTAGCAAATTTCAGGTCATTACCATTCACTGTGTAAAAAAGTTCTTCCTCA
Organism: Carcharodon carcharias; assembly: GCF_017639515.1. Classification (NCBI taxonomy): domain Eukaryota; kingdom Metazoa; phylum Chordata; class Chondrichthyes; order Lamniformes; family Lamnidae; genus Carcharodon; species Carcharodon carcharias. The sequence goes on along the minus strand of NC_054482.1, from coordinate 112,635,052 downwards.
CGTTCCCCCAGTATCTCTTGCCCAAAACTATAAATCTGGGTCGCCCTCGTCCAGGTATCATCATCAAACGGGAACTACTTTTCTTTGTGTGTGTGTGTCTCTCTCTCTCTCTCATCTCACTTCAGATACAATGCCTTAAGAAGACATTGGTGACCATGGACCTCCATATTAATCTTGCTCTGGAGGTGTGGATCATCTACGTTGGTGGTACATTCATGCAGTTTGCGAGGCTCTTTAAAAAAAATCGTTCTTTGTTTACCTCAATTTCTTTTACCATTGACCCTTCCCACCAGCGCCGCACTTTCTAAATCATAATTTCTTATTATGTGCCCAAGAAATTCCAATTGTCTCTTCCTGATCTCGTTCAGCAGAATTCTTTTGATCTCAGATTTTACTAGCACATCTTCATTGGTAGTCTGACTTGTCCAGGATATCTTCATCATTCGTCTCAAAAACCACATCGTCCACCACTCACTTTCATATGTCAAAATTGGTCCGCTGTAAGATCCCAGCATTCTCAGCTTTGTTTGCATGGCCAATTTTGAGTTGATCATAAGCTTTTTCATTTTTGAAATGCATCTTTGCCCATTCCATTCTTTCTCCTTATTTCTTGATCACACTTTCTGTCCAATGTTAATGTCCTTCCTCGGTAAAAAAAATTGCCTACGTGTTTGACCTTTCCATTCTTCACTGTGACCGTCCATTCTGGTATCACTTTCTTTTTGGACACTAGAGGTATTTTGATTTCTTACGGTTTATGCTCAGCCCATTCTGCTCACTTTCACTCACTACTTTATCCAAAATCTTTTGCAGTTTCCTTTTAGAGTTGACAATGAGAACGATGTCATCAGTGTATCTTATATTATTAAAGCTGTAACCTCCAACTAATAATCCAGGAAGGCTTTCAATCTCTCTAAGAATATTTTTACCTTACAAATTGAGTAAATCCAAATCATGAAATGCTGAAGAACAATTGGAAGAATTACCGAATCACAGGATGTCACAATTGAAGGAGACATTCAGCCCATCAATCCCAGTTTTGTCCTTTACATGAGCTCCTAGTTTTACCCCACTCACATGCCAGCTCACCATAATCTTTACTATTCTTCTGTCTCTTTTCAAGCTACAGATTCATTTATGAAAGAATTTTGTCACCTCTGCTTTGACAACAATGTGGCAGAGAATTCTGTGTTCTGACCACCCCAGTTTGTTAATGGACAATCAAACCTCCTCTTTAACTCCTTTGTCATTATCTTAAATTGCCAACATTTTGTAACTGAGGCCCTGAAATTACACAGTGAGCCATTGGCAGGAGAATATTTAGTGCATTTGCCCGGAATTCCTATCTTTTTTGCTTAGCCCTTATTTTAAATGGGATAATCTGGGCCCCGCTTTGCTTGCTGTTCTGTGCCCTTCAATGGCTCTACTAGAGGAATTCTGCACGCCAATAGCACTGGCACCTCGCTGACCACAGACATTTCCCTGCTGCTCTCAGGACCACCAATGTCCAGTCTTTCATTGCTCATAACGGTGGCGGAGATGTGTATTCTCTGTTCCCACGTCTCTGTCACACTTACCAGCACTCTGGTTTTTAGGCCCTCAGAAGTGGCAATAAGTACCAAATCGAGGAGGGGAGAGAGAGAAAGAGAAAGAGGAAGAGAGGGAGAGAGAGAGCTTTGTGGTGACGTCCCCTACAGCCTGTTAGTGCCTTGTGCCAGTTGTACCCTTCATTTCCAAGTTTCCAAGTTTTACTGATTTGTCCTTCTGGAAATTTTCAGGCCTTCTCCTTAAAGGCCCAGGTGGATCATGGGTAGCTGCAGCTATATCCTTGTCTTCTCCAGTGAATCTTCATTGTCGAAGTTGTGCCAGAGCATTGAGAAAGGTCACTGTACAAATTCAACCCTGTAAGGTTACCCAGTGGGTTTTATTTTTGAGTGTGCACATAGTGCCAGAAATTTCCAGGTGGGCACCACTGCTGGACATGCCATGTAAATCAGGTGTCAAGATCTGAAGCAACTTTGAAACAAACCAGACAAGAGATCCAAAGCACATTTGCTTTTAGAAGGAACTTGCATTTATATCATACCCTTTAAGGCATCTAAAAGTGAATTACAGGCAATGAACTACAGCCAGTGTTGATACCCGAAAGGAGGAAATGGTTTGGACCAGTACTCTTATTTCCCAGTTTTTACTGGTGTTCCATTTTAAGGTATACAAGATCAGTTCAACCAATATTCTTATTTCCCCAGTGTTTTTTTACAGTTTTTTTTTCCTTCTGGATAGAAGGTATGGCAGCCTGTTTGAGTACAGCAAACTCCCATGAACAGCAATGTATTAAGGACCCAAAAAAGGAAAAAACAGTTCAAGTTTTTCAAATTCCAGAAAAATCAGTCATCCTGGCACCAGTAATTCTGGAGTTCCATTTTAAGGTATACAAGACCAGTTTGGATTGGTTTTGCAGGCTAAATACTGTACTGCTCTTCTTTGAAGTGGTGCCACAGGGCCTTTGACATATCTGGTCAGGCAAGATGGGTTTTGGTGTCTCATGCAGAGGACAGCACTGCACCCAATTAGAATTGCAGCTTTGGAGCAACAGCATGGAACTCAGGCTCAGTCTTTGGAGTGAGACTTCAACCCATAACTTGCTGATTCAGAGGGAGGAGTGCAACACGCTGAGCCATTGCTGACACCACAGCTCTATTGGGGATGTGAAACCGATCCATTTGCGTTAACACACAATGGACATGGTGCAAATGCAGGATTACTTTGTCAGTTTATTTTCGCTTGGCAATGTGTTCCATTCAGGTCATTTGCACAGCGCAGTTCATTGATAAATGAACCCTCCCTAATTCAGATATTTAAAGAATGGAACGTATGCTCTCTGCAGATCAGAAATGAACCCTTTCACTGTCAATCTCTTCAAGGGGGCCATTGAAGAACACAAACAATCAAATAAGTCACTCACAGCTGACCCGAAATATAAAACCTGCACATGAAATAAGAGAATCAACGATGGTTCTTTTCAAAGCCGGAGTCAGTTTCCCATCAGTTCTTCAGGATAATGTGAAAGTGTCCATGGAGTTAAAGTTATTATAGGAAAATGAAGGGGAACAAAATATGGAACATGATTGAAACCAAAAGGTGGAGAAAAGGCCTCTACCAACACCTGCAGGATATTAATCAGAAAGAAAAGAACCGTTTGCAAATGTACCTGAAGGGAAAGCACATTCTCTTGGCTACGGGCTCTGCCATCTGGAGGAGTTTACTGAAAATATAAACAGAAAAGTGAGCTATTTAAGGCACATTGTTATCTTCTGTGTGTTTATAGATCTTGTCCATTATTTCTGGTGAATGTTAATAAGCCAATAGAGAGGCTCAGGAAAGTAAAAAACATAAGGAGCTTTGCCTGCTGTCCTGCCTACACTGGGTTGCCAACTGTGGTGGGATGTATTCCTGGAGCTTTCGTCATAGTACACGTACTGCCTGCCTCATCCAGGTAAAGCGCTAATAACTTTTCTAATTCATAACTGAAAGTATTCAAACAAAATGGGAAAAAAACCCTTTTTTAATACCATACAGATTCTTCCCCCTGGTGTTGCTCACAGCAGTGTTCAGGACCTTAACCATTATTTCCTGGAGGGTTGGCAACCCTCTTTTTTCATTCATTTACCAGATATAGGTGTCACTGGATAGGCCAGCATTTATTGCCCATCCCAAATTGCCCTCAAGAAGGTGGTGGTTAGCTGCCTTCTTGAGCCGCTGCAGTCCATGCGGTGTAGGTACACCCACAGTGCTGTTAGGAAGGGAGTTCCAGGATTTTGACCCAGTGACAGTGAAGGAACGGCGATATATTTCCAAGTCAGGATGGTAAGTGGCTTGGAGGGGAACTTGCAGGCAGTGGTGTTCCCATGTATCAGCTGCCCTTGTCCTTCTAGGTCGTGGGTTTGGAAGTCACTGCCTAAGGAGCTTTGCTGGGTTTCTGAAGTGCACCTTGCAGCTGGTATACACTCTGACTCATGCTCCTCCCTCAGTCAAATAAATCAGACAATCTGAGATTTCTGTCATCTCCCTTCATGGGATGTTAGCTCGTGCAGAACGATTGCCGGGTTTGCTACAAAATAACAGTCACTGCACTTCAAGCCCAATTCGATGTGCAAATCACCTCGAGTCATTTCAGTAGCTTGATCAGGTGCTACAACAATACAATACATCTTTAACCAGTGACTGTTTAGCATGCGGAACTTGCTACCATAGGCGAGGCTGAGGCGGGTAATATAGTTGCATTCAAAGGGAAGCTAATGAAGTACATGATGGGGAAAGGTGTTGAAGGATTTGGCTGTAGGATGAGATGAAATAGGGTGGGAGGAGGCTCATGCGGGGCATAAACACTAATATCGGCCTGTTAGGCTCTGTGTCCTCTTTCTGTGCTGTACACTTTATGCAATGTGTAATTCCACTATTTCTGTCGAGTGTTTTGTTCGGTTCTGGGAACTTGACTGAAACTTTAGCAGGATGTCAACCTGCATGATGGTGAGGATTTTCATTTTACGCATAAGGAGAGCAGTGATTTTCCCAGTGCCATCAACAGAACAATCACATTTAGTTTGACAAGAACACAACTGCTAGGAGATGGAGTGGATCAAAAGGCTTGTTGAACCTGCCCTGCCATTCAATACAATCATGGCTGATCTTCAACTTCTGAAATGTTAGCTCTGTTTCTCTTGCTATGTAAAAACTCCATTCAACAAAACAGATGGAACATTATATAATTAAATCATTATTTCATTGCTCCTGTTGATAAGACACTCTGTAACCCCCTGTTGTAGAAGATCTCAAGCAAACCTGTGGTCATTTTATTCACACCATCTCCGCTGAGACCTCGCCCTAGCTTTACTCATCTCCATTTCAAGCGCCTGTTCTATACTTCAGTTCTTGATAACTTAAACCTTGCAGTCTAATTGTCTATAATTGAATTAAATTAGCCACACACATAGAACCATACACACGCCAATGGAAGCCTGCTTTACAATATCCCACTGTAATATTAGGAAAAATATGATAGTTTCTTGACACTGTGCATCGATGGTGGAGTGAATGAATGTTTGTGGAAGCAGGCTGCTTTGCCCTGGATGGTGTCAAGTCTCTTGAGCGTTGCTGGAGCTATAGTCATCCAGGCAAGTGAAGAATATTCCATCACACTCCTGACTTGTGCCTTGTAGATGGTGGACAGGCTTTGGGGCATCAGCAGATGAGTTGCTCTCCCTAGAATTTCCAGCCTTTGACCTGCTCTTGTAGCCGCAGCATTTAAATGGCTAGTCCAGCTCAGTTTGTGGTCAATGGTAACCTCCAGGCTTTTGATAGTGGGAGATTCAACGATGGTAATGCCATTGAATGTCAAGGGGAAATGGCTAGATTGTCTCTTGTTGGAGATGGGCATTGCCTGGCACTTGTGTGGTTCGAATGTAACTTGCCACTTATCAGCCCAAGCCTGACCTTATGATGGAGAGAATTTCATTGATGAAGCAGCTGAATATGTTTGGGCCTAGGACACTACCCTGAGGAACTCTTGCAGTGATGTTCGCTTCAACCATAAGATAAAAGCAAAGAACTGCGTATGCTGGAAATCCAAAAACATTAACACAAACAAAAATACCTGGAAAAACTCAGCAGGTCTGGCAGCATCTGCGGAGAGGAACACAGTTAACGTTTCGAGTCCGCATGACTCTTCAACAGAACTAAGTAAAAATAGAGAAGGGGTGAAATATAAGCTGGTTTAAGGTCGGTTTGGGGGGGGGGGGTGTGGTGGTAGTGGAGTTGGTGGTGGTGTGGTGGGGCGGTTGGGACAAGAAGAGCTAGGTAGAGGGCCAGTGATAGGAGGAGATAACCCAAAGGTGTCACAGACAAAAGGACAAAGAGGTGTTGAAGGTGGTGAAGTCGGAGACGGAGACAGTCACTGAGAAAGGAGATATGGCTGTGAAAGCGTGTTTTAGAAAACACCTTGTCAAACACAGGCGAGAAATGGAAAGCAATGAAGGTGAACAAGGCAAAAGAGAGATATGGAAATCTTGTCGCAGAGAGGAACAAAACTTCTTCAAGGTAGGCATTCCTTGAAGAGAAGTGGCAGCCAATTAAACACAGAGATAAAAGCAAAGAACTGCGGATGCTGGGAATCCAAAAACAGAAACAAAAACAAAAATACCTTGAAAAAACTCGCAGGTCTATTTTCCAATTTTAATTAGTTCTGTTGAAGAGTCATGCGGACTCAAAATATCAACTGTTTTCTTCTCCACCAATGCTGCCAGACCTGCTGAGTTTTTCCAGCTATTTTTATTTTTGTTTTTGTTTCAAATTATTTTCTCTATGCTTATTCTATAATTCGAAATTTATCATTTGAAAGACCTCTGTCAGGCCACCTCTCACCTTTCTCTTTTTTGGAGAAATGAACCCCAGCCTGTTCAACCTTTCAAGTTTAGAAGAGGTGATGAAGCATGGAAGCAGATGAGGCAGGTATTGCAGCCTGGAGAATGCAAACTCATTTTACAGAGGTCAGAGGGGAGGTTTTCATCTCATCACAACTACGCCCCTTTCATGAAATATTATTGGTTGTTTTCATAAGTTTTAATTTATTATTGAATTATTCTGTTCTCAACCTTTCTCCAAATGAACAGAATCCTAATCTTGAAGCGTCTATTGAAAAAAAGCATTGGAATGTATCCATTACCATCTACAGGAGCAGAGGAATCAATTATTTGGCCTCCCAACAATGTCTTCCGAATCTTGTAGGCTTGTTCTCTCCAACGTGGATTTATCTTTCTTTATTTTGCAAGGGGGCTGGAAACAATACTGGAAACACTGAAGCTAACTTGAGAGCGAGCAACTTAAAGGAAGATGGACGGTAACTGAAGATTCAGCTCCTCATAAAATCTTGCTCTAAAGTACTGGAAAATCACCCTTCAAAGGCAACCCAGGTGGTGAGGAATACACATGAACAGATTAAGAGATGCACAGAGATTCCTGCACTCATTCCCTGTGCATGAAGTTAGCTGTAAAAAAGGGAAAAAAATTCAACCACGTTTAGCCTCATGAATTGCATGATATTAGCCTAAAGTCTGCCCAATAGACAAAAGAAAACAACTCTAGCCTAGAACTGATTGTTTGTGAAATCTTTGTATCCTCACTGTTTATGGGTGAGGTCCCAGAGGACAGGAGAATGGCCAATGTTGTTCCATTGTTTAAGAAGGGTAGTAGGGATAATCCTGGAAATTACAGGCCGGTGAGCCTTACATAAGTGGTAGGGAAATTATTGGAGAAGATTCTTTGTGACAGGAATTACTACCATTTGGAAGCAAATAGGCGTATTAGTGAGAGGCAGCATGGTTTTGTGAAGGGGAGGTTGTGTCTCACTAACTTAATCGAGTTTTTTGAGGAAGTAACAAAGGTGATCGATGATGGAAGGGCAGTGGATGTTATATAGATGGATTTCAGTAAGGCCTTTGCCAAAGTCCCTCATGGCAGACTAGTAGAGAAGGTAAAGTCACACAGGATCAGAGGTGAGCTGGCAAGATGGATACAGAATTGGCTTGGTCATAGAAGACAGAGGGTAGCAGTGGAAGGATGCTTTTCTGAATGGAGAGCTGTGACTAGTGAAGTTCCGCAGGGATCAGTGCTGGGACCTTTGCTGTTTGTAGTATACATAAATGATTTGGAGGAAAATGTAACTGGGCTAATTAGTAAGTTTGCAGACGACATTAAGGTTGGAGGATAGTGAGTTTGCAGATAGTGAAGAGGATTGTCAAAGGATACAACGGGATATAGATCGGTTGGAGACTTGAGCTGAGAAATGGCAGATGGAGTTTAATCTGGACAAATGCGAGGTAATGCATTTTGGAAAGTCTAATACAGGCAGGAATTATACAGTAAATGGCAGAACCCTTAAGTGCATTGACGGGCAGAGGGATCTGGGTGTACAGGTCCACAGGTCACTGAAAGTGGCAACGCAGGTGGATAAGGTAGTCAGGAAGGCATATGGCATGCTTGCCTTCATTGGCAGGGGTATTGAATATAAAAGCTGGGAAGTCATGCTGCAGCTGTATAAAACCTTGGTTAGGCCACACTTGGAATGTTGCGTGCAATTCTGGTCACCACATTACCAGAAGGATATGGAGGCATTGGAGAGGGTGCAGAGGAGGTTTACCAGAATGCTGCCTGGTCTGGAGGTTATTAGCTACGAGGACAGGTTGGAGAAACTCGGATTGTTCTCACTAGAGCGATGGAGATTGAGGGGCAACTTGATAGAAGTTTACAAAATTATGAGTGGCATAGACAGAGTAGACAGTCAGAAGCTTTTTCCCAGGGTGGAAGAGTCAATTACTAGGGGACATAGATTTAAGGTGAGAGGAGAAAACTTTAGAGGAGATGTGCGGGGCAAGTTTTTTATGCAGAGGGTAGTGAGTGTCTGGAATTCGCTGCCAGAGGAGATGGTGGAAGCAGGTACGATAGTGATGTTTAAGAGGCAGCTTGACAAATACATGAATAGGATGGGAATAGAGGGATATGGACCCCGGAAGTGCAAAATGTTTTAGTTGACGGGCAATATGATCGGCGCAGGCTTGGAGGGCCGAAGGGCCTGATCCTGTGCTGTACTTTTCTTTGTTTTTTGTTCTTATTAGTATGGTAACACGTCCCATATTTGAACGGAATAGCCATCCTGTTCATTTGAGATGGATTTATATTGTTCCACCTTCTCTGTTCAAGATTTACCCTTAGCAGGACAAAATCACCAACTCATAGGCCCCGGCACATACTAGGACCATTGGCATACATCATAACTAAACCAATGGCATCTACGATGGCTCTCACACTTTCATTGGATGAATGGCAACTGTACACCAAAAGCGCTCTTGTACAGTGAACTGGGTCATGACCTGCTGGGCAGGTCATACCTCTGCTACAAGGACACACGCAAGCCAGATATGGAAAATGGCAACTGGGAGACAGTGACTGATGGTCATCACCTCTGCAGGCTGATTGTTTGGATGAGCATTGGCAGACGTGAGGAGTAACAGGAAAACTCAGTTGGCCGAGAAGAGGGCCCAGGGAAAACAGAGGCCGGTGAATCATGCACCTTCTGAGCCCACTACTGTCTTCAGCAGCAAATGAGGCAAAGGCTGCCTTTGCCAGAGTGGGACTCCTGAGCCACACCAGGTGCTGCTTATAACAGAGTTGACTGTCACGGTGCAAAGCATCGTCTTGCGAGATGGAAGGCTGTCAAATGAATACTATCCCATAAGATGCTGGTGAAGGCACCTCATATAAATGCATTTTGCATCCTCAAACCAAAGTCATCATTTAAAAAAAAAAAAATGGCTTTTAGGTTTATAAGTACAGAAAAAAAAAATTAGTGAGTGTGGAGTTTATTTTCTGGTGTCTTTGCTTTCAGGAAATGGGAAAAATGCAGAATATAAACTCTGAAAGGGCGCTGTGAGATATATGCATGCATAAATATCTTAGTGAGAGTTGTTGTTGTTGTACAAATGCTTAAAGTGCTCGTTTAAAATACCTTCCCTACTTTTTAAGGAAACTAAAGAAATTGGATTAATATAGATAAAAACAAAAAACTGCAGATGCTGCCAGACCTGCTGAGTTTTTCCAGGTATTTCTGTTTTTGTTTTGGATTAATATAGCGTCTTTCGTACTCTCAGACATGCCAAAGTGCTTCACAGACAATGAACTACTTTTTGTGAAGTGTAATCATTGATGTATTATACAGAATGTGGCAGCCAATTTGTGTACACAGCAAGGTCCCACAAACAGCAGTCAGACAAATGACCAGGTCATCTGTTTTTGCGACCTTGATTTAGGGATAAATACACTTGAATTCTCCCCTTTTTTCAACTAGCCCCTTGGCACCTGAGAGGGCAAATGCAAAATACTGCAGATGCTGGAAAACTGAAATAAAAACACAAAGTGCCGGAAATACTCAACAGGTCTGACAACATCTGTGGACAGAGAAACAGAATTAATGTTTGAGATCAGTGACCCATCATCAGGACTAGGAAAAGTTAGAGATGTAATAGTTTTAAGCAAGTTAAGGGGTTGAGGCAGGGTGGTGGTGGTGTAAAGAAGAACATGATGTAAGTTTGTGATAGGGGAAGGAGGGTGCAGGAGAGATTGAATGACAATAGGTTTCATGGTGCAAGGGAAAAGGGAGTGGTGATGAGACAGGTAAAGAAACAAAAGATGTGTCTGGAGGAGGTGTGAATGGCAGAATCATGAATATCTGGCACCCGAAAGCCAATGAAAGAGAAAACTAAAACTCAGACGAGCCAAAGTGCTTTACAGACAATGAGCTACTTTTTGTGAAGTGTAGTCATTATAGGTACACCAATGGTGCCGTTCGGAAGGGTTCTTGAGTAAACCCAACAACAGCAAATTCTGAAACCCAACCAGAACAATCTTCCTTCACGAACTGAGCCCTTCTTGGTCTGGGCTACAGGTGCTTTTCCCTTCAGCCAGTTTCACTTCAGTGGAAGAACGTGCTACACTTACTACATTCCCTTGTTCTCCTCATACCCTCCTCTCTCTCGGATTGTCACCAATTGAGGGATTCTAAAAGACACAAGAGTTGTCTGAAAGATTGGGCGTGATAAATTCTGGAAACTTTACTTGCTCTGTGCAGTCTTGCATGACGTATTGGTTGGAGAAACATTGCAACCTTCATCACGTCCCACTTGCATTGCCCCCGAATTTCTGGCCGTTAAAATTAATGCAAATGTATCCCATGAAATGTATCCCAGAACAGCTGATACTTTTCACAATTCTTCACAAAATCAATTGGAAACATTGCAAGAATAATCTATAAATGATAAGGATTGCTTAATAACTAGCACCACAAGGACGCTGAAATGAACCTCACTGGGAGCTTTTGAGGGGTGAGTGGGGGTTGGGTAAGGTGGAGAACACTAAGGAGGGGCTGGAAAGACAGCTGGATGGAAGGAAAGCATCATCCAAGATATAGGATTATATCTTTGAAGAAAGACAGAGAGATAACAAGGTGAAGTAGTTCAGAGAGAGAGAGCAGTAGGTTTTACAAACTGGAATTCCCATTCTGGAGCTTTGTGCAGTGGGTGCAAGTCAGAACTTTGGACTTCTGAGTAAATTTACCATTCGTGTGGAGCCTGCTGACCTTCAAGAATGATGCGGGTTCCTGTCACACAGAACTGAACACGCTCTGGTCCATGAGGCTCCAAAGTTCTTCGAAGCCATTGAAGTGATTCTGAATGGTAGTCACTTTCGTAATGTAGGAAAACAAGGTATCCAACCTCAGCACAGCAAGATTCCACAAGAGGCGATGAAATAATTAACCAGTTAATCTGTTTTAGTAATGTTGGTTGAGCAATAAACATTGGCCAGGACACCAGGGGAAAGTGCCCCTGAACTTCCTTGAGTAGTATAATTCAATCATTTCCGTCATCTGAGAGGACAGGCGAGGCCTCATTTTAATGTCTCATCTGAAAGACAGCACTCCCTTGGTACTGCACTGGAGTGTCAGGATGTGTTCAAGACTCTGGACAAGGGCTTGAGCCATTTGGTTTAGAGACCAGAGTGCCCACTACCCACTGACCCAAGATTGACACCCTACTCTTAGCAGTGAGTGTGCGATGGCCTTTGACCAAGAAGCTGTAACTGTAAGGAAAATTTGTAAATACTTTAAAATATTTGGGGAATACATAATTGTTTTTGAAAATGCTTGAAAAGGAATTTTAAGAGTTTGTATCAATTGTAAAGGGATCAATGATAACCTTTGGATGCCAAGAAATTCTGGTCCATGTGACCTGGTGACCCTTGACCTGAAAGCAGTATCGACAGGAAGGAAGTTAAAATCTGGAGGCTGTGTGGCAGACACAAGAACAGAGAGGCCAGGAGAAGAGCGAAACTGAGAGATAAGAAGGTTCCAGAAAGAAGAGCACCATTATGTGGACGACATTCTGTCTAGGTGGATGCTGTTGCCTGTGGAGAATCTGCTAAATCCTTGAAGGAAAAGGACTGGAATTTTGCTCGGAAGGAGTGTGTGGCTGAAACTGCCCCTGCCTCTGTGAGATAGCTTTTGTTGCATCTCCTAGTCCATATATAATATATGGTTCCTATTGATTGTACTCTGCCTGTTAATTTATGTTTAATTTGCATCGATTCTGATTCATTTTAAAGCAAAAGTTACAAAAAGTGAAATTTTATCATGCCATTTCTTCATTTGGGATACATTCAAAAAATTTGGTGATTTTGGTTTGTGGATCCTCGCTGGGGTCCAGCCAAGGGCTAAATTGTAACATCTACAGAGTCCCAAAATCAAGGGGCTTAATGAGGGAAGGCTCAGTTACCAATGCTGGAGAATAAAGAACCATATACAAGCCATCAGCTGGGTGCAGAGAATAGCAGGAATTCCAATTTTCCTCATTGGGTGGGAATGGAGAGGGTGAGGGGCTAGAGTGGAGAAGGTGAGGGGTTAGAGTGGAGAAGGTGAGGGGTTAGAGTGGAGAAGGTGAGGGGTTAGAGTGGAACACATGAGGGGTTGGACTGGAGCTGGTGAGGAGTTAGAGTGGAACAAGTCAGGAGTTAGAGTGGAGCTGGCGGGAGGTTAGAGTAGAGCAGGTGAGGGGTTAGCGTGGGGCTGGTGAGGGGTTAGAGTGGAGTTGGCGAGGGGTTAGAGTGGGGCTGGTGAGGGGTTAGAGTGGAGCTGGCGAGGGGTTAGAGTGGGGCTGGTGAGGGGTTAAAGTTGAGCAAGTGATGGGTTAGAGTAGAGATGGCGAGAGGTTAGAGTAGAGCAAGTGATGGGTTAGAGTAGAGATGGCAAGAGATTAGAGTGGAGCAAGTGATGGGTTAGAGTAGAGGTGGTGAGGGGTTAGAGTGGAGCAGGTGAGAGGTTAGAGTGGAGATGGTGAGGGGTTAGAGTAGAGGTGGTGAGGGGTTAGAGTGGAGCAGGTGAGAGGTTAGAGTGGAGAAGGTGAGGGATTAGAGTGCCGCAGGTGAGAGGTTAAAGTGGTGTGAGGAATAAGAACGGAGTGGGAGAGTGGGCAGAGTGGACTGTCTCTCTTTTCTGCTCATCTCCAATTTTGTGGTATTGGTTTTGGCAGTGGATGAGTTCTCCACCAGATTCAAACTGAGCCTCCTGCATGAATAGGATCGTGGTGGAATTTTAACTGGCACCTGAGCAGTGAAGCCAGCCTGGATTTACCACCAAGCTCAGGCAGTTGGGCAAGTGGTGGGATTAAGGACAATAAGCAGGCCCTTTGGTTAAGGGAAACCATTTCCTGAAAGTCATTGCCTCCTTTGCACTGGACACTCCACCCATTCCCCTCACATTCCCTGCATTCCTGTCAGAGCTGACTTTCCTACCCGATATTTGGGGAACACGAGGCCGTTCGGAGTGGGAAATGGATTGGTGGCATTCAATTGAGGACTGGGAGGAAAAATTTCTCAGGTCTGAAACTTACATTGGCAAGCATGTTCGGCACGTGTTCTTCTCCCTCAACACGCCTGAATCCTGCTCTGGCTTCAAACTGAGCCCCTGGATTGGGAGGAACAAAGGCCACAAGCTGATCACTCAAGTCAGAGGAGCAACACGTCAATCCCCTAGGAATTTTGTCACAGATTTCATGAGTCCGCTCCATCTGTGAGATGGGAGAATAATTGTGCATGTAAGAGAAAGGCAGAGGCTGAGACTAGACTCACAGAATCAGATTCACAGAATCACAGTGCAGAAGAGACCTTTCGGCCCATCGAGTCTGCACTGAGACATGAGAAACACCTGACCTACCTACCTAATCCCATTTACCAGCACTTGGCCCATAGCCTTGAATGTTATGACGTACCAAGTGCTTATCCAGGTACTTTTTAAAGGATGTGAGACAACCCGCCTCCACCACCCTCCCAGGCAGTGCATTCCAGACCCTCACCACCCTCTGGGTAAAAAAGTTTTTCCTCACATCCCCCCTAAACCTCCTGCCCCTCACCTTGAACTTATGTCCCCTTGTGACTGACCCTTTAACTAAGGGGAACAGCTGCTCCCTATCCACCCTGTCTATGCCCCTCATAATCTTGTACACCTCGATCAGGTCACCCCTCAGTGTTCTCTGCTCCAACGAAAACAACCCAAGACTATCCAACCTCTCTTCATAACTTAAATGTTTCACCCCAGGCAACATCCTGATGAATCTCCTCTGCACCCCCTCCAGTGCAATCACATCCTTCCTATAATGTGGCAACCCGAACTGCACACAGTACTCCAGCTGTGGCCTCACCAAGGTTCTATACAACTCCAACATGACCTCCCTACTTTTGTAATCTATGCCTCGATTGATAAAGGCAAGTGTCCTATATGCCTTTTTCACCACCCCACTAACATGCCCCTCCGCCTTCAGAGATCTATGGACACATAGGCCAAGGTCCCTTTGTTCCTCAGAACTTCCTAGTGTCATGCCGTTCATTGAATACTTCCTTGTCAAATTACTCCTTCCAAAGTGTATCACCTCACACTTTTCAGGGTTAAATTCCATCTCCCACTTATCTGCCCATTTGACCATCCCATCAATATCTTCCTGCAGCCCAAGACACTCAACCTCACTGTTAACCACCCGGACAATATTTTTGTCATCTGGGGGCTTAAAGAAGTGTGAGAGGGGGCGAGACAGAAAGCGGACCCAGAGACTAGATGACGATGGTGGGTCTCAGTTTTTGGACTGTCATTCAGAGAAAATCAAAGTGTGATGTCACAGGGAACTGAGTATTTTGCTTGTTTTGCTCATTTATCTTTTAATAACTGGTAAAATTTATTGGTAACTGTAAGATTTTATTAATAGCAAGGTTTTTGTAGTATCAGTAGTAAAACCTATTGGGCCTAGTAGAGTTTATTAATAAATATTAATTAATTAGAAAGTAATAAGTTAATTAACAGTTAATAAAGATGGCAGGGCAGGTGATGTACTATGAGAATGTGGGAGCTCATGGACACCAGTGTGATCCAGGGTAAACATATCTTCAGCAAGTTCCAGCAGCTTGAGGTGCTTCAGTTCAGAGTCATTGAGCTGGAGGCCGAGCTGCAGACACTGCGATACATCAGGGAGGGGGAAAGCTACTTGGACACTTTGCTCCAGGAGACAGCTACAGCCCCTTAGGCTAGCTAGATCTTTAGAGTTGGTCGCTTGTCAGGTACAGGCAGGTGTGATGGTGAGTTTGGCAGGTAAGGGGATCCAGCAGAAAGTGATGGAGCAGCCTCAGCCCCTAACTTTATCCAACAGGTATGAGGTCCTTGCTACCTGTATTGATGAGGAGAAAGACTCCAAGAAGGATGAGTAGACTGGCCATGGCATGGTAAAGAATGCCATTCAAGTGGGGTGAGTGAAGAGGAATGTGTTAGTGATAGGAGACAGTATACACAGGCGGATAGATACTGTTCTCTGCAGCCACGACTGGGAGCTCTGACATTTGTGTTGCCTGCCCAGTGCTGGGTTAAGGATACCTTCTTGTGGCTAGAGAGGAACTTGGGATGGGAGGGGGAAGATCCAGCTTTCGTGGTCCACGTGGAAACTCACGACATAGGAGAACCAGGAATAATGTTCTTCTAAGAGAATTTGAGGAGTTAGGGTGCAAATTAAAACACAGAACATCAAAGATCATGATCTCTTTATTGTTATTTGAGCCTTGTTCCAATTAGCATTGGCTCAAACAAATTAGAGAAATAAACATGTGGCTCAAAAGCGGGGTGGCAAGGAAGGGGTGTTGATTCATGGGACACTGGCATCAATACTCAGGGAACAGTGCACTATTCTGTATGGATGGGCTCCACTTGAACTGGGCTGGAACCAGTGTCCTGGCCAATCATAGGAGCATAGGAGCTAGGAGTAGGCCATTCATCCCATCAAGCCTGCTTCACCATTCAATGAGATCATGGCTGATCGCCTACCCCAACACCACTTTCCTAGGCTATCTCCACCTTCCCTGATGTCATTAGTCTCCATAAATCTATCGATTTCTGTTTTGAACATGCTCAGTGGTTGATCTTCCACAGCCCTCTGGGGTAGAGAATTCCAAAGATTCACCACCTCTGAGTGAAGAAATTCTTCCTCATCTCAGTGTTCAATGGCCTACCCCTTATCCTGAGATTATGTCAGCTGGTTTTAGACTCACCAGCTAGGGGAAACATCTTATCTACATCTATCCTGTCACACCTGTAAGAATTTTGTAAGTTTCAATGATGTCATCCCTCATTCTTCAATCTCAGTGCCCAGTTCCTCAATCTCTCCCCATAGGACAATCCCGCCACTCCAGGGATTAATCTGGTGAACCTTCATTGCACTCCCTCTATGGCAAGTATATCTCTCTTTTGATGAGGGGACCAAAACTGCACACAATACTCGAGATGTGGTCTCACCAAGGGTCTATACAACTGCAGCAAGATATTTCCACTCCTGCACTCAAATCCCCCTGTGATGAAGGCCATTATCCCATTCACCTTCCTCATTGCTTGCTGCACCTGCACGATAACTTTTAGTGGCTCATGAACAAGAATACCCAAGTGCATTTGGACATCGACACTTTCCAGCCTCTCACTACTCAAGAAATACTCTGCCAGCCTGTTTTTTTCTGCCAAAGTGAATAGCTTCTGAATTATTCACATTACATTCCATCTGCCATGTTCTAGCCCATTCACTTAGCCCGTCCGAGTCCTCTTGAAGCCTCCTTGCATCCTCCTCACAATTTGCGTTCCCAACCTGTTTGGTGTCATCAGAAAATTTGGAATTATTAGAATAATATCAAGGCAAAATACTGCAGATGCTGGAAATCTGAAACAAAAGCAAATAATGCTGGAAAAACTCAGCAGGTCTGACGGCATCTGTGGAGAGAAAGACAGAGTTAACGTTTCGAGTCCATATGGCTCTTCAGAACTAAAGGGAAGTAGAAATATGATGAAATATATACTGTTTAGAGGGGGGGAGATGGGACAGGTGATGTTGGATAGAGGGCCAGTGATAGGTGGAGGCAAAGGAGAGATCGCAAAAGATGTCATAAACGAAAAGTCAAAAGGGTATTGATGGTGGTGATACTGGCTAAAGGAGGTGTTAATGGTGACATTAAGAGTAGAAAGCAGAATGAGCAAGTGACAGATGGTCCTAGTGGGGGCGGAGTGCAGAGAGGGGACAGCAGTGGGAAAAAAAGATCGAAAATAGGCTAAAAGGTGGGGACAAAACAATGAATAAAAATGGAAATAAATTTAAACAATAACAATAATAAAAATAAGTGGAAAAAATATGCATATAATAATGAAAAAATAAATATGAATATTGAGAAAAGGGGATCAAAAAGGGGGTGGGGATGGAGGAGAGAGTTCATGGTCTGAAGTTGATGAACTCAATGTTAAGTCCGGAAGGCTGTAAAGTGCCCAGTCGGAAGATGAGGTGCTGTTCCTCCAGTTTGCGTTGGGCTTCACTGGAACATTGTAGCAGGCCAGGGACGGATATGAGGGCATGAGAGCAGGGTGGAGCGTTGGTTGTTGGTCTTCACATCCAAATCATTTATGTAGATTGTGAACAGCTCTGGACTGATGCCCTGGTATAACTAGTATAACTGGACAACACTTCAAACAAATGGGGTGGGGGGACAGGGGTCGGGTAAAGGGAGATTTGAGAAATCCAAGAGAAAGGTAGAGGCATTGACGTAGTGTAGCAATGTGGGTAAAGACAGGCACAATGGAACAGGAAGGGACAGAGAGTTAAACTTAAAAGGTAAACCAATGAATAAGGTCATTGCAGAGTATAAAAGTAAAAGAATGAAATTAAAAGTTTATTATCTGAATGCACAAAGCATCTGCAATAAGATAGATGGACGAGTGTCACTCACACACAGAGGTAAGTTATTTAGACCTAATTGCTATTACAAGAGACATCATGGGCTGGAATGTTCTGGCCCCATTGGCGTCGGCTGTCACGGCGGGCGGGGGAGGGGTGGATCAACATGGCATGAAGGCCAAAAATCGGCTTTAAGCTGTCGTGAAACCCGTTTGCGATCGTCTGCTCTGCCCGTCAATTGTGGGCCACATTTCCCACCATTGGATGCATCTAATTATAAACCCTGCTCGCCAGAATCCACCCTCCACATCAAATTTACCAGCGATGACCTCAATGCGCTGGCATACCGGTGCTAGCACCTCAGACTGAAGGCGGACGGACCCCTCCATCGTGCCTTGCGATCTGAGGAGTACAGCGGACATCCCTTCCTGATGTTCCCCAGCTTGCCTTTGCAGCTTCAGCCACTGGGGTATGTCCGAGTCCAGAGGCACCGAGGGTGTGCGTCTATGCGCTGGTGGAGGGTGTGGGTGAGCGCTGTGACGGGTCTTCAGTGAGGGTGTCGTCAGATTCTTCTTCCGAGGTGCCTTCGGGATGTGAGTCGAGGACCCGGCTCGTGGACCAGATGTGGTTGTCTGGATTGGCTGATTGGCTGCTTCCCAGATGTGGCTGTGAAAGAAGGAGAGATAATTAGTGTATGGCAGGGGGCTGCGGAACAGGGGATCTGACTCACAGCATGGCTGTCTGATGGATGTTGCACTGCTGGATCCTCACTTGGCTGAGCTCCGTCGACATCACTGTCAGTGCAGGAATGATCAAGATCATCACCGGCCAGCTGGATGAGCCTATTTTCAAAGTCTGCGAGGACCTTGATGTCAGGCATTCTGTGACCTGTCCTGCAACCTCTCCCTTTTGTTGTGTGCCAGCTTGTCCTGCGTGAATACAGATGGAGTGAGTGTAAGCAGGACGCCTGTCAGGCCAAATGGTAAGAATGCCTGGCATGTGTGGGTGGTGAATAGTACCATGGGTGGGATGAGGACACAATCTGCAGGGCAGATGAGGGTGTGTGTGAGAGAGTGAATGGCGATATCCCTTGAGCTGGCAGTGAGTGAGATCCCTGTGGATGTGTGATGGGTTTGTGAGTAGGTGAGTTGAGGGTGACGAGGGGAGTGATTTACCTTGGTGGAACAGAAGAGATCACTCATCCTCTTTTGGCACTAGGTGACCGTACACTTTTGTAAGGGATTGGCGCTGACCACCACTGTATCGCCTCCCATGCTGGATTTGTCACCTTTCCAGCTGGCCTTCACCCAGAGCATTGGTAGAGGACTTTACAGCAGGCCTCAACAGTGTTCCTGAGGGTTGTGTTGCTAAATTTGGGAGCCGCAAGTTTCCTCCCTATGGCAGCTACAACTTTCCAGCAACTTCCGATGCCTTAGAGTGGGCTAACTACGTGCAGGGGCGCCCACTAAATATAGTACCCGGATTACTGAAGGCCTGAGGTGATGGCGGGGCAGTGATCTGAGGAGTTTCCCGTGAGTGCATTATTAATAAGGTGGGACATAACTGGAGTGAGGTGATATGGTGTGAAAAGCCTCCATTGCAGCTGTCAGGTAAAACATCCTTTTTCCCACTCGCTACTGCGCTTGTGCAAACCTGTGATGATTCTGCCCATGGTTACTCGGTGGTCAAGGTTGGGAAATAAATATTCCAGGGTATTTTGGAGAGACAGACAAAATGGCAAAGGAGGATGAAAAGATAAAGGACATAAAAGATGACCCAAGGGATTTATAGAGAAGGGATCTGGCGTTAGAAAATCAAGAAGCAGACTCAGTATGGGTAGAACTTAGAAACAGCAGAAGTGAGGAAACATTGGTTGGAGTAGTTTAAAAGCCCCCTAATAGTAGTTATACCGTTGGAAAGAGCATTAAACAAGAAACATTGGAGCTGGTAACAAAGGCAATGTAATAATTGTGGGGGGGCTTTAATCTTCATATGTACTGAGGCAATCAAAATAGCAACAGTGGCCTAGGAGATGAATTCATGAAATGGTTCTGTCACAGTTTCTTGGAGAAACACATTGTGGAACTGACTAATGATAAAGCTATTTTAGATTGAGTATTGTGTAACGAAGCAGTTTTAATTAGTAATCCTGTAGCGAAGGATCCACTGGAAGATTGTGATCATAAAATCCAGGTAAAATTTAAAATTGACACCCTCCAATCACAAACAAGAATCTTAAACTGAAACAACGTTTACTACGTAAGTATGAGGGGAAAACTGGCTAAGGTAAATTGGGCAAATAGACTAAAAGATATGGCTGTAAGTGAGCAATGGCAAACATTTAAAGAAACTATTCAAAATGTCCAACAAAAATACATTCCGTTGAAAAGCAAAAACTCAGCAAGAAAGACCCACACATGGCTCACTGAGGAAGTTAAGGATAGTATTAGATTAAAAGAAGAGGTTTACAATATTGCAAAAAAAAGCAACAAATCTGAGGATTGAGAGTGATTTAGAAACCAGCAAAGATGAACCAAAAAGTTTACAAAAAGGGAAAAAAAATAGAACAGGAGAGTAACCTAGCCAATAATGTAAAAGTAGGTTATAAGAGCCTTTAAAAGTATATAAAAAGGAGGAGAGTAGCTAAAGTAAACACTGGTCCATTAGAATCAGAGGCAGGAAAAATTATCATGAAGAATTAGGATATGGCAGGGGTATTGATCAATTATTTTCTGTCTGTCTTTCCTGTAGAAGACACAAGTTTCATTCCAGAAATATACATTAAACTAAGGGCTAAGAAGAGTGAGGAAATTGGGGGAATTAATATCAGCAGAGAAAAAGTATTGGAGAAATTTAAGGGACTAAAATGTGACAAATCCCTAGGACCTGGGTGGTCTACACAGTAGGGTTCTAAAGGAGATAGCTGCAGAGATAGTGGAAGTGATGGCTGTGATTTTCCAGAATTCATTGGATTCAAGAATGACTCCTTTAGATTGGAAGTTGGCAAATGTTACTCCACTTTTCAAGAAAGCAGGGGGTGGGGGACACAGAGAACAGGGAACTACAGGCCAGTCAGCCTAACAATGGTTTTTGGGAAAATGTGGGAATCTACTATTAAAGAAGTATCAACTATGCACTTAGAAAAGCACAGTATGATTAGAACACGTCAACATGGTTTTACTAAAGGGCAATCTGGTTAACAAATTTGTTACAGTTTTTTGAAGGTGTAACTAGTAAGGTAGATAATGGGGAACCAGTAGATGTAGTATACCTGGATTTTCAAAAGGCATGTGGTATGGTGCCACAAAAAAGGTTAATAGGCAAGATAAGTGCACATGGAGTTGGAGATAATATATTAGCATGGATAAAGGATTAGTTAACAGCCAGGAAGCAGAGAATGAGCATAAATGGGACATTCTCAAGTTGGCAGGCAGTGCATAGTGGGGTACCAAAAGGGTCAGTGTTGGAGCCTCAGCTATTTACAATCTATATGAATGACTTAGATGAAAAGACAGAGAGTAATGTATCTAGGTTTACTGATGATACAAAGCTAGGTGTGGGGAGCACATAAAGAGGCTGCAAAGAGATATTGACAGGTTCAGTGAGTGGGCAACAAGATAGTAGATGGATTATTATGTAGGAAAGTGTGAAATTATTCACTTTGGCCATAAGAATAGAAAAGTTAAATACTTGTTAAAAGGATTGTAAGTGTTGATGTCCAAAAAAATTTGTGTGTTCATACAAGAAATGCACAAGATTAGCAAATAGGTACAACAAGCAATTAGGAAGGCAAATAGTTATTAAATGGCCTTTAATGCAAGTGGGTTGGATCACAGGAATAAATAAGTCTTGCTGGAGTTGTACAGTATTTTGGTGAGATCACATCTGGAGTACTGTGTGCAGTTTTGATCTCCACATTTAAGAAAAGATATACTTGCATTGGAGGCAGTACAGCGAATGTTCACTAAATTAGTCCCTGGGATAAGGGGGTTGTCCAATAATGAGAGGCTGACAAAATTGGGTCTATTTTCCCTGGCGTTTAGAAGAATGAGAGGTGATCACATTGAAATGTATAATATTCTGAAGGGGCTTGTTAGGATAGATACTGAGAGGTTGTTACCACTGACTGAGGAATCTAAAACATGGGGGCACAGTTTCAGGATAAGGAGCCAATCATTTTGGACTGAGATAAGGAGAAATTATTTCATTCAAAGGGTTGTGAATCTTTAGAATTTTCTACCCCAGAGGGTTGTGGATGCTCCATTGTTGAATACATTTAAGGCTGGTATATACAGATTTTGGGTCTCTCAGGGAATCAAAGGATATGGGGGTGGGTGGGCAGGAAAGTGGCCAAGAGCAGCCATGATTGCATTGAATGGTGAGTAAATTAATTCCTACTCCCCAAAGACTTTCCACCCTCTACAAGGCAGAAGTCGGGAGTGTAATGGAATACCCTCCACTTGCTGGGTTGATGCAGCTCCTTCAACACTCAAGAAACCACCCAGGACAAAGCAGCCTGCTTGATTGGCACCCCATTCATCACCTGAAACATTCACTCCCTTCACCACTGATGCACAACGGCAGTAGTGTGTACCATCTACAAGGTGCACTGCAGCAACTCACCAAGACTTCTTTGACAGCACCTACCAAACCCACGACCTCTACTACCTAGAAGGACAAAAGCGGAAGATATATGAGAACACCACCATCTGTAGGTTCTTCTCCAAGTCACTCACCATTCTGACTTGGAAATATATCGCCGTTCCTTCCCTGTTGCTGGGTCAAAATCCTGGAACTCCCTCCCTAACAACACTGTGGGTGTACCTACAACACATGGATGTCAGGGGTTCAAGAAGGAGGCTCACCGCCACCTTCTCAAGGGCAATTAGGGATGGGCAATAAATGCCGGCCTAGCCAAAGATGCCCAAGCCCCATGAAAGAATAAAGAAAGAATGGCGGAGCAGGCTTGATGGGTCATAGGGTCTACTCCCAATTTTATTCCTTGTGTTCTTGAGAGTGGCGTGATATGGAAGGGGGATAGAAGTGCAGAAAGAGACATTGTGAGCCAGAAGCCATCTATTCAAGAATCTGGATGTAAGCCCAGTCTGAAACATAATATAATCATTGTCACAATAATTGTAAAGCTTCAGCACACGACAGGCAGTATCACTTCAGGTAATGGTGGAATTCTTTAACCTGGAGGAGAAAGAGCCTTCAGAAATCGCTTGTTAAAGAATAGTATTGAAGGTTCGGTACGGTTCGAAATTCATTTGATGTAATTTGGCACTGTCAGCCATTTCTCAAAGAGAACAAGAAGTTGATTATTCTGCCCGTTCATTGACACAAGTTACAATTATGGCTGAGTGAAGGTCTTTGCTGAGCTCCATATTCAATAACTGCACAATATCCATGCCATTCTGAAGAGGCTGTTGTAAGATATTGCCGCTGTGATTTAACATCACATCCCAGCAGCATTCAATACAAGCAGTGGAAAAAATAAAAACCATGTTCCAGGTGCAAGATTGCCTACATAATGCGTTCTTAACATTAATAGTAAGTAACACTTCTCTTCAAAGCCGACACTCACTCATGTTCCATATTCGAGATTCTGTGTGTAATGCCTTTTCAATATAAATCCTAAAACCTTTTCCCCTTTTCTGTAAACACTAATGGCTATTGCTCTCATGATTTGCCATCTGCTAGAAATTTACTACCTCTGCTACACAAATGTTTGGTGGCGTTTAATGTTACACAGAGAAACCATACAAGCCTTCTTCATCAAGGAAACTGAGCAGTATCACAGGGGGTGGTGCAATGGAAAGTCACTGAATGAATTTCCTTTAGGCACATTGTAATTCTGATTTATGTTACTGAACCATTTATAAACACAGGCAAGATAATGGCAGGGGTTTTCCAGAGGAGGGTTAACGTCAACTCTTGCCGATTGAGCCTTATTACACTCTGCAGAGAGCAGGAAATTCTGTGGTTGGGTATCGTATCTACAGAGGAGTGGGAAAGCGTGCACTCAGGGCTTTAAAAACACAGGACAATGTTTGATAACAGCCACTGGCCATGTAAAGCAGTGAACTAATGCATTGCCGAGGAGTAGGGCATAAGGAAATATAAAATTGTAGGCAGGAATAGACAATTTAGTCCATCAAGCTGTCCCCACATAATGATGGCTACTTGGTTACTACTAAACATTTCTAGTCTTCCACTCACCCACCCCTCGCCCCCACATCATGGGATATATTTTACGCTGAGGCCAGGCTCCCCCACCCCAATTTTGGGGGTGAGCCCACCTCTACCTAGTCGGGGTGGGTGGCCTGGCGGTGGGTACACTGCAGATGGTGTGGGTAACCTAATTGATGGGTCCACCTGCCTGGTTTCCTTCTCGCGTGTTGCCCGTAAAATTTAGCCCCGTGTCT
This sequence comes from Carcharodon carcharias, assembly GCF_017639515.1. NCBI lineage: Eukaryota > Metazoa > Chordata > Chondrichthyes > Lamniformes > Lamnidae > Carcharodon > Carcharodon carcharias. Next base: position 112,610,784 of record NC_054482.1, on the reverse strand, counting down.
CCAATCCACTCCCACAGCCGTGTAATCGCTGTGAGAAGGCAAGAAAAGCCCAGGAAACATCCCAAGGGACAAAATACTCTGGAGCATTTCTCTTTCGCCCCCTCACCCCCAGCCGTGATTGAAATCATTGCAGGACAAGGTGCTCAGACATTGACCAAGTGTCACCAGCAACGTAGGAGCCACCATTCACTGGGACAAATGAATAAGTCAACTGTACACCTCCTATGACTAATTCTGCACTTACTTTATGTACTCCAATTTTGTAACTTCTTTGAAAGGAAACAAAACTTCTGCCCTAACTATTCCAGAAATTGACATGGAAATTTAGGCCAAAGCTTATGAGAGCCTAAGTAATTGCGGACTGAGAAAAAAGCCATTCAACCACTACGCACCTTCTTAGCAAATCCCTCTGGATTGAGGATGACTTGCTTCTACTCTGGTTCGATGGGTTCTGAGGTGGCTGATAAATCCAATGCACAGCCTGCAGACTCTGTTGCATGAGGTGCTTGAAGAGTTGGGTAGAAGTGTTGTTTAGAGGTTTGTGTGCTCTCTCTGACCTCATGAGTCCATCTCTGCATGTTCCCAACAAAGCCTCTCGACATGTTGGGTACTTTCCCAGATGAGCCTTCTCTATTTTGGTCACAAGCTAGGGTCTCCCATGAGTTGCCAGGTATATTCAATCTCATCTGGGATGCTTTGAGGACATCGCTAAAGCGTTTCCACTGTGCTCCTGGGGGCTTTGTGCCGCAACTGAGTTCCAAGTAGAGCAATTGACTGTGCACCAAAGTCCACCTGTCTCATGCGCTTTCTTTGTAACATCCCTTGGGAAAAAAGAACAATGCTGGTAACATCACTACTTTCCATGGCTCAGTGGGTAGTACTTTTGGCTCAGTGTCAGATTGTCATAGGCCCAAGTTCTAGTCCTGAGACTTGAGTGCAAAAGCTTGGCTGACTGAGGGAGTGCTGCTCTGTCGGAGGTGCTGACTTTCAGATGAGATGCAAGGTCCCATCTGCCCTCATAGGTGCCCATTAAAATATCTCATGGCATTATCATGAAAGGATAACTTTTAAGAAGTAATAGAGAGAGTAGATAAATAGATAGAAGCAATATCCTCGGGTTTTCAAAAGGCCTTGATAAAGCAGTAGACGAATGACTTGGGTTAGAGCACATGGAGTCAGGTAGCTGTTATGGACCAGAGCAGGGTTAATTTAAACAGGTCTGATTTCTCCTCTCACTAACTGTCTGGAAACAGATAAGTGTTTTTGATTTCTGATTTCCCCCTTTATAAGAGGTGGCATGTTTTCCCCAACCCTTCAGCTTGCAGTGATCCAATCCTCTATTAACAACACCACCACAAACTCGAGATAGGGTAAAATAAAAGGGTTCATTTATTTCATACATACACAAAACACAGGAAGGGGTTTAACACTCATACAATAAAAGAGGGATAAGGAGAAGAAAGGGGTGCATGGCAAGATCACGAGTCCAGAATCAAAAGTCTAGGGGCGTATTCCCTCAGAGGTTAACAGGCTGAAACTGTTGCAGACTTTCCAGAAGTGAGGACTTGCACAATGGGAGAAGGCATGTAGAGATGAATTAGTCTTGAAGGCACAGATACAGAAGTTCCAATGTTCCAGTAGTTCACAGTGTAGATGAGGGCTGGGAAATTCACCTGGAAAGAGCTCTTCCTGCTGCTACCTGTTAGATGTTAAAATGGTATGCTTCTGTGTGGAACTGAACTGAGGCAATGTTACAGGTTCTAGCGGGTTGTGTGTGCGGGCGATGGGGGGGTGGAAATGTAACATACCTCTTCCTTCTTCTCCTGGGTGTTGGACAAAGGATGTATTTTCCCAGGTTTGAAATCTTGAGTTGCTTAATATAGGAGTCCGGGTCCATCTTCTCCTTTGCAGGCAGACTGTCTCTGTTGGCTGGAGCCCTGCCTTAGAAATGTAAAGGGCGTTGGTGCATTTCTTTGGGATTTGATTGTCGGCAGTCACCGAGGCATTAGCACCTCTTTAAGGACAGTGAGGTGCCTACTGCTTTCTGAAGGTTAGAAATTCCTCTGGTATGAGTCATGGCTGGTTAGGGTAAACCCTTTGTCCATTTATAAAGTAACCAGGTTGATGTACATATATAATTATATATATGGAGATTCTCAGATGGAAATTCTGGTGTCTCAATTGGGGTAGTTTGCCCATCAGTGCTCTTGCTACCTGAGCAACCCACTGCCTGGCTGATTCGCCCACCCACCAACGGTAACGTTGGATGGGGCAATGAGAAATCTCCGTTAATTGCTCGCCCGACATCATCACGTGCTATTTTACGCTCAAGCGGGTTGGGCGCCCGCCTGAAAGCCCAGCTAAAAATTCTGCCCCATGGGTTCAAATCTGACCATGGGTTCAATTCAATGAATAAAATCTGGAATTAAAAAAAAAATTCTAGTCTTTGTAGTGTTGACCATGATAATTATCATCAGTTGTTGTAAAAACCTATCTGGTTCACCAACCTTTAGGGAAGGAAATCTGCTGCCCTTACCTGGTCTGGCCTACTTGTGCCCCCAGACCTACAGCAGTGTGGTTGACTCTTAACTCCCTTCTGACATGGCCCATTAAGCCACTCAGGTCAAGGGCCAAAAAAGGCATGGGCAATAAGCACCGGCCTTTCCAGTGGCGCCCCCATCTCAAGAAAGAATAAAGAGATGGAAAATACGATCCAGTTTTGAAATTCGGCCTGGTCCTCTGGCCACATGAGCGGGTGGCCAGAACAACCTCAACATCAGCTCTGGGATTAAAACCTGCCCCACAGTTTGCAGCAGCATCAAAAGCTGCCAGGACAATACATTGATTTAGATCAAAATAACATCATTAAGAAGATTTATTACACTGGCAACTTTGCCTGAATGCATCTCGTAAGGTTCTGAAATAAATCAAAACTGTCGTATTTTCTCAGATTTCTCTCTTCCATTAAGCACATTTGTTCTCTGGAATTAATGAGGATTAGAAGTCTCATTTGTAGCAGGTTTTCCTCAGTTTTTTAAGTATAGGCTGTTTTTTTTTGCCGTGTTGATGAAGAAATGTTTTTAGTGCTTTTATTTCAGTTATAAGAGCACGGGAAATGGGATTGGAGGGTGAAAGAACGATTCACGAGAACCGATCCAGGGTTGAGGAACTTCCGTCAACGTCGAAAGATTGGAGAATTCCGGATTGTGCTTACTTGGAAAAAGGAAGGCCGATAGGAGGTTTGATAGAGGCGTTCAAAATCAAGAGGGGGCTGGACAGAGCAGATAGCAAGAAACTGCTCCCATTGGCGGAAGAGTTGAGAACCAGATGGTGCAGATTTAAAATAATTGGCAAAAGAGTCAATGGCAACCTGAGGGAAAACTTTTTCGCGCAGCGAGTTAGGATGTGGAATGCACTGCCTGACAGTGTGGCAAGGCGGCATCAATGAAGGTTTTCAAAAACAATTTGGATCATTATCTGACAAGGAAAAATATTTGCAGTGCTCCGGGGAAAAGATTGGGGAATGACATTAGGGTCGGGGTTTTCTGGTCCAGCCAGAGGCGGGCATCGTCGTGAGTGGGACGGGAAAATTTGGGGACCGGTCAAGACTTTTGGCCGCTCTCCAAATTTTCCTGCCCTGCCAGCAACGATGCCCGCCGCTGGCGGGACCAGGAAATCCCACCCGAGGTGAGTTGCTCCTTCGGGGGTCCAGTACAGACATGGCAGGCCAAATGGCCTCCTTCTGTGCTTTAACCATTCTATGACTCATCTCTTCAAGCCTGCTCCACTGTTCAACAAGGTGGTTTATCTTACACTTTTTTTTACCGCTGGCCCTTTACTTCAACTCCATTTTCCTGCACCAGCTTCATATTCCTTAACTCCATTAACACCTAAAAATCTTTTGACTTCTGTCTTGAATGCACTTAACGGCTGAGCATCCATACCTCCCCAGAACAAAAGAAAAGCAGTAAAGACTGGGAAATAAGAATACTGGTCCAAACTGGTCATGTACACCTTAAAATGGAACACCAGTAAAAACTGGGAAATAAGAATACTGGTCTAAACTGGTCATGTATACCTTAAAATGCAACACCAGTAAAAACTGGGAAATAAGAATACTGGTCCAAACTGGTCATGTACACCTTAAAATGGAACACCAGTAAAAACTGGGAAATAAGACTACTGGTCCGAACTGTTTTTTTCCTTCTGGGTCTCTTAGGTGGAGAATTCCAAAGATGCACAACCCTTATAGTCAAAAAGATTTCTCCTCATCTCAATATAAATCTCCTATTCTAAGACAGTGACCCCATGCTCTATGCTGTTCAGGCCACAGCTGAAATTTTGTGTACAGTTCTGTTCACCGTATTATAGGAAGGATATTATTGCTCTGCAGAGAGTACAAAGGAGATTTACAAGAATATTACCAGGGCTTGAAAATTGCAGCTATGAGGAGAGATTGAGTAGGCTGGGGTTGTTTCCCTTAGAACAGAGGAGGCTGAGGGGTGATCTAACTGAGGTACAAAATTTTGAGGTGCCTAGATAAGATAGACAGGAAAAATTTGTTTCTGCTGGTTAGGGTTCAATTACCAGGGGGCATAGATTTAAGGTAATTGGTAGAAAGATTAGAGGGGACATGAGGAATAACTTTTTCACCCAGAGGGTGGTGGGTGTCTGAAATTCACGGCCTAAATTGGTGGTTGAGGCTGAAACGCTCAACTCATTTAAAAGGTACCTGGATCTGCACCTGAAGGGCTGCATTTTGCAAAGCTACAGACCGGATGCTGGAAATCAGGATTAAAAATGAGCATTAGGTTATTTTTTCTCCTTTTTTGGCTGGCACAGACACTGTGGGCTGAATGGCCTCTTTCTGTGCCGTAACTTTTCTATGGTTCTATTCCCCGGTCAGGGGAAACATTTTCTTAGCGTCCACCCTGTCAAAGCCCTTAAGAATTTCATGTTTCAATTTGATCACTTTTCATTCTTCTAAACGCAAAAGATTGTAGGCTTATCAGTCTCGCCACAGAGGACAATCCCCTCTTTTTTTTTCATGCATTCATGGGATGTGAGCTTGGCTGGCTGGGCCAGCATTTATTGCCCATCCCTAATTACCCTTGAGAAGGTGGCAGTGAGCTGCCTTCTTGAACCGCTGCTGTCCATGTGGTGTAGGTACACCCACAGCGCTGTTAGGGAGGGAGTTCCAGGATTTTGACCCAGCGACAGTGAAGGAACGGCGATATATTTCCAAATCAGGATGGTGGTGCCTTGGAGGGGAACTTCCAGGTGGTGGTGTTCCCATCTATCTGCTGCCCTTGTCCTTCTGGATGGTAGTGGTCATGGGTTTGGAAGATGCTGCCTAATGAGGCTTGGTGTGTTCTAGCAGTGCATCTTGTAGATGGTACATACTGCTGCTATTGTGCATCGCTGGTGGAGGGAGTGAATGTTTGTGTGTGGGGTGCCAATCAAATGAACTGCTTTGTCCTGGATAATGTCAAGATTTATGTGTGTTGCTGGGGCTGCAGTTATCCAGGCAACTGGTGAGTATACCATCACACTCCTGACTGTGCCTTGTAGATGGTTGTCACAAAAGCATAATAATTCTCATGATATTATTGTGATTTATTATAAAAGTAGATTAATAGTGAGGTTTGGATAGTTTGTGTGTGTGTGTGTGTGTGTGCACATGTGTGTGTGTGTGTGTGCACATGTGTGTGTGTGTGATTTAATTAAATTGGATATAGCTGGTGTGCGGGCTCTGACTCATCAAAAGCAGCTAGGTTTAAAATGCTAAATATGTAAGCATGGCTCAAGTCTTAGAGTGAGGTGAGGAGAATTTGTATTTTTAGATAATTCAGGGTAGTTTGAGTTTCAAAGAGATGATAGGATGTTTACACCTAGCCAGAGAAGCTAGGCCAAGCAGTGTGTTTACTTTTCCCAAAGGGTACTGATATTAGCATCATGGAAAGATTTAAATAAAGTTTCAAAGACATATGAGAACAATGGAATTTACATCAAAAGGGAGAAACACATATAAAGGAAATTGAAGCTATGTGTCAGGGAAGGCATTGTAAGATCTACCAGAAGTGTGAAAAGCCTCCAGTAATTGTATATCAAGCCTTCTGGCCACAGGAACTGAAGCTGGAAAAAGCCACTTTGAATTCTACTGTCCAGGGGTCTCTGTTGACTTGCCTGGATCGTTTTAAATCTATTTGTTTTTATTGTTGCCTTAATAGGGGTGTAACTGGAAACCCGGTTAGTTAAGGGTTTTAGGAGTTATTATAGCAGTAATGTATAGACCTATGCATGTGCTTGAAATCGTTACTTTCATTAATAAAGGTTTAATTTAGTTTTCTAAAAAAATCTCTTAAGCCTTGGTGGACTTATTACTACTGAATTCAGGGCACGCATCTCGAAATAAATACAAATTCCAAAACTGTTATGACCGTGTGAATATGTTTCCCTCATGGATTTGATCAGCATGACGTGCAACATCTGCCATGTCATAACAATGGTGGACAGTCTCTGGGGAGTCAGGAGGTGAGTTACTTGCCATAGGATTCCTAGCCTCTGAACTGCACTTGTAGCCACAATATTTACATAGCTAGTCCAGTTCAGTTCCTGGTCAATGGTGACCCCCAGGATGTTGATAGTGGGGCATTCAGTGATAGTAATGCCATTGAACATCAAGGTCAAATGGTTGCATTCTCTCTTGTTGGAGATGGTCATTGCCTGGCACTTGTGTGGTGCCAATGTTACTTGCCACTTGTCAGCCCAAGCCTGGATATTGTCCAGGTCTTGCTGCATTTGGACATGGATTGCTTCAGTATCTGAGGAATTGTGAATGGTGCTGAGCATTGTACAACCATAAGCAAACATCCCCACTTCTGAGCTTATGATGGAAGGAAGGTCATTGATGAAGCAGCTGAAGAAGGTTGGGCCACGATACTACCCTGAGGAACTCCTGCAGTGATGACCTGGAGCTGAGATGACTGACCCCCAACAACCACAGTCATCTTCCTTTGTATTAGGTCTGACTCCAACCAGCAAAGAGTTTTCCCCCGATTCCCATTGACTCCAGTTTTGCTAGGGCTCCTTGATGCCACACTTGGTCAAATGCTGCCTTGATGTCAAGGGTAGACACTCTTACCTCACCTCGGGAGTTCAGCTTTTTTGTCCATGTTTGAACCAAGGCTGTAATGAGGTCATGAGCTAAGTAAGCCTGGCGGAACCCAAACTGGGCATCAGTGAGCAGGTTATTGCTAAGCAAGTGCCACTTGATAGCACTGTTGATGACCCCTTCCATTACTTTCCTGATGTTCCAGTAGACTGATGGGGTGGTAATTGGCCGGGTTGGATTTGTCCTGCTTTTTGTGTACAGGACATACCTGGGCAATTTTGCACATAGCCGGGTAGATGTTAGTGTTGTAGCTGCACTGGAACAGCTTGGCTAGGGATGCGGCAAGTCCTGGAGCACAAGTCTTCAGTACTATTGCCGGAATACTGTCAGTATCCAGTTCCCTCAGCCATTTCTTGAAATCATGTGGAGTGAATGGAATTGGTTGAGCACTGGCATTTGTGATGCTGGGGCCTCTGGAGAAGGGCGAGATGGACCATCCAATCGACAGTTCTGGCTGAAGATTGTAGCAAATACTTCAGCCTTTTCATGTGCTGGCCTCCTCCATCATTGAGGATGGGGATATTTATGGAGCCTCCTCCTTCAGTGAGTTGTTTAATTGTCCACCACCATACATGACTGGATGTGGCAGGACTGCAGAGCTTAGATCTGATCTGTTGGTTGTGGGATTTCTTAGTTCTGTCTGTCTGTCATCTAGGTAGCTCTGCAGAAGGGTCATATGGACTCGAAACGTCAACTCTGTTTCTCTCTCCACAGCTGATGTCAGACCTGCTGAGTTTTTCCAGCATTATCTATTTTTGTTTCTGTCTATCACTTGCTGCTTATGCTCACTTGATGTTTGGCATGCAAGTAGCCCTTTGTTATAGCTTCACCAGGTTGACACCTCATTTTTAGGTATGCCTGGTGCTGCTCCTGGCATGCCCTCCTGCACTCTTCATTAAACCAGGGTTGATCTCCTGGCTTGATGATAATGGTAGAGTTGGAGATATGCTGGACTATGAGGTTACAGATTGTGTTTGAGTACAATTCTGCTGCTGATGGCCCACAGCGCCTCATGGATGCCCAGACTTGAGTTGCTAGATCTGTTTGAAATCTATCCCAATTAGCATGGTGGTAGTGCCACACAACACGATGGAGGGAATCCTCAATGTGAAAGTGGGATTTTGTCTCCACAACGACTGTGTGGTTGTCACTCCCACCGATACTGTCATGGACAGATGCATCTGCAGCAGGCAGGTTGATGAGGATGAGGTGAAGTATGTTTTTCCCTCTTGTTGGTTCCTTCACCACCTCCCGCAGACCCAGTGCAGCAGCTATGTCCGTTAGGACTCGGCCAGCTCGGTCAGTAATGGTGCTACTGAGCCACTCTTGGTGATGGACATTGAAGCCCCCCACCCAGCCGGCAATTAAGAGGCCTAGTAAGGCCCTTAGGCAAGTAGTTGAAAGCTATTTTTTGCTGTCCGTCCAATCTTATGGTTGGCGGGCGGGCGAATAGGCCTTTAGGAAGCCTCATCCATGGGAGTGATGAGGTTTCCAACAGTAAATAAAAAAATTTTTTTTTTTAACATCATTTTTAACATGTCCCTCTTCATGTGACTGAGTCACATGTGGGACCATGTTTGTATCATTTATAAAATCTTTATTTTTCATTTTAAAATCCCTTAGCTCTCTGAGGCAACTCTGTGCCTTCAGGGAGCTTTGATTGGGCGCACTCCGCTCATGCGCAGACTTCAGCGCTCGCCCTCCTCCCTCTCCTCCCGCCCCCACCTCTGCAGCGCTGAGGCTCTCAGCACGCGCTTCGTTAATTGGCCGACCCGCGTGAAATTGCGGTCGGAGCCCGATTGCGGGCAGCGGTCCGTTTCACCGCTGTTCCTGGGTCAGCTTGCCGCACCAGGATTTGGGTGATCCTGCCCCAGATCTGTACACAATACTCCAGGTGTTGCCTCACCAATACCCTGTATTAATTTCGCAAGGCTTTTTTGCTTATATACTCCGATTCCTTTGCAACAAAAGAAAACATACCATTTGCCTTCCCCAGACACTCAGAGAAGCTTCTGCTTAAGATTTCCATTAGTAGGAGAGACTAGGACCCGAGGGCACAGCCTCAGAGTAAAGGGAAGACCTTTTAGAACAGAGATGAGGAGAAACTTCTTTAGCCAGAGAGTGGTGAACCTACGGAATTCATTGCCACAGAAGGCTGCGGAGGCCAGGTCATTGAGTGTATTTAAGACCGAGATAGGTAGGTTCTTGATTGGTAAGGGGATCAAAGGTTACGGGGAGAAGATGGGAGAATGGGGTTGAGAAACTTATCAGCCATGATTAAATGGCGGAACAGACTCGATGGGCTGATTGGCCTAATTTCTGCTCCTATGTCTTATGGTCTTATTCTCCTAAAGTACTGTAGTTTTGACTCTTCCAATGTGGTGGGCACAATCTCTCCATGTGGGATCACATTCCACTGAGCTAAGTCCATGTAACTGTAGATGTCAGAAGCCCAGCCTTAAGGGGACTTCACTTGAGCACTGAGGCATCACATTTACCTAAGGTTATTCCAATTCAAAAGCAATTAATGGCTCTGAAATGCTTTCAGGCATTTTGCACACATGATTGACACCAAATAAATGCAATCTTCTTTATCCTTGCTGGAACCTGACCATCTAAAGCTGCAGACCCTACCAGTGCTGGTGAGATTCTTGCCCTTTGATCCTCTAGGACCACTTTGCCCAGAAGGAAAGAACTTGCTTGGTTACCTGGAGCTGAGGGAGAAGAATTCTATAAAGATAGGCCCAGCCCTTTGCCTATTGACACCCTGGTCAACAGCCAACCGGGCCTTGGAGTGCTGTAGGCTTGTTGGCCTAAATGTCAAGTTATTAAATCAGCCAAGAAAATAAATTTTCATCATCTTGGTGCTGAAAGGGTGGAGGAAGTAGATTCAATGGTAGCTTCCAAAAATTGGATACACGTGCATGTGTTGAAAAAAATTACAGGGCCATGGAAGGGGATAGCCTGATGCAGGCACGATGGGCAGAATGGCCTCCTTCTGCGCTCTATGATTCTATGCTCTGACTCTACAGTCAATCCCCAAGAAGTGGATAATCACTAGCTGGTGATTCAACGTAAGGTGGTAAATTTACATGGGGGTCTGCTTTCCCTTTGGCTGCAGAACCACAGGAACCACCCAAAGACAATGGAAAGGCACATCTTCCAGGGTTTTCATAGATATTTTGTCAAAGCTTAGAGTAGACATAAGGGAGAGATTCAGACTTTAATTGTCAGCCATGGCTCAATGGTAGTATTCTATCTTCTGAAACCAAAGATCATGCCATTGTAGACAGTTGATTACAAAACATGTAGGCTTTCACTCCTAGCCAGGGCTGATGGAATGCTGTCTTTTAGATGAGACGTTAAACTGTTTGGCCTCTCTGGTGGATGTATCAGATCCCGTGCTACTATTTTGAACAAGAGTGTTGAGTTCTCCCAGCAACCTGGCCAACATTTACCCCTCAACCTACATTGCTAAAACAGGCATCCCGTTCACTTAATTATTGTTTTAATGGGGCTTTGCTGTGCACGAATTGGCTACCGCATCTTCCTACATTGCAACGATGGCTACACTTCAAAACTGCTGCAACGGCTGTAATGCACTTTGAGATTTGGGGCAGGATTTTGGGATCATCGGACGGGCGCGGTAGGTGGGCCGGGAACAGCCGGGAAACGGTCCGCAGCTCGCGATCGGCCCCACCCCCGAATCCGACTTCACGCTGGCTGGCCAGTTAACGGTCAGCCAGCATGAAACGCGTGCTGAAAGGCTCAGCGCTACCGGGATCGGGGCGAGCGCTGAGGTCTGCACAGACGCGGGGGGAAGCGTTCAACGAAAGTCCCCTGAAGGCAGAGAGCCGCCTCAGGGAGCTGAAGAATTTTTAAAATCAATAATAAAGACTTGGAAATCCAGAAAAAAAATGTCCCCGCATAGGGCTCACTCACATGAACATAAACATAATAAAAATTAGGTCAGAACATTTTTATTTAAAAAAAAAATAAAGCCAGAAACCTCATCCCACCCATGGATGAGGTTTCCTCAAAAATGCAAAGGGTGATTCGCCCACCCGCCAGCCATAACGTTGGACAAGCAGTGAAAAATCTCTCTTAATTAATAAATTAATACCCTTAATAGGCCCCTTAATTGACGGTGGGTGCACTGCCCACTCTCGCACATACCACCCCCCCCCACCGAACCAAAATATCGCGCGATGATGTCAGGACGCTCGCCTGATGTCATCGCGTGCTACTTTACACCTCGATGGGGTCGGGCGTGCACCTGCCCGTGGGACATAAAATTCTGCCCCTGGGGCTTTGAAAGACGCTATGTAACCTTAAGTTCGTTCATCCAAATGCCAATTTGCACTCTTGCTAAATGGATTGCAGTGTTAAGCTTTTCACTTGGGTAACATTGTTGGTATACTAACTCTGCATAAAATGTGCTTGGACTGCCACCATTCACTCAGCTGCAGCAGAGGCACATTCATTCCATCCTGCAATGAGCACGGGTTCCAGGAGACTAACTGTGCAGACATTCAGCTTAGAGTTACTAGCCTCCCTGCACAAGACAGATGGTGACGCCATGACACATGAGCATCTAAGCAATGTCTCTTAGGGAAGCTGAGGTGTAAAACCACAGCTATGTAACTGACATTTCCCTTTAGCATGGTGGAAGGGCCTCCGCAGGATACTTTGCAATGAACTATCTCAGGGCCGGAATTTTTCCCTTGTCGGGCAGGCTCGACATGAGATGGGACGTGTTTTTAATTCCAAAATAAAGTTTTTACTTAACGTTGATTTGCTTCAGGAAACCTCATCCCGCCCGTGAATGAGACTTCCTAAAAAAATGTAAAGGCTGTTTGGCCTTTTCGCCAACCATAAGGTTGGGACGGGCAGCGTAAATTTGATTTTAATCAGCTTATTAATCGCCTTATCAGGCCTTCCAGTTATGGGTGGGCACGCAGCCGACTCTGGTGTGCGCCCGCCAAATGCAATATCGCGCGAGTGCGCGATGGGTTCAGGACGAGTCAGGTGGGCGCCCTCATGCCCAGCGTAATATTCTGGCCTGGGCGTCTGAATCAAATGCAGCGGTCGACCCATCGCTAGATTATAATCCAGGTGCTGCAGGGGGCTGGGAAAAAAAATTCTGTGCCCTACCACAAACCAGGAACGTGTTCATGTTTGTGGGAAAGGCCCTTGGTGTTGCGCCAATATTTGTAGGGGCTTCTCGGGAGTATGTTAGTCCTGCATGGGGTGGATGCGGTGTCCCAGGAATTGTGTCGATATTTGTAGAGTGCCCATGAAAGCATGTCAATAATATTTAAGTCTTCCTCTTTATTTGCGGGTATGGTGGCTTAGTGGTTATGGAGCTAGACTAGCAAGAAGTGAATTCAAATTCTAACTTTGCAAGTTATGAAGTCTGAATTTATAAATGTGATAAGTTGTGGATTGGTATCAGAAAATATAAGCATGAAATCTGGTAATTTAATGTCTTTCGGGAAGTGAACCCGCTGGTCTAGCCTATTTTATATATGGTTAATTGTTAGTGACTTTATGGAAACTGCAAGTTCCCTTGCAAGTCATACCCCACCCTAATTTGGAAGCATATTGCTGTTCCTTCACTGTCGCAGGGTCATAATCCTGGGTCTCCCTCCCTAACAGCACTGTGGGTGTACCTATGGACTGCAGCAGTTCAAGAAGGCAGCTCACCACCACCTTCTCAAGGGCAACTAGGGATAGGCAATAAATCCTGGTCTTGCCAGTGATACTCATACCTCACGAAAGAATAAAAGAAAACCAGGGTTCGGCAAGAAATGTTGCCTGTTGTCTACAATCCAAGAACAAATAATACTTTTAAAAAAGTGACAGGATATAGTCTCGTGCAATGTATCAATATTTGCACCACAGAGAATAGCTTGAACGCTACTGATCTATGTCTCATGTCTTGTCTCATGATGAAACACACTTCCAATGTCAACACCTCATGGGAAAGAAGAAATTATACTTATGTTTGTACTATCTTTTGAAAATCTGCAGTGATTTTTTTTTTAACTTGAATCTCCTATTGAAAAAATGGAACAGAATGGTTTTTATTCATGCGAAGAAATGAACTCGCCATAAAACCCTGAGGAATTCCTCAGAGTGTGGAGTCAGTCAAGGGTAAAAAGTCACAGTCACTCCAGGGTTCTCTCGTAGATCAGATCCCTGTTGCCATTGATCAACCTTGTGGATTTCTATAATTGTACAGTGTCTCATCACTGTCCAGCAGAAATAACCCAAAGTACTTCACATCAGATGAATTACTTTTAAGAAATGGAGTGAATGCTGTTACAAAAGGCAACATAGCAATATGTGCACAGCAAGATCCTAACAAATTATTGTTTTTTTAATTTACGAACATATGAATTAGGAGCAGGAGGTGGCCACTCGGCCCCTCGAGCCTGCTCCGCCATTCAACAAGATCATGGCTGATCCGAATGTAACGTCAACCCCACTCCCCTGTTAATATATTGCGTACCTCTGCTGCAATACATCAACGATCTTTCAGAGTGCAGCAACACTTGGAGCGATCATGTTAGGCATTTGAGAACCCTGTTTGACAAGGAGGCCACATCTAACCCTCTCATAAACCCGGCAAAGAGGGAGTTTGCCAAGGCCAAGGTCGCTTATTTAGAACAAATTTGTTCTCAAGATGCGAGAAAGTGCGACCAACTAAAGCAAGCTGCGAGTGTTGTTGGCCATGCCAGTGACATTAGAAGCCTCGAGAATATGATGGTAGTGGGCCATCTTCTTAAACAGCTGCAGCCCTTGCTGTGAAGGTATTCTGTGCAGCTATTTGCTTCAGGGGCTGGTTAAGAGTCACTTGTGTCATCAATCAAGCTCTTTTCTTGTGGGGTTGCTGGAAGGGAGAACATTAAGGAACGGCCAACTATTCTTCAATTAGATCCACGATACTTTTAACAACCACCTGAAAGAAAGCAGCAGACACCCCTGCCTCAGTTTGATGTCTCGCTCGAACAACAGCGCCCCTGACAACGGGGTGCTCTGCCAGTGCTGTGCTGGAAAGTTTGTCTAGTTCCTTCTAGTCAGGCCTGGAGTGGAACCAGAACCCATGACCATGTACCTCACAGGAGAAAGTGCGATCAACTAAAGCAAGCTGCGAAAGAGACAAAGCCAGGAAGGACTTTGTCAGGCAATGGGTAGTCGAGTTTTGGGAACTTGCAAAATGACCATTGGAAGGAACAATTTAACTTGGCTGAGGGGAAAAGTAAACATAGTAAAAAGGGATGGAGGGATTATGATGATAATAAACTTGCATTAAGTCTGGCCTTTAACATTGAAAAACATCCTAATGTGCTTCAGAGAGCTGTAATCTAAAAGAGAAACTGATGCCGGGCCAAAGAAGGAGATATTAGGCTTCCCAAAATCTTGGTTAATGAGTTGAATTTGAGGGAAGCCCTTATAGGGTAGGAGGTGGGGGTGGGTGGGGGGGGGTGTTGGTGGTGGTGGGGTGGGGTTGAAAGGTTTTGGGAGGGAATTCCAGAATTTAGGAACTAAATGGCTAAAGCATAGTAGCCAATGGTGGATGATTGGGGAGTTGGGGGGTTGGTGGGGGAATAAAGCCAGAGTTGGAGGAATGGAGAGGGCCTGAGGAGAGGGAAAAATCAATAAAGCAACTGGCAAGGGGCTAAGAAAGGAAATTGTGTGGTCAGAAATTACACACAAGAGCAAAACTTGAGGAAGCAAAAGGGGGAACTCACTGATGAGATAGCTGGAGGAAATAGAGGAAATCGAAATAGGGAATGTTCAGGGCTCAGAGTTAGGATGCAGAGGTGTCTCAGGAGAACGGTCAGCTTGCTGGACAAAGAGGAGTCTTGAGAAGTGGAGCTGTATGGATAGCCTTGAACTTTGTGATCAAGAAATCCATGAGCTTTTCATTCATGTTGTTAGATGTGCGGGTGGATGGGGAAGGATGGGAGAGTGCTGATTGCCAGCGAGGAGAAGAAAGCTGGCAGCTGGGGGCTGATCTCTAAAAAAAGAGACTAGCTCGACTGCGCCAAAAATTCCTGGTTTTTATTGGCAAGAGCATTCCAGGAACTGTGCAGAAAGTAAACTTGAATCCGCATGGAATAAGTTGCAACAGCTCACTGCTGCCATCATAAGAATCCAAGAACACAAGATATAGGAGCCTGAGTAGACCATGCAGCTTCTTGAGCCTGCTCCGCCATTCAATGTGATCACGGCCGATCTTGGACTTCAACTCCACTTTCCTGCCCACTCCCCAAATCCCTCAATTCCCCTGAGAGACTCAAAACCTGCCTGTCCCAGCCTTAAACATATTCAGTGATGGAGCGTCCACCACCCTCAGGGGTAGAAAATTCCAAAGATTCACAACCCCTTTGAGTGAAGAAATTTCTCCTCGTCTCGGTCCGAAATGATCGGCCCCTGAGATTGTGCCCCCATGTTCTAGATTCCCCGACCTGCAGAAACAATCGCTGAGCGTATATCAAGCCCCTGCAGAATATTGTGCGTTTCAATGCAACTCTCAATTGAACATAAAGACCGCCAAGATTTATATGAACCCAGGCTGCCTATAAACCGAGGGGGTCTCTTGTGCAGCATGCTTTTTGAGATATGGCAACAGCCTGCATATAATTACTGCAGTCCTGTCTTAATGCATACTGACAGTAACAGGCAATGTCCCACAAGCAATAAAGCTCCAGCCACACTGATGTCCTGGGGTAACAGATATGCTTTAAGCAAAGGCTAAAGCATATTTAACAATCTGAACATAAAAGCTGGCTGATGGGTCAGTAACTTTTATGGCAATGCAAGGCCTGCCTGGAAACCTCAGTAAAATTTCACTGGCAATAAAAAATGTGCTGTCGGAACATGCTGATGTCAGGGGTTGTTAGTAACTTTTAGCATGTTAAATTTACTGCCACAGGAGCACGGTTTAAATACACAAGAGTGCTCCTCACTGTAGGCCAAAGCAGTGCCTCGGAGGAATACCGGGAGCCCTGCAATCCGACCTGGGGCCGTAGCCATTGCTGAAATAATAAAAAAAAATATATGCATGAATAATAAAAAAATAATAATAATTGCAAGGGTGAAGTGCTGAAATGCATCTGCAGCCATTCTATTTCTGGTCATAACTCACCGTTTCAGTCATTAATGGAGGCCACCACTTAATCTGAGAGTCCGTTTTTCTTCTGTGTGTTTCCTCTCTTGGCTGTGTGACTTTGTCATTGGTAATAATGAATAGCAATGACTGTTTCTGAAGTGCCTTCGACACCATTGGAACAAGTGTTTCAGACACCATAAATGGAAACGCAGCTACAAAATTGTTCCCAGCCTTTCCCGACAGAACCTTCCCCTTTCCACTAAAAGCATTCATTCATGCACTGTACCGTGCCCCTTTATATTTGTGTACGTGTCTGCTTCTTCATTCTGAGGTGTGAGTGGTGATGGTGACAGTGGCAACAATAGCAACAAGGAGTTGCATTGATATAGCACCTTAAATGTCGAAATGAACATCCCAATGTGCCTAACCAAGTCATGGGCCAGGATTTCCTGGTCGTTGGGCAGGCTCAGCGGGGGTGCGGGGGGGGTGGGGTGTGCGGGGGGGTTGGTGGTGAGCGGGAGCAGCCGGGAATCGGATCCCGCTGCCCAAGATTGGGCTGCGACTGCCATTTCGCGCTAGCTGGCCAACTAACAGCCAGAGCCAGTGTGAACTGTGCGCTGCAGCGCTGCCTGTGTGGCAAGGGGGAGGAGGGTGAGCGCGGAGATTCATTCGTGGATGCAGGTGCCTGCGGCAGAAGCTCCCGGAGGCTTCTGAAGCCTTTTGAAAATAAAAAAAAATGAAGAATTTAAAAATGTTAATAACGTGTTCCCTCATGTGACTCTGTCACAAGAGCAGGGACATGCCGCAAACTAGTTTGAAAATGTTGTTTCTTTTTAAGTCACTGATCGAAGACTCGTCCCACCCGTGGACGAGGTTTCGCAAAAAATCCAAAGGCCTCTTGGCCTTTTCGCCCGCCCGATAACCTTAAGGTTCGACGGGCAGTAAAAAAATTTCTTTAATTAGATCTCTAATGGTCTTAATAGGCCTATTAATTGTCGGTGGGCTGACTCCAGCCTGCGCCTGCCGACCGAAATATCGCGAGAGTGCGCGATGATGTCGGGACGCTCGCCCGGCATCATTACGCCTCACTTTGGGCCCGCCCGACGAGTGCAATATTCTGCTGATAAAGACAGAAAGAATGGCAAGCCAAGGAAGGAGGCATTGGAGAAGCAAGTCAACAGGATCATGGAACGATGCTGCAAAACGGAAGAACGTTTGACTACTGTCCCTGCGCCAACTCTTTGAAAGAGCGATCCAATTAACCCCACCCCCTTGCTCTTTCCTTATGGCCCTTTCTTAATAAGTGTATGTATTCCATCTCTTATTGAAAGTTACAAAATTGCATTCACTACCCTTTCAGGCAGCACATTCCAGATCACAACTTACTGCGAAAAGAAAAATTCTCCTCATCTTCAGACTGGCATTTTTGACAATTATCTTAAATCTGGATCCTCTAGTTACTGACCCTTCTGCCAGTGGAAACTGCCAGTTTCTCCCTGTCTGCTCTTGAACACTTAATGCTTTTACCTCTACAGTATTTAAATCCCCCCTCTTTCAGCAATAAGGAGAACAATCGCAGCTTCTCCAGTTCCTCTGCATCACTGAAGAGTCCCATTTCTGGAACCATCCTCTTCAATGTCTTCCATGCCATTCTTTCAGAAGTAGAGTAGCCAGAGTTGGACACAATACTCTAGTTAGGGTCTACCAGAGAGTTATGAAGACTTACCATAGCTTCCTTGCTTTTGGACTCTGTGCCTCTATTCATAAAGCCGAGGATTCCTTATGCTTCACAATTTTATCAACTTGTCCTGCCACATTCAAAGATTTGCATATGGGAATCCCATGTTTTTCCTATTAGTGCAATCCCTGTAAAGTTTTACCATTTTCTTTACACTGAGTTTCCTTACTTTTCCTTCCAAAGCGCACTATTTTATATTTCCCTGCAGTAAATTTCACCTGTCATCTGTCTGTCCATTTTATTAGACTGTCTATATTCTACTGAAGCCTGCTACTAATCTCGTCATTGTTTATTATTTCCAAACTTTATATCATCTGAAAACTTTGAAGTTATAAGATCGTAAGGCCATAAGAACATAAGAAATAGGAGCAGGAATAGGCCACTCAGCCCATCGAGCCTGCTCCACCATTCAATAAGATCATGGCTGATTTGATTGTGGCCTTAACTCCACTTTCCCAACTGTCCACCATAACACTTGACTCCCTTGTCCAAATCTGTCCAACTCAGCCTTGAATATATCCAATGACCCAACCTCCTCTGCTCTCTGGGGCAAAAGGTCCAAACACTAACAGCCCTCTGAGAGAAGAAATTCCTTCTCATCCCTGTCTTAAATGGAGACCCCTTATTTTTAAATTGTGCCCCCCTAGTTCTCGATCTCCCCTATGGGAGGAAACATCCTCTTGTAAGTTTTAGGGTTTGAGAGCCACATATTACATAAAATAGGTGGTCAAGAATTTTTAAGTGATTTTAATGTAGTTTATTAAATTAATTAAGAAGCAACAGTTTAGATATGATGCATAACCTAAATAATTAGGAAGAGCATGTTACCTGTGACAGTTCAGAGTGGTTTACGGATCCTAGAGGGTGAACGGATGAATTGCGCAGAATGCGTTAATCTCTATTGCTTGTGGCAGCAACATTCTGCACAGGACCAAAGTGTTAGAAAACCCCTCCCCTGGTCTTCCTCCATCTTCTCTGAGCCATCTCCCATCTGAAGAAGGCAGTTGCCTGACGAGAATGGCCGCTGCCTCCAAACACCTGCAAATATACTTTATTTCCAGGGGCTGGTAGTTTATCCTATGTCAATCCCTTGTTCGAATGCTTCCAACCAGAGAATACGGAACAGGTACCCAAGATGCCAGGGTGGTCACCCCCATCCATCACTTTAGCTCAAGGCCATGTTTTAGTCTACCTCAAGCTGGAAGCCATTTATTAGCCCATACCAGTTACTTGTACAGAAAAGAGGTACAGGACACTCTACTCCCGACTTAACAACGTCAGCATGGAAGCTGGAGCCAGGAGACCTCGACATTTCTAAGGACTGTTAACTTGTTCTGCCAGAGAGAGAAAGAAAATGGCCTACTGCTAAGATGACCTTAAATGATCCTGCCAATTCCATAAGAGTTCTATACTTATTCTGAAAAGTATCATTTATTAACAGTATAATTTCTTACACTGTCAGCATCCACCCTGTCAAACCCCCTCAGAACCTTATGTTTCAATAAGATCACCTCTCACTCTTCTAAACTCCAGTGAGTATAGGCCCAATCTGCTCAACCTATCTTCATGAGACAATCACTTCATCCCAAGAATCAACCGAGTGAACCTTCCCTGAGCTGTTTTCAATGTAAGTGTATCCTTCCTTAAATAAGGAGATCAAAACTGTACAAGGTACTTCAGGTACAGTCTCAACCAATGGCCTGCACAGTTGTAGCAAGATTCCTATACTCTTATATGCCACCTCCCTTGCATTAAAAGCTAACATTCCATTTGCTCTCCTAATTATTTGTTGTACCTGCATACAGACTTTTTGTGATCTATGTACAAGGGCACCCAGATACCTCTGCAGTGCAGCATTCCATAGTGTCTCTCCATTTAAATAATATTCTGTTTTTCTAATCTTCCCACATGATACTTCAGCTGCCAATTTTTTGCCCACTCACTTAACCTATCTATATCCCTTTTGCAGGCTTGATGTACTTCCTCGCTTCTTGTTTTCTTCCCTATCTCCATATTGTCAGCTAATTTGGCTGCAATATTGTCGGTCCCTTCATCCAAGTCATACCCAAATCCAGGTCATTAATATATATCAAAAAGAACAGTGGTCCCAAAATTGACCCCTGGGGAACACCATTGACTACGTCCCTCCAGCCTGAAAACCAGCTACTGTCTATTTTCTGGTTATTCACGCTCCCACATTAATAATAAGGAATTAGGAAAAAAACCCAGAAAATTCTGGAAATTCTCAGCAAGTCTGTCAGCACCTGCAGAGAGAGAAAAACAGAGTTAGTGTTTCAGATCGATGACTGGTCATCAGAAAAAATAAGACATAGTTTTAGGGATACGGTTTAATGGTAAATGGTGCATGAATAATCCAAATCTATGTTTTTAAAGTGTTTAAACGTTAATGGCCTTTTCTTGCATTCTCCAATATTTGCATTGGTCTCTTTTGCAGAATGCCTTCATAATGATCTAATGGCACCCTTACACCCTGACCTTTCTATCACCACAGAGCAGTGTGTTTAAAACTGGCCAGTGGATCTGTAGGGACTCCTGGCCACTTTGTAACCCCAAAAGTGGAACTTCAGAAAGAATATTTTGGGACTGCGGGTGCTTTCGAAATCTAACTGCTGGATGTGAGTGTAATTATGTCTTCTGAAAGTGAGAGGAGTGCAGATCGATGGCTACAAGCATCCCATGGTATAACTCAGGCTCTGCCGGCTGTTCTCTCCATCTCCCATCTCGAACTGGTAACTAGAGTTTCAATCCCCTGGTCTTTTTATGATCAACAATGTTTATTTCCCTCAGTGCACAGGCCATAGATCAAACACAGCCCACAAGGGTATAGTTCTCCCTGTTGGAGTCTGATCTTGAAGCAGATTTACCAGTGTGGTGAATATGCAACATCATCATTAATGTCTGCAGACAAAGTACAACCAAGGCTCCCTCGGCGCCTCATGACAATTTTGGAAATGTCTTACTAATGGCGTTCATAAAGGTGCAAGTTTGTTATCATACTGCTTGTCTCCTGCTCATCCTGTCTAGCTGTTGTACTGAAATGATTGAAAGAATAACAGCTGTTATATATCAGAGTATTTGGGAAGCATAATACTAGATTGTTAATAAAAACGGAAAATGCTGGAAACGCTCAGCAGCTTTGACAGCAACTGTAACGTGAAAAACAGAGTTAACAGGCTAAATTTGGCAAGTTTGGCAGTGGGGGCATTTTGTCAGGTGGGAGGGTGGGGGGTGGGCGGTTTTGGGGGGGGGGGGGGGGGCGGTTGTGGGGGGGTGTGGTGGGGTGGGGGTGGGGACCCTGTCGCTTCCCAGCTCCGCCATGATTGAGCCCGTGGTGGGAAGGCCCCTTGTCGGCCTACCTGTCAGGGCATCAATGGAGGCCCTTAAGTGGGCCTCATCCTGCCACCTGCTGGAATGAACACAAGCAACAGGTGGGTGGCCAGCCATGCAGGGAGCATGGCAAACAAACCTGCATGGGGTTGCTTGTGCGCTTCCCCGGGGTGGAGGGGGGGGTTCTCCACTTTCAAGGGCCTGGTCGAGGGACCTGACATCGGGAAGGGGTGGGGGGGGGGCAGTGGGAGGGGTTCCTGCTGAGAGCCATTCCCCTGCCCTTGCAGCCAACTCTCCTTCTACCTCCCCGCGAATCCCCGCCCCTCCCAACATCACCCACCATGTAGCCTGTGGGTTTTGTACCAACAGCCGCCACCACCTCCCTGGTGGCGCTGCCATTTAATAGACCTGCCAGCCTCTGATTGGCCAGCAGCCCTTGGTGATTAGCATTTTCACCACAGGGATCCTTGATCCCAGGGAGGGCCCGCTGCTTCCTAGTTAAGTGCCCGAGTGGCACTTAATTCAACAAGCCTTCCCAAAAGTAGGCGGTGCAGGGCTCTCACTGGCTCTCAGGCTGGTGGGAGGGACCCCCGTCACCTCCATTAAAAGCCCCACCCAACTTTTCAGGTCGATGACCTTTCACCAGAAGCTCTGGAACTCCTCGAACCCCCTAAATCCCTAACTCCGGCCGTACCTTCACCACATGGATGTGGCGGTTCAAGGAAGTAGTTCACCACCAACTTGTCAGGGGCAATTAGGGACGGACGATAAGTGCTGGCCTAGCCAGCGATGCCCACATCCATGGATGAAGAAAAAAAGCAGGGCTGAGCATTCTTCCATTACCCCTCCAACAAAAAGCACGCTATATTTGTGTAGCGTTTGGTGAAGTCCGCAAGATTTCCCAGAAGGAATTCCCTACCAATTAACTACTTTTGTGCAAGTTGTAACTGCACATTTACCATTGTTTTCTGGGAAAACCTGGCAGTTAGCTTGCACACAGAACAAGAACCCACTAAAAACAAGAAAATTAAACCTACTCTTGGTGGTTGAGCAACTAATAATGGAAGACATGTAGTCCAGTATTGCACTTTTAATATTTCTTTTTGAAAAATGTTTTATTTGTCTCGCACTGGGTTCTGAATAGAGCCTGCCTCACCTCAGCCTGTGCTTGAAGCAGTTATGACATACTCAATTAATCTCAGATGCGGTCATTTGGAAATGGAGACTGGCCAAGGGCCTTTAAGGTAGATTTTATTGTAAATTTAACAATCTGTATTTTTTTTCTCTCTCAGCTTTTGTTTTTAGTGTCAGAAAACAACCAGGAGAAGATCAGTGGGCAGGGGGAAGAGGGGTGGCGAGGAGGGGGGGGTGCGTGGGGGGCAGGTGGGTGGGTGGGTGGGTGGTGGGAGGAAAATACTGGATTCTCTAAAATCCACCCAAATTCAGTGAAAATCAGAAAAATAATTTCTTAAATTGAACTTTGCTCAAACTATAAAGAAAATAATCAAAGGTCCTCATGGTGCTCAGCACTAAACCCCAGATAGTTATTAAAAAAAAATGACAATTAGCGTGAAATAACTTCTCCTGAACTTAACACAGGAGTTCAACTGGTCTTGGGAGATTGGGAGAATCTCTGTAGGGAAATGGCAGAGATCGTGTTCCGCTGTGCCTCTGGGAATTGCCATGCTCTCTCAAAGACTGTTGTGGAGGAGAAATGGATTTCGATTCATGGGGCACTGGCACCAGCACAGGGCAATGTACGTGGAGCTGTGCCTTTGGGACAGTCTTCACATAAGCCTTGCTTGGGCCATTATTCTGGTGAGCTATACGATTAGGGTGGTTCAGAGGGCTTTAAACTAAATCGTGGGTTCGAGCGATCATATGAAGGAAGGTGTGGGAAGTTAAAGGGAAAGGACAAAGCAGAAGTGCAAGGTCTCAATAAGGGAAATGACAATCAGTGCGGCAGGAAGGGACAGAGCGTATAAACTTAACAGCATGACAGATCAGACCAGAGTTTGCAACAATAATACAAAGACTTTGTATCTAAAGGCTTTGTATCTGAATGCCAGTAGCATTTGTAACAAAACAGATGAATTGTCAGCTCAAATAGAAAGAAATATATATAACCTGATTGCCATTACAGACACATGGCTGCTGGGACCTGAATATTCAAGGGTACTTGACATTTTGGAAAGATAGGAAGTTATGATAAGTTGGAGGGGTAGCTCTGTTAATTAAGGATGGCATTAGTACAATGGTGAGGGATGACCTTAATTCTAAGGATCAAGACGTAGAATCAGTCTGGTTAGAGATAAGAAATAACAAAGGGAAGAAGTCAATTGTAGGTGTAGCTTATAGGCCTCCTAACAGTAATGCCATTGTAGGACTAGGTATACAGGAAGAAAAACAGGAGCTTCTAATAAAGGCACTGCAATTATCGTGGGTGATTTTAATGTACATTAGACTGGATGAATCAGATCAGCAAAGGTAGCCTGGAAGATAAGTTCATAGTGTTTTCACTATTTGAGATCTGGTAATGTGCAATGAGTCAGGATTAATTAATCAAGGGTGGGGCAATAGCGTAGTGGTATTGTCGCTGGGCTAGTAATAGAGACCTAGGGTAATGTTCTGGGGACCTGGGTTTGAATCCCACCATAAGTTTGGTGGAATTTGAGTTCAATGAAAATCTGGAATTAAAAGTCTAATGATGACCATGAAACCATTGTTGATTGTTGTAAAAAACCCATCTGGTTCACTAATGCCCTTTAGGGAAGGAAATCTGCTGTCCTTACCTGGTCTGGTCTACATGTGACTACAACTTGGCTGACTCTCAAATGCCCCGTGAAGAAGGGCAATTTGGGATGGGCAATAAATGCTGGCCTGGCCAGAGACACCCACATCCCATGAATGAATAAAAAAAAAAATCACATAGGAAAGGAGCCCATGGTAGCAGTGATCATAACGTGATTGAATTTCGCATTAATTTCGAGGGAAGAGAAGAGTGGGTCTAAGAGTTAAGTTTTAAACTTAACTAAAGACAATTACAAGGGTACAAAGACAGAGCTGGCTCAGGTGAAGTGGGTAAATAGGTTAAGGGGTAGGTCAGTAGAAATACAGTGGCAGGCATTTAAGGAGATGTTCGATAATGTTCAGCAAAAATGCATTTCAGTGAGAAAGAAAGACTCCAGGGGCAGAATCTTTGGGTCGGTGAGTGGGGGCGGGTCCTGCTCGCCGACGCGTGAAATGATGTGCGATGACGCTGGGCGTGCATCCTGACATCAACACGTGTCACTCAAATATTCAGCTGGCGGGCGTGCACCAGAGTCGGCAGCACAGCCGCCAAACTGTCAAAGGCCTATTAAGGCCATTTAAAAACTAATTAAAAGGATTAACTGAGCTGCCCGTCCAACCTTAAGGTTGGCGGGGGGCAGGTAAAGAGCCCAGGCGGCCTTCGCATTTATCATGAAACCTCATCCACGGGCGGGATGAGAAAAATGAAAAAATTAAAACAGCAATAGAAATTTTTAATAAAATTCATAGGCGTGTCTGAGCTCATGTGACACTGTCACATGAGGGGGTATGTCTTCAAATTTTTTTTTCCCTTTATTTAAATTTTTACAAACCAAACTAATCTCCCTGAGGCAGCTCTGTGCCTCTGGGAGATTTCTGTGCTCTTTCGCATGCATACGTGAAAGTGCACAGGCCCCGACTCGGCCTACTCCCCCCCCCGCCCGCACAGGGAGAAAATGCTCCCCCAGGAGACGAACGTACCATCCATGGCTAACTAAGAAAGATAAAGATGTTATCAAATGGAAACCAAAAGTGTGCGATGATTAGTGGTAGGTTAGAAGATTTGACAGAATTTAAAAACCAACAAAGAGTGACTCAAAAAACGAATAAGCGGGGAGAAATTATAAGGTGAGAGAAAGCTACCTAGAAATATACAAACAGTAAGAATTTGTACAAGAGGAAAATAGCAAATAAAATAAGCATGGATCCTCCAGAGATTGGGTCTTGGGATTTAATAATGGGGAATAATAGCAGGAGCGTTGAACAGGTATTTTGTTTCTATCTTCAATGTAGAAGATGGAAGTAACATCCCAGAAATAATTATAAATCAAGAGGTGGAAGGGAGGGAGGAAATTTTAAGAGTTACAACCTTCAGGGAAACTGTACAGAGAAAACCTTTAGAACTAAAAGCTGATGAGTCACTAGGACCTGATGGACTCCAACCTAGGGTCGGAAAATAAGTGACTGCCTAGATTGTAGATGCATTGGTTTTAATTTTCCAAAATTCCCTTAATTCTGCAAAGGTCCCATCAGAATAGAAAACAGCAAATGTCACTCCTCTATTCAAGGAAGGAGGAAAACTATAGGCCAGTCAGCTTAACATCTGTCATAGGCAAAACGCTAGACAAAATTTATTGTGAAGGACATTACAGCGGAGCACTTAGTAAATCTTTATGCAAAGGCAGAGTCAACATAGTTTTGTGAAAGGGAAATCACATTTGACTAATTTATTAGGGTTCTTTGAGGATGTGACAAGAAATGTGGATGAAAGGGAACCTGTAGATGTGGTGTACTTGGATTTCCAAAAGGCATTTGACAAGGTGCTGCATCAAAGGCTGCTGCACAAAATAAGAGCTCAGTGTAGGTGGTCACATATTATCATGGGTAGAGGATTGGTTGGCTAAAAGGAAGCAGAGGCTGGGGTAGATGGGCCACTTTTGAATTGGCAAGCTGCAATCAGTGAGGTGCCACAAAGATTAATGCTGTGCTTCAACTATTTACAATCTATATACATCACTTGGGTGAAGGGACCGAGTGTACGTTTGATAAATTTGCAGATGGCACAAAGATTAGAAGGAAAGTAAATTGTCAGGAGGACATAAAGAGTTTACAAAAGGATTTAGATAGGTTAAGTGATTGGCAAGAAACATCAGGTGGAGTATTACATGGGAAAATGTGAACTTGTCCACTTTGCCAGGAAGAATAGGAAAGCAATATATTATTTAAACAGAGGATTGCAAACCTTGGAGATACAGAGGGATCTGGGTGTCCTGGTAGATGAATCACAAAATGTTAGTGTGCAGGTACAGCCAAGTGATTCGAAAGGCAAATAGAATGCTGGTGTTTGTTGCAAGGGGAATGGAATATAAAAGTAGGGATGTTTTGCTACAATTGTATAGGGCATTGGTGAGACCACCTCTGGAGTACTGTGTACAGTTTTGGTCTCTTTTCTTGGGAAAGGATATAACAACATTCGAAGAAGTTCAGAGAAGGTTCACTTGACTGATTCCTGGATAAAGGGGGCTCCCTTTTGAGGAAAAGTTAGACAGGTTGGGTCTGTATCCATTGGAGTTCAGAAGAATGTGAGGTGATCCTGAGGAGACTTGACAAGGCAGGTGCTGGGAGGATCTTTCCCCATATGGGAAAGTCACGGGGTTGTTGGGCCGTGGAATTCTCTTCTCCTGTTAGCAGTGGAGGCTGAGTTATTGAGTATCTTTAAGGCTGAGTTGGATTAATTCTTGATTGACAAGGAAGTCAAGGCACTTAGGGGACACAGGAAAGTAGAGTTGAGGCCACAGTTGGATCAGCCATATTCTTATCAAATGGCAGAGCAGGTTCCAGGAACTGAATGGCCTACTCCAGCTCCTAATTTATATGTTTATATCTTTGTATGTCTTAACCTGTGCAAAAATCCATAAATGGTAGCCAAGTGAGTGGTGTCTGGGCTCCTCATGGCCTTTGTTTGGGAACTGGCATTTGTGTGCAGGCTGAGGGAGTGGACACTGTGTACTGGCCTCCGCTAGAGCAACGTGGACCCAGCAAACAAGGCAATTGACCTAGATCCCGAAGGCATTACATTTCCGGTAGATTGGGGTCATTGCACAGAGATGTACCCCTAATGTCTCTTGCATCGATGTGCCCTGTGATACTGTATCAAGTGACATTCGACACGCAGACGGTTAAAGGTCCAAACAAAATAAAGACTTTATTCTACCAGTTTGCATATGGCGATACAGCTCAGGAGAGACAAAGAAACAAAGTTTGCTTTACATATTTATACACTTTGCAATTGTGCTCGTTACTCTGGTATCCAGTCTGTCACACGACCACAAACAGTACCAGACAATTACAGTATCGATGCCACTTTATAGAAGACTAGGCCAGTCTCTGGTTGAAATAAACACCTCCTTTGTAAATCTAATCAAGCTCCTGCTGTGCCCACATTACAGTGACCCTGTCCCTTGTGAATGCAAACAGGTTCCCATTCACAGCAATTATAATTATCTCTCAGCAACGTTAAACGAGTCTCTCCTTTACATACATTATCGTGGTTATGTCTCTTTGTGTAGCTAAAGTGCTCAAGTCTCCTCTCTGGGCCTGAGCAGATTCTGAATTAAGCTTGAATTAAATATGCTTTTAACCCTTTGAATGCCTCAGCCTTGTGTCACCCTTACACTAAGCTCCCAGCCTGCTGTAAACCAATATACCATTCCACATATCTGTCTCGTTGTCTCATTACTTTCTATACTTATGTACCCCTACCTGCCCCATACCAATTCAGCTGTCCTCACACTGATAAGCACACACCTCATCTCTTTACCCACCTCTCACCCCCACACATCCCCTTTCCCCAAAGTCCAGAAAGATCAGCATTGAGGGGCACCATTGGACACCATCCCAGTGTAATGGCCAAGATCATGACCTAAGGAATTCCTGGCCTGCCAGGGAGAATTTCTGTGGGTTCTGTCCAATCTCTGGCTGTAAATTTGTCCAAACGCTGCAATTTCTGTACTGGATCTGCAGCGGCCCCATCAATCTCCCAATGGATATCCAGTGAATACTTGAGCAGGGTGAAGCTGATTGTTGTGGCTCCAGTCACTTAGTCGACACAATGATGGTGGGATATTAAAAATGGTTTCATGCATGGGGTAGAGTTGCGAAGGGGAAAAGTTATAATTGTGTTTTGAGTAAACAATGCCTTTGAGCTCAATCCACCATTGGCTGATGACCTAGGTCTCCAAGGTACCATCAGTGTGGTAACTTGAAGTGCACTGTTTCATGGTATTGAAAGACTGACATTTGTTTAAGGGTAAAGACACAGCCCTCACAGCACAGCTGAAAGAAGATCCAACTTTCTTTGAAAAATTAAGTGCTCTCTGAAGCATCCTCAATGGGTACAAGCTAAAGGTTGTACTTAAAATTGCACCTGAAGTTGCAATATCTTGCCAATGTCCAGTTACCCTCTAATTACCATCCCAATTGCAGTCCAATACGACCGAACTTAAAGCAGCGCAAACAGTTGGGAGCCTGAGGGAACACTGAACCCTGTGTATTTCATCTATCAGTCTTAAAATTAAATGCTTCCACTCATTCAACCACCATTGACATAAATCAGGCACAGGGCTTTTTTAAAAATTCTTTCATGGGATTGCTGGCAAGGCCAGAATTTGTTGCCCATCCCTAATTGTCCTTGAGAGCAGCTAAGAGTCAACCACATGGCTGTGGGTCTGGAGTCACATGTAGGCCAGACCAGGTCAAGGTGAAAGATTTCCTTCTGTCAATGGTTAAAGGAAGGAGTCGCTAAAGGACATTAGCAAGCGAAATGAGTTTTTGCAACAATTGATAACATTTTCGTGGTTACCATTACTGAGACTAGCTTTCAATTCCAGACTCATTAATTGACCCTAAATCCCATGAAATGGCACTGGTGGAATTTGAACCCACATTGCAAGTGTATTAGACTAAACCTCTGGGTTGCTGATATCACCACTGTGCCTTCACCTGCCCCATGCTTTAAAAGCCTGCAGTCAGAGGGCTATTCAAATTGTGATGTGACTTGCTACTTTGCCACTAAAAATTGAAACAGGTAATACATGCCTTTGCGAGGACACACGATTTTTAAATGCTCAGAAAATAGCAATTTAAAAATCAGAAGAATACCTCGTGTTTCCTGCTCTCTATGAAAATTTGCCCGGGATACTAAGTGACCTCACAGCCTCCTGAAGAGGTGCAAATAGAGTATACCCCTCCCTGAGATGTAGGGGAGATATGGGCCATTTAGTAGGCAGAGGTTTAGTTAGACAGGAGTGTTTGTTGGCCGGCTGTAAAAGATGGAGGAGCCTTGGGTATATTGTAGTTAAAAGTGCAACTCGCTTAGACCACCCAAGCCACTCAACCTTTTAAGTCACGGATTTGGCTTGTACTCACGCTTTGCAACACTGGGGTGATTCCGGTCTAAGTGCGGTAGTGGGAGGGGGAAACGATATTTTATCCACCCGCCGCGATGATGGGTTTTCACGCCATGTCATTCCAAACCTGCCGTGTTACTTATCCATTCCCGGGAAACACACTGTTTCCATGGCGGGCGGGTTCTTATTTTCCCACCATGCTATGGGCTCACTACTTCATCACTCCAGGCACCATATTTAAAGTCCAGCCACACGCTCACCTCTCAGCGCTTCCAGCCCACAACTACTGCAGGGAAGATGCCCACAAAAGGCAAAAAGACTACAGCCCCCCAGGTTTAATGACTCATCACTGGAATACCATTTGGACGCCGCAGAGGCTGGCTGTGATACCCTCTACCCTCGTTCTGGCCGCAGAATGGGCAGCGGCATCACCAATCCAGCATGGCAGGCTGTGGCAGCAGTGGTCAGTGCCAATGCTGCACAGAAGAGGTTGGCCATCCAATGTAGATAGAGGATGGATGATCTCATCCATGCAGCCAGGGTAAGGTAACAATCTCATCACTCTAAACTCACACACTCAAGCCCATCACACATTCACTGGCATCTCACTCACTGCCAGCTCAAGGGGCATCACCACCCAATCTCTCACACATACCCTCACAAGTCCATCTGGCCTCATCTCCTCCAGAGACTGCCACCTCTGCCCTCACCATCTTGAGGCTGCTTGCATGCATCAACATGTGCCCCCACACACGCCCTGGGTTACCCTCCTTCCCCAGTACAGCCCTCATCCTGCAGCCTCTTCCTGTGCTTGAGGCCACTTCTCCCCCTTTCCCAAACAAGCCCTAGCCCTGCAGCCATTGAAATGCCAACCTCACATGGCTGACCTGGTGGGTAGAAACCTGCCGGTGAGCCCCCCGCCCCCAAAAGCGATGTAGTGCCGCCTGTGAAGCCTGGCGCTGATGACTGTGGGCGCTGACCAAAGCTTGAAGTCCCGAGCGGAGTGCAGCCCACCAGGTGCACATTGTTTATGTGCTGTAATGAAACAAGTCGGTGTGTTTTCCTGCCAACAAGGGCCGATGATCTAGAGGGGGCTTGGGGTGGGCGTGGGGGCGCGTGGGGTGGGGGGGGGATGCTTCCGGCTGACTGGCCTTATAATGATATGCAGTTGTATTACGATGAGGTTCCCAACACCTGATGACAGGAAATGGTGGGCTGAGCGGACGATTGCAAACTGGTTTCACCGATTGCCCCGAACAGGTTCGACACTGGCGGGCATGGAAAATCCCGGCCTATGTGTGTGCAGAATGCAAAGGGAACCTAAGGCCTGTGAAACCATTGCTTCAGCTCCTGTTGGAAATTGGGTACAGGGTTTCATTGCCCCCCTGTGATGCTAGGCTGGCAAAGACAGCATGCAACATACTTGCTAAGATCAGGGGGTGTGTTGTCCATTCATTCTACGGTCTTGTTTTGATGAGAAAGCAACAGGTAACCTATTTTTCTCCCTAATTCAAGGCAAAATCCCTTTTTATTGATTCTCCAGAACCCCAAAAATATAAAAAAAATCCAGAAGTATATTCCCCGAGGAGACCCTTCAGCAAATCAGGCTTCTCAGCTGTCCTTTCAAGTGTGACTCAGTGATGAACATAGCTCGGCCATAACTGTGGAAAACGTTTTCATCTGGAGAACCATAATGCAAATGCTAAGGAATGCACAGGGGGTTTATAAGAACGTCTTATTCTTTGTCTTGTCACACAGCACTCCATAACACTGACACAACCAGATTTACCACTGACATTTGACTTCTGCATTTGCACCGCACACTGTACTGACCATTGTGGAATGATGAACTTTAGTCACAAGAATGAACACAGGCAATATGGTGCAATTTTAAGAGAGGGGTGCAGGAACAAGGGACCAGGGGGTTTGGAAATGACAGGACTGGTTGAGAAGGCTGTTAAAAAAGCAAGGATGTTATGCTAAAGCTTTGTAAATCACTAGTTAGCTGAAGTTTTGTGTCCCATTCCGGGCGCCACACTTTAGGAAGAATGTCAAGTCCTTAGGGTTGTTACAGCTGGGATGGGAGGAGGGCAGGAACCATTAAGTCCCACTACTGGAATTGTATCTGGAATTCGCTGCCAGAGGAGGTGGTGGAAGCAGGTACGATAGTGGTGTTTAAGAGGCAGCTTGACAAATACGTGAACAAGATGGGATTAGAGGGATATGGACCCCGGAAGTGCAAAATGTTTTAGTTGACGGGCAATATGATCGGCGCAGGCTTGGAGGGCTGAAGGGCCTGTTCCTGTGCTGTACTTTTCTTTGTTCTTTCTTCTTTGTACTCCACAGGCTGTACTATTAATTTAAATGTTTAATTTTCTTACCAACATGGCCATTTGTTTACCTATCCTTCTAGTACCTAGAAGAAAAGAGACTTTGACCAGGCTTCTTTCAAAAACTCAGAATGCTTAATTTATTTCAAAACGAGACTTCTTTTAACAAGTTGCAAGTACTGGTTAACACACCATTGTAATCAGGAAGTATAACTATCTATCTCACACTAAAGAATTCCCCCAGCATATACACACACACACACACACACACACACACAGACAAACAAAGGACAAACAGATAAAGTCTCTGCAGAGATGGGTTTTGGAGGATGGACATTATAAAATAAAGGATAAAGTCCATAGAGTATCAAGCTGTCGACCTGGAGTTCTCTCATGTGAAGGTGGGCCGCTTGTCCAGGTGGATGTCTGGAAGTTCTCACCACTGGCCTCGGCTTTGCAGGTCCAAATGCAGCCTAGTTACTCTCAGATGTGGGTCCTCTGTCTACAGGTTGCTAGCCACACACAATTTTAGACAAGTTAGAGAGAGGGAGCCAGTCAAGGTAGCCTTCCTTTCTTAGCTTGTTCTCCAACAAGACTGACCTCAAAACAAGCAGGTTCACAACTTATATTTTTATTTCCTCTCTCCTATGTGATTGCCTTCTTTTTTTGTCTCCCAGCTTTTCATTAATTAAAGTGCTTTGCAGTTCAACACAAACAAAACTTCTTCTCAAGAACCCTACAGGTCAGGTGATTTCCTGGAAGAGGCCTGCTTGTTGACAGTTCCAGGATGAACTTATGACCTTCTTTTAAACAAAATCCCAGGTAAGCATTCAGATCACGCCAGGTCCTTCCATCTTGTAAAAGTAAGCTTCGGTCTTGAGATTTATGATTCTAACAGGGTTCTGGGGTGATTTACTAGAATGATACCTGTGGTGCAGAATTTAAGAGAAACAGGGGTTGTCCTTTTTAAAACAGAGGAGGCTAACTGGAGATTTGATAGAGGGGTTCAAAATCCTGAAGGGATTGGATAGAGAAAACAAAGAGAAGCTGTTTCCAATGGCTATAGGGTGGGTGGGTATCTTGGTGACGTGAATTTAGGATAGTTGATAAAGGACCGGGGACGACATGAGGGGAACTTTTTCTTTACAGAGCAAGTTGTTAAGCTCAGCACTGCCTAAAAGGGATGGTGGAAGCAAGTTCAGTAATAACTTTCAAAAGGGAGTTGGGTAAATGCGTTAAGTGGAAAAGTTTGCAGAGCTACGAGGGAAAACATGACAGAGTGGGGGCATTTGAATAGCTCTTTCAGGGCCAGCACAGGTAAGATGGCTCAAATGGCTTCCTTCCTGCTGCATTATTCAAGATCAAAGGCAATAATAAACTCTACAAACAAGCAGCATCCATTTCTACCTTTATCTTTTGAGGTCTCCCTTTACATTTTAGAGCTTCCAGTTCAAAGTTCAAAGTCCACAATGACAGCCTTGGCTCTTATCCCTATGTTAGTGACTTGAGAACAAAACTTAGATTTATACACCGAGAGGGAGTGCTGTACTATTGGAGGTGCCGTTTTTTGGGTGGGGTGGTTAAACAGCAGAGGTCTTGTGGTGCAGTGGTCGCGTCCCTACCTCTGGACAAGAAGCTGTGGACTTGACGGCCATGGAAGGTGTGCTCGTAACATAACCAAACAGGTTGATTATCAGCCTGGAAATCATCCCAATGAGCCTGATGTCAGGCAGTAAAGGTGGGAAAGTACCCTGGTCAGCCAAACTGCAGAAGGCAGTGGCAAACCACTGTAGTACTTTGCCAAGCACAAACATGGGCCAATCCAATGGAAGTTGTTGGTCGCCAATGCCCTCTGCGGGTATAGCACCAGGAGGGGGAGGTTAAACAGCAATATAATAATGGCAAAATAGACTGATTATGTTTTCATGATCATGGCAGGTTGAGTGTTACATTGGTCTGGGCACTATGGAGAATTCCTCTAATTCTTCATCAAGTAATGCCATGGGGCCTTTTACATCCAGCTGAGAGAGCGTTTAGGGTCTCACTTTGCCATCTCCGCTGAAAAAAACAGCACCTCCAACAATGCAGCATTCTCTCGGTACTAAGTTTTGAAACTCTGGAGCTGGATTTGAACTCACAGCCTTTTGACCCAGGAGTGGGAGCACCCCCACAGAGTCATGGCCATCACAAAAGGGGTTCAGGGAACTGGTTGGAAAGGTTCATATCACATCAAAGTAGTGTTTCTTTAAATTATTTCCAAGAAAAATTGCAGGAAAGTTGAGAAAAAAGTCTTGCCTTGAAGGAAGCCATTGCATTAACATTTACTAATGAAGCATGTCCACCGGTTTTGAAAGTAGCTGTAACGGTGCCAGGGTGAGCCTGAGCTAAAGTGACCGAGTGAAGCTCTCATGCTGCTACAAGGCAAAATACCTTTGCGAAGGAAATGGCCTTGCTCATTAAGGAAGTCATGGAGAATGGAGGAAAGCTGTCTGGGAAAGGGATTGCAGAAACGTTCCTTGGGGGAGAGAGATAAAATCGACCAGGAGATTATCAAAAAAGGGCACGCTGTTTTTCTCTTCACAGAGATATCTCGGAGTTCGGAAAGGCTTATTCATCTCAAAACCAGACCCAAAGAAAAGGGAGGGTCCCCTTAGGCCACTCAGGTTGTAGGCAGAATCCTGGAAAATATTACTGCAATTCAATCAGGCTTCTCATGGGAACATTGGCGGGAGTGTCAGATATGATTGGATAAGGGGGAAGAGCGTCAGGCAATGATCTGTGGAGGGTTGACAGACAGGAGGAGGAGAAGAGAGCCAGCCATAAACTAGTGAAAAGAGAGAGTGTGTCCAGTTTTGAACTGGGGGAGGGACAGGAGCGGCAGCCATTGGCTAGGAGAGGAGGGAGAGGGTAGGAGTTCCAGCCATGGTCTGGGGGAGCAGGGAGGGAGTGCGAGTATCAACCATGGTGTGGGGGAGCGGGGAGAGGGTGGGAGTTCCAGCCATGGTCTGGGGGAGCAGGGAGGGAGTGCGAGTATCAACCATGGTGTGGGGGAGCGGGGAGAGGGTAGGAGTGTCAGCCATGGTCTGGGGGAGTTGTGGGGGGGGGGTGTTGGTTAGGAAGGTAAGACATGATCTGGTGGAGGGAGAGGGTTGCCTGTCTGAATGCAGCCAAGATGATGAGAGCCAACATGAGCTAGTAGAGCTGGCAGGAAGATTGCCTCAATGAAGTTGAGAAAGTGGCTAAAATGTCATGTCACTAAGATACTGTACAAAAAAAAAACATCAGGATTACCAGCAGATGTCAGCCATGACTCAGTCAGTCATGTGCTTGCTTCTAAATCAGAAGTTTCACAGTCCCACACCAGAGATTGGAGTCCGTAATCCAGTGCCGCTCTTTCCAAGGAAACTGTGGACACTCTGCTCTCTCAGGTGGGCAGTAAACATCCCACAGCACTTTCTGAAGAAGGGTCAGGGAGCTTTCCCTGGTATTGCAACTGACACTGATTCCACAGCCAAAATTATTTAAAAAGCTTACCTCACCGAAGTTTGTGGGACCCTCTGTATGAAAATTGGCTCCTGTGTTTCCTGCAACAGTGCCTACACTTCAAAAGTACCAGCTTGGCTGCAAAGCATTTTGATAAGTCCTGGAGTTGTGAAAGACACTATATAAATGCAAGCCTTCTTTTCTTCCACTTTTCTTTGCTATCTCTAAACTTGACTATTCCAATTTTGTCTATGACATCTTGCTAACTCCACCTATCACTGGCCCTCTATCCAGCTCTACCTGTCCTACCAGCCCCCCCCCCCCCACCTTAAACCAGCTTATATTTCACCTCTTTTCTATTTTTCCTTAGTTCTGTTGAAGAGTCATACGGACTCGAAACGTTAACTGTGTCCCTCTCCGCAGATGGTGCCAGACCTGCTGAGTTTTTCCAGGTATTTTTGTTTATGTTTCGGATCTCCAGCATCCACAGCTTTTTGCTTTTATCTTTTGACTATTCTAATGTTCCCCTGGCTGGCCTCGCTCCCCACTCTTAACTTGAGCTCATCCAAAACTCTGTCGCTCCTGTCCAAATTCACACAAAGTCCCATTCGCCTGCCAATCCCGATGTTCACTGACCCACATTAATTTCTGGTTAGGCAACGCCTCAATTTTAAAACCCTCACCTGTTTTCAAATCCCTCCATGGCCTCGCCCTTCCCCAGCTCTGTAATCTCATCCAGCTCCGCAGTCCTCCAAGAAATCTATGCTCCTCTAATCCTGGCCTGTTGTGTATCACTTCATCATTGGTGAAGCCTGGGCCCTGGGCTCTATAATTTCTCCTCTAACTCCCTGTGTCTCTCTGGCACTCTATATTTCTTTAAGTCACTCTGTAAAGACTACCTCTCTGGTCAAGCTTTTGGTCATCTGTCCTAATATCTCCTTGTGTGGCTCCATGTCAATTTTTGTTTGATAATGCACCAGAGAAGCACACTGGGGCATTTTATTATGTTAACAGAACTATGCAAATGTAAATTCATGTTGTTCTTCTGATGAAAAAGCACCAACTAGAAATGTTAACTCTCTGTCCCTCTCCACGGTTGCAGCCTGACCTGCTGAGTACTTCCAACATTCCCTGTTCTTATTTCAAATTTCCAGAATCAGTATTATTGTTTCTGTTGGCAACACAAGTGTATTTTCTTCTAACAGGATGCTGCTGTCAGTCCAAATATATATTCTGCTTACCACACAACAGAGCAATGTCATGTACGAATTTCAGTGCTGGTGTTTGCCAGTTATGTAGGCTGCATGTCCCAACGATTGGCTGATCAAATTCAACAGCATGTTCCTTCGGTTGTTCATAACAGGCAGAGTACAGACCGTACTCAACCAGCCCACACTTGCAAAACCCAAAACAAAATGTCTAGTGTTAGATGTGATTCTGCGATTGGGCAGCACTTGCAGAACAATCCTGAGTGCGCTAATAGCTACACTAACAACCCGCTTAAGATAATCAGTCGAGCTTGTAACATGGCTCATTTACACCTGCTAGAAGACATACATTCACACACAGGGACACATTCTCTGCAAACAAAAAGGATATTTACAAGCCTTGCACCTTTTTTGAATTACATGGGCGCTTGTGAGCCTATAGTTCTCCGTTGCTTTCTCCATGGCAACGCCTCCATGGCAATGCCAACCAATCAGGGCCTCTTTCTCCTGTAGTCTAAATTGCTGTGATCATTTGAAACCTGATATTCTTGCATCTGTCCTGATGAGGGCAAGTCGAAAAGCTTTGGCAACAACATGTCTCTCTTTTTAGCAATATTGTTTTTGTTGTCATACATTCATTCCCACATAACTAAAGCTGAAGAACTAATCTGTATTCAGCACTGGGTCATTTTACCCTGCCCAGCCTCGGCCTTCTCACCTTTACCCCCACCTCCTCCACTTACAATTATCTGTTCTGATGCTTTGAGCTAAAAAAAACCAGTAATGTTATTAGCAATCATATCAATTCTGCCCGATTATTTCATAAATATATCTTGCCACCAGCTAATGAGTTGAGTACTTCTGTTCTTTCTCAGTACTACTTCTAATAAGACAGTCAGCATGGTGTCAAGCATGCAATTTCAAAAAACAATTTGCTCAGAGGGTACATTTAGAAGATGCTGGTGAAGGGGAGAGGGTAGCAAGGAGGTCATCTGCATGAGAAAAATTATGTATCCAAAAGATTTATGTCTTTAATATTTTGTTTTTGCAGCCTATCATTTTTCCCAGGGAGAGATGCTCATAAACCTGAAATCCTCAGTGGTTTTGATTAGGATGTGTACATTTTG
The DNA here is from genome assembly GCF_017639515.1 of Carcharodon carcharias. Taxonomy (NCBI): domain Eukaryota; kingdom Metazoa; phylum Chordata; class Chondrichthyes; order Lamniformes; family Lamnidae; genus Carcharodon; species Carcharodon carcharias. Next base: position 112,573,057 of record NC_054482.1, on the reverse strand, counting down.
GAATGGAATAAGTCATCGAAGGTACAATAGCCACATGATGTCCAGATGCTGTGCTTTTTCTTTTGGATGTTATTCCAGATATGTTTGTGCTGGCTGGCGTGTTCGTATGCAAACTGTTACAACAGCTCCCTGGCGATTTAGTAGGCATTGATTTGAAGCCTGGTTCTGTGGGCAATTGGCATTCTTCTTCAGCCTGCTTGCTCTTTGTTTTGTGTTTGTTGAACATTTCTGTCTTGAGGAAGTACTCGTCACGCCCCACCTCAACTCAGCCTTATATTTGCTTTTTATTTATTCATTCACACGGTGTGTGTGTGGCGTTGGCAAGTCCAGCGCCCCCCGTGTCAGGGGGCTGTGTGACTTGGAGGGGAACTTGCAGCTGGTGGTGCCTCCGTATGTCCGTTGCCCTTGTCCTTTTAGCTAGTAGCAGTCATGGGTTTGGAAGTGCTGTTGAAGGACCCTTAGTGAGTTGCTGCAGTGTAAACTGCCACCGCTGTGTGTTGGTGGTGGAGGGAGTGAATATTTAGGGTGGTAGATGGAGCGCCAATCAAGCGGGCTGCTTTGTCCTGGGTGGTGTTGAGCTTCTTGAGTGTTGTTGGAGCTGCACTCATCCAGGCAAGTGGAGAGTGTTCCAACACACTCCTGACTTGTACATAGAGGACAGGCTTTATGGAGACCTTTGACCAGGACCCTTGACTTCTCAGTTGCGTAAGCTTGATAACATAAGGATGGAAGTCATACTTTCAAAAATTAATTCCATGGGGTGTGAATGTATCTGGCAAGGCCAACATTTATTGCCTATTCCTAATTGCCCTTGTCCTAGCATCAGAGAAGAACGGTGATATAGTTCCAAGTTACGATGGTGTGTGTCTTGGAGGGGAGCCTGTAGGTGGTGTTCCCATGTATCTGCTGCCCTTGTCCTTCGAAGCGGTGGAGTTTGCTGGTTTGGTATTGTTATGTTGCTACTATTTAACTCATTGGCCAAATTCTCCCATCCCACCCGGGGTGGGAGTGGAGAATCCAGTGGGAGGCAAAGAATTGGAAAGCCACCATCGTAGAAGCAGGTTGCAATTCTCCCGGCAGTCTTTTCACGGCAGGTTGGTTATCCTGCCGACTCGTGGGGCCAGCACCATTTGCATCCATCGGCAGGTCATAAATGCTCATTAAAACAGCTGCTGGCTGGAATCTTGCCAGCCCTTCCAACCTTCCATCACGCCAGTGGGATTTGGGGTGGCTTGCACAAGTCGGACATTGGTTCACGGGTAACTTCGAGGTTAGTGTCACATGTCTGCCATAGCGCAGCACCGGTCTTGTTGCGATGAACACCGCTCTGCTGGGGCTGTAGGGTTGGACTGCTTCTTCTCTTTGCTTTCATTGTCCCGAGGAACACCTCTGTGCTGTGATACGCGTGCAGGCCTCCACTTCCAGAGACCAGCACTTCAGCCAGGGGTGGGTTGTGAGGGGAAGGGTCGGGCTGACAAACACGAGAGGCTCAACGGAGAGGCAGGGCTGTGTGGAATGACAGCCGGGGGTAGGGCAAACACAAGGGGGGCCTTTCTGGGGTCATCCTCTAACCTCTTGTTGCCGTGGAGTGAGCAGGAGTCTGCTGAGATAGAAAGGAGGAAGGCTTTTTTTAATTCACTCATGGGATGTGGGTTTCGCTGGCTGGGCCAGCATTTATTACCCATCCCTAGTTGCCCTTGAGAAGATGGCAGTGAACTGCCTTGAGTCTCTGCAGTCCATGTGGTGTAGGTACACCCATAGCGCTGTCAGGGAGGGAGTTCCAGGATTTTGACCCAGTGACAGTGAAGGAACGGCGATATATTTCCAAGTCAGGATGTGAGTGACTTGGAGGGGAACTTTCAGGCAGTGGTGTTCCCATCTATCTGTTGCCCTTGTCCTTCTAGATGGTAGTGGTCATGGGTTGGAAGGTGATGTCTAAGGATGCTTGCTGAGTTCCTGCAATGCATCTTGTAAACGCTACACACTGCTGCTACTATGGTGGAGGGAGTGAATGTTTGTGGATGGGGTGCCAATCAAATGGGCTGCTTTGTCCTGGATGATGTCAAGCTTCTTGAGTGTTGTGGGAGCTGCACTCATCCAGGAAAATGGGGAGTACTCCATGGTGGCCCATGGCCTGGAGGCCCCCGGCCTGATAAGGGCCACCAATCGGGGGCAGAAGTGCCCTCGGCAGCCTGAGAAGCTGGAGTGGAGGGGACTGAGAGTGGCTGCACATCCTTGGAATGCCCTAAGAGGAGGCCCCCGGGTTGTCCGGCCAATGCTCATAACTCCCTGTGTGGCCTGAGCACCCCGCTATGACTCCTGCGGGCGATGGTGTGCCTGAAGTGATGTGAAGGTGCCTCCTCCCCTTGTCACCTACGTCCTGATGGTGCCCACCAGGGGGTGTGGTCATGGGAGTGCAGGGCCGAGCACAATTCTGGCAAGACCTGCTGGACCAAGATCTCCATGGTGGTCGCCATGGTGGTGACCTCGAGGTGCTCGCATGTCGGAGCCACGACATCAGACAGAGCACAGACGGACACGCCCGTCGTTCGCTCTAGTCTGCTGAGCGACTGCCGAATCTCTGGCTGATGTTCCGCTGCCTGTCGTTGCCTCTTCAGCATTGATTTGGCGGCCGCTTCCAGAAGCTCATCATCTGACTCGGACCGAGCGGTTGGCTGGACCTCAGCAGCCCCACCCCCGAACCCCCCAACCCCCACATCCCCCACCCCGAGTGCCGGAAACCTGGGCTGCCCCAGCCTCTGACGTGTCAGTGAAGCGTTCCTCAGAAAGTGAGGCCGAGCCTAGCTGCAGCTGTGCCCCACCGACGTGTGTGTCTCTGAGCTGGGGGGGGGGGGTGCGTGTGGGCGCTGGGACAGTTCTTCCAGAGCTTCCTCCTCGGATGAGGTCTGGGGGTGTGCACTGGTGGTGCTGGAATGGCTTGGGTTCCTCCATGTGCTTGTGCCTAGAAAATAGAAAAGGCAGTTTCAATTAATAAGCATGAGCTAGACAAGACTACACGTGACACACTGTGAATGTCAGGGCTTGATGAGGTGATAGAGCTGTGATCTGTACTAGGTTGGTTGGAGAGGCCGATCTCCCCTTCCCCCCAGGAGTGACCCCTGTCCTCCCCAGCCAGCTCGGCTGCAGCCTTCTCAAATTCATGGAGGGCGAGGTTGTCAGTCGTCTCTCCCCCCGCTCTGTACTCTCTCGAGCCTGTTGTGCACCAGCTGGGCCTGGCATGAAGGAGAAAGAAAGGCCTGTGATGAGAAGGGATGGAGCAGAGGTTGGGTGAGATGCATGTCCCCTGTGTCTGGTGAGCCCCCCCCCCCCGGCTAAGAAGGGCCAGAGGATGGAGTGTGAGCAATGGATGGGATAAGGGCAAAATACTGCAGATGCCGGAAATCTGAAACAGAAACAAAAACAACTGGAAAAACTCAGCAGGTCTGACAGCCTCTGTGAAGAGAAAGAGAGAGAGTTAACGTTTCGAGCCCGTATGACTCTTCTTCGGAATAGATGGGATGGTGGTGATGTGAAAGTCTCGGTCAGAGAATGAGTGTCGATCTGTGACCCCCGTTGATAGTTGTGTGAAACCCCTGAAGGGAGTAGCCATTTGAGTGCAAGATGCCATGATGAGAGCTTGATATTGGAGGGAGATGAAGGGTGGCTTACCCTGGCGGAGCAGCTGAGATCATTCATCTCCTTCCTGCATCTGGTGCCACATTGGGCACAGGGGTCACCCACGCTGACCAGCACCACCACGGTGCCCCAGGCCTAAGAGGTGAGGCTGCTGTGCTTCCTGCAGCCACCTGTGGGGTAAGAGAACGTGCCGTCGTCCCTGCACCCCTCTGACCAAGGCCTGAGGCTCTCGGCCTTTCTCTTAAGGGTCGCCAGACATCCCTGGTAGGCTGGAGAGATTGCGAGTGTGTGTGTGTGTGTGTGTTGGACTGGCATTTAAAAATTGGCGCCCGCACCTTCAAACCCAGCAGCTGGCAGCGGGCAGACGAACCAGCTCCCGACCCACCAGGTGATGGGGAGTGGAACGCACCTCCGCATAATTAATGAGGCTCCAAGCACAGAATCGGGCGCAAGTTGCCGCCATTCCGGACGACGGGCTGGGCATCGCTGAAATTGTCCGCCATCGCACTTAGTTTCACTTTGGGAAAATTTCGCCCGTTGTCTCTATCATTTGATGAGTATAAGCTTAAAGGTAACGTCACATTCATTGGCAGAAACACACAACTTACTGATATGACATTCCGTTATCCCTTTGAACTGAGGTATCAATGAGGAATATTCCCCCTAAACACAACAAGATGTTGAGATTGTCAACAGCAATTTACAGCACTGGAGAAGGTGCAAGTATGATTTCCAAAGATGATACCCGAACTAAGAGATAATCACTCAGCAAAAACTGAACAAACTGAGGATCTTTTCTCGAGAAAAGAGAAAGCCGAGAGATATTGTGACAGGGGTCTTTAAACTAATGACGGGGTTAAAGAGGATAGATGTAGAGAAGCTGCTTTGACATGTGATGGAGTCAAAACTGAGGCCCAGAAGTAGACAACGGTCAGCAACGAATCAATAAGGAATCCAGGAGCAACTTACGAAGAGAGAGATGAAAATGTGGAACTTGCTTTCACGGAGAATGGTGGAGACAATAACATGGACGTGTTTAAAGGAAAACTAGGCAAGCACCTGAGGGGGAAAGGAATAAAAGGAAATGTTAATAAGGTCAGGTCCTAACACCTTAGAATCATAGAATGACACAGCACAGAAGGAGCTCGTTCGGCCCATCGTACCTGAGCTGGTGTAATGAAGTAAGCTGGGAGGAGGCTCGTGTGAAGCATGAACAGTCCCGTTGCTCCCAATGGCTTGTTTCCCTTTTGTAAAATTCTATGTAACTCTGTGTAAACCAATGTAGATTAAAGGGGGAATTATAACCAATGTTTTTCAGTTACTGTACAGCTTAATGCATTAATGCCGTAATGAGTGCAGGTATTCTACAATGAATTCACAGCCCACGTTGTTGGAGTATGCCTTTAAGGGATAGTAACAGGCCATCACTAGGAGGGAAATGAGGTTTATGATCCAGTCTTAGTTTTGCTTTTGTTTTGAGCAAAGCTCACACGCACCTGCTCGGATGTCTCCAAGCCATCCAACATTGTAAGACTGTTCCTATGTGTCCAGCCTTAATAGATGAACCCGCAATGTGCTTGCCCAATCTCTTATGTGCAATTTGTGCCTATATCATTCTAATAACATGACATGGTGATCAGCCGTGATGAAAGACAGGTGCCAACAAGATTGAGTACAGGTACAACATGGCGAAAAGCCTTAGATCATGCTCCGTGGCATGAGAAGACCCTCGATGTTTTGGTCAGACTGCAATAAAGTCGCAGCGTCAGAGAGCGTTGAAAACGCAGTGTGACGCCTGCGAAGATAAGGTTTGGAGACGCAGCACCGAGTGAGTGCTCAAGTAAAGAGCTGGTAAGCAGGCAGATCCCTCGTGGTGAGATTGCAGCGCAGAGCCTGTCAGTCCCACGAGTGGGAGAGCGCGTCGAGAGGACCAGCACCGGGATAGCTCAGCCAGGGAAGGCGAGTGACCAGGGTGTGGGCCGGATCGATAGCGAGCGAGGGAAAGTCAAACCAAAAAAAAAAAAATCGTAAAAATCGAGCCAGAGAAGTTTGGGCAGCTTCGGGAACTTCTGAACGATTAAGTGGATAAAAGGCAAAGGTGTTAGTATAGTACCTCGTAGTGCGTTCCAGCCGCAACTCGTCTTTGTGGGTGCAGCTTTGGAAAAGCAGGCAAAAATAGCGACTCTTGTCCCAGATGCTACAGCAGGAAGGCTACGGCTACTATCCAAATGTCCACAAAGTGCCCCAGTTTGAATTGGGATGCGGCTGACCTATGATCTGAATTGAGAAGGTTTAAGCAGCGTACAGAGCTAGGCTTCCTAGATTTAGGCGTGTCTGACCCAGAGAAACAAGGCTGGGATCATTCACTCCCATTGGCGGTGAGTGTCATGGAGGGTGTGAGTGGGCAATATGGTGGGAAGGTCAAAAATTGGTTTCACGCTGTCGCGAAACACATTTGCAATCATCTTCTCCGCCCGTCAATGGCAGGCTGCCTTTCCCACCGCTGGACATCTGGAACTTCATAGTAATACATCTGCGTTAAGCACAGCTCTCCAGAATCATCCCCCCACATCAAATTTACTACCCACACCAGCGGGAAAACACACCGGTGCTGAATACGTCTTGACAAGCGTGGGGTGCAGAGGTTGGGACTCACCGTCATCCGAGGAGCAGACGGTGCTGGAGCCTGGTGATGGAGGAACACGTCCATGGCCTGCTGGGTGGATTCTTATGGGCGTGGCTCCGCCACAAAATAGCTGGCAGAAGGTGGGAAGTCACCATCGAGGGTCCGCTTCGGGACGTCAGTTGTATTGGCCATGGTCTGCTATGGATGATCCTCAAGGGGGCGGAGAGGAGGATGTACCAAGGGAGGTGGGAGACAAAGGTCTAGATTTGACCGGGAGAGGGAGGAGTGTTAGGGGTGTTGAGGTTGGAAGGGGGGAATACAGGTGTTGGCGGGGTGAGGTTGGGAGGGGAGATGGAGTAAGGGGTAGCATACGTCAACTGGGGAGGTAGGTGTATGGGAGGAAAGTGTAAGGGAAAGAGTTTGGAGGGGGGGAAGACTTCAGGGGGAAGGAAGGAGTTCCAATGTAGGGGGCAGGACTTAGTGAGGAGGAAGGAGTTCCAACAGGGGGGGCAAACTTTGGGGGGAGGAAGGTGTTCCGAGGGGGGAGAGAATCCAGGGGGAGGAAGGAGTTCCGTGGGAGGAAAGAGTCTGGGAAAGGAAGGAGTTCGGGGTGGGGGAGAAGGAATCCAGAGGGGGCAAGGAGAAAGGGTGGGGGATGTCCAGATGAATTTACAAGTTGGTCTGCCAGTCGATGACTACCTCCTGGGGAGCAAATTGAGGGTGGGTGTAGTAGGAGGGAATGGTGAGTGTGGGAGGGAGCACAGTGGGCCGACAGGGTGGGAAGGTGAGAGTGTGACAGTATTGGTAGTTGGGACGGTGAGGATGGTTGGTGGGGACGCAGTGGCAAACATGGGCCCTTGGGGGTGGGAAGCAGGAGGTCAGGGAGGTTAATGTGGATGGGCTGGGATTTTTTGGGAAGGTAGGGAATGTACGCGTTCACCTGGACATTCCTGAAAGGGAAGGGTTATGGTTGGCAGGCGATGGTGGGGAGGTAGAAAGTGATGCCGGGGTGGGGGGGACTCAACTGTGATGGGAAAAGGATATGGGTGACTTGGGGAGGGGAAAGAACTGGGGAGCTAAAGACGAATGTTACACGCACTGTGCTTCTAAATCCTAAAGTGAAAGGAGACTCATGGTGGGTGGGAACAGGTGCTGCATGGGAGTGAGGTCAGTGGGTGGGCGGAGATGCAGATCAGCTCAGATGGACAACTGAAAGAGAACCCCAGCCGGCAGTACTGAAAATGATCGGGACAATCAGGTAAGTGTGATGGACGGAGGTGCTACATGCGTGGGAGAGGCTTGCAGGAGGCTCCGAAATGCTCTGCCACACACACACACTTCTCCCTCCAGAATCTCTCGTGGAGGTTGTGGGGAGAGGGGTGGGTGCAATGCAGTGGGAGGGCTTGTGAAGCCTGTGAATGAAGCTGAAAGATAACGTTACACGTTATTCAGTGAAAGTCAATATATTTTCAATTATAAAGGGACAAAATGTGTTCACCTGTGCAACCAATTGTGATCAGGATTTCTTAACTTTTTTAGGCTTAACACTTCTAGGAGCTGCCCTGACATCCGCAGCAAGGGTGGAGACAGCCTGTCCAATGGTTGGCCCTGTTGCCTCTGATAACTTTGGTGTGGGTCCTCTGGAGAGCTGAAATCTTGAGGGCCCCAGCTTGCTTTGGCTGTCCTCCTGTGGACCAGCTGCTCCCTTTGCGGTGACACAGGGAGAGGTTGAGGGGGGTCACAGGCATAGTGGACTTAGGGGGAGAGGACAGCCCCTGAGGTTACTGAGTGGATGAGCCAGGGGTGTCCAGCTGCCGCTCCTCCTCCCTTTGGGTGCCCAAGGGACTCAGCCTGACTCCTTGAGGGGAAGGAATATCTGATGGGCATCGAGGTGCCCTGTTTCCCCCTCGTGTTGCCACTGCAGGAACTCACCCATGGCAACCACGATGGATTGCAGGTCCTCGCACATCTCTGCATTCTGCTGGACCAGGGTCTCCATGGCGAAGGCCATTCTTCCCAGGAAGACCTCCACACTCATACATGCGGGCACCACTTCATCAGAGAGCAGGCGGACACATCCCTCCGACTCCAACAGCTCTGTGTGATAAAAGCAAAATACCGCAGGTGCTGGAAATCTGAAACAAAAACAAAAATAGCTGGGAAAACTCAGCAGGTCTGACAGCCTCTGCGGAGAGGAACACAGTTAACGTTTCGAGTCCATATGACTCTTCATCAGAACTTCACCTGTTGAAGAGTCATACAGACTCGAAACGTTAACTGTGTTCTTCTCTGCAGATGCTGTCAGACCTGCTGAGTTTTCCCAGCTATTTTAGCTGTGTGACTTTCCCCACCTTCTGCTGACTCTCCATGATGGGTTGGAAGGCTGAAACCAGAGGCTCATCATCTGGATCGGATCTCACCGATGCCTCTTCCCCAGCAGTCTTCCGAGTGCCGGGGATCTCGGCTGAACCTGCCTCCTCACTGCTGTGGACACATGTCCATGCGGCAACCACGAGATCGGGAAGCCGAGCCTGTTCTTGATCTAGGTCCCACTGAAATGCATGTCTGCACTGGTGGAGGGTGTGGGTAAGCGCTGTGATGGGTCTTCCAGGCTGCTTATTTCCAGCTCTTCAATGGAGGAGGTGTCCTCTTGGCTGGAGGCGAGGATGTGGATGGAGCTGAGGGACTGGCTGGCTGAGGGTGTCGGTCGCTTGACAGAGCTCCCTGTGAACCAAAGTAGGGATGATTAGTGCATTGCAGCAGAGTCAACAGCAGGAGAGAGAGCACTCAGTTGCATTGAGAGAGGGATGATGTGGTGCAGGATCCTCATGTGCGTGTTCGCCGCCGACCTCACTGTCACTGCAGGCAGGGTCCTCATCAGTCAGTGTGATGGCACACTCCTCAAAGTGAGTGAGGGGCCCAATGTGACCCACTCCACCCCCGGTGTGGGACCTCTCCCTGCTGTTATGAGACAGCTTCTCCTGCATGCAATTAGATGGAGAGTGTGTGAGCGGGACATATGGCACTGCGTGGAATGTTTGTGTGGTGAGCGGAGCCATGGTCGGGTTGAGAGTGTGAGCTCCAGAGGATATAAGCCTGATGGACGTGTGAGGGTGTGTGTGAGAGTTAGTGGTGTTGTCCCTTCAGGTGTGAGATCCCTGTGGATGTGTGATGGGTTTGTGAGTGTGTGAGTTACGAGTGATGAGGTGGTTGACTTACCCTGGCAGAACAGATGAGACCATTCATCCTCTTGCGGCACTGTGTGGCTTTCCTCTTTTGCAAGGCGTTGGTACTGACCACTGCTGCCACCACCTGCCAAGCCGGATTGGTGACGTTGCTGCCCCTCCAGGGGCTAGAGCGGGGAGTAAACGATATGACAGCCAGCCTCCGCGGCATCCAAAAGGCGTTCCAGAGACGCTTCACTGAATCGGGGGGAGCTGCAGTCTTCCTCCTTTCGGGGCCATGTCTTCTGTGCAGCGGTCCTGGGCTGGCTGCACTGAGAGGTGTGCGTGTGTGGCTGCACTTTACATATGGTGCCCGGTGTGAAGAAGTGGTGAGGTGATGGCATGGCGGGCATGAGAGACCACCCGCCATTGAAACGGCGTGCTTCCCGGCAATGCATGATTAATGAGGCAGGATTGGGGGCGATACGCTGTGAAAAGCCACCATTGCGGCCGACAGGTAAAATGTTCTTTTCCTTGTCCACTACTACACTTAGTGCAAATCTGGGACAATTCCACACCAAGCCATAAAAATTTGGCCAGCAATTTGGAACGAAGGTTTACACAGGCTGAACATGGCAGGATTAACATCAGAAGAGCTAAAGGATCCCCAAAAGATACGGACTACATTGGAAGACCCTTTCAGAATCAGGTTCAACTTCTGTATTCATCGATTAGAGTTCATGTCATTTCAACAACAGCCTACAGAATCCATAGACCACTTCATCAGGAGATGTAGAGAAGAGGGTGCCCACTGTGATTTTTTTCAAACACAGATCTAGCAGACAGAATTGTTGAGTTGGTGATCGCATCCATTCTCATGGAAGAATTCCAGAAAGATCTGCTGGACAAGCTCAAAACATATAGCATCAAGGGTGGACACAAGTACGAAGCAATCCTCTCAGCTTACAGGTCCTAAGCATAACTCCAATTGTTGACGTACTCACTTGAACACCCAAACTTAGCAAGAAATGTGGAAGGCGTGGTCTTCTGCATGCACCAAGGAGTGCCTGGCTTTTATTCAATTCTGCAAGGTGTGTAGCAGAAAGGGCCATTGGCAGCAGCAGTGCACGAGAGTAAAGGCTGATGCAGCTACAAAGAGCCATGCACTGATCCAAATGTTGTAATATGGGTTCTTTAGATGTCTCAATGATGAGATCTTGAGACATAAAACACACACAAACATAGATTTTAGACAAGGAATGAAGCAGATCAATAGCACCAATTCCTGAGTATAGGATTTGATGAGTTGGTTTTGATCAATGGCTTCCAATTCCTTTTGGCTCTTGTTGATTACGCGAAGTGGTCTTCCAGCACTTTCAGTATTTAGTTCACTGGTTGAGCACTTTGCCTTTCAATGTCTCTGACAGTGATTTTCCCCTTTGCCTCTTGGCAGGAGTTTTCAGAGAGAGCAGGTTATTGGGATAAGAGGAGAAAAAGCCAGCTAGCTATTATTGTAGGATTACTGGAATCTTACACCCATAGGAGAGGGAGGTTTTAGATATTTTCCTTTCAGGCTAGGAGCTATTCAGCTGCACAGCTGTCACACAAAACCTGGTCACCTGGTCAGGAGCCAATTAAAATGTTGTTGCCAGGCAGCCCCCTTGGTCCAGGACTCCTTTCTGGCACCATCCTGTTTTTCATGGCACGCTCTGTTACAGGGCTGCAACATTGTATATATCACTCATCCTGTTCCAGTGGACATGTCTTTCAAATTGTAGCCATTGTCATTTTACCACAAACCAACAGAAAATAAAAAGATATGTTCTTTACAACAGTCCAACAGAAATAAAAAGATATGTTACTTATGTTCTTTTAAGCACAACTATTCCATCACTGGCAGAGCTTATGTTTGGCAGACCAGTGCATACCAATTTATCTATTCTTACCCATTCTACTCCCTCAGAAACTAGAGAGCAACTTTTAAAACTACAAGGGAAGATGATGTGCATGATAAAAATGCAGGGACAGAATTGCCGGTTTAACAGTTGGGACAACAAGTTCACATCTAGGATCCCACAGAAGGCACATGACAACCAATTGAAGTGACAATTGTTCGGAACCAAAGCCTTATGAGGTCATTACACACAAAGAAACAATGGTGAGGAATAGCTGAGGACAAATCAGATCCATTCCAGCTCCTCAACCACCATCTAGGACAAGATGCCAAATGCAACCAGGTGCAACATCCAAGAATGAAAATCCCATAGATCAGTGTGACCAATTAAAGGAACTTCCAGACAAGGCTAAAATTACAAGATCTGGGTGTACAAGCAGATTGCTTTACTTTTTGGAGACTTATAGATTCACCAGTCTATACACCCATGTATTGGTAACTAAACATGAACATGTATTATAAATAGTTATACTTCTTTAGAAGGGGCAAAAGTAACTTTAAAAATAAAGGGGAATGTTGTAATATGCCTTTAAGGGATAGCAGCATGAAATCACTCAATGGGAAATGTGACCTATCAACCAGTCTCAGTTTTGCTTTTGCTTAGAGTAGAACACAAACATAGAGCTCTAATGTCTCCAAATTATACAACAATGTAAGACGATTCCTATATGCCTATCTTTAATAAATGAACCCAGAACATATTTACCCAACCCTTTATGAGCCCCTAGCCAAGCTGTTCCAGTACAGCTACAACACTGGCATCTACCCGGCTATGTAGAAAATTACCCAGATATGTCCTGTACACAAAAAGCAGGACAAATCCAACCCGGCCAATTACCACCCCGTCATTCTCTCGATCATCAGTAAAGTAATGGAAGGGGTCATCGACAGTGTTATCAAGAGGCACTTGCTTGGCAATAACCTGCTCACTGATGTCCAGTTTGGGTTCCGCCAGGGCCACTCAGCTCCTGACCTCATTACTGCCTTGGTTCAAACATGGTCAAAAGAGCTGAACTCTCAAGGTGAGGTGAGAGTGACTGCCCTTGACCTTAAGGCAGCAATCGACTGAGTGTGGCAGCAAGGAGCCCTAGCAAAACTGGGGATTCAATCAGGGGGAAAGCTCTCCACTGTTTGGACTCATACCTAGCACAAAGGAAGATGGTTGTAGTTGTTGGAGGTCAGTCATCTCAGCTCAAGTGCATCACTGCAGGAGTTTCTCAGGGTAGTGTCCTAGGCCCAACCATCTTCAGCTGCTTCATCATAAGGTCAGAAGTGGGGATGTTCACTGAAGATGGCACAATGTTCAGCACCATTTGCGACTCCTCAGACACTGAAGCAGTCCATGTCCAAATGCAGCAAGACCTGGACAATATCCAGGCTTGGGGTGACAAGTAGAAAGTAACATTCACGCCACACAAGTGTCAGGCAATGACTAGTTCCAACAAGAGAATCTGACCTTCGTCTCTTGATGTTCAATGGCATTGCCATCACTGAATCCCCCACTATCAACATCCTAGGGATTACCATTGACCAGACACTGAATTGGACTAGTCATATAAATACAGTGGGTACAAGAGCAAGTCAGAGGCAAGGAATCATGTGACGAGTAACTCACCTCCTGACTCCCCAGAGCCTGTCCACCATCTACAAGGCACAAGTCAAGAGTGTGATGGAATACTCTCCACTTGCCTGGATGAGTGCAGCTCCTACAACACTGAAGAAGCTTGATGCCATCCATGACAAAGCAGTGCGCTCGATTGGCACCCCATCCACAAACATTCACTCCCTCCACCACCAATGCACAGTAGCAGCAGTGTGTACCATCTACAAGATGCACTGCAGAAATTCACCAATGCTCCTTAGACAGCACCTTCCAAACCCATGACCACTACCATCTAGAAGGACAAGGGCAGCCGATAGATGGGAACACCACCAACTGGAAGTTCCCCTCCAAGTCACTCACCATCCTGACCTGGAACTATATCGCCGTTCCTTCACTTACACTGGGTCAAAATCCTGGAACTCCCTACCGAACAGCACTTTGGGTGCTCCTACACCACATGGACTGCAGCGGCTCAAGAAGGCAGCTCACCACCACCTTCTCAAGGGTAACTAGGGATGGGCAATAAATGCTGGCCCAGCCCGTGAAGCCCACATCCCATGAATGAATAAAAAAAAAATGGTGTCTATATCATTAGAATAACACAACAATGCCCCAAATTAGACTTAGTCCTTTCCTGTGCCTAGTGACACAAGAGACCAACAAAGAACATGTTTCTGTCTGTTTTCATATCTATTTTTTTTCCTGGAATGGGTCATCACCCTGTCACCAGAGACTATTGCTTGATGAGTGCCACTCCGCATCAAGCATGGCTGACCAAGAGACTCTTCCTCCCTTACTACCTGCCATTAGGCATATTGGAAGGATTTGCAGGCTGATACTCATTGGCTACATTAGGAACACATCTTCCTTGGTCATCGAATCCCAGGGTAGGACTCAATCCCGGAGCTCTTGACTCAGAGGGATGGACGCCACCAATTGCGCCAAAAGACCTCCTCCGAATTCCTGAGAGGCATTTGATAAAATGTCACATAACAGGGCCTGTCAGCAAGTTTAAAGCTCATGGGAAAAAAATGGAGAGTGGCAGCACATGAAGTTGTTTGAGTTACAGGACACAGAGAGTAATGATGAACAGTTGTGTTTCAGACTGGAGGAAGGTACATAGTGGGGTTCTAAAGGGGGAGATACTAGGTCTACTTGATCTATACTAATGATCTTGACTTGGGGGTACAGGGCGCAATGTCAAAATCTGCAGCTGACCCACACCTTGGCGGTAGTGTGAACTGTGAGGAAGATATTGATCATCATCAAGAGGATATGGACAGGCTGGTGAAATGGGGTGTGATATTCCACAAGGATGAGAGGGAGACTCTTTAGTTCTTGTAACTCCTGTTGGAGGCTCCCAGAACATATGGCCAATCTTTTGATACATGTGACCTGTAACAGCCATCTTTTAGTTAAGTAAAAGTCCATTTTAACATAACAAAAACAGTTTTGATGTACACAGTTTTGATCTCTTATCGTGTCTTACTGACATGATAGGATGAAGAAAAGATTCATGAGAATGGTTCCAGGGATGAGAAACATCAGTTCCGTGGATAGGTTGGAGAAGCTGGGGTTGTTCTAAAGATGAAACTGAGAGGAGATTTGATAGGGATGTTCAAAATCTAGAGGGACCTGGACAGGGTAGATAGGAAGAAACCATTCCCATTGGTGGAAGCATCGAGAACAAGTGGTGACAGGAGGGAAAGCTAGTTTATGCAGCGAGTGTTTAATCTGGAAAGCACTGCCTGAGAGCGTGAGGGTGGGGTGGGGGGGGAGGGGTGCAGGGGGGGGGGCGGTGTGAGGCAGGGTCAACCAAGGCTTTCAAAAGGTAACAGGCTAATTTTCTGAAAGGAAATATTAGGGCTATGGGAAAAGGCAGGAGAGTGGCACCAGGTGAAGTGCTCTTGCAGAAAGCCAGCATGTGCCCTAGACATTCTATGACTATTATTCTGTGTGCTGGAGTTTTTCCCACTTCAGCTGCTTTCCCTTCAGCAGGCTCAATACCCTCTGGTAGAAACTGGGCCCAATCAGCCCAGTTCCTACATATTCACTGGGGAGGCTTCGGATTTGAATTTAATGTGCAGCCATTTCGCTGTAGCGGTGTTATGGTCCACACAGTAAAAGCGGCAAATATACTTACCGTTGTTGGTATGATCACTTCGGCCTTCTACAGAACCTGCTGACACATGCTGGTGAGCAGATTTTAAGATGCTTGCAGTCCCGAGGAACAAGTCGTATAAACTGATTGTTGTCCGAGCACCATTCTGCATCTTGGGGAGGGCAAACAAAGCAAGGGAATACTCAATAAATGGGACGTTATAGAGAACGGTTGAGGAAGTGAGAGACCCATGATTGCATGTCCACCAGTCCTTGAAGGTGGCAAGACAGGTGGACAAGGGGCTCAAGAAAGCATGTAGAATGCTTCCCTTTATTGGCTGAGGTATTTAATACAAAAGCCAGGATGTAATGATGGGACTGTAGAAAACCATTGGTTAGGCTACAGCTGAAATTTTCTGTACAGCTCTGATCACCAGGTTATAGGAAGGACATGTTTGCTCTGGAGAGCGTGCAAAGGAGATTTACAAGAATGTTGCCAGAGCTTGAAAATTGCATCTATGAGGAGAGATTGGATAGGCTAGGGTTGTCTTCCTTAGAACAGGGGAGGCTGAGGGGTGACCTAAGTGAGGTGCACAAGATTATGAGGGGCCTAGATAGGGTAGACAGGAAAGACTTGATTCCCCCAGCTGTGGGGTCAATTACCAGGGGGCATAGATTTAAGGTGATTGGTAGAAGGATTAGAGGGGACACGAGGAAAAACATTTTCACCCAGAGGTTGGTGGGTTTCTGGAATTTGCTGCCTAAGTTGGTGGTTGAGGCTGAAACGCTCAACTCATTTAAAAAGTACCTGGATCTGCATCTGAAGTGCTGGAACCTGCAAGGCTACAGACCAGGTGCTGGAAATGGGGATTAAAAATGAGAGGCTAGTTTCTTTTTGTGCTTGTTGGCCAGTGCAGAGACGATGGGCTGAATGGCCTCTTCCTGCATTGTAACTTTTCCATGGTTCTATAAGGCGACCTTTATTTATTTATTTATTTATTTATTTATTTATTTCCACAAGATGTGGGCATCACCGGCTCTGCCAGCATTTATTGCCCATCCCTAATTGCCCTTCAGACGGTGAGCTGCTTTCTTGAACCGCTGCAGTCCATGTGGTGTAGCTACAGCCACAGTGCTGTTAGGGAGGGAGTTCCAGGATTTTGACTTTGTGACAGCGAATGAACAGCGATATAGTTCCAAGTCAGGATGGTGAGTGGCTTGGAGGGGATTTTGCACATGGTAGTGTTCCCATGCACCTGCTGCCCTTGTCCTTCTTTGTGGTGGAGGTTGTGTGTTTGGAAGGTGCTGTCGGAGAAGCCTTGGTGAGTTGCTGCAGTGCATCTTGTAGTTGGTACACACTTGCTGCCACTGTGCGTCGGTGGTGGAGGGAGTGAATGTTGAAGGTGGTGGATGGGGTGCCAATCAAGTGGGCTGCTTTGTCCTGGATGGTGTTGAGCTTCCTGAGTGTTGTTGGGGCTGCACTCATCCAGGCAAGTGGAATAATAAATGTGAGGTGCCACTCTCGTGATTGGTTGAAATTATACCCATTTTCACTCGTGCGCAGTTTAAGTTTGCAGGTTGCAATGTTGGGGTGCGGGTGTGTGTGGGGGCTGGATTAGTGGTTGTGGGGGTAGTGGCAGGGATTATTGCCAATATTTAATGCAACTCACTGTGCTGGTCCCTTCAATATAAAGACACTGTGGACAATTTTGTCCATTAATTGGCAACAAGCAAATAGTTGCTATTGAGGTAGTTTTAAAAGGACAATTCCCAAGGCAGACATTATCCACTTAGGGTGATTGAGAGTCACTTGTAAGCTGAACGAGGTAGGGATAGCTGTGGCACATTAATGAATTGTTACGATAATTATTTTCATAGCTTGCTATGCTGTAAATTAACCTCACAACCTTTGGGTTATCGGCTGCCTCTGCACTGCCAAACTTACTCACTTTAGCTTGATGAAGCTGCAGAAAGTAGTCCAGTCGCTTTGACAGCACTTTCCAAACCCTCCACCGCTACCACCTGGAAGGACAAAGGCAGCAGATTCATGGGAACACCACTATCTCCACCTTCCCCTCCAAGACACTCACCATCCTGACTTGGAAATATATCGGCCGTTCCTTCACTGTCGCTGGGTCAAAATCCTGGAACTCCCTCCCTAACAGCGCTGTGGGTGTACCTACACCACATGGGCTGCAGCGGCTCAAGAAGGCAGCTCACCACCATCTTCTCAAGGGGCAATTAAGGATGAGCAGTTAAAGCTGGCCCAGCCAATGTCACCCACAACCTTTGAATGAATTAAAAAAAAGTTAAAACAATCACATTGCCAGTCATGAAAATATGCTGCAAAGAGTTGTCTTTCACCAGCTCTTCAAGCCCCTCCCTCACATCTGGTCACAAGAGAAGGAAGAAACTCCATTACAAGAGCTGACATTAGAATATACTTAAGAAGCAAAAATTAATAGAATTGAAAGATGCGGCTAGTGAACAGGTTACCAGGCTGTTCCATACCATCGACCTGAGGAGACTGCATACCATAGCATGAAAAGCTATCACAGCAGATTGACATCTTAATTGACTGTATAATCCACTCACACAATGGCTGGGATTAAACATGGGTGTCAGGGTGTCTCGCCCACTGGTTGGAGAAGCAGTGGGAACCCGCGTATCTTCCGTGATGGGGGGGGGGGGGGGTGGCGGGGGTGGGTGGGTGCGCCCAACAAATTAAGTGCTCACCAGGCTCATGACTGGCCGGCTTCGGGCCTTTCCCCGGGAATTTGGACCCTGCGGGCGGGAAGACTGCCCGGCAGCTCTACATTGTGGGCGATGTCGCTGGGAGTGGAGGCTGCTTCTCAGGACTTCACCGAAGAACATTGCTGGGTCCCTGGACACAGGTGAGTGGAGTATGATGTGGGGGGGTGGGGGGGGTGGGGTCACGGGGCAGTGTGGTTGGAGTCAAGACCAGGGGGTTGGTTTTCAGTGGCCCCTTCCTTTCTATTGCTAGGGGGTCCCTTGATCAGGCCCTGAGTGCCTGTGAACAAGGGCCCACCATCCCCCCACCTCGAGGCACTGGCAAACCTGTCAGGGCTTGCTGACTGGACTTGGGAGGCACAGGAGAGCTATGCGGACTCCCATTTAATCCACGAGCCACAAGGGATGGGCTCAGGGATAGTTGGTGTCAACTGGAATATTAATGATCCTAACTGACATCTCACCATGAGCAGAAGAGTTGTGTGCATCAGCCCCTTCCTGCCTCTGGCTGAATCACAGGCAGATTTCCTGCCATTGGCAGATTGATGCACAGCCTCCGGCCTGAATTAGTGCGCTGGGCCCCTCATGGAGAGGTGGATTAAATTCCACCCAATGTCTGGAATCAAGCCAAGGTGCAAGAATATAAATACCTTATGGCCTATCATTGTTTATTACCTTTGCCTTTTCGTTATTGTTTAACTGTTGATAACTCACTTAGTCACTTTATTCCATGCAAAGTAGGATTAGGAGTTTGATATTTTGACTTGAGGGGTCTGAATTGGTACCAGGCGTGGCTCAGTGATTGGCGCTCTTAGCTCTCTTCTAGAAGGTTCCCAGAATCAAAGAATTGTCACGGTGCAGATGCAGGCCATTTGGCACACCGTGTCTGCATTGGCTTTCCAAATGAGCAACTCACCTAGTTTCATTCTCCCCATAACCCTACACATCCTTTATTTTCAAATAGCAGCTTAATTCCCTTTTGAATGCTTCAATTGAACCTGCTTTCACTTCATACTTCATTCCCAGGCAGTGCAATCCAGACCCCTAAACACTTGCTGCATGAACAAGTTTTTGCTCATGTTGCTTCTTTTGCCAACTAATTTAAATCTGTGCCTTCTCATTCTCTTCATGGGGTATGGGTGTCACAGGCAAGGCCAGCATTTGTTGCCCATACCTAATTGACCCTGAACTGAGTCACTTAAGAGGCAACCACATTGCTGTGGGTCTGGAGTCACACAGAGGCCAGACCAGGTAAGGGTGGCAGATTTCCTTCCCTTAAGGATGTTAGTGAAGCAGATGAGTTTTTACAACAATTGATGACAGATTCATGGTCACCTAGCTTTATTATTTAATAAACTCATTAATTGAATTTAAATTCCACCAGCCACAGTGGTGGGATTTAAACCCATATCCCCAGGGAATTAGTCTAGACTCTGGATTACTACTCCAGTGAAATTACCACTATGCCACCATCTCCCCAGATTAGAAACAGTTTCTCCCTAACTACTCTGCCCAGTCCCCTCATGATTTCAAATACCTTGAATAGGTTGAGGGTTCAAGTCCCACTTTAGAGACTTGAGTACAAAAACCTGGGAGGACACTCCAGTGCAGTACAGTGGGGGTTCCACACTGTCAGAGGTGGGGACATTGGATAAGACGTTATATATAAAAGATCTCAAAGCACTACTGTGAAGGAAAGCAGCCTAGTTATTGCTCAATTAACATCACATAAAACTGAACCTCTGGGCTTTATCAGAATGTGGCTTGCTATGCGCCAATTGGCTGCTACATTTCTTACATCCAACAATGTCTATTCTTCGAAAAGTGGCTGCAAGGTGCTTTGGGGTGTGGTCTGAGTTCATTAAAGGCCCTGTGTGAACCCTTTGCTAAAGTAAGTTCAGCGCTCCTGCAATCCCAGCAAGCACCTAACAAAAGGACAGGACAGGAAATTGACACTACTGTCCTTATGGGCTGAATTTTGCCGTCGGTGAGCAGGGGGCGGGGCCTGCTCGCCGATGCGCAAAATGATGCAGGATGGCTTTGGGGGGGAACCCCCGATGTCCTCCCGCCCCATTGAAATTTTCAGGAAGGTGGGGGCGCAGCAAAATCAGCTGTGCTCCCGCCGACCTGTGAATGGCCAATTGAAGCCATTGACAGGATCATTAAAACAATTAAAGAACCTGCCCGTCCAACCTTAAGGTTGGCAGAGGCCAGGAATTCAGGTGGCAAATAGAGAAAACATGAAACCTCATCCAGCAGCGGGATAAGGTTTCATGTAGGGATTTTAAAAAGTTTACTATAGTTTTAGTGAAATTTATGAACATGTCCCATCTCGTGTGACATTGTCACATGAGGGGGACACGTTAAGGATTTTTTTCTATTTTTAATGTTTGTACAACTTTCATTGATCACCCTGAGGCTGCACTTAGCCTCAGGGAGATGTGTGCACTCTCACATTTGGGGAATCCCCCCCCTACCCCCCGCACAGGCCGGCCATCAAGTTGGGTGGGCCTTAATTGGCCTGCCCACTTAAAATGGCGGCAGGGCCCACTTCTCTGGCGGGGAACGGCTCTCCGCCCACCAGAGATTCGGTTGGGCCCACCTGCCCGACAGACAGAAAATTCTGCCCAATGTCTCTAATTCCATTTTCTGCTGTCATTGATTTCCTCTTCCCACTGGGAGTTCTGAACCCTCCTTACTGTGCAAGTTCCTCCACGCAAGTTGTCATGAAGAGATATTAAGGTCTATAATGTTATTGAAAATTATTTTTTAAAATAGAGTTCTAGTAGGGTCTGTGTCTATGTATGTGTCTGTGTGTGTCTTAATTGGATTAAAGCCAGTTAGTCTGGGTGCTTTGATGCATAGTAGTTTTGAGTTGGTAATTAGAAAAATGTAAGGAGAGTAGAAGGTAAAGTGAAAATTAGTATTTGTTAAAGAAACCATTCAAAACTGCGGGTAAAATCTTATACCTAGCTAGAAAGTGCCAAGCAATGTGTTTTTTTTTCAACTTACTAATAATATTGGTGGGATAAAAGGATGTTACTGTTAGAAGAGTTAAAGTTAAAAGCCTAGTGATACAGTGGAAAATTTACATCCAAAGAGAGAGATATGTATAAAGGAGAAAGGAGATTGTGTGTAAGGGAGAGGCATTTTAAGATCCAACAAGTGTGAGAAGCCTCCAGCCTGTAAGCCTCAAGTCTGTTTGTAAGGACACAGAGCTGAAAGAAACTCATTTTGAATGTGGCTGTCCTGGGTTTGCTTTGTCAGGGGTCTGTTAAATCTATTACCGGGGGTGTAACTGAGAGTCAGATTAATTAGGGGATTTTTGTAGTTATTGTGGTAGTAGCTTTGTAGACATATGTATGGCCAGGATTTCCTGATCGGCGAGCGGGGTTTGGGGCCCGCCCGCCGATGCGTAAAATGATGCGGGATGATGTCGGGCGGAACTCCCGGTGTCACTTCGCCCCCATTTAAATTTTCAGGTCGGCGGGGGCCCAGCCGAACCAGCTGTGCACCTGCCGACCTGTCAATGACCTGTTGAGGCCATTGGCAAAGTAATTAATATAATTAGTGAACCTGCCCTTCCAACCATAAGGTTGGAAGCTAGTCCAATTCAATTTCCAGTCAAGGGTAACCTCCAGGATGTTGATAGCAGGGGGTTGGCAGGGTGGGATTCAGCGATGGTAATGTCATTGAATGTCAAGGGGCGATGGTTAGATTCCCCCTTGCTGGAGAAAGCCATTGCCTGGCACTTTTGTGGCATGAATGTTACTATGTTACTTTGCCACTTATCAGCCCAACCCTGGATATTGTCCTGGTCTTCCTGAACATGGACTCGGACTGCTTCACAGGAGAGTTGTAAGTAATGATAAACATTGTGCAATCATCTGCGAACTTCCCCACTTCTGACCTTATAATGGAGGGAGGTCATTGATGAAGCCGCTGAAGATGGTTGGGCCATATTCACTACCCTGAGGATCTCCTGAATTGATGTCCTGAAGCTGAGATGATTGAACTCCAAAAACCACAGCCATCTTCCTTTGTGCTAGGTGTGACTCCAACCAGCCGGGAGTTTTCTCCTTGATTCCCATTTTTCATTCCAGTTTTAATGGGGCTCCTTAATACCACACTCTGTCAAATGCTGCCTTGGTGTCAAGAGCAGTCACACTCACCTCATCTCTTGACTTCAGTATAGTAACTCCGCGCTTAAAGTTGTGGTTGCTTTCCTGAAAATTGCAACTTTAAGTGTAACGACATTAAGAGAATCAGATTTTCCTCATTACAGCCAATGCGAAAATTGTAGTTTAGTTCTTTCGGATCTTTCCAGTCAGAGAAACAAAAAATGAAACATTATATATTGTAAGTTGAAATACTTTACGTTTCTAAATTTCTATACTGGTAAATAAAATAACTTTTAAAATAAATGTAGAAAATATTTTTAAAAAGTTACTTTTTCCTACTTACCTTCTGTGAAGGCTGTAAGCCAGGGCTCGGGAGACAGGTGACGAGAGGCAGGAAATGAGAGGCTGAGCGAGAGGAGCTTGGATTGGGAAGGTTGAGGAAGGAAGCAGCGTGGTAGGGTGGTGCAGGGATGCAGTTAGCGGGAGGGTTAGCAAATGAGAGAGATTGGAGAGCGGGAGAGAGCAGGAGGGGCCATTCCAAAATGGCTTTGATTGCGTCACACAAGCTCCCTCGGCCCTGGTGCAAAACAACGTTCTAGTGATAGTCCCGGCATGAAGTGTGCATGCCAGCCCTATGTTACTTGTGATGCTAAAATGAAGTGATGCTGAATGAGGCAACTTAAAATGGGGACTTACTGTACCAGCTATTTTTGAACAAGGCCAGAAGAAAATGGTTACACCCTTATGACAATGATTCAGACTGCTTTGCATATTCTGAACATACTTTATTGTCTGATATCTAAATTTGTTTCAGTACTTATGTGTCAAGGCTGTTTTTGCTGAAATGCAAGTTAATTGGCAGTAATTTACCACATGTGCCCAGTTTGGAATATATAATGTTCTATCTGTCCCGTTACTAATTTCTCAGAGCCTTGTGGTGTCTTTATCTGAAGTATAATAACTAGTCTCCACTGATTACAAGTATATGGAATCTTTGCTTGACATTAAGCTAACCTGAAATCAGTTTAGAAAGCTATTTAATGTTGTTATGCAGCCATGAATGCCCAAGATAATTACATTGTTTTGCTCTGTTTAAGTATTTGGGTTGAAGCCCAAAGTCTCACCTTACAACCATCCATCAAACAATGTGGAATTCGAATTCCATCTGTTTAGGCAAAGTGATAGTTTGTCTCCAGGTGAAAAGCTTTGGAAACAGTTTATTTATTAACATTTGAGAAAGCCCAATTCATGCTTGATCTTGACGAATGCTTATGTATGAGTTTCATTCCCATTTCAAGGATTAGGGAATTAGAATTAAATATTCCCTGAGATCCAGAATTATACCCCCAGCACTCGATACATAGTCACTGCCCAGTTCTTTGCATGTACGTCTGGAAGCACCCAAAGAAAACCGCTGTACAGATCACCATACCTGCCACATCCCTCATGAACTCTACACCTGCATGTCCTTCCCCAAGCCTCAGCACCACACCATGTCCCTCCCGAACTCTAAGTGTGATTGTCAGGAAACTATAATGGGCAGAACTGTGCCCCTGATGGGCGGGCGGGCCCGACCGACTCGGTGGCAGGTGGGCAGCTGATCGCCGCCACCGAATCGGGCCCCGCCGCCATTTTAAGTGGGCGGGCCAATTAAGGCCCACCCAGTGTGACACCCGATGGGAAGTGCTATGTGCTCCCTGTGCGGGGGTGGGGGGGGGGGGGTGGAATCGCCAACTGCGAGAGTGCGCTCTTTCCCACATGCGCATGAATGAGCGCACATCACCCTGAGGCTAAGTGCAGCCTCAGGGAGATCGCTGAAAGGTGGTGAAACATGAAAAATCGCAAAACAAAAAAAAACCATTAACATGTTCCCCCTCATGTGAAAACATCACACGAGATGGGTCATGTTAATGAAATACACAAAAACTTTATTGCACATTTTTAATTCCAATATCAAACCTCATCCCGCCACTGGATAAGGTTTGTAAAAAAAAATCACTTACCCGCCTGCCTGTTGGGCCCGTGCACCGACCCAAAGTTCGCAAGGGCCCCTCAAAATCCTGGTCGATTGGTCACTTAACGGCCTTAACGATTAATGACGGGCGCGGGTCACACTGCATAGCGCACCCGCCGACTGGGACGCTCACGCGGCATTTTAAGCGCTGATGCTCAGGCTCCACCACCCACACATCAACCAGAAGATTCAGCCCAATAAGTTTCATAATGTTATTGGAATTTATTGAAAAGTAGGAGTAGTGTGTGTGTGTGTGTGTGTGTGTGACTTAATTGGATTAAAAGCAGCTGCTCTGAAGTCTTTGATGTGTCAGAAGAGAAGCTACGTTTGAAATGCTAAATAAGTAAACATGGTTGAAGTTGTAGAACGTGAGTGTAAAGGGAAACTTTGCATTTTTAGATAAATCCGAGTAGTGAATTTCAAAGAGGTGATAAGGTGTTACACCTAGCTAACAGAAGTTAAACCGGACAGTGTGTTTATTTTTCCCAAAGCATTATGGTAAAATTGGTACTATTAAAGATTTTTATTATTAGAAAGGTAACGTCCAAAGACATATTGAAACAATGGGATTTACATTAAAAAGGGAGAAACATGTTTAAAAGAGATGAGGTTATGTGTAAGGAAGAAGGAATTCTGAGATCAAACAAGTGTGAAAAGCCTCCAGCCTCTAAGCTTCAAGTTGCTGTCTACACCAATTTAAGAGAAGAAAATTTTTTTGAATTTGGCTGTTCTTTGCCTGGGTCTTTTAAAATGGATGTGTTTCACTGTTGCCTTAATAGAGGTGTAGCTGGCAGTTAGATTAAATAGGGGAGCTAGGAGTTATCATAGTACTAATTTGTAAACCTATGTATGTGTTTAAAATTATTTTTTGTGTTAATAGAGGTTTAATTTAGTTTTGTAAGAAACCTATAAAACTCAGTGGTCTTATTACTATTGAATTCAAGGCATTCAGCTATGAATAAATACAGATTGTAAAATAGTTGTGGCAAGTTTCCTCTGGGATTTGGACAGCTCAGCATTTACCATCTGCTGTGCTATAACAAAATTGGGGACTCTTTTTGGAATATATTTGATATTCCTTGATTAGTTTGCAGTTGGTGACTCTTAAGATTATGAGTACGAGAAGCACTTTGAATTCAGGAGCTCGTGTGAGGTTTCTTTTAAGCGGTAAGACTACAATATGGCTTTGGCTGTTGCTGAGACTTGTCTGGGAGTTGAAGTTATAACTTTAAAACAGGGTCATGAGGACTTGAAACGTCAACTCTTTTCTTCCCCACCGATGCTGCCAGACCTGCTGAGTTTTTCCAGGTAATTCTGTTTTTGTTTTGGATTTCCAGCATCCGCAGTTTTTTGTTTTTATCTCTGAAGTTATAACTTTGGCTGGTTTAAAACAGATAAATGAAGCTAAGTTAATGGAATTGGCAGATAAGTTACAATTGGGATTACCTGCAGGGGTTAAGGAAATCAGAGATAATTGAAGGTATAGCACAGCGTTCAAAATTGGAAGGAATACCCAAGAGACCAAATTCTCCAAAGAGTGGGTCATTGGAATGGGCTCAAATTGAGTTGCAAATGAAAAAAATTGTAACCAGAGGCAGCAGAAAAAGAAAGTGCAGAGAAAGAAAAAGAAAAGGAAAGAGAAAGGGCATTCCAAAGAGATCAGGCAGAAGGACAGGAGAGAAAAATAAAACAGGAAAGGGAATTAGAAATGGCAAGGTTAGAAAAGGGGGAAAGAGAAAAAGAGAGAGAAAATTCCATCTTAAACGGCTGGCAGTTAAAAAAGAACCACCAGAAGGCAGAGAAGGACTTATTTTCAGATCAGAATCCGGTGGGGAGATGTTTAAGTTTGTACAAGCTCTTCCAAAGTTTGAGGAAAGAGATGTTGAAGCATTCTTTATTTCATTTGAGAAGATAGCTAAACAGATTAAATGGCCACAGGAAAGTTGGACATTGTTGTTACAATCCAGGTTGGTGGGTAAAGCACATGAGGTTTATGCTTCATTGTCAGAAGAACTGTTGGTGAACCATGATGTGGTAAAAAAAAGGCTATTTTGAGTGCACATGAATTAGTCCCTGAGGCACACAGGCAGAAATTTAGGAATATGAGAAAACAGCCTCGGCAAACATATATTGAGTTTGAGAGAGCAAAACAAAATAATTTTGACCAGTGGATATGGGCATTAAAGATAGAGACCACATATGCAGCTCTTAGAGAAGTAATTCTTTTGGAAGAATTTAAAGATTCATTTCCTTCAGTAGTGAGAATTCATGTGGAGGAACAGAGGATTGAAACGGTAAGATGAGCAGCGGAGATAGCTGATGATTATGAGTTAGTTCATAGAGCTAAACCTTTTCTTTTGTCACCCTTTTAAATCAGAGAAGGATAGAAAGTGGGAAGGTGAAAGGAAGGTAGGTAGTCAGAGAAGAGAAGAAGTAGGTTGAAATTTGCAGCAAGCTTTTTCTCAGAATAAAAAGGAAGGTGCTGAGGGTGGAAGTGACATTCGAAAATTGAAGTGTTTTCATTGCAATAAAGTTAGGCACATGGGGCTGAATTTTACCATCAGCGAGCAGGCCCCACCCCCTGCTCGCCGACACGTAAAATGACACTGGGCGGAACCCCTGATGTCATCCCGCCCCATTTAAATTTTCAGGAAGGCGGGGGCGCAGCAAAATCAGCTGCTGGCCCGCCAACCTGTCAATGGCCAATTGAGGCCATTGACAGGATCATTAAAACAATTAAAGGACCTGCCCGTCCAATGTTAAGGAGCCCAGCGGGATGAAGTTTCATGCAGGGTTTTAAACAGTTTAATAAAGTTAACTTATGAACATGTCCCATCTCATGTGACATGTTAAGGATTTTCTTTTCTATATTTAATGTTTTTAAAAGTGTCAGCGATCTCCCTGAGGCAGCACTTAGCCTCAGGAAGATGTGCGCTCTTTCGTGTGCATGCGCAAAAGAGCGCTCTCTCTCTTTTGGGGAATCCCCCTCACCCGCACAGGGAACGCATAGCGCTTTCTGGCAGACGTCATGCTGGGCGGGCCTTAATTGGCCCACCCACATAAAATGGCGGCGGGGTCCACTTCTCCGGCAGGGATCGGCTCCCCACCCGGCGGAGATTGGATCGGGCCCCTCCCCTCTCGGCTGGCAGGAAATTCTGCCCATGAAGTCAGTGTGTTGAAAATTGCAGGGAAAATCTGTTGGGATTATTGGGATACAGAAAAGTTCTGGAAGTAAAAGTACTGTGGGTTCTGAAGTTCAGACACAGGAAAAACCAATGGTTTGTATACAGTTAAAACAGGAAGAATCAGTGATAGATAAAGAACTGGGAATTTACCCAACAGAATTCTGAGGAGCAGGTTGCAGGAATGTTTTAAAGATTTTGTGTGTGAAGAGAAAGTCTTTCTATGTATACAGGGTGGAGTAGGTAAAGATGTTAAAATTTTAAGAGGCACAGGGGCTAACTGGTCCTTAATGTCATGGGATAGCAACATTTGTTGTTCAGAGGGAGTATTCTAGGAACAGGTAATGAATGATAAAGTGAGGTTTTTGTAGCTTCTAAACCTATTCCATTGTGGAAAGTAAATTTAAAGATTAGGTGGAAAACAGGTGAGGTGATTGTCGGAGTAGTGTAAAAATAGTCCATTGCAGGGGTTCAATTTATTTTGGATAATGATACAGCTGGCTCCCAGATGTAGGTGATGCCTATAGTAGTTGAACAGCCTGCAGAAGTGCTTTCAACAGAAGTGTTGCAGAGAGGGCATCCTGGATTATTTCCGGATTGTGTCATAATAAGTTAAATGCGGGCTCATAGGTCGAATCGAGAAGAACAGGAAGTTATAAGGCTGAGGGAAGGTGTAGAAGTCCAATTAGCTGCCACTGTGTTTGATGAAGTTGTTCAGGAAGAAAGACTAGAGGACAATTGAGGTGTTTAACTCAAGACATTTAGTGGAGTTACAGAAAAAGGATTTGCAGGTAAAATAGTTATATCAAACAGCTTACTCAGAAACAGAAGCAAAATGTATTCCAGAATGTTGTTACCTTAATGAGAAAATGGAGGCCTTATCATGTTTCAGAGCTGGAGGGAGATGCATCAGATTGTTATACTGTTTGGATATAAAAATGAGATTCTGAGGATAGCGCATGAAATTACAATGGGGGACATTTAGGAATTAGAAAGACACAGGCAAAAATATAAACACATTTTTATTGGCCTGGATTGCATAGGGATGTAGTCAAATTCTGTAGAACATGTGACACATGTCAGGTATAAGGAAGCCACAAGCATTGATTAAGCTGGCACCTTTAACCTAATTCCAGCATTTGAAGAGCCTCTTACTAGGGTCATGATTGATTGTGTAAGACCCCCTCCCTAAGACTAAAAATGGAAATCAGTACTTAGTGACAATAATGGATGTGTCTGCCAGGTTTCCTGAAGCAATAACCATGATAAATATTACCACAAAGAGAATGTGGAAGAGTTAACTAAATTTGTTTTATAAGATATGGTTTACCAAAAGAAATACAAGCAGGTCAGGGTTTAAATTTCATGTCACAGTTGTTTAAGGAAGTAGTGAACAGTTTGGGGATAAAAAAAATTAAGTCAACAGCTTACCATCCTGAATCACAAGGGGCTTTGGAAAGATGGTATCAAACCCTCAAAACTATGACAAGGGCATATAGTTAGGAATATCCACTGGATTTCGTTAGGGGAACTCCATTTTTGTCATTTGCTATTAGGGATGCTCCTAATGCATCGACTAGTTTTAGTCCTTATGAACTAGTTTATGGTCATGAGGTAAGGGGACCACTGAAATTGATTCATGAGAATTTGATGAGTCAAAATTCAGAAACTCCTCTCCTTGGTTATATATCAAGCTTCAGAGAGAGATTGGACAGAGTGTGTGAGTTAGCTAGAGAACATTTAAAGATATCACAGTAAGTGATGAAAGTGAGTGCAGACAGGAAAGCGACAACTCGTAGTATTGTTGCTGGGGAGAAAATGCTAGTCCTGTTACCAGTACAGGGGACTCATCAAAGGCAAGGTTTAGTGGGCCTGAAAGTAAATTATTTAGTAAATACTCCATATAGGAGAGATAAGCAGAGGGTATGACATGTGAATATGCTTAAAAAGTATTTTGACAGGGAGGAGGGCCAAAAGGAGGTATTAGTGGTGGTAGATAATGAGAAAGAAGTAGAAATACAGGATTCTGAAATTGATTTTCCTCTAATCAAATTGGATAATGAGGAGGCTACTTGAAAATTTCTATGTAATATTGAGTTACCTTCCAGACAAGTGTCAAGATTTGGGGAAGCGATTGCAGTCACACAAAGTTATTTGTGGGAATAAGCTGGGGAGGACAAATTTAACTGTACATGATGTATATGTAGAAGTTTCATCTTCAATAAGGCAACATCCTTATAAATTAAATCCAGCAAAGTTATGGCAAGCAGAGAAAGAAATTGAATTCATCCTTCAAAATGACATCGAGTCCATTTGCAGCAACTGGAGTTCGCCTATTGTGCTGGTGCCCAAATTTTCTGGGCCTGTTGCAGGCGGAA
This sequence comes from Carcharodon carcharias, assembly GCF_017639515.1. NCBI lineage: Eukaryota > Metazoa > Chordata > Chondrichthyes > Lamniformes > Lamnidae > Carcharodon > Carcharodon carcharias. The sequence continues at coordinate 112,543,528 of NC_054482.1, read as the reverse complement.
CCCACCTCAGGTGAGGTGGCACCCCGGCCAGGAGTCCATTGACTTGCAGCAGGAGCGGAAAATCCCGGCTGTTGGTGGGGGGGGGTGAGGAAAATCCCACCCTGTGTGTGCACTATCGAAATGTGAATGCAGTGGCAAAAGCAGGTTCATATCCTCTACCACGGTTGGAAGGTTGCATTGAGAATGTGGGACAATGAAAATTTATCATAAAGATTGACTTGTTAAGAGGATATTGGTAAATACCGTTATCGGAGAGAGGAAAAGGGGATATCAGCTTTTGTGATGCCTGTTGGACTGTGCCAGTTTAAAGTCGTGTCATTTGGTATGAAAAATGCACATTTCAAAGACTGACAAGGGAGGAGCATTTACAGCATCTGGAAGAATTGTCTAGACATGAGCGAGTTTTACCGGAAATTTGTACCAAATGGTAGTGTGAGATTGCTCCGTTGACTGAACTATTAAAAAGGAACAAGAAATTTCAATGGACACAGGAGTGTCAGAAGGCATTTGATTCTTTGAAAACTGTATAAGCTACAACGCTGGTTTTGGCAGTGCCCAAGTATGCCAAGCAATTTAAGTTGGCCATTGATGCAGACGATATCGGCATTGGTTCCATACTGTTACAAGATGAAAATGGAATTGAAAAACCGATAGGGTATTTTTCACGGAAGTTGAATGAACAACAGCGAAGGTATGCAATGATCAAAAGGGAAACTTTGGTTCTGATGTTAGCTTTGCAGCGTTTTGAAATTTACATTGTAAACAATTTGTCAGAATCAATTGTTCATACAGACCACAATCCTTTAAAGTTTCTGGACAAATTGCAAGACAAAAGTACTAGGCTATTCAGATGGAGTTTATTACTGAAACCATATAATCTACAGATTATACATGTGGATGGATGAGAAAATCTGATTGCAGATGCCTTGTCAAGAGTTTGAAGCTCAAAGGGAAAATTGGGCATTTAAAACCTTAACACTGGACTGGAGTGATTTCCGTTGATACCAAGGATTTGCATATATATTATGTTAATGCCTGGATCTGGTAATGTAATAGTGTACTAAGTATAGGAGGTTATGTAAGATGGGTTAAGAAAATGAAGCTATCTTTTTAAATTATGACATAATTATAAATTTAAATCATAATATAGTAAGGAGGGTGCTGACAGGAGAATATAATAGTTTTCATAATGTTATTGGGATTTATTGTAAAGTAAGAATGGTGTGTGTCTCTGTGTGTGGGACTTAGTTGAACTAAAGACAGCTGGTCTGAAAGAGAAGCTAGGTTTGAAATGCTAAGTAAGTAAATATGGTTGAAGTTGTAGAATATAAGGTGTAAAAGGAAAATTTTCAGTTTTTGATCAATCTGAGTAGTGAATTTCAAAGAGGTGGCAAGGTGTTACACCTAGCTAACAGAGGCTAAGCCAAACATTGTGCTGATTTTGCCCAAGGCATACTGATAAAATTGGTACAATTAAAGATTTTTGTTATTTGAAAGCTAAACTTTCAAACAATGGGATTTACATTAAAAAGGGAGAAACACTTACAAAGGAGATGAGGCTATGTGTAAGGAAAGGAGGAATTCTAAGATCTAACAAGTGTGAAAGCCTCCAGCCTCTAAACCTCAAGTTGCCGTCTATATGAGCTGAAGTGCAGAAGACTCACTTTGAATTCAACTGTTCAGGGTATCGTGTTACTTTGCCCGGGTCTTTTAAAATCTATGTGGTTTACTGTTGCCTTAATAGAGTTGTAACTGGGCATTAGATTAACTCGGGGAACTAGGAGTTATCACCGTACTATTTTGTAAACCTATGTATGTGCTTAGAATCATATTTTTTAAAATACAGATTTAATTTAGTTTTGTAAGAAACCTATAAGACTCAATGGTCTTATACTACTGAATTCAAGGCTCACATCTCTAAATAAATACAAATTGTAAAATAGTTGTGGCAGTTGTTTCAAGTTTCCCTCTGGGATTTGAACAGCTCAGCATTTTTCATCTGCTGTGCCATAACAGTAATCAACAATCAAGCTTCAGATCAGTAATCAATGTAATCCCTTTTAAGAACTCTGCCACAGTGCCCTCAAGTGATAAACTACTTTGACCTTTCTGTTTTATCCTCCCACATGCTCCATGGACACAGTCTCTGACAGTTGAACCACACATTATAGTAAATCACTATGTCTAGCTCAGTCATTTATTACTGGTGATGTATGAAAAAATGATGATGCACTGTTTCTCTGCTGCCATACTTGAAAAAGGAGCAATATAAAAGATATGGATAAAAGCAAAATACTGTGGATGCCAGAAACCTGAGACAAAAACAAAAATAGCTGGAAAAACTCAGCAGGTTTGACAGCATCTGTAGAGAGGGAGACAGAGTTAATGTTTCGAGTCCGTATGACTCTTCATCAGAACTAAAGAGAAATAGAAATGAGGTGAAATATAAGCTGTTTAAGGGGAGTGGGACAGGTGGAGCTAGATAGAGGGCCAGTGATAGGTGGAGGCAAAGGAGAGATTGCCAAAGATGTCATAGACAAAAGGACAAAGGGGTGTTGACAGTGTTGATATTAGCTAAAGAATGTGCTAATGGTGACATTAAAGGTAGAAAGCAGGACGAGCAAGGTACAAATAGCCCTAGTGGGGATGGGGTGGGGGGAAGGGATTGAAATAGGCTAAAAGGTAGAGATGAAACAATAGATAGAAATAAATTTAAAAATAATAATAGAAATAGGTGGGAAAAGAAAAATATATAAAAAAAATATAATAATTAGAAAAAAGGGGATAGGAAAGGGGGTGGGGATGGAAGGGAGAGTTCATGATCTGAAGTTGTTGAACTCAATATTCAGTCTGGAAGGCTGTAAAGTGCCTAATCGGAAGATGAGGTGCTGTTCCTTCAGTTTGCGTTGAGCTTCACTGGAACATTGCAGCAGGCCAAGGACAGACATGTGGGCATGCTGTGCCTTAATTGGAAATAACTACTTCTGGTAGTCCGTGAATGGCAAAACTTTGACATAGTTTCTCAGTTGGAGCCGCTGACGTTGGTGACTTCACCTCATATACGTCTAGCCATTTTGAATGGGCATCAACAATGAGCAGAAACATTGTTCCCAGGAAAGGTCCAATGTAGTCAATGTGTAACCACACCCAGGGTCTACCTGGTCACTCCCATGGGTCTTTTGGAGCTGTCACTGGTAACTTTTGCAGTTGCTGACATTGCACACAATGCTTTATTAAACTCTCTATTTTGCCACTTATCCCAGGCCACCATAGATAGCTGCGTGCTATGGTCTTCATTCAGGGAATTCCTGGATGGGCACTGCATAGTTCAATTAAAAGTGTCTCTCCTCCCTTTGGAGGAACTATCACTCGTGCTCCCCACAACAAGATTCCACCCCTGGCTGGTTATTTTATGTCTTCTGTTGAAGTACCCTTTCATTTTGTCAGAAACGGGCTCCTGTGACCAACCATATAGCACTTGTTCCCGTACCTGAGATGGGACTGGGTCCCGACTTGTCCAGTCTCTGATCTGTGGAGCACATACCGGCAAGGAATCTAAGAAATTTAACAGTAAAACAAGTTCCTGTGGAACTGGGACGTGATCATCATTTTCTTGTAAAGGCAAATGACTAAGGGCATCGGCGTTTGCAATTTGGTTGCTAGGCCTATCTACGAATGTTTATTCATATGTTGCCAGAATTAAGGCCCGTCATTGTGTTCTTGCTGAGGTTATGGGTGGTAAAGCCTTGTCCTCACTAAACAAACCTAGCAATGGATTGTGGTCTGAGACAATTGTAAAATGGTGGCCGTGTACATGCTGGTGAAATTTCTTCACACCGAAGATGATGGACAGGCCTTTTTTCTATCTGCGAGTATCCCTTTTCTGCTGTGGTGAGTGTTCATGAAATTTAACCTATTGGCCATTCGGTGCTGTCGTCTATCCGATGAAAGAGTGTTACTCCCACTCCATAGGGAGATGCGTCAGCACCAATTTTTTTGGTCTGGTAATAATGCACTAATAGACTGGACGAGTGTAAGAATTGTTTCGCCTTTATGAAAGCTTCTTTCTGGGGCACCTCCCAAGACCAACATTGGTTCTTTTTGAGTAGAGAGTGCAGGGGGGTGGGGGGGGGGGGGTGCCAGCACTGTAGACAAATTGGGTGAAAACGCCCATAATAGTTGATCATTCATAGGAATGATTTGAGCTCTGAGGTGTTCTTTGGTGCATTTGCCTCTCTATGGCTCTCACTTTCTCCTTAACCGGGTGGAGGCCTTGAGAATCTATCTGGTGACCCAAATAGATTACCTCCCTCGCTTGGAACGTGCACTTTTCTTCTTTCTCATGCAGACTTTAATCTCAGCCTTCTTTTTGGCTTCACTGTTGGCCAGACTTTTCTCAGATGCAAGCTCAACTTGTCTGAGCTCAGTGGCTGAGTCTCCCAAAATGTCATTATCTGCCTGCATAGAGAGGCACCTGCACCAAAGAACGCCTCAGAGCTCAAATCTGTGACTTTAGCTTTCAAAACTTCTTTGGCTTCATTTAGTTGGTTCTTCAGTTCTTCCGTCTCTTTTTTGCATTTGTTTGTTGCCTGCTGGAAAATTCAGCATTGTTGACCCTTCTCTGCCAACTCGTACTTCAGTTTGTTTCGAGAAGAGCTGAATTCTTTCTGTTTCTCTTCATACTTTTCCAGAGGTACAAACTTTGACCTGAGGGAATCTTGTAGTGTGCGAATGTCTTTCAACATGTTTTCTTTTTCCCTATGAAGGTTGCTCACCTCGTCGCGAATTCTCTCATCGAGCAGGGTCTCTTCGAGTTCCTTCTGCTGTTCTTCCAGGTTTTGGCTTAGGACTGCTTGCATCTCTTCAAGTTGTTGAGTCCTTACACACTCCTTTTTCAAAAGAGGAACGCTTCCAGCTTCCTTTTGGAATCCCAGTGGCCAATCAAGGTTTATTTCCCTTAGCCAATTTCACCCCAGAAGGCTTGGTCCTCTGCCTCTCAATACCAACACTGGTAGCTTTGCTGATTGGCTTCCATAATAGACAGTTACTATGCTTATGCCTTTTACTTGAATGTTTTCACCGGTATATAATTTTAGCTTGGTGTCTGTTTCTTCTAAACGTAATTGATATTCGCCATTATTCAAATGTCTGAAAGTATGTTCCCCAATTTATATAGGGGAAGCTCCCAGGTCCACTTCCATTCTAACAGGTTTGCCATTTACTTTCACTGTGACAAATATTGGTTCTGTTTTTTCAACTTTCAGATTAAACAGCGAGTAAATGTCTGAATTTGTTGTTTCAGCGTCTCCTACATTGTAGGTTTCATTGGGCTCCTTCTTTTGTTTACAAACCTGTTTGAATCTTTCCTTGCTGTGCCTCGTCACATGTCCATTTCTGGGACAATAGGAGCATTTGTTTTTTTTTAAACTGCCAATTGCTAAAAAACTGATTCCACCTCTAAGAAATTATTCTTCGCTTCCGCTGCTAAGTTATTTTTCTTTATTCTTCAGCTAGCGGGGGCCGTTTCCCGCTTCTCGGCAGAGTCTCACTTTTTCGTACCTCTTTCGGTTGAGGTTTCACAGCCGATGTGGAGGATGGCATCATTTTGCGCACCCTGTATTGCTTTTGAATCTCTTACTGTGCTTTCCATGGCCAACGCTATCTCTAGCACCTTCTTGAAATCTAGATTCACTTCGGACAATAATCTTTTCTGAATAGAGTCCTCTTTCACAGCACATGTTAAACGATCTCTGAGCATGTCGCACCAAACTCTTAATGTTCCGTTAGCTGCTTCAAATTTGCCACATAGCAGGCAATTGCCTCACCCAGAACTCCATTTCACAAATTAAACCTGAAACTCTGCATCGTGACTGAGGGCTTGGGTTGGAAGTCACCCTTCACAAGGTCCACCCATTCATCAAAATTCTTCAAATCTGGGGCTCAGGGTGCCATCAAACTTCAAATCAAGCTGTAGGTTTTGCTCCCACTAGTACTCAAGAGGATCATTCGCTTCTTCTCTTCCCCATAATCTCGTTCGCTTGAAAATAAGGTGAGGCGTTCTATGTATTGAGACTGATCATCTGTGGCTGGCTCAAAAGGATCAATTCTCCCAAATTGTAGCATTTTGAGAGGGGATTACCTCTTCACTTCTTCCAATCACTGGGCGAGATACAGTGCCGATTTCTTTGTAACTTGATTTCTTCTGTTCAATCCTGTTTTATCCTCATCGTCAGTTTGTTGTAGGGTGGCTGAGTTGTGCCATTAACGATTGAGTTTATCTGCAGACAATTCTTGTGTGGAAACGTTAAGTTTATTTACAGTATACTCAGCAGTAACTACATGTGTGCTTTCAACTTTTAACTCTATCTCTACCTGGACTCCTGAGGTTGTCCGCGCTACTCTCCTACTGGTTACTACAGGTCATGTGAACTACAGGTCATGTGGTCATGTGAACTTGCCTAACAAGTATTATTCTTAAAGGGAGCCATAATTACTACAAAGCACATATAGAGTTAATATGGGACTGAGCACAGTGCCGTCACACAGCAATATAAGAGAATACATGACCTGCACCTAGGGTCCAGTATAATGTTGGACAGAGCTGTGTGCACAAGCAGGCATGAAGAGAGCTCTTAGCTTGAACCCTTTACTGTATATCTGCATACATATGGTAAACCTACTTAAGACAACAAAGACTCCATTAAGACCTACTGAAAAGCAATGTACTGCTTGGGTTTTAACTTCCATCTCATTTGGTTTCCATTGGGAGGAGGAGTTCAAATTCCTGTGTACCGCCTTTCCTGCTCACAGTTATTCCACGGTGCTTTACAGTGCTCTTGATGTTGTTATTTAGAGAAAGTTGTCAGCCACTTTATGCGCGGTGAGCTCCCACAAAAAAGCAATGACATAAGTAAGTAGATAATCTGTTTTGCCACCGTTGTGCGAGGTTTAAATATTCACCAGGACATTAGGAGAACTTCCCTACTCTCTTCTTTGAATACTGCCATTTGTTCTTTAATGTGCAGCTGATCGAGCTGTCAGCATTTCAATATAAGGGGCAGGATTTAGTGGAGGTGATGGGGATCTTGCCTGCCTGCTGGAGAGCTGGCGAGAGCTCCATGTCACCTCTTTTCAGGAAGGCCACTCAGGCACTCAACAGGCTAGCTTAACTTAACAGATCAAGGACCCCAGGATCAAAAGCCCCACCTGCTTTATTAAATGGCAACACCACCAGGGAGGCAGTGGCTGTTGCCCATCCTACACCCACCCAAGGCCCAGGATCATTGCTGGATCATAAGCCACAGGTGAGTGATAGTGGGAGGGGTGTTGCGAGGTGAGGGTCATGGGGGTAGAGGGTTGACAGCAGGAGCAGGGGGATGGCTCTCTGTTGGCCCCACATCCCCTCCTTCTGATGCCGGGTTCCTCAATCAGGTGTTGAGTGCCTTTGAACGAGGGATCACACCACCCCCACCATCCTGCCTTCTAATAAAACCCAGGCAAGAACCCCACTTGAGTTTGTTTGTCTTACTCTATGCATGGCAAGACCCCACCCCACCAGCAGTGGCGGGATGACTTGGCATCAATCGTCCACCTAAAGGACCTCAATTGGCAGCAAGGTGGGAAGGCTGTTCATAGGTCTTCCCTCAACAGGTAAATCTGGAGGTGGAAAGGTGATAGGGCCCCCACCTGATTGAATTGTCCCTGCCACCCCACTCGTTATGGGGGAGTGCCTTAAATTCCACTCAATGTTTCATCCAACTAGCAACAGTTGACAGCACTCCAACAACGTAACAACATTCCCTCAGTACTGCACTAGTGTCTCAGCCTGGATTTTGTGAGATGTCCAAGACCTCCAGATTCAGAGGAAAAAAGTGCTGTCAATGAGTCACAGTGACACAGCTGTACTTTCTAGCACCAAATTATTCCCGTCAAGAGCATCTCAAACTGTTTCAACACAGTGCGTAAACGTGAAGCACAGCAAGTGACTTGCACACAGAAAGATCCCAGAAAAAGTGATGGGAATGGGCAGTGTTGGCTGAGGGACAAATATTACCCAGGGAACTGGGAGAATTTGTTACACTTGCTCAAATTGTGCCCTGGGAGTTTTAAACATACAAGTGTCAAGGTAGACTGGACTTGAGCTTAAGGTCTCCTCTGAAGGATGTCCCTTCAGAAAACATTCTAAGCCTGCACATGCGAAAGGGCACAATGCATGGACAAGTAAACCTAGTTACACACCATCCTATCTTGCAACCAAATCACTGTTCCTTCGCTGTTGTGGGATCAAAATCCTGGAACTCCCTCCCTAACAGCACTGTGGGTGTACCTACACCACATAGACTGCAGCGGTTCAAGAAGGCAGATCACCGCCACCATCTCAAGGGCATCTAGGGATGGTTAATAAATACTGGCCAAGCCAGAGATGTCCACATCTCGTGAATGAATAAAAACAACGTGGTCTGCATGTTCTTTCAACCGAATGGGACACAATTTAGTTTGCATCCAGTGATATTCATTCAACTATGTGGGCATGTAATCATTTATTTCCATTGGTAACAGTCAAGCTATTTGGGTTTACCTGTGAAATACTGGAGTTTGTTGCTCATTATGCAACTGCAACATCTGCTGTGCCATGCCAGCCCAGTTAATGAAGCCATCTCGATTCAGTGGGGGGTATCCAGAAGGTGTTGATAATTAAATAATTCATGAACAGTGACAGAATTTCTATATCACAGACACGTATCTAGGCAATGGCTAACCTGAGCTGAAAGCACAGGATGTAACTGCTCCAAGAAGCAGTCAACTTGCAGACAAAAACTGAACAGGGAAGTGTAGGCAGGGAGGAGTATATTTTGTGCTAGGTGTTGCGTCATTTTATAGTGCAAGAATGTTGCAGCAAAACATCTAGATTGACTTTTTTTTAGAAAAAGTTAACTTTCTTGCCATTGTCTTTCTTCTTCAGGTCCCTTCCTCTTGCTGATGTAACATTGTACCATCCACTCCGACTGTAAGCAATAGCATAGGGTCTGAAAAGAAAAGGCTGGTGAAATAGTTGATGCATTGGCTTGAATTTTCCAATATTCCCTAGATTCAGGAAAGGTTCCTTTGGAGTGGAAGTTAGCAAATGTAATTCCTTTATTCAAAAAGGGAAGGAGGCAGAAAGCAAGAAACTACATCTGTCATAGGGAAAATGTTAGAGTCTACTGTTAAAGATGTTATAGCAGGGCACTTCGAAAAATTTAAGACAATCAGGCAAGGTCAACATGGTTTTGTGAAAGGGAAATCATGTTCAACCAATTTATTGGAGCTCTTTGAAGGAGTTACACATAATAAAGGAGAACCTGTGGATGTACTATACTTAGATTTCCAGAGGGCATTTGATAAGGTGCCACATCAAAGGTTATTGCGGAAAATAAGAGTTCATGGTGTAGGGGGTAATATATTGACATGGATAGAAGATTCACTAGCTAACAGGAAGCAGAGCATAGCTATAAATAGGTCTTTTTCTGGTTGGCAGGGCTTAACAAGTGATGTGCCACAGGGATCAGAGCTGGAGCCTCAACTTTTTACAATTTATATAAATGGCTTGGATGAAGGGATGGATGGTATGGTCGCTAAATCTGTTGATGACACAAGGATAGTAAATTGTGAAGAGGACATAAGGAGGCTATAAAGTGACATAGATAGGTTATGTAAGTGGGCAAAGATCTGGCAAATGGAGTATAATGTGGGTAAATGTGAAAACGTTCATTTTGGCAGGAAGAATAAAAAAGAAGCTTATTATCCAAATGGTGAGAGGTTGCAGAGCTCTGAGATTCAGAAGAATCTGGGTGTCCTAGCACATGAATCACAAAAGGCTAGTATGCAGGTACAGCAGGTAATTAGGAAAGCTAATAGAATGTTATCATTTATTGCGAGGGGAATTGATTACAAAAGTAGGGAGGTTATGCTTCAGTTGTACCGGGAACTGATGTGACCACATCTGGAGTATTGTGAATAATATTGGTCTCCTTATTTAAGCAAGGATGTAAATGCATTAGAAGCAATTCAGAGAAGGTTTGCTAGATTAATACCAGGAATGAGCGGGTTGCCTTTTGAGGAAAGGCTGGACAGGTCAGGCTTGTATTTAATGGATTTTAGAAGAGTTAAATGTGGCTTGTTTGAAAACTTTAAGATCGTGAGAGGTCTTGACATAGTGAATGTAGAGAGGATTTTTCCTTGTGTGGAAACTAGGGGCCACTGTTTAAAACAGAGATGAGGAGAATTTTTTCTCTCAGAGGGTCATGAGTCTTTGGAACTCTCTTCCTCAAAAGGCAGGGGAAGCAAAGTCTTTGAATATTTTTAAGACAGAGCAAGATAAATTCTTGATTAACAAGGGGTCGAAAGGTTATCGGGGGTAGGCAGGAGGTTACAGTCAGATCAGCCATGATCTTATTGAATGGTGGAGCAAGCTTCAAGGGCTTGAGCAGCAGATGAGCTGAGACAGGGTGAAATTGGGTGATGGTACAGAGGTGGGAATTGGCAGTCTTAGTGATGGCATGAGTATGAGGTCAGAAGCCATTTCAAATTAGATGTGACACCCACTGGTTGTGAACAGACTGGCTTAATCTTGGACTATTGCCAGGGAGAAGGATGGAATCAGTAACCAAGGAAGGGTGGTTAAGTTGATTGGTTTGGAATTACTCAGTCTGTCCCTTTCTCCCTTTTTAAACAATGGTACAACAATCCTTCAGCGCTAGGTGTATAGCCAGAATGGATTGGAAAAAGATGGCTGAGCCTTGACTGTTTCCTCCCTTGCCTCACTAAACAGCCTGGGTGACATTTCATCCAGGCTCCTTAAAAAGATGCTGAACCTCTTAACATTTCTACTCTCGCTATGGCCTGGATTTTCCATGCCCTCTGGCGTCAGGCCTGTTCAGTGGCGTGAGCGGACAATATGATGCGATCGGTTTCACGACACCGTGAAACCAGTCCGCAACCGCCCGCTCAGCCCACTGATGATGGGCTACGTTTCCCACCATCGGCTGTCAGGAATCTCATTGTAATACTTCAGCATGTCATTATTAGGCCAGCCCACTGGAATCATCCCCCTCCGCTGGAACGTCCATCCACGTCGGCGGGAATGCACGCTGATGTGTTTCACAACAAAGACTTTCACATGGCAGCCTGCACTTTGAGGGGTATGCGGAGGTGAGTACACAGTAACATTGTGCAGCACTCGCCAGGGTCGCCTGTTAGACATCAAGCTTGAGGAGCATTGTGGGGGTTGGTTAAGGGCAGCCCAGCTGTTGAGGCAATTTGAGGTGCTGTTCCTCCAGCTTGCCTTGAGCTTCAATGGGACATTGCAGCAGGCCCAAGGATGGACCTGTGGGCATGAGAGCAGGTTGGAGTGTTGAAATGGCAAGTGACAGGAAGATCTGGATGATGCTTGCGGACAGACAGAAGGTGTTCCGCAAAGCAGTCACCCACGAGGTCCTCAAGGTAGTGTCCTAGGCTCAGCCATCTTCAGCTGCTTCACCAATGACCTTCCCTCCATCATAAGGTCAGAGATGGGAATGTTCGCTGATGATTGCTCAATGTTCAGTACCATTCATGACTCCTCAGATGCTGAAGCAGTCTGTGTCCTTATACAGTATGACCTGGACAACATTCAGGCTTGGGCTGATAAGTGACAAGTAAAATTCACACCACATAAGTGTCAGGCCATGACTCTCTCTAAGGAGAGAAAATCTAACTATCTCTCCTTGATATTCAATGGCAATACCATCACTTAATCCTTCACTATCAATATCCTGGGGGTTACCATTGAGCAGAAACTGAACTGGACCAGCTATTTAAATATTGTGGCTATAAGGGCATATTAGACGCTGGAAATTCTGCAATGTGTAACCCATCTTCTGACTCCCCAAAATCTGTCCACCATCTACAAGGCACAAGTCAGGAGTGCGATGGAATACTCCTCACTTGCCTGGATGAGTGCAGCTCCAACAACACTCAGGAAGCCTGACACCATCCAGGACAAAGCAGCAGTCCGCTTGATTGTCACCCCATTTACCACCTTCAACATACACTCCATCCATCACCAGCACACAGTGGCAGCAGTGTGTACCACTTACAAGATGCACGGCAGCAATTCACCAAGGCTCCTTCAACAGCACCTCCCAAACCCATGACCTCTACCATCTAGAAGGGCAAAGGCAGCAGGTGCATTGGAACACCACCACCTGGAAGTTCCTCTCCAAGCCATTCACCATCCTGACTTGGAAATGTATTGCCATTCCTTCACTGTTGCTGGGTCAAGGTCCTGGAATTCCCTTCCTAACAGCACTGTGGGTGTACCAACACCACAAGGACTGCAGCGGTTCAAGAAGGCAGCTCACCACCACCTTCTCAAGGGGCAATTAGGGGTTGAAAATAAATACTGGCCTAGCTGGTGATGCCCCCATACTGTGAAATAATAAATAAAAGAGAAACCTCTTCATCTCATCCTATCACCATCACCTTCTATTCTATTCTCCCACACGTGTTTACCTGGCTTCTCTTTAAAAGCATCTAATAGTGACGAATTAAAGAGAAAAGAATAAAAAGTGGATGACAAAGACAGAGGGCTGAGATGAGGAGGGATGGAAGAGTGAAACATGAAATGGAAGTAAACCAGCAAGGTATTGAAAGCTGGCTCACTTAAAGGAATTAAATTTCTAAAAAATATTTCCATCTGGATTTTTCAAGGTGAGTTCAAATTTCAAACTCCAAAGCCTTGAACAAATGTTACGTTAATTGTTCAGTTCAACATGATGTTCAGTCCAATTGTATTGTCATCATGAACAATAGCTTAATGGGCAATTGACAAACAAGCCACTTACATTTTATCCATGACATGCAAATAGAATGACTTTTATGTCTAAGGTGGGTGACCGAAGATGGAATTGTCAAACCTTAGCTTGATTCGAATTGAATTTGGAATGTCTAATTTTCAAAATGAATAGCAATTACTTGGTGCAATAAGACTACCTGATTTATACACTAATTAATTATATAATGGGAGCTCAGCTTAGTGGGGAGCCTGAGATGGGAGCTTGAAGGATTTTCAATGTTGCTTTGGAGTGAAATCCTTCCTTGCTTTTACCTGGAGATTTTACTGATTCACCAAGAAGCAGTTTTCATCTCACTACCATGCTGTTCGTGGCATTTATGTTAAGCTTGTATACAACCTTGGATGGACCATGCTTAAGAATGCTGTGCACAGTGCCTATTACAAAAAGAATGTAGAGGCATTGGAGAAGGTACAGAAAAAGATTACAAGTATGACGCCAGGTTGCAATGTTATAACTATCATGGTAAACTGAACAGATTTTCCATGGAATGAAGGCTGAGGGTTAACCTAAGAGAGGTCCTTAAAACTATGGAGGGGCTTGAGCGGGCAGACAGATGCTGGGTGGGGGGGTGGGCGGTGGGGGGGGGGGTGGGCGGGGTGGGGGGGGTGGGGGGGGAGGGGGGTGGAGGGTGGGGGGTGGGGGTGGGGTGGGCGGGGTGGGGGGGGGTGGGGGGGAAGGGGGGTGGAGGGTGGGGGGGTGGCAGGCAGGTAGCACAGAAACTTTTGCTGCCCTCTCATCAAATTGATGGTAGTGCACAGTCTAGTACCCAATGCACTGCTAACTGGCTGCATGCTGAAGAGGAAGTGTACATGTTAGCCTGCACGTCTTAAAGTCAATCTGCTCTCAGAGGAGCTGCTCTCATTGTATCGAAGCTGCTGCTGATATTCTGTGGAAGGCGTAGACAGAAGCAAAAGCACAGAAAGTGGAGCAACAAGTGAGAGGGGGGGTTCCCAGGTTTTCTGAGGTGGTCCTGGAGGCATTAGTCCAGGAGGTGGCGAGGGAGAGAGAGATGCAATGTTTCCACAGGGAGCCAGCAGGGCTTTAGGACACAGGCTGAGAAGAGGATGAGAAGAGGTAGCCAGAGAGGTCAATTCCTCAGGTCAGGTCCTGTTGGCCTGGCAGCAGTGCCAGAGGAAGTTCATTGACCTAGCATAGGTAGTCAAGGTTCATGAATGCACCTTCACATAACATCTTCTACCACCACAACACCAAGCTTCTCACACTGCTCAATACACCCTCACCACACCCCAGTAGAAATCTATAGCAATCTCATGCCTATCATTCAGACTGTACACCTCATCCTCACACAACTACTAATGCTATCAGCCTCTTGTCCAGCTCTAGCTGCTTTCAGATACCTCCAGCTATTCACCTATGGCAGGCACATAACCTAAACAAAGTGCATGACAGTCATTAACTTTCATCTCCCTCTTTTTCAGCAAAAGGCGCCCTATAATTAAAGGGACAGCGTTGAACCAGCTGTGGTGGTGGGGGTATTGGGGGATGGGGAAGTGGGGGTGTTGGGGGATGGGGGGGTGGGGATATTGGGGGATGGAGGGGTGGGGGTGTTGGGGAGGCATGCCTGCAAGATATAGGTCTCCGAAGGAGAGGGTGCTCTGCATCGCAGGGCCAATGTCACAGGTTATGATGCCCAGAGTCACCGAGAAGACTCAAGATGATGCTATGTCCCTGTCTTACTCCCAACTTGCCCTTGTTCTGCTATCTGGCATGAGATTCTATGTCAAGTGCATGACCAACAAATAGGATGCACCAGCACAGCTTTAAGTTCTGTAATCAAACTCACCAATAGGTGGACTGTTGTGACCAGGTGAGTAGGAGTGAACTGGCTGCCCTCTATTCAGCCTCTGTTTAGCACAACAAAAGTTTTATAAAGTTTCTTCTCCACATGGATGCCTTTTCTGAATCCAAATGTATTTTCATGGTCTATTGCAGTGAACAATAAGGAGCCAATCAAATTAGGTTTTCTTGAGTCAAAGAACTAACAAGTTTATTAGCCACTAAACCCAAGGGAAAAAAATAAAAGATGAGACACACAGGTAACAGAAGTAAGGAAATTTAGAGTCCAAATAAAAAGTTAAAAGAATATACGGTTAGATGTCTTTTGTTTGTTAACGTTTCGAGTCCATATGACTCTGTATCAGGGCTAAAGAGAAGTAGAAATGTGGTGAAGTATATACTGTTTAAGGGGGTAGAACAGGTGGAGCTGGAGAGAAGTCCAGCGCTAGGTGGCAAACACCAGGAGGGAAGTGGAAAGCAATAAAGTTGAACAGAGCAAAAAGAGACAAGCGGAAATTCTGTCAGAGAGAAGAGTTGTACTTCTCCAAGGTGTGCATTCCTGGAAAAACAGTGGCAGTGAATTAAACACTAAGATAAAGGCAAAATACTGCGGATGCTGTAAATCTAAAACAAAGGGAGAAAATGTTGGAAAAACTCAGCAGGACTTACAGCACCTGTGGAGAGAAAGACAGACCTAATGTTTCGAGTCCATATGACTCTTCTCCAGAGCTAAAGAGAAGTAGAAATGTGGTGAAATATGTACTGTTTAAGTGGAACAGGTGTTTGCCACCTATCGCTGGCCTTCTATCTAGCTTCACATGTTCCACCCCACTTAAACAGTATATATTTCATCACATTTCTACTTCCCTTCAGCTCTGATGTAGATACGGACTCAAAACGTTAACTCTGTCTTTCTCTCCACAGAAGCTGTCAGACCTGCTGAGTATTTCCCAGCATTCCTTGTCTTGGTTTCAGATTTTCAGCACCCGCGGTATTTTGCCATTGACCTTTGTTTGTCCTCGAGGCATAGATTGTTAAACCTTGCTGTCGATTTAAGTAAGCTGGTTCCTTGAATGTGGTCAGACATCGAAGATATTGCAATTCTTATGAGATCTCGGTGCTTTGGTAAATTTTGGTATGCTGACTTCTTACTGAGAGAGAAAGTAATCTCTGACTCTGGCTTGGCGCACCAGTTCTTAAGACCTGCTGGCCATATGTTCCTAGTCATTGTGTTGTAGAGCAGGTAACTTTTGACATGTTCCAAGGCACTAGAAGCCAACAGGAGTAGGGGGTCTTTTGCACTTCACAGGGGGAGTTTGAGTGTCTGTTCCCAATTGGGTGGAGTGCAAATTGTGTATCCGAGCAGGCTAGGAGCTCGTCACCACTTTCTTAAGGGCAACTAGGGATCGGCAACGAATGCTGGCCCAGCCAGCGAAGCCCACACCCCGTTAATGAATAAAAAAAAATAAGATTACTGTTGATTAAAATCCAGCATTTTGCATTTTTAATGTCTTACTTAGATTGTGAGAAGTTTCGATGTCTGTAAATTACCGGAACTATCTCCCTGTTCATGTATCCTAGTGTCGGAGGTGGGGGCGGGGCCATGGGACAAGGGGGTAGTATGGTGGAGAGGGTCTCACCTGCTTTTCTCACCTCCATTTTGGAACATGTTCTCATATCTTAAAGTGGTTTGTTCTGTCTCATTTCAGTTTGCAGAGTTTCCAGTCATTTGAAGGTTTTAAAAATCATATTTCAAAAATAGAGGTATAGCTTTGTGGGAAGATACACAGCCATACCTGGGGTTCACTTTAAAAACCATCTTCATTGAGGATTCCACTTTCAGCAGATAACATCCAAAGCAAACAGGGTCCTTGGATTTCTGAGGTGGAATCTTTGGTATTTGTAATAACTATAGTTTGGGAAATGTTGGACTGTAGCTTTAAGAATAATCCTGTGTTGTAAGATCACATGATCTGTATAAACCCATGTGTTAACAGTGCAGGGAACCGCTACATGGGAGTTCTTCTTTAGTTATGGAGTTTGATACACACGTGTAGTTGCTGCTGCTGTCTTGTGAATAATGTTAAATGTTTCCACTAAGAAAAGTTGTCTGAAGATCAACTCTATAACAAACTGGTGACGAGGATAAATCAAATTCGATGCTGTGCCTCGCCCAGCAATTGTGGGTATCTAAGTTAGTTAAAGATAAAAGAAGGTATAATCATCCAAAATGCCACAAGTTTGGCAGAATTGATCCTATTGAGCCAATTGTTCTCACTATATAGAATGTCTTGTATTCTTCTTTCAAGCAAAGAAAATCATGGGGGAGGAAAAGAAGAGAACGATCCCCCTAAGTATTTGTGCGAACAAGACCTATAGTTTAATCTAATGGCCCCTAGTGCCCTAGATTTGAAGACTTTCAGTAACTTAGTAGATGTCATTAAGGGAAATTTTCAGCCCAAGCCCTCAGTCACAATGCAGGGGTTCAGGTTCGATTCACGGAATAGATCCCAGGGGAGGTAATTGTTACCTACGCGGCAAAATGAAAACAACTACCAGAATATTGTGATTTCAGTGAAATCCTGAATGACATGCTCAGACATAATTTAGTATGTGGCGTGCAGGAAGACACTATTCAGTGAAGATTGCTGGCTGAAGTGAACCTTGATTTTAAGAAAGCGTTAGAAATAGCTCTGGCAATGTAAAGCCCTGTAAGGGATTCACAAGCAATTCAAGGGATGCAAAATTGCACCATTCTCCTCGCCGGGCAGGAACAGTCAGCCGAAAGTGGCGCAAGAAGCTGGGACTCTGCCGCGAAGCATATAATAGCCCCTAAGAACCAAAAAATGAGAGGAAACAGCAACTAAATTGAAAATTAATTTGTATCAACATGGAAACAATCATCCTTCCAACAACAGGCAATTTAAAAAAAAAGCAGAATGTTGTTTTTGTCACAGAAGTGGACACATAATGAGATGGTGCAAAGCGAGATTTAAACGGGCTTCCAAACAACAAATAAAGACCAATGAAGTGGATAGTGTAGAAGAGTCAGAAACAACCAAGTCTGACTTTTATTATTATTCAACATGAAAGTTGGGAAGACAGAGCCAATATTTGTTACAGTGCAAGTGAATGGTGAACTCTTAAAAATGGAAGTAGACATGGGTGCTTCTACCACTCTAATAGGAGAACACACTTTCAGATATTTAAATAAAGGTGATCGACAATTATATTTGGAACAAACATCTTCCAAGTTGAAAATGTGCACAGGTGAAGAAATCCAAGTTAAAAGGTATCACCAGGGTAACTGTTCATCATCGACATCAACCAGCACATCCACTCATGATGGTGTTAGAAGGTAGAGGACTAAGCCTTCTAGGATGAAATTGGTTGAGGGAAATTGACCTTGATTGGCCAGTGAGATTTCAAAAGGAAACAGGAAGATTCCCTGTCTTGAGAAAGGAACAAGGCAAGATACTTCAGAAAGAGCCTGGAGAGTCCAAGGACCGCAACAGGATGAAAAAGGAGTGTGTAAGGATTCAACATCCTGAAGACTGTCTTAAACAAGGGCATGGAAGAACAGCAGAATAAACTCAGGGAGGCTCTGCTGAATGATGGGGTTCAAGTCCAAGTAAGTAAGCTTCGCAAAGAAAGGAAAAACCTACTGAAGTCATAAAGTCATAGAGGTCTACAGCACAGAAAAAGGCCATTTGGCCCATTGAGTCTGTGCTGGCCAAACAAGTACCCAACTATTCTAATCCCATTTTCCAGCACTAGGCATCGCAAGTGCACATCCAGATACTTCTTAAATGTTATGGAGAGTTTCTGCCTCTACCACCCATTCAGGCAGTGAGTTCCAGATTCCTACCACCCTCTGGGTGAAAAAATTCTTTCTCACTTCCCCTCTAAACCTCCTGCCCTTTACCTTAAATCTATGCTCCCTAGTTATTGATCCCTCTAACAAGGAGAAAAGTTCCTTCCTGTCTACCCTATCTATGCCCCTCATAATTTTAGATTCCTCAATCATGTGCCCCCTCAATCTCCTTGCTCCAAGGATAATAATCCCAGTCTATCCATCTCTCCTCATAACTAAAACTCTCCAGCCTAGGCAACATCCTGCTAAATTTCCTCTGCACTCTCTCTAGTGCAATCACATCCTTCCTTAAATGAGGATTCCAGAACAGCATGCAATACTCTGTGGCCTAACCAGCATTTTATACAGTTCCAGCATAACCTCCCTGCTCTTATATACTATGCCTCGGCTAATGAAGGCAAATATCCCATGTGCCTTCTTAACCACCTTATCTACCTGTCCTGCTATCTTAAGGGACTGGTGGACATGCACACCAAAGTCCCTCTGATTCTCGGTACCTCCCAGGGTCCGACCATTCATCATGTATTCCCATGCCATGTCCTGCCCAAGTGCATCACCTCACATTTACCTGGATTAAATTCCATTTGTCACTGATCTGCCCATCTGACCAGCCCATCTATATTCCCCTTAGAGACTTAAGGCTATTCTCCTCACTATTTACCACCCCACCAATTTTCATGTCATCCATGAACTTACTGATCAACCCTCCTTCAAATCTAAATCATTTATATATACCACAAACAGCAAGGGACACAACACTAATCCCTGTGGAACCCCATTGGACACAGGCATCCAGTCACAAAACACCCCTCCACCATCACCCTCTACTTCCTGCCACTCAGCCAATCCTGGATCCAATTTGCCAAATTGCCTTGGATCCCATGGGCTATTATCTTCGTTATCAGTCTCCCATTGGGACTTTATCAAAAGCCTTGAAGTCCAAGTAGACTACGTCAAATGCATTACTCTCATCTACACACCTGGTCACCTCTTTGAAAAATTGAATCAAACCGAAAGACCTTCACACACTACAAGATTCCCTCAGGTCAAAGCTTGTGCCTCTGCAAAAGCATGAAAAGAAACAGGTAGAATTTAACGTCCCACTAAACAAACTGAAAAACCAGTTGGCCTAGAAGACGCAGCAATGTTCAAGGTTCTTGGAGGAAGCCAAAAGATACAAGAAAGAGACAGAAGAGCTGAAGAGTCAGCTCAATGAAGCTAAAGAGGCTTTGAAAGCAAAAGTCATAGATGCAAGTAGATAATGAAGTCATGGTTAACTCAACTACTGAACTAATACAAGTTGAGATTTCACAAGAGGGGAGTTTGGCCAACAGTGAAGTCGGAAAGAAGACTGAGACTAAATTCTGTGGTACAAAGGAGAGGACACATGGAAAGAGGATGCAGAATTACTGATAAGGCATCAACTTTAAAAAAAAGATATACTGTGTGGGATTCAGCATTGCTCAACATCCTAATTTTTTGAATCATTCTAGAACTCTGGATCACAGGCAACCCTCTGTTCACTTGCAACTGCCAAAATTACCATAGATAAACACTGGCCAAATACAAATCAATCCAGAAATACAAGTACTAATTCGCACCGGTTACTTACCCAGGAGTTCCGAATACGACTCTTTTTTTTTACCAAGGCACCGTCTTTGGACAAGACTAAGCCTAATACTTCCCAACTTAAGAGTGGGAGGTGGAGAAAAGTCAAGGGAACCGATAAGTGACTCATGATTTGCACAATTGTGAGTGACAATTTTCTGTTGGAGAAGCAGTAAATGTAAAGAATTTTGGTGGAGTACCGAAATGGTTACCTGGTAAAGTAAGTTCTGTGACTTGACCATTGTCATACCATGTGGAAGTGGAGGGCCGAATCACCCATAAGAACATGGGTCATTTAAGAAGAAGAGAGATACCCCAACAAAATGATGTTCCACCTGTAACCATTGCTGAATCTGTGATTCCTGATGAAGTTGTTCAACCAAGGACAGACATGCCCAATGTCTCTGTTGGAGTGAAAGACGCTGAACTGCATGTGTCTAATGCGATTCCAGAGAATGTGTTTCCTACAAAAGAATCTGAAGTAGTGGAGATACAACATTCCACATGAAACCACCTGAAAAACTGAACTTGTAATTTCATGACTTGTGTAAACATTGTAATGTCATGAGATAAATATCCTTGTAAATAGAAATGTACAGAAAAGTTAAACGGAGAGGAATGTAGTAATTATAGTTTTGGGAATTGTTGGACTGTAGCTTTAAGAATAATCCTGTGTGGTAAGATCACATGATCTGCTTAAACCAATGTGTTAACAGTGTGGGGAACCTCTACAGGAGAGTTCTTCTATAGTTGCCGAGTTTGATGCACACATGTAGCTGCTGCTGCTGTCTTGTAAATAAAGCTCAAGGTTTCCACTAAGAAAAGTTGTCTGAAGATCAACTCTATAACAACAAAAATATCAGTGTTCTAGCTTCCCAAACACTTGCTTGTCCACTCCTGGAGCATGCAGGTTGTGAATGGAATCCTTATAAGGTGAGAGATGTAAATAAGACTGCTGATCCAAAGACATGCTGCATGATTCTGCACAAAACCGTATGGGAAATACACCAGTGTCACATCCTGGATCAAAGATTTGGAATGGGAATCACTACAGCAAAGGAGGGAGGAAAAATTGACCTACTGTGTTCTATAAAATATGGAATGAGCTGGTGGGAATTGACAGAAACAAGTCCCTGCTGCCCTCCGGCAATGACAAAACATGAGGTAGCCTATCCATACAAACTGCAAAGAACATTCATTTCCAAGACAGTGTATCAACAATCTTTCTTCCCAAGGACAATCCCACAATGGATAAGATGCCACAAGAAATAGTCACAGCCCCATCACATGTAAAAACTTGAAGATTTCACATGAACATATGGAATTGGTGCAGAGGAGGCCATTCAGCCCCTCGAGCCTGCTCTGCCATTCAATAAGGTCGTGGCTGATCTATTTGTGTTTTGAAGTCCACATTTCCATCGACCTCTGATAACCTTTGATTCCCTTGCCTAACAAGGATCTAATTCCGCCTTAAAAATATTCAGTGACTCCACCTCCACTGCCTTTGAGGACAGAGAGTTCCAAAGTCGCACAACCCTCTGAGAGAAAAAAATTTCTCCTCATATCTCTGCCCTAAAAGGGTGACCCCTAATTTTAAAACAGTGCCCTCTAGTTCTGGACTCACCCACAAGAGGAACATCCTTTCCACATCCACCTTGTCAAGACCATTCAGGACCTTATATACTTTAGATTATGTCCATTCAAAAGTTTTCACTATCAGGACTTCCAGCTCATCAGGTCATGCCTGGTTTGGTTAGCGCTACCCAATAAGTGTTGTCGGAGTACGGATTTTAGTCTGTAACGCTGATATAACTAAAGCAGAAGTAGAAGCTGGACATGGGGTGACCAGTTGTGTCCTCCCCAAACCTCTTCTGCTTTTTAGCAGCCCCTAGCCAGCTTCCTGCAGACTCAATAGGAAGAACAATACCTAAACCTGACCTCTGATGAAGAAGCACCATCAATCTGACACGGTATCTGTTAGAGGATAGGATAGAGCCAAAGATCAGCTCCTGATGAATCACGGGGCATGAGTGGGCTGTAGCTAGACCAGGGAGAAACAAAGAAACATTGAAAATAGGAGCAGGAGTAGGTCATTTGGCCCTTCGAGCCTGCTCCACCATTCAATATGGCCATGGCTGATCCTCTATCTCAACTCCATGCTCCCGCTCTCTCCCCATACCCCTTGACTCCTTTAGTGTCTATAAACCTATCTATTTCCTCCTTAAATATATTCAGTAACTTGGCCTCCACAGCCTCCTGTGGTAGAGAATTCCTCAAGTTCACCAACCCTGAGAGTGATGAAGTTTCTCCTCATCTCAGCCTTTAATGGCCCACCCTGTATCCTGAGACTGTGACCCCTTGTTCTAGGCCAACCCCCACCCCCTCTCCCACAGCCAGAGAAACATCCTTCCTGCACTAGGTCTGCCCAACCCCCAGAATTTTATACGTTTCAATGAGATTCCCTCTCATTCTTCTAAACTCCAGTGAATACAGGCCTAGTCGGCCCAATCACTCCTCATATGACAATCCTGTCATTCCAGAGATCAGTCTGGTGAGCCTTTGTTACACCCTGTCTATGGCAAGTATACCCTTTCTTAGGTAAGGAGACCAAAACTGCACATAATACTCCAGGTTTGTTTTCATCAAGGCCCTGTACAGCTGCAGTAAGACATCCTTGTTCCTGTACGCAAGTCCTCTTGCAATGAAGGCCAAATTTGCCTTCCTAACTGTTTGCTGTATCTGTATGCTTGCTTTCAGTGATTGGTGTACAAGGACACCCAGGTCCCTTTGTTCCCAATCTATCACCATTTAAATAATACTCTGCCATTCTGTTTTTCCTACTGAAGTGGATAACTTCACACTTATCCACGTTATACTGCATCTGCCATGTATTCACTCAACTTAATTTGTCTAAATTGTCTTGAAGGAATTTTGCATCCTTCTCATCACTCAAATTCCCACGTAGATTGGTGTTGTCAGCAAACTTGGAAATATTACATTTGGTTCCCTCATCCACATCATTGATATATATTGTGAACAGCTGGGGCCCAAGAACTGATCCCTTCGGTACAGCGCTAGTCACTGCTTGCCACTCTGAAAAATACCTATTTATTTCTAGTCTCTGTCTCCTGTCTGTCAGCCAATTCTCAATCCATGCCACTATATTACCCACAATCCCATGTGCTTTAATTTTATACACTGACCTCTTATGTGGGAATTTATCAAAAGCTTTTTGAAAATCCAAATACACCACACCCACTGGTTCTCCCTCATCTATTCTACTAGCTACATCCTCAAAAAACTTCAGTAGGTTTGTCAAACATGATTTCCCTTTCATAAATCCATGCTGACTTTGTCTAATCCTGTTGATATTTTCTAGCGTCCTGTCATCACACCCTTTATAATAGACTCCAGCATTTTCCCTACTACTGAGGTTAGGCTAACAGGTCTGTAATTTGCTGTTTTCTCCCTCCCTCCTTTTTAAATAGTAGGCTTACATTTGCCACCCTCCAATCTGCCGGGACTGTTCCAGACTCTACAAAATTTTGGAAGGTGACAACCTACCCATCCACTAGTTCCATGGCCACCTCCTTTAGTACCCAAGGATGTAGATTACCAGGCTTTGGGGATTTATCGGCTTTCAATCCCATTAATTTCTCCAGCACTATTTTTTTAGTAATACTAATTACCTTCATTCCTCCTTCTCACAGACGCCTGGTTCCCTAGCATTTCTGGGAAGTTATTTGTGGCTTCTTCTGTGAAAACAGAGCTAAAGTAGTTGTTTAATCGCTCTGCCATTTCCTTGTTCTCCATTATAAATTCTCCCATTTTGGACTGTAAAGGACCTACATTTGTCTTCAATAATTTTTTTTTATTTTACAAACTTAAAGAAACTTTTTACAGTCCGCTTTAATGTTCCTTGCAAGTTTACTCTCATACTCTATTTTTCCCTTCTTAATCAATCTCTTGGTCCTTTGCTGAATTCTAAGCTGCTCCCAATCCTCAGGCTTGCTACTTTTTCTAGCAACTTTATACGACTCCTCTTTGGACCTAATCCTCTCCTTAATTTCTTTTGTTAGCCATGGTTGGACTGCTTTACTGTTGTATTTTTGCACTGGAAAGGAATGTTTAACTGTTGCAATGAATGCATTTGTTTCTTAAATATTAGCCATTGCCTATCCACTGTCATGCTTTTTAATGAAGTTCCCCAATCTGTCGTAGCCAACTCATCCCTCATACCTTCGTAGTTTCCTCTGTTTAGATTTAGGGTCCTCGTTACAAGTGGGACTTCTTCACTTTCCATCCTAACAAAGAGTTCCATCATATTATGATCACTCCTCCCTAAAGGACCTCATACAACAAGATTATTAATTAACCCCTTCTCATTGCACAACAGGAAGGAAAAGATGGCTCATGTGCCAGTTCCTCAGATGGTGAGGTCACAGACAGGTTCTGCTGCAGGGGACTCAAATGTCAATGGGCTGGTACAGGAGAACATTGATGGTCACGCTTGATGCATTAACAGGACTGCCAGATGGCCTGTTGTCACTGTGAAGTAGAGTGGAGGAGCCCAGCTCTAACATGGCAAAGGGCTCAATGCAAAGCTTGGTTCCCATCCTTTCCAGCATGTAAGTGGTGGTCAGCTCCATAACAACACTAACTGACCCCCCGTGATGAATCTTCCACAGCAGCGTAGGTAGAAACCTGTGCAGTGAACCTCAGACTGAAGGCATAAGATCTATGCTAGTTGCCAAGCAAACACAGACTAATACCATCATGGATCCCAGTGCTCAAAGAGCATGCAGACTCTCTTAGTAGTCGGGTAATCTATCCTAGAACAAATTAAAAAGATTGCTGAGATGCTGTCCCGGGGGTAGAAGTGGCTTGATGGATCACGAACCTGCTGTCCTCTCTCAGGATGCCAATATTTGTGCTCCTACCACTATCATTCTACCAGTGTCCTTGATGTTGCCTCTCAGCCAGCTAGTCTGGGTTGCTGCCACCCATGCAGAGGTGGTGCACTCCGAGATTAGGTCCTCAAGGACCAGAGCTGCTTGAGGTCATCCCACCGAACCATCATGCAGTCTCCACCAGTGAAAGTCAGCTTCCTTCCACCAGCCATGCTGCAGCTATTGGGTGGAGCTGTGTAGGAGAGCGCTAGGCCAGGAAAAGGCACTCATGAGCCAGGCACCATGGGAGTGCACAAGGTGTAAATAGTGGTTTGTGTGAAATATTAGGAGCATTGTTGGACAAAGCTGTTATGGAACTTTTTTTATGGGGGCTTTTATTTCAGGATTTTGGCCAAGAAGACACTGTGATGGTCTAACACGGAGGGACTGAAAGGTGGGGGAGTTGAGAAGCAACTGTGATGTGGGGATTACAACCAAAGGGAATCAAAGTCTGACTTATCCACTCGTCCAGATTAAAGTGGTCTCAGTCTCCACCTTTTCTTCTTCTTCCCCCTCCCTCCGTGTACTGCTTCACCTCTCTACCGCCTACTCTCCATTCCCAAATTATGTCACAGTCCTAGAGGTATCCCATTTCTGAAGCAGACTTTCTCCTGACAGGTCTTCTAACTGCTTGGGCTGGATTTAACGGGGTTCCGTTGTCCCTCCCACCTGGCTAAAAAGCTGGGTAGCAGCATTGATTGGAGGCGTGACTGCCACCCCTCCCTCAGGTGCAAGTACCGGCTTAGAGACCCTGCTGGCCAATCAGATGGTGGCAGCTCTGTAGTCCCAGCAGGAACACTAGTGTCCAAACAGACATTTTTTTTCCAGTCCAGTCAGCACCAGTGGCACCAGAGAGTCCAATTTCACAATCAAGGTGTTTACACTTAGAGAGGCTAAAATTAGGGGCCATAAATAAAAGATCATTACTAATAACTAAAATAAGGAAATCAGAGGAAGCTTCCTTACCCAGACAACGGTTAGAATGTGGAACTCGCTACCACATGGAGTGGTTGAGCTATCAGAGGTGCCGGCTTTCGAATGAAACATTAAACCAAGGCTCAGTCGATCTTTTCAGATGGGGCAAAAGATGCACTGGCACCATTTCTATTTCAAAGAAGAGGAGGGGAGTTCTCCACAGTGGCTTGGCCAATATTTATTTAGCCCTTCACCAAAACAGGTGACCTGGTCACTATCACAATAGGCTGTAATGTCCGAGCTCCAGGGCATCATATTTGGGGGTGCTAACTCCCCCTGGGCAGTAACCCAGTACTGGGAACCATCCAAAAGTCAGAATTAAATTGCAAACTGCAGATGGTTCTGACTGGGTTACACTAATAATAACCCAAAAAAGTTAGAAGGGCTAAAACTTCCTCCTGGGAGCCTGGAGTTTCACTGCTTGAAACAGGGAGAGAAGGTTGGGGGTTTCACAGTTTGAAACAGGGAGAAGAGAGTGGGAATTTCACATTTTGAAACAGCGTGAGGGACTGGATGTTTCATAGACTGAAAAGGCAATAGGAGAACTGAGATTTTCACAGTGTGAAACAGTGAGAGGAGAGCGGGGGTTTCACAGTTTGAAACAGTGAGAGGAGAGCGGGAGTTTCACAGTTTGAAACAGTGAGAGGAGAGCGGGAGTTTCACAGTGTGAAACAGTGAGAGGAGAGCAGGAGTTTCACAGTGTGAAACAATGTGAGGAGAGTAGGAGTTTCACAGTTTGAAACAGTGAGAGGAGAGCGGGAGTTTCTCAGTGTGAAACAGTGTGAGGAGAGCGGGAGTTTCACAGTGTGAAACAGTGAGAGGAGAGCGGGAGTTTCACAGTGTGAAACAGTGAGAGGAGAGCGGGAGTTTCACAGTTTGAAACAGTGAGAGGAGAGCGGGAGATTCACAGTTTGATACAGTGAGAGGAGCGCGGGAGTTTCACAGTGTGAAACAGTGAGAGGAGAGCGGGAGTTTCATAGTTTGAAACAGTGAGAGGAGAGCGGGAGTTTCACAGTGTGAAACAGTGAGAGGAGAGCGGGAGTTTCACAGTGTGAAACAGTGAGAGGAGAGCGGGAGTTTCACAGTGTGAAACAGTGAGAGGAGAGCGGGAGTTTCACAGTGTGAAACAATGCGAGGAGAGTAGGAGTTTCACAGTTTGAAACAGTGAGAGGAGAGCGGGAGTTTCTCAGTGTGAAACAGTGAGAGGAGAGCGGGAGATTCACAGTTTGATACAGCGAGAGCAGAGCTGGGATCGTCAGAAGTTGAAAAAGAGAGAGTAGCGCTGGGAATTTCACAATTTGAAACAGAGAGAGGGGAGCCAAGATTTTCATTGTTTGTTCCAGCTACAGGAGGGCCGGGAATTTCACCCTTTGACACAGCGGGAGGAGAGAGGCAGTTTCATAGATTAAAATGGTGAGAGGAGAGCCAAGAGTTTCACAGTTTGAAACAGGGAAAGGAGAGGAGTTTCATAGACTGAAACAATGCGAGATAGTGGGCATTTCACAGTTTGAAGCAGCAATGCGAGAGCGGGAGTTTCACAATTGGAAACAATGAGTGAAGAGAGTGAGTTTCACAGTTTGAAACAGCAAGAGGGGGACAGGTGTTTCACAGTTTGAAACAGCGAGAGGAGAGCCGGGAGTGTCACAGTTTGCAACAGTGAGACGAGAGTTGGTAGATTCAAAGTTTGAAATAGTGAGAGGAGAGCAGGAGTTTCACAGATTGAAATGGTGAGAGGAGTGCTGTGAACTTCACAGTTTGGATCAGCGAGAAGACAGCTTTTGTTTCATAGTTTGAAGCAGCGAGAAATGGCCCACTCCACCAACTCCAGCATGATGCCCCAACAAACACATCTTCCCTTCACCCCAGCTGTCGGCATTCCATAGGGACTGTTCCCTCCAGGACACCCTAGTCCACTCTTCCATCACCCCTAACACCTCAACCCCTTCCCACAGCACATTCCCATGTAATCACAGAAGGTGCAACACCTGCCCTTTTACTCCCCCCCTCCTCAAAGTCCAAGGGCCCAAACACTCCTTTCAAGTGAAGCAGCATTTCATTTACACTTCCCTCGATTTAGTCTACTGCATTTGCTGCTCCCAATGCGGTTTCCTCTACATTGGAGAGACCAATCGCAGATTGGGTGACCGCTTTGTGGAACAGCTTCTGTCTGTCCGCAAGCATGACCCAGACCTCCCTGTCGCTTGCCATTTCAACACCCCACCCTGCTCTCATGCCCACATGTCCATCCTTGGCTTGCTGCATTGTTCCAGTGAAGCTCAATGCAAATTGGAGGAACAGCACCTCATCTCCCGACTCGGCACTTTACAGCCTTCAGGACTGAATATTGAGTTGAACAACTTCAGACCATGAACCCTCTCCTCCATCCTCGCCCCCTTTCCGATCCACCCCCCTTTTTCTTATTCATTTTCATTTTTAAATCTCTATTTATTTTATTTATTCCCCACTTATTTTCATTATTATTATTTTTTAAATTTATTTCCATTTTTATTCATTGTTTTATGCCCGATCTTTATTTCCCACCACCGTCTCCTCCCCCCACCCCCACTAAGGCCACCTGTCACTTTCCAGAGCGCTTACCCTGGTCCTGCCATTATCACATTCTGCTTTCCACTCTCAATGTCACCATTAGCACCTCCTTTATCCAGTACCACCACCATCAACAACCCTTTGACTTTTTGTCTATGACATCTTTTGCAATCTTTCCTTTGCCTCCACCTATCGCTGGCCTTCTATCCAGCTTCACCTGTTCCAACGCCCTTAAACAGTATATATTTCACCACATTTCTACTTACCTTTAGCTCTGAAGAAGAGTCATACGGACTTGAAACATTAACTCTGTCTTTCTCCCCACAGATGCTGTCAGATCTGCTGAGTTTTTCCAGTATTTTTTGTTTTTGTTTCAGATTTCCAGCATCCGCAGTATTTTGCCTTTATAGGGAGATTCAAAGTTTGAAGCAATGGGAGGAGAGCGGAAATTTCACATTTTGAAAGGAGCGAGAGGAGAGCCAGGTGTAGAACATGTGATGAGATCCAGATTTCACAGTTTGCAAGAGTGAGGGGAGACCCAAACGTTTCACAGTTTGAAAAAGCAAGAGGAGAGCGGGAATTTCACCAATTGAAATAGCAAGAGGAGAATGAGAGTTTCACAGTTTGAAATAGTGAGATGAGAGCCGGGAGTTTCAAAGTTGAAACATTGAGAGGAGATCAGGAGTTTCACAATTTGAAACAGAAAAAGGAGGACTATAGCTTCTCACTTTGAAACAGCGAGAGGAGGTCAAGAGTTTCATAGTTTGAAACTGAGATGAAAGTTGGGGTTTCACAGTTTGAAACAGTGAGATGAGAGTTGGAAGTTTCATAGTTTGGTACAGAGAGAGTAGAGTGGAGATTTCACTGTTTGGCCGGGTGCTTGACAGTGAGATTGAGTGTCTTGGGCTACAGGAAGATACAGACGGGATGGTCAAATGGGCAGATAAGTGGCAGATGGAATTTAACCCTGGAAAGTGTGAGGTGATACATTTTGGAAGGAGTAATTTGACAAGGAAGTATTCAATGAACCTTATGACACTAGGAAGTTCTGAGGAACAAAGAGACCTTGGCGTGTGTGTCCATAGCTCTCTGAAGGTGGAGGGACATGTTGGTGGGATGGTGAAGAAGGCATTTAGGACACTTGCCTTTATCAATCAAGGCATAGATTACAAAAGAAGGGAGGTCATGTTGAAGTTGCATAGAACCTTGGTGAGGCCACAGCTGGAGTACTGTGTGCAGATCTGGTCATCACATTATAGGAAGGGTGTGATTGCACTGGAGGGGGTGCAGAGGAGATTCACCAGGATGTTTCCTGGTATGGAACATTTAAGTTATGTAGGGAGGTTGGATAGACTTGGGTTGTTTTCGTTGGAGCAGAGAAAACTGAGGGGCGACCTGATCATGGTGTACAAGATTATGAGGGGCATGGACAGGGTGGATAGGGAGCAGTTGTTCCCCTTAGTTAAAGGGTCCATCACGAGGGGACATAAGTTCAAGGTGAGGGGCAGGATGTTTAGGGGGGGATGTAAGGAAAAACCTTTTTACCCAGAGGGTGGTGATGGTCTGGAATGCGCTGCCTGGGAGGGTGGTGGTTGCCTCACATCCTTTAAAAAGTACCTGGATGAGCACTTGGCACGTCATAACATTCAAGGCTATGGGCCAAGTGCTGGTAAATGGGATTAGGTGGGTAGGTCAGGTGTTTCTCATGTGTTGATGCAGACTCAATGGGCCGAAGGGCCTCTTTTGCACAGTGTGATTCTGTCATTGTTTCAGACCGTGAAACAATGAGAGGACAGTGGGAGTTTTACAGTTTGAAACAGTAAGATCAGTGATGGGAGCTTTACAGTTTGAAACAGCGAGAGGAGAGCCGGAGTTTCACTGTTTGTAAAAGTGAGAGGAGAGCTGAGTGTTTCACAGTTTGAGAGAGCGAGTGGAGAGTGGCAGGTTCACAGTTTGAATGGGAGTTTATGCTTTTGCCTAAACCTTTTCAGCCTCCAGGAATTGATTCTTACTCTGCTACCGGAGGAGAAGCTGGTTAATTGCTGAGTATCTGCTATGTGATTAAGGTTTATTCTATTCCTAATGCTCAAAATAGTATATTTTGTGCATGAAGTGAGCGGGAGAGGATAAAAGGCGTGGATCGAGAGGCCTACCTGCAGTGAGACCAGTGGCAGAGTGACGTCACAAACCACAACATGACACGAGCGCAGGGAAAGCAGCTGATTGGCGAATAGGCTTGTTAAGTATTTCCAATACTTAAAGTAAAAGTAAGGCCTTTAGTTTGTGTTGAGGTCTTTAGTTTTTTTTTCCCCTTTTTCTTACAAATAACTTTTTAGTAAAAGATCGATACTGGTGTAAAAAAATTAATTAGAATAAAGCATATAGAGTGGGTGATTCTTCACGTGTAAAGAGCAGGGATACTTGAGTAATTAATTAATAAATTAAATAAGATACAATAGTGGTGGCAGGATGGGTGATGTGTTGCTGCTGCAGCATGTGGGACCCTGTTGGACACCAAGGTAATCGAGAGCGAACACATCTGTAGTAAGGGTTTTCAGCTTGAGTAACATGGGCTCCCGGTTAAGGAGCTGGAGTCCGAGCTTCGGACATTGCGCCACATCAGGGAGGGGGAAAGTTACCTGGACACTTTGCTCAGATTAGGTCATTCAAATTTGGTCTGTGATCATGGACAGGGGATGGGACTGCAGGTGAAGCAGATATGGGTACTCAAGGGGTAGCATTTGAGGAGCCTCAGCCCCTGCAATTGTCCAACAGTTACATGGTTCTTGCAAGCTGTGTGGATGAGAGCAGGGACTGCAAGGAGGATGAGTGCACTGACCATGTTGGGGGAGGAAGTAGGAATGTAGTAGTTGTAGGGGACAATATAATTAGGGGGGGTAGATATTGTTGTCCATTGCCGTGAGCGTGAGTCCCGAAGGCTGTGTTGCCTGCCCAGAGCCAGGGTTAAGGACATCTCCTCAGGGCTGGAGAGGAGCTTGGAGTGGGAAGGGAGGGATCCAGTTATCATCATCCACGTTGGTACCAATGACATTGATAGGACTAGAAAGGAGGTTCTGCTGAAAGAGTTTGAACAGTTCGAGATAAATTAAAAAGCAGAACCTCCAAGGTAATAATCTCGGGATTTCTACCTGAGCCACGGGCAAACTGGCATAGGGTAAATAAAGTCAAGGAGTTAGATGCGTGGCTCAGAGATTGGTATGAGAGGAATGGGTTTCAGTTCCAGTACTGGGGTAGAAAGGAGCTGTTCTGGTGGGAGGGGCTGGGACCAGTGTCCTGGCAAATTGAATAACTAGGGCTGCAGAGAGAGCCTTAAACTAAATAGAGTGATCTTGGGGGTGGGAGGGGGAGAGGGGGTACAAAGCAAAAGAACGTGGCAGCCTTGCAGGGTAGCTATTCAGGTAATGATACCCAGAGTGTGGCAGGGACAGAGTGTACAAAAAAATCAGCAAATAGGGTCAAAGGGGGTAAAAATGGTAAAAATGCAAAATTAATGACTCTTTACATAAATGCACTTAGTGTTCAGAAGAAAATAAATGAATTAATGGCACAAATAGAGGTTAATGGGTATGATCTTATAGCCATTATGTAGACATGGTTACGAGGAGATCAAAACTGGGAACTAAATATTCAGGGGTATGTGACTTTTCGAACGGACAGGCAGGAAGGAAAGGGTGGTGGGGTAGCTTTGTTAGTACGAGATTGAATAAGTACAATCGCAAGAAATGACCTTGGATCGAAAGGTGTAGAATGCATATGGGTGGAGGTAAGAAATAACAGGGGGAAGATGCCACTGGTGGGAGTAGCCTATAGGCACCAAGATGGTGGCTATACTGTAGGACAGAGAATAAATCAGGAGATGATGAAGGCATGTAAAAACGCAGTACATTAATCATGGGTGACTTTAATTTTCATGTAGATCGGGAAAATCAAAATGGCAGAGGTAGCCAGGAGCAACAGTTTATAAAGTGTATTCAGGACAGTTTCCTAGAACAATATGTTGTGGATGCAACCGGGGTTCAGGCTATTTTGGACTTGGTAATGTGTAATGAGGCAGGTTTAATAAATGATCTCAGAGTAAAAGATCCCCCTAGGAAACAGTGACCATAAAATGATGGAATTTAGCATTCAGTTTGTGAGTGAGAAACCTGGGTCAGAAACAACTGTGATAAACTTAAATAGGGGTAATTATGAAGGAATAAGGGCAGTGGTAGCTGGAGTGGATGGGAAAGGAGTTTAACAGGAAAGACAGTTGATGAACAATGGCAGGCATTTAAGAAAATAGTTCTTGACATTCAACAAAGTTATATCCCAGTGAGAAAGAAGGATTATAGGAATGGGATAAGCCAATCATGGCTCACCAGGGAAGTTGAGGATAGCATCAAATTGGAAGAAAAAAAAACATACAATGTAGCAAACCCAGGGGATTGGGAAAATTTTAAAAACCAACTAAAAGCAACTAAAAAAAGGGAGAAAATAAACTTTGAAGCTAACCTAGCAAGTAATATACAACAGACAGTAAGAGGAGCTTAAATATGTAAAAAGAGAGAGGCCAAAGACAACATAGGCCTCTCAGGAAGATATAATAATGTTATCGGAATTTATTATAAAATAGTGATATTTCTATATACGTGTGTGTGTGCGCATGTGTCTGTGTCTGTCTGTGAGTGTGTGTGTGTGTCAGGGAGACTTAATTGGTTTAAACGCAAAACAAAAACAGAATTACCTGAAAAAAACTCAGCAGGTCTGGCAGCATCGGCGGAGAAGAAAAGAGTTGACGTTTCGAGTCCTCATGACCCTTCAACAGAACAATTTAAAACGCAGCTGGTCTGAAGGCTTTGATGTAGGAGATGATGAGCGAGGTTTGAAATGTTAAGTAGGTGAACATAGGTGGCAAGGGAACATTTGTATTTTTAAATAAACCAGGCTAGATTGTTTTCAAAGGAGGGCTGACCCTCCCAAAATTCACACAAAAAGTCAACTCCCAAATCCTACCTACTTACCTTGGACGCTTTTTTTCTCCCTGGCCCATGAAGGACCTTTAAACTCACCTGGTTTATGGCAGATAGGGCCATAAAAAGGGGGTGTGCCCTCCTTCCCTTCAACAGAGCTGCCTTCGACGCTAGGCTCCGGGGACTTGCTGCACTGCCTGTGTCTCACCCGGCCAGAGTCGGCCGGCCGGCGGGCGGGCGGGCGGGGGGGGGGGGTGTTGGGTGACGCAGCTTGGAAAGGAAATTCAGGTGAGAAACGAGGAGCGGAGTAGCAATCCGATGCCGATTGCCACTCCGAGTAAGTTCAGGCCCCGTGTTTACCGGAGCTTGCTGTGCACAAATTGCCTGCCATGTTTCCTACGTTACAGCAGTGGCCACGCCTTTCATTTATTCTTTCATGGGATGTGGGCATCACTGGCAACGCCAGTTGTAGCCCATCCCCAACTGTCCTTGAGAAGGCGGTGAGCCACCTTGAATACTTCAAAAGTACTTATTGGCTGAAAAGTGCTTTGGAGCATCCTGGCATCATGAAATTCACAATATAAATGCAAGTCTTTCATTTTTCATTTTTTAAGTGCATGAGGGAGAAGGGAATGGAATGATGTATTGATGGGTAAGATTAAGTAAGTTGAGGAGGCTCCAGTAGAACGTGAAAACCAAAATCGGCCTGTTGGTCCAAATGACTGAATGTTCAATCCAAACCAGGGTCTTAAATCTAAACAAAGGAAACTACAAAGGTATGAGGGGCAATATGGCTGTGTGGATTGGGAAGCTACATTAAAAGGTCTGATGGTAGGCAGGCAATTAAAGAATTAATACATGGTTTACAACAAAATTACATTCCTTTGAGGCACGAATGCCCAGCAGGAAAGGTGATCCAACCATGGCTGACAAGAGAAGTTAAAGATTGTATTAGATCAAAGGAAGAGGCTTATGATTTTGCCAAAAAAAAAGGAGTAAGCCTGAGGGTTGGGAACATTTTAGAATTCAACAGAGAAAGGCCAAGAAACTGGTAAAGAAATGGAAAATAGAATATGAAAGTAAACTAGCGAGAAACATAAAAACGGACTGCAAAAGCTTCTAAATGTAGGTAAAAAGGAAAAGATTAACAAAGACATATGTGGGCTCATTACAGACTGATACAGGAGAATTTATAAAAGAGAATAAGGAAATAGCAGAGAAACTAAACAAGTACTTTGTGTCTGTCTTCACAGAGGAAGATACAAAAAACCTCCCTGAAATACTAGAGAACCAAGGGGTGAGCAAGATTAAGGACCTGAAAAATAAATAGTATTAGGTAAAGAGCACGACTACTGGAGAAATGAATGGGACTGAAAGCTGATAAATTCCTTGGGCCTGATGATCTACTTCCCAGAGTGTTGAAAGAGGTGGATGTAGCTGGATGCCTTGGTGGTCATCTTCCAAAATTCTATAGATTTTGGAACAGTTCCTCCAGATTAGGGGTAGCAAAAATGGAACCCCACTATTTAAGAAAGGACGGAGGGAGGGAGGGAGAGAGAAAATGGGGAACTACAGACCTGTTAGCCTGACAGCAGTAGTAGGCAAAACGCTAGAATCTATTATAAAGGATGTGATAACTGGACACTCAGAAAATAATGGTAGGATTGGGCAGGCTCAACATGGATTTATGAAGGGATATCATGTTTGACAACCCTGTTAGAGTTCTTTGAGGATGTGACTAGCAGAGTAGATAAGGGGAAACAAGTGGATGTGGCATATTTACCTTGGTCAGAAGGCTTTCAATAATGTCCCACACAGGAGGTTAGTAAACAAAATTAGTAAGCAAAATCATGGGATTGAGGGAAACTTACTGGCATGGGTTGAGGATTGGTTAATAGGCAAAAAAACAGACAGTAGGAATTCTCAGGCTGGCAGACTGTGACTAATAGGGTATCACAAGGAGCAGTATTTGGGCCCAGCTATTCACAATCTGTATCAATGATTTGGATGTATGAACCAAATGTAATATTTCCAAGTTTGCTGATGACACAAAACTTTGTGGGAACAAGAGTTGTGAAGAGGATGCAAAGACGCTTCAAGTGGATTTAGAAAGGGTAAGTAAGTGAGTGGGCAAGAAAATGGCAGATGGAATATAACGTGGAAAAATGTGAAGTTATCCAGTTTGGTAGGAAGAACAGAAATGCAGAGTATTTCTTAAAAGGTGAGAGATTGAAGTCCAAAGGGACCTGGGTGTCCTTGTTCATAAGTCACTGAAAGATAGCATGCAGGTGCAGCAAGCAACTAGGAAGACAAAGGCCTTTATTGCAAGAGGATTTGAGTACAGGAGCAAAAGATGTCTTGTTGCAATTGCATAGAGCCTTGATGAGACTGCACCTGGAGAATTGTGTACAGGTTTGGCCTCCTTACCTAGGGAAGAATATATTTGCCATAGTAGGAATGCAACGAAGATCCACAGGCTGATTTCTGGGATTGCCCTATGAGGGTATATTAAGACAACTCGGCCTATTTGAAGGATGAGAGGTGATCTCGTTGAAGCATACAAAATTCTTACAGGGTTTGACAGGGTAGATACAGAAAGAATGTTTCTCCTGGCTGGGGGTCTTGAACTAGAGGATGTTACTCACAATAAGAGGTTGTGGTGGAAGAATTAATCCAGGCTGGTCTTTTGGTTCAAGCTGGTTCATTTTCAAGACAACGTCTCGGTACTACTGACTTCCAAGTAGGTTCCCCACGAAGTGATCCTGTTGTTTCTTTTTATTGTATTTAGATGGGATAATCAATGCTCATCATCTATTTAACTAACAATTGTCTTTAACAAGGTGATTGACAGGCAGTGTGATTATTTATACATTGACAGATTCCCCTCTTTTTTAAAAAAAAATAAACCTTTAAAAAAACTTAAGAACTTTTTTTTAAACAAACAGGAGGAAGTAATGTCATCTATTTTCACATCTATAGCTCTTGTATTTCCTTTACCAAATACATATAAACAATTATAAAAGATTTTTTTTTCAGTGCATTGTTATAACATAAGACACCCCTCTTCCAATACATTTAATAATTTCTTAGGGTAGGCAGTTCTTTTTGTAAAACAATCCGATAGTTGGTGATTTGTGTCAACCCATTGTATCTTAGAGATCTCTCTTCCGTGTAACATTTCTTTTATGCTGGCTAGATCTATTCTTAGCCTCTTTTCAGTGGCGGTACTCGTGGAATGAACATTGTCCCAAAGGGACCGGTTAGCAACATAACATTCTGTGGGTAAACTTTTCCCACATTGTCAGTATATTGGATAAGTAAACCACCATATCTAATGCTTCTACCATAAGACATAGGAGCAGAAATTAGGCCATTCGGTCCATCGAGTCTGCTCCACCATTCAATCATGGCTGATAAGTTTCTCAACCCCATTCTCCCACCTTCTCCCCGTAACCTTTGATCCCCTTACCAATCAAGAACCTATCTATCTCGGTCCTAAATAGGCTCAAAACCATAGCCAGAGTTTCAGCAGCTAAAATGCTTTTCACTATCCTTTTTATTTACTTGGCCTCCCAAGCCAACAGGCAACATTTTATCATTCTTTCCCACCAAGAATATAATAAACCCTGCTGTACTAGAGTACCCATCTGGAAGATTGGCATGTGAAGCATTGCTAAAAATAATCAACTTCATATCTTCTAGATCACCCAAGGCTGGAAACTTGAGCATATATCCCTCAGAATTTAATTTTATTAAGTGTTTTATTTGTTCTCAGAAATGGCTCGACTGTAGCATGTTTCATCATGGTCCTCAGCTCCAACATATCATAACTAGCGTCAGGCCTAATCTGAGTGCACAACCAGTTCAACTGCCCAATCAAACTTCTCAACTATTCCGTTTCTTCCTTGGTAGCAGAATCTTCTTTTTGTGAGGATCTAACCTGAGTTATTGGGATATGATTAATAGTTTCTAGATACGATTATTGATTCAGTGTCACTCCTAACTTGCTCTGCTTAATGTCTAAAGCTATGTATTTAAAGGCCACTGAAGCCTGACTTCTGACCTGGAATCCCTTCTTTATCTTCTCAATTACCCATTGTTCAAATTCTACAAGAGCCTCCCCACAGGAAATCATCAACATGCATGATAAAAATTCCAACTAGTTTCTCCTTATGGTATCGTAGAACATTGCAGGGTCTGCCTTTAACTTAGTGCAACCTGTTTTCAACAGGACACATCTCACGGAAAAATACCAAACTCTTGATGCATCATTCAACCCATAAACACACTTGTTCAATTTCCTTAGCTTTCCTTCTGCATCCCCAGCTTCTTTGGCTGGTTTCAAAAAAAACTTCATTTTGAAACTTTCCCCCTGTAAAAACATAGCCTTTATATCAATCGATTTGCACTCCCACAAATGGGATGCCAAAATAGCTTAAAAAAATCTTCAAACTCACTTTCCCCACAGCAGGCGAGTCCACTCTGACATCCTCATCTCCTGGTCTCTCTTCAAAGCCTCGGGCTACTAATCTCACTTTGGCCTTATATGTGCCATTTGGGAGTACCTTTTCTGTACAGATCCATCTGTGAGATAAAGCTGGCTGACCTCTGTCAGGTATTTCAGAATATACCCCAAATTCATTCTAACTTTCTAACTCTTTCCATTTGGCTTCCTTTATCAGCTTATTTTCCAATTTATTAGCAGCTACGAGAATCTCTCGGTCATAAGGACTTCTACTTCTATTGAGATTGCTAGCTTGCTCTCCAGTCATCCTTGTTAAGCTATGGCCTCTACTCACATTCCTCTCCCTTTTTGGGCTGCTACTATATGATCGCTCTGTGAGCAGAACCTGGGTCGCAAGTCCGTGTTTTTCTAGGATCACGACCACTTTCTGGTCGACTCTGAGAACTCAAACTGTGCTTTTGAGGTTTCTACATCTTTATCTTGGTTTGCCAATCAATAAGTCTTGTCTGCTGTCCTTCACCTTGCACATTTAGCCAATGTTTGTATTTATCAGTGGCCTTTCCTGCTCTCCCTATGATGGTGGCATCCCTCCACACACTGGTCCCTTCTGGCAAGTATGTTGCCTTTGTTCCTACTTTGGGTTGTTACCCTTTTGGACAAATAGAGTTGTCCTGTACCTCAGTATTACTTTGTTCACAGTCAGTCAACACTGTACCTGCTGTTGTCTGCTCCTCATAACGTGCGTGTGTGTAGCGCATGATGCCTTCTGACGTTCTATATCCTGTTCAGAACCTGTAAAGGTATAGTCAGTACCAATTAACCTTGAAGAATGTACCCTAACAGTTTGATTGCTGTGTTGCACAATTACTACCTTCCCATCACTCCCTATTACCTTGCCAGGCCCTTTCCAATCTTTCTGGCCTTCCCTTTTATAATATATAATGTCTCCTTGTCTAAACTGTATTCCTGATGGCCTTGTGCGGTGCTGTAGGGCCCACCAAATTTTCTCTGAAACCTCAGCTTTAATGAAAGCTTTCCTGCCCACATGCAAAGCATTCAGATGAACAAAAAAGGTGGAGCTAATGCTAGTCCCTTCTAGAGCAGGGGGAGCATCTGACAACACCGAAGGTAACTTCAGGTTTCTTCCATACACCAACTGGTACGGACTGTACCCCCCAACTATTTGCAGAGGGCTCTTTGCGCGCAACCTCCATGCTAGTGTCGTTTGCAATTTACAATCTGATCAGCCAATATTTTATATAACATGTCATCTATTACCACATGGTTTCTTTCGTAAAGACCATTACTAAACAGACTCTCAGCTGTAGTGTACATAACTACAATGTTTAAATTCCCCACCATTATCTGTGAGGAACTTCATTGGTGTTCCTAATCCTGAATCCTACCCATTTCTCCATGACCTTATTGACAATGGTCCTTTCGTCTTGACTATGTATTACAGTGGATAGGCTAAATCTGGTTGCCATATTTAAGAAGTGTAGTAAGAAAATACCCCATCCTTGTCCCAAACTTTCAAGTCCATTTCCACTGCATCGTTAAACTCCCTGGCTAGTAGCAAGCTCACAACAGGACACGGTGGTGTCTTGCAATACTTAAGGCAAATTTCACACTGAGCAGTGATTTTTTTCAATCAGGTCATCATATCCTTTATCGATCACTCCTGCATCTCAAAGCAGAGTCTTCAGTTTCTGTGGCGCTGAATGTGCAAACCGTCTATGTAATTTCCAAGTAATCTTTTTGTCCGCCAAATTCTTATTCTCAGCAGTTAACAAAACTTCATGAACTTTTTGATGAGAAATCTCTGCCTTCCTTGGTGGCAAGCACTAACAGCCTGACCGAGTTAAATGTAGATTTACATTTGTTC
The DNA here is from genome assembly GCF_017639515.1 of Carcharodon carcharias. Lineage (NCBI taxonomy): Eukaryota > Metazoa > Chordata > Chondrichthyes > Lamniformes > Lamnidae > Carcharodon > Carcharodon carcharias. Next base: position 112,503,583 of record NC_054482.1, on the reverse strand, counting down.
CCCTAAATGTGACTGCTCTGTCTTCATATCTAGCATCATCTGAGCCTTTTTTTAAAATCACAGATTGACTTAACAATAGTGGTATCTCACTAGAAAGCACATCAGTATTGATAAACAGATTGATCCCTGCTATTTTACAAGGGAGGACAATCCATTTGGAGGATGTTAATGTATTGTCATCTCTAAGCAGGTAGAGCCTTCCTACTCCTTGACCTTCCACCGGTCTGCCTCATCGAGTGACTCCAGATAGCAGTCAAGCCAGTCCATGTCACACAACACAAAAGTGCAACATCTGTCCAGAACTGCGCAGTTGAAGGAATCTACCATCAAGATACTCATCACTGGATTCAAACACTCAGCGGTCAATGCAATTCCATCATGGTAGTCACCATCTTCACTTTCAGTTTCAGATGAATCCATCCCATGGGTCACTTCAAAAACACAATTCCTCCACTGTGGGGCAGTTCATTGCTGTTCATTCATGCTGGGAATCACACCAAACACACCAATTAACTAAACCCAAAAAATGCACAGGGATTGAACAGCTATGGTCACCGAACCAGACACGCCTGTCCCAGCTCTCAAATTGGCTAAGGTTACGACAATTTTCAGACCTCTTGTCATTAACCCGATCTTTGTATTGGAATCTTCGTCTAATATTCGGTCGACCTCAAAATTCAGCCACCTCGAATCCTCTATCTTTTATTTCACAGCATAGTTGTTCGCATTTGCTAAGAAAGTGGCAGGGAATGACTGGTTTCCCCAGAACTCTTTTCAGGGAAGCAGCTGTTTGATCTAGGAGAGGTACATTCCCCTCAGAATTGAACCTCTGTTAGCACTAAAAGACTATCAACATGAGAAATGCGAGCACAGTCCAGTAATTTAAATGCCAATACTGATTCCAGAATTTCAGGTTCAAATCTCTATAGTCTCCTGTACCATTTATCAAAATCCATGATATATTCTTCCATGGGCTGATCATCTGATTCCTAAACCTATCAAAGAATATCCAAGCGTCATACACTTCCAATAACTCATCCTTTTTGTTGAACTTATCCAAAGATTGTAACAGAAGGTTCAGTCCCTCTTCATGATCCAGATCACCCACTTTCCACTCTGAAAATACCTTACTCCTTATCTTACTTTTGGCTGGCAATGATAACACCAAAGCCATACCTTGCTTCTCCAGGGTATGGAAGTGACCCCCCCCCCAACCCGCCCCCCGGCTCCACATTTCAACTTCAGCCTTCCATTGCTGATAAGATTCAGAGTCAGAAAAAAATTGGTGGATAGTCAAAGCTTGCGATTTTGCACCATCCTTCCACCATTCCATAACTTAAATGGTCAGTAACAGTGCACTTCTTTTCCCTCGGAGGATTGAGACAAAAATCTTCATATACAGCAATCAATCAGCAAAGCTTAAAGTTCATCCTCTGCTACCATGTTACCCACAATAAGAGGTTATGGTGGAAGAATTAACCCAGGCTGGTCTTTTGGTACAAGCTGGTTTATTTTCAAGGCAGCTCCTCAGTGTTACTGACTTCCAAGTGTTCCAGGTGTTTCTTTTTCGAGTACAAACATGTTTCTATCTGTTTCAGATGAAGTTACATTGTTTGCCATTGTGAGATTTGAACTCTTTGATCTTGGGGTTACAAGCCCAGTACCATAACCACTTGGCTATTTAGGCCAAGCCTAAAGGGAGAGTAAAGCTTTGTAACTCTTTCAAGTACAAACACATTTCCATCTGTTTCAGATGAAGTTACATTGTTTGCCATTGTGAGATTTGATCTCTTGATACTCTTTTTGAGTAAACCTGTTTCCAATGAAGTTATATTGTTTCATAGTTTGCCATTGTGAGATTTGAACTCTTGATCTTGGGGTTACAAACCCAGTACCATAACCACTTGGCTATTTAGGCCAAGCTTATAATTTGTCATGGTGAGATTTGATCTCTTGATACTCTTTTGAGTAAACCTGTTTCCATCTGTTTCAGATGAAGTTACATTGTTTCATAGTTTGCCATTGTGAGATTTGAACTCTTGATTTTGGGGTTACAAACCCAGTACCATAACCACTTGGCTATTTAGGCCAAACTCTCTTTCTATTGTATTTAGATGAGATAATCAATGCCCATCACCTGTTTAACTAGCAATTGTCTTTAACAAGGTGATTGCCAGGCAGTGTGATTATTTATACATTGACAGGGGATAAGGGGTAGGCCATTTAGGACTGAGTTGAGGAGGAATATTTTCACTCAGAGGGTGGTGAATCTTTAGAATTCTCTGCCCCGGAGGGTTGTGGCAGCTCAGTCATTGAGTATGCTGAAGACAGAGATCGATAGATTTCTAAGTATTAAAGACATCAAGGGACATGGGGATAGTGCAGGAAAATGACGTTGAGGTAGAAGATACAACATGATCTCATTGAATGGCAGGTTTGAGGGGCCCAATGGCTTATTTCTACTCTTATAACCCTATGTTCCTATAGACAGATTTTTGACCTCTGAAAAGGTGGGAAAGGAGTTGAGGCAGATGATCTGCCATGATCCAGATGAATGGTGGAGCAGGCTTGATGGGTTGAATGGTCTACACTTGTTCTTATTTCTTACTTTCTATTGTAAATGGAAATTGTCGTGGTTCTTCAAAGTAGAATGATTGAGTTTGCAGGCGACACCAAATTGAGTGGAAAAATAGGACTTTGAACAAAAGAGATAAAATTCAAAGAAAACTACAATTAAAAATATTAATTGTAACATTTAATATTAAAGGATGTAAAATGAATAGTTTTGATACCAAAAATAAGGGAACAAAATTGTTCAATTTATTATGTGGGCTGACATTGTAAATGTAAGAAAAAACCATTAATTATTTTTGTTACACAAACAAACTAGAACATACATATATACATATATACCAATTAGGAGCAGGAGTGGGCAAATTCTTGCATTGGTGAAATTCACTCTAGACTTGGCTAATGCCACCAGAACACATTTTATTCATTGCCTTCAATTCTCTCTATCTGAGTTAATCTTCCCAAAATCATAGCCTTAGTCTAAATTTCAACCTCATTAAAAGTGGAACAGGACAAACTAGTCATGCCAGCAACTACTTTGCAACACAAGCATGCCAGTCTACCAAAGTTAAAAAAATTGTTAGTATATTCAGGATGATGTATGTGCTATTCTAAGCCCTACCAGTTGAATCTAGTCTAGACTTGGTTCTTTTGGGATTTTCCAATTTCAGTCATTTGTAAGATCACAATTCTTTCCTTGTTAGTGTATTATGGCCATGTTTTTGTAGTTTCTGATGTTTGCTCCAGTGCTAAGATTTACCTAGTTGCAGGGTCCTCTTCTTTAAAAAAGGTGTGTACCTTTTGGTCTATATAAACCAACATCGATCCTAAAGCAAATGTGTCTGAAGAGGGGATGTTATTTTGGCTTTAGACGGTAGTGTGAAATGGGGCATCAGTGACTTAGCAGCCCTTTAAACACCTCTCCTGATTTTCACTTCATTTAAAACCAAACGAAACCGGTAGTAGCGTTTAACAAGTGGCTGTGACAAAGTTACCCATTTCACTTCATCGTACAAAGTCCGGATAAGCAGCACTTGAATGCCAGAAGCCATATGTTTTCTCACTCTACGACATTCAAAATCTGTTTAACTGACAGATATTGGTGGGAGGGAGCTTTAACACCTGTAATATTTCAGACTGGCTATAGTTCAATATTGATGCTTCTGTTCCAGGCTGATGTCTCATATTGCATTGAGGGAGCAGTAGGAAGAATTTTATGACATAGATGTTGAAGCAGAAAAACCATGGAGCACACACCAATGTCACTCTAAATCCAGAGGTTGTCTCTAATTACTTTTTATTATAAGCTCTCAGCCATACTTCAAAGTGTAACCCAGGCAACCTCTATGTCACCTTTGCATCTGATTGACTTCCATTGTACAACCACAAAATAGCAAGAAATGAATTTTCTAAAAAAAAGGCATGATTAAAGGAAAAAAAAAGTGAGTTATTTCAAAGTGTAAATGAAACATTTCACAATTTAGATTCTAGGTTTTCACCTTTGATTAGTTGCAATCCACAGGAAGGCAAGGAAAAGAAAGGCTGGAGGTGACATACCAGAGCTCTTTATAATTACGTGAAGTTTTGATAATGTAGACACAGAGTGAGGAAGAGGCCACCAATATAAAATAGTCATCAAGAAATCCAATAGGGATTTCAGAGAAAAAGTGAGTAATTTCAAAGTGTAAATTAAACATTTCACAATTTAGAGTCTAGGTTTTCACCTTTGATTAGCTGCAATCCACAGGAAGGCAAGGAAGAGAAAGGCTGGAGGTGACATACCAGAGCTCTTTATAATTACGTGAAGTTTTGATAATGTAGACACAGAGTGAGGAAAAGGCCACCAATATAAAATAGTCATCAGGAAATCCAATAGGAATTTCAGAGAAAACTTCTTTACACAAAGAGTGGGGAAAATTGCTACCACAGGGAGTGGTTGAGGTGATTAACATAGATGCATTTAATGGGAGGCTAGATAAATATATGAGGGGAAAGAGAATAGAGGGTTATTCAGAAAGAGTTTGAAGAGGAACTATGGGAAGAAGCTCATGTTGAACAAAGTTGCCAGCATGGACTGGTTGGGCTGAATGGCCTGTTTCTGTGCTGTATATTCTGTAGAATTCTATGTATAACCCTGCCCTGTAAGCTCCAGGACCTTCACAAGTCACACAGCATTGAGTGTCTCAACTGCCTTTGTCCTTAAAGCCCTCACTCCTACCAGCTAGTCAATTCCAGTTGTTGAGTAATTAACTGGTTCCATTAGAGTGTATTCTACGTATCTAGTGCAGCTTGCCCTAAATAGTCAAGTGGTAATGGTACTGGGTTTGTAACCCCAAGATCAAGAATTCAAATCTCACAATGGCAAACAATGTAACTTCATCTGAAACAGATGGAAACGGGTTTGTACTCAAAAGAGTTACATATCCAGTGCAGAATAGGATACTGAACTTAAAAGCAAAGAACTGCGGATGCTGGAAATCCAAAACAAAAACAGAAATACCTGGAAAAACTCAGCAGGTCTGGCAGCATCTGTGGAGAAGAGCACAGTTGACGTTTCAAGTCCTCATGACCCTTCCACAGAACAGGATACTGAACTTATTCAGTTTGCTGTTGTTTTTTGGGATCCTGTTGTGCACAACATAAGCTGACTGTTGTGTTCTATACTGCAGCAGTGACTGCATCTCGAAAATATTTATCCATTATGAAGTACTTTGGGATGTCCTAAGATGGCGTCAGGCGTTTTAAAAGTACAAGGTTTTATTTTGCTTTTCTGTGTTCGCTTCTGGACATCACACCAGAAACATAACTCTGCTTGCATTAAAGTGGGTGCAGAGAAGAGCAGCACAACCAATCTCAAATGTAAAGGGGATGAGCTGTGAGGAAAAATTAGAGAAGTTTAAGCCTCACAGTTGATAAAGATGATGGTTAAGTGGGAATCTCATTGAAAGATATAAAAGATTAAACTATATATATATATATATATATAGATATATATATATATGGTGCACCCATAGCCCTACTTCAAATAACGCCAGAAGGGACATAAATGGTAATAAATAAAAGTAAATGTCTTTACTCAAAGTAATACATTTTTTTGGGAATAATTTAAGCTATCTTGCTTTTTGGAAATCTCTACCTAAATCCCATTCGATAGAAGGGAATTAAGTATTCATCTGACAACATCGCTTGTAGCAACCTCTAGCCTTATCAATAAAAGAAGACTTAAAATCTTGAAGTCCGGAGTTGAAAGCAAAACTAGAATTAAAATTATTTCTAGATCTTTAACAACACTAGTCCTCATGCTCCTAATCCAATCTGTATGAATCTACATTTAGCTCTATTAAAATTCATCTGCCACTCATACAATATACATTGAATCATCCTACTTTGTTGTGCTTGGTTTGTCCCTTTGGATTGCTGTACTTCAGACATCATTACCAGACACTCGTCTGAGAAGTTTTTTTTTGTATATGTGGGATCATTCTTTAAGGCTTATTCCACATGCTGATGATTTTAAGACCTCCAGGATTCTTCCAAGACATGTACAAATTACATTATTAAAATCGTACAGCCGATCTGAGAATAGGTTATGCGCTCCTTGATTAGTTCACAGTTTATTCTGTTTCGTATTCATGCAGAAATCCACGCAAGTGCTTGCTGTTCAACATGCTCTGTGCAACGATTCTGACTCTGGGAAGCTGTGAGCCCTTTAGATTGGCAAGGTCATTCAGATATTCACAAAACAGCAATAAGAGGCGCTGAGAAAAAGAGAATTCATGATTAAAATATGCAGCACTCCTTCCCGAAGGACTGCTAATCATAATAGAGTGAAGCCCTGTTATTGTCACTTTGTTTTTCTCGGCTTAACAAATTGTTCATAATAATCAAAGAGCTTTATGGTTGGGCTGAATTCACTTTCTCATACCCGTCAAAATTAATTTAATCCCTCAGCTGGTGATAGGTTCCCACACTGCGTTTCATGGATGCAAGATTACTTTGGAAGTTTGAAGGAAGGATTGCACAAGGGAAATCAAATATAGGTGCAGAGAGATCAAAAATAAAGTGGGATGGAACGCTGGTGAAACTTGGTGACCTTGATTTTAACCCTACCCCACCCAACAGGAAGGTGGTGGGTAAGCAATTAAAATTGTGGCAACCCATGCGTTACCCCTCCTTTCTGCCTCGGATTGCCCAATTGCGATTTTTGTGGAGAAGCTGTAAGTTCACCTGCCGGAAAACCGAACCGATGCCTGATGAATGTATTCTAATTGTGCCATCCTCAGGGCCCAAACCGTTCTGCCACTCCCGGTGTAATTGGCCTCAGGAATGGACTCACACGAATGGGGCACAATTTGAAGGGGTTGCTCTCCTGTACTTTAGGACTAATTTGGACTGCGCTTTTCCAATGGCTCCATTGCCCAGGCATTTCAGAGTTCAGAGATTGCTTCTTTTTTTTTTTGCTTTCCTTTCGTTACTCACCTTGAATAAGCATTTTCTAATCATCACAGGCTGCTTATCATTTGCTCATTAAAAAAAAATCTTTCACGGAACGTGGGTGTCACTGGCCAGGCCAGCATTTGCTGCCCGTCCCTAATTGCCCTTGAACTGAGTGGCTTGCTAGGCCATTTCAGAGGCTAGTTAATAGCCAACCACATTACTGTGGGTCCGGAGTCACGTATAAGGCAGACCAGGTAGGGATGGCAGATTTCCTTCATTAAGGAACTAAAGTGGGACCTTTAACAACAATCAATGATAGTCGTCACAGTCACCGTTACTGAGGCTAGTTTTTTAATTCCAGATTTATTAATAGAATTGAAATCACACCAGCTGCTGTGGCGGGATTTGAACTCACAGAACATTAGGCTGGCCCTCTGGATTATTAGCCCAATGACGTTACCATTATGCCACTCTCTCCCCAACTCATTCTAGGCAAGTGAACAACTGGATGGATTTTACTGAATACAAAGAATTGGAAACGATGTTACAATTATACAAAGCTCTGCTTAGATCCCACTTGAAGGACTGGGTTCAGGTTTGGTCACTGCCCCTCAGAAAGAACATATTGCCTTTGGAGGAGGTTCAGCTCAGATTCACCAGAATGATATCTGAGCTAGAAGGTTTAAGTTATGAGGAGAGGTTACATAGACTACACTTGAATTCCCTTGAATAGAGAAGACTGCAGCGTCATCTAATTGAGATGTTAAAGATGATTAAAGAAGTTGTTAGGACAGATAGAGAGAAATTATGTCCGCTAGCGGGAGAGCCCAGAACAGGAGCACACCGGGAGTACAGCTGTAAAATTAGAGCAAGGTCATTCAGGTCTGATGCCAGGAAGTCTGTTCTCACACAAAGGATAGTGGAAATCTGGAGCTCTTTCCCCCATAAAGCATTGAGGCTGGGAGGTCCATTGAAAATATCAAAACTGAGATTTTTAGATTTTTGTTGGGGGTCAGGAGATTAAAGGTCCTGGAACCTGTAAGATACATCAGCCGTGAGCTAATTGAATGGTAGGAAAGGCTTAATGGCCTCCTCCCATTCCTGTATTCTTCGAAGGCAGAGGGGCAACCTCAGCAGTCAGTATGGGCATTAGTTGACCCTGTTAGAACCCAGAAGGTGAATGTTATGACACAGCAGTTGGTAAAGGCTGAGTTATTTAGAATCCCAGATGGAAACTTTAAACAACTGTCGTAATTGTTAAAAGGAGGAGGTGAGGGTGTAGTGGTATTGTTGCTGGACTAGTAATTCAAAGACTCTGGAGACCTGAATCTGGCCAGGCAGATGTTGGAATTTGAATTCAATAAAAATCTGGAATTAAAAGTCTAACGATGACCACAGAAACATTATCAATTATTGCAAAAATCCATCTGGTTCACTTATGTCCTTTAGGGAAGGAAATCTGCCATCCTTATCTGGTCTGGCCTACGTGTGACTCCAGACCCACAGCAACGTGAGTTGACTCTTAACTGCCCTCTGAAAACCACTCGGTTGTAACAAACCACTACAAAGTCACAAAAAAGGAATGAAACCAGGGCACACCACCCAGCATCGACCTAGGCATCGGAAAGGACAATGGCCAACTCAGCCCTGTTGACCATGCAGAGTCTTCCTTACTAATATCTAGGGGCTAATGCTGAAATTGGGAGAGCTGTCACACAGACTAGTCAAGCAACAGCCTGACATGGCCATCCTCATGGAATCATACCTTACAGATAATGTCCCAGACACCACCATCATCATCCCTGTATATGTCCTGTCTCACCAGCAGGACAGACCCAGCAGAGGTGGCAGCTCAGTGGTATAGAGTTGGGAGCAAGTTGGCCTACAAGTCTTCAACATCAACTCTGGACCCCATGAAGTCTCATAACATCAGGTCAAACACGGGCATGGAAACCTCCTGCTGATTACCACGTACCACCCTCTCTCAGCTGATGAATCAGTGCTCCTCCATGTTGAACAGCATTTGGAGGAAGCACTGAGGGTGGCAAGGGTGCAGAATGTCCATAACTAAGAGTGGCTCGGTAGCACTATGACTGACCAAGCTGGCAGAGTCCTAAATGACATAACTGCTCGACTGGGTCTGCGGTAGGTGATGAGGGAACCAACAAGAGGGAAAAACATACTTGTCCTCAACCTCATTAACTTACATGCCACAGATGCATCTGTCCATTACAGTATAGGTAGGAGTGGCCACTGCACAGTCCTTGTGGAGACAAAGTCCCGCCTTCACATTGAGGATACCCTCCAACGTGTTGTGTGGCACTACCGACATGCAAAATGGGATAGATTTCGAACAGATCTAGCAACTCAAGATTGGCATCCATGAGGCGCTGTGGGCCATCAGCAGCAACAGAATTGTACTCAAACACAATCTGTAACCTCATGGCCCTGCATATCCTCCACTCTACCATCACCATCAAGCCAGGTGCTCAACCCTGCTTCAATAAAAAGTGCAGGAGGGCATGCCAGGAGCAGCACCAGGCATACCTAAAAATGTGGTGTCAACCTGGTGAAGCTATAACACAGGACTACTTGCGTGAAAAACAATATAAGCAGCAAGTGATAGACAGAGCTAAGTGATCCCAAAACCAACAAATCGGATCTAAGCTCTGCTGTCCTGCCATATCAGTTGTGAATGGTGGTGGACAATTAAACAACTCACTGGAGGAGGAGGCTCCACAAATATCCCCATCCTCAATGATAGAGGAGCCCAGCACATCAGTGCAAAAGATAAGGCTGAAGCATTTGCTACATCTTCAGCCAGAAGTGCCGAGTGGATGATTCATCTCAGCCTCCTCTGGAGGTCTCCAGCATCATAGATACCAGTCTTCAGCCAATTCGATTCACTCCACATGATATCAAGAAACAGCTGAAGGCACTGGATACTGCAAAGGTTATAGGCCTTGACAATATTCCAGCAATAGTACTGCAGACTTGTGCTCCAGAACTTGCCACACCCCTCGCCAAGCTGTTCCAGTACAGCTACAACACTGGCATCTACCTGGCTATGTGGAAAATTGCCCAGTTATGTCCTGTACACAAAAAGCAGGACAAATCCAACCCAGCCAATTACCATCCATCAGCTGACTCTCGATCATCAGTAAAGTGATGGAAGGGTACACCAACAGTGCTATCAAACGGCACTTGCTTAGCAATAACCTGTTCACTGATGCCCAGTTTGGGTTCTGTCAGGGCCATTCAGCTCCTGATCTCATTGCAGCCTTGGTTCAAACATGGACCAAAGGGCTGAACTCCCGAGGTGAGGTAAGTGTGACTGCCCTTGACATTAAGACAGCATTTGACCAAATGTGGCATCAAGGAGCCCTTGGCAAAAATGGAGTCAATGGGAATCAAGGGAAACGTCACCACTGGTTGGAGTCATACCTAGCACAAAGGGTGATGATTGTAGTTGTTGGAGGTCAATCATCTCAGCTCCAGGACATCACTGCAGGAGTTCCTCAGGGTAGTGTCCTAGGCCCAACCATCTTCAGCTCCTTCATCAATGACCTTCTTTCCATCATAAGGTCAGAGGTAGGGATGTTCACTGATGATTGCACAATGTTCAGCATCATTCGCGACTCCTCAGGTACTGACGCAGTCCATGTCCAAATGCAGCAAGACCTGGACAATATCCAAGTTTGGGTTGACAAGCGGCAAGTAACAAGTGTCAGGCAATGACCATCTCCAACAAGAGACAATCCAACCATCGCCCCTTGATGTTCAATGCCATTACCATCATTGAATCCCCCACTATCAACATCCTGTGAGTTACCATTGACTTGAAACTGAACTGGGCTAGCCATATAAACTCTGTTTCTACAGCATCAGGTCAGAGGCTATGAATACTGCAACATGTACTTCACCTCCTGACTCCCCATTGCCTTTCTACCACCTACAAGGCACAAGTCAAGAGTGTGACTCCCTGCTTGCCTAGATGAGTGCAGCTCCCACAAGAAGCTTGACACTGTCCAGGACAAAGCATCCATTTGAATGGTGCTACACTCACTCCCTCCAGCACTGACACATAGTAGCAGCAGTGTGTACCATCTGCAAGTTGCACCGCAGGAATTCACCAAGACTCCTTAGACAGCACCTTCCAAACCCACGACTACTACCATTTAAAGGAGAAGGACAGCAGATACATGGGAACACCACCACCTGGAAGTTCCCCTCCAAGACACTTACCATCCTGGCTTGGAAATATATCGCCGTTCCTTCACTGTCGCTGGATCAATATCCTGGAACTCCCTCCCTAATAGCACTGTGGGTGCTCCTAGACCACATGGACTGCAGCGGTTCAAGAAGGCAGCTCACCACCACCTTCTCAAGGGCAGCTAGGGATGGGAAATAAATGCTGGCCCAGCCAGCAAAGCCCAAATCCTGTTAATGAATTAAAAAAAAACATATTTTCAATTGGCATATTTGAGATGCAGCTCTGAATTCAGAAATGAAACCACCGAACCTCCAGAGATTAAAAAATACATAAATTAAACATTTATTAATTTACCAACAAATTTAAACATATACACATGTCTACAAATTACTACCACAATAACTATTAAACACATCTCTAAATTAATCACTCCCAGGTAATCCTCCCTAAGGCAACAATAACCCATAGATTTAAACCAATACCAGGCAAAGCACGTTTTATCTTACGAATTCAAAATGAGGTTCCTTTCAATTTGCTTCCTTTGCACAGTTATAGCTTTAGAAGTTGCATCCCTCTGACTCACACACAAAAACTCTCTTCTATATATACCTAGCCTTCCCTTTGAATGCCAATTCTCATTGTATCCCCAGGCCCTTTGAACTCTACCTCTTCTAACAATAAAACCCCTTTCGTAGTACGAATTTTAGTAGTAATATAAACATATTGCTTGGTATCTCCTGGCTAGGTGCAAAATTTCACCCTCAGTGAAAATGCAAATGTCCTCTTTACCTTACTGTTTAACATCTCAAAACTATTATACATCAAAGCACCCAGACTAGTTGGCTTTAATCCCATTAAGACACACACTCGCACCCACAGACACAGATCCTACTACAAGTCCACTTTAAAATAATTTCCAATATCATTATATACATTAATAACTTCATGACAGTGAGTACCAGTGCAGGCCTAACCAAGCAAGTGGGCTCTATAGGCCAAGAGGCACTTCCCTGGACATCTCAGAGGAAGCTATGCTTTATATCACCAGTTTGGCTGTTACAGATCTGTGTAGGGCCTGCTCCCCGCTTGACCAGGAGGCTATTCTTTGCTGTTGGTTGCGAAAGTTTCTACAGCCCTCTTTTGGCCTCAGTCAACTTTTAGGCTGCTGCAGGACACGTCATCCATATCTCCCAATCTGCAAAATGCAGCTGCAATAAACAGATTACTATAGGAATTGTTAGACCAGAAAGGACCAAGATCCATCTAGTCCACCTTCTACCAACCTGGTAGTGTTATGACTAGGTGAGAAGGGGCGAACTGGCTCCCCTATATTCAACCTCTTTGGTTGGTCACAACAAAGGTTTACATTTCTTTTTCACGGGGATGTACCTTTTCCGGATTAGAATTTAACTATTTAAGCTGCGGAGCATAAGGCTCCAATCAAACAAGGTTTCCTTGAGTCAAGGAAAGAGCAAATTCATTAACCACTACACCTGAGAAAAATAACAAAAACGCAATGTCAAACATTCGGCCCTCATGTAGTCATTAGGACCCACCCACACGCTCATACACACACATACAGATAGCAGGAATAAGGGGAGTTTGTGCCTAATTAAAAAAAATGTAATTGAATATACGGTTAAGTGCCCTTTGATTGTCCTTGAAGCATAGATTTGAAACATGGTGGACGATTTAAGTTAGCTGGTTTCTTGGATCCAGTCAGATGTAGAAGATGTGGACATTGTTATGAGATACCTGTTCGCTGGTAGGTTTCTGGCAGAGATGGCTTCCTGAACTGGGTGACATGCTTATTGCAAAAGAATGAGAGGGAGAGAGAGAGAGCCCTCAGCCTGTTCCCTCTGCTGAAGACTCTCTTGACACTCCCTGTGTCACTTGCCATCACTGTCTCTAGTGGCTGGCAGGCTTGCCATGAAATATTTCATCCATTGTATATTTCCAGGAGGTTTTGTGTGACTCTGCCTGTGGCAGCCATTGATCCAATTCCCATTAATTTTAATTTTTAATGTTTCTTCCTTAGGCAGTTATGAGTTTCAATGGGTGTCTGGGTTATGGAAAATGTCTCTCTCTTCACACTCCCCTGAATGTTTGTTTATCACTTTTCTCTCCGGATTGTGGCCTTGCTTTTTTAAGCAGTTTGCACTGTCTTAGCTTAAATCGCAAAATTTCTAGTAGGTTGAAAGTTGAAAAATCATATTTTCAAAACTAAAGGGGCATAGCCTTGTAACAGTAGTCACATGATAACAATGATAATAGAGTTGTTGACTAATCATAGTAATCAATCTATCAAATGATCAACAACAGACCCAGCAATAAGGTGAGGAAACAGCCTGCAATGGGAAGCATTGGAAAAAATTGGTTCAAAGTCACCTCTTCCTCTCAAGCTCACCGTACTTACCATATGTCCTGTCTCAAGTTACTCATACATCTTATCCTTAAATATTATTTTCTGAAAGAAAACTGTATTTGAATGATCTGCTTATCCATCTACCGATAGGGATCCTGCTCCACAGATTAACTGCTCACTCACTCACAGAAATCATTTCCTGTAGATTAGTTTAGATCCTAACCTCCTTCAGGCACAGGCTGTTTCCTCTGGCTCTATTGTCCTGGACACGATGAAAGCACCGGTCATGGTCTACGTTATCTTGTCCTTTTAGAATTCTAAAAGAAGCAATCATATCACTTTCACTTTTCCAGTGAGAACAAACAAATTGCGTATAATTGCCCTGAATAATCCATTCCTGAATTATTCTGGTTGCTTATTTGTGTATCCTGCAGCATCCTTTTACTTTGGTGAGCAGAACTGTACACTGTATTCTAAGTACCATTGCAACAGTGATTTATAATGTGACAGGATTAACTCACTATTTCAGCTCAATGTTAACCTTTTAATACATCCCAGGATGTTAATTTGCTTCATTCATTTGACACCGAGCATTGTGCAATAGCACTTTCAATGTGTTGTCAATCAGAGCCATTATGTCTCTTTCATTTTCCAGATACATCAGTGCCTTTCCATTTAGGGATTAATTCTTTTCTGCCCCCATGTGAAGCATTTTGCATTTCTCCGCTATTTATTTCATCTGTCACCTATCCACCAATTCCCAAGTATATTCAAATCCTCCTGTAGCATATGTCTGCTTAAGCAGAGTCACTCAGCATGTTACTTTATCAATGGATGTCAGCAGTCAGATGAGAGGGCTCTGGGATTTGCAGCAATGGTCGACTCCCATTGTGTACTGCACATCATAGACTGCATACTGGTAGATACCAGCACACCAAAGCACCAGTCAGCTCAACAGTTAGGTCTAACATTTCACTGGCGTGTTATCACCAGCAGTGCAAGTCTGTGTCAGCTTTGCTGGCAGTTGTCACAATCCTCAGTCATCCACCATTATCCCACTCCTCTAGAATGTCGTAAGATAAAAAGATTCCCTCTCCACACCCGACTGATGACAACCCTCAGTAATCCCACTAAGCCTAAGCAATACAGGCTCAATGATAGCCAATGGAGTGCCAGGAACATCCTTGAATAGACTCAGTGACATCTTGAAGGTAAGGTGTCAGTTCCTTGATTGGTCTAGGAGCTTCCCTCAATATAACCCAGGGGAAATGGATTGTATCCCAGTGTATGCTGCATTCTGGATAAGATGGCTCTGCAATGAAGATCAGAGTTGGAGAGGGTACGGCAACATCTGGTGAGGAAGAATTGGTGAAGGAGTATTGGAAGAAGAAGGGGCAGCACAACACCTGACAGTCAAAGAGGCCAGGGAACAGTTGACAAAAGATCATAAGAAATAGGAGCATGAGTAGGCCATTTGGCCCATTGAGCTTGCTCCAACAATTAATAAGATCATGGCTGATATGATATGGCCTTAACTCCACTTTCCTGCCTGCCCCCATAACTCCCTTGTCAATTCACAACCTGTTTAACTAAGCCTTGAGTATACTCAATGACCCTGCTTCCACTGCTCTCTGGGGATTAGAATTCCACAGTAATGACTCTCTGAGAGAGGAAATTCCTCCTCATCTCACATTTCATTAGAGGAAGGAAGGTTTGCAGTTTTTAGCACGTTTCATGTCCTCAAGTCATCCAAAGTGCTTTGCGGCCATAGAAGGCAGTGGTGATGGTGGTGTTGTGGTAATGTTGCTGTGCTATTAATCCAGAGGCCCAGGCGAGCACTCGGGGGAAAGGGGTTCAAATCCCACTCTGATGGCTGGTGAAATTTAAATTTGGTTCATGAAAGCTAGCTTCAGCCATTGGCTTTTGTCATTAAAAACCCACCTGGTTCACTAATGTCCTTTACGGAAGGAAATTTGCCATCCTTACCTGGTCTAGCCTACATGTGGCTCTAGACCTACAGCAATGTGGCTGACTCTAAATTGGCCTCTGAAATAGCCAAGCAAGCCATTCAGTTGTACCAAATTTCTAAAGATGCCAGATGGACTTCAACGGTCCACGAAGGTAGCTTATCACCACCTTCCTAAGGGCAATTAAGGGTGGACAGCAAATGCTGGCCTTGCCAGCAATGCCTACATCTCATGGAAAATTTTAAAAATTGTAATAATTGTTGTAATGTAGGAACCATGGTAGTCTCATTATGTATGCTTGGCTGAGAACCCATACAGCTATTAGAATACTAGAACAGCTAATCCCCAGAAGAAACATTGTTTGATTGACAGTTCAGGCTCCTAATCTCTGCAGTCAATTTCACAATGTTTGTTGACACAAGTTATGTGGCTTGGAAGCTTTGTGGTTTTTGAAAATTCAAAGGGCCTGGATAGTTGGCGCTTTTATTAGCTTGCAGGTAAAATATTTTTTCAAGCATAGGAGCAATCAATGGATTACATTTTTTCAAGGCTTTTTTTTACACATGCCGCTATACTCTATGGCTTTCATTGGTTCTAGAAAATGTTCAGTGGGTTAATGGGCATGGGATTGCCATAGATTAGCACAGGAGTCATGTGGGGCCTGATGGGGTTGGTGGAAGGGCAGAACTTGACATAGGGGGCATGAGGCAACGTAGAGAGCGGATGGGGGCATGAGGTGGCAAGGATAGGGCATGGGGCATATTTGACGGGTGAAGTGGTTGTGAGGGTTGAGGGCTGGAGTGTTTTGTGATTTTATTTCACTGGAACAAAGTCCCATGACACTGAAGTGGGCCTTATAAACAGCCCGTCTCTGCACCCAGTAACCCCAGTGGCTGCCTCTGCACTTCTTCCCAGATCAACTGGCCTGACTCCAGCTCGTGCCTGGCCCAGGCAATGAAGACCCTGCCTTTCCGGGCACTTTTTCCCAAGCAGGCAGGCTGAGCTGGGAATTTTCCTGATTCAGCAAAAAATGATGATAAGATTAAAAAGGAGGGAAAAATTACAGTAGGAGAGAAAGGTCGCTAGAAACATAAAGACAGATAGTATGAGTTTCGATAGATACTTAAAAGGAAAAGAGTTAACAAAGTTAGAGTTGGTCCAAGAGAAGGTGAGTCCGGGGAATTAATAATGGAAAATAAGAAGATGGCAGATAATTGAACTGGTATTTTGCATCAGTCTTCTAGAGGATACAAGTTATGTCCCAGAAATAGCTGTAAATCAGGGATTGGGAGGAACTCAGAAAAACTGCAATCACCAGAGAAGTGTTACCGAGCAAATTGTTGGAACTGCGAGTTGACAAATCCTCGGGTCCTGATGGACTTCATCCTAGGGTCTTAAAAGAAGTGAGATAGTTGATGTGTTGGTTTTAATTTTCCAAAATTCCCTAGATTCAGGGAAGGTTCCACCAGATTGGAAAACAGTGAATGCAACCCCTTTATTCAAAAAGGGAGAAAGGTAGAAAACAGATAGCTACAGGCCAGTTAGCCTAAAATCTGTTATAGGGAAAATGGTAGAAGCTGTTATCAAAGATGTTATAGCAGAGCATTTAGATAAGTTAAGGTAATCAGGCAGAGTCAACATGGTTTTGTGAAAGGGAAATCATTTTTAACTAATTTATTGGAGTTCTTTGAAGGAGTCACATGTGCTGTGGGTAAAGGTGAATCAGTGGATGTACTATGCTTAGATTTCTAGTTAGCACTTGATAAGTTGCCACATCAAATGTTATTGTGGAAAATAAAAGCTCAGGGTGTAGGGGTTGGCATATTGGCATGGATAGAAGATTGGCTAACTAACAGGAAACAGAGGATAGGCATAAATGGGTCTTTTTCTGGTTGGCAGGGTGTGATGAGTGGTGTGCCAGAGGGATCTGTGCTGGGACCTCAGTATTTAATAATTTATATAAATGACTTAGAAGATGGGACGAAGTACGGTTACTAACTTTGCTGATGACACAAAAGATAGGCAGGATAATAAGCTGTGAGGAGGGCACAAGGCGGCTACAAAGGAACATAGGCAGATTAGGTGAGTGGGCATGATCTTGCAAATGGAGTATAATGTGGGCAAATGTGAAATTGTCCATTTTGGCAGGAAGAATAAAAAAAGATGCATATTATATAAATGGTGAGAGATTGCAGAGCTGTGAGATTCAGAGGAATCTGATTGTCCTAGTGCATGAATCATAAAAGGTTAGTATGTGCAGGTACAGCAAGTAATTAGGAAAGTCAATCGAATATTATAGTTTATTGCAAAGAGAATTGAATTCAAAAGGGAAATTAATGCTTCAATTTTACAGGGCACTGGTGAGACCGCAACTGGAGTACCGTGTACAGTATTGGTCTCTGTATATAAGGAAGGATGTAAATGTGTTAAAAGCAGTTCAGAGAAGGTTTACTAGACTAATACCAGAAATGGGCAGGTTGTCTTATGATGAAAGGTTGGACAGGCCAGGCTTGTATCCACTGGATTTTAGAAGAGTAAGAGGTGATCTTTTTTTCATTCATTCTTGGGATGTAGGCATCGCTGGCTAGGCCAGCATTTGTTGCCCATCCCTAATTGCCCTTGAGAAGGTGGTAGCGAGCTGCCTTCTTCAACTGCTGCAGTCCACATAGTGTAGGTATGCCCATAGTGCTGTTAGGGAGAGAGTTCCAGGATTTTTGACCCAGTAGCAGTAAAGGAACAGTGATATCATTCTAAGTCAGGATGGTGAGTGGAGCTTGGAGGGGAACTTCAGGGTGATTGTATTCCCATGTATCTGCTGCCCTTGTCCTTCTAGATGGTAGCGGTCATGGGTTTGGAAAGTGCTGTTTAAGAAGCCTTAGTGAGTTTCTGAGACTTGATTGAAACCTATAAGATCCTGAGGGGTCTTGACAGGTTGGATGTGGAGATCATGTTCCCTCTTGGAGAATCTAAAACTTGGGGTCACTGTTTGAAAATAAGGGGTTGCTTACTTAAGAAAGAAATGAGGAGAACTTTTTTCTCTCAGAGGGTCTTGAATCTTTGGAACTCCCTTCCTCAAAAGACGGTGGAAGCAGAGCCTTTGAATATTTTTAAAGCAGAGGTAGATGGATTCTTGATAAGCAAGGGGGTGAACAGTTATCGGGGGGTAGGCGGGAATGTGGAGTTGAGGTTACAACCAGATCAGCCAATGACCTTACTGAATGGCAGAGCAAGCTAGAGGGGCTGAGTGGCCTACTCCTGCTCCTTATGTTCCTATTGACTACAATCATAAAAAGGCTTAGGAAGTGAAGAAAATATTCGTTCATCAAAACTTATAAGAATTATTGGATGATTAGTACAGGAAAATTGAGGGCAGGTGTTGGTGTTGGCCTCCCATCCCTTATTAACCATTTCCATGCCATTGAATAGCCTCAGCAGCAGTGACATGAGAATATGTTCCATTTGATCTTCACATTGAAAATAATGTAATTGGAAAAAGTTTGAATCTATCCCCAAAACTGATAGTTGGAAATCAGTGCTCCTTATTGCAAATAGCCTACTCCATTAAGAAAATAATGATCTCTTATTCCATTAAGTCTTATTTTGTGTACTAGAAGCAGCAACTGTAATGATGATAATTTTGCTACAGATGATTATAATGATAGCACAGCAGTGAGTTTAACAACAGCCCTAACCTCTGCTGAATAGATGATTCAAATACTGGCAACCATCCTATTTCTGCAGATGTCTCTGGAGCTGTTCAGCTCTGCTTGGCAATGCATAATTACACTAAAGATTGATAACATGGCACTGACTAAACATTTTGATAAGTGAAAAAAGCATTCACAAATTCAATCTAGGCTGATTGTGCTTCACTGATAATTGGCCTTTCAAAAGGTCTCATTTCTTTATCTCCTTTGAGAAAATGTTGAAAGTTTTCATGTCAGATTTCACACAAGGAAGCTTTCCAGATGAGAAACTCCTAAAGAACTATTAAGTGAGAAGTTAATTTGGACACATGTGCTGTTGTAAAGGGCATTTCACGTACAAATAAAGCCGTGTAAATTGCAGCTGAATCCTTCTTCTCATTCACGTCCAATTATTAAATCCCTCGAACTCCCACGCTCTGCATCACCAATGCTGATTTCACCGGGATTAAAAGGCCTACATACTCAACGGAAATCAAGTTCACCTCTTTTGAAGTGAAGGGTTAGTTGAAATCTGTTCCTCTTTGTTGGAAAATTCCTTCCTTATCCTTTTAACAGATTCAAAAAGTGAATGAGAGTAATGCATCTGACAATTAACTTTATTTATTAATGTCTCAAACATTCATCTTCAAGCTTCATAAAATGCAGTGTACATTAGCCTTACCTAAAGAGAATTTATCGGGAACCCAGAACGTGATTTATCTAAGCCTGGTCAAGTTACTTATTCTTGAAGGTACTCAAAATTCCCATTATGTGAAACTTTTGTTTCTCTTTTTACAAAATTTTCTTTCACTGTCTAGTTGTTGATGGATTTTACTCTTGACCCTTCAATCATTGAACATGTTGCTGGATAATTACTGGGGGACTAATGTCATGTTATCTTTGCAGTTGCAACATTAAAGTCTTTGTTGTACAAACATTTGACCTCTTATCTCTAGCAATCTCTATAACAAAAAGAAACATTTCTTATACTCCAGTCAGTTCCTTCTTTTACGTTCCCCCATGCTGTAATGAAAGCCTGTTCTTTAAAAATCTTTGTTTTAACCTAACAATATGTTTAGGTCAATCTTATATCATTTATCTTTTTATACATTCATTTACGGGACGTGGGCATCGCTAGCTGGGCCAGCATTTATTGCCTATCCCTAATTGCCCTTGAGAAGGTGGTGGTAAGCTACCTTCTTGAGCTGCTGCAGTCCATGTGGTGTGAGTACACCCACAGTGCTGTCAGGAAGGGAATTCCAGGGTTTTGACTCAGCAACAGTGATGGAACAGCAGGATGGTGAGTGGCTTGGAGGGGAACTTTCGGGTGGTGGCATTCCCATGTATCTGCTGTCCTTGTCCTTTTAGATGGTAGTGGTCATGGGTTTGGAAGGTGCTGCCTGAGGAGCCTTGGAATTCCTGCAGTGCATCTTATAGATGGTACACACTGTGCATTGGTGGTGGAGGGAGCGAATGTTTGTGTAAAGGGTGCCAATCAAGTGGGCTGCTTTGTCCTGGGTGGTGTCAAGTTTCTTGAGTATTGCTGGAACTGCACTCATAAAGGCAAATGGAGATTATTCCATCACACTCCTGATTTGTGCCTTGTAGATGGTGGACAGGCTTTCGGGAGTCAGGAGGAGAGTTACTAATTGCAGAATTCCTAGCCTCTAACTTGCTTTTGTAGCCATAGTATTTATATGGCTAGTCCAGTTCAGTTTCTGGTCAATGGTAACCCTCAAGACGTTGATAGTGGGTGATTCAGTGATGGTAATGCCATTGAACGTCAAGGGGTGATGGATAAATTCTCTCTTGTTGGAGATGGTCATTGCCTGGCACTTGTGTAGCATGAATGTTACTTGCTACCTGTCAGCCCAAGCCTGGATATTGTGCAGCTCCTGCTGCATTTGGGCATGGACTGCTTCAGTATCTGATGAGTCATGAATGGTGCTGATGAGTCATGAATGGTGCTGAACATTGTGCAATCATCAGCAAACATCCCCACTTCTGACCTTATGATGGAAGGAACTAGCTTGTTTATTTAAAAATTTACATGTTCCCGTCCTCAAAAATGGAATGTCTTTGGCTCTCAAATTTATCTTCTTGATTTTTATCAGTGTCATTGAAGGGAAATAGTAGGATTTGCCACCACACAGTTTAAACCAGTTTTGTTTACTTTTCTCTGGTCCAAACAGAGGCTTAACCAGTCAAGCATAGTGAGCATCAACAGTAAACAGGCTCACCAAATCAAACACGGAACGCTCAAACACTAGTGTCACCAGGGAGACTCAAGCATTGATCATTAATGAACAGGACTTTCACTTAAGTATGTGAGGTGATCCCTGCAAGAACAATCCTATTTAACTGATCACAATATAGTGGCCCTCCATTGCAAACATCAACATGCTCAAAACCATTTGCCTCCTGCCATAAAATGCCACTCTCTGAAGAACACTGGGGCTCACATTGAACTAAATTGGAATCACTGCATCTCCCTACCAACATTATGTGTTTTAACGATTTTCCTGTTTGCCTCAGTGGCTGTCTTTCTTTTTGTTCATGTCATGTACATGTCAATGGCAAGGTCAACATTTGTTGCCCATTCCTAACTACCCTTCAGAAGGTGGTTGAGAGCTGCTTTCCTGAAGCACTGCAGCTTAGTAGATACATCTATAGTACTTCCTACTTGTGTAATCTGGAGTATGTGTGTGTGCTTGCGTGTGCGTGTGTGTGTACGCACACGTGTGTGTGTAAGCGTGTGCATGTGTGTGTGCGGTCTGATAATCTGGAACTAGACCTATTCCAGTTGGTGCTCCCTGCAAGTGCTGATCATCATCAGAAGTGTTTGTCTACAGCCCTTTCAATCACTATTCTAGGATAAGTTATAATTCTGCACTAGATGTCAAAAGTAGTTTCAATATCAATAGAATGTGAAGGTTAACACTTCAAAACTGTCCTCAAATGACCGTTTCATATCTGCATTAACATTTGAGAGTGAAAACCTTGTGTGAATGCAGTGAGATTACCAGGAACAGTCTGTTCAGAACCTCGACATTGAAGCTGTGGCACTTCAATTTCCTTCCCTATGTTTCTTTAACTCTAGGATTTAAAGCACTTGCTTAAAATTTGGAACCCAACATTAATTCTAGAGTTGATATTTGGTGAGCAGATTTAAGAGGGAATTTTATGAGTCATGATTGAATTTATGTTGGATTTTCCAAGATAATCTGCCTAACCCATATAAGTGAATAATAGTTTCTCAATGACTGCTTACGATATACCTTTTAACTGGAAGACACATTCAGTTATCATTCATCCTACTGTTGTTTGTTGGACAAAGCAGAATCAGAAAAAAGCTTGACACCCCCCAGGGCAAAGCACCCAACCACCACCTTAAACCTTCACTACTCTACAACCAGCACACCATGTTTACCAACTACAAGCTGTGCTGCTACAACTCAACAAAGCTTAGCAAACCTACAAACTCTACAGTCTAGAGGACAAGGGCAGCAGGCATATGGGAATACCACTGCCTTTTATTTTTAATTCTTTCATTGGAAATGGGCATCACTGGCAAAGCCAGCAATTGTTGCTCCTCCTTAATTGCCCTTGAACTGAATGGCTTGAAAGGCTATTTCAGCAGGCAGTTAAGAGTCAACCACACTGCGGTGGGTCTAAAGTCGCCTATAGGTCAGACCAGGTAAGGATGGCAGATTTCCTTTTCTGAAGGGCATTATTGAACCAGATAGGTTTTTACAACAATCAATCAATTTTACTGCAAATAGCTTTCAATTACAGATTTTTATTAATTAATTGAATTTAAGTTGCACCAAATACCAGGGCAGGATTTGAATCCATATCCCCAGATCATTAGTCCTGACTGCTGGCTTATTAGCCGAGTGACATTTCCACTACGCCTCCATAACCCCGAAAGCACCTACAAGTCTGGTCACCTCCAAGTCACACACCGTCCTGACTTGGAACTACATCAATGCCTCTTCGTCATTACTGAGTCACAATCCTGGAGGTCCCTTCCTAACGGCACTGTGGGTGTTACACTACGCTACACGGACTGCAGCGGTCCAAGAAGGCAGCTCGCCACCACCTTCTTAAGGGCAGGTGGGCAGTTAAGACTGACCTTGCCTGCAATGCCCACAAATGAATTGATCCTTTTGATCCAGCAATGGACAATTGGTCCCATTACATTGAGCATCTCTCATTCTTTTTCCAAGCAAATGAGATTACAGGGGAGGAGAAGAAGCGGGCGATCCTCTCAAGTACATGTGGGAATAAGACGTATGTCTTGATTCAAAGTTTCAAGGCACCCAGTGCCCAGACTTGAGAAATTTTGATGGATTAGTGGACCTGGTGAAGGGCCATTACCAACCAAAGCCCTCAGTAACGATGCAAAAGTTCAAGTTTAAGTCAAGAATTAGAGCTACGTGGAAAGCTTGAAGCAATTAACGGAGCATTGTGAGTTTGTTACATCCTTAAAAGATATGTTTTGTGATCATTTAGTGTGCGGTGCGAATGAGGACATGATTGAGAAGTGATTGCTATCCAAAACAAGTTTGGGTTTTAAGAAGGCGTTGGAGATAACACTGGAAATGGAAAGTGCAGTAAGAGATTCGAAAGCCATGCAGGGCACGCAAAATGGTCTTCACAATGGGCAGGAAACCCCAGCCAAAAAGGGGCGCGAACATGCAAGACTCTGCCGAGAGGCGGGAAACAGCCCCCATAAGACCGTAAGACATAGGAGCAGAAATTAGGCCATTCAGCCCATCGAGTCTGCTCCACCATTCAATCATGGCTGATAAGTTTCTCAACCCCATTCTCCCGCCTTCTCCCTGTAACCTTCGATCCCCTTACCAATCAAGAACCTGTCTATCTCAGTTTTAAATACACTCAATGACCCCCATTAGTAGGAAAACGAAAAGAAATGACTTAGCAGCGAGAACAATGAATAATATCAATAGAGGTGGAAACAAACAGCTTTTTCACGATTGGCACTTTAAAAAAATAGAATGTTTTTATTGTCGAAAAAAACAGACGCATAATGAGACAGTGTGAGGAAAGAGTCAAGCAGACTTTTAAACAAAAGAGGAAAAAAAAGGTGAGTTCTACAATGTAGAAGAGCCTGAAGCAACAGATTCAGATATTTATTCGTTGTATAATTTGAAGGTTGGAAGAACAGAACCAATCTTTGTAACAGTGAAAGTGAATGGTGGACCGGTTCAAATGGAAGTGGTCACAGACGCTTCCACTGTAATAATTGGGGAACATACCTTCAAATATCTGAGTAATGGTGAACATCTATTAATTTTGAAAAAAACAATGGCCCAATTAAAAACATTCACAGGTGAAGACATCCAAGTCAAAGGCATAAGGAGAGTAACTGTTCATTACGGGAACCAATCGGTAAAGTGTTGGTATTGAGAGGCAGAGGACTAAGCCTCCTCGGGTGAAACTGGCTAAGTGAAATCAAAAACAAAAACAAAAATACCTGGAAAAACTCAGCAGGTCTGACAGCATCTGAGGAGAGGGATATAGTTGACATTTCGTGTCCGTATGACTCTTCATCAGAACTAAGGAAATTAGAGAAATGAGGTGAAATATAAACTGGTAGAGGGGGGTGGGACAGGTAGAGCTCGATAGGGGGCCAGTGATAGGTGGTGGCAAAGAAGAGATTGCCAAAGATGTCATAGGCAAAAGGACAAAGAGGTGTTGACGGTGGTGATAGTATCTAAGGAATGTGCTAATGGGGACATTAAGGGTAGCAAGCAGGACAAGCTAGTGGCAGTTGGCCCTAGTGGGGGTGGGGTGGGAGGGAAGGGATTGAAATGGGCTAAATGGTGGTGATAAAACCATAGATCAAAATAAATTTAAAAATAGGTGGGAAAAGAAAAATATAGGTTTAAAAAAATTATAAATTATTGGAAAAAGGTGGATCAGAAAGGGGGTGGGGATGGAGGAGAGAGTTCTTGATCTGAAATTGTTGAACTCAATATTAAGTTCGGAATGCTGTAAAGTACCTAGTCGGAAGATGAGGTGCTGTTCCTCCAATTTGCGTTGAGCTTCACTGGAACATTGCAGCAGGTCAAGGATCGAAATGTGGGCATGAGAGCAGGGTAGAGTGTTGAAATGGCAAGCGACAGGAGGTTTGGGTCATGCTTGCGGACAGACCGAAGGTGTTCTGCAAAGCCGTCACCCAGTTTGCGTTTGGTCTCTCCAATGTAGAGGAGATCGCATTGGGAGCAGCGAATGCAGTAGACTAAATTAAGGGAAGTGCAAGTGAAATGCTGCTTCACTTGAAAGGAGTGTTTGGGCCCTTGGATGGTGAGGAGGGGGGAAGTAAACGGGCAGGTGTTGCACCTTCTGCGGTTGCATGGGAAGGTGTCGTGGGAGGGTGTTGAGATGTAGGGGGTGATGGAGGAGTGGACCAGGGTGTGCCGGAGGGAACGATCCCTGCAGAAAGCCACCAGTGGGGGGTGAAGGGAAGATATGTTTGGTGGTGGCATCATGCTGGAGTTGGTATAAATGGCGGAGGATGATCCTTTGAACACAGAGGCTGATGGGGTGATAAGTGAGGACAAGGGGGACCCTACCATGGTTCTGGGAGGGAGAGGAAGGTGTGAGGGTGGATGTGCGGGAGATGGGCCGGACATGGTTGAGGGCCCTGTCATCCACCATGGGTGAAAAACCTTGGTTAAGGAAGAAGGAAGACATTTCGGAGGAGCTGTTTTGGAAAGTGGCATCATCAGAACAGATGCGACGGAGGCGAAGGAACTGAGAGAATGGGATGGAGTCCTTACAGGAAGCGGGGTGTGAGGAGCTGTAGTCGAGGTAGCTGTGGGAGTCGGTAGGCTTGTAATGGATATTGGTGGACAGCCTAAGACCAGAAATTGAGACTGAGAGGTCAAGGAAGGGAAGGGAAGTGTCAGTGATGGAGCACATGAAAATTATGGAGGGGTGGAAATTGGAAGCAAAATTAATAAATTTTTCTAGAAATCAACCTTGAGGGATCACTGAGATTCCAAAAGGAAGCAGGAAGCATTTTTGCTTCAACAAAGGAGTATAAAACTTAACAATTTAAAGAAATGCAGACTGTCATGAGCTAAAGCATGGAAGAACAGTAGAAGGAACTTGAAGAGACCATGCTTGATGACGGAGTTTGAGAAGAGGTGAGCAACCTCCGAAAGGAGAAAGAAACCTGTTGAAAGACCTTCACACATTGCAAGATTCCCTCAGGTCAAAGTTTGTACCACTAGAAAAGTACAAAGAAAAATGGAAAGAATTCAGCACCTCTCTGAACAAACTGAAGGATGAGTTGGCAGAGAAGACACAACAATACTTAACTTTCCAGGAGGCAGCAAACAGATACAAAAAAGAGACAGAGGAGCTGAAGAATCAGCTACGTGAAACCAAAGAGGCTTTGGAGGCAAAAGTTGCAGAAATTTCTAAGAAGCAGACAGATGATGAAATTCTGGGAGATTCAACCACTGAGTTCACTCAAGTCGAGCTTGCATCTGAGATTAGTATGACCAATACTGAAACCGAAAAGATGTGTAAGGTTAAAGTGAGCACCAAAAAGCAGAAAGCACATAGGAAGATGACACAGAAACACAAATAAGACTTTAACCCTGACAGCATATGAGTATAATTTCGTACATAGGCCTGGCAGTCAAAGTGCAAGCGCCAAGACACTTAGACATTTGCCTTTACAAGAAAAGGATGAGGAAGTCCCAGTTCCACAGCAACTTGTTTTATTGCTAAATTTCACCAGCAATGCACTCAGATCATTGACTGGACAAGTAGGGACCCAATCCTTTCACAAGTATAAGGGTAAGTGCTGCATGGTTGGTCACTATATATATTCTGATATAATGAAACCGCACTTCAATGGAAGACATGAAATAACCAGCCAGGGTGGTATCTTATTATGGAGAGCACGAGTGATAGTTCCTCCAAAGGGAAGAGAGCCATTGCTAATTGAACTACACAGTGCCCATCCAGGTATATCTTGAATGAAGACCATAGCTCGCAGCTACCTATGGTGGCCTGGGATGGATGGTGAAATAGCGAGTTTAGAGAAGAATTGTGTGCAATGTCAGCAACTGCAAAAGTTGCTGTCATGACCCAGCAGTTGGCAAAGCTGAGTTATTTTAAAATCCTGGAGGGAAACTTTAAACAACTGTCATAATCTATATACGTTTCAGACACAGCCCTAAATTCAGGAAGCAGACCACCAGTTCTCGAGAGGTTTTATATCAATATACTTGAGACATTTATTGAGTTACACATGTTCAATATATACACATGGCTACAAATTACTACTATCATAATTTTTTAACAAATTCCCAAATTAATCTCCATTAAGGCAACAGCAACCCACAGACTTTCAGCAGACATCAGGCAAAGCATTTTCACCTTACAAGTTCAAAATGAGGTTCCGTTCACTTTGGTTCCTGTGGAGACAGTTGCAGGCCCTGCACACATAAACTGCTATCGGGTATACCCAGTTATACATCTCATTGAATGTAAATTCTCATTGCATCAACATTCCCTTTGAACTCCATCTCTTCTAACAATAAAACCCCTTTCAAAGTACCAATTTTATTAGTAATATAAACATATTGCTTGGTCTCTGCTAGCTAGGTGCCAGATTTCACTCGACTTCTTGAATGCTGTATTCAACAAAACACAAATGCACTCTCCCTCCCTTACATCTCAAAACTAATATACATCAAAGCACCCAGACTAGCTAGCTTTAATCCAATTACGACACACCCACAAACTAAAGCTCTACTTTTAAGAGGAAAATAATTTCCAATAATATTAATAGCTTCATGACAGTTACCTTCAACAGCTCCATTTGGGAGTGGCCAGGGAGGCCATGGGTGTGGTTACACATTGACTTTTCATTGGAACAATGTTTTTGCTCATTGTTGATGTCCACTCAAAATGGTTGGACATATATGAGGTGAAATTGCCGATGTCTTCTGCTACAATTGAGAAGTTACATCAAAATTCTGCCATTAATGGACCACCAGAAGTGGTCATTTCTGATAACTGTACAGCATTTACGAGTGCTGAATTTCAGTGGTTTATTAACCTCAACGGTATCACTCGTAAAAGCTTCACCATACCACCCTTCCTCAAACAACTGGCCGAAAGGGCGGTTCAAACATTCAAGGCTGACATAAAGAAATTAACCGGAGATTCCTTAACAACCAAACTAGCACACTTTCTTTTCTATTATAAGACCATCCCTCATACAACAACAGGTGTCACAGCTGCGGAATTATTGATGAAATGCAGTTTCCGGATGAGAATGAGCTTAATAATGCCAAATTTAGGGGTAGGGAAGGTGGAAAGTAGTCAGGGAAGTCAGAAAACGTGAGAGGAAATTTACTGTGGGAGAAACGGTATATGTGAAGAACTTTGGAGAAGGACCAGAATGATTACCGGGTATGATAAGTGCTCTAACTGGACCTCTATCTTACCATGCAGAGGTGGAAGGCCAAGTCATACAGAGACATGTGAATCATCTAAGGAAGACAGAAGCTATGCACCAAGAAATGATTCGACCAGTGTTCACGATTGGGTTAGTATTTCCTGTCGAGAGAACTCAAACCAATTCAAATATATCTGTTGATCCTTCGAGAGTGGAGGATACAGATCTGGAGTAGCCCATCGAAGCATCTGATGTTCAGACAACTCTGGAAAAGGAGGTTCCTGACAAGGCATCTGAAGTTGTAGAGCTGAGATGCTCTACATGCATAAGGAAACAGAAAGACTGAATTTATAATTTACTTATCAGTGTAACTATTTTGCCATTTTGAGATAATTATAATGATAAATATAAAATGTATTTCTGAGTGAAGGGGGAGGGGTGTGGTAATCTGATGTGTAATGTACCTTTAAGAAGAATGTTATTAAGGAAGATCATGATCTTAGTATCCAAAAGCAGAGTAGCGTAGACTACCTATGTATTTAGTAGTTTTTGTAGTCAATAGTTAATAGTTGGGAGAGTGCAGAGATAGAATTTGAAGTGTAAGCACATGTTTAATTGCTGACGAATACCTTTGTAAATAAACATACAGTTTCTATCTATAAAGTGTCAACTCTATCATTAGTACCAAATCGGTTACCACTTACAGCAAGCATGCGAACAGGATCTAACAAACTGACGTCTAGGATCCAACACTTTCTATAGCATTTTTCATGACCACTGGACATCTCAAAACTCTTCACAGATAATGAAGTGCTTTTGAAGTGCAGTTGTTGTTGTAATATGGAAAGTCAGCAGCCAATTTATGGACAGCAAAATACGTCCACAAACAGCAATGCGATGATGACCAGGTAACCTGTTTTTGTGACGTGGCTTGAGGTATAAATATTGGCCAGGACATCAGCTTGCCTGCTCTCCTTTGTATCCACTTGAGATGGCAGACAGGACCTCAGTTTAACACATCGTCTGGAAGACAGCATCTCTGGCAGTGCAGCACTCCAACATACTGCACTGGAGTGTCAGCCTTAATTTTTAATGCTCAAGTCCTGGAGTGGGACTTGAATCCATAGCTTTCTGATTTGTAGGCAAGGGTGTTACCAGCTGAAGTATTGCAGTTGAAATAAGCTACCAGGCTAGAGTCAGTGGAGTAAAGCCATTAATGGAATCCAGAAGGAATACTCATCTGGGTGAAGTGCCAAACATGTGGATGAGTTTTAATTCTTGTTTTTGGACTCATCTTTGACTTATCTCTCTTATGTATATCTGCCTTCATTTCTCTCCCTGTGTGGCAAACAAAAGCTAATCAGCAAATAGAGGGAAAATTACTTGGTAAGTGCAAGGGAATTTAATTGTTGGATCTTTGATGCAGCTCTTTTAACCTTTGTTTTAAATTTTTTCCATGCTGTGATTTAGCCCGGCAATACACTGCCTTCCCTGCCTGGACACAGCAAGACTCTTATGAGCAGGCAAGATATTCTTGAGCTCGCTTAATATTTGAGGCAAAATCTGATGACGTTTCTATTCAAATTACAGCGTGTTTGCTGGGGCTGGTGTCTCAGGAGTAATTCTTTAATAGATATCAAAATCGCTGGAATTTTAAAAAGTATATCCAAATTATATTACCTCCCTTAAGTAACCGATGAGAAATTAATAAGTGAGGCACCTTGCTCCTGCTGGGTGCTTTATGGACTCACTGCTGCAGGGATCAATGAATCTTGGCAGGTGATTCAAAATCACAGCAACTTTGATCTGCTCAGTGTTTTAAAAATAACAACTCGCGATTATACACAGTATTTCTGAATAGTAAAGACATCAAGGGATATGGGGGGAGGGCAGGAAAATAACACTGAGGTAGAAGATCAACCATGATCTAATTAACGAGTGGAGCAGGCTCGAGAGGCTGAATGGCCTACTCCTGCTCCTATTTCCTGTGTAAAATGTCTCAAGGATGCTTCATGGAGGCATAACCAGAGCCCAAGCCCCACAGAGGTTTTATTTTGTCATTCTTTGATGGGATGTGGATATTGCAAGCAATTAAAGGCCAGCATTTGTGGCCCAACCCTAATTGCCCTCGAACCGAGTGGCTTGCCAGGTCATTTTTGGGGGGCAGTTAAGAGCCAACCACATTGCTGTGGGGCTGGAGTCACGTCTAGGCCAGACCAAGTAAGGAGGACAGATTTCTATCCCCTAGGGATATTAGTAAACCCGATGGGTTTTTAATAACTGTTGGGGATAATTCCATCCTCATCATTTACTGAGACAAACTTCCAATCCTAGACTTGTTTTAATTAACTAAATTTAAATTCTATCAGTTGCCAGGTGGGATTTGAACCCGTACCCCCAAAGCATTAGTTTGTATCTCTAGACTAATAATCCAGTGACACTCATGGGGAGGCAATGGCATAGTGGTATTGGCGCTGGACTAGTAACCCAGAGACCCAAGGTAACCCTGGGGACCTGGGTTTGAATCCCACCATGGCAGATGGTGGAATTTGAATTCAATAAAAATCTGGAATTAAAAATCTAATGATGTCCTTGGAATCATCGTTGTTAAAAACCCATCTGGTTCACTATTGTCCTCACCTATACATGACTCTTAAATGGACTAACAAACTGCAAAGTCACAAAAAAGGCATGAAACTGGACAGACCACCTTACTTCAACCTAGGCACTGGAAACGACAATGGAAAACTCAGCCCTGTCAACCCTGCAAAGCCCTCCTCTGGGGGCTAGTGGGAGAACTGTCTCACAGACTAGCCAAGCAACAGCCTGACATAGTCATCATCATGGAATCATACCTTACAGATAATGCCCCAGACTCCACCATCACCATCCCTGGGTATGTCCTGTCCCACTGGCAGGACAGGCCTAGCAGAGGTGGTGGCACAGTGGTATACAGTCAAAAGAGAGTTGCCCTGGGAGTCCTCAACATTGACTCTGGGCCTCATGGCATTAGGTCAAACATGGACAAGGAAACCTGCTGCTGATTACCATGTACCAGTGGTACATGTGAGTTGGAATGATCATCGTGGAGACGAAGTCCTGCCTTCACAATAAGGATACCCTGCATTGTGTTGTGTGGCACTACC
The DNA here is from genome assembly GCF_017639515.1 of Carcharodon carcharias. Lineage (NCBI taxonomy): Eukaryota > Metazoa > Chordata > Chondrichthyes > Lamniformes > Lamnidae > Carcharodon > Carcharodon carcharias. Next base: position 112,471,747 of record NC_054482.1, on the reverse strand, counting down.
ACCGTGCTAAAGGGGATAGATTTTAAACAGATCTAGCAACTCAAGACTTGGCATCCATGAGGTACTGTGGGTCATCAGCAACAGCAGAATTGTACGCGAGCACAATCTGTAACCCCATGGCCCAGCATATCCCTCAGCTGATGAATCAGTGCTCCTCCATGTTGAACATCACTTGGAGGAAGCACTGAGGGTGGCAAGGGTGCAGAATGTACTCTGGGTGGGGGACTTCAATGTCCATCATCAAGAGGGGCTCAGTAGTATCACTACTGACTGAGTCCTAAGGGACATAGCTGGTAGACTGGGTCTGCGGCAGCTGGTGAGGGAACCAACAAGAGGGAAAAACATACTTGACCTCACCCTCACCAACCTACCTGGGGCAGAGGCATCTCTCCATGACATTATTGGTAGCAGTGATCACCACACATTTGTTGTGGAGATGAAGTCCTACCTTCACATTGAGGATACCCTCCATTGTGTTGTGTGGCTCTACCACCATGCTAAATGGAATAGATTTCGAACAGACTTAGCAAGTCAAGACTGGGCATCCATGTGGGGCAACTGCAGAATTGTACTTGAACGCAATCTGTAACCTGATGGCCTGGCCTTTTCCCCACTCTACCATTACCATCAAGCCAGGGGATCAACCCTGGTTCAATGAAGAGTGCAGGAGGGCATGCCAGGAGCAGCACCAGGCATACCTAAAAATGACGCGTCAACCTGGTGAAGCTATAACACAGGACTACGCGTGTGCCAAACAGCATAAGCAGCAAGTGATAGACAGAGCTAAGTGATCCCACAACCAACAGATCACATCTAAGCTCTGCAGTCCTGCCGCATCCACTTGTGAATGGTAGTGGACAATTGAACAACTCACTGGAGGAGGAGGCTCCACAAATATCCCCATCAATGATGGGGAATCCCAGCACATCAGTGCAAAAGATAAAGCTAAAGCATTTGCTGCAATCTTCAGCCAGAAGTGCCAAGTGGATGATCCATCTCGGCCTCCTCTGGAAGGCTCCAGCATCACAGATGCCAGTCTTCAGTGATATCAAGAAACAGCTGAAGAAACTGGATACTGCAAAGGCTATGGGCCCTGACAGCATTCCGGTAACGGTACTGAAGACATGTGCTCCAGAACTTGCCGCGCCCCTAGCCAAACTGTTCCAGTATAGCTACAACACTGGTATCTACCCGGCTATCTGGAAAATTACCCAGGTATGTCCTGTACACAAAAAGCAGGACAAATTCAACACAGCCAATTACCACCCCATCAGTCTACTGGAACATCATCAGTAAAGTCATGGAATGAGTCATCAACAGTGCTATCAAGCAACACTTGCTTAGCAATAATCTGCTCACTGATGCTCAATTTGGATTCCACCATGGCCACTCAGCTCCTGACCTCATTACAGCCTTAGTTCAAACATGGACAAAACAGCTGAACTCCCGTGGTGAGGTGAGAGTGACTGCCCTTGACATCAAGGCAGTGTTTGACAGAGTGTGGCATCAAGGAGCCCTAGCAAAAATGGAGTCAATGGGAATCAGGGGAAAAACTCTCCGCTGGTTGGAGCCATATATAGCACAAAGGAAGATGGTTGTGGTTGTTGGAGGTCAGTAATCGCAGCTCCAGGACATCACTGCAGGAGTTCCTCAGAGTAGTGTCCTAGGCCCAACCATCTTCAGCTGCTTCATCAATGACTTTCCTTCCATCATAAGGTCAGAAGTGATGATTGACTGATGATTGCACAATGTTGACCACCATTCACGGTTCCTCAGATACCAAAGCAATCCATTCCAAATGCAGCAAGGCCTGGACAATATCCAGGCTTGGACTGACAAGTGGCAAGTAACATTTGCGCCACACAAGTGTCAGGCAATGACCATCTCCAACAAGAGAGGATTAACCATCGCCCCTTGATGTTAAATGGCATTGCCATCACTGAATCCCCCACTATCAACATCCTGGGAGTTAGCATTGACCAGAAACTGAACTGGACTAGCCATATAAATAGTGTGGCCACAAGAACAGGTCAGAGGCTAGGAATCGTGTGACGAGTAATTCACCTCCTGAATCCCCAAAGCCTGTCCGCCATCTACAAGCCACAAGTCAGGAGTGTGATGGAATACTCCCCACTTGCCTGGATGAGTGCAGCTCCCACAACACTCAAGAAGCTTGACACTGCCAAGGACAAAGCAGCCCGCTTGATTTGCACCACATCCCCAAACATTCACTCCATCCACCACTGACACACAGTAGCATCAGTATGTACCATCTACAAGATGCACTGCAGGGATTCACCAAAGCCCCTTCGATAGCACCTTCCAAACCCATGACCACTCCCATCTAGAAGGACATGGCAGCAGATAGATGGGTACACCATCAGCTGGAAGTTCCCCTCCAAGTCACTCACCATCCATTCTAGAGGTTAGGGTTCAGGGAGCTGAAGACATGGACACCATTGGTGGAGTGATGAAATTTGGGGGTGTTCAAGGGGCCAGCATTGGAGGTACACAGAGAGCTTGGTGAGTCTGGAGGATGTTAGAAAGATAGTGAGGGGTGAGACCTTGGATGGATTTGTAAAGAATGATGGGAATTTTATAATTGAGGCATTGCTGCATAAAGAGTTAATGTCGGCCAGTGAGCACAGGGATGATGGGTGAATGGGTCTGTATGTGAGTCAGGGTTTAAACCAAAGCTTGTCTACGTTGTCGGGCTGACTAGGGGCGGAATCATCCCAGATTTGCACAAACTGTGATAGCGGGCAGGAAAAAGAATGTTTTACCCTCGCTCCCCACATCCCACCCGGCCTCAATGGTGGGTTTTTACAGAGTGCCATAAGACCATAAGATGTAGGATCAGAAATAGGCCCATTCTGCCCATCGAATCTGCTCCACCATTCAATGAGATCATGACTGATCTGATAACCCTCAACTCCACTTTCCTGCCTTTTCCCCATAACCCTTGATTCCCTTACTGATTAAAAATCTGTCTATCTCAGCCTCGAATATAATTAATGACCCAACTTCTATAGTCCTCTGTGGTAAAGAATTTCACGGATTAACTACCCTCTGAGAGAAGAAATTTCCTCTCATCTCTGTCTTAAATGGGCAACCCCTTACTCTCACAAACGGGGTCTTCTCGCCATATTGTACCCACCCATTCCCCCCCGCCCCCCCACTACCCGCCAGGACACCCAACGCTAATGGGGCTGGAAAATTCCTGCCTAGGTCTTCTCGCTGCACGTGAAGACAGGGTAAGAGTGCTCGCCGTATCCTGAGCAACGTTTCTCCCTCAGTCACCAACAACAAAACAACAACTCTTGTCGTTGAAACCCCAACACAACAGGTTATGCTGGCTGTTCATTTGTTTGTCATCTGTGGGGTCTTTGCTGCTGCTGCAGCACTCGCCTACAAAACTCCCAGAGACTGCACTTTGAAAGCAATTCATTGGCCACGAACCATTTTACAGGACACCTTGCAAACATAAAAGGTGCTTTACAAATGCACGTGAGGCAGCAATTGTAAGACAAAAGTATTTATTTGGGGACGCCTGGCAGAACTGAACACACAGAGGGGAGCTGGCTGAAACGTGCCTGATTTTGAGATTAAACCTGAGTGATGAGCTACTTTACATGCACCTTAATAGACTGCTTTTGCTTTCAGCTAACCAATGCTCCATTCTGCCTCGGTAACAAAAAGAAAATGGGTCAAGGTCTGGTGTGGGCTCACAGTACGATAGAGACAGTGTATAATCATGACCTTTGCTACCAACTATTTAAATGACCCTCCAGAGAATTGACTTCATGCTAATAATGGAAGTCCTGTTCAACCATTCTCTACAGACACGAGAGTGATGATTTATTTATTTTTTGTTTTAGCAATGATGCATGGTATAAAAATAATTTGGCCACAACAAACACATTTATCTTACTGACGTTTTTGCAGTGGTGCTGGCTTTGGTGGTTAGTCAATGTAGATAAAACTGGACAATGGAATTCATAGGCGTGTGGAGTACCACAATAATATTAAAGCTATTTTATTTGGGCTCAGCGACAACTTTGGCTCACTTGCCAGACTCCATCCCTCTTGCCAGCAGCTGCCCCAGATTGACCCAGGCTGTTTGCAATCTTGGCATCACATTTGACACTGAGATGAGCTTCCAACCATACATCTGTGACATCACTAAGATCACCTGTCTCCACCTCCATAACATCGCTCCACTCTGCTGCTGCCTCAGCTCATCTGCTGCTGAAACTCCCATTCATGCTTTTGTTACCTCAAGATGGGTCTCTATTCCAATGCACTACTGACCTACAAACCTCCAGAAACCTTTGGTCATCCAAAACTCTGCTGCCCTTTTTCCTGACTCGCACCAAGTTCCATTCACCCATTATCCTGGTGCTCACTGACCTATACTGGCTCCTGGTTAAGCAACACCTTGATTTTAAAATTCTCATCCTTGCTTTCAGATCCCTATATGGCCGTCCCTAACTCTGTAATCTCCCCCAACGCCACAGCCCTCTGAGATACAGCGGTCCCCTAATTCTGGCCTCTTGAGTGTACCCCAATCTTAATCAGGCCACTGCTGGTTGCCTTGCCTTCTGCTGCCTGGGCCCCATTCCTTCTCTACATCTCTTTGCCCCTCTATCTCTTTCTCTTCCTTTAAGCTGCCCCTTGAAACCTACCTCTTTGACCAAGTTTTTAGTGGCTCATCCTGACATCCCTTTACTTGGCTCAGTGTTAAATTTAGCTCCTCTGAAGATCTTTGGGGCATTTTACTGCACGAGTGCTGAGAAACAAATGCAAGTTCCTCCGGACCCTTTTAGGAAAATAAAGACATTTACTTACCTTTCTCGGCCACACTTTTATGCCAAGGGCAATGATCTTGAAATTGTGCCAGCACTTCAGCCAGATTCAACTGGTGAAACAGTGGCAGACTCCCCACGCAACTACAGAGTCTAATTCATTTCTTACCGGCCCCTCACCCTCTTCCCTGATAAAAAAACAATTTCATTTTGCTGTTACGCCTGTGAAATACGTCATTTTATGCTTCCCCAGGGAAATCATCAAGGCCCCTGTTCTTAAAAGTTTAAAACTTTAACATTTACATATTACGCCAAAGGCACACAAGGAGAGTGTGAGAGTGAGCGTGGCAATGCATTAACATTTATTGCATTAAAGGTGCAAGTCGTTTCATGCGCTCATTAACAACATGTGTTTAGCTGCAATTCTACCAGAGACCGGTCCGCAGATTGATGCAGGATAGCACACCAGTGGCTTGGGCAGATAGGTCTCCAATGAGGGAAGGAATGCCAAGAAGCCAGGATGACAGCAAAACCCGGACAGATGGATGCGGAGTGGACCCCGGTGTTTCAGAGTGCGAACAATCAGGCTGAGGAGGACTTAAGACATGCGGGGCATTCTGACATTTAAGTGAACACTTAGGAATTTGAAGGAATTAATTCAGATTAAAATACCAAGTTTGCAATTAAAGAAACACGTCAAAACGCACACACACACACACAAAAAAAAGACAAATTGCTTCTTGAAACAAAACGCAGGCCCAGAACCATGACCTCGGAGATATCGTAATTATTTTAAGCAAAAATATACATGAAAAAGAGAAATTGATGTGAATTGAAATTAAAATGTAAGTGATGATATAAATATCACAAAATATCATCGTAAAGGTCAGTATTTCAAATAGAGAATGAGCAGTGAGGTAGAAAGAGATATAGGGGACCTGTATAAATGGAAGTGTAGCTGAAGGAAAGCTCTAGGATGAGAAAGTCAATCTATCTAATAAATTCAGTGAAGAAAACTGAAACCATGCACATGGGGTCAGGAGAGTATGAGGACGTGGGCGGAGCAGGGTGGGAATCAGGCAATTCGGCATCAGTGCCTTGAAGTAGTGGAATTGGAGCACTTTTATAGAAAATCTCACTACAAGTCAAAAAATTCAAAACCAGCAGCAGACAGCTCATTAAGAAGCTCCCGCACCCCAATATTCCCTGGCTTAAGAGGTAGCGCTCTCATCTCCGAGCCAGAATGCTGTGGGATCAAGTCTTCCTCCAGATGCTTCATCAGAAAATTCAGGCGGACTCTCCCGGTGCAGGGCTGAGGGAGCACTGCACTGTCAGAAGTGCTGTCTTTCAGATGACATGCTACACCGAGGTTCTGTCTGCTCTCTCAGGAGGTTGTAAAGTATAGCATGACACTATTTTGAAGAAGAGCAGGATAGTTCTCTCTGGTGCCCTGACCGATATTTATTGTTCAGTCAACATCACTAAAAACAGATAATATTGCCATGAGCACACAGCTGTTTGTGGGAACTTGCTGTGCACAAATTGACTGCTATGTTTCCTACATTACAACATATTATAAATATATCATATTACAATTATAAAAAGTACTGTTGCCAGCATGGATTTTTAAGGGTAGGTCATTCCTGAAAAATATGACTGAATTTTTTAAAGAGGTGAATAAATTAATGGACAGGGGGAATGTCTATGGGCGTTAATTATGTGTTCTTGCATTTGATAAGGTTCCTCACAAAAGACTGATAGCTGAAGCTGCAGATCATAGAATTGAAGACTAGTTATTGACCAGACTAGGAAACTGACTGAGCAGTAGGGGACACATAATGGACAGGGACTCTAATTGGCAGCATGTGACAGATGACGCCCCACTAGAATTTTTGTTGGGACCTCAACTGTTCTCTGTATTTAGTAATGAGTTAGATGATGGGTCAGAGAGCCACATACGCAAATTTGGCAGTGGAACGAAGATAGGCTGCACTATAAGAAATGGGGATGGAAGCATAACATTACAAAAAGATTAAGCGATTAGGCAAATGGATTTCAATATAGGGAAGTAAGAAGTCGTCCACCTTGGAACTAAAAACAAGCCCTCATCCCGTGAAAGAATAAAGAAATTATTATCGCTGAATCCCCAACTGTCAACATCTTGGGGGTTACCATTGACCAGAAACTGAGCTGGACCAACCATATAAATACTGTGGCTACAAGAGCAGGTAAGAGGCTAGGAATCCTGTGGTGAATAACTCACCTCCTGACTCCCCAGAGCCTGTCTACCATCTACAAGGCACAATTAGGGAGTGTGATGGAATACTCTCCACTGGGTGAGTGCAACTCCAACAATACTCAAGAAGCTTGACACCATCTAGGACAAAGCAGCCAGCTTGATGGGCACCTAACCACCACCTTAAACATTCACTCCATCCACCTTTGACACACAGTAGCAGCAGTGCATGTACCATCTACAAGATGCACTGCAGCAACTCACCAAGGCTCCTTCAACAGCACTTTCTAAACCTGCGACCTCTATCATCTAGAAGGACAAGGGCAGCAGATGCATGGGAACACCACCACCTGCAAGTTCCCCTCCAAGCCACTCACCATCCTGACTTGGGAATATATTACCGTTCCTTCACTGTCGCTGGGTCAAAATCCTGGAACTCCCTCGCTAACAGCACTGTGGGTGTACCTACGACACGTGGACTGCAGCCGTTCAAGAAGGCAGCTCACCACCACCTAGGGATGGGCAACAAATGTTGGCCTGTCTAACTATGCCCACATCCCATGAACGAACAAATTAAAAAAAAAAAATCTTGCATCAACCATCATCCTCGTTGACCCACGTTGGCATCTTATGTAAACAGCCTTGTTTTCAAATCCCCCCATTCCCTCTCCCCTCTCTATCTCTGTGACCTACTCCAACCCTGTAACCCTCTGAGATCTCTGCTCTCCTCCAATCCTGCTCTTTGCATCCTGATTTTAATTGCTCCTTCATTGACAGCCTTGCCTTCAGATGCGCAGGCATTCCCTCCCTAAACACAGAATCACACCGCGCGCAAGAGGCCCTTCGGCCCATCGAGTCTGCGCCGACACGTGAGAAAGGCCTGACCTACCCGCCCTAATCCCATTTGCCAGCACTCGGCCCCCATAGCCTTGAAAGTTATGATGTGCCAAGTGCTCATCCAGGTACTTTTTAAAGGATGTGAGGCAACCCTCCTCCACCACCCTCCCAGGCAGCGCATTCCAGACCGTCACTACCCTCTGGGTAAAAAAAAGATTTTCCTCACATCCCCCCCTAAACCTCCTGCCCCTCACCTTGAACTTATGCCCCCTCGTGACTGACCCTTCAACTAAGGGGAACAGCTGCTCCCTAACCACCCTGTCCATGCCCCTCATAATCTTGTACACCTCGATCAGGTCACCCCTCAGTCTTCTCTGCTCCAACGAAAACAACCCAAGTCTATCCAACCTCTCTTCATAGCTTAAATGTTTCATCCCAGGCAACATCCTGGTGAATCTCCTCTGCACCCCCTCACATCCTTCCTATAATGTGGCGACCAGAACTGCACACAGTACTCCAGTTGTGGCCTCACTAAGGTTCTATACAACTCCAACATGACCTTCCTACGTTTGTAATCTATGCCTCGATTGATAAAGGCAAGTGTCCCATATGCCTTTTTCACCACCCCACTAACACGCCCCTCCACCTTCAGTGATCTATGCACACCAAGGTCCCTTTGTTCCTCAGAACTTCCTAGTGTCATGCCATTCATTGAATACTTGCTTGTCAAATTACTCCTTCCAAAGTGTATCACCTCACACTTTTCAGGGTTAAATTCCATCTGCCACTTATCTGCATCCACCTCAACCTCCCACTCAGCCTTTAAGATGCTCCTCAAAACCCACCTTTGCGACCAAGCTTTTGGTCACTTGTCCTAAATACTCCTTATGGTGGCTCCGTGTCAAATATTGTTTGATAATGCCCCTGTGGATCACCTTGAAACACATTATTAAGTTACATGCACCGTGCGAATGCAAGCTGTTGCTAATCGAGTGAGGCTTATGATGAATCAGCTCATGTGCAAGGACATTGGGTGGTAGTGTGGAAAGGGGACAAGGTAGAAGTGAGTCAGAAACACCTTCTAGCTGATTTTCGCCACACAAGATGTCCCTGTGTCATTCTAGGAATTTAAGAACATTTTAACAATGAGGAACTCTTCTCTCTCCAAGGTGCCTCAGCTGATGCTCAACTGGTACCCATCCCGCCTTTGAGTCGAGCGGTTGTGGGTCTAACTTCTGCTTCTTGAGCATGCTATCCAGGCCAACACTCCACTGCAGTCCTGAGAGTATGCTGCACTGGCAGAATTGCTGTCTTTCAGATAAAGCGTCAAACTAGGCCCCATCAGGTAGATATCGAAGATCCTATGGAACTATTTTGAAGAAGAGCAGGAAGTTCTCCCCACCGTCGTCAACAGCATTTATCCCCCAACCAGCATCACTAAAACACATTTGTCGTATTGTTGTTTGTGGGATCTTGCTGGGTGCAAATTGGCTGCTGTTTTTCTTATACTGCAAACTTCAAAAAGTGCTTTTTTGGTTGTGGAGTGCTTTGGTTTATCCTGAGGTTGTGAACGGTGCCATGTAAATGTAAGTTCTTGCTTTTTCTCTGTTTCCCCCTGCCCTCATTCATTTCCATCTTGTGATACCACAACACAATATGGTCCCTAATTTGGCCTTAATTAACACCAAATTGCCAGAAAATTGATGATGTGTGATGTGGACAGATGCCACACTGGCATTTTGCAGGGTGGGTGCTGTTGCGATGTTGAAGTTGAGTTATTGTTGGGCTTTGCTCTGTTTCTAAACGTTGTGACCTAAGAGTGTTACATACTGAATCAAAGGTGCCTAAGCTGAGGACTGTTCCAGTCCCACAACGTTTATATAGCTCACGTTAATGAGCACATAAATTCACATCATAACGAAAAGGAGGCAACAGTTTAGTAGGAAAACGAGGGAGTGAATCAGTGAATGAGCAACATTTAGATTACAGAGGAAAGTCTGCTAATGTAAAGTCAATGTAAAGAATTAAATGGAAGACACAAATTAAAACTGACAAGTCCATGAATTCAACAATTATTTTAAAATTAATACACTGCAGCAAGTGTCCAGTAAATATTAAATCCATAATGTATTTTTATAATTTTGGTTCTATAATAATAGTTTTTAGCAGCATTCTAAATACCTAAACATGATTGTGGATTCCTGACAAAATAACAATTAGATATGAATAATTAAGAAGTGATTTACAATCTACAAAATAGCTTTTGTGAGCACCAGCCCAGTAAATTGTCTATTACCTATTATTAATGTAAGTTCTGGAAACAATTACACTTATTTTAGTAAGTCATTTCCATATTGATTTAATATTCACATTCTGTGAATAAAATGAATAATTATTGTGTTAACATCTTGCAACTTCATTTCTATAATCGCTAACAAGCCACCTTAATCAACGGTTTCTCAAATCCAGTTTAAACACAAAGATGGCTCCTTTCAAGAGCCCCTGAAAATGGATGTTGGCAGCACGATGTCTGATTAACCCATGCCCTTCAACTGGATCCACAGGAAGTCACGAGACCCTCCAGATGCGCACTCCAAATGCAGTAGGGGCAGATAACCAAGGAGGTCAACACCAGGAGTATAGCCCCAAAGATTTGGATGCAGCGCGGCGCAGGACATTCAATGACCTGACACAAGTGGTCAAGGTCAGTGAATGCATCTGCAAATGCTGAATCCCACTAACTGCACCACCAGCCTCAGCCACACTTCAATTCACCGTGCGCCCATCACTCACTGAGCTTAATCGCTTGTTAATCACGACTCATACCTGACATTTAAAACTTCACTATGCTCTCAAGCACTTAGCACTGCTAGCCTTAAACCTACCTCTCACAGCCAGGATGCACTGCCAGTTAGTCCACCAGCTACATCTTCCAAACAGGTTATACCACACATGCTGACAGACTTCCCCCTCTTTTGCAAGACATGGTGACATGCAACAGAAGGTAGTAGGAGCTAACCAGAGAGGGACAGGCACACTTGGATGCCCTAAACACCACTGGAGGACAGTGCTGGCCATTATTATGATGCCCTTTTTCTGTTTTTATACCTTCATGGGGCATGGGCGTCACTGGTTAGGTGTCATTTTTATTGCCCATCCCTAATTGCCCTTGAGAAAATGGTGGTGAGTCACCTTCTTGAATCACAGAATCATAGAATTGTTACAGTGTAGAAGGAGGCCATTCGACCCATCTTGTCTGCACCGGCTCTCTGAGCATTTTAACTTAGTATCAATCTCCTGCCTTTTCCCCGTAGCCCTGCACATTGTTTCTATTTAAATAATCATCCAATGCCTTCCTGAATGCCTCAAATGAACCTGCTTCCACCACACTTCCAGGCAGTAAATTCCAAACCCAAACTACTCACTGTGTGAAAAAGTTTTGTCTCACCTCGCATTTGCTTCTTTTGCAAAACAATTTAAAACTGTGCCCCACTGGTTCTTGATCCATTTACAAGTGGGAACAGTTTCTCCCTATCTACTCTGTCCAGGCCCCTCATTATTTTGAAAACTTCTATCAAGTTTCCTCTCAGCCTTCTCCTCTCCAAGGAAAACAGTCCCAATTTCCCCAATCTTTCCTCACAACTGAAGTGTCTCATTCCTAGAACGATTCTTGCGAACCTCTTCTGCACTCTCTCCAATGCGTTCACTACCTTCCTATAGTGTAGCATGTAGAACTGCAGACAATACTCCAACTGAGGTCTAAACAGCGTCTTTTATAAGTTCATCATAAGCTCCCTGTTCTTGTACTCTCTGCCCCTATTAATGAAGCCTAGAATACTATATATTTTTTATTCATTCACGAGATGCGGGTTTGCTGGCCGGGCCATTATTTATTGCCCATCCCTAATTGCCCTTGAGAAGGTGGTGCCTCTTGAACTGCTGCAGTCCAAGTGGTGTAGGTACGCCTGCAGTGCTGTTAAGGAGGGAGTTCCAAGATTTTCACCCAATGACAGTGAAGGAACGGGATATATTTCTAAGTCAGGATGGTGAGTGACTTGGAGGGAACTTCTAGGTGGTGGTGTTCCCATGTATCTGCTGCCCTTGTTCTTCTACATGGCTGCGGTTGTGGGGTTTGGAAGGTGCAGTGTAAGGAGCCTTTGAGAATTCCTGCAGTGCATCTTGTAGGTGGTACACAGTGCTGCTACTGTGCATCAGTGGTGGAAGGAGTGAACGCTTATGGATGTGGTGCCAATCAGGAGGACTGCTTTTTCCTGGATGGTGTCAAGCTTCTTCAAAGTTGTTGGAGCTGCGCTCATCCAGGCAAGTGGGGAGTATTCCATCACACTCCTGACTTGTGCCTTGTAAATGGTGGACAGTCTTTGAGGAGTCAGGAGGTGGGTTACTCATTACACTATTCCCAGCCTCTGACCTGTTCTTGTAGCCGCAGTATTTATATGGCTAGTCCAGTTCAGTTTCTGGTCAGTGGTAACCAACAGGATGTTGATAGTGGGGGATTCAGTGATGGTAATGCCATTGAATGTCAAGGGGTGATGGTTGGATTCTCTCTTGCTGGAGATGGTTATTGCCTGGCATTTGTGTGGCACAATTGTTACTTGCCACCTGTCAGCCCAAGTCTGGATATTGTCCAGGTCTTGCTGCATTTGGGCATGGACTGCTTCAGTATCTGAGAGGTCTCGAATGGTGCTGAACATTGTGCAATCATCAGTGAACATCCCCACTTCTGACGTTATGATGGAAGGAAGGTCATTGATGAAGCAGCTGAAGATGGTTGGGCCTAGGACACAACCCTGAGGAACTCCTACAGTGATATCCTTGAGCTGAGATGACTGACCTCCAAAAGCCACAACTATCTTCCTTTGTCCTATATATGACTCCACCCAGTGGAGAGTTTTTCCCCTGATTCCCATTGATTCCAGGTTAGTTAGGGCTCCTTGATGCCACACTATGTCAATTTTGCATTGATGTCAAGGGCAGTTACTCTCACCTCACCTTGGGAGTTCAGCTCTTTTGTCCATGTTTGAACCAAGGTTGTAATGAGGTCAAGAGCTGATTGGCCTGGCAGAACCCAAACTGGGCATCAGTGAGCAGGTTATTGCTAAGCAGGTTCCACTTGTTGGCACTGTTGATGATCCCTTCCATGACTTTACTGATGATTTGAGAGTAGACTGATAGGGCAGTAATTGGCTGGTTTCGATTTCTCTTGCCTTTTGTGTACTGGATATACCTGGGTAATTTTCCACATAGCCGGGTAGATGCCAGTGTTATAGCTGTACTGGAACAGCTGGCAAGGGGCACGGCAATTCTGGAGCACAAGTTTTCAGTACTATTGCTTGAATATTGTCAGGGCCCATAGCCTTTGCAGTATCCAGTCCCTTCAGCTGTTTCTTGATATCACGTGGAGTGAATCAAATTGGCTGCCGACTGGCATCTGTGATGCTGGAGACCTCCGGAGGAGACCGAGATGGATCATCCACTTGGCACTTCTGGCTGAAGATTATAGCAAACGTTTCAGCCATATCCTTTGCACTGATGTGCTGGGCTCCCCCATCATTGAGGATGGGAATATTTGTGAAGCCCCTTCTTCCAGTGAGTTGTTTAATTGTCCATCCACAACTAGATGTGGCAGGATTGCAGTGCTTAGATCTGATCCGCTGGTTGTTGAATCACTTAGCTCTGTCTATCACTTGCTGCTTATGATGTTTGGCATGCAAGTAGTCCTGTGTTGTAGCTTCACCAGGTTGACAGTTAATTTTTAGGTATGCCTGGAGCTGCTCCTGGCATGCCCTCCTGCACTCTTCATTGAACCAGGGTTGATCCCCTGGCTTGATGGTAATGGTGGAGTGGGGGATATGCTGGGCCATGAGGTTACAGATTGTGGTTGAGTACAATTCTGCTGCTGTTGACGGCCCACAGCACCTCATGGATGCCTAGACTTGAGTTGCTAGATTTGTCCGAGTTAGATGAGATTTACTTTTACCTTTACGAAGGTGTAACTGAGAGTCAGATTAATTAGGGCATTTTTTGTAGTTATTATAGTAGTAATTTTGTAGATATATGTATGTGCATACAATCTTTCCTGTATTAATAAATGTTTAATTGAGTTTTATTAAAAAAAAACTCTTCTTGAAAATCGGTGGTCTTATTTATACTGAATTCAGAGCCTGCATCTTAAAATATACAAATTGCAAAAATGGGTCATGACAGTTGTTTCAAGGTTCCCTCTGGGATTTGAACAACTCAGCCTTCACCATCAGCTGTGCCATAATAATGGGAAACAAATGCTGGCCTCATCAGTGATACTTGCATCCCACGAACAGGTAAAAAACACAACAGTTGCGCCAAAGTCCAAGCTGCATCATTCCTGTTCCTGTCAAAGTCTACTGGATCTCCCTTACAGAGTGATTTGGCTGTGGAATCCTTATTTGATACTCTGTACTGTCCCAGGCCCAGCCTCAGCTTCACCCTACAATATTTGCCTGTACACATCTGCATCCTGACAGCAACTCTTATCCTACTCACTCTGTCACGCCAGACATGGTTCAGTTGGTAGCTCTCTCACCTGTGCATGTTAAATAGTGCACAATGAGACAATATTAGATCCTTCCCTCTCGCTCAAATTATGCAGGTGAGGATCAGGTGGGACCTATTTTGTTTAACCAATTTCAGAATCACCTAAAAGGGATGTTTACTCCAGATTTAAAAAAAAAATTATAGTGCAATTGATTGATGGCAGAGTCCCGCAGAACACAACCATATAAAGCAAAATGGCCCAGGTGTGTCACCCACTCTTTGCTGTGTTATCTGACCTCAGTCAATGTTGACAAGAAAGATGCAATGTAGCTCAGCAGCACTGTTTTAGGGAGGGATTCAGTGGGGGAGAGGGTAATCAGCTAGATTAAGTGACACTTGCTGGAGCTTTTCCCATCATGCTCAATGTCGACTCTTTGGCCATTGCCTTGTCAGTGGTTGAACCGCTGCCCACAACATCATTCCTCGCTGCCCACTGTCTGAGGCTGAACCAGATGGTTCGCACTCTCATTATCTGAGTGGACCCTGAGCTGAGCTTCCACCTCCATGGTCTCTCCACCACAAAGACTTCCGACTTCCACCTTGCTCCACTCTGCAGCTGCTTCCGTGCATCCGGTGCTGAGATTTTTACAGATGGTTTTGTTATCTCCAGACTCAACTATTCCAGTACTCAGATAAAAACAAAAAAACTGCGGATGCTGGAAATCCAAAACAAAAACAAAAACAGAATTACCTGGAAAAACTCAGCAGGTCTGGCAGCATCGGCGGAGAAGAAAAGAGTTGACGTTTCGAGTCCTCATGACCCTTCGACAGAACTTGAGTTCGAGTCCAAGAAAAAAGGACTCGAACTCAAGTTCTGTCGAAGGGTCATGAGGACTCAAAACGTCAACTCTTTTCTTCTCCGCCGATGCTGCCAGACCTGCTGAGTTTTTCCAGGTAATTCTGTTTTTGTTTTTATTCCAGTACTCACCAGGTTTTGGTCTCCTACTGTCCTCCCTCCCAAAGCTTCAACTCATCCACAGCTCTTGCCAAGTATTGTTCAGCCAGCACCCCTCTGCTTGGTGATCTACATTGGCCCCCTGGAGATAAACTAGTCTTTTAGCTCATTAAGATCTCTGATGCCCTGTTGTTCTTTCTGCACCATTATCATCTCGCAGTTCCAGCTTGTTGTGATACAGCTGCTTTTCAAGCTGAAACGTGCAGGGAAAGTCTAATTATTGGTGCACTCACGGGCAAATTTTCACCCAAATAGCTTCTATCATGGAGCACTGTGGGTCATTCGATCACATTAAAGGAACTATATAAATGCAATTTGTTGTTATTGTAAGTATTCTGAGACGTCACTCAGCATGTTGCTATTGCAGCTAACTGCATTCAGGGGAAATCCCTTGGTTGTATTTTATCACAGCCATTAAGCTAAAGTTGGGGGTTTGGGGGTGGGGGGAGGGTGGTGGGGGTGCGGGAGGATGCTGGGAGTCTGATGTTCCTCTGCTCCAGTTTTTTGGTCAAATAGCATTCTGACACGTAAGGGCAGCAGGGGCATGGGCAGCCTGGTGGTGTGACGTCTTACGAGACACGAGCGGGGGAGCGGAGGGATGGGAGTGAGGTGCCAGCAAGGCCGCTTCCCAAATTCCGCAGCTGTGCCCATATCGGGCGAGGGTCTGAAAAGCAGCCTACCTGTGCGATCTCTGCCCTGTAGTGTACACAGTGAGTAGTGACTGGTGGCAGCTTGCAGATGACAGGCGCTGGTGACAGTGCAGGCAATGATTGGGCAGCGCTGACTGCGACTGGCACCAGTAGCTGGGCAGCTGCTGACGGGCATCAGTAGCAGTGCAGTGTGGGATGAATCAGCGCTCCCGAATATTTTGCCTTGAGGGTCCTTAAAATAGCAATGGTTTATCGTGACGAAAATTCTTACGGCTGTGAGTTGGAATATTTTGAAAGCATTCAGCCATTTAAACTTTGCAATGCAAAAACTTATGCATTCTAACACGGTCATTCATGACTAACTCGGAATATATTTTCCCATTAAGTTTAAATAGGTTGAATCATTTTTGCGAGACAGAAGCTTCATGAGATTCCGTACGGATGCTGTCATAATAATAATGATATTTCTGACAGATTGGAAATGTAATTTAAAGCATATCTTTGAAACAATTCCACAAAAAAAAACACATAGGTACTACAGAAATTATAGCAAAATCGAAGCACTGTTGACAAGCTGGATACTCTCAAATTGCTTCAGTGAAATTTCTGTGTTGCCAGATTACTCTGCTGGACAGTGGAACACCTTCAGCATTGCTCAAGTACGTTGCCATGGTACCAGTGAGATCTCAATCCCGCTGCATACCCAAGATGGTTCACTCGATTAAAAAAAACAGCCACCATCCGTCATTGGGAGAAAGCATGACCGACCTGGGATCAAGGAGGCTGCGTCTTCCCATCCGCACCCCCCCCACCCCCGCATATGTCTCCGTGTCCAGCTATCTGTTGAAACCTTCCCTCCCCTCAGCCATTCCTCCCGCCTGCAGTCTCAGGCTTTCAAAGACCTCTCGGGCTTGACAGGATGAATCTGAGCAGTGATCAAGTGAAGAAGGGAGAGGTAGAACGGATTCAAATGAATTTGCCAGAGGGAATGGCAGACAATAGTTGAGAAAGTGGTTAAAATGGCATACCGTATCCTGCCTTCCATCGACAGAGGCATAGAGCACAAAAGCAAGGACGTCATGATGACACCGGTTTGGCCTCAAGTGAAGTATTGCATCCAGTTCAGGGCACCATAATTTCGGAAGGATGTGAAGGCTTCAGAGAGGCTGCAGGCGGGATTTACGACAACGGACAGAGGAACGAAAGCCTAAGTTTACATGGACAGGTTTGAGAAGCTGGTGTTGTTCTCCTTAGGGAAGGAAAGGTTGAGAGGAAATGTGATAGGGGTTTTTAAAATCCTGAGGGGATCTGGAGAGAGGACGTGGGAGAAACTATTCCCATTAATGGAAATAAACACAAAAAAACTGCGGATGCTGGAAATCCAAAACAAAAACAGAATTACCTGGAAAAACCCTTCGACAGAAGGGTCATGAGGACTCGAAACTTCAACTCTTTTCTTCTCCGCCGATGCTGCCAGACCTGCTGAGTTTTTCCAGGTAATTCTGTTTTTGTTTCCCATTAATGGAAGGGTTAACGAGAGCACACGGATATAAGTCGATTGGTAGAATGAGGAATGTGGGGAAAAAAGACGATGTGAGGAAAATAATTTTTATGCGCTGTTAAAATCATGTCTCTCAAGATTGAAGTTTTCTTTTACAAAATGGAAAGACATGAGGACCTGACATGATCTGGTCACCTGGATGCTAAACTGGGATTTTTTAAAAAACGTCATAAATTCACCTTGGAATTGTAAACAAGCAGGCCTCTTCCAAGAAATCCCTAACCTGTATGGTACTTGAGAAGGAGCTGTTTAAGACCATAAGACGTAGGAGCAGAAGTAGGCCATTTGGCCCATTGAGTCTGCTCTGCCATTCAATGAGATCATGACTGATCTGATAATCCTCAACTCCACATTCCTGCCTTTTCCCCATAACTCTTGATTCCCTTACTGATTAAAAATCTGTCTATCTTAGCCTTGAATATACTTAACGATCCCACCTCTACAGCCCTCTGCGGTAAAGAATTCCATAGATTCAATACCCTCTGAGAGAAGAAATTCCTACTCATCTCTATTTTAAATGGATGACCCTTTACTCTGAGATTATGCCCTCTGGTTCTAGACTCTCCCACAAGGGGAAACAACCTCTCAGCATCTACCCTGTCAAGCCC
Source organism: Carcharodon carcharias (assembly GCF_017639515.1). Classification (NCBI taxonomy): domain Eukaryota; kingdom Metazoa; phylum Chordata; class Chondrichthyes; order Lamniformes; family Lamnidae; genus Carcharodon; species Carcharodon carcharias. The sequence continues at coordinate 112,453,504 of NC_054482.1, read as the reverse complement.
CCTAAGAATCTTATATGTTTCAATAAGGTCGCGTCTCATTCTTTTAAACTCCAATGAGTACAGGCCCAACCGACTCAACCTCTCCTCATAAGAAAATCCCTCCATACCCAGAATCAACCTAGTGAACCTTCTCTGGACTGCCTCCAATGCCAGTATATCTTTTCTTAGGTAAGGGGACCAAAACTGTTCACAGTATTCTAGGTGTGGTCTAACTAGTGCTTTGTCTAATTTTAGCAAGACATCCCTATTTTTATACTCCATTCCCTTTGAAATAAAGACCAACATTCCATTTGCCTTCCCTATTACCTGCTAAACTTGTATGTTAGTTTTTTGTGATTCATGCACGAGGAACCCAAATCCCTCTGTGCTACAGATTTCTTCAGTCTTTCTCCATTTAAATAATATTCAGCTCCTCTATTCTTCCTGCCAAAGTGCATAACTTCACATTTTCCCACATTATATACCATCTGCCAAGTTTTTTGCCCACTCACTGAACCTGTCTATATCTCTCTGTAGGCTCTTTGTGTCATCCTCACCACTTGCCTTCCCACCTATTTTTGTGTCATCCACAAACTTGGCGATAGCACATTCATTTCCCTCATCCAAGTCATTAATATATATTGTAAATAATTGTGGCCCCAGCACTGTGGCATTCCACTAGTTACAGGTTGCCATCCTGAAAATGCCGCCCCCCCCCCCCCCCAACCTTATCCTAACTCTCTGTCATCTATTAGTTAGCCAGTTCTCTATCCATGCTAATATATTATGCTAACACCATGGGCTCTTATTTTATTAAGTATCCTTATGTGCGGTACCTTATCATGCCTTTTGGAAATTCAGATAGATTACATCTAGTGGTTCCCCTTTATCTATCCTGCTTGTTACCTCCTCAAAGAATTCTAATCAATTTGTCAGGCATGATTTCCCCTTCATGAAGTCATGCTGACTCTGCTTGATGAGATAATGTATTTCTAAATGCTCTGTTATTACATCCTTTACAATAGACTCCAACATTTTCCCAATGACAAATGTTGTTTGAACTACAAAGCACTTTACTTAATGAAAAGCTGGGAGACAAAAACGGCAGTCACAAGGGAGAGAGGGAAAAACTTTTGAAAAACCATTCAAGGCAGTTTTGTTGGAGAATAAGCTGAAGAAGGCTACCTTGACTGGCTCCCTCTCTCTCCACCTTGATGCCTAAAATTGTGTATGGCTATCAACCTGTAGCCAGAGAGCCCTCATCTGAGTGTAACCAGACTGCATAGGACCTGCAAAGCTTAGACCAGTGGTGATAATGTCCAAGAATCAATTGGGACCAGCTACCTTTCTTCACAGGAGAGAACTCTAGGTCGACAGCACCGACACCCTGTGGACTTTATCCTTTATCTTATAAAGCCCATCCTCCAAAACCCATCTCTGCAGAGAGATTCTATCTGTTTCTCCTTTGTCTATGTGTGTGTTTGCTGGGAGAATTCTTTAGGAAGGAATAGATAGTTATACTTCTTGATTACAATTGTCTGTTAACCAGTACTTGCAACTTGTCAAAATAAGTTGTGTTTTAAAATAAATTCATCACCCTGAGTTTTTGGAAAGAAGCCTGGTCGGAGTCTCTTTTCTTTTAGGTACTCGAGGTATAGGTATACAATTGGCCATTTTGGTGAGAAAATTAAATATTTAAAGTAATGGCCTGTGGAGTAGTGGGGCTTGATAATTTGTGCACTCCTCACGACCGTAACATAAATTGGGGGCTCCTGCGAGATTTGAAACACAGAAACTGGGTCATTGGATAGGGAACAATAATTGGCAAGGAATAAAAGGATGGAGACCAGGTTTCTTATAGATTGGTAAACTAAAGTGCTGTTGGATGTTGCTAAGGTTTTTTTTACAGATGGAATATGTAAACATGACTGGTTTACAGAAATTATCCAAGAGTAAGCTAATGGAATTGACGGATAAACAGGAATTAGAATTACCCAAAGGAACGAGGAAAGCGGATATAGTTGAGATAATAGCACAGCATCTGAAACTGGAAGGGATGACAGAAATACCACGTTCTCCAGGGGGTGAGTCAGTTGAGTTAGCTAAGATACAATTTGCAAACGTAGCAACTTGAACATGAAAAGGAACATAAGAAAACCTGAATTAGAGGCAAAAGAAATGGAGAAGGAAAGAGAAAGGGACACTTAGGAAGCTGGAGCTGGAATTCCAGGCCAGGGAGAAGGAGAGGGAAAGAGACAAGGAATGAGAAGTGGAATACTAGCTTAAGAGTCTGAACCTTAAAAAGAGGCCACAGACGCCGAGGAGGTTCCTGATGGCGAGGAAACCCCCAACCCGAGGCCTAGATGTTTAAATTTGTACAAGCTCTTCCAAAACTTTGAGGAAAGGAGTACGGAGGCATTCTTTATTTCATTTGAGAAGGTGGCTAAGCAAATGAAATGGGCCACCAATGAAAACTGGACGTTGCTCTTACTGAGTAGGCTGGTGAGTAGAGCTCATGAGGTTTATTCTTCACTGTCAGAAGGGGTATTGGTGGATTAGGAAGCTGCAGAAAAGGCTATTCTTAGTGCGTACGAGTTAGTGCTTGAGGCACACAGGCAGAAATTTTCGAATATAAGGGAACAGCCTGGCCTGAGCCATATTGAGTTTGAGAGGGTAAAGCAGAATGGCTTTGACTGTTAGATACGGGCATTAAAGGTAGAGACAACGTATGAAGCTCTTAGAGAAATAATTCTTTTGGAAGAATTTCAAAACTCACTTCCTCCTGTTGTTAGAACCCATGTTGAAGACCAGAGGGTTAAAACAGCCAGACAGGGAATGGGAATGGCTAACAATTATGAGCTGGTCCATAAATCTAAACCCTTTTTCCATCTTCCCCACAAACCCGAGAAGGATAGAAGGTGGGAAGGTGAAAGGAAGGCAAGTAGCCAGGGAAGAGAAGGGACCACCAGGAAATCCCAGGAAATTCAAGCCAGAAAGGAAAGTGCCAAGGGTGGAAGTGATATTCGAAAGCCATTGTAACAAGGTGGGACATGTTTGTACAGATTGTTGGAAGTTTGCGCAGGAAATCCATGGGGCTTATTGGGGTGATTCAGGAAAAGGAGCCCTGACAGAAAGTACAACATATCAAGTTGTAGTGTTAACTGTAGTTGTGAAACGGGGTGTGGATACTGCTGTGAGTTTAGGAGAGGTGAATGAGACACCCGAGAGCTATAAAAAACTTTTGTCGAGAAGAAAAGTAACCACTTATCCCTCAAATGAGACAACTAAACCAAAAGTCATACTTAGAGATACAGGAGCCACTCAAACACTTTTGCTGGGGAAAAGCATAACTTTTCCAAGCTAAAGTTTTAATCAATGATATTGGTGGGGAGCATATTCCGGTACCTTTGTACCGGGTACACTTGGAATGTGACCTATTGTCTGGGACAGTGATGGTAAGGGTTGTTCAGCAGTTACCCATAGATGGAGTTGATTTATTCCTGGGAAATGATTTAGCCGGAATGAAGGCAGTAACTTCCTCAGTAATTACAGAAAGTCCAAGTGAGGTTAAAGAGATGGAGCAGTTACAGTTAAAGGTTCCAGGAATTTTTCCTTCATGTGTGGTGACCCAAGCAATAGCTAAGCAAAGTGCACCATCAAAGGTTAAAATGATACCACAGACATATATTTGGCTGGCTGAAACTTTCTTTACAGACTTAGATAATCCGAAAGAGGTGTTTAACAAATCTTCTCTAGTTGAGGCTGAACAAGATGATCCAGAGTTAAGTAAGATAGCACAATCAGCCCAAACCGAAGCTGAGGCTAAGGAAGATCGAGAATATTATTATTTATTGTGAAGGGGATTGAATACAAAAGTAGGGAGGTCATGTTTCAGTTGTAGAGTGAGACAACATTTGGAGGACTGTGTAGAGTATTGGTCACCTTATTCAAGAAAGGATGTAATTGCATTGGAAGAAATGCAGAGAAATTCCTGGACTAATTCCTGGAATGGGTGGGTTGTCTTATGAGGAAATGTTGGACAGGCGATGCTTTATCCGCTGGAGCTTAAAAGAGTAAGATGCAACTTGACTGAAATATATAAGAGCCTGAAGAGTCTTGACAGGCCGGATGCAGATAGCATGTTTCCTCTTGCGGAAGAATCTAGAACTAAGAGTCACTGTTTAAAAATGAGGGGTTGCCCATTTAAGACAGAGAAGAGGTGAAATTTTTTCTCTCAGAGGGTCATGAGCCTTTGGAACTCTCTTCCTCAAAAGGTAGTGGAAGCAGAGTCTTTGAATATTTTTAAGGCAGAGGTGGAGAGATTCTTGGTAAGCAAGGGGGGGGTGATAGGTTATCGGGGGGCAGGTGGGATGCAGATTTCAGGTTACTATCAGATCAGCCTTGATCTTATGAAATGGCGGAGCAGGCTCAAGGGGCTGAATGGCCTATTCCTGCTCTTTGTTCATATGTTCGTAAGTATATTAGAAATGTAATTCTAATGAGGGAGTGGAGATCTCCTCACAGACCTGCAGTTGAGGAGTGGACGCTTGTTTATCGGGTAGTGGTACTGCCCAAATACCGTAAAGAGATATTAGACATGATTTTCCTAGGGCAGGACATGTAGGAATATGGAAAACTGAAGCGGGGATAAACCGACAGTTTTACTGGAGAGATCTTCATAAAGACGTGGTGCAGTTTTGTAAAAGTTTTGTGTACATACCACCACCCTTAATTCCTATACCTGTTTTAGAGGAACCTTTCAGTAGGGCGTTAGTGGTCTGTGTGGGACCGTTAACAAAAACAAAGGCAGGACACCAGTATATCCTTACTATTATGGAAAAACAACTCAATTTCCAGAGGTCATCCCTTTAAGGACCATTACGGCTAAAGTAGTAGTAGAGAAGTTAATCCAACTTTTTACTCAATTTGGATTACCTGCAGAGATTCAGTCGGATCACGGTTCCAATTCCATGTCCAAAATTTTTCTGAACATAATTGGCCCAAATTTTCAGCTTGGCAAGTGGCGCGGTTGGCTGGCCCAGGATTGGCTGGGAAATGGACTGCCGACCGAGATCAGCCCTGACAGCGATTTTGGTGAGCGCCTCGCGCTGGCCGATTAACCCTCAGCCAGCATAAAGTGCTCACTAAGAAGCTCAGTGCTACCCGGATGTGGGTGGGCGATGATGTCAACGTGGGTGCGGGCGAGCGCTGAAAGAAAGCCCCCTGAATACAAAGAGCTGCCTCAGCCCGTGCCCACGATGAAGGCAGAGAGCTGCTTCAGGGAGCTGCAGACCCTAAAACCAGGCAATAAAAGTTTTGAAAATCTGGAGATCAGCTTTTTTTTTTGTCCATGTTTGAACCAAGGCTGTAATGAGGTCAGGAGCTGAGTGGCCCTGGCAGACCCCAAACTGAGCGTCAGTGAGCAGGTTATTGCTAAGCAGGTGCCGCTTGATAGCGCTGTTGATGACCATTTCCATTACTTTACTGATGATCGAGAGTAGACTGATGGGGCGGTAATTGTCTCAGATATCTGTCCTTTCTGGGATTTTTGATATGCATCTGACAGGGCCTTGGTTTAATGTCTCATCTGCAAAACTGTGGGTGAGATTTTAACTCATTCAAAATGCACCCATTTGCACGGAGGTAAAATGCATCTCTGAGAATGCAGCACTCCCCTAGTACTGTGTTGAGACATAAGGACTACACTACATGATTGAGTTCTGGAACCTCCATGACCTTTGGACATAGTGAGAGCTCCACCTCTGACCCAAGCTGCCACTTGCATTGAGCAGCCCATATTTCTCACTAATGGTGGTTAGCGTGCTCATTACATATTTTGTTGGTACTTAGACAAGATTTCCCTTTGTTGAAGTTTTATTTGTTCAATTTCTCTCCCCCTAACCTGAAGACATTGATTCCTTGTTTAATACTGTTCCAAATGCAATGGCTGCCAACATTGTCAACCAATCTGTGAGTACCTTAAAAGAAAATAAAAACTTTCATTTATATATATTTATGTAGCACTTTTCACAAGCTATGCCTTCTAGGACTAGGAGTCCCTGTTTAAAAATGAAGGGTTGACCATTTAAGACAGAGATGAGGGGAAATGTTTTCTCTCAGAGAGTTGTGAGTCTTTGGAACTCTCTTCCTCAAAAGTGATGGATCGAAGCAGAGTCTTTGAATATTTTTAAGGCAATGGTAGATAGATTCTTGATGAGCAAGGGGATGAAAGGTTATCAGGTTAGGTGGGAATGTGGAGTTGAGGTTATAAACAAATCAGCCGTGATCCTATTGAATGGCGGAGCAGGCTGGAGGGGCAGGCTAGAGGGGCCGAGTGGCCTACTGCTACTCCTAATTTGTATGTTTGATTGTATGTTCATTTGGCTAGGGGAAAACGCAAAGCACTCTAAAGCCAATGAAGTGTAGGTACTGTTGTAATGTATACTAGAGAGTAATCAATTTGTGCACAGCAAGCCCCCACAAAAGCAATGTGATAATAACCAGATTGTTTGCGATGTTGATTGAGGAATAAATATTGACCAGATCTTCAAAATAGCACCATGTGATCTTTTCCATCAGCCAAAGAGGGTAGACTGGGCCTGGTTTAGCATCTTGGCTGAAGGACAGCACCTCCAACAGTGCAGTGCTTCCTCAGAACTGACCTGGTGTGTCAACCTTGATTATTACGGCCAAGTAGGATTTGAACCCACAATGTTACAACTCAGAGGTAAGAGTGCTACAAACCGAGCCACAATTGTCATGCTGTGTGTTGTAATAACGTGTATTGTCCGAGTATTCCAAAGGAAAAGCCATTACAGCCAAGTCCCACTCTGTCCAAAATTGGAACCCGCTTTGCAGCCATGACCACTGGACTGCAATCAGAAAGGGGGTCCTGCACTGCTTTCTCTTTCCTTCCCCAGCTGGAGGCGATAGTGAGGCCAAATGTAGCAATCTTTTTGGTCATTCATGCCTATCTGGTGCTGAGGTGAGAGGTCCTACCACTGAGCCACAACAGGTATTGGACCGGAGATCATTTAGACAATATGATTTCATTCTAGATTTGGGGGCGTCTTTACCAACCTTATACAGATAACTTGCATTTACTCATTTGATTGGTTGAAGTATCAAATATGACGGGACAAAGATGGTGTTTTGCTAAAATGTCACAGGCTTGAAACATTAACTCAGTTTCACTCTGCACAAATACTGCCAAACCTGCTGAGTATTTTCAACATTTATTTTAGACTTCCATCATCTGCAGTATTTAGCTTTTGTATCAAAAATGTTTGGCTCACGTTGGAGAGAGAGAAAGAAAAACAAGGACAGAGACACAAAAAGCACAGAAAGAATGAGAAAGCACAAGGTAAGAGAGAGTATGGAGGGAGGGAGCATGAGTGTAGAAGTCAATTGTTTGATTTTTGATTATGTGCGCCTGGTATCTGTTCACTGTGTGATTAGTTAAGCCTCTGTGTGGTTACTGTGAAAGAGAAACTAAACTGTCAGCAAGCTGCTGGAAACATTAGAGCAGACATTCTAAAGCATTGAATAAAACTACTGCTCATACCTATAACCTGAAGTGTATCATCTCTGCATACGTCTAAAGCACAAAACACAACAATGAGGGGCAAAGAGAGAGACATGGAGAAAGAGGCATAAAGATAGCCTGACAGACACAGGAAGAGAGAGACCACTGACAGTGGTAGAAAGAGAAAGAAAGAGGAGTGGTATAAGGAAAGAAGAAATGCTGAGCAGAGACAGAAAAAGAGAGGTCGCGAATGTTAGAGTGAGAAAGAATGAGAAATAAAAGCAGTGAAAGAATGGCAGAGAGAAAGTGTGTATGAGAGAGAAAGAGAGAGTCTGATAGAAAAACAGTGAAAGAGAGGAGCGGGGAAAGAGAAGCAGAGAGAGAGAAAGAGACTGAGGCAGAAGGAGACAGAATGAGAGAAAGTGATAGAGAGACAAGAGCAGTTAAAGTGTCAGAGAGAGGAAGAAGAGGGAAAGGCATACAGCGATGGAAGCAGTGGGAATGAGTGGCAGAGATAGAGAGAGAGGAAGAAAAAAGCAGAGCTAAAATTCCAGCCCAGTATGAAGTAATCAGGAGATGGAAAAATCTAAGCTCTCCCATTGCTCCACGAACGGAAGACTGACATCCTCTACTAGCGAGGAAATGAGTTAAGTTTTGTTCCATAGGAAAACGAGTTTCTTTTATGAAAATAAACCAGTGAATATGCCCATGAAGACTCACTGTTCTCCCTTCTCCACAACATTCTTTTTGTTTGTAAGAGGAGAGCAGTTTAAGAACAGGCTGTCATTTTGTTTGCAATTTCTGAAACCTGGTAATCTCACTTGACCTACTCAGCCGCAAATAAGTGAGAGCTTTACGATAGTGTTCGGGTAATTGCAGACTGGTGCAGTGATTTAGATCAATTCTACCCAGTGTACATTATACAAACAAACTCACAGTCATTATGAGGGGGTCAGTTTTACACTTCAGCTGCCCCAGCCTGACGTGTGGCAGCACAAGTGGGAGAATTGAACTACAGAGGACAAAAATCACCACCCGCATATCTGCTGTCCATGTGTTTTAACTTCTCTTCTAGATTATTAAATCCTAAAATTTACTCCAGATGTCTCTGTGGTGGAATTTGTATGGTCATTAGCAACTTGATCGAGAGTTGATAAGGAAAGAACTTTCATTTCAAAGAATCATTGAATCTTACCACACACAAGGATGCCATTAGGCATGTCACTACTTGGCCTTTGAAAGAGCTATCCAATTATTCCCCTGTAAGAAATGGTTATCATCTAACTTTATAAAACCTATTTAAAAGTTGAGTATTGTAGAAATAGATCCCCCTCTTATTAAGGAAATTCCTCTAGCTAGCAGCTGGGCTGACAGGCACAGGATAGTGCAGGAATGTTATCTCCACCAATGACCTGTGTCTAGCACAGGCACTTATACAAGACATCCATAAAGCCTCAAAAAGTGGGATCTCGTGACCCATATATTAACCAAGTGTCTGAGTAAAGGTTAAACAGATGTCTTAGCAAGCGATAAGTCATGAGATGACCTCACGGGGTTGGGGTTTCTGACAGAAAAAATATACCTTGAATACCTGTCTCTTAATACAGGACAATTGAATTCATGTTTGATGCAAGACAACCATCAAGCCCCTCGAAATAAGGCACATAAATGGCTTCTCAAGAGGGGAACTTCAGATAGGAAAGAGCTTCCTGAGGTGGATCTATAGCTAACATTGTGGTTAGCTCAAGAAGGTTGATGTCACCTCCAACTACAGAGGTTAGTTTCATCCATCCAGCCATCCCATTTGGGACAGATAAACTGAAATGAGGACATTGCTGCCACCAGCCATGGAGATCATCTCCTGCTTCCTCCATCTGTTTATTCCATCTGGGACCAGTAAACCATTGTTAACTGTTACTGATCATAGGTCTTTTCTGTCCATTTAGTTTAATAAATTGTTTTAAAATTGCCAATGATACAACTCCCTTTTTGGGTACTCTGTGAGTCCTGGACCAAATCTTGCACCCTGTTCTTTCCTCATAGACCTGAAAATGTTTCTTCTTCAAGTATTGAAAGTTAACATCTCTTCCAAAAATAGGCATCTTTAACACTCCCTCAGCATTGCACAAAACTTCCAGCCTAGATTATTGTTCAAGTGCTTGCAGTGGGACTTGAATTCATGACTTTTTGACTCAGAGGTGAGAGTTCTACCATTGATCCATAACTGATACCTACAATGAGTGTTGAAACTGAGATCTTTTAGTCTATATGATTTAATAAAAGATTAGGTAATGACTTTACCAATTTTCTCCCGTTGTGGAGACCATTACAGCCAAATCCCATCCTGTCCACTGTTGGAACCCACTTTGCAGTCATGACCACTGGCCTGCGATCAGGAGGAGGACCCTGTGTTAGTATGGCAATCACCTTGTTAAAACCAATTGCTAGTTAAACAGGTGATGGCTATTGATTATCCCATCTAAATAAAATAAAAAGATACAGGTGGAATACATTAGGGGGGCTGAGGGGTCGGGGGTGCGGGGTCGGGGTCGGGCTCGGGCTCGGGGCCGGGGGCCGGGGGCTGGGGGCTGGGGGCTGGGGTGGGATGGGGATGGGGGGAGGAGCTGGGGGGGAAATGGTTGGGGGGGGGATGGGGGATGAGGGATTGGGGGGATGGGGGGATAGGGGGGGATGGATGGGGTGTTGGATAGGGGGGATGGATAGGGGGAATGGACAGGGGGGTGGGGGGTTGAGGGGTGGGGGGATGGACGGGGGAGTGGGGGAATGGACGGGGGGTGATAGATAGGGTGGGGATGGATGGTGAGGGGGATGGGGAAGATACTTGAAAGTTAGTAGCACTGAGGAGTTGTTTTGAAAATAAACCAGCTTGAACCAAAAGACCAGCCTGGATTAATTCTTCCACCACAACCTCTTATTGTGATTAACATCCTGCTCTGGCTTCTCTTTCCTGGGGGGACTGTGAGGCCAAACATAACAACCCTTACGGTGATCCAAATTGAGATCAGGCAACTTGTGGCAAAAAGAAACTCAAAAAACTGCAGAATCATAGAATAGTACAGCAGAGGAGGAGGCCATTCAGCCTGTCAAGTCTGAAGGGCTCAAAAGGTCAATAATCGGAGAACTCAGATTTATTGAATCTGCTTTCCACCATCTAATGGGTGACAGGGTCTCATGATGCGATGGGCAAAGCATCACAGCTGCATGGGACAGCCAAGATGGCAAAAGTGTTCTTTTCCTGCCTAACTGCACCAAGTCCCATTCACCCACTAACCTAGGTTGGCTACCAGCTTGGTAATACCTTGATTTTAAATTACCGGTAATCTTCTTTTTCCCAAACTCCTCCATGGCCTTGCTCTGCTCTATCTCTGTAATTTCCTCCAGTCATACATCCCACCAAGATATTTGCATTCTTCCAATTCTGGCCTCTTGTGCCATCCTGATTTTAATTGTTCCACCATCTGTTGCCTAAGCCCCGAAACTCTGGAGTACCCTCCCCAAACCTCTCCTTTGAGACACTCCTTAAAACCTACCTCTTTGTGCAAGTGCTTGGCCACATGTCGTAATATCTCCTTATAGCTCTGTGTAAAATCCTGCTTGATAACACTTCCATGAAGCACTTTGGGAGGTTTTACTCTGTTAAAGCACAGCTTCAATTCCAGTTGTTGTTTACAGCCAATGGACTGGACCTAGGAATCTGGGAGGAGCGTCTGAATCAGGACCGTGGCCGGAGGACTTGAGGACTTGGTTTGGGATTGGATCCAATGGATTTGGGAGTGCATATCTGGGTCGGGGGCACAGAAAGGCTGTCAGAAAAGGACAGGAGTGAAGAAATTGGCGGCAAGCTGCTGTGAGGCCAAGGATTCAAAATGGGCAATTTAAGAACAACTTTTCCAGTTTATATTTAGGAATGGATAGCCAATTAGCTGAGCATTAGGAAACAACTGGTGATTGTTAGAGGAGTTATGTCAGGATTTTGGGGGAGTGGGGGTTAGGGCTGGGGAAAATACTTTAGTCGGGTGCCCCAGGGATCGCAATTCGCAGCACTGCTGTTTCAAATTTACAGTCATGACTTAGATTCCCAAACTCAAGGGAAATTGGCCACATTTGCAGATGTTATCAAACCAGATGCAACAGAGGAACTGAAGGAGGCAGCTGAGAATCTACGAAATGACTAAGGGACAAGAAGGCAGAACAAGGACAGATAACATTTAATGCGGGCAAGCGTAAAGTATTTCACGTAAGAAGGTAAAAGTGGGTGATGGGTTGAAAGAGCTCAGGAGGAAGCCTAAACAGCCCTGAAATATTAACAGGCCAAGGTCAGTGCACCAGGAAGCGGATTCTGTCAGGGATCCGCTTCTCGTGAAAGCGGTTCTGCAATTTAACTCAGGTTTCAGCGACATTTCTTCCTCCCTAAATCCCTCTGCTTCTCCAACCCCCTCTGCTCCTCTACACCCTCCTTAAACACACCTTAAAACATGTGAGCCGTGTTCGAGTGAGTAGTACCCTGGCCTCTGAGTCAGAATGTCCTGTTCCTGAGGCTTGAACAAAAGCTCTAAGCTGTAAATCCCAGTGCAGCATTGGGGGAGCGCTGGACTGTCAGAGGTGATGCCTTTTGGGTCAGATGTTGAAACAAACCTGCATCGGCTGTCTCAGGTGCATTTAAAAGATCCCAGAGTACCATTTTTGAAGAGTAACGGTGGGGTTCTTTGTGGTTTCCTGGCCAATATTTATCCCTTCAACCAAAATCACTTAGAAACCATTATTTAGCTATTCTATCATTTGTGGGACCTTGCACGTCAATTGGTTGCAGCATTTCCTGCCTTACCTCAGCTGGATGTCAAGAAACATATGATTGACTGTGAAGTGTTTCGGGACATCCAGAAGTTGTGAAAGGTGCTATATGGATGCAGGCCTTTCTTCCTTTCACCCGAATCAAAGCAAAATACTGCGGATGCTGGAATTCCAAAGAGGAGTCATAATGGACTCGAAATGTTAACTCTGTTTCCCGCTCCACAGATGCTGCCAAACCTGCTGAGTATTTCCAGCACTTTTTAAAAATTCGTTTACAGGTTGATAGTGTCGCTGGCTGGGCCGGCATTTATCGCCCACCCCTAGTTGCTCTTGAGAAGGTGGTGGTGAGCTGCCTTCTTGAACCGCAGTAGTCCATGTGGTGTAGGTACACCCACAGTGCTGTTAGGGAGGGAGTTCCAGGGTTTTGACCCAGTGACAGTGAAGGAACAGTGTGTTATTTATAGTTCTGATAAACATAGGACTATAGCTTTAAGAATAATTCGGTGCTGTAAGATCACATGATCTGTGTATGCCAATGAGTTAGCAGTGTGGTGAACCTCTTGGAGAGAGCTCTTCTTTAATTATGGAGTTAGATGCACACATGTAGGTGCTGCTGCTGTCTTGTAAATAAGGTTCAATGCTTCAACCAAAAAAAATTGCCTGTAAAATCAACTTTATAACAAACTGACGATGAGGATAAATCAGATCCAGTACTGTTCCTTGCCCAGTGATTGTGAGTATCTAAGATAATTAAAAAGATATAAATATTTATTTGAGATGCCACATTTTGTCAGAATTGATCCCTTTGAACCAGCCACGGATGACTGGTTTCAATATATAGAATGTCTTGCATTCTACTTTCAAGCCAATGAATACATGAGAGAGGAAAAGAGGAGAGCGATTTTCCTGAGTATTTGTGGGAGCAAGACCCACAGTTTAATTCGAATCTTCATGGCCTCCAGTGCCCCAAATTTGAAGACCTTCAGTGAATTAGTAAACCTCATTAAGAGCTATTTCCAACCCAAGCCTTCAGTCACAATGCAGAGGTTCAGGTTCAATTCGTGGAGTAGAGTCCCAGGGGAGACCATTGCTACCTACTTGGTGAAATTAAAACAATTAACAGAATATTGTGATTTTGGTGAAACCCTGAATGACATGCTCAATGATCGTTTGGTCTGTGGTGTGCAGGAGGATGTTATTCAGCAAAGATTGCTGGCTGAAGTGGATCTCGATTTGATGAAAACATTAGAAATAGCGCTTGTGATGGAAAGCTCTGTAAGGGATTCACAAGCGATTCAAGATGTGGAAAATGGGCCACTTCTCCTAATTGGGTGGGAACAGTCAGCTGCAAGTGGCATGAAAAACCGGGAGTCAGACACGAAGCTGGATACAGCCCCCGGTAACCGAAAAATGAGAGGAAACAGCTTAGCAGCAAATTTGAAAACTAATTTTTATTGACGTGGAGACAATCACATTCCTAATGATTGGTAACTTAAAAAGGCGGAATGTTACTTTTGTCACATGGAACATTGTAAAGCGAGGTTTAAGCAGGCTTCCAGGTAACAATCAAAGCTCAATGAAGTATATAGTGTGGAAAAGCCAGAAAAAAACAATTCTGACATTTATTCCTTACTCAACATGAAAGTTGGGAAGACAGAGCCAATTATTGTCACATTGCAAGTCTTAAAAATGGAAGTAGTCGCTGGTGCTTCTACCACTATGATAGGAGAATGCACTTTCAGATATTTAAATAAGTTGCTCAGCAATTAAATTTGGAACAAACCTCTACCAAATTGAAAATATATACAGGTGAAGAAACCACCAGAGAACCCGCTTATTATATACTCCAAACAGCACAACTACTAGTGGTGGTACTAGAAAATGAAGTTCCAAGCCTTCTAGAATGTGATTGGTTGAAAGAGATGAAATTAAATTGGTACAATATCTTCCAGTTGTGAGCAGGAGGACTGCCAGAGCTGCTTAAAAAAAAATAACACTGTCTTCAAATATGGAACTGGGAAAAATCAAAGGCTTACAGGCCAAGATTTGCATGGACTCAGAAGCAACTCTTTGCTTCTTGAAAGCAAGACCAGTGCCATATGTCCTGGGGGAGAGGATTGACGCTGAACTGAACGTGCTAGAGAGGCTGGGTGTCATAAAAGCGGTTCAGTTCTCAGAGTGGGCAGCACCCATAGTCCCTGTCCTAAAATGGGATTAGATTGTCTGGATAATTGGGGACTATAAACTAAAGGTCAACAAAGCAGCCAAACTGGACAGGGACCCTATTCCCAAGAGTGAAGACCTCTATGCCAAACTAGCAGAAGGGACAATAAGGCTTGACATGAGTCATACATATCAGCAACTGGAACCGGATGATGCCTCCTGAGAATTTGTTACCATAAACACCCACAAAGGGTTATATCAATACACTCGCCTGCCCTTTGGTGTTTCTTCAGCCTATGCCATTTTTCAGAGGATGATAGAGAACTTGCTACAAGGAATAGCTCAAGTTGTGGCCTACCTGGACGATGTACTAATAAACATGTTCATGGAAACAGAACATTTGGCTAATCTAGAGGAAATCCTGAAACGATTTTTAGAAGCAGGGGTGTGCCCAAAGAAGGAAAAATGCAATTTTTCAGGCAAATGAAGTCATTTATTTGGGCCACTGGGGAGATGCCCAAGGGTTACACCCTGTTGAAGAGAAAGTTAAAGCAATCAGAGAGGGACCTGTACCTAAGAACGTCTTAAATTGTTTCGAGGGGTAGTAAACTATTATGGCCGATTTCTACCAAATCTATCAATGGTTCTGGCCCCTCTACATTCACTGCTAAAGAAAAACCAGCATTGGGTTTGGGAGTGACCCCAAGAAGAAGCTTTCATGAAAGTAAAACAGCTCTTGCACTCTTCAAATTTGTTAGTGCACTATGACCCAACAAAGGAATTGGTGCTAACCTGCGATGCATCCCCTTATGAAGTGGGAGTGGTACTATCTCACAAGGTGGACAACGGTTCAGCGAGGCTGATAAGCACTGTATCAAGGGCAATTACCACAGCTGAAAAAGGATATTCTCAGATCAAAAAGGAAGGTCTGCGGATTATTTTTGGGTTAAAGGAATTCCATCAAAAAGTGCATGGGCGACACTTCATGATTATATCAGACCACAAATCACTTTTGAGTCTGTTTTGCAAGGAAAAGGCTATCCCTCCCATAACTTCTGCATGAACACAAAGGTGGGCCCTAATTTTAGCGGGATATGAATACACCTTTGTGCATAAACCAGGGATTCGTATAGCAAATGCCGATGCCCTAAGTCATCTTCCTTTGCAAGAGACCCAGGGTAATGCTCTGGGGACCTGGGTTCAAATCCTGCCCCAGTAGATGGTGAAAATTGAATTCAATAAAGATCTGGAATTAAAAGTCTGCTGACCATGAAACCATTGTCAATTTTTTTTTTTAAATAAACAACAATCTGGTTCAAAAAGAAATCTGCTGTCCTTATCTGGTCTGCCCTACACATGACTCCAGATCCACAACCATGTGGTTAACTCTTAAATACCCTCTGAAATGGCCTAGCAAGCCACTCAGTTGTATCAAGTCGCTGCAAAGTCCCAGAAAAGGAAAGAAGCCAGACGGACCACCCAGCATCGACCGAGGCACCAGAAACAACAACGGCAATCACAGCCTTGTCAACCATGCAAAGTCCTCCTTGCTAACATCTGGGAGCTAGCGCCAATATTGGGAGAGCTGTCTCACAGACTAGTCAAGCAACAGCCTGACATAGTCATCCTCATGGAGTCATACCTTACAGATAATGTCCCAGACACCACCATCACCTTCTCAAGGGCAGTTAGGGTTGGGCAATAAATGCTGGCCCAGCCAGCAAAACCCACATCCAGTGAATGAATTTAAAAAAAAGGATTCCTAGCCTTTGAGCTGCTCTAGTAGCTATAGTATTTATATGGCTAGTTCAGTTCAATTTCTGGTCAATGGTAACCCCCCCCCACAATGTTGATAGTGGGGGATTGAGCGATGGCGATGCCATTGAACATCAAGGGGCAATGGTTAGATTCTCTCTTGTTGGAGATGGTCATAGCCTAACACTTGTGTTGTGTGAATGCTTCTTGCCACGTCAGCCCAAGTCTGCATGTTGTCCAGGTCTTGCTGCATTTATACATGGACTGCTTCAATATCCGAGGAGTTCCAATGGTGCTGAACATTGTGTAATCATCTGCGAACATCCTCATTTCTGACCTTATGACAGAAAGAAGGCCATTGATCAAGCAGCTGAAGATCGTTGTGCCTAAGACACTACCCTGAAGAACCCCTGTAGTGATGTCCTGGAGCTAAGATGGCTGACCTCCAACAACCACAACCACCTTCCTTTGCGCTAGGTATGACTCCAAGCAGCAGAGGGTTTACCCTCTAATTCCCATTGACTCCAGTTTTGCTAAGGCTCCTTGATGCCGCACTCAGTCAAATGCTGCCTTGATGTCAAGGGGCAGTCACTCTCACCTCACCTCGGGAGCTCAGCTCCTTTGTCCATGTTTGAACCAAGGCTGTAATGAGGTCAGGAGCTGAGTGGCCTTGGCAGAAACCAAACTGAAGTTGATAGTGGGGGATTCACCAATGCTGATGGCATTGAAAATCAAGGGGCGATAGTTAGGTTTTATCTTGTTGGTGATGGTCACTGCCTGGCACTTGTGAGGCACGAATGTTACTTGCCACTTGTCGGCCCAAGTTTAGATGCTGTCCAGATCTTGCTGCATTTCGACATGGACTGCTTCTTTGCCTTTCTGGATAAGCTTTTTGGTTAGCCCTCCTAATATCTTGTCAGATCAAGGCTCTGTGAAACACCTTAGGAAGTTTCTTTACACATTAAAAGGTGCTTTATAAATGCAGAGAATTTCTGCTGTTGGCAATAAAGTTTAATGACTGACCTAAGCAACCATCTACCCAATGATTCCCAATCAACAGATTCACACCTTTCTCCAAACTGCCAGAGACTTCAAAAGTCAAACGTTAACATTGTGAGGCATTCGGTGCAGGTCTTTGTAAAACTGAGAGTTATTTAAAATGCTCCATTATTTTAAGAGTCGTCTGGCTGTGATGTGAAGATTGCTAATTCATCACATTGACTAATCTCAAACTTGCCTCACTCGGTATAACAAATAGCACAAAAAAAACAAGAACAATCAAATATCTGATGCCACGTTTGCATTATTTCTGAGACAGTATCTTAATCATTATTGGTTTAAATTAACTCTGATGCCAACTCAGACCTTGCTGTTTTTAACTTCCAATAACAACATGGTGTAATTATAACCATGCACATTGTAAGTATAGTTTTGTTATCATTTATCAAAAGTGGCAGGTTAAAAAAATGCCTACTTGTAAAAAAGCTTTTGCTTGTGCTTGTCCTGCCTGGTAAGGGGGCATTTGCTGCTCGTTATTGTTTGCTCCCTGTCCGAATGGCACAGCGGGATCCAGAACAAAAGAGAGCCTTTCGGACACTGGAACTTGGGGGGGTTGGGTTGTTTCCAGCCTCGAGCAACCACCTTCTTTCATGCAGATATTAAGTGGATGGGTGTGCATTTTGGGGCAGGATATTTTAACACTGGGCCTCTGCTCTGTTTCCAGAGGTGTGGGGTTTACGGGCAGGGCTTTTTGGTGGGGGTGGGCTTTAGTGGTTGGTGAGCGAGAGGATGTGTGGATGTTCCTTGCACCAAGACCTCCTCTTTGTTGTGATTTTATAATGATATAAAGGCACTCAAAGGCTTGGGTAAACACATTGTGTGTTCATTTATTTAGACTAGACTCATAAGAACATGAAAGCCTGAAGACATCAGCAGTAGGGTTGTGTGTGCTGCGTTCTGCTCACAGGCCAAAGTGAATCTGAGACTGGGTCAATGAAAACACTTCCTTCCTACTGATGACTTGCTGCTATCCCTTCAAGGCATGTTACAACATCCTCCTTTCTTTTTAAAGATTCTTTCTCCCCTTCCGAAGAAGTATAACTATTTACAATACAAGTTCATGTTTAACTACCATTACATAAGTATATAGGACTGGCGAATTTATGAGTCTGTAAAGTGTAGAGGTGATCTGGTGGTATGTCCAATCTTGCAATGGTAATCTGTCTGGAGGTTTCTTTAATTGCTCAATGATTTGTGGGATTGTTATTCTTGGATGTTTATCCTGGTTGCATTTAAGAACTTTTCCTTGATGCAATAGGACTGTATGGTGGTTGAGGAGCCAGAATGGATCTGATTCATACTCTGTTATGTCTCACCGTTGCGCCTTTGTGTTTAATGACTTCATAGGACCTTCGTTCCAGACAAATCCTAGTCACTTCGGCTGGTTGCCACGTACCTTCTGTGGGAACCTGGATGTGAACTTGTTGTCCCAACTGTAAACACGGAATTATGTACGCGCATTTTTACCGTGCAAGTTGGTCATCTCCTCCTGCAGCTTTAAAAGTTTCTGAGAGAGCAGAATGGGTAAAAGGTTTTTTATTCATTCATGAGATGTGGGCTTCACTGGCTGGGCCAGCATTTATTACCCATCCCTAGTTGCCCTTGAGAAGGTGGCGGTGAGTTGCCTTCTAGAGCTGCTGCAGTCCATGTGCTGTAGGTACAACCACAGTGCTGTTAGGGAGGGAGTTCATTCACTATCATTGGGTCAAAATCCTGGAACGACGATATATTTCCAACACAGGATGGTGAGTGACTTGGAGGGGAACTTCCAGGTGGTGGTGTTCCCATCTAATCTGCTGCCCTTATCCTTCCAGATGGTAGTGGCCGTGGGTTTGGAAGGTGCTGCGGAAGGAGCCTTTGTGAATCTCTGCAATGCATCTTGTAGATAGTAAACACTGCTGCTACTGTGTGTCGGTGGTGGAGGGAACAAATGTTTGTGGATGTGTGCCAGTCAAGCAGGCTGCTTTGTCCTGAATAGTGTCAAGCTTTTTGAGTGTTGTTGGAGATATATGCATCCAGGCAAGTGGGGGGGGGGGGGGGGGGTATTCCATCACATTCCTGACTTGTGCCTTGTAGATGGTGGACAGGCTTTGGGGAATCAGGAGCTGGGTTACTCTCTGCACGGTTCCTAGCCTCTGACCTCTCTTGTAGCGATAGTATTTATATGGCTAGTCCAGTCCAGTTTCTGGTCAATGACAACCCCCAGGATGTTAGTGGGGGGTTCAATGATGGTAATGCCATTGAATGTCAAGGGGTGATGTTGGTTTCTCTCTTGTTGGAGATGGTCATTGCCTGATGCTTTTGTGGCAGGAATGCAATTTACCACTTTTCAGCCAAGTCTAGATATTGTCCAGGTCTTGCTGCATTTGGACATGGATTGCTTCAGTATCTGAGGAGTTCCAATGGTGTTGAACATTGTGCAATCATCAGCGAACATCCTCATTTCTGACCTCATGGAAGGAAGGTCATTGATGAAGCAGCTAAAGATGGTTGTGCCTAGGGCACTACCCTGAGGAATTCCTGCAGTGATGTCCTGAAGCTAAGATGACTGACCTGCAACAACCACAACTATCTTCCTTTGTGCTAGGTACAACTCAACCAGCAGAGAGTTTTTTCTCTGATTCCCATTGATTCCAGTTGTGCTTGATGCCACACTTTGTTAAATGGGGCCATGATGTAAAGGGCAGTCACTCTCACCACACCTCTGGAGTTCAGCTCTTTTGCCCATGTTTGAACCAAGGCTGTAATGAGGTCAGGAGCTGAGTGGCCCTGGTGGAACCCAAACTGGGCGTCAGTGAGCAGGTTTGTTGCTAAGCAAGTGCTGCTTGATAGCACTGTTGATGACCCCTTCCATTACTTTGATGATGGAGAGTAGACTGATGGGCACTAATTAGCTGGGTTGGATTTCATACCATAGAACCATAGAAAAGTTACAACACAGAAGGAGGCCATTCGGCTCGTCTTGTCCATGCCAGCCCGAGGACACCCAGGTGCCCTTTCTAATCCCACTTTCCTGCACCCAGCCCATAGCCCTGCAGCTTACAGCACTTTAGGTGCAGATCCAGGTACTTATTAAAAGAGTTTAGAGTTTCTGCCTCCACCACCAACTTGGGCAGCAAATTCCAGAAACCCACTACCCTCTGCATATAAAAGTTCTTCCTCATGTCCCCCCTATACCTTCTGCCATTTATCTTGAATCTATGTCCCTTGGTTCTAGAATTCTCCTTCAAGGGAAACAATTTTATCCTGTCCACTCTATTTATTTCCCTCATAATTTTTTACACCTCAATCAAATCACCTCTCAGCCTTCTTTGTTCTAAGGAAAATAACCCCAGCCTATCCAATCTCTCCTTGTAGCTTTGTCCTGCTTTTTGTGTACAGGACATACCTGGACAATTTTCCACACAGCTGGGTAGATGCCAATATTGTAGCTTTACTGTAACAGCTTGGCTAGGGGCGTGGCAAGTTCTGGAGCACAAATCTTCAGTCTTTTGCCAGAATATTGCCAGACCCCACAGCCTTTGCAGTATCCAATGCCTTCAGCCATTTCTTGATATCACGTGGAGTGAATCAAATTAGCTGAAGACTGGCATCTGTAATGCTGGGGACCTCCGGAGGAGGCTGAGATTTATCATTCACTCAGCACTTCTAGCTGAAGATTGTAGCAAATGCTTCAGCCTTATCTTTTGCACTGAGGTGCAGGGCTCCTCCATCATTGAGGAGCCTTCTCCTCCAGTGAGTTGTTTAATTGGTACGCATTGGTCTGCCAGACATGACCTCTGCCGATAATGGAATAGCTGTGCTTAAAGGTGTCATTCTCAGATTTAACGTTGCAATGTGTAGACCCTACTTGGTCTGTCTACATTTGAGAATTAGGGATTCATCATATGAATCTTTCACTAGCTCTTGCGTAATTGGGGGGAGAAGAAGTAGTGTGATCAATATTTCACTCCTCACACATATCCTGAAATGACTCACCAACAAATTTTGGACCATTATCCATAATGATCTCTCTAGGCACACCAAAAACAGAAAACAGCACTTAGAGTGTACACAATAATTGTGCTTGATGTATTGAGCAATTGTTGAATAATGGGCTACTTGGTAAAGTAGTCGATGATGATGATAATGATGAAGTCAGTGACAGGGACATGAAAGAGGTCAGATGTGATTTTGGACCAAGGATGGGTGGGACCTTCATGTGCTCTTGGAATATGCTCTTGACATGCTTCACACTTCTTGACGGCTTCAATGTCATTGTTCATACCCAGCCAATAGACTGTCTCTCTTGCGAGTCTTCTCTTCTGATGTGTGAGTGATGAAGTTGTTGCAGAATATTATATTGCAAAGATTCCGGTATGCTGACCTTCGTGCTTTTAAAAATGACTCTCCAGGAGATGCAAAGCTTGTCCTGATAAAGCCAAAGTGGTCTCATGTGATTGTGGACATGCTGAATGGTATCAGGCCATCCTTCAATGATGGTTTTCACTACAGTTTTTGTGGTGTAGAATCTATCACAGTTTCTTCTTGTAGCCACTGGCATTTGCATTGTACAAAATGTACAGATCAATTGGAGAACATCTTCAAATTCAATGTCAATGAAGTAACTTGTGGATCCAAGGATACATCTTCTGTTTTCACTGTGTTAGGCAATCTGCTAAGTGTGCCCAATGTGATCATTAAGTTAGCTGGCTTCAACCTAATCTCATAGTAGTAACCTTGAATCTTTACTGAGAGACATTACAATCTTGGCGATGCACTAGTCAATGGTTTTTGCCATTTCTCCAGTGGCTTGTGGTCAGTCTCTACCACAAATCTTTTGCCAAATAGATAGATATGAAAACACATGATTCCAAACATTAAAGCTAATGTTTCTGGCTTGATGTTGGAGTAGTTGGATTGCATTACAAACAAAGGCTTTGAAGCAAATGTAAACAGTTTGCCTTTTTGTAGTATGCACGCTCCCAGCTTTTTCTGTGAGGCATCTATTCCCAGGGTCTCCTAAGGATGTAAAATTGCAATGTCAATGCTTCTGATCATGACTATTTCAGTGCTTCGAAAAGGTATTGTTGGTCTTCGTGACACTGGAAATGTATACCCTTTCTCAACAATTCCCTTAGAGCTGATGATTTTTGAATGAAATTGATAATGTATGGGGAAAAGAAATTGAAGAGACCTAGACATCTTCAAAGATCATCCTTATCTTGAGAAGTTGGCATGTCATTAACATCCTCCACTTTACTGGGATGGGATGTATGCCAGCACTGGAATAAAAGAACCAAAGAAATTGATCCGCAGCATGTTGATGGCACATTTCAGGCTGTTGCACACCAACCCTTCATTATGTCCTACTTGAATCAATAAATGCAGACTGTGGGCATGTTCTTTTTGTTCTCCCTACAACAGCAATGTCACTGGTGATATAGATCCATCCTAGCCCCCTGCATTTAATGCGGTCCACTTGAGCTTGAAAGAGATCCTGGCTAACAGCCCGAAAGGGAGTCATTGAATATAGCATTGTCTAAATGGGGTACAAAATATAGTGAGCTCTTGGGACTTCTCCATGGGATATACTGACCAGTTGCCATGCTTGGCATCACAACATTCAAGAAGAATTTTGCACCTGCAAATTTTGGATTTAATTCTTCAAATGTGGGTATTTTGTTAGGACAATGCTTCAAAGCTATGTTTAAATGTTGTGGATCGAGGCATACACTCAATGATCCATCCTTCTTTATGACACACGTAATTGAGTTGCACCAGTTTGTGTGCACTTGCACTCTTCCAATGATTCATTCTTTCTTTATTTTTGTCTCATTCGACCTTTAATTTGCTTTGTTAGTGGATGTTGCACTTATGTGATTGATCAATTGATGGACTTGCATTCTCTTGCAAGTGTAATGCCGCAGATCCTCAAATTGCCGATTTTGTCGAAACATTCTAGATATTTCAATGTTATGTCGTGAACTGAGGCAATAGAAATAGTTTTTGATGTTGAACTTCCTTGTGAGGTCTGACTGATTTCATGAATAGTTACCAGTACAAGGTCATGACATGCTGGTTGAAATGCGATCAGTGGGCTTTTAGTCTCCACAATATAGAACATCTGTGACACCCAGGAAGATTGATTGTACTTGTACTTCAGGAATATGGATCCTGCATGTAGAATTAGTGAATTATTGTAAACCAAAAATTGCACAGTAGGTTTCGCCATGTCCCTCCATGTCTGTGGATGCATGTCTTTTAGAATTCACAGAAGTAGCTTGTTGGCATTTTCCCCTGTGTCAATCTTGGCCAATACTGAATAGTTACCAACTTTCTTAGGGTAGATAATTAGAATCTGGGCCAGCATTTCAGATGGTGTGATGGCATTTATGTTTTCCATTTGAAATCTGCGTTCACTGCCTTTTGTTGTGTGGTGCACTTCTTTATCATTTTCTGGTATGTCAGCCACCTCATCGATACTGAGGGGATACTAGATGGACATTCTTATTGCTTGAAGGTGCCTACTGGGTATTGTCTGTTTGGATCAGTGTACGGTTCTTTGTAGCTGCATCAGCCATTGCTCTAGTGCACTGCCGCTGCCAATGGCCCTTTCTGCCACATGCCTTGCAGGATTCCTGGAAAGCTGGGAATTCCCCTAGTCCATGCAGAAGGCCACACCTTCCACAGATCTTTCTCGGATTATGTGTTCTAGTCAGTGCGTCAATAATTGGGGCGGAACTTAGGACCTATAAACTTCATTGATCTGTGAGGATTGCTTTGTGCCTCTGTCCATCCTTGAGTAGCTCTTCAATGCTATATGTTTTGGGCTTGTATAGTAGATCTTGCTGCTGCCAGGGGAGTGGATGCCATCACCAACTCAACAATTCTGTCTGCTGACTCTGCGTTTGAAAAATCACAGTGGGTACCCTTTTCTCTACGTCTGCTGATGTAGTGGCCTATGGATTCTGTAGGCTGCTGTCGAAATGACATGAACTCTAGTCGATGAATACAGAAGTTTAACCTGATTCTGAATGGGTCTTCCAATGTAGACCATATCTTTTGAGGATCCTTTTGCTCTTCTGCTGCTAACCCTGACAGGTTCAGCTTGTGCAGGCCTTCATTCCCAATTACTGGGTGAATTGTTATAGCTTGCTTGTCTGGCTTAGACACACCTGAATCAGGAAACCATAGCTCTGTACACTGTTAAACATTCTGAATTCAGGTAGTAGGTTAGCTGCAACCCAATTCAAACCGGGGAATTTTGTGGACATTCTGGCAATACCCCTTTGACCTTCCTTATTTTGTAATACCTGGGATGCGTGTCACTGCTGCTGCTTTCACACACTTTTTCGAAGCTCCGCCCTTGAAGATGAGTTGTGACGGGAACTTACCATGGAGTAATAGTGCCTTTGCTTTTTATTCAACTTGCTGTTCAGCAATGAAGCCTCCCATTATAATCACAGCCTTCTCTGGTCTGATTTTTATGATGGCTTTGTTTGTTTTATTCTTTTGTTTGGCTCTCCCTCGTTCGCTATCAATCTGGCCCATGCTCTGGTCACTTGCCTTTCCCGACTAAGTTAATCTGGTGCTGGTCCTCTCAACACACTTTCCCACTTTTGGAACTGACAGGCAATCTCACCATGAGCGATCTATCTGCTCGCCAGCTCTTTCTTTGACTACTATACCAGCTCAGGTCTTCAAATCTCACCTGTACAGTCACCGCACTACAATTTCAACACACTCTGATGCTGCAAACTCATTGTTCTCTGACCAAAATGTTGAGGGTCATCTCATGCCACATAAAATGATCTAAGGCTGTTCACCAAGTACCTGTACCTGTACTTAATCTTGCTGCCACATTGTTTGACCACCAGTAGCACCATTTCATGTTTTTATAATGATATAAAGGCACTAATCACTCATTAGGATTGTGTAAACATGTTGTGGGTGCATTTGTTTGCACTAGACACATCAGAACATAGATACATGAATGAATTCAGCTTGAAGACATCAGCAGCAGAGCTGTGTGTGCTGTATTCTGCTCACAGGCCAATGTAAAACTGAAACTGGATCACATGACACACTTCCCTTCTAGTGATAGCATGCTGCTATCTCTTAAAGGTGTATTAAACAGTTGTAACCTGATGGCACCAGGTGGAGGTGGAACTGGAGGAGTGGTGCGATCTGCTGAAGTTCTTGCCAGTTTCACCACCGTTGCCCCATTTACCATCCTCCTGTAGAAGCAGGCGGACAACACTGATGTTCATAGAATATTGCTAAAAAGGGAGGCATGTTGCCACTGCTTTTTTACTTGCACTCATCATGACAAATGCAAGAATGCCAAATTTCAAACCATCACAACAATTTATGTTGCAGGAGAAAAAAGTGCTGATTGGTTGGCAAGTCAACTCTGATTGGCCAAGGTGTTGCCATGGAGAAAGTAACTGCAGCATTATGAGTTAACAGAAGGAAAATGCTAATATATGTTGTAGATGATGATGCACCGCTGACACCAGTCAGGCGCATATTAGACCCTCGAGAGAGAGAGAGAGGTTGGAAGCATGCCTAGTGGCTACGTGCCTGCTCTACACCCTGTTCAGATGTAGCACCAATAAGCAAGTGTTAAGCAGATAGCAGAGTATGTCAACAGTCCAAGAACCAAGTCCCACACCGAGAGTCCAAGACAGAAAGACCCATCTCAGAACATGGTAGCAGCCATGGAGGCGTTGATGTAAAAGACACATCCGTGTTTTGGAGGGAATGACAGAATGAAGAAACCCGTAAAAAAATCAGCAGAAGAAAGAGGCACATTGGAGAGAGGTAACGATGACCGTACTGGTGAGCAGTCCCTGCCCTCGCCCTGCCTGTTTGACTGCCTCGAGGGCCTGCAGAGAGGCCGGCCATGAGAGTTATGGAGATTATCCATTTTCTCTGGCACCGAGAAAGGTCTTCACGAGAAAGAGCCAATGCTTCAAATTAGTTCCCATTGTTATGCAGGAGGTCCAGTAGCAGATGACATTCTCCTAAGGCAGGGTGTGCAGGAGTCCACAGCAACACTTTAGTCCATTCTTAAAGCCTTTGATACCTTTTTTTAATATGCCAAGGATTCCCATATTGAGCATGCAGTTCAATGCGCGATGTGGCCCCAACTCTCAGCGTTGAATTGGGCTACAATTCGGGGTGACTTTGAGGCTTTGCATGACTCCGTAGATTGGACAGACCCACGGGCAGAGGACCCACCTATAATAAAGCCTGTTAAATTAACTGAAAGGGTGGGAAAGACCACGCCGGCAGCCATGTTGAGATGCTTATGTTGTGGCACAAAATCCTAGCAGAGATGCCAAGACCACTCAGCACGGGGCAGAGGATGCTTCCAGTGCAGCAAAACTGGACATTTCAAGTGTTTCTGCAAATCCAGCAGTCACTATACACAAATATCATCCTTCACTCCTCTGAACACAAGTCGTTCCTCATATTCCCACTTGGCCTGCTTTCTTTCCTTGCAGGAGAAGAGATCTCACAAATTGGCAAGGAGTCAGGGATGTGGGATTGTGGGAGGCAGTGGGATGGCCCTCTGGTGATCGCCACCTTATTGACTGACAATGCATGTTCAACTGCTCCACTGTGAAAGCGGCCTGGCACCATAAGGATAAAGATGTCTGCAGCAAGGTGCCGTGACAACCTGACTCTTCTGAACCATGGGTTCTTGCACAAGTTGGATAGCTGGTCCTCTTGACATGCACCGCCTGTTGAGGTCTCGCCTCCTTCTACCTGCATCTCAGGTGGTCAACCCCTTTGTTCTGGCCTGTAGAAGTGTTAGGCGGTGTTGCTGTGAGGAGGGTGTTGCAGGGAAAAGCGCCCTGCCTGGATCCTTAACAGCAGGGGATGGAGGAGCTGCAGAAGCTGCTCCATTCGCACTCTGAAAGCTAGCAGCGGGGAGGAACAGAGGAGGGTGGGCGAAGAGCCTTCCAGGCTGTTGGCACTCGCTTTCCAAGCTGTGATAGGACTCTCTGGCAGTTGATGTGCTTTTCAAGGCAGCCTGGCCCCACCTGTACCTGTTCAGTCTAAATGATCAAAGCCTTCACAGCTTGTTAGTTTCACTTAAAGTCCCCTCCACTGTGCACTCTCCTCCCCTCACTGCTGGACAGGAGACAGAGCGGGAGACTGCCCCACTGTTGGGTAAAAGGGATTTAAATAGGAAAATCCCCCTTAATTAGCTCCTTAAAAGCTTTTATTGACTTCCATGTGGCTGCTGGGTGGGTAGACACCAGCATCTCCTGGGGAAAGTGAGAAGAGGCAGGAACATATCATGATAACTGTCAGACAGCAACTTTCCCAGCCTTCCATTTCCAAGTCCCTGGGAACACTCCTCCCAGTCTTTCAGCTAACACCTAACCAGTGATAGAAGAATGTGGTGGTGGGGCCCATGGGATTGAACAAAGCCAGCTCATCTACAGCGGCCAGCAGTAAAGCGATTGGCTGCTGTAAGGAAGGCAGTCTTTATGTAAGAGGGAAGATTCTTTTCCACCGAGACTAACCTGCTCTATCATAGCTTTCCAACCCCATCGAGCAAGCCCTGGAGCCATCATCGACCACATGCCCATTGTTTGTGAGTTGGCCGACTCCAGGATGGCCAATAGGGCCAGATGCATAAGTCAACAGCTCAATGCAAACCTCACTCATGGGGAGGATCATCAGCTTTCAGGGCTACCCCTCCCAGTGGCAATTGAAAAATAGGAAACCATGATTCTTCTGTCAGGTGCCATTTTTAAATTCAAAGGCGCCTGGAATAGTGGGCCTAGATTGTCACACCATTCCCGCTATAGCAATGCTGTGCTGTCATCATGTCACAGGCCTCCCACCATTTCTCTTTCCACCTTGAGCTGTCCACCATCACGTGCCATTGAGAAGCCAAGCAGAAACAACAGTTGGAAACTGGTTGGACCCACAACCACATCAACAATTTATATTGATAAAGCACCTTTAATGTTAAGGTGTTTCACAGGAACAATTACTGGACAAAATGATATGTTTTTATATTCATTCACTGGACACGGGCATCACTGCCCATCCCTAATTGCCCTTGAGAAACTGAGTGGCTTCTTCGGCCATTTCAGAGTCAGCCACATTACTGTGGGTCTTTTTTTTATTCATTCATGGGATGTGGGCTTCGCTGGCTGGGCCAACATTTATTGCTCATCCCTAATTGCCCTTGAGAAGGTGGTTGGTGAGCTGCCTTCTTTAACCGCTGCAATCCATGTGGTGTAGGTACTCCCACAGTGCTGTTAGGGAGGGAGTTCCAGGATTTTGACCGAGCGACAGTGAAGGAACAGCGATATATTTCCAAGTCAGGATGGTGAGTGACTTGGAGGGGAGCTTCCTGATGATGGTCTTCCCATCTATCTGCTGCCTTCGTCCTTCTAGATGGTAGTGCCTAAGCCTAGATATTCCCCAGGTCTTGCTGCATTTGAGCATGGCCTGTTTCAATATCGGAGGAGTCGTGAATGGTGCTGAACATTGTGCAATCATCAGTGAACATCCCCTATGTCTGACATTATGATGGAAAGAAGGTCATTGATGAAGCAGCTGGAGATGTTTGGGACTAGTACACTACCTTGAGGAACTCCTGCTGTGATGTCCTGGAGCTGAAATGACTGACCTCTAACAACCAGAACCATCTTCCTTTCTGCTAGATATGATTCCAACCAGCGGAGAGTTTCCCCCTGATTCCCATTGACATCAGTTTTTCTAGGGCTCCTTGATGCCACATTCGGTCAAGTCGGCCTTGATGTCGAGGGCAGTCACCCTCACCTCACCTCAGGAGTTCAGCTCTTTTGTCCATGTTTGAACCCAGGCTGTAATAAGGTCAGGAGCTGAGTGGCCCAGAGTGAACCTAAAGTAAGCATCAGTGAGCAGGTTATTGCTAAGCAAGTGCCACTTGATAGCACTGTTGATGACCCCTTCCATTACTTTACTACTGATGGAGAGTAGACTGATGGGGTGGTAATTGGCTGTCCTGATTTTTGTGTATAGAACACACCTGGGCAACATTGCCAGGTAGATGTCAGTGTTGTAGCTAAACTGGAACAGCTTGGCTAGAGGCATGGCAAGTTCTAGAGCACATTTGCAGTACTATTGCCGGAATATTGTCAGGGTCCATAGCTTTTGCACTATCCAGTGCCTTTAACCTTTTCTTGATATCATGTGGAGTGAATTGAATTGGCTGAAGTCTGGCATCAGTGATGTTGGTGACCTCCGGAGGAGGCCGAGATGGATCATCCACTCGGCACTTCTGGCTGAAGATTGTAGCAAATGCTTCAGCCTTATCTTTTGCATTGATGTGCTGGGCTCCCTCATCATTGAGAATGGGGATATTTGTGGAGCCTCCTCCTCCAATGAGTTGTTTAATTGTCCACCATCGTTCACGGCTGTAAGTGGCAGGACTGCAGAGCTTAGATCTGACCGTTAGTTGTGAGATCGCTTAGCTGTCTATCACTTGCTGCTTATGCTGTTTGACACACAAGTAGTCCTGTGTTGTAACTTCACCAGGTTGACACCTCATTTTTAGGTATGCCTGGTGCTGCTCCTGGCATGCCCTCCTGCACTCTTCATTGAACCAGGGTTGATCCCCTTGCTTGGTGGTAATAGTAGAGTGGGGGATATGCTGGGCCATGAGGTTTACAGATTGTGGTTGAGTTCAGATCTGCTACTGCTGATGGCCCACAGCACCTCATGGCTGCCTAATCTTGTTAGATCTGTTTGAAATCTATTCCATTTGGCACAGTAAAAGTGCCACACAACACGATGGAGGGTATCCTCAATGTGAAGGCTGGACTTTGTCTCCACAAGGATTGTTCAATAGTCACTTCTACCAACATGGGCAGATGCACCTGCAGCAGGCAGGTTGGTGAGGATGAGGTCAAGTATGTTCATCACTCTTGGATCCCTCACCACCTGCCACAGACCCAGTCTAGCAGGACTCAGCCAGTACTACTGATACACTCTTGGTGATGGACAGCGAAGTCCCCCACCCAGAGTACATTCTGCACCAACACAAAAACAGAATTACCTGGAAAAACTCAGCAGGTCTGGCAGCATCGGCGGAGAAGAAAAGAGTTGACGTTTCGAGTCCTCATGACCCTTCGACAGAACTTGAGTTCGAGTCCAGGAAAGAGCTGAAATATAAGCTGGTTTAAGGTGTCTGTGTGGGGGGCGGAGAGATAGAGAGACAGAGAGGTGGAGGGAGTTGTTCTCCCTTGCCATCCTCAGTGCTTCCTCCAAGTGGTGTTCAACATGGAGCAGTATGGATTCATGAGTTGTAGGGGGGACAGTACATGGTAATCAGCAGGAGGTTTCCTTGCCCATGTTTGACCTGATGCCATGAGACCTCATGGGGCTAAGATTCAATGTGGAAGACTCTCAGGGCAACTCCCTCCCAACTGTATAACACCATGCTAACACCTATAGTCATAGAGTTTTGCAGCATGGAAAGAGGCCCTTCGGCCCATAGTATCTGTGCCGTTCATCAAGCCCCTATCTACTCTAATCCCATTTTCCAGCACTTGGCCCATAGCCTTGTATGCTATGGTGTTTCAAGTGTTCATCTAAATGCTTCTTAAATGCTGTGAGGATACCCACCTCTACCACCCTTTCAGGCAGTGAGTCCCAGATACCCCCCTCCCTCTAGGTGAATTTTTTTTTCTTAAAATCCTCTCTAAACCTCCTGCCCCTTACTAAATCTATGCCCCCTGGTTATTGACACCTCCACACAAGGGAAATGTTTCTGCCTACCTGCCCTATGTGTGCCCCTCATAATTTTGTATACCTCTATTAGGCCTCTGCTCTAAGGAAAACAACCCCAGCCTATCGAGTCTCCCTTCATAGCTGAAATGCTCCAGCCCAGGCAATGTCCTGGTGAATCTCCTCTGCACCCTCTCCAGTGCAATCACATCCTTCCTATAGCGTGGCAACTGGAACTGCACACAGTACTCCAGATGCGGTCTCACTAAGGCTTTATACAGCTCCATCATAACCTCCCTGCTTTTGTATTCAATGTTTTGACTAATAAAGGCAAATATCCCATATGCCTTCTTAATCGCCTTATCTACCTGTCCTGCTGCCTTCAAGGATTGATGGACGTGCACACCAAGGTCCCTCTGATCCTCTGTGCTTGTTAGAGTCCTACCATTCATTGTGTACTCCCTTGGCTTGCTAGTCCTCCTAACATGCATCACTTCATAGGATTCAATTCCGTTTGCCACTGTTCTGCCTATCTGACCAGCCCGTCTATAACGTCCTCTAGTGTAAGGCTTTCCTCCTTGCTACTTACCACATTACCAATTTTCCTGTCATCTGCAAACTCACTGATCATACCTCCTACATTCATGTCTAGATCATTAATGTACACTACCACTGCTGGTGGGACAGAACGTACCATGGGATGCTGATGGTGCTGACTGGGACATTTTCTGTAACATATGATTCCATCAGCATGACCACATCTGGCTGATGCTTGACTACTCTTTGAGGCAGCTCTCCCAATTTTGGCACAAGCTCCATATGTTAGTAAGGAGGACTTTGCTGTTGTTGTTGTTTCCGGTGCCTAGGTCGATGCCAAGTGGTCTGTCCAGTTTCATTCCTTTGAGATTTCTTAGCAGATTGTTACAACTGAGAGGTTTGCCAGGCCATTTAAGGGTCGACCACATTGCTGTGGGTCTGGAGTCACATGTAGACCAGGCAAGGACAGCAGATTTCCTTTCCTGAAGAATGTCAGTGAACCAGATGGGTTTCATTAGACCTTTAATTCCCGATTTTTATTGAAGTCAAATTTCACCACCTGCTATAGTGGGATTCAAAACTGTGTCCCCAAAGTATTACCCTGGGTCTCTGGATTACTAGTCCAGGGACAATACCACTTCACCACCGCCTCCCTTGCTGGTGTTTGGATGATGGTAAATCTAATTCATAACATAGTTATAGATAATCATTAAAATAAAAAGGTATAAAATTATAAACGGATTTCACAATTATGAATATTTCAACGTACAAACAATTATAATGTTTCAAAATGCTGGTCTCCTTAATTTACAGAATAAGAATGAAAGGTTTACTGTAATCTGCATTTCGTATTACAGTCCATAGATCATATGTTGTCAGGTTCAGTTCATTAAATTCTCAATTAAGCTCTGAATTGAAGGAGCACAGAGATCTTGGAGAATTGGAGGACAGGAGGAACAGAGGCAGGGAGGAGGGAGGTCATGGAGAGGTCTGAGCACAAGGGTAGGAATTTTAAATATGAGCCTTTGCTGCACTGGAAGCCAAGCAAATGGGTGAAGGGGACTTGGTGTGAATTAGGATGTGGACAGCAGTACTTTGGATGAGCTGAAATTTATAGACGGAACTTGGGAGGTTGGCCGGGCACAGTATTGGAATAGTTTAGTCTGATCGCATTGGTGAATGTGCAATAAAGTCGGCTGTTACCACAAGGAATTTTCACTGTCTGACAATGGAGAGAAAAACCATATGCCTGCTGTCCAGTATCCTTTTCTAAATGTGGAAATGACTTAAAACACTTGGTGTTTTAACTGGAGTCTCAGTTGGAAATGATTATTACTGTCACCAATTGCAAAATGGGAATAACAGACTCATTATCCGACAATGCCCTTCCTTTTGATAAGCAAAGCAAACAAAACTGAGAGAAAAACACAATTCTGACCAAAGTAAAAGAATGTTGTGACCCTCCCCTTGTCCCACCCCCCAACCCCCGATTTCCCCCCCAACCCCACACTCGGTGCTTAAGTTTGCATTCAGCTCTGAGCACCACATCTCAGGAAAATAGTCCTGACCTTGGAAGGGGTGCAGTGGAGATTCACTGGAACGATTCCAGGGTTACATTATGAGGAAAGGCTGCACAGATTAGGCTTTTATTCCATTGGCATATAAAAGGTTAAGGGGTAATCTAATTTAGGTGTTGAAGATGATCAAAGGATAAGATACGAAAAAGTAATTCCTCTGCTGGGAGAGTTTAGAACAATGAGGTGCAATGTAAAATGTGGAACTCACAACCACAAGGAGTACTTGATGTGGATAGCATAGGTTCAGTTAAAGAGAAGCTAAATAAACACAGAAGGGAAAACGGAATAGAAACTTATCATGATTGGTTAGATGAAATTGGGTGGAAGGGGATTCATGGTCATAAACACCGCCATGGACCAGTTAGACAAAATGGCCTGTTTCTGAACTGTTAACACTCTGTAACAACTAATGTTAGATGTGATTCCGCCATCAGGCAGCACTTGCTGAACAATCCAGAGTGCGCTAATAGCTACACTAACAACCAATTTACAATAATCAGTCGAGCTTGTAATATGGCTCATTTAAGCTTGCTAGAAGCAACATGCATTTATATGCAGGGACCCATTCTCTGCAAACAAAAGGAATACATTCAAGCCTTGCATCTTTTTTTGAATTACCCAGGAGCTCGGGAAGCCTATAGTTCCCCATTGCATTCTCCATGGCAATGCCTCAGCCGATCAGAGACGAATTGCCAATCAGCATTCTTTTCTCCTGCGGTATCAATTGTTGTTTTCGTTTGAAATTTGGCATTCTTGCGTTTGTCCTGATGAGTGCAAGTTGAAAAGCTTAGGCAACGTGTCTCTCTTTTCAGCAATATTCATGTTCTGTGCTATTGTGCCATACAGTATTACATATTGTGTATGGAATAACCTTAAAATTTCAGGGGTGATGTCAGGAAGCACCTTCTTCACACAAATAGGAGTGGAAACCTGGAAAACACTCTCATGCTAAAAGCTAGAGAGCCTCTGCCATTTATAAATTTGCTTCAGATTGTGGTCGAAGTTGCTTCTACTGATAACCAAGGTGCCACGTGAATGTTCTTAATCTATGGCACGTGATTGTAGGGCCAGAGAACTAATAGGAGCCAAACGAATTTTAAGAGACCTCTTTCAAAAATTGTTGGCAATAAATAGGGTAGGCCCAGCTATGTTTGTGATTTTCCTGTCAAACAATTTCCAGTCCCCTGGTTTCCTGGTTCTGACCGCCTCCTCTTCACAATGGACGTCCAATCCCTCTACACCTCCACCCCCTGCCGGGACAATCTGGGAGCTCTCTGCATTTCCCTTGAACAGAGGCTCAAACAGTTCCCATCCACCACCACTCTCTTCCACCTGGCTGAGCTTGTTCTCTCATTAAGCAACTCCTCCTTTAACTTGTCTCACTCCTTCCAAATTAAAAGGTGTGGCTATGGGTAGACTCAAGGGCCCTAGATATGCCTGTCTTTTTGTGGGGTATGTGGAACATTCTTTGTTCCAGTCTTACTCAGGCCCTCTCCCAAAACTCTTTTTCTGGTACATCGATCACTATCGAGGCATCGGAGCTGCTTCCTGCTCTTGTCCAGAACTGGAAAAATTCATAAATATTTTGGCTTCCTATTTCCACAATCTCTTTCCTTTTCCCTGAACTGAGGTCTTCCCCCCACTGTGGGTGACAGGCCTCTCAGCCGGGTTCGACCCATTTGCCACGCCCCTTCCCCTTCCCTCCCAGAATCACGATGAGTTTCCCCTTGTCCTCACTTACCCCGTCTCCCCGCCAGCCTCCATATTCAAAGGAGCATCAGCCACCATTTCAGACAACTGCAGCACGATTACACCGCCAAACACATCTTCCCCTCACCTCCCCTGCTAGCGTTCCAAAGGGGCCATTCCCACCGGGAGGGACCCTGGTCCACTCCTCCATTACCTCCAACACCTCATCCCCTTCCATGGCACCTTCCCATGCAACCGCAGAAGGTGTAACACCTAACCTTTATCTCCTCTCTCCTCACCGCACAAGGCCTCAAACACTCATTCCAGATGCAACAGTGATATAACTACACTTCCTTCAATTTGGTCTACTGCATTTGCTGCTCACAATATGGTCTCCTCAACTCTGGGGGGGAGACCAAACGTAGACTGGGCAACTGCTTTGCTGAACACCTTCGCTCAGTCTACAAGCATGACCCCTGACCTTCCAGTCGCTTGTCAGTTTAATTCACCATCTTGCTCTCACGCTCACATTTCTGTCCTCGGTCTTCTGCAAATTTTGTTAATATTTATCCAAGGGATGTGAGCTTCGCTGGCTAGGCCAGGATTTATTGCCCATCCCTAACTGCCCTTGAGAAGGTGTTGGTGAGCTGCCTTCTTGAACCGCTGCAGTCCCTGTGGTATAGGTACACCCACCGTGCTGTTAGGGAGGGAGTTCTAAGATTTTGGCCCAGTGATAACGAAGGAATTATGATATATTTTCAAGTCAGGATAGTGAATGGTTTGGAGGGGAAATGGCAGGTGGTGGCGTTCCCATCTATCTGCTGCCCTTGTCATTCCAAATGGTAATGGTCGTGGGTTTGGAAGGTGGTCTTAGCTTTGGGATGTGTTCCAGTGAAGCCCAATGCAAGCTGGAGGAACAGCACCTCACCTTCTGATTAGGCAATTTACAATCTCCTGGACTCAACGTTGAGTTCAAGAACTTCAGGAAATGAACTTTGTCCTTCATTTTAATTTCTTCCCCCAAATGCCAGTTTGTATCTTGTTCTCATGTTTTTGCTTTCAGACGGTGCTGACCTTTACTTTGTTATTAACACCTACTCTGGACCAATGGGGTTTGTTTCTTTCCTATAACCATTACCACTCCTTTTTGCCTTTTGTTCCACAACATCTTTGTAATTAATCTCATGCACCCTCTAGACTTTCCTTGACCTTCCCATTTGATCCAACTGATCCTCCCAACTTTTTCAACAGAATAAAATCTATTACTTTCCTACCTCGCTTCAATTCTGACCAAAAGTCATACTGGACTTGATATTAGCTCTGGGTAGAATATTGCCTTCGGCGTGCATGGGCAGGTCCAACATACCGATGGGTAAAATGACGCAAGATGATGTCAGGCGTGGGTCCCGATGTCGCTGCGTGTCATTTCGATATTTCATTCAGTGGGCGCACTCTGGAGGTGGCTGCGCACCCACCGGACTCTCAACGGCCTGTTAAGGCCATTAAGAAAGTAATTTACCTTATTAACAACACTGCCCGTCCAACCTTAAGGCGGGCAGATGAAAAGCCCAAGCGGCCTTCGTGTTTTCCAGGAAACCTCCTCCAGGGGCAGGATGAGGTTTCCTGAAGGTTTTATAAAATGTATAAATAAACGTTGTAAACTTCACGAACATGTCCCAGTTCATGTGAGCTGTCACAAGAGGGGACATGTTTGAATAATTTTTTACTTTATTTAAAAAAAAACTTTTATTATCTACTTAATCTCCCTGAGGCAGCTCCGTGCCTCAGGGAGATTGCTGCACTCAGGTAGCGCTGAGCGGGCCTTAATTGATGTTATGCTGGGTGGGCCTTAATTGGCCCACCCACGTAAAATGGCGGTGCATAGCCAATAACAGGCGGCAATCAGCTCTGTGCCTGCTCCCGCCTGCCATAGGCAAGATTCTACCCTCTGTTTCTCTCTCTACAGCCGCTGCCAGACCTGAGTTTTACCAGCACTTCCTGTTTTTATTCCGGGCCTTAGATCCAGCTTGCTCAGGGTTCTTCAGCAGTCTCCTCCAGGTCACCAACAGAAGTTAAGTGATGACATTTTTTGTAAACCCTTCTTGTGAATACAAGAGGAGCAGAAGGTCTCTACCATTTCCTTCTCCTTCTTCTTAAGCAGTCCTTCAGATTCGAGGATGACTTGTTTCCATTCCCGGTTCAGTTGGGTTCTCAGATGGCTGATAAATCCAATGCACGACCTGTGAGCTCTGCCACATGTGGGGCAGGTGGTTTCAGAAGAGTAGATGGGTTGGTTGGAGGTTTGTGCACTCCCTCCGACGCCTTGACCTCACCTCTGCTTCTCCTCAGGAGTTGTGATGGACCATCCCCAATAGCCCGCTTCAAACTGCGGAATTGATTCTCCCCATGGGCGAGCAGCCTGTGAAGGCATGATGTTGCCCGATAGCTCGCAGCAAATATTTACACAAGGCCTGAGCACCAATTTCCATCCATCCTCGGGCCTCCTGGCTTCAACACGTTGCTTCCACAATGCACCCAGCATAATCCTACCCTCACTCAATTTCCTATGTGCTGCTTTGCTCTTTCCCTCCCAACTCACAAATTGTACTGTTCACCCATCACCTGCCCTGGTCTATATTGACACACTGGTAAGCAAAAGCCTCAATTTTAAAATTCTCATCCTTGTTTTCAAATCCCTCCGCCACCTCACCCTATCATTGTAACCTCCTCCAACCCAACAATGCTCTGCAATCTCTGTGCTCCTCTAATTCTGGCCTCTTGTGCCTTTCTCAAAGTGTATTAACCTTAAAATATCAGGGATGATGACAGGAACAAAGGACTTAGGAGTAGGAGTAGGACATTTGGCCTTTTGAGCTTGCTCCACCTTTCAATAAGGTCACAGCTGATCTGGTTGTGGTCTCAACTCCAATTTCCTGTCTCTTCCCTATAACCCTTGGCACCCTTGTCTATCAAAGATCTGTCTAACTCATCCTTGAATATGTGACTCGGCCTCTGTTGCTCTCTGGGGAAGGGAATTCCACAAACTAATGACCCTTTGAGAGAAAAAAATTCACTCCATCTCTGTATTAAAAGGGACATTTCTCATTCTTAAACTGTGTCCCCTAGTTCTAATCCCCCCGACAAGTGGAAACAACCTCCTGGTTTCTACCCTATCAAGACCCTTCAGGATCTTGTATATTTCAATCAGATCACTTCTCATTCCTCTAAACTCCAATGTTCAATCTTTCATTTTAGGATAAGTCCTTCATCCCAGGAATGAGTTGAGTGAACCTTCTCTGTACTGATTCTTACGCAATTATATCTTTTTCTCAAATAAGGAGAACAGAGTTGTACATAGTACTCCAGATGTGGTCACACCAATGTACAGCTTCCATACTGTCATATCCAATTCCCCTTGAATAAACACTCCATTCTCCTTCCTCATCACTTGCTGCACCTACATACTAACTTTTTGTGATTCATGATCCAGGGCAACAAGATTCCTCTGCACCATAAATTTCTGCAATCTTTCCCCATTTAACTAATATACTACTTTTCTATTCTTTCTGCCAAAATAGACAAACTTACGTTTTCTCACATTATACACTGTTAAGGATAGGAGGGGGGTTGATTTAAACAGCACTAATTTCTCCTCTCACCACCTGTCTGTAAACAGAACAGTGTTTTGAATTGTTTCCCTTTTTATAAGCAGTGGCATATTCCCCAACCCCTCGGTTTTGGTGCAATCCAATTTTCTATTAATAACCCCACATGAAACTCGAGATAGGATGACCTCAAAGGGTTAGTTTATTTACAAATGCCCAAAACGTGGGAGGAAGGTCACAATGTTGCTTCCTTTACATTCATACAGTCAGAGAGGGATAGAGAAAAGAACAATTTACAGAGCAGAGACCACAGAGAAAAGAAATATTGTTTCACATGGCTTCCAGAGTCAGGAATCAAAGCCCAATGAGGTATTCCTTCACTGAGGTCGGTGAGCTGTAAACTGATGCTGGATAATTCACTTCTCTGGTGCTGTTGACTTTAAATGATGAGATAGGCATGCAGAGATAAATCAACCTTTTGGATGGTGGTACAGAATTTCCAGCAGAAGCAGTGTAGATGGGGCCAGATATCCAGCCTAGGCCAGAGCTCCTTGTCTGAGACTGCTAATTAGCTGGTAAACCACAGACTGAGACTTTGCATTTCAGCAAGGGAATATTACTGGTTCCACAAGTCAGAGGACCGTGCCACATGACACCTATCTAGGTGTCATCAGCCTATTCAGTCACCATACATTTGGTCCCTTCATTCAAATCATTGATGTAGATTATAAATATCTAAGGTCCAAGCACTGATCCCTGTGGCACTTCACTAGTTACAGCTTGCCAAACTGAAAAAGGACTGTTGGCTCCTACTGTCTGCTTCCTGTAAGCTAACCAATCCTTTATCCATTTGAAAATGTTACCCCCACCCCCCCACAACATCATGTTCATTTACCTTTTATAGTATATCTTGTGTAGTAACCTTTGATGTGGTATCTTATCAAATGCCTTTTGAAAATCCAAGTACACCACATCTACAGGTTCCCCTTTATCCACCTTGCTTGTTGCTTCCTCAAAAATACTCTAATGAATTAGTCAAACAATGTTTCCCTTTCACAAAGCCATGCTGACTTTGCCTGATCACACAGTGTTCTAAGTATCCTGCTACAACCTCCCTAATAATGGATTCTAGCAATTTCCCTATGACACATGTAAGGCTAACTGGCCTGTAGTTTCCTGCTTTCTGTCCCTCTCCTTTCTTCAATAAAGGCATGACATTAGCTATTTTCCAATTCACTGGGACCCTTCTGGAATCTAAGTAATTTTTGAAGATTATAACCAATGCATCTACTATCTCTTCAGCCACTATTTTAAAACAGTAGGACGCAGGCCATCTGGTCTTGGGGATTTATCAGTCTTTAGGACTAATAGTTTTCTCAGCACCCTTTCCTTCATGATGGTGATTGTTTTAAGTTCCTTCCCCGCCCCCATTCACCTTTTGACTTTCAAGTATCTTTGGGAAGTTTTCTAAGCCCTCTCCAGTGAAGACAGACACAAAATACCTGTTCAATGCCTCCACAATTTCT
Organism: Carcharodon carcharias; assembly: GCF_017639515.1. Taxonomy (NCBI): domain Eukaryota; kingdom Metazoa; phylum Chordata; class Chondrichthyes; order Lamniformes; family Lamnidae; genus Carcharodon; species Carcharodon carcharias. The sequence goes on along the minus strand of NC_054482.1, from coordinate 112,413,552 downwards.
TTGTTTTCCATTATCAATTCCCCAGACTACCTATCTAGGGGGCCAACACAACCTTTATTTAATCATATGCTATTTAAATACTTGTAGAAACTCTTACTATCTGTTTTCATACTACCAGCTAGCTTTCTCTCAAATTCAACATTTTCCCACTTTATTATCTTTTCATCATTCTTTGCTGGTTCTTAAAATCTGACCAATCTTCTGACCTACCATTAATCATTGCAGATTTGTACAGTGTTCCTTTCAATTTGATACTGTCTTTAACTTCCTTATTTAGCCATGGATGGTGCATCCTTCTCAAAAAGTCTCTCTTACTGGGATACATCTTTGCTGAGTGTTGTTAAATATCTCCTTAAAAATCTGCCATTGAATCTTTATTGTCTTACCTTTTAAATTATTTTCCCAGTTCACTTTAGCTAGCTCTACTTTCTTACCTTTATAATTACCTTTATTCAGGTTTAAAACACTAGCCTTAGACTCACACTTCACTCCTTTAAACTTAATGTGAAATTCTATCATGTTATGATCACTATCACCTAAAGGCTCCTTCACCAAGAGGTTATTGATTAATCCTGTCTCAGTGCTCATTACCAGGCCTAGAATAACCTGCTCCCTGATTGGCTCTAGAATGTATTGCTCTAAGAAATTGTCCCTCATACATTCTATGAATTCATTTTCTAGGCTCCATGTAGATTAAACTCACCCATGATTATTGCAGTACTTTTCTTACATGCTCCATTTATTTCCTCCTGCATACTCTGTACTACAGTGTAACTACTGTGAGGGGGCCTATAAACTACTCTCAGAAGTGAGTTCCTCCCTTTCCTATTTCTTATCGTTACCCAAACTGATTCCACACCCTGTCCTTTTGGGCTAAGGCCATCTCTCACTACTGTACTAATGACATCCTTAACTAACAGACCTACCAACTACCTCTTTCTTGCTTCCTATCTTTTGAAATATCAAATACCCTTCAATATTAATGCCCCAGCCTTGGTCACCTGGTGGCCACAAGAGCAGGTCAGAGACTAGGAATCCTGTGGTCAGTAACTCACCTCTTGACTCCTGAAAGCCTGTCCACCATCTACAAGGCACAAGTCAGGAGTGTGATGGAATACTATCCACTTGCCTGGATGAGTGCAGCTCCAACAACACTCGAGAGGCTTGACATCATCCGGAATAAAGCAGCCCACTTGATTGGCACCCCTGTCACAAGTATTCACTCCCTGCCTGACGAACAGTGGCAGCAGTGTGTACCATCTACAAGATGCACTCATGGCAGCATCTTCCAAACCCATGACCCCTACCATCAACAAGGACGAGGGCAGCAGAAACATGAAAACACCACAGTCCTGACTTGGAAATATATCACCGTTGCTTCACTGTCTCTGGGTCAAAATCTTGGAACTCCCTCCCTAACAGCACCGTGGGTGTACCTACACCACATGGACTTCAGAGGTTCAAGATGGTAGCATACTACCACCTCCTCAAGGGCAATTAGGAATGGGCAATAAATGCTGACCTAACCAGAGATGCCCGCATCCTGTAAATGAATTTTTAAAATAACGTCTCGGTGATGGCTATCAGGTCATACACATTGACTTCTATCTGCGCTAACACTTTGTTACCAGTGCTGCGCACATTCAGATACAGAGTCTTTAATTCTGTCTTTTTAGCATTTTTAGGAAACAATTCTTCACACAAATGTGACGCCTTATGTATCTCCCACTTCCATTGCTCCACCATTGGTAACCGTGCCTTCAGCACCAATCTCTGGAATTCTTTTACTAAACCCCTCGATCTCTCCACCTCTCTCTCCCCTGTTTAAGACAATCCTTAAAGCCTACCACTTTGACCAAGCTTTTGGTCCCCTGCACAAATATCTCTTTATGTGGCTCAGTGTCAATATTTCATCTCATAATCACTTCCATGAAACATGATTCACAAATTTAAAAGTGCTATGTAAATGCAAGATATAAAGTTGTTATATCTTTTATACACCAATTTACAGTTCTGAAAGTGTTAAAAATGAACTCCATTACAAAAATTGATTACGTTTGCATTATGTATGAGTCAAACTGCAAAAATGTTTCACAATAATTACACAAACAGACACTATTGATTTATGTTTAGAAAGTAGCCATGGGTCTATTAAGCTATATCAGGACAAACAAACTGACCTATTGATTTTGTTTTCTTTATTCTAACAAGTCTTTCTTGCATTGTGAGGTAGTGTTAGTGAGTATGGAGCAAAGGCTGTGAGCACCGTGCTGCTCTTTTCATTATAGAAGATTGAAGTATATAACTGGCGTAGTGACCTCGCGAGGTGGCAGTGAATGCGATGTTTAATGTTGTTGACGAACATGCACGTGCAGCTCTGCCTGACTTGGATCAGTGGGACCTCAGCCCGAGAGTGGCAAAGGGGAACTGCAGCAAAATGACATCGCTGCTGGCAGGAATGGATAATTGCGGTGTGACGGGGAGTGGAGCCTTGAGTTGAAACTGTGGGAGGAATCTTGTGGAGACAACAGGTATCTCAGCCACCGCCCAGCAAGACCAATGTGTTACCTCTTTTTAGGAAGGCCCGGAGCATCTTCTGCCAGTCAGGTATTTGACAGGCCAACTACAGACATCCCCCCGGGGATCAAAGACCCTGGGGGTGGAAGTCCCACCGGCCAATCGGAGGCCAGCAGCTCTTACTCAGCAGTGCCACTGGGGAGGCGTTGGCTGCTGCCAGTACTACACCCATCTGAGGCCTCGGCTTGCGGGTGGACCCAGGCGTAAGTGTGCAATGGCTGGAAGGGGGTCATGGGTTAGGGGGAAGGAGGGATATACTTCACAGATAATGTCCAAGACACCCCCATCACCATCCCAGGGTAACTCCTGTCCCATCAGCAGGACAGACCCAGCAAAGGTGGTGGCACAGTGGTACAGGTGGCAGGCAGTTGCCCTGGGAGTCCTCAGATCGACTCCAGACCCCATGAAATGCCTTGGCATCAGGTCAGGCATGGGCAAAGAAACCCTTTGCTGATTATCATGTACAGTTCCCCCCCCCCCCCTCAACTGATGAACCATTGCTCCTCCATGTTGAACACCAGTTGGAAGGGTAGCAAGGACTGTACTCTGGGTGGGGGATTTCAACCTCCATCACCAAGAGCGGCTCAGTAGCACCACTACTGACTGAGCTGGCTGAGCCCTAAATGACATCGCTGCTAGACTGGGTCTGCGGAAGGTGGTGAGGGAACCAACAAGAGGGGAGAACATATTTGACCTCATCCTCACCAACCTGCCTGTCACAGATGCATCTGTCCATGACAGTATTGATAGCAATGAACACCACACAGTCCTTGTGGAGACAAAGTCCAGCCTTCACATTGAGGATACCCTCCATCGTGTTGTGTGGCGCTTTTACCGTGCCAAATGGAATAGATTTCAAACAGATCTAGCAACTCAAGATTAGGCATCCATGAGGCGCTGTGGGACATCAGCAGCAGCAGAATTGTACTCAAACACGATCTATAACCTCATGGCCCGACATATCCTCCACTCTACCATTACTATCAAACCAGGGGATCAACCCTGGTTCAATGAAGAGTGCAGGAGGGCATGCCAGGAGCAGCAGCAGGCATACCTAAAAATGAGGTGTCAACCTGGTGAAGCTACAACCCAGGACGACTTGCATGCCAAACAGCATAAGCAGCAACTGATAGACAGGGCTAAGTGATCTCACAACCAACAAATCAGATCTAATCACTGCAGTTCTGCCACATCCAGTTGTGAATGGTGGTGGACAATTAACTCACAGGGGGAGGAGGCTCCACAAATATCCCCATCCTCAATGATGGAGGAGCCCAGCACATCAGTGCAAAAGATAAGGCTGAAGCATTTGCTACAATCTTCAGCCAGAAGTGCTGAGTGGATGATCCATCTCGGCCTCCTCCGGGGGTCCCCAGCGTTACAGATACCAGTCTTCAGCCAATTCGATTCACTCCACGAGATATCAAGAAACAGCTGAAGGCACTGGATACTGCAAAGGCTATGGGCCCTGACAATATTCCAGCAAAAGTACTGAAGACTTGTGCTTCAGAACTTGTCACACCCCTAGCAAAGCTGTTTCAATACAGCCACAACACTGGCATCTACCCAGGTATGTGGAAAATTGATCAGATATGTCCTGTACACAAAAAGCAGGACAATCAAACCTGGCCAGTTACCGCCCCATCGGTCTACTCTCCATCATCAGTAAAGTAATGGAAGGGGTCATCAGCAGTGCTATCAAGCGGCACTTGCTTAGCAATAACCTGGTCACTGACGATGAGCTTGGGTTCCACCAGGGACACTCAGCTCCTGACCTCATTACAGCCTTGGTTCAAACATGGACAAAAGGCCTGAACTCCTGAGGTGAGGTGAGAGTGACTGCCCTTGACATCAAAGCAGCATTTGATCGAGTGTGGCATCAAGGAGCCCCAGCAACTCTGGAGTCAATGGGAATCAGGGGGAAAATTCTCCACTGGTTGGAATCATATCTAGCACAAAGGACATAGAGGAGGCTGGGTTAGATGTAATTGAGGTACTCAGAATTATGCAGGGCCTGGATAAAGTGGATGGGAAGAACCTATTTCGCTTAGCAGACAGGTCAATAACCAGGGGACAAAAATTTAAGGTATTTGGCAGAAGGGTTAGAGGGAGTTCAGGAGGCATTCTTCACCCAGAGGGAGGTGGGGATCTGGAACGCTTTTAAAAATAAACACTTGGATATGCACCTGAGGGTGCTGTGACCTACAACACCGCAGGTCAAGAGCTGGGAAGCAAGATTAGGCTGGAGCCAGACAACTCTTTTTCAGCTGGCACAGCATAGTGGGCTGAATGGCCTCCATCTGTGCCAGAAATCTTTTTATGGTTCGATGTCCTATGTTTCCATCTTTCACTCTTTGGCTGTTGGTCCCATCTTCCCTCCCACTCCTTTGCAAGGCACCCAGTGCAGAACCTCAATCGCTGTGAGAGTTGGATTGGAAAAATGCAGCCGTTCATGCTGTAGGCTCCATCTGCACTCCAATCTACAAGGCTTCTGAGGCTGTGTGCCGTACCCCAGTGTATTCGCTACGTTTACCCTAGGTGTAAGCTTGACACACAGCAATTACATCCTCCTGCCAGTGGTGGGGTTACAGTACCTAGTTGGGAGTGAAGGAGGCTCATTATGGCAGAATAACACGTTTACATAGACTGTTTCCATTCTAAATGTGACACTGGAATTTATAATGGAAGTGCCTAAGATATAATGGATGGAATGGCCCAGGTCTTTGGTTCAGAAGGGGTAGGCTGGGCTTGGGCTGGGGCTGGGGCTGGGGCTGGGGGTGGGGATGGGGGTGGGTGGGTGGGTGGGGGGAATGTAGGGAGCGGTGGTAAACAGGGCTGGGAGTCAGGCTGAGCAGAATTCGCAGGGGATGGTGGTGGGGGTGTGGAGGATGACGGGTGCTGGGGATGCCGGAATACTTTGACACTCTTCCTGACTTAAAGGGCTGCTTTTTGCCTGCAATGAGCATCCACAAATAAATGAGTGTAAATAACTGGGTAAGTACTGTGCAAACAGCCCAATTTTATGTGCTGATGGGTCCAAGTGGGACCATCAGCCTGACCCACTTCTGGCAAACTGTAAGTTCTGACTTCCAGGGTAAGTGGCTTCTCCTGGAACTTGTGGTGCTGTTGCTACCCACATTAGAGCAAAGGTCTTAGTGTTCAGCACTGTTGGGACTAGGAGATATGGGCCAATACATCATCAATATAAATAAATGACATCCAAGATTTTCCAGTGATGAGCAGGAGAAAGAGAATTGGCCGCAGTGTAAGGTGGGCTGCTAATGGGCTATCACATGATGCCTACAACTGGCAATTTTAGCAGTTTTGGGTTTTGGATTAAAGTTAGGTGGAAGAATAGGGAGGTCACATAGGTTGAAGTTAACAAGCAGCTGCAGCAATCAATTAGTAAGGAAAATTGTATGGTGGCCTTTATTGCAAGGAGTTTGGAGTAACAAAGTAAGGAAGTCTCACTGCAATTACACAGAACTTTGGTAAAAGAGCACCTGGAGTACAGTTTTGATCTCTATATGTAAGGAAGGATGTGCTTCCTCATAGGGAGTGCACCAATGGTTCACTAGAAAGATTCCTGAGATGAAAGGCTAGTGCTATGATGAGAAATTGAGTAGAATGGGCATATATGCTGCTGTTTTGTTTTACTCGTTCATGGGATGTGGGCTTCGCTGGCTGGGCCAGCATTTATTACCATCCCTAGTTGCCCTAGTTACCCAGTGGTGGTGAGCTGCCTTCTTGAACTGCTGCAGTCCATATGGTATACATACATATGTTGCTGTTAGGAAGGGAGTTCCAGGATTTTGACCGAGTGATAGTGAAGGAATGGTGATAAATTTCCAAGTCAGGATGGTGAATGACTTGGAGGGGAAATTCCAGGTGGTGGTGTTCCCATTTATCTGCTGCCCTTGCCCTTCCAGATAAGGTAGTGGTCGTCGGTTTGGAAGGTGCTGCCGAAGGAGCCTTGGTGAATTCCTGCAGTGCATCTTATAGATGGTACACACTGCTGCTACTGTGCGTCGGTGGTGGAGGGAGTGAATGTTTGTGGTGCCAATCAAGTGGGCTGCTTTGTCCTGGATGGTACCTAAGTGTTGTGGGAGCAATATTCATCCAGGCAAGTATAGAGTATTCTATCACATTCCTGACTTGTGCCTTGTAGATGGTGGACAGGTTATGGGGAGACAGGAGGTGAGTTACTCGTCACAGAATTCCTAATCTCTGACCTGCTTTTGTAGCCACACTATTTATATGGCTAGCCCTGTTCAGTTTCTGGTCAATGGTAACCCGCAAGTTGTTGATAATCTTTTAAAATCTTTTAAACCGCAGGATGTTGATAGTGGGGATTCAGCCATGATAATGTCATTGAACGACAAGGGGCGATGGTTGGATTCTCTCTTGTTGGAGATGGTCATTGCCTGGCACTTATGTGGCATGAATGTTACTTGCCACTTGTCAGCCCAAGCCTGGATATTGTCCAGGGTTTGCTGCATTTGGACATGGACTGCTTCAGTATCTGAGGAGTCACGAATGGTGCTGAACATTGTGCAATCATCAGCGAACATCCCCACTTCTGAACTTATGATGGAAGGAAGGTCATTGATGAAGCAGCTGAAGATGGTTGGGCAGAGGACTACCCTGAGGAACGCCTGCAGTGATGTCCTGGAGCTGAGATGACTGACCTCCAACAACCACAATTACCTTCCTTTGTGCTAGGTATGAATTCAACCAGCAGAGAGTTCCCCCCCCCACCGATTTCCAATGACTCTTTGATGCCACACTCATGTTCATGGTGCTCAAATACCCTTCTGATGGGAGAGTGCTACTATTGAGCCATGGTATACCCCTACCTGTCTAGGGCAGTCTTACCTCATCCTATGCTGTTCTCCTGATCGTTAATCTCTGACACCCATACTCAGTGTGCACACGTGCATGTTGAATGAGGACAGCATAGCACTAATCTATGAAGGTCCCCATGGCCAAACAGCCTGCCGATGCTCGGGCCTAGTCCTACACATGAAGGATTATCAATTGTGGAGGAGTGCGCAGAAATAGGTTTCACTGAAAAACAAGACCTGTCCACTCTGGATAGAGGGAGCAAAGACAGGGGAAGAAATGTGATTTTTTTTTTAATTCTATGGAATTCAGGCTGCAATCTTGAAATTGTGACAGGTTAATAACAGGAAACAAAGCACTTAACCTTTGCTAATCAGCGGGCAGACTTCATTTCTGCTGGAGGTACAAACACAAACAAAATGGCAGGCACAACCCCATCAAGACATAAGCCACGTTCTAGGGAGCATAACCTTCCATTTTAGTGAAATAAACCCTGGAAACGAAAGGAGTGATTATGTGCTCAAAAAGCCATCCACCGACACAAAGTGGGCACACAACGTTCCTGGGAAAGTCAATAAAACTCACCACAGCAAGGGGACTGCAGGAAGTGGCTTAATGACCCAAACGCAAGCAGCTAGGAAGACGGGGGCCCTTAATTAAATGCTGCAGGCCAAAGGGGAAGACTGAACTAAAACGCTTGAAGTTCCCAATTGAAAGAGACTTGATTGTAAAGGTCCTTGTGATTAAAAAGGTGAATTACTTCACTCAGCCCTTTTAGTGCTAATTGTATTTTGGATGTGTGTGTATATATATATATATATATATATAATACTTAAATATGTATGTACACAATTATTATCTAGACATCCACGTATTGTACACTGCCATGAAGGTCACTGTTTTAAAATAGTCGCCATGCCATTTACGCAATTATATTGAGACGAATATACTTACAGCTCTATTTCATGTTCTATATCTATTTTTAATTTCCACTGGGAAAGTTTTAAAAATGTACATTTCCATGGAGCGTTTTGAGTCACCGTCTCTATATAATGATGATATTGCTGTCATCAGCATTCACACTGCTGCCACTATCCTGCTGCTAACCCTACTTTGTGCAGTTGTCATAAGCCAGCACTCTCCGTCCTCAAACTGAACAGAGTGATGGTGGATCAATTAAACTGATTACCAAAAAAAGGGCTGGCTGAAATAACGTTGTCTGCATTAAATCCCACCATTATCCACACGCACCGTAAGCCACAGTTAAGGCTTCTTGACACACACAAACTGACTGCTGCCCTTTCATTACTGAGCAGTCCGTCCCTCCTGTGAGGAGAGTGTTTGACTAGGAAATACCAACTTTGAAGCAGAGAGATACAGACAAAAAGGGGGGGGGGTCAATAGTTTGTCATGTTGTTGGCGGGAATCTTGTTTTTATTGGTGGTTGGAGGTGACTCCTCGTTACACAGGATCCCCTTCCTGGGTTATTTGGGAGGGAATCGGTGGGGGTTGGAGAGATGTGTAATATGTTGGTCCACAAATACACAGATCCATTGCAAGTTTGCATCTTTGGTGTCCATCATTGATCAGGGTAGCAAAGGAATTTAAATTGTAGAAGGCTGGGGTTTCTGCACCTCAGCCAATCAGATAGCATTGCCACCCTGAGGTAGGCACTCCCTTAATCCACACAAATACTCCTGATGTTGGAAATTGGAAGCAGATACATGAGGCAACAAGCAGATTGGTGGCCATTCTGCACCATCTCAGATATTCTATTCCCTGCCTCAAAGGCCTCCTAAAGATACTCGTTAACAAAATGGAGGAGGGAAGAGGAAAATATCAGGGAGACAGTCACCCCTAAAAGTCAGGAGGCAGGTAGCTGAGTGACTGTCAGGAGAGGGAAGGGGAGTAGACAGAAAGAGCAGATCACCCCTGTGGCCGTTCCCATCAACAATAGGTATACCATTTTAGATACCCTTGGTGGGGACGACCTACCAGGGACAAGTTGTAGTGATCGCCTCTCTGGCACCGAGACTGGACCCTCAGCTCAGAAAGGAGGGAGGGAAAAGAGGAGAGCAGTAGTGTTAGGGGATTCGATAGTTATGGGGACAGATAGGAGGTTCTGTGGGAGAGATCGAGAATCCCAGATGGTCTGTTGCCTCCCTGGTGCCAGGGTCCGCGATATCTCGGATCGAGTTCTCAGTATTGTCAGGAGGGAGGGTGAGCAGCCAGATGTCATGGTCCATGTAGGGATCAATAAGATGGATAGGAAGGAGGAGGAGGTCCTGCAAAGAGAATTCAGGGGGTTAGGTGCAAAGTTGAAGGACAGGACCTCCAGGGTTGTGATTTCAGGAGTGCTACCCATGCCATGTGCTAGTGAGGCTAGAAATAGGAAGATAATGCAGCTAAATACGTGGCTAAGGAGATGGTGCAGGAGGGAGGGCTTCATGTTTCTGGACAATTGGGCTCTGTTCCAGGGAAGGTGGGACTTGTTTTGATGGGACGGTTTGCACCTGAACTGGAGGGGGACTAACATCCTTGTGGGTAGGTTTGCTGGTGCTGCTCCGGGGGATTTAAACTAGATTTGCAGGGGGAGGGGAACCAGAGTGTTAGAGCAGATAGTGAGGTGGAGGAGGATAAAGGTCAAGCGATGAATGCATGTATAGACAGAAATCAAGGGTCTGTACATGATAGAAATGTTCTCAGGTGCATTTATTTCAATGCAAGGAGTATTGGCGGAAAGGCAGATGAGCTTAGCGTGTGGATTGGTACGTGGGATTACGACATTATTGCTATTAGTGAGGCTTGGTTGGAGGAGGGGCAGAACTGGCAGCTCAATGTTCCGGGGTTCCGTTGTTTCAGACGTGATAGAGGGGGAGAGATGAAAGGGGGAGGAGTGGCATTACTAGTCAGGGAAAATATCAAAGCTGTGCATAGACAGGACAGCCCGGAGGGCTCGTCTACAGAGGCCATATGGGTGGAGCTGAGGAACAGGAAAGGTGTGACCACACTAATAGGGGTGTATTATAGATCGCCCAATGGTCAAAGAGAATTGGAGGAGCTAATCTGTAGAGAGATAGCAGACCGATGTAAGAAACAGAAAGTTGTGATAGTAGGAGATTTTAACTTTCCACATATTGACTGGGACTCCCATACTGTAAAAGGGCTGGATGGCTTGGAGTTTGTCAAATGTGTTCAGGAAAGTTTTCTAAATCAATATATAGAGGTACCAATGAGAGAGGATGCAATTCTTGATCTCCTATTAGGGAACCAGACAGGTAAGGAGACAGAAGTATGTGTAGGTGAACATTTTGGGTCCAGTGACCACAATGTCATTAGTTTTAAGCTAATGAAGGATAAGGATAGGTCTGGTCCTCGAGTTGAGATTCTAAATTGGAGAATGGCCAATTCTGTGGAAATGAGGAAGGATCTAGGAAGAGTGGATTGGGATAAGTTGTTTTCTGCCAAGGATGTGTTCAGTAAGTAGAAGGCATTCAAAGGCGGAATTTTGAGAGTGCGGAGTTTGCATGTTCCTGTCAGGATTAAAGGCAAAGTTAACAGGCATAGGGAATCTTGGTTTTCAAGGGATATTGGCAATCTGGTTAAGAAGAAGAGAGAGGTGTATAGCAGGTATAGGCAACAAGGAGCAAATGAGGTAATTGTAGAGTATAGAAAATGTAAGAAAATACTAAAGAAGGAAATCAGGAAGGCAAAAAGAAGACACGACGTTGCTTTGACAGATAATGTGAAGGTAAACCCGAAGGGTTTCTACAAGTATATTAAGAGCAAAAGGATAGTAAAGGACACAATTAGTCCCCTTGAAGATCAGAGTGGTTGTTTATGTGTGGAGCCTCACGGGATGGGTGAGATCTTAAACAGCTTTTTGCATCAGTGTTTACTCAGGAAACTGACATAGTGTATAAGGAACGAAGGGAAACAAGCAGTAGTGTCATGGAACATATAGAGATTAAAGAGGAGGAGGTGCTTGCTGCCTTACAACGAATAAAGGTAGATAAATCCCCCGGACCTGACATGATATTCCCTCGGACCTTGAGGGAGACTAGTGTAGAAATTGCAGGGGCCCTGGCAGAAATATATAAAATGTCCTTAGCCACGGGTGAGGTGCCAGAGGATTGGAGGGTAGCTCATGTTGTTCTGTTGTTTAAAAAAGGCTCCAAAAATAAATCAGGTAATTACAGGCCGGTGAGCCTGACGTCAGTAGTAGGTAAATTATTGGAGGGTGTTCTGAGAGATCGGATATATAATTATTTGGACAACCAAGGGCTGATTAAGGATAGTCAGCATGGCTTTGTGCGTGGTAGGTCGTGTTTAACGAACCTTGTAGAGTTTTTCAAGGAGGTTGCCAAGAAAGTAGATAAAGGAAAGGCTGTGGATGTTGTCTACATGGACTTTAGTAAGGCCTTTGACAAGGTCCCACATGTGAAGTTAATTCAGAAGGTTCAGACATTTGGTATCCATGGAGAGCTGGTAAACTGGATTCGAAGTTGGCTGTATGGGAGAAGACAGAGAGTGGTAGTGCATGATTGCTTCTCAGACTGGAGGTCTGTGACTAGTGGTGTGCCTCAGGGATCTGTGCTGGGACCATTGTTGTTTGTTGTCTATATCAATGATTTGGATGACAATATGGTGAATTGGATCAGCAAGTTTGCTGATGACACTAAGATTGGAGGTGTTGTGGACAGCGAGGAAGGCTTTTAAAGCTTGCAGAGAGAACTGGACCAACTGGAAAAATGGGCCAGAAAATGGCAGATGGAATTTAATGCGGAAAAGTGTGAGGTGTTACATTTTGGAAGGTCAAACCAAGGTAAGACATACACAGTAGTGCACTGAGGAGTGCAGAGGAACAAAGGGATCTGGAAGTTCAGATACATAATTCCCTGAAAGTGGCGTCACAGGTAGACAAGGTTGTAAAGAAAGCTTTTGGCATACTGGCCTTCATAAATCAAAGTATTGAGTAAATAAGTTAGGACGTTATGGTGAGGTTGTATAAGACATTGGTGAGGCCAACTTTGGAGTATTGTGTGTAGTTCTGGTCGCCTAACTACAGGAAGGATATCAGTAAGATTGAGAGAGTGCAGAGAAGATTTACTAGGATGTTGCCAGGTCTTAAGGAGTTGAGTTACAGGGAAAGATTAAACAGATTAGGACTTTATTCCTTGGAGCATAGAAGAATGAGGGGAGATTTGATAGAAGTTTACAAAATTATGAGGGGTATAGACAGAGTAAATGCGAGTAGGCTCTTTCCACTTAGATTAGGAGCGATAAACACGAGAGGACATGGCTTTAGGGTGAAAGGGGAAAGGTTTAGGGGGAACATTAGGGGTAACTTCTTCACTCAGAGAATGTTGAGAGTGTGGAATGAGCTGCCATCTGACGTGGTAAATGCAGGCTCACTCTTAAGTTTTAAGAATAAATTGGATAGATACATGGATGGGAGAGGTCTGGAGGGTTATGGACTGGGTGCAGGTCAATGGGACTAGTGGAATAATATTTTGGCACAGACTAGAAAGGCCGAATGGCCTGTTTTCTGTGCTATAATGTTCTATGGTTCTATGGTTCTAATACCAGGTTTGTGGGTCTTACGTCGAAGTGATTGGCTAATCGAGTCAAACAGTATGTTTTTAATAGGCTGAGTACAGACTTTGCTCAACCATCCTGTATTTTCAAAGCCCAAAACAAAATCTCTACTGGTAGATGTGATTCTACAATCGGCCAGCCCATGCTGAACAACCCTGAGTGCGCCAATAGCTACACTAACAACCTATTTAAGATAATCAGTCAAGCTCGTAACGCGCCTCATTTGCGCTTGCCAGTAGCAACATAAATTCATACATGGGGACCCATTCTCTGCAAACAAAAGGAATGTGATCAAGCCTTGTGATTTTTTTCTTAATTACTTGTATGCTTGGGGAGCCTATAGTTCCCCATTGCTTTCTCCAAGGCAAAGTCACGGTTAATCAGAGTCAACTTGCCAACCAATCACCACCCTTTTCTCTTCAGTACAAATTATGATTGTTTGAAATTTGGTATTCTTGCCTTTGTCTTGATGAGTGCAAGACAAAATGTTTCAGCAATATGTCTCTACTTTCAGCAATAAAACTGCACTGTCTGATTCTGTGATTCTGTGAAGGAAAGAACTTGCATTTAACAAAGCACCTTCCATGACAACGGGATGCCCCAAAATGCTTTACAAGCAACAGAGAGCTTTCAAATTACAGTCACTGTTGTAATGTAGAAGAATGAGAACCCGCAAGGTGAGAAATTATATCAGAAGCAAAATATTGCAGATGCTGGAAATCTGAAATAAAAACACACAATGTTGGAAATACACAGCAGGTATTGCTGGGTATGGAGAGAGAAACGGAGTTAGTGTTTAAGGTTTTTTACATTTGCCGGTGCATTGCTTGCAAGGGGAGTGGGAAAATAATAGAACGCAATCCCCCTACTGTTGCAGTGTCAATAGATGCAGCCACATAATTGAGGTCCCTCATCAGGTACCATGCTCTAAGAGGGCATTGGCCACCATGGACTTTCATTGGATTGGTCCATAATTATGCTTGGTAAAGTGCAGAAAGCTGGCCAGGAAATCCTCCCACTCTTCATCATCTACTATCAGGTATATTGGAAGGATTTACAGGCTGATAAATCAACCCATTTGATGAACTATGAATGAACCTTCCATGGCAATTAAGTTCTGAAGTGGGACTTAAACCCAGACCCTCTGGCCCGGAGGTGGAAACACTACGACTGCGCTACAAGATCTCTGTCATTAAGGCTACCAAATCATTTTTATGGTGTAACTATCCTCCAGCCAGCCTTCAGGGGGAGAGAATTCCAAAGATTAATGACCCTCTGAGAGAAGAGATTTCTCCTCATCTCTGTCTTGAATGGGATGCCCCTTATTTTTAAAGTGTGCCCCCTAGTTCTAGACTCCCACATGAGGGAACCATCCACTCAGCATCTACCCTGTTAAACCCCCCTCAGAATCTTATAAGTTTCATTAAGATCATCTCTCATTCTTCTATCAGGATAGGAAGGTGGAAAATGGGGAAAGTGGAGAAATCCTGTGATGAAATTCTCCCACACAGCAGTTGTTAAGAAGTTAGAATACTTTATTCGAAGTTGCTTCATTTAAATTAGCTGATACTTCAAAAGCACTAAATTCCTACTTAGCTGTTATTCACATTGCATAATGAATCAAATCACAACAGTTTCACATGGAGCACAAAATGCATCACATTTATAACTCTACTTAGAGAGGGTGAAAATCAAAATCCAATTTAAATACACCTTAATTGCATCCAAGTTTAGCATGCAGAAGCTGATGCTAAATTACCAGTGGGCTTATTCTAATCTTGTTATGCCACCTTTACTGCTAGTTTAATTGGTCATTTTCAGGCTGGGTGGTCAAACTCAATGCCTATGATTTATTCACAGTTCAAAAGATGACTTAATGTTAGCAATAATCAAACTAGCTCCAGTGTCCCGGACATAATTCTGGTCCAAGCCCTAATAATACATAAATAGTTTCTCCAGACTGGAAAATTTCCAAACTAAGATCCAAAACAAGTGGCAATTCTGGTGAGGCATTAGCGTTATAAGCAATCTAAAATTGAATTTGACTGGGCTGAGATGCTGTAGTGGCTCACATTGACTGAAGCAGAGAGGAGTAAAAGGGTTCGGGACCCTAAACCCTCTCCAGTGAATCTTGCCAGGGACTGCACCGGTGCCAGGCAAAGGCAAGATCTGGTTTGCCCACCTGGCCTGAATAACTCACCTATACTGACAGAAAAGAAAGAAATTGAGATTTGCATTTATTGCATTTATCCTGACCCTTTCGCAATCTCAGAATGTCCAAAGTCATGTAATAATTTTTGCAGTGTCGTCACTTTTATAACACAGGCCAGTGGACCTCAAATGTTTTTGGTTGAAGGACCACTTTTCAAATAC
Source organism: Carcharodon carcharias (assembly GCF_017639515.1). Classification (NCBI taxonomy): domain Eukaryota; kingdom Metazoa; phylum Chordata; class Chondrichthyes; order Lamniformes; family Lamnidae; genus Carcharodon; species Carcharodon carcharias. The sequence continues at coordinate 112,398,162 of NC_054482.1, read as the reverse complement.
ATTAGTAATGATGGATCCAACCACACCAACCCTCACCCCAACCCCGTACACCTGAAGTATAATACTATATAACACTCACAATATGAAAGCCCTGCATGTTAAAAAGTTATTTAATAATAATTGAAGAAATAAGGCATTCTTTACAGATAACAGTAGGAATGATGTGCCTGCTTCTCAATGCCAGGTCTGTCTATCCTTGGTGTGATGTTTGACAATGAGGCTTGCAATTCCCTCTTTATGCACACTCCCCCGCCTAGGTGAGACAGCCAGTCCACTCTGATATGTGACCACCACACTTGGCTCCCCTCTTCCAGCTCACATTAAGTCACGTCCAGCCTCCACTCATTTGCTTACCTTTGACCATGTCAGCTACCCCTGGCAACAACCCCCCTGGGCATTCTCCCAGCCGCAAGTCAGGCCCTGCTCAATGTTCCCTCTCACATTGTTTCGCGGACTCCCTGGAAAGTCCCTATGGACCCCCAGACATCCACGGATTAGACCATAAGGCCATAAGACCATAAGCAGAAATTAGGCCATTCGGTCCATTGAGTCTGCTCCGTCATTCAATCATGGCCGATAGGTTTCTCAACCCCATTCTCTCGCCTTCTCCCCGTAACCTTCGATCCCCTTACCAAACAAGAACCTATCTATCTCGGTCTTAAATACACTCAATGACTTGGCTTCCACAGCCTTCTGTGGCAATGAATTCCATAGATTCACCACCCTCTGGCTAAAGAAGTTTCTCCTCATCTCTGTTCTGAAAGGTCTTCCCTTTACCCTGAGGCTGTGCCCTCGGGTCCTAGTCTCTCCTACTAATGGAAACATCTTCCCCATGTCCACTCTATCCAGGCCTTTCAGTATTCTGTAAGTTTCAATCAGATCCCCCCTCATCCTTCTAAACTCCATCAAGTATAGACCCAGAGTCCTCAAACGTTCCTCATATGTTAAGCCTTTCATTCCTAGGATCATTCTCGTGAACTTCCTCTGGACCCTCTCCAGAGCCAGCACATCCTTCCTGAGATACAGGAAATTGCTCACAATATTCTAAATGTGGTCTGACCAGAGCCTTATAAACCCTCGGCAGCACATCCCTGCTTTTATATTCTAGTCCTCTCGAAATAAATGCCAACATTGCATTTGCCTTCCTAACTACCATCTCAACCTGCAAGTTAACCTTAAGAGAATCCTGGACTAGGACTCCCAAGTCCCTTTGCACTCCAGATTTCTGAATTCTCTCCCCATTTAGAAAATAGTCTATGCCTCTATTCTCCCTACCAAAGCGCATGACCTCACACTTCCCCACATTGTATTCCATCTGCCACTTCTTTGCCCATTCTCCAAATCCTTCTGCAGCCTCCCTGCCTCCTCAATACTACCTGTCCCTCCACCTATCTTTGTATCATCTGCAAACTTAGCCAGGATGCCCTCAGTTCCTTCATCTAGATCATTAATGTATAAAGTGAAAAGTTGTGGTCCCAAAACTGATCCCTGCGGAACTCCACTAGTCACCGGCCGCCATCCTGAGAAGGACACCCTTATCCCCACTCTCTGCCTCCTGCCAGACAGCCAATCTTCTATCCATGCTAGTACCTTGCCTCTAACACCATGGGCTCTTATCTTACTGAACAGCCTCCTGTGTGGCACCTTGTCAAAGGCCGTCTGGAAGTCCAAGTAGATAACATCCATTGGCTCTCCCTTGTCTAACCTATTCATTACCTCCTCAAAGAATTCTAAGAGATTTGTCAGGCATGACCTCCCCTTGATGAAACCATGCTGACTTTGCCCTATTTTACCATGCACTTCCAAGTATTCTGAAATCTCACCCTTAATAATGGACTCTAAAATCTTACCAATGACTGAGGTCAGGCTAATCGGCCTGTAATTTCCCATCTTTTGCCTCACTCCCTTCTTAAACAGGGGGGATTCCAGTTTGAGAACCACTGGCGTAGGAAACAGACAATTTGCGCCCAGCAGGTTTCACAGGACAGCAATGAAATAAAAGGTCATATTATCTGGCTTGAGGTGTTGAATTTCTGGTATGCATGGAAGTCTATCACAGCAGATATCAGGGAGGTGATTCTGGCTTTGGGAAATGGTGTATGATAGACAATGTAGGATCAGCCAGTTGTACAACTCATCCAATTTCCCTATCCTTTTGAAGGAAATGGAAAGCAAAATTTAGAGGGCAGCTGATCCGATATCTCCAATTTTACAGCATTGGCCAAAGTCAAGAGTCACCTTCGGTGTCTCTAGGGAGAAAATAAGCAGCAAAAGGAACAACTTGACCCAGAGGAGAATAAAATATCAGCTCCACTGATGCACACCTTTACTTCAAGTGTCACGTGTAATGTCTCTCCTCCATTTGCTGTGTTAATAAGTTCTTTTCTACATGACTTGAATTACATTTATAATATTTTCTAATTTTACATGTGAATGCTTCTCATTTGAAGAGCGTTATATTGAAGAATAGGCTCCATTTTATATTTCCTGAAATTTAAAAAAAACACAAATCCTGCCTCACTGTAGAGCACAATCCCATCTTTAATTCACTGCAGGACATTCATTGTTCGTGACATCCGCTAATGACCTTGTAAGTACAGAGGTTTTCCAATTATTGTATTTTAGATTTTTATTTTAGTGGGCTCTTCAAAGTAACCAGAGAAATAAGTTACAGTCTGGGAATGTTCCGCAAGACACCTGTACCTTTTTCTCCCCCCCCCCAAGAAATTTCTACTTTGTTCAAGGTTAGCATTTTTTTTTTCATATCGGTTGTAGTCATCAACTCAATTTCCTGACAAGCTCCCTTGAGGCCCACATTTCCAGACCAGACCAGCCCTGCCTGCATCTCCACCTTAACCCTCTGGCTACTGAGTAGATGTTGTAACTTAATCTGCAAGAATAGAATGAGAGCTTCACACAGAGAAGCATTGATGATGGTACGGATGATTGGAGCTACAAGGTTAGGATACTGGATGCCGCAAGCTGGGGTTAAATTTGTGTAAGTTCCATGGTTTAAGCACGTCTTGGCTCTTGAGAAAAAAAGGGAGAGAAAGATGTTAGAGCAAGAAAGAAACAGAGGAAGATTTACATTTTATAGGATATTGCCAAAGAGCTTGGCAGCCAGTGAAGTGTAGCGACTATTATAATATGGAAAATGTGATGGCCAATTTGTGCACAGCAAGCTCCCACAAGCAGCAATGGAATAACTGCGCAGCTCATTTGCTTTAGGTGATGTTCTTGAGGGCAAGTACAAGGTTATCGAGCAGAACTCCCCTGCTCTTCTTCAAAATAGCACCATGGCAACTTTTACCAGCCAGTTGAGAGGGCTGACAGGGCTTCAATTCCAAAACACAGCACCCTTGCAGTACTGCCCTGGAGCATCAGCTTCCATTCTGGTACTTACGTTGATGGAGTAAGACTTAAACCTATAACCTTCTGAATCAGAAGGTAAGGGTGCTACCCATAGAGCCGCCAAGCTCATGACTCAGCTCATGACTCATGACCATCATATTCTCTTTTGTTGTCTCAATGACTTCTTGGTGAGCATTCGATCTCAATCTCAAAAATAATGCATTCTGCCAATAAAATAATAAATATATGTGCTTTATCAAAGAAAAAAACTGTTTAACTTACCATTATGCATTGTTTGTTTGTATTGGGTGGCATGGCAACATATGGCAAGTGAACAGGATCACCTTCTGCACATAATAGTTGGCTGCTCAGAGCACAAAGGACAAAACTGAATAAACAAACCCAAAGCCTTCCCATTGCTCCATGCAACAAGGATGTCTGATTCAACAGATGGTGGTTAGCATTGTGTTCAAATCTTTATCCACAAAGGCAGAAGGGTCCTTTGTGAAAGGGTGTTCAACCACACAGAGGCATTGTAAAAAAACTCTTTCATGGGATGTGAGTGTCGCAGGCAAGACCAGTATTTATTGTCCATCCCTAGTTGCCCTTCAGAGTGTGGTGGCGAGCTGCCTTCTTGAACCACTGGAATCAATGCAGGTACACCCACAGTGCTGGTAGAGAGAGAGTTTGACGATTTTGACTCAGCGGCGGTGAAGGAATTCCAAGTCAGGATGGTGTGTGATTTGGAGGAGAGCCTGCAGGTAGTGGTGTTCCCACGCACCTGCTGCCCTTGTTCTTCTGAGTGCTACAGGTTACAGGTTTGGAAGGTGTTGCTGAAGAAGCTTTGGCAATTTGCTGTGGTACATCTTGTATATGGCACACAGTGCTATCACTGTGTGCCAGTGGTTGAGGGAATGAATTTTTAAGGTGATGGATAGGGGTGCCAATCTAGCTGGCTGCCCTAGATGGTGCTGAGCTCCTTGATTGTTGTTGAAGATGCACTCATCCAGGCAAGTGGAGAGCATTCTATTGTGGATAAGCTTTGGGAAGTAAAGGGGTGAGTTATTTGCTGCAGAATTCTCAGCCTTTGACCTGCCCTTGTAGCCTTAGTATTTATATGGCTAGTCCAGTTCAGTTTCTGGTCCATGGTAAGCCCCAGGATGTTGATAGTGGGGGATTCACTGATGGTAACGCCACACTGAACTCATGTAAATTAATCCCCTGAAGTCTTTCAGAACAGATATTGAACCAAACCTCTGCTTTCTCCGGTAGATGTAAAAACCAACACCTACAAAAAACTATATGAACTGGTCACTTATTTCATTGCTGTTTGTGGGAGCTTACTGTGCACAAATTTACTGTCCTGTATGCCAATTTACAACAGCAACTACTTTGAGAAATACTTCATTGGTTGTAAAGCACATAGGGGTGACCTGAGGTTGTGAATCCTGATAGATAAATGCAAGCGTTTCCTTTTTATAGAGTCATTATGGCAAAGGAGGAGCCTATTCAGCCTGTAGGGTCCATTCTGGCTTGCATCTCATCCCATTCCCCAGCTCTATCCCCATAGCCCTGTAAGTTTATTTCCCTTAAGTGCCTCTCAAACTTCCTTTTGAATACATAGACTGCCTCCATTTCCATTACCCTTGTAGGCAGCGAGTTCACCACTTGCTCGTAAAAAAGTTATTCTTCTCATTCCACTTCGTCTCTTGCCCAACACTTTCAATTTGTGGTCCTTGTGTACAGGCAGTCCTCGGACTTACGGCACGATTGGTTCCTGACAAACGCCTCAGGCCAAAACGTTGTAACTCAGAACCGATTTTCCCATAAGAACAATGTTATAAATAGGGGATTGGTGCCTGAACCAAGGTCTGATGCCCTATTTTCACCAAAATAACCCAGAATTTTGTACTCAGTCAATTGTAGACAAGTAATAGAGCAGTATTTAGTGTATTTATGTTGTAAATAGCAATCATATTGACATAAAAATGCACGTAATAATCTAAAAATACATATAGGAATATGGTGCAGTACTGGGCTAATGGCATCAGAACAGCAACTGAGGGTCTTGAGTCAGGAAGATGGGCAGCACAGAATGTCAATGCACACGTACGGAAGTATGAGCTTTTGAATGTTTGCCGGAATGGCATCAGTTTCCTTTGTGCACCTTATCGGCTGAAGATTGAGACATTTCACAGAATTACAGAATTGTTATGGTACAGAAGGAGGCCATTCGGCCCATCGTGGAGCAGCGAGAAATAAGCCCCTGGTAAAAGGGAAGTGATCACTTATTTGTGTTTGGCCAGGAGGAGCAGGAATGGTCGTCTGGGTTCCCCAAGAATAACATGGGCTCCTATCATCCATGTCTCCTCCCCTCTGTGATTGGTTCCGTCCCCCTCTCCAGTCCCATGATCTACCAAGCTGCCAGCTGGCTTGGACCCTGGGCTCAGATAGTGCTCAGAGCTGACAAGTTGCAGCAGGGAACCCAGTTGGTGCCAGTAGCTCACATGGTAATTATACCCAAATTTTTGTTTGCTGGCTCACAGTGGCATTGACAAGTAGACAGGATGTGTGCACTGCCAACTGTGTGCCCATTTAGGGCATGGACCATATTTTACCCTGGCTGTTCTTGAATAATGTTCCAATGCTGCACTGTTGGAGATGCCATCTTCCAGATGAGATAATGAAACAGTTGACAGGCTAGGTGGCCTACACTAAACTGATGCCCCGTTTGTCTTCTGAGTGAGTACAACTGATCCCAAGCACATATCCATTAAGAGCAAAGGAGCGTTCCAAACAATGTTGCTCCTTCAAATAAGAACTTCCAATCCACGAAATTGGTTTGCCCAAAGATAGCTCGCTGTCATGTTTTTATAATGGGATAAAGGCACCAATCACTCATAAAGGATTGGGTAAACATGTTGTGGGTTCATTTATTAAGACAAGGAAAGTGGGGACAGATATACATGGATATAAAACTTGAAGACATCATCAGCAGAGCTGTCTGTATGTGGCCTGCTTTAAAACAAAAGTGGAACTAAATTAGATAGCATGACACACTTCCTTTCTAGTGATGTCATGCTGCTACCCCTTCAAGGCATGTTACAACACCCCCCTTTCTTTTTAAAGATACTTTCCCCCCTCCAAAGAAGTATAACTATTTACAATACATGTTCATGTTTAGTTACCAATACATAAGTGTATAAAACTGGTGAATCTATGAGCCTATAAAGCATTGAGATAATCTGGTGGTTTGCACAGATAATCTTGTCTGGAGGTTTCTTTAATTGCTCGTGTGATCTGTGGGATTGTCAATCTTGGATGTCGTTCCCTGGTTGCTTTTCATATTTTGTCCTAGATGCAATAGGACTGCACAGTGGTTGAGGAGCTGGAATGGATCTGATTTGTCCTCTGTCATGTCTCACCATTGTGCCTTTATGTGTAATCACTTCATAGGAATTTGGTTCTGAACAAATCCTTGGCACTTCAGCTGGTTGCCACTTACCTTCTGTGGGATCCTGGATGCAAACTTGTTGCCCCAGTTATAAACTCGGCAATTCTGTACCCATATTTTTATTGTGCAAGCTGATTATCTTCTCTTCCAGTTTTAAAAGGGTAAGATGAGGGAGATAGCTAAACACTCATCTGCCATAAATGAGCTCTGCTGGTAATGGAATAGTTGCACTTAAAGGTGTTGCTTTCAGATGTAACATTGCAATGTGCAAATCTTGCCTGGTCTGTCTATGTTTGAGAATGAGGGATTTCAGTGTGTGGATCCTTCATTCAGCTAGGCTGTCGGATTTTGTTTAGTGAGGAGAAGAAGTAGTGTGCTCGATATTCCACTTCTCACACATATCCTGAAATGGCTTACCAATAAATTGCGGACTGTTATCAGTAATGACCTCTCTGAGCACACCAAATAAACTGAAAATAGCTCTTAGAGTGTGCGCAATAGTTGAGCTTGACTTGTGCAATTGTCAAATAATGGGGAATGTGGTAAGGTAGTCAATGATGATGATGAAGTCAGTGAGATGGACATGAAAGAGATCAGATGCAATTTTGGGCCAAGGATAGGTAGGAGGTTCTTGTAGAATCAGTGGCTCTTTGTGATGACGTGGCATATGTTCTTGTCATGTCTTGCACTTCTTGACAATGACTTCAATGTCATTGTTCAAATCTGGCCAATAGACTGTCTCTCTTGTTAGTCTTCTCATCCGATCTATACCCATGTGTGAGTGATGAAGTTGTTGAAGAATATCAGGTCACAAAGATTCCAGTATGAAGGCCTGCCTGCCTTTAAAACTGACTCACCGGGGGACACCTAGGTCATCTTAATAAGTCCAAAATGGTCTCATGCATTCATGGACATGCTGAATTGAATCAGACCATCCTTCAATGATAGTTTTCCACTGTTTCTGTAGTATGGAATCTTTCACAATTTCTTCCTGTGTTTGCATTGTGCAAAATGTACTAGGTCCATTGACAGACTTGCATGCTCCTGCAAGTATAATGTTGCATCTCCCTTGAAACTGCCAATCTTGTCGAAACGTTCTGGATATGTCGATGTTCAGTCATGAACGGAGGTGAGAGGAGTAGTTTCTGAGGTTCAGCTGCAGTATGAAGCCTGTTTATTCATGGACTGTCACTAGTGTGACATCACGGCATGCCTGTAGACCTGTGACCTCCAGCCCTTTAGTCTCCACAGTGTAGAACATCTATGATACCTAGGAGGATCGATTACACTTCCTCTCCAGGTCTACAGATCCTGCACATGGAATTAGTGAACTATTGTACGCTGAGAGTTTCACAGTAGTAGGTTTTACTATGGCCTTCCATGTCAATGGATACATGTCGTTTAGAATTTGTATGTTGGCACTTGCCCCTGTGTCAATCTTGGCCAATGACGAATAGTTGCCAACTTTATTAGGGTGGATATTTGAATCTTGACAAACATGTCATAATGTGATGGCATTTATGTTTTCCATGAGATTGATAGTGTTAAAAATGTGTTCAGTGCTCTTCATTTCGTTGTGCACATTAGTGTCATTTTCTGGTTTGACAGCTACCTCATCGATATGTTTCTGAAGGGATACCGGATGGTCATTCTTATTGCTTGAAGGTACCTGTTGTGTACGGCCTGTTTGGATCAGTGCACAGCTTGTTGCAGCTGCGTCAGCCTTTGCTCTAAGGCACTGCCGCTGTCAATGGCTCTTTTTGCCACATGCCTTGTAGGATTCCTATAAAGCTGGGAATTCCCCTGGTGCATGCAGAAGGACACACCTTCCACAGGTCTTGCTAGTTTTAAGTGTTTTAGTAAGTACTTCAACAACTGGAGCTGTATTTAGGACGTGTAGCTTTGTTGACTTGGGAGGATTGCTTCATCTCCATTCTTGAATAGCTCTTCAATGCTATACATTATGGGCTTATCCAGCAGATCTTTCTGGAATCTCCCATGGGAGTGGATGCAATCACCAACTCAACAATTCTGTCAGCTAGCTCCGCCTTTGAAAAATCACAGTAGGTATCCTTGTCTCTGTATCTGCTGATGAGGTGGTCTATGGATTCTGTAGGTTGTTGCTGAAATGACATGAACTCTATTCGATGAATATAGAAGTTTCACCTGATCTTGAAAAGGAATGTAGCCCATACACTTTGGGGATCTTCTTCTGTTAATCCTGATGCGTTCAGTCTGTGTGGACCTCCATTCCAATTGCTAAGTGAATTTTTATGGCTTGCTTGTCTGGTTCTGACACCCCTGAATCAAGAAACCCCAGCTCTGTACACTATTTAAACATTTTGAATTCAGATAGAGGTCAGCAGCACCCCAATTCAGACTGGGGAATTTTGTGCACATTCTGACAATATCCCTTTGACCTTCCTATTCCTATAGTACCTGGGATGATTGTCACTGTAGCCATTTTCACACGCTTTTCCGAAGCTCCTCCCGTTATAATCGCAACCTCCTCTGGCCCAATTCTTATGACGGCTTGTTTATTTTTTTTTTGTTTGACACTCCCTCTGCTTGCTCTCCTTCCCAACTGAGCTAACCCCATGCTGGTCCTCTCAGCACTTTGCCCCCCCCACGACCCACACCCCCCCCCCCCCCCCCCCCCCCCCCCCCCCCCCACGCCCCCCCTCACGGAACTGACAATCTCACCAAGAGGTCTACTTACCAGCTCTTTATTTGTGCACTGTGCTTTCAAAGCTTCCCTGCGCGATCGGCACACTGCATCCTGAACACTCTCCGACGCTGTGACTCCACTGCAGTCTCATCAAGTCATCGGAGGTTGTCTTATGTCATGTAGAATGATCAAAGATTGTTCACCATGTCGTACCTGTACTGAATCTTGCTGGCAGACTGAGCACCCTGTTGTTTAGAAGGAACCACTGTGGCCTACCAGGTCATGTTTTTATAATGATATAAAGACACCAATCTCTCATAAGGAATTGGGTAAACACAATGAGGGTTCATTTATTAAGACTGGACACATGAGAGCACATATACATGGGTATGAAGCTTGAAGACATCTTCAGCAGAGCTCTGCTTAAAAGTAAAAGTGAAACTAAATTGGATCACATGACACACCTCTTTTCCAGTGATATCATGCTGCTATCCCTTAAAGGAATATTACAACTTCAACCATCTACAAGGCACAAGTCAGGAGTGTGATGGAATACTCTCCATTTTCCTGTATGAGTGCAGCTCCAACATCACTCAAGAAGCTCAATACCATTCAGAACAAAGCAGCCCGCATGATTGGCACCCAATCCACCTCAATAAACATTCACTCCCTCCACCACTGATGCACAGTGGCAGTGTGTGTACCACCTGCAAGGTGCACTGCAGCAACTCACCAAGACTCCTTTAACAGCACCTTCCAAATCCGTGACCTCTACCACCTAGAAGGACAAGGACAGCAGATGGATGAGAATACCACCAAGTTCACCTCCAAGTCACACGCTGTCCTATCTTGGAACCACATCGCTGTCCCTCCACCAAAATCCTGGAACTTCCTCCCTAACAGCACTGTGGGTGCACCAGCATCACATGGGCTGCAACAGCTCAAGAAGGTGGCTCACCACCACCTTCTTAAGGGCAATTAGGAATGGACAACAAATGATGGCTGAGCCAGCAATGCTCACATCCAATGAACATAGAAAGACAAATTGACTGCTATGATTCCTCCATTCTACACTGCAACAACTATTTTCTTGATTATAAAGCCATTATGACATCCTGAGATTATGAAAGGTGGTATATAAATTCAGGTCCTTTCTTTCTTGACTGTGTCAATGCTGTGACACCATTTAAACATAACCCATGACAAATTTTAACGCGTAATGGCGGATTAATCTTTTACAGCTTACTTTCTTACATAGCCATGTCAGGTCACCTCTCAAGGTTAAAGATCCTGAGGTGTCTCTGGTCTCTCCCTCTAGTTCAGTCCTCCAGTGTAAGGGATCAGCCTCATGACCCTTATTTGCACCACCTCCAGCACTTGAATGCCTCCCTCCTGTCTCAAAGGTCAGAACTGGATACAATCTCTTCAATGTGCTCTGACCATGAAAGGGAATAAATGTAAAAAAAATTTAATCCCATAACATTCCTCGAGATTGTCACTGAGTAACTGTCTTAAGAACTGCCAAAACAAAATTGACAAAATCTAAATCCAGGAAGTTTAGGAAAATTCTGTAGTGGTAGAATTCCTTGGAAAAAAGAGCTGAAATGAGATTAATGGCATTTGCAGAGATTAACAAGCAAAGTCTTAAATATTCTTCCCTCTTTGTGCTCTGTGGAGCCATTGACAGATAACATCGGGGTTGATGATTGCAGGAACTCTCCAGGAATGTTCTGCAACAATCTACGTTGATTAGGCCAAGCAGCAGCCCAAACTTCCATCGAGGCCCTGCTTCCCTTCCTTGCTGGGATTGGCCTGCTTTGGAAGACCCCAACTGGTATGACTGGCACTAAAAAGATCACCACAGTGTCTGACAAATTACGCCACCATACGTACCAGTCCTCTGGTTGACAACACTGTGCTGAGCGTATAGAGTTGGCTTGTGTCCATTATCCCAGCATCAACTGATGACACAAGGGTATGATGGCCCAACCAGTAATGATTAAAATCTGTAGTAAATTGGAAGGGTTTAAGAGCAAACCTCTCTGAAGAGGCAAAGAAGCCCAGACTGCGGGTTCCAAAATGAAAGAGAAAAGAAAGATGTTGTAACTATGTAGCGTCTTTCATGCCCACAGCGAGTCCCAAAGTGCCCTGCAGCCAACAAGGTACTATTTTGACATGTAGTCGCTGTTGTCATGTAGGAAATGTGGCAGCCAACTTATGGGTTGCAAGCTCCCATAAACAGCAATGTGACAGTGACCAGGTACTCTGTTTGAGGTAAAAACAGAAAATGCCAGAAAAGCTCAGCGTCTGTGGTGAGAAAAACAGATTTAACATTTGGGCCAGAAATTTCCCCTTGTTGTGGGTGGGGTGGGTGGGGTGGGGGGCGTTGTGTGGGGGTGGAAAGGGGCAGGCGTGAACCTGATTGGTGCCCCCGATTGGGGACGAGCCGCCATTTTTTGTGAGCGGGCCAATGAAGGCCCGCTCAGCGTGACGTCTGCAGGGAAGAGATGGGGGGGGGGGGGCGTTGGCGGGGGTGGGGGGGAATGGCAAATGAGGAAGTGCACTCTGATCTCCCTGAGACTAAGTGCTGCCACAGGGAGGTCGGTTCCCAAAGGGAATAAAATTAACCTTTGGGAAATTTCATTAACCATCCAGGTCCCCTCATGTGACAATGTCACATGAGTTGGGACATGGGCGTAACTTTAAGTAAAAGTGAACCTTAATTTTTTAATTCAGTCATGAAGCCTCACCCCGCCCGTGGATGAGGTTTTATGCTCTTTCAGGTGGCCGCCAGCGCTCCCGGCCTACCCGCTGATACTAAGGTTGGACGGGCAGGTCCACTAATTGCTTTAATTGATTTTTGAATGGCCTCAATGGATCGTTGACAGGTCAGCGGGCGCACAGATGACTCGGCTGCACCCCTGCCGACCTGAAAATGCAAATGATGCAGGATGACGTCGGGAGTTCCACCCAATGTCATCCCGTGTCATTTTACGCGTCGGCGAGCGGGTCCCACCCATCACCCCACCCCACTCACCGACAGGACAATTCTTGCCTTGGAGTTGAATATGGTAGAAAGTTATCCTCCGTTGCTTAGTCACATTGAGCCAGTTTGAGGAAACGTGGAAGTTTGCAAAAGCGACTTTTGCCCACAACCTGTACGAAACAAGCTGACAATGTCAGTTTGGTTCATTAGGTGGCAGTCTTGGCTGTGATTCAAAAGGTTGTGCTCCAGGACTGGAGGGCAAACAAGGCCAATAACAAGGCAGTGCAGTAACAAGGGGGTGCCAGTGTATCACATATACCATTGTTTGGATGGCAAGTTAGACCTTTCTTTTTTATTTATTCATTGGTTGTGACCATCGTTGGCAAGGTCAGAATTTATTGCCCATCCCTAATTGCCCTTGAGAAGGCGGTGGTGAACCACTTAGTGCATCTTTACAGTCCACATGCTGTCGGTACATCCACAGTGCTGCTGGGAAGAGCGTTTCAGGATTTTAACAGGGACAGTGAAGGAACGGGCGATATAGTTCTGAGTCAGGGTGGTGGGTGGTGTTCCCATGCAAGTGCTGCCCTTGTACTTCTAAGAGGTAGGGGTCACTGGTTTGGAAGGTGCTGTCAAAGGAGGCTTGGCAAGTTGCTGCAGTGAATCTTGTGGATTGTACACACTGTTGCCACTGTGCATTAGTGATGGAGGATGTGGCTGTTTAATGGATGGGGTGCCAATCAAACAAGCTGCTTTGTCCTGGTTGCTGTTGAGCTTCTTGGGTGATTTGTACTTGTCCTTGTACTTTGTGTGGGTGTTAAAGATCCCATGGGATTTGGCCAATGTTTCCCCTTCAACCTACACAATGAAAAGCGGTAGAACTCCTTATTTATCTCATTCATTTCTGTGTGCAAAATGACTGGCACATTTAGCACACTAAACACTGTATTGCTGAGGGAGGTGTTAAGTGCTATATTTTTTTGCCCTGTTTACACTTGGAGCAATAATCTCTAGATTTGGAGAAATAGAAAAGAACAAAAATTCAAGCATTGTTAGACATTGTTAAACTGGCCTAAACCAATATTTAGGGCACTGTGACTTCACTGGCTCGTTTTTCACCTGCACAGCTCTGGTCGACCTCCCATTCTCTGTAATCTCCGTCAGTCTCCCAACCCTCAGAGAGACTTGCACCCGTCTAATTCTAGCCTCTTTGGCATTCCTGATTTTAACTACTGCACCATTGATGGCCGAACATTAAGCTGCCTAATCCCTAAGCTCGGGATTCCTTCCTAAGCCTCTCCAACTCACTTACACAACAGTGACAGCGCTTCAAAAGTGCTCCTTTGGCTTGTTCGTTTTCCGCATCTTCATGTATTCTTTTTCCCCTTTGGAGAATAGCGAGGAAAGGTTGGAAGGTTTCATATAGGCTGATTATCAACCTGCTTGGCTGCATCATGAGCACTTCCTCCATGGCTATCAAGTCCTGGAGTGGGACTTGAGCCTGCAGTTTTATGGCCCAGAGACAGGGACACTACCAACTGATTCACAGCTCCTACTTCATTGGCTGTAAAGTGCAGTCACTGAAGCTGTGAAAGGCATTAAGTCTTTCTTTCTGTGAATGCTGCTTTAAGCGCTGCGATATTTTGTTTGTCCACTTCTGTCAGGGATTGAAATATCCCATGGTAAGGGGCTTTATTCGATAATTTACTGCACTAGTTCTGTCTTGCAGGTTATTAATTGCTCAGGTAATAAAAATATCATTCATTCCCATTGAATAAATAGTCCATTTATTAAAGGGAAGCTTTGGACTAATTTAACTGCCTGCTTTTGTAATGCACACCATATTTTTTAAAATTAAAATTTATTGGAAAACAGAGCAGTTCAGATAGGTCTAATTCATGCAGGAATATATCAGCAGTATAATACAATCATAATTATTCTTGGATAAGTGAGGTTGGATCTCTGCATAGATTAGTTTCGCCATGTGCACATGATCAGCATATTAACAGTGAGATGTAATGTTATCCCGCTCCTGCCCTACTTACTGCATGGCACACACAGTCTCCTGGCCAAGAAAGGGCCTGGCTCTCAATTTGTTTGATTCCTTGAAGGGAACGTTACATTCAATCAAAAATCAGCTGTTACTTGATTGTTTATCGGCATGCCAGCCAAAATAGGATTTATGTAAAGCATCCCCTAGGAAAATCTCTCCCTGCCACATGCCCAGCTTGGCGAGAGTAGCCCTCTTCCAAGTGTATGCAATCTGTTTAATGTCCACTTGCAAGCCCGGAGGATGGGGCTGGCTTTTGAGTGCACGGCCACAGCCATTACTGCACTCCCTGCAACTATAAAGAGCCAAATTGCATAACGCGCCCTGGGGAAACTCTCAATCCTCATTAACAGAGCTAACACCTTGAGGCACGGCCCACAGAAGATGTACTAATACGTTTCGGGGAGATGTTTATTTCTAGTTTTCGTTGAATTAACTGGAGTCTGGTGCGTCTTGTGGTCAAATTATTGCTGTACATATGTGTCGCCATCTGTTAGAGTTGATATCACTCTCACTTTAAGGCTCAGGTTGTGTTGGCTGTTTGCCAAACATTATCTGTCTAGTCAAGGAAAAACCAGGAACACTTAAGAGACAATTTGACCCCTACCTTGATTTATTTCCAGGAATAGATCACATTCGCAAAGCCTATTGTTTGGCAACCACTCACTTAGAATTTTACTGCATGAGAAATCCAAGTTAATATGCTCGAAGTTCTGTTCATTTTTTGGGTTATCTGAATCTTTTATGCGCAAGTAGGGTTGCCAACCTTGGAGGAATTGGAAACTAACCTCCAGGACACTTGCTGTGAACAAGCAAAGAGAAAAATCATTGGGGCATTAACAAAAATTGTGTTTTTTTTTTTCATTTTATTTGAAAACTTTGGCTTAGTAGTGTAAAAAATTGAAGGTGGGAGAAAGGGCTGTTTGACGAACAGTCAAGAATCATCCATCGGGTATCGAAAAGTCTGCTCGTTTGCCGATTGGCCGCAGGAACGCAATGCGCTTGGAGGAGGAGCGTGGTGAGTGAATGTCATGTTTTCTATGGGGTCACTTTGCTCATGAACCAGTTGCACACTTATCTGTCGGCAGATGAGTCGATTAAAATATACAGCAGACACAGAGACCAATATAAAATGAAGCACATGCTATTTATTTACACAAACAACAGAGCACTAACATGATGTGTGCTTCTCCAATCAGACCCTATCTAGGCTAACATTAACATGGTAGCCAGCGCTACACAGCTATTGGGTCTTACAATCACATGGTCAATCTGCTCACATTCTCTTAAAGGTGTATTACACCTCAGATTACTACAGTGACCAGTGGCGAGAGAGTGGAGGTGGCAGTCATCTGATAAAACCTCTAGGAATATGCCCAACAGCAACAACAACTCATATTTGTATGGCACCTTTAACATAATCAAGGCACTTAGGCACTTCACAGGGGCAAGATTGGACACCGAGCCACAGCAGGCAGATGGCCAAATACTTGGTCAAAGGATTGGGTTTTAAGGAGCGTCTTCAAGGGGGAAAGTGAGGAAAGGAGGCTGCTGGGTTTACGGAGGGAGTTACAAAGCTTAGAGACCGGATAGCAGAAGGCAGTTAAGAATCATGGAAGGATTAGAATTCAGGATGCTGGAGGTCAGAATTAGAGGGGTGCTGACATCCCTGGAGGGTTGTGGGCCTTGAGAAGGCTACAGAGAGAGGGAGAGATCTGGCCTTGGAGGGATTTGAAAGCAGGATGATAATTTTAAAACAAGGCATTGATTAATGAGCCGCCAGTGTAGGTCAGTGAATTCAGGGGTATTCGGTGAACGGGATTCAGCGCAACTAAGTGCATGGGCTGCAGAGGAAATGTGTGTAGTAAGGTCCCTAAAACATCAGTGCAAGAAGGTCCAGATAACCTGTTTCCATTTATTAGTTGATAGATAAATATTCGTCAGGACACCAAGGGGAGATTTCCACCTATCCTTTGAAATAGTACCAAGGGATCTTACATTTTTTTTTATTCGCTCATGGGATGTGGGCTTCGCTGGCTGGGCCAGCATTTATTGCTCATTCCCTATTTGCCCTTGAGAAGGTGGTAGTGAGCCACCTTCCTGAACCGCTGCTGTCCATGTGGTGTAGGTACACCCACAGTGCTGTTAGTGAGGGAGTTCCAGGATTTTGACCCAGTGACAGTGAAGGAGCGATGATATGTTTCCAAGTCAGGATGGTGAGTGAGAGAGCAGACAGGACTGCAGTTTTAACGCTTCATGTGAAAGGCTGTGCCTCTGACAGGGCAGCACTCCCTCAGTACTGTGCTTGAGTGTCAACCTAGATTTTGTGCTCAATTCTCTAAAGTGGACTTAAACCCATAACCTTCTGATTCAAAGCTGAGTGAGAGCTCTACCAGTGAGCCACAGATGATGCCTCAGCATAATTCATGTGCAGTCCCGATGAGTAATGGGTCCTTCACTTTATTTTTGTATGCAGTTACTGGTAAAGTGTTGCCTGGGCAATACTTTAATATAAATCTTGAAATATGATTCTGCGTAGCTTTTAATAATTTTCTGAGAGGTGCATAAGGAGCTTGGATTTATAAGTACTCAAGGCATCTTAAAATACTTTACAATCAACGCTTTATTATTGCAAGAGAGGCCTGTTGCTGCAGCTTTTCACCTTGAACTCATCAGGACAAATGCAAGAATGCCAAATTTCAAATAATTACAACAATTTATGCTACAGGAGAAAAGGGTGCTGAATGGTTGGGAAGTCAACTTTGATTAGCTGAGGCATTGCAATGGAACAAGCAATAGGGAACCAAAGGCTCCCCAATCTGGTAATTCAAAAAAGGCACAAGGCTTGGACACATTCCTTTTGTTTGTAGAGAATGGGTGGCCATGTATGAATGTATGTCGCTTCTAGCAAGTGTAAATGAGCCACATTAACAACCAATTTCACATAATCATTCAAGGTCATAATGTGGCTATTTACCACATTCAGGATTGTTCATCATGTTCTGCTCAATCGTGGAATCACAGCTAACAGTAAACATTTTGTTTTTGGGTTTTGCAAGTGTGGGCTACTTGAGTATGGTCTACACTCTGCCTATTATGAACAACCAAAGGAACGTGCTGTTGAATTCAATCAGCCAATTATTGGGATGCACAGCCTATGTACCTGGCATCCCACCAGCACTGCTATTCACACATGATGTTGCTCAATTGTGTGGTAGGAAGAATGCCTTTTGGACTGATGATAGCATCCGTTTAGTGGAATGTACCACACGCCTAACCATTGCATAGTAGCAGGATGAAACAGCTTGCTTAAATTTTTGAGATGCTTTGTCTTTTCAGGATAATCTGAAGTAGACCGGGCACTTTTTAGGTTCACCATCTTAAAGCACTTTGCAAACAGTGTTTCATTATTGAAATGTAGGCCGGGATTTTTCAGAAGCTGCAGGGGGTCCCACCATTGGAGTCAGAAGCAGGAGATGAGGAGCGGGACCTGGGGTCACATTTTATGGCAGCAACCAATTAAATAGCACCACCAGGGCTGCTGTCCCTATTAAGCATGAACCATTCAGAGGGAACATTGGCCACTACTGAGGTGAGCTGGTGGCCTGGGGCCTTCAGCAGGTAAGCGCAAAAAGGCTTTGGGAAAACTACTGGGCCGAGCGCTAAAGGGGAAACGCTGGGGAAATGGTTGGGGCCGGGGGCGTTGCCTCCCCTACCCATGGCATCTTCTGTATTTCATGATACCTTCCCTCCCTCCCCGGACTATAGCTGGGAGGGGACCTCCAATTAGCGGACGGCCTCGTTATGCAGTGAGGTGGGGGGTGGTGGGGGGGGGGAGGGTGCGATCTGCCATTGGCAAAATGCCAACATCACCCTTAAAATTGCCCATAATTGGGCCTATAATCATGTAAATTGGCTTCACGTCTCCTTGGAATTGAGAAGCCCGACCACTTGTGGACCCGCTGTTGGCAAAATACCCTGACTGCAGTACCCTGTTGGGGAGTCAATCCAACGTGGCTTCCTGTGACTGTATCAGCCCAACCCCCTCCTCTCCACCCATCACCCCCCACCGCCTCATGTGCCTTCCACCTCACCTCTTGACCAGTAAAACTTTGGTCATAGCCACTGACCTTATGCAGGCACACACTAACCAACTTAGATACAGCAAGCTTCCACAAATAGTGAATGAATAACTGATCACTCAACGTATTTTGGCAGTGGCGTCAAGGGAGACATGTTGCTCAATGGGGAGGTTGAAACATATAAGACCGAGTAGGTACTGAGAGGATGTTTCCCCTTGTAGGAGAGACTAGAACTAGGGGACATGGTTTAAAAATAAAGGGGCTCCCATTTAAGGCAGAGATGAGGAGAATTTTCTTCTTCTGAGTTGTGAGTCTGTGGAACTCTCTTCTCCAGAGAGTGGCGAAGGCAGGGCCATTGAAAAATTTTAAGGCTGGATTCGATAGATTCTTGATTGGCAAGGGGGGGGTGGTCAAAGGGTATTGGGAGTGGGAAGGAATGTGGAGTTGAGACCACAATCAGGACAGTTATGATCACATTGAATGGCGGAGCAGGCTCGAGGGGCCGAGTGGCCTACTCCTGCTCCTGAGTCTTATGTTCGTGAGTTCATATGAGAAGCCGCTGCTCCCCTAAGGATAATCAGTCCCAATTAGTTGCATCCACCTAAGGAAGCCTCAATTTAACGTCTGCCAAAGGATGGCCTCTCCCAACAATGCAACACTCCCTCAGTACTGTAGTATCTCAGCATCCTATTTAACCCTGAGTTGTGTGTCCAACTACATGTCCTCTCTATCACTGAGACTTCCTTCTCACTAATGTTACCAGTCTCCACCCCTGCCACAACTCATCTGCTACTAAAGCCTTCATCCATGCTTCTTTTCCCACAAAGCTTGACTGTTCCAAAATTATCTTGGCTAGCCTCCATTTTCCACCGTCAATAAGCCTGATGTTATCCAGAATTCTGCAGCCCATATCCTAATTTGCAGCAAGTTCCATTTGCATCTACCTAAGCTAGGTTCAGTTTAACATCTCATGTGAGAGGTAGTATCAACAACTTTACTGTACTGAAGTTTCAGCCCCATTATGGGGCTTGGGCGCACAACATTGTGCCTCAGAGCACTACCAACCAAGGCAAGCTGTTAAGTAACCAAGGCAATCATAGGCTAAGATTAGAAAGCATTTACTCCAAGGTTGGAGCACATCATAGAAACCAATCTTACTTGTAAGTGGGAGTGACTAAAAGCTCATACAGGGTAACATTTATGTTTTTATAACTGCCTTAATGACAATGATAATAACCTTTAAACATTATAGGCTCTCAGTGCATATCATTATGACAGATACCAATGAAAATAATGATTACTGCATTAGTCATTATAGGGCAAAGATGCACATTATCACAGTGGATATCAACAGATAAATATTGACTATTTTCCCCTAATCAAGGTACACATTATTGTGTGAACTCAGTCATTAAGTACACCAATGTAACACAGGAGTCAAAGAACTGCCAGGGTCAAAATTCATGACTAATGTGCTTCAACCCATTTTATCAAATTCCCTATGTCTGCTGCCTTAACAAAGAAGGCAGCCTGCAGATTAACACCTTGTTGAGAAATCACTTTACAGTTTGTCAGAACTTTAAATGTATTCATACTTGACTGATGTAAATTACGAATGACTCCCGGTGGCATTGCTCTTAGGTAAGGTTTCCATGATTAGTTACTAAGGGATGTCCTTGTTTAAACTGACCTGTCCCTTTAAGGTCACTGCTCAGTTACTCCCGGCAGGGAGCGCTCAAAATAGACTCATCCTGAAATCAGTTTGAGGCTACTTGAGGCTGCAGTGGGAATTTTTAACAGAGACACTAAACTGAATGGATGTTCAAAACCCCGTGACACATTTTCCAAAGATGAGGAAAGCTTTCCTGATGTCACACTCAACATTTCTCCATCGGCAAGCACCAATAAACAGATTACTCGTTCAATGATCTCATTTCCTTTTTCCTGGGGCCGGTGCGTACAAATTGTTGTTACGTTTTCCTGTGAAATCAACAGGCTGAACTTTTTTTGCAAAAAAAAAATGTAATTTATTGCCTGTTAAGTGCTTTGGGAGATTTGAAGGATGTAAAAGATGCAATTAAATATTAAACCAAGAGTGATTTCATCTTTAATCTCTGCTCAGGGTTCGATATCACTTACATCACTGCTATGGTTTATATTAGTTCCTCTCTCTCCTTTGGGCCCATGACAGTATCAAGTTGTTTCTTAAATGGCCTCAACTACCCTTTCTGGTAACCTATTCTAGCTGCTGTCATCTTCTGTGTAAATATGTTCTATTTGAAAGGGGATAAGTGTTGAGAGGTGGGAAATGCTGACAGGGATTTAATGAAAGAGCGGAGAGTCAAAGAACATTTCCTATAAGGAACCATCATGCCAAATAACATTGCCCTTGATGATCAAAAGATTATATTTCCAAATTCAGCAATATCTTTGTCAATTATCTGTAATTTGTCTATGGAATCTTATTTTTAATTTCCAGCCAATTATACTTACATTTTGGGTAATTAATATGCAGGGCAGGGATAACTGTGCTTTACATTTTTTGACTTATAACAAAGGTCTATTTAAAACAACAACTGCTCCTGATGGCTCGGTGAGTTTATTGAGTGGGAAGATAAGCCCGATAGTTAGGGATGCAGGAGGTGGGTGTTTGTGCACATATTCCTGAAGCTTGCAGAACAGGTTAACAAAGCTGTTAATAAAGCGTGCTTGATCCTAGGCTTTATAAGTAGATGCACAGAGTACAAAAGCAAGAAAGTTATGCTAAGCCCATATAAAACATTCGTCCAGCCCCAACTTAAGTATTGTCTCCAATTCTAGGTACCACTCTTTAGGAAAGACATGAGGGCTTTGGAGAAGGAACAGGAAAGAGTGAACAGAAAGCATGAGGAGTTACAAATTACATGTATAGACAGGAGAAGCCAGGATGGTTCTCTTAGAGCAGGGAAGGCTAAGAGGAGATTTGAAATAAGGCATTTAAGATCATGAATTGTTTAGATAGAGTAAATGAAGAGAAACAATTTCCAATGGCTGAAGGATCGATAACCAGAGGACACAGATTTAAGGCGATTGTCAACAGAACCAGAGGCAGCATGAGAAAAAGCAAGAGATTAGCATTTGGAATACACCACCTGATAGGCAGGTGCATCCCGATTCAATAGAAGCCTTTAAACGAGACAAACAAGCAAAGATGAAATCATTACAGGGATATGGGGAAAAAGCAGATGAGAGGGACTAACTGGCGCTGACTCTGTGGGTGAAATAGTCTTATTCTGTGCTGTACTGTTCAATGATTCTATGAAAGTTCCCAATTCGAACTTCAGTTTACACCAGGGCACAATTCTTAAATGGGAAGGAGACAAGAGTGGTACATTTAACCTCAGGGCCCCTATGGCTTAAGAAGGGGAAAAAAATTAATGGGGCCCCACTCACAATGGCTCTTCAGAGGATCATAGAAACATGGGACTTAGGAGCAGGCGTAGGCCATACAGCCCTTTGAATCTGCTCTGACATTCAATAGGAACGTGGCTGATTTGATTGCATCTCAACTTCACTTTGCCATCTGCTCCCTATAATCCTTGACTCCCTAGTCTATCAACCATAACCCTTGACTCGCTTGCCTTACTGTTGGAAGCGTTTCTTCACAGAAAGGGTAGTGGGAATCTGGAATTCTTTCCCCAGCAAAAGATGTTGAGGCTGGGGGTGCCAAAGCTGAGACTGTTAGATAGACAAGGGTATTAAGGGTTATGGCTCCAGGTGTTTAGATAGAGTTATGGTACATATCAGCCGTGATATAATTTTATAGCGGTACAGGTTTGGGGGGGGTGGGGGGGGGGGTGGAGGTGGGATTGAATGTAAGAACAAGACTGAGTGGTCTGCTCACTCCCGCCCCCACCATCTCAGTTCGTCCAATTAAGCATTGGATGGCCAATTAGCGGCTGTCCATGGGTGAAGGAGGCAATTGGATGTGCAAAGCGGGATCTCAGTTGGGACTGTAGGCTGGGACGCCAGGCAGCAGAGGGTGTGAACAGGAAATCAGTCATAGCTACATAGCTCGAATGTCCCCTGCTCTCTGAATGTCTCTTTTTAAAATTTTTTTGAAAATATTCATTCACAGGAGGTGGGCTTCGCTGGCTGGGCCAGCATTTATTGCCCATCCCTAATTGCCCTTGAGAAGGTGGTGGTGAGCTGAAGGCTCAAAAATGAATTTTACAAACCATGCAGACACTGCCACCTTCCCCAGCAGAGCCTGCTACTACATTCAACCGTGGTCCTGGTGAAAGGCCTTTACTTCTGCCCTTGTGCCTCCTCATCATAGCTGTCGCAAAACACTCCCAGACTTTCTCACGGCTGCATCCCGTTAACTGCAGTGGGCAGCGAGAAATTTCAGATGGTTGGATTGTGAACCAGCTCAATAGCTTGTTAATCAGTCATTTCAAAATGGTGGATGGGCTGTCAACCTCTGCATCCACTCGCTTTCTGTAATAACGGAGACTGGCGCGAGGGCATTGTATTGCCAACCTGACATGGGTCATATCTCATTTTACATTGGCGTGGCGTTCACCCCATCTGCGGATGTAAAACCCAGTCCCGTCAGCGTGAAAACTGACAGTGCGATCAATCCTTAAAGCTGAAGGTGGTCAAGCCAGGCCCAGTGGAGTTCCAGCTGGCTGTGTCTGGCCCTACAATTCATATTTACAAGTAATTTTCAATGATTGAATTGTGTAACGAGTTTTATTTCTGACATGGCCAACTCTCAACTGTCCTAGCAGGAGAAGGCCGCTCACCAACATCCTCTGAGTGCACTAGGGACAAGCGATGGCCCTCAAATCCTGAGAATGAACCATTTGAAACAAAAAATCTCACACAAGAACACGAGGATGAAAAACACTAGTGAGGGCTGTAGGGAACGTTTGATGTGCTCAGGTGGCATTTCTACATCTGTCATTTGAACACGTTCATGATGTCAAGGGGCAATTGGGGATGGGCAACAAACGATGGCCTTGCCAGCAGCGCCCACATCCCATGAAAGAATTTTTTCAAAATTGTTCATTTTCAGTCACTGCTTATCAACGCTGTGTCAAAATGTTGTGGCTTCTGGCATTCTCTGGATTACTAGTTCATTAGTAAAGGCACCGCAGACAAAGTGTTAAGCAAACAACAAAATTTCTATTGCGTTTCAAACCAAAAGTAGGCAGGGCAGTCTTGAATCGCAGTCCCAGAGCATCAATAGGAAGTTACTCCTGAGCACAACCAGCTGCTGCTGTCTAACAGTAAAGACTTGCACCACACTGGTGCTCTGTACAGATGTTCCAAAAAATGATGCTCCTGCATAACTAAATGGGAATGCCAATCTCTGAGAGCTCACCCACAACCACACCAGATTAGTAGCGCCTTACGCCAGCACCAAAAATAAAAAGGGCAATGATTCATTCACATGGCAAAGTCGGGGAGGAATTTTCTCCAATCGCCGGTTCGACCATTCAGTTGTTGTCTCCACTGAGAGCCTCAATGCATTTAACCTGTGAGCGCCCTGAGCTAGGAAGGCCCAGAATCACTCCTTAGCTTGTGTTTAGTGAGCTGAGCTCAGCAATGGGCAGGAATTGTTTATGCTACAGCCAGGGTTCTAACATTCAAGAATAAATGAGACCTGTTGAAAGAGTGCATGCACAGAGTTGGAGGAAGCGGTAGGATTAAGGTCTGGACCTCGTGGATAGGGAGAAACTGTTCCCATTGGCGGAAATGTTGAGAATCAGAGGACAATGATTTAAGATGATTGGCATAAGAACTAAGGGGAGCAGCTGAATTGCTCTAGCAGAGAGCTGGTAGAGACACGATGGGCTGAATGGCCTCTCTTTGCGCTGTAGCCATTCTATGATTCCATAAGATGGGTGAAAATAATCAAAGCTATAACCACCGTCCTATTTTGAGGGTGGTGCTGATAATTGGTAGGTCCAGTTTGTACTAGAATTGGAAAGAGACATGTGGGTTGACAGTTGTTCCAACATTGATTCAGCCATGGGTTTCGCAAAGCCTTGAAGCTGCCTTGATAGAGATCTAGCTGATACATTGCTATCATAGTCTATTTCTGTTGACTCAGATATCATTGTCAGCAAAACCAAACACTCTGGCATCCAGCCCAGCAACTAAATTGTCTATAGAGGATATGTTTCTTTACCTTCACCTACCATGACAGTAATGAGGAAGTGGTAATATTCTTATTTGCATAATGATATGTTTCCAGCATACCTCTATGGCAGTGAGGGACAGCCTATTGTGATGATACCTGTGCACATTATCTATTTTATGCGATCAGCATTTATATATGTAAATTTGATCATTACATGGGGTCATGTTCCAATCTTGTACCATGAAATCACTCTTTCTGCCACAATACAATTATACAACACTATAGGAAATGCCTGTGTGCACTTTTACATTTAAGATTTATTGTAAAAAAAAAGCTATAAAGTTGCTTTTTTAACATGAATGTATGTGAAGACTGACAGATATGATGATATACTCAAAATTGGCTGCTATAACTGGCGGTGTGGAACATCTGCTTTGCAAAGTTTTTAAATCAAAACATTGTGGAAGAAATAATCAAATGTTCCTTTGTGTGAGAAAGTTTTAATGAGATTTGTCTTTTCGTTGCCTGTGAGCGTTGACTGTGGCAGTACCGCCGAGCGGTGCCTCATACACTCTGTGATAAGCCTCTCTAAGTTGCAATGATTAAAATATTTAATTAAGGTGCCACATTCGTTCAGGAAAGCCATGCAAGATTAAGGGAAACTAAACAGTTTGAAGACCCTGGGAGATTCACTCAGGAGACTGAGAAACCAACCTTGCTCTCGATAGAAAATTGAGTTAAAACCTTTGCGTGTATGGTTGTTCATGGTTTACTAACTTAACAAGGGCACCAATGAATTTGCTCGTAACATCATCCGGTGCGATGTAATTTGGCTGATGCGATTTAAATGTATTTGTTAATGAGAAGCCGAGGTAAATGGCCAAAGCTCTGCCTTACTACCTTACAGCGCACCATCAGGTGAAAGGAATCGGAAAGAAAGTGAGGTAAATGAGGATGTGCCGGTTATAAAGAGTATTCAACATTTCACCAGCCTTTATGAACCAGAAATTAATTTAAAATTTAAAAGTTGGTGCCTTTTTAAAACAAGGGACAAAGTCATGAACTACAAATACATTTCCAATTTTGTATGCTAATATCCCACACGTTGATTTCCAGGTTTACCATACCAATAATATTACTGATTTAGGAAAACTATTAATTGGGACTCAACAAAGTAGGTTGTCATCAATAAGCAACAAAATCACGGAAAGTTAAAGCACAGAAGGAGGCCATTTGGTCCATCATGCCTGTGGGGGGCTTTGTAGAAGAGCTATCCAATTAAGTCTCACTCCTCTGTTCTTTTTCCATTGTCCTGCAAATTATTTCCTTTCCAAGTATATGCTGTATCTATTTTATTTTTGAAAGTTACTATTGAATCAGCTTCCGAGGTTCTTTTAACGCAGTGCGTTCCATTACAAAACCCTGCCTAAAAAAGGAATTCTCCTCATCTCCCCTCTGATACTTTGGCAGTCATTTGAAATTTCTGTTTTGTGGTTACCGAGCCTCCTGCCAGTGGAAGCAGATGCTGAACGCAGACAAAACGCTAAAGTTGCTAAGACATTCCTGGCGGTGAGATCAGGGCAACGAGCGTGAGCAACAGTGGCCAACATCTGAGTTGAAACTGCTCCCACATGCCATAATCATTTCTGGTTCAGGCTTTCTCCCACTTACCTTTGTAAGCAGTGGAATGATTTCAGGGGAAAGGTGTCTAGTTATTATCAAGGTTTCTTGTCGGCTGTGTACTATACAAATGGTGCGCTAGACCCTGCCCTCAGTAAGAAGACAGACTGTGAGTCCTCTTTAATGACTTCAAGAGCATTGATTTTGGAGAGTCATCATAGCTAAATCTCAAGCACAAGCCTTTATTTGAAGAAAATATTGTTTGCACTCTGCTCACTTTTGAAACGATTGCTGTGGAGTTCACTCTCGTATCAAGAGTCAAATTTTTATAGCCCAGCCTGGGATATGATCTTTAAACCCTGTGCTCTACTGAGTCCAGCACATGCTGTGTGGCATTAAGCTTGTCCAGTATAATAATACACCCAGAAAATTACACACAACAGTAAACAGCCCAGTGACCATAATCACTTTCATACAGTCAAATCTAAAACATCTGCGGCACACACACAGAGAATCCAGCTTTCAGGCTAACTGCTGCAGTACATTGAATAATCGAATACAAGTCTCATAAGCTTAAATGACATTATTTATAAAGGCACTATTAATTTAAAATGTAATTGCTATATTGCAGATCTAACAAACAGCAGCATCATGTATTATTTAATGGCTAACATTTATCCAATTTTTGCATGTTGAATTTTAATTGTTTTCTCTCTATGTATTGTTATTACTTTATTAACGGATTCTTGACAGATAGGCACTACTGGCAAGGCCAGCATTCACTGCCCATCTCTAACTGACCAAGTTCTCCGCTCTTGATAGTGAGTTGACTTCCTGAACCACTGTTGTCCTTCTGGCGAACACGTTCCCATACTGCTTCTAAGAAGGGAGTTCAGGATTCTGACTCAGCCGTATGGCTAAAGAAGTCTTTTAAATAGTTCACTAGTCATCTGACTAAATGTGTTATGTACTCATAACAAAATTAGATGTTTGAAAAAATTCTGTGCACATTTATATTATGTTACTGTTGCTCATGTGCATTGGCGTTTGTTTCACTTGGAGCATGTGGTATATTATCACTTCTGGCAGAGCTGGGCGTTGACCGCCACATATAGTGCTGATGAACATTTTTGCCTCCAGAATATGTAAGGAATAATCACACCCATGAATGGTAATCTTTCTAACAGAAACCCTAATGGTAACACACGTTTATAAGTGAATCATTAAATGGGGCTACTTTATGGATCATTTGGTCAATCCAACGCCTAACTGAGCCATTGAGATAAGGAGCTTGCAGACCCCACACCTGTGCTTTTGGTATAAACTTGGCTCATGTGGGGACTGCCCCATTCCAGGGCCTGAACACAAGATCAAAGTTGACCTTTCAGTGCAGTCCTGAGGGAGTGCTGCACTATTGGAGGTGCTGTTTTTGGATGAAATGTTATGCTTTTGCCTGACTATAAAAGGTCCCAGGACATTGTTTTCAGATGAGCAGGGGAGTTCCCCAGGTGTCCTGGCAAACGTTACCCCCTCCAGTCAGCAGCATCAAAAAGAACAGATTAAATAGTCGCTGCTAAGTGTGAGGCCTTTCCCTGTGTAAATTGGCAGTTGTATTGCTTACATAATGAGTGAATAACTCATTAGCTTTGAAGCACTTTGTGATATTGGAGAACATGATAAAGAATAATACAATTGAAAGTCCTTTTTCTTTCTCTTTCAGAGTTAGGTTATCACATCAGGTTATATTTGAGGTTCTATAATTGGCTTCGGTCCCATAGGCAGCGATAAAGAAGAAAGTGTAAGTTCCCCGTTCTTGACCTCTGCCCTATGAAATGGCCGAGCAAGCCATTCAGTTCAAGGGCATTTAGGTATGGGCAACAAATACTGGCCTTGGCAGCGATGCTCACATCCCATGAAATAATAAATAAAAATAAAATGGTCTGTATTTTCTCCCCATTCCAGGAAATGTCGCCTTTCTCTAGCTTCTATTCAAGGAAAATGTTGACGATATCTAGGGCATAACAGCTCATAGAACTGACTGAGAGTCAATGGATTTCCTATTGCTGTGAATACAGAAAATACATTAACTTGAAGGAGCTGCAGACAAGACTGAATCCATAGTTCCAGTTGAATGGAATAGCAAAATACCATAAAAATATCACTACATTCATTGTGCAAATGAGACAGGATTGGTTTCATTAGAACTTTTGAGTGAACCAAGTAATGAATTGCACATTCCAATACTTGCAGGAGAATGTAATTGATGGTTCTACTCCCACTCCTGTAGGATGCTTTGTTCCTAAGATACACTAGTGTTTCAGTGGACAGCATGTGGTTATACATAAAAAGCAGAAGCTATTTATAATATCTTTCTTTCTTGTGCGTATGTTTCTTTGTAAAGAACACAATGAAAATGGCACAGGAAGAAGGCCATTCAATTCCTTGACCTCTCTGCTAGCACAGGATGAATTTGGCATGCAAAATGCCAACGGAAGCAGCGAAGAAGGTTTGAAGCATTCATATTATATGCACAGTTGGATTTGGTTGTTTAGTTTACATCTTTAGATTTTACAGGGCAGTAAGATAATCAAAAACAAAAACAGAAACAGAAATACCTAGAAAAACTCAGCAGGTCTGGCAGCATCGGCGGAGAAGAGCACAGTTGACATTTCGAGTCCTCATGACCCTTCAACAGAACTAAATAAAAATAGGAGAGGGGTGAAATATAAGTAAGATAATCAAACTGGAATTGCAGATCACCAGCACCGAACAATAATTAAATGCTTTAATCGGTTCAGCATTCACTGTTTTAAAACTTAACCTGCAGGTTCTTGCAATGCACCTGTACATTAATTGGACATCCACGATATACATTCCCTTTACGATGACATGCAATTATTCCTTTGATGTTTAAATTGGGTTCTCTGAATTCTGGGAATTAATATTCACTAGCCAGGCAAATTGCACAGCTCCACATTAATTAACTATCAACTAATAAAGAAATAGCATATTAGATGGAGGCTCGACAATGTAGTGAGAACATTCCATGCATTAGAGTGAGGGACCACTTGCTAACTGGCGCTGCTTAAGGCACGTGAGTCTGGTGGTTGAATTTCATAGCTTACCGTGCCTTCAAATGATAAACATTTCAAGCACTGTCAATGTCAACTCCTATGGAAGGTTGGTTTCAAAGCAACATATTGCAGTGGAACCCTCAACCTATTTACCTGATGTAAATATTCAGGTATTTCCAGAGGGGGACAAGCCACCGGGGGAAATGAGCAAAGAAGTGTCAAACATCTAATGAATATGGCAAAAAGACCAGAGGCAACATGAGGGAAAAAAGATTTGCACAACAAGTTGTGGTCTGGAAGGGTGGAGGAAGCAGATTCAATAGTAACTCCCAGAAAGGGAATTGGACAAATAATTGGAAGGAAAATACTTTCAGGGCTGTGAGGAAATAGCAGGGAAGTGGGGCTAATTGGATAGCTCTTTCAAAGAACTCTCCCAGATGCAATGGGATGGATGGCCTCCCTCCAAGCTGTATCCTTCTATGATTCTAAGAATTGGTAACTGTAGCAATGCCATTGGTCGATTGGAAAAATGTATAAGATGCATTGCAGCAACTCGCCAGGCTCCTTTGAACCCACAACCTCTACCACCTACAGGAATAAGACTCAGATGCATGGGAACACCACCATCTGAAAATTCCCCTCCAGCTCATTCACCATCCTGACTTGGAATTATATCGCTGTTCCTTCATTGTTGCTGGAACACCCTTCCTAACAGCACAGTGGGTGTACCTACACCACATGGACTATAGCAGTTCAAGAAGGCAGTTACCGCCACCTTCTCAAGGGCAATTAGGGATGGGCAAAAAATGCTGGCCCAGCCAGTGGCACTCACGGCCACTATAAATGTAAAAGCAAAGAAGTTTTGTGTTATCATTACAATGTACTTAGTGATATACTCAGGCATTATTAATAATAATGGTGTTTCACCTTCCTCCTCAGCAAAGGGAACAGGAATATTTAACACATGTTCAGGTGCTCATTCTTTAAACTACTCAATGACTTATGCAAGATCTTCATACTGGGAGTGCTTCTATGGAGCCATGGATAGATTTTCCATGATATAGACCATGGAATGCCGATGGACACGCTGTTTTATGAGGACAGTGCCATACCAAACACAATGGGCGGGATCGTCCCAGATTTGCACTGTGTGGTAGCGGGCTTGAGAAACAACATTTTGCCGCATAATAGTGGGTTTTCACACTGTCATCCACTTCCCGCCGCATTAATTATGCAGCCACAGGAATCACGCTGTCTCGCTGGTGGGCGGCCTCTGAATCGCTCACCACGCCGTTACCTCAATGTTTCCTCACCCCGGGTGCCAGATCTAAACTGCAGCCGCGCGCACAGTTTCTAATGCTTGCAGGCCAGGAGTACTCCAGTGAAAGCCAAGAAGAGTTCAGTGACCCATCACTGGAATGCCTTTTGGAGGCCTGCTGTGATGTCCTCCACTCCCCGCTCTGGCTGCAGGAGGTCCAGCAATCTCACCACTCCAGCTTGGGGTACAGTGGCAGTGGTGGGCAGTGCCAACCCTGCACCGAAGAGCTTGGACATCCAGCGCAGAAAGACGATGAACGATCTCATCCGTGCTGCCAGGGTAAGGCAACCATCCCATCACTCTAAACTCACACACTCAAGGCCATCACAAGTTCACTGGCATTTCACTCACTGCCAGCTCAAGGGGCATCATCACTCACCATCTCACACACAAACCCTCACATGTCCATCCCCTCTGGAGACTGCCTCCTCAGCCCTCACCATCTTGAGGCTGCTTGCTCGGATCAACATGTGCCCCTTCACACACCCTGGGATAGCCCCCTACCCCAGTACAGCCCTCGCCCTGTAGCCTCTTCCCTTGCTTGAGGCCCCTCTCTCCAAGCAGGCCCTGGCCCTGCAGCCATTGAAAAGCCACCCCTGCGTTACAGCTGGTAGGTACCAGGCCATGAGCCCCGCTAAAAGCGATGTGGTGCTGTCTGCGAAGCCTGGTGCTGTTGACCGCGAGTTCTGCCTGAAGCAAGGTAGGCAAACAAACCCCGAGCCCAAGTGAAGTGCAGTTCACCAGGTGCACGTCGCTTGTGTCCAGTTGTGAAACACTCCGATGTGTCTGGATGATCCAGCGTCGTTGTGGGGGATCGTTCATGTGTGCAGGGCTTGTAAGGTGATGCTAAAGTATTGAAATTAGTTCCTGAAGTGTAGCGCCGGCAAACACGGCTCACCATTGACAGGCAGAGCGGACGATCACACACTGGTTTCATGACGGCTTAAAACCGATTTTGGCCTCTTGCCATCTTGCCCACTCACACTTGCCATGGCACCCGTCACCAATGGGATCAGATAATTCCGCCCGATGTCTTATCCCACGGAGGAGGTGAAGCTGCCTCAGCTCAGAGTCAGAAGATTGTAGGTTTTGAGTTCCACACCAGGGGCTCAAGCACAAAATCTAGGCTAACACTCCAGTGCAGTACTGAGTAAGTGCTGCACTGTCAGAGGCTCTGTCTTTTGGACAGAGGCCCTGATTGCCCTCTCAGTTGGACCTGAAAGATCCCATTACACTAATTTGAAGCAGAGCTGGGGGATTCTACCTGGTGTCACAAACATTTATTCCTCACCAACACCAAAAAAATCCCAGACCATGTAGTCACTTGCACACTGTTGTTTATGGGAGCTTGCTGTGCACAGATTGGCAGCTATGTTTCCTACATTTTAACAGTGATTATATTTCAAAAAGTACTTCATTGGCTGTAAAGTGCTTTGGGACATCCTGAGGCTGTGAAAGGCGCTATATAAATTCAAGTTCTTTCTTTGGCTTAGCCGAACTTTTGAAGGCAGAAAGGCCTTAATCCTGTATAAAGATAAATGATGATAAATTCTATTGGATAATGGGAAAACAAAAAGAACTTGCAACCTTTTCACATCCTCAAGAGTTCCCAAAGTACTTTGCACGCAATTAATTACTTTTGGAGTGTGATTGTTGCTGTCAGTCGGCATATCTTGAGGTCAATTAGAGGATAATTGGACTTAAGCACAATCCAAGGCTCATTTAGAGGCATTACTTCATTGAGTGTTTCTTTGAAACCAGCAGAATATTATTGGCTATTTTTAATTTTTAAAAATTCTTTGCTCTAGTGTGTGAGAGATATTCCACACATGACAACATATTTTTTTAATTCGTTGATGGGATGTGGGTGTCACTGGCTAGGCCAGCATTTATTGCCCATCCCTAATTGCTTTTGTTCAGAGGGCAGTTAAGAGTCAACCACACTGCTGTGGATCTGGAGTCACACGTAGGCCAGACCAGGTAAGGACGGCAGGGTTTCCTGCCTGAAAGGACATTAGTGAGCCAGATGGGTTTTTAACAACAATAGGCAACAGTTAGACTTGGTCATTGTTAGACTTTTAATTCTAGATTTTTATTGAATTCAAATTTCACCATCTGCTGTGGCAGGGTTCGAACCCAGGTCCCCAGAGCATTATAACACAGGCATGTGACATAGGCATCTCAAAACAGAGAGGCAGATTCTGCACAGCTACTATAAACACCTGTGTAATATCCAAGAGTTAAGCAAAGCAGCGGTGATAGCTAATACCATTCTAGATACTGATCAGGAGAAAGTATACTGGAAGGAGAGGTGGTACTGGGGGGAGAGGTGGTACTGGGGGGAGAGGTGGTACTGGGGGGAGATGTAGTACCGGGGGGGAGAGGTGGTACTGCAGGAAGAGATGGTACGGGGGGGGGAGAGGTGGTTACTGGGGGGAGAGATGGTTACTGGGGGGAGAGGTGGTTACTGGGGGGAGAGGTGGAACTTGGGGGAGAGTTGGTTGCCGTCTTCAGCTGCTCATCATAATTTATACTTTTAGTATAATAATTGCTCAGCTTTTCTGTAGATTTTGCTACGTTTATTAGTCAAACGTCCTATGGTAATTTCCTTGTTTTTGCCCTCAGGGATAATGTTCCTCTATTGTGATTCATCTCGTTGCTGTACTGTTATGTGTGTTTTCAGTGGGAGCTGTAATAATTACATTGTTTGCATTTCCATACTATTTTTCACACTGAAATCTCTCCGAGAGCTTCAGATGTAGTGGGTAGCTTTTTGAAGTGTTGTAACTGTCGGTGTACAAGAAAGAAAGGCTTGCATTTATATAGCAACTTTCACAACCACAGGACCCCCATTGCAGCCAATGTTGTCAAGTGTGTTCACTGTTGTAATGTATGAAATGGGCCTTGCAACACATCAGCACTGAATGAACTGGGCAGGTGATATGCTTTGGTGATGTTGGTTGAGGGATAAATATTGGCCAGGGCAATATCATATTTCACCAGTTTGTTGTCTATTTTATATATCTCAGAACAATGCAAAGATGACACTAGTTTCTAAATGTGCAACAGGTTTATTTACACAAGTTTCAAAATATCTCTGCAATCACAAAATGTGTGCACCATTCTTACAGCTCAGCTTCTAGTAACTTCTGTGGTTTCTGTTTACTTTGCTCTGGATCCACACCCAGGCTTAACCAATCAAACACAGGACAAAGATCAATTACCAGTACCCGCACCATTGAACACATAACAATTGAACACTGCAGACAGTATGGAGAATTCCCTGCTCGTCTTTGAAATTGTACCATTGAACCTTTTAAGTCTGAGAGTACAGACAGGGTCTTAGTATAATTACAACAACAACAACTACATATACTTACATAGCACCTTCAACACAATTAAATATGCCAAGGCACTTCGCAGGAGCATTATAAGAGAAAATATGACAGCAAGCCGCATAAGGCGATTGTACATTAGATGACATACGAACATCCGAACTAGGAGCAGGAGCTGACCACTTGGCCCTTCGAAAGCCTAGCCAAAGATGTAGGTTTTGAGATGTGTCTTCAAGGAGGAAAGTGGGGTGAAGACGCAGAGAGGTGAAGGGAGAGAATTCCAAAGCTTGGGGCTCAGGCAGCTGAAGGCTAGTCCACCAATGGTGGAGTGAATGCTCAAGAGGTCAGGATTAGAGGAGTGTGGATATCTTGGAGGGTTGTGAGGCTGGAGGAGTTTACAGAGATAGGGAGATGTGAGGCCATGGAGGGATTTGAAACCAGTTATGAGGATTTTAAAATCAAGATGTTCCTTGACTGGGAGCCAGTGTAGGTCAGTGATAATGGGGTGATTGGAAAATAGAGCACGCTGCAAGTTATAACATGGGCAGCAGAGTTCTAGATGGCCTCAACTTCACGGATGGTGGAATGTGGGACATCACCCAGGAGTGTAATAAAAGCAGAAAATGCCAGGAAGACTCAGCAGGTCAGGCTGCAGAGAGGAACAGACTTAACTATTCCAATGAACTCCTTCTGATGAAGGACCGTTGATGTGAAACATTGAGTCTGGGGGTGACAAAGGCATGAACGAGGGCTTCAGCAGCAGATGAGGTGAGACGGGGAGAAAGTCAGAGGCGATGCTATGGAGGTAGAAATGGGCAGTCTTAGTGATTACTTTGAGTAGAGGTTTGTCTGCATCAATACTGCATCACTGGTGGATCCTATCAGCTGCCAGTTATGCTCCCTGTCTGATATTAACTGTCATTGAGCTCAGTAGAATTGAATGCCAAGCAATGAGTATAACAGGAGGCTGAAGCAATGCTGCCATTTTGCATTTTGCATGTGTCCATGAACCTTTCTACCTCCTGGCTTCTCCCTCTCTCTGGGGGCAGTTCAGAGGAGGTATACCTGGAATGAACGAGTTGTCTTATGAGGAAAAGTTGGACAAGCTAGGCTTGTTTCCACTGGAGTTTAGAAGGGTGACGTGTGACTTGATTGAAGTAATAAGATCATGAAGGGTCTCGACAAGGCGGGTGTGGAAAGGACATTTCCTCTTGTGGGTGAGCCCAGAACGAGGGGGCACTGTTATAAAATTAGGGGTCGCCTTTTTCGGAGATGAGGAGAATTTTTTTCTCTCAGAGGGTTGTGCGATTTTAGAACTCTCTGCCTCCAAAGGTGGTGGAGGCGGGGGTCAGTGGGTATTTTTAAGGCAGAGGTAGATAGATTCTTGTTAGGCAAGGGAATCAAAGGTTATCGGGGGGTAGATGGGTATGTGGAACTTGAAACACAAAAAAATCAGCCATGATCTGATTGAATGGCGGAGCAGGCTCGAGGGGCTGAATGGCCTACTTCTGCTCCTATTTCATATGTTCCTGTCAGTGGTGCTGTCTTTCAGATGAGGCATTACACTGAGGCCCTGTCTTCCCTCTCAGGTAATATAAAAGATCCCATGGCACTACTTACAGAAAAGCATTATCCTCAGTGCACTGACCGATATTTATCCCTCAACCAAGGTCACAAAAAACAGATTGATGGGTCATTATCGCTTTGCTCTTTGTGGGACATGACTGTGTGCAAAATGGCTGCTGTGTTTCCTACTCTTGAACAGCGACTGCACTTCATTGAATGCAAAGCATTTTGAGAGCGCCGTGAGATTGTGAAATGTGCTATATAAATGCGAAACAAAAACAAAAACAGAAATACCTCGAAAAACTCAACAGGTCTGGCAGCATCGGCGGAGAAGAGCACAGTTGACGTTTCGAGTCCTCATGACCCTTCAACAGAACACAGTTCTGTTGAAGGGTCATGAGGACTCGAAACGTCAACTGTGCTTGTCTCCGCCGATGCTGCCAGACCTGTTGAGTTTTTCCAGGCATTTCTGTTTCTGTTTTTGTACATAAATGCAAGTCTTTCTTTTTTTTTTCTTTTATATAAGAACAGTGACTCTACTTTAAAACCTAATTCACGAGCTGTGCAGCAATGAGCATGGGGTGAAGATGTGAAAGGTGTTATTTTACTTTTAATTATATTTTAACTTCTGATGATTCAGTCACCAGAATTTCACAGGGATAAAGAAAGGGACAGACAGCAATATATTTAAAGGACCACAGAAGAATACACTTTCTTTCCCAAACTCTGTGCTGGTAAAGGATTAGCAGATTTGATGTCTCGTCAGCTTGGCAAATTTTACAAGCTACTTCACGCTACACAGCCTCTGCACATAAGACTGATGGTGGAGGTGAGGAGCTCATATTTTGAACACGCTGCTGCAAGGCGAAACACACTGTTTATGTAAGCTGTTAACACCGAAAACAAGCCACAGATTTGCCATTCATTTTGCTTATTCACCTGTGAGCAAGCTTTTTAAATCTGTGATTGCTGGTGACAAAACACATTACTGGGTGTTTATGTTACTATATTCCAAGCCATGTTTCAGTCAGTCAGTTTATCTCCAGCAATCAGGTGCCTGTGAAGTGTAGCTGAAATCTGTGCCTTCAGCTGAATACAAAAGTCCTTCTCAATTCCTCCCCCCTAGGGAGCTTGTACAATAACATCAGCAAGCCTGACTAGCTGGGAGCCAAATACGTTGACAGCATTCTGCCTTCAGGGGCAGTGGGAGATAAGCATGACAAACTGACAAATACTGTACTTGACTTCTTCTTCTCCTACTGTGATAGGACAAGTGTTGCACATGGGATTACAAAGTCAATGGCTGCTTCCCTATTTAAATACCACGCGTATTTAAAACAGGTTCCGGTGCAGCATGATCAATCATCTACTAATTTCTCATGACCATTCATGCGCAACGGCACAAGGCAAAGCTCTGGATTCCAGGAGGTGGATGACACAAAAATGCAAAGTCGCTATTAAACATGCAGAAGCAGCTCAGGAATACTTCACAGACGCTAATTTGCGTTCTAAGCCGTTTGCTGTGACAAGGCTTGTTGTGTACTTTTTTGCTCGGCTGGAGTTACGGACGTTCTCCGCCAGGCAAGCGCCTAGGGGATAGTGAGGCTGCCATCTGTAGAGCAGGCGCTGCAGCAGACTTCCTGACCAGCCAGCTTATTCTTTCAATGGAAGATCATAAGACAATAAGAAACAGAAGCAAGGAGTAAACCATTTAGTCCCTGGAGCCTGCTCTGCCGTTCGATAAGATCACGACCGATCTGATTGTGGCCTTAACTCTATTTTCCTGTCTGACCCCATGCTCCTCACTTGCTTGTAGATCAAAAATCTGTCTAGCTCAGCCTTGAATAGATTCAATGACCAAGCCTCCACTGCTCTCTGGTGAAGAGAATTCCACTGACCAACCACCCACTGAGGGAAACAATTCCTCCTCGTCTCCACCTTAAATGCAAGACCCCTTATTTTTAAACTCTGCCCCCTACTTCTAGACTTCCCCACAAGGGAAAACATCCTCTCAGCATCTCTCACCATAGCATATACAGCACAGTAAAATGCCATTTGGCCCAATTGGTCTGTGCCAGTGTTTATGCTCCACATGTGCTTCCTCTCACTCTACTTCATCTCACCCTATCAATATATCCTTCTGTTGCTTGCCCCCTCATGCTTTAATCTATCTTAAATGCCTCAAGGACATTGATCTCACCTGCTCTGTGTGGTCTTAAGTTTCATATGGTAACCACTCTATGGGTGAAGAAGTTTGTCCTGAATTTTGTATTGGATTTATTAGTACTATCTCATTTTTATGACCCCGAGGTTTGGACTTCCTAACAAGCGGATACATCTGCCCTATCAAATC
Organism: Carcharodon carcharias; assembly: GCF_017639515.1. Classification (NCBI taxonomy): domain Eukaryota; kingdom Metazoa; phylum Chordata; class Chondrichthyes; order Lamniformes; family Lamnidae; genus Carcharodon; species Carcharodon carcharias. The sequence continues at coordinate 112,360,175 of NC_054482.1, read as the reverse complement.
TATTCATAAGAAAGTCGTTTGGCAGTACAGAACTTGAGTATTGCTGAGAAAAAGAGACATGTTGAAGCTTTTCATCTTGCATTCATCAGGATTTATATTGGTATCCTTGCAAACTTTCCTGATGAGTGCAAGACGAAAAGCTTCGACAAGTCTCTATTTTCAGCAATTTTAACACCTCTATTAGGTAACACCTCAGCTTTCATTTTTCCAGGGAAAAGAATTCCAGCTTGTTCAGTCTCTCATGTTAGAGTCTGTCAGTTCCTGCATCGTTCTTGTAAATCTTATTGTTTTGCACCTTTCTCCAGTGCCCCCATATTAATTTTTATAATATACAGACCAGAGCAGTGGACCATACTCTAAATGTGGCTCCTCTGCAAAGTTGTATTCACAACTTATTATGGTGCTCATTCCTGCCTTCCTTACAGTGCTCTGCTTGCTGATGAATCTAGTTTTTGTTGATGTTCCTTGCAGTCTTATGTGGAAGGCAGCCTAAAGAATAGGGTGCAGGATTGGGAAAATAAGGCAAGATCCCTCAGTTGAAGAAGAGAAGAGTGCATTTGCAAACATGTCTGGAGCCCATGTCTTAACATATGGCTGGAAATGCCGAATGACATCAACTCCCATTAAAAATAGCAGCACATCTGGCCTCTGCCTAATATTCAAATAACCTAAAGATTTGGAAGTCAATAAGGGTGCTTGAAATGAAACTCCATCAGACAAAGATGGATATGAGCTGGTGTGTGTTGATGGTTTGGACCAAATAAGCATATCCCAGATGGGTGAAATATGGGGAAACCAGAATTACATTTTTTACTTTTTTCACTATTTCTCATGTGCAGTTTGCTGAAGACTGTCCAGGTATACTAGCCGTTGTTTCCCATAAACTGAAGTGTGACTTTACACATACACACACACAAACACACACACACACATATATACACATAAACACATATAGACACACAAACACAGATACACACGTACTAATACACACACACAAATATACACATACACTAACACACAAACACACACACACGAATACACGCACACAAATACGCACACACAATAACACACACATGCACACACACAAACACATACACTGACACAGACACACACAAACACATACACACACACACAGACACACAAACACACACACATGCACACACATATATACACACAAACACAGATACACACGCACTAATACGCACACACAAATACACACACACATTTACACACATACACACACTAACACACACACACAAATATGCACACACAATAACACACACACACAAACACATACACTGACACAGACACACACACACAAACACATACACACACACACACAGACACACACACACACACACACATCAAATAGCTGATCTGAGCAGGATGGGAATTCTGGAAAGACCTGGAAATGTCAGGACTCCATTCTTTTTACCCCATGTCCTTATGTCTACTCTGGATAAGACCAAGGGAGGGAATTACCACACATTTTTCCTGGGGCTCTCCATATATAGTAACATGGATACTGTGAATGAACCGGTCAGTTAAGAAAACCTTACAAACGCTGCACTTGAACATTAAACAGGCGATCAGCCTGTACTTTCGGGATCACCCTTTAAGCAGCTTTTTGGTGCCACCTTCCCATTTCCTTGCCTGAAGTGGCTGCTCAGGTTGTGCCAGTGCTGACCCAGGTGCTCGCTGATATTTGATCCCAAGCTGATTCCAATTATTCTGATTGGTTATCAAAGTGGAGGCCAGCGGTGCCCACTCTACCACACTTATGCTAGCAGAGTAGGGTTGAGGAATTTTGGTATCAAATTCTAGTAATGTTGTGTTTCCCAAAGATTGAAACCATTGTTACTATATTTAGCTTACTGGATATGTGGAATTCTATGCTTAGAAAGCAAAATGAAAGCTGTCAGTCTAGGTGACAAGTTCAATAAAGTGATGAGCAAAGATAAAGGGGAATATGAGGAGAATTTCTTCCAGATAGAGACCTATTACAGGCCGGAAGGCTTGAAAGGTATTGGGAACAAATTGGATAAACTTTGATAACTTCACAAAAGGAAATTGAATATATACTTGAAAAGGCAAAATTTGCAGGGCAATGAGGAAAGACCAGGGGAAAGGGGCCATTGTCGATTATCCTTTCCAGGAAACAGACATGGTGGGAAAAATAGCCTCTTCCTGCGTTGTATCATTCTCTGACCAACATAGTCGGCCAAGTCATTAATGGATATAATACAGCAACTTGCACTGTTTTTACAAGACTTTCAATTCATTCACTCATCAAGTACAAAATTCACAAAAATTGAGACCCTTCAAAAACTCTATAGTTAATGGAGAACTGAAGTCTAGAGCATAGAATGTATACACGTAGTCTCATTTACCCATCACAGAGTCTCGACAATCCACCTTCATATTGGTATAAGAGAATTTATGAACTGGGAGGACCTCACCATCGATATACCGCTCCCACCCATTGAAATTGAAACCCCAGCTATCGAGGAACTAAAGCTGTCTCTTATCTTTGAGGCAAGTTGATTGAATCTCAAATGAGAGAACCCAGTCCATTGGTATGTTATCCAGCACCTTACGTTCAACTGGTTGATCTATGGAGCAGAGCAAGCTATTTGTCCATAATGATATCTACCTGCTTTGGGATCAAAATTCTCAAGGGGCCAAATGGCCTACCCTTTCTCCCATGTAAATATTAGGAAGTTAGACATCATCTGCAGATTTATATTTTTGCCAAATGGGTATTTGACTCACGGGCCTGAATTTTTCAGGCGGCTGGCGGGCTCGGTGGGAGCGGGAAGGAGTGGTGGGGAGCAGGCGGCCGCCTACGATCGGCTCTGTGCCGCCATTTTACATGGGCACGCCAGTTAAGGCCTGCCCACCAGCATAAGATGTGAGTGGTAGTGCTCAGCGCTACCTATGTGGGCTGGCGGGGGGTGGGGGGGAGGGGTAGTAGGAGGGAGAGTCGGGGCCAGCGCTCTTTCACACATGCGCAAGAGAGCGCTTCAATCTACCTGAGGCGTGGAGCTGCCTCAAGGAGACTGAAGCGCTTTTGAAATAAATAAACAAACAGATTAAAAATGTAATTAAACACAACCCCCCCCACCCCCCCACAGTGTGACTGTGTCACATGAGATGGGACACGTTTTTTTATATTTGAGAATTTTAAAAAAGTTTAATTAATAAAAGCTTCAGGAAACCTCATCCCGCTCGTGGACGAGGTTTCCTAAAAAACGTGAAGGCCGCTTGGTCTTTTTGTCTGCCCCACCCACCGTAAGGTTGGACGGGCAGCATAAAGTTGACCCTAGCTACTTCCGTAATGGCCTTAATAGGCCTTATAAATATGGGTGGGCGCGCAGCTGACTCTGGTGTGCGCCTGCCGAATGAAACATTGTGAGACAGCCCAATGACATCACGCATCATTTTATGCAGCGGCGTGTTGGGCACTGCCCGCCCGGGCACTGGCTGAAAAATTCAGGCCACAAAATAAGTTAGCGGAGAAAGCCTATAAAGATGACAATTACATATCATCCGGCATAAATACCCCTAGTGTCCACCATGTACAGGGAAATGTCTCCACGTATTTTATAGCACAGCAGAGGCTGCAGTAGCGAGGAAGGGGAAAAGGAATTGGATGAGGAGTGGGTAAAGGTATGGTCGAAGAGGAGGATCTTCAGGTTGGATTCTTGAAGATATGTAATAAGGTAGAGCGGGTGGGGAGAGGCGATGGAGGTTAAAGGCAATTTAAAAAAGATTTAGATGGATTCTTAGAGAGAGGAATGATTGGTGGTATGAAGGTCAGTAGGTAAGCAGGGACTTATTAGAAATGCATATGCCAATTGGATTGAGCATCCTTTTCCTGTTCCTACAATACTACAGTGGCTACACTTCAAGACATACTTCATCAGCTTTAAAGCATGTTGAGACGTCCTCAGATCATGACAGGTGCTGTATAAATACAAGTCTTTCTTTCACTCTTTCTTAAAATTTCTTATGTTCTTATTCAAGATTGATTCTCCAGGAAATTTTGAGAAGAGAGGAACTGCTGTCAAACTTGCTGTCAAACAATTTAAAGAAGCTTGATAAATCACCTTCAATTCTCCTTCACATCTGCCTGTTTCTGATGGCAGGCTCACTCATTTTTCTTTAGAAAGAAAAGTAAATACTGTCCAGCGTCTTATAACTGACAAACTCAACATGGCTAACAATAGCTTCACTACCTTTTAGCGAAGGTAAGAGTTTTTATAGAATTTCCAGACAAATTAGCTGGGGACTGAGGTAAATTTGAGATTCATGAAATGTACTGAAATCCACAAACCACAGAGAGCAGGGCAGTATAATGATGAATTATGGATTTAAATATCTATTTCTGCTTGGCAGCTCTGAAACATGCCAGACAAATTAGTTGTGTAGCAAGTACAAAGGGGCGTCATCTATCCATAATTAAAACAAAAAGGTTGATAAGTCCTACAAAATTGGTATAAAATTTTAAAATGGACATGGTGACCCATGATTTTATAGCATTAAACAAATGAGTTAGAAACTCAGCGTAAAGGGGAATGGCGCAGAGTCATGTACCAGAGTCAGACACCTGACTACAAGCTGGCTGTGACTGGGAGCTAAATATTGCAGGCTAAGGTATACTTGTATGTTAAATCGGAGTAGTAGTGTTGGTAAAAGACATAATTACAGTAGTGGAAAGAAAGGATTGAAGCAAAGGTTATCAGATGGTGGATCTGAAAAATGTTGCAAGGCTGAGGTGGGAGTTATCTACAGAGCACTTGACAGGAGTGATGTAGTTGAGGGATTTTAATACCACTAACATTACATTAAATATACGGAGGGAAGCATGTAACAGAATCGATGTAGTTATAATGGGAGATTTTAATTTTCACATCAAATGGGAGAAGCAGAACAGTATTAGGGACAATGAATTTCAAGGGAACCAGCCATATTTGATCTAGTGATAAGTAATGAACTAGCATTAGTTTATATACTGAGGGCAAGCACATCTTACGCATAGTAATTGTCATTTGACTGGATTTGATATTAGGTTCAAGAGGGAGAAGCAAGAGTCATAAATCAGTTTTAAATTTAAGTTAGGCGAACGTTGAAGGGTAAGAAATATCTTGATCACAGTAAATAGACTGTAATGTTAGTGGGTAAACCTACAGACAAACAGTGATTCACAGAATTGTTACCAAGCAGAATGAGGCCATTCAGCCCATTGTGTCTGCACCAGCTCTCCAAATGAGCAATACGACTGAGTGCCATTCTCCTGCTTTTTCCCTGTACCCCTGCACTTTGTTTCTATTCAAATAATCATCTAATGCCCTCTTGAATGCCTCGATTGAACCTGCCTCTATCACACTTCCAGGCAGTGCATTCCAGACCTGAACCACTTATCGTGTGAAAAAAGTTTTCCCTCACATCACATTTGCTTCTCTTGCAAATCACTAAATCTGTGCCCTCTCATTCTTGATGTTTTTTATGAGCAGGAACAGTTTCTCCCTATCTACTCTATCCAGCCCCCTCAAGATTTTGAACACCTCTATCAAATCTCCTCTTAGCCTTCACCTGTCCAAGGAGAACAGTCCCAACCTCTCCAATCTATCTTCGTAACTCAAGTTTCTCATCCCTGGAACCATTTTTGTAAACCTCTTCTGCACTCCCTCCAATGTGTTCACATCCTTCCTATAGTGTGGTGCCCAGAACTATACACAATAGTCCAGCTGAGGTCTAACGCGTGTCTTATATAAGCTCAGCATAACCTCCCTACTCTTGTGCTCTATGCCCCTATTAATAAAGCCCAGGATAATGTATGCCTTAGTAACTGCTCTCTCCACCTGTCCTGCCACCTTCAATGATCTATGCACATATGCACCCAGGTCCCTCTGCTCCTGCACACCCTTAAGAATTGTACCCCTTATTTTATATTGTCTGTCCATGTTCTTTCAACCAAAATGCATCACCTCACACTTCTCCGCATTGAACTTCATTTGCCACCTATCTGCCCTCTCCACCAACTTGCCAATGCCCTTTTGAAGTTCTATGGTGTTCTCCTCACAGTTTACAATGCTTCCAATTTTCATATCATCCATAAAACTTTGAAAGTGTCCCCTGGACACCAAGATCTAGATCATTAATATATCAGGAAAAGCAAGAGTCCCAATACCGAGAGAATATTAGAGAAGATTACTAGGGTGCACAAAATACTGGGAGAGACGGATAGCACTAGTATAGAGAATTGTAGGTTAATAGTTGGAGTAAGAGAGAAAGTCATGAAGTTTAAATCAGGGTTACAGCGCATGTGTGTGAATTCACGGAGAATAGTAAATAAGATTGGGGAGTTACAAGTGCAGATTGGGGAACTCCACTACAAACAGTCCTCCAGCCTGAAAATATCCATTGACCATTATCCTCTGTTTCCTATTACTCAGCCAATTTTGCATCCATGTTGCTACTGTCCTTTTTATTCCATGAACTATAACTTTTCTCACAAGTCTGTTGTATGGCACTGTATAGAATGCCTTTTGAAAGTCTATGTACACCACATCAACAGCATTACCCTCATCTACACTCTCTGTTACCTCTTCAAAACACTCCAGCAAGTTAGTTAAACACGATTTCCCCCTTAGAGATCCATGCTGGCTCTTCCTAATCAACCCACGTTTTTCCATATGACTACTAATTCTATCCCAAATAATTGTCTCTAGAAGCTTCCCCGCCTCTGAAGTTAAACTGACTGGTCTGTAATTGCTGGGTTTATCCTTACAACCTTTTTTGAACAAGGGCGTAACATTTGTAATTCTCCAGGCCTCTGGCACATCCCCCCCTGAGTCTAGGGAAGACTGAAATATTATGGCCAATGCCCCTACAATTTCCACTCTTGCTTCCTTCAATATCCCTGGATGCATCTCATTCAGTCCTGATGCCTTGTCAACTTTAAGTCTCAACAATTTATCCAACACTTCCTCCTTATCAATTTTGAACCATTCTAGTGACAGAGTTTCCTCCTCTGTCACCGTGGTCTCAGTATCACCTGCTTCCTTGGTAAAGACAGATGCAAAGTATTCATTTAACACCTCAGCCATGCCTCCTGCTCCATGTGTAAAACCCTTAATCAGCCCTACTCCTCCTTTTACCACCCTCTTACTAATTGCATGCCAATAGAAGACTTTAAGATACCCCTTTATGTTGGCTGCCAGTCTTTTCTCATAATCCCTTTTTGCTTCTCTTATTTGCTTTTTCACCTCCCTTCCGAGCCTTCTGTATTCTGTTTGGTTCTAAATTGTGTTTTCTACCTGACACCTGAAACAAGCACACTTTTTCTTCTTTATCTTAATTTCTATCTCCTTTTTCATCCACGGAGCTCTGGACTTGCTTACCCTACCTTTCTCTTAGGTAGGAACATATCTTGACTGTGCCTGAATGATTTCTTCTTTGAATGCAGCCCATTGTTCAGCTACAGTTTTTTCTGTCAACCTTTGGTTCCAGTCTATCCAGCTTAGCTCTGTTCTCCCCCAGTTAATTATTCTTATTCTGGATTACACATTGTACTTTTCTACCATCATCCTAAACCTTACGATGCAATGATCATTTTCTCTTAAATACTCTCCCACTGACACTTGATTTACTTGGCCCATCTCATTTCCAAGAACTAGGTCTATCTGTGTATCCTTTCTTGTTGGACTGGACACATACTATAGTCAAAAATTGTCCCGGACACAATCTGGGAACTCTTGCTCCTCTCTGCCCTTTACACCATCACTGTCCTGTCTACCTTCGGCTAATTAAAGTCCCTTATTATAACTACTCTGTAATGTTTGCATCTCTCTGTAATTCCCCTGCAGATTTGTTCCTCTACATCCTTCCCACTGGTTGACGGTTTATGGACCCTTTTTGTTCCTTAGCTCTAGCCAAATTGATTCTGTCCTGAGTCTTGAATCCTCTGGGACATCCTCTTTCTCCAGCACTGCAATGCTTTCCTTAACCAATATTGCCACCTCTCCTCCTTTTCTTCCTTTCCTATCTTTTATGAGCACCTTGTACCCGGGAATATTTAACACGCAGTCTTGCCCTTCCTTGAGCCAGGTCTCTGTTATTGTCATAATACCGTATTTCCACATGGCAATCTGCGCTTGTAACTCCCCAATCTTATTTACTATACTCCGTGCATTCACACGCATGCACAGTAACCCTGAGATAAAAACAAAAAAACTGCGGATGCTGGAAATCCAAAACAAAAACAGAATTACCTGGAAAAACTCAGCAGGTCTGGCAGCATCGGCGGAGAAGAAAAGAGTTGACGTTTCGAGTCCTCATGACCCTTCGACAGAACTTGAGTTCGAGTCCAGGAAAGAGCTGAAATATAAGCTGGTTTAACTGGTAAACCAGCTTATATTTCAGCTCTTTCCTGGACTCGAACTCAAGTTCTGTCGAAGGGTCATGAGGACTCGAAACGTCAACTCTTTTCTTCTCCGCCGATGCTGCCAGACCTGCTGAGTTTTTCCAGGTAATTCTGTTTTTGTTTTGCACAGTAACCCTGATTTAAACTTCATGACTTTCTCTCTTACTCCAACTCCAACTATTAACTTACAATTCTCTGTACTAGTGCTATCCGTCTCTCCCTGTATTTTGTACACCCTGGTAATCTTCTCTAATATTCTCTCCTGATTAACATACCCCTGCCGAGTTAGTTTAAAACCCTCCCAGCTATTGAAGGCATTTGAAGGCACAAGGGGTTATTAGGAAAAAAGAAAGTATATGGAATTGGAAGTCATCTTATGACATGGCTTGGCAATTGGTTGAGAGGTAGATGGCAGAGGTGCCGAATTTTATGCTCCCTGAGGATGAGTTGGCAGGCAGGCAGGGGGTGCAAAATTGGGGGCAATTCCATGGGCACCAACCCCACCCCTACCCCTTGGCGTTTGACTCCAGTGGCAATGCATTGGGAGCAGCCCCAGCAGTGGCTATTGCTCCCGGTGGCACTGCTGGGACCAGACAGACGTTGACCATTTGGTTGGCTAGCAGGTTTCAGAGGCGGGACCTCTTCCCCACATTAGGGTGGAAGTCCCGCCTCAAGCCAATTAACGGCCCACGAGGGGGCAGGCTCACCCCTGACATTTACGCCAGGGGTGGGGGGGTTGGGGTGGGGGGAGTGGGAACGCCAGCCAAGTGTAAAATTCCACCCAGAGAGTTGGAAATCAAAGCTATGTAAACTGGCAGAACGTAACAAGTGTTGCCCCCTAGGGATTTGCATTGTTATCTATACAGCTTTTCACAATGAAGGGATGGAGAGCTCTATGTTCAGTTTTAGAGATCAGATACTGATTTGTAAGTAGCGTAGATGGGAGAAAGAAAGATGAAAGGTACATAGACATTCAGCGAATGGGCAAAACTATGGCAGATGGAGTTCAACATGTGGAAGTGTGACATCATCCATTTTGTATTTGAGAAAGACAAGGTCATGGCAAGTGACTAGGAACTCTGAAAGAACAAAAAGGATTTAAAGGGACCAAAGTGGTCACGCAAAAATTGCAAAAAGCTAGTACACAGATGCAAAAAATTGTCATCAAATAGGCACCCGTCTGTATTCTTGTCATTGTGCTTCAATCGAATTGGTGTTAGCAGAGTTTTTCTATCTTAAATACAGACACATGCAGGCATCTGCAAGAAAGGGGCCACTAAAATTGTCTTTGGGATCATCCATAAAGGCTATGGCACCTTTAATATCTTTAATGGAATTTACTTTGTGTGAGTCATTATTTGTCTTGGTTTCTCATTCATGCCTTTGTTGCCTCTAAGTCTTGACAATTCCAGTGCACTGCTGGCCTCCCACATACCAGGCTTCATAAACTTGAGGTCAACCAGAACTCTGCAACTTGTGTCCTTACTCGCACCATGTCCCTTTCTTCTATGCACCTCTGTGAGGCTAACCTATATTGGCTCTTAGTTAAGCAGCGCCTTGAATTTAAAATTTTCATTTGTTTTCAAATTGCTCCATTACTTCACCCTTCCCTATCTCTGTAATCTCCTCCAGCCCCACAACCCTCCAGGATACCTGTGCTCATTTAGTTCTGTTGAGTGTCCCCGATTTTAATTGCTCCACGATTGGCTGCTGTGCTTCAGTCACCTTGGTGCTAAGCTCTTCAAACCTTACCCTCACTCTAGCTCTTTCTCCCCCTTTGAGTGGTTTCTCAAAATCTATCTCTTTGACCAAGCTTTTAGTCATCCGCTCTAATATCACCTGAAATGGCTTTGTCGAATTTTGCTTTATAACCCTTCTGTGAAGTGCCTTGGGATGTTGTGTTACATTAAAGGTGCTATGCGAATGCAAGTTGTTGTTCTCACATTTATATTCTCGTTAAAGTTCCTAGCAACTCTACATAGAAGAGTGCAGAGGAGAGGTGGCTTGAATTATTATGGTAACAGGCAGTAGCTCAGCCTCACTGCTTCCTATCTCCATCGTGCAGACTGATTGACTAACCAGGTCTGACCAGTTGGCCAATTGCAAAATTGATGCAGCACTTACAGATATGAAGGGAATATCTCTAAATCTGGAAACTCAAATTAGTATGTCATTACAGTCTTTTGATGGCGCAATCCTTCAATTCTTTCAACCTGCAGACCTAAGTGAATTTTGCAAGAATGATCAACCCTTCTGGACAGCAATCCAATGGACCCTTCTACCAAATTTATAATATTTATTTCCTGACCATTTTCATTTCCAGAGTAACCAATCAACTCTATTTCTGCGATACTTGGGCCAGGATTTGCTGTATCAGGGCATCTAACAGCATCTTCTATTAGCTGCACCCTTCAGTTAAAAACCTACAAAGTTGCTGAAAGTTCGAGGTTATAAAATTGCAGTGAGTGAACCAAGGCTTCTGAGACCTTAATGAGCAGAACAAACAACGAGGTGTCTCCTGAACTGGTATGATTAAAAGATTTAGAAGCGATCAGCGAAAGGGCTGAGAAGGAGGGATGAATTGAAGGGTACGAGTTCAATGTCAAACCAGGCATAGAACGAGAAAAGAAACACTTGCATTTCTACAGTGCCTTCCATAACCACAGGACACCCAAAAGCCTTAGTGCCAATTAAGTGCTTTTTGAAATGTAGTCACTGTTGTAATGTAAGAAATGTGGCTGCCAATTTATGTACAGCAAGCTCCTGCAAAGGATAATGTGATGATAACCAGATCATCTATTTTTTTGTTAAAAGCAAAATGCTGCAGATGCTGAAGATCTGAAACAAAAACGGAAAATCTTGGAAAACTCAGCAGGTCTAACAGAAGAAGAGTCATACAAACTCGAAATGTTAACTCTGTTTTTGTTTCTCTCCGCAGTTGCTGTTAGGCCTGCTGAGTTTTTCCAGCATTTTCTGAATCAATTTTTTTGTGATGTTGATTGAGGGGTTGAGAGAAATATTGGCCAGAACACCAGGGATAACAAAAACAAAAATTGCTGGAAAAACTCAGCAGGTCTGACAGCAGAAAGAGAGAGTTAGCGTTTCGAGTCTGTGTGACTCTTCTTCAGATCTAAAGAGAAGTAAAAATGTGGTCAAATTTCTACTGTTTAAGTGGTGGGGGGAGGTGGTGGGACAGGTGAAGCTGGATAGAGGGCCAATGATAGGTGGAGGCAAAGGAGAGATTGCGAAAGATTTCATAGACAAAATGTCAAAGGGGTGTTGATGGTGGTGATACTGGCTAAAGGAGGTGCTAATGGTAACATATAGAGTAGAAAGCAGGATGAGCAAGGGTGCAGATGGCCCTCTTAGTGATCTTCACTATTATGAGGGGCATGGACAGGGTGGATAGGGAGCAGCTGTTTCCCTTGGTTGAAGAGTCAGTCACAAGGAGGCATAGCTCAAGGTGTGGGGCAGGAGATTTAGGGGGGATGTGAGGAAAAACTTTTTTACCCAGAGGGTGGTGACGGTCTGGAATGCACTGCCTGGGAGGGTGGTGGAGGTGGGTGCCTCACATTCTTTAAAAAGTACCTGGATGAGCACTTGGCACGTCATAACATTCAAGGCTGTGGGCCAAGTGCTAGTAAGTGAGATTAGGTAGGTAGGTCAGGTGTTTCTCACGTGTCGGTGCAGACTCGATGGGCCAAAAGGCCTCTTCTGCACCGTGATTCTGTGATTCTTCAAAATAGCACCATGGGATGTTTACATCCACCTAAGAAATGAAGAGGAGAGAAAAAAAAGATTAAGAGATTAATGAAAAAGATAGCAAAGAAAAGTAGGAAAATAAAGTTGTAAAATTTAAAATATCCCTTTAAAAACTTACCAAAGGAATGAGACTCCACATTTGTAAAAGTTAACATTCAGTGCTAGAGAGGATGAATGGAAGTATTTAACACTCACCATGTTGTTAAATTGGTTCCTAATCTTGCCATGACAAGGCTTACTTTTCCATGACAAGTTTAATGAGAAATTAACGGGCAAATATGGCAGTGAATTGTACATAGCAATATCATTAGGGAATGTATGTTTTTTAATCAAGAAACTCCACTATCCTATATAAGAAAATAATATATCTATTTGAGTATTGCTGAAAAAAGAGACATGCTGTCCATGCTTTTCATCTTGCACTCATCAGGACAGATTCACAGGAATGTCAATTGTAAAGGGAACAACAATTTATACCTCATGAGAAGAGAGTGCTGACCAATCAGGAAACTGGAAGCAAAACTAGGTGCTGTTCATTAAAGCTGTTGTATCAATAAAACCATTGGACTATAGAGCCATTACAGAACAGGAGACCATTCAGCCCATCATAGCCAGGCTGGCGCTCCGCAAGAACAACTTTACTAATTCCACTCTCCCACTCTTTCCCTGTAGCCCTGTAAATTATTTCTCTTCATATGCTATCCAATTTCCCTCTGAAAGGTATGATTGCATCTGCCTCCAACGTAGTCTCAGGCAACGTGTTCCAGACCGTAACCACTCGATGAGTAAGAAAAGTTCTTCCTCATGTTGCCACTGCTTCTTTTGCCACTCACCCTTAAATCTGTGCCCTTTGGTTCTCAGTCCTTCTGCTAGGAGGAACAGCTTCTCCTTATCTACTCTGTCCAGCCCCCTGATGATATTGGACTCAATCAAATCTCCTTCCAACCTTCTCCTTTCCAAGGAGAACAGCCTCAGCTCCTCCAATCTATCCATTAGTTGAATCCCCTCACCCCTGAAACCAACCTTGTACATGTTTTCAGCACCTTCTCTTAAGCCTTTGCATTTTGCTCCACCAGCTTCACTCATTCTACCATTATTTCATTGCTGTGAACTGTGGTGGAAGCCCTATTTATGCCGGTAAATGAGAGCTTCGCCTCCAATTATTCTAAACTCCAATGGGTATAGGTCCAACCTGTCCAACCTTCCTTCATAAGATAAGCCCCTCATCCCAGAAATGAGTCAAGTGAACCTTCCCTGAACTGCTTCCAATGCACTTATATCAGAGGTTAGTTATATCAAAGATTAACCAAAGGTATGAAGGGATATGGAGTTAGGTCACAGGTCAGCCATAATCTCATGGCAAAACAGGCTCGAGGGGCTAAATGGTCCCTTGCTGTTACAAGGAACAGTATTTTTTGGATGGTAGGTTTCCCCACCCCTCTACTGAAACAATCTGTGGGAACACATTCCCGCCAATGTCGCCAGCCCAGCAGGCGTTTAACACCCAATGGAGAGTTAATGGACTGGAGGTGGAACTTCCTCCCTTCACTCAAGAGGAAGTCCCATCTCAGAGAGTCGTGGCCAATCTGATTGACCAGCAATTCTATAGTACAGCAGTGCAGGGGGGAGCAGAGGCCATTGCTGGGACCATACCTCGTCCCCAGATTCGAAGTGCCAGGAACCAGGATGGAGGGAAGCGTGAGGGTCTTGGAATGGGGACTGCAGCGGATGTCTAGCGATGGGGAGGGGGAGGTGGTGATGGAAAGACCAGGGGAAGAAGGAGCACTCGATGGGCAGACCTTAGGAACCTCCAAACCGTGAACTGGACCTGTAAGGGAGGGTCCCCCACCACCCCCCAACCCTCCTCCACCTGCCAGCCATCCTGAGGCCTTCACAGGTTAACCTACCGAGCATGCCCCATCCTCCCCCTCCTCGCTCTGACCTCAGGGTCGCAGCTGAGCAGGAAGCAACCCGTAAGTGACCATTGATTTGCGACTTAAAGGGGGTCTCAAATTGGACAAGGGTAGGCGAACCACCCTCATCCTCATCCAAGCTCCACTGCCCCCACCCCCCCAATAAAATTGCAGAGTAGGCTGGGCTCGGGCTGGTAAGCTATGGGGACCCATAAAATCCTGCCCTATGTTCCAGTAGATCAAAGGCCTTTATTCTTCTTTCACTATCCTGGGCAGAATTTACAGCTTGATCAGTGCATGTGAGGGAATTACTGACAAGTACAAGTCAAGTGCCAACACATATTTCCATCATCATCGCATCTTAATCTGGGAAATTAAGCCATCCAACTTAATTGACTTTCAGTGAGATTGCTCTAAGCAGCTTCTAGAAATAGAAGTGAGAAACCGCGGCACTACAATATAAGCGACCGTATTGACATGCATAGTGGTCACCTTGCATATATGTCACACACCAAGTGCTGCTTCAGAGAAACAAATTCATTTGCACATTGGCTGCTTATCAAACTCAATCCTTTTGTTCTGCTTTCAAACAGTGCATCAGTCGGGGAGTGTTATCAACCCATCTGTGTATTTTTGGCCAGAATGATGAAACAGAGAAGTCATGTTTCACAAAAGCTGGAGTTAATAGTAGGAAAGGTGTGTCGGAGACAACTGGCCAAATTTGAAGCAATCTAGGAAGAAATGGCCGTGCAATGAATGTATTGATAAAACATATGCAAGCACTTTACCCATGACAGAGAGAACACTAGCAAGGAGATGATCACATTGAACTGCCAAGCACAGGGAGGCAAACACACTCATGAATTTTCCATAAACATCACTCAAGCATATTCTCAGTTAACACATGGAATTCATTGCACACTGTTCAGAAAGCAGGACATGACACACTGTCTCAAGATGTGCCAACTTCACCTTTCTGGGACAGACTTCAGAGGCATCAGCTGGATTTTTGTGATGGCGCAGAAAACCTGTGAACTGCAGCATGGGAAAACGCTACCGACTTACATTTGACCTTGTAACCATGAAGCGATGAATGTCAGTGTAGAGTCAGGCAATGCAGGATATCGAAGGAAGGTTGGCATGGTTGATTGGCTGTAATTTTGCAGTCTTTGTGTTTAGACACTCATGATGTCAATGACAATCTGTTCAAACAATAATACAGCTGAGATAAGCGTTGGCTTTACAGCCAGTGGCATGAATGAGTTTGCATTGGCATATCTGTGGAGCTGAGAACAAAGGCTAGAGTGCCTCCCTGTGAGAGCCCATCAGTCTCATTCTCCCATCAAGCTCCTTGGTTCTTGCTTCACGGCCATGGTTACTCCACTAACTAATCTTCATGATGAACTCCGTGGAGCGAGTGGTGCAAAGAAGTGAAATAAAGCATACCTCAGGGCTCTTCTCAGAGTCACTCCTGTGATGTACCTTTGCCAGAAGCCAGGTCAAAATCCCATTGTACAATCCATTTATTATTTTATACTTTATTTTTATTTTAATGATTGTCAATAGCAATGTTATGAATTATGATTACTTGTTTCATTTGTACCTTCATCATAATTCAGCACCTGGCACCTTGATGATTTTTCAATAAATCAATTGACTATTTCATGGTACGATCGGGTCATTAGAGATCACTGCATTCCCCAGAACAGGCAGATAAGGATTTGTTTTGACATCTGTCAAAAACGTAGAACTTCCTCCCTGACAGCACTGTGGGTGTACCTACACCACATGGACTGCAGCGGTTCAAGAAGGTGGCTCACCACCACCTTCTCAAGGGCAATTATGAATGGGCAATAAAAATGCTGACCCAGCCAGTGAAACTGAGATACGTCCAGTGAAAGAATAGAAAGAAAAAATGATTCAATAACGCAGCACTCCCTTAATGCTTCATTGTGGTGTGTTGCTGATTCATATACTTGAGTGCGGTGAACTTGAACTCTCAGTTCTCTGACTCCAACTGAGCCAAGGTGACATTTGAATGTGCCATCACCACATACAGCACCAAATACACGAATTATGGCAGATCAGACGATCAGAAACTAATTAAAAGTGAGGAAGGCCATTCAACCTCTCATAAGGCTTTAAGGACCACGTATAAACTCACATCCATGAAAAGGGGTCATTGGGTGTTTGACTTGGCTCTGTCTTTGAAATAATAAAGGGCTTTAATGAACCAGTTGCCTACACCCCACTTGCCGTTTATCCCTCAGCCCATTCCACATGTGCCACCTGCATGCTGCAGCAGACCGAGCGCCGTACCCTCCGTGGCTACAGCCTCTACAGATTTTCCCCAGTTTGGCATGCAGGTGGGCATACTGCGTGACAAAATTATACAAGGATTCAATATACCTTTTTGTGGTGGATCACCTCATCCCCCCCAGACAATGCAAATGTATATTTCAGTATGCAAAGTGCTCTTTCAGTAAAAGGATGCTTAACTTCACTCACCTCATTATCTGTGTCCTGTAGGATTTGGTGAATTATGTAGTGGAGTCATTAACCACAATTTAATTCCTGGTGCTTATCTTCCAACAGCCACCCATCTCTCTCAAACATTCAGAGGATTGAGACAGAATGAAGGAGTCATGCTACGGGCTTCTAGTTTGCACAGGAATAAAGTAATGAAATACCGAGGATTACAAGCCAATTGCATATTCATGAATTATATTGTTTGCCTGCCATCCATTCCTTATTCCTGGACCCAGGTAGTTCATTGGTGCCATGTACTAGGGAAACTAGCTTGTGGCATCATCCTGGCATTTTAATTTACAAACTCCAGACGGAAACTAGAGCACAGAGCGACTCCCAAGTATAGCAGGATTGGATCTCTGGCAATATGCATTGAGTGGAGAGTAATCGTATAACATGAACTGTGTGTGTAAAATTGATCCCAGTTACTTACAGCAGTAATTGATTGGAGGATTAGCCCAATCACTTTCCTACTGGCTGAGTTATGTGGTATCACTATATGCAGCCACAAAAGCCATTAAAGGATGCATATCATTGTCGCTGGCTGTCCCTTAATTTGAGGTCGATGTCGACTCAGGTTTCTGCCATGGGTCTTCAAGTGACTTTAACACAGGCCAAATCTCAACCCACAACATTCTCTTTCTCTCCTTCTCTGCCACTGCTCTGCCCCATCATTAAGACATGATGACTCAAAGCATGATGCAGCTTGATGGACAAGTTGCTGCCATTTTGAACGATCACTAGCAAGCTCCTCTCACTCAGTAATGTCAGCGCTGCCGCACTTCAGGAAGAGTCTCACAATGTCTTTGAAGTGCTTTCTTGTCCATTCCTGGAATGCTGCCCATGTGAGAGCTGCAAAAACAGGACTTGGTGGGGGAGATGGTTTTCGGCTATCAGTGTCCAGCCTGTCAACGTTGGTTTTGCCTGATTGTTTGTGAAGTTGGCTTCAAGAAGGGCACTAGTGTTTGTTTGATGGTCCTCCCATTGAATCCAGGGCATGCTGTGGAGGTATTGCTGATGGAATTTCTCTAGCACTCTTATGTGCCATTGATACACAGTCCAGGTCTCACTGAAGGCATTACAGAAAGTGCAGAAAAGATTTACAAGAATGGTTCCAGGGGTGAGGAGCTTCAGTTATGAAGGTAGATGGAGAAGTTTGGACTGTTTTCCAGAGCAGTTGAGAGGAGATTTGATAGTGGTATTCAAAATCATAAGGAACAAAGACAAAAAGTGCTGGAAAAACTCTGCAGGTCTGACAGCATCTGTGGAGAAAAAGACGATATTAACGTTTCAAGTCCATGTGACTCTTCTTCAGAGTCATGTCAGATCTGCTGAGTTTTTCCAGCATTTTTTGTTTTTGTTTCAGATTTCCAGCATCTGCAGTATTTTGCTTTTATCAAAATCACGAGGAGGCTGGACAGAGTAGATAGGAAGAAATTGTTCCCACTGGTAGAAGGATCGAGAACGAGAGGCCACAGATTTAAGCTAATTGGCAAAAGAAGCAATGGGGACACGAGAAGAAACTTTTTCATGGTGCCCAATGGATCTGGAATGTACTTTCTGAGTGTGTGGTGCAGGTAGGTTCAGTCGAGGCATTCAAGAGGGAGTTGGATTATTATCTGAGAAGCAATAATGTGTTGGGCTACAGGGAGAAGGTGGGGGAGTGGCACTAGTCAAATTGCTCCTTCAGAGAGCCAGTGCAGACACAGTTGGAGAGGGAAGGGGGACTATATGGCCCTCCTTCTGTGCTGTAACAATTCTGTGATCCTTTGAATTCTGTGATCCCGTACAGGTATATGATGATAACAACTGCTCCAGGACTTTTGTTAACTTACGGAGGTCTTTGCAGGCAAATGCTTGATGCTGTATTTTGCAGAAGGTTAGTGCATTGGTTAGAAAATAGCAATCAGCCATGCAGAGTACATTGCTCTAAGACTACTCTCGCAACCCAACTGAGTTGTATCTGTGGCACATAATTGGAATCTGCCTCCTTTACATAATGGGTAGTATGGAGCTCTGTTCTGATGATACCACTTTCAAAACCAATTCTTCTGACATGTCCTCCTTCTTCCTTAACCGAGGTTTTCCACCCATGGTGGTTGACAGGCCCCTCAACCGTGTCCAGCCCATCTCCCGCGCATCCACCTTCACACCTTCTCCTCCCTCCCAGAACCATGATAGGGTCCCCCTTGTACTCACTTATCACCCCACCAGCCTCCGCATTCAAAGTATCATCCTCCGCCATTTCCGCCAACTCCAGCATGATGCCACCACCAAACACAACTTCCCTTCACTCCCCCGGTGGCATTCTGTAAGGATCGTTCCCTCCGGGACACCCTGGTCCACTCCTCTATCACCCCCTACTCCTTAACCCCCACCCACGGCACCTTCCCATGCAACCACAGAAGATACAACACCTGCCCCTTTACTTCCCCTCTCCTCACTGTCCAAGGGCCCAAACACTCCTTTCAAGTGAAGCAGCATTTCACTTGCACTTCCCTCAACTTTGTCTACTACATTCGTTGCTCCCAATGTGGTTTCCTCTACATTGGAGAGACCAAATGCAGACCGGGTGACCGCTTTGCAGAACACCTTCGGTCTGTCCGCAAGCATTACCCAGACCTCCCTGTCGCTTGCCATTTTAACACTCCACCCTGCTCTCATGCCCACATGTCCGTCCTTGGCTTGCTGCATTGTTCCAGTGAAGCTCAGCGCAAACTGGAGGAACAACACCTCATCTTCCAACTAGGCACTTTACAGCCTTCCGGACTGAATATTGAGTTAAACAATTGTAGATCATGAACTCTCTCCTCCATCCCCACCCCCTTTCCGTTTTTTCCCCCTCCTTTTTGTTTATTCCAATAATTTATATAGATTTTTCTTTTCTCACCTATTTCCATTATTTTTAAGTGTATGTCCATCCATTGTTTTATCTCTACCTTTTAGCCTTTTTAGATTTCTTCACACCACCCCACCCCTACTAGGGCTATCTGTACCTTGCTCGTCCTGCTTTCTATCCTTAATTAGCACATTCCTTTAGATAACATCACCACCTTCAACACCTCTTTGTCCTTTTGTCTGTGACATCTTTTGGTTATCTCCACCTATCACTGGCCCTCTACCTAGCTCTTCTTGTCCCAACACCTTCCCCCCAAACCAGCTTATATTTCACCCCTTTTCTGTTTTCACTTAGTTCTGTTGAAGGGTCATGAGGACTCGAAATGTCAACTGTGCTCTTCTCCGCCGATGCTACCAGACCTGCTGAGTTTTTCCAGGTATTTTTGTTTTTGTTTTTGTGTTGAGTATGGAGCTCCATGTTGTCAACAGGAGGTCCTTTGAATGATGCTATAACGGTGATATACATAAACTCCCCTGGCACAGTTATCTGCTCAGTGACAGTGCAAGTTTGTTTCCCTAGTAAATTATACCAATGAGCTACCTGGGTCCAGTATCATACGCACCTGGGTCCAGTATCACACGCACCCAACACCGAATGGATGGCTTGTTGTACCTCAGTAGGAAATAATTAAACCATGAATATGCAGTTGTCTTGTAAACCTCAGCATGTCATTACTTATTTATATGCAAATTATCTGAGCTAGGGCCATGACTCTTCCATTGTGTCTCAATCCTCTATGTCCAGGCGGTACATGGTCGTTGGAAGATAAACTCAAGGAATTAAGTCGCTGCTAATGACTCTAGACTCTAGATAATTCATCAGATTCGAATAAACACAGATAATTAGCTGCATGAAGGCAGTGCAAGTTGGAGATTCCTTCCTTAAAATTCAAGGCCTCTCTGCTCCTTCAAAAAGTTTTGTCAAACCTAACTCTTTGACCTAGCTTTTATTTACCTGTCCTAATATTTGTCCCCTTGAGGGCTCAGTATCAAATTCTTTTGATAAATGCTGCTGTGAAGTGACTTGGGACTTTTTTTCACTATATTTAGGATTCTGTACAAATGCAAGTTGCTATTATTGCTGCAATAGGTCCTAGTCCTGGCCCCCTGATCTGCAGCCTCTGCCAGGGTGGCTCCTAGCTCGGAGTGCAGGAGGGAAGAATTCGCTCGTCTACTTTGGAAGTTGCTGCCACTGGTCGGAAGGAATGCTGGTGGTATCAGTTCTTGATGTTGCACATGCCCATTTTATCCTATCGTCTAAAAGAAAGATGATTTTCACAGTGCTTTTGGGTGGTCATATATTCAAAACTGAATCCAGGAATTCACTGGGTAGGGACACAGTATCTAAGTACTGTTATGGTCACATGAGGAAAGGTAAAATTTGACTCACCTATCGTACCACCCCCAACTCTGACTGTAACACAGTTTGTTGTGAATTTAGAAGGATGTAAGTATTTCATTCAATGTCTGTGTTTAACAGTTTAAGTACTGATTGCAAAAGAATGAGTTTGAAAGGCTTTCTTGATGTTTAAAACAAAAAAGGGATTCATTTTTATTGAGTTAAAAACCCACCCGGTTAAAGATAGCAGAAGGTTTAAAAAAATGAACCCACACTTTCCGAACTTTTGCAATCCACATTCAGACAAGCACAACCATGCAGAATTTAAAAATTATACTGTAGGTATTTATGTTCTTAGCCAAATTGAGGTTCAATGTTGAAAGATAAAGAAATGGAGAGTCCACTGTTTATAGTTGTGTCACTATGGCTACAGCAGATAATTTCCCAAGTTCCTTTAGATTCCTGAAGTTGGGTTGAAGTTCATGTAACTGCAATTGCCAGAGAAAATTTATTTTTAAGCCATAATTCATCTCTTCCAGAAGCCGATGAATTTTACACCTGAGGTTCCTTTCGATGAAAAATTCACTATCCCTGTACTGGATTTTTAAAATGTATGAGATCGAGTCTTAAGTGAGGAGAGGAGAGAGAGCGGGGCTCTGATTGCTCCAGTGGCAGCTTCTCCAGACTACTCAACTGTGCAGCTTACATGCTGTATTAAAGAGATTTCAAAATGGTTACTTCGGTCACATGATTTCAGAAGGCATTTGTTTATCTGATGCCTGAATCGACAGTTGCTTTTGTTTCATGGCTGGGGTGTATACACCCTGCAATGCCCCAGCCATTAAGCCTCGAATGAGTCATTGTCCATCATGATGAGACAGAAATATATAACCATTACCCTAGCAGATTTCCTGTCGCAGCTGGAGAGGTGGTCTTGTAGAAATGTAAATACCATGTCCAGGACCTTTGAGTTGAAGTGGTTCTTAACATCCTCAGGTGTGAAATTTCAGAGAAAGATGCATGTCTGAATTGTATTCCACATTGGAATTTTCCAGAAACTGGTCACCAGATTTCAGGTGACTTGTGGCAGACATCTTTATGTGGTGTCCTTTCTTGTCCTTTTTAAACAGTTCGGTATATGTTTGGTCATCCAGTGAAATTACAGATTAATATCACTTAGCTACATGCCACATCATCACGACAATACATATACACACACACACAGCTGTGCTGAGCCTCAGACTGTTCTCACAGAATTGAGTGAGGCTGGAATGCTTAGCCCAGTCTGCCACATTGTGGAGGCAGATACTAAAACCCTTCCACCTCATGCATAAACACACCCTCATTGTTATGTGTGCCTGGACTCTAGCTCACACAGACAACGCTATCATCACAGACCCCACAAACATAGCTGCCCCCATATGTTTCCTCCCTGCCCCCATCCAACTCTGTCCTCTCATTGGTTGAAACTGAAGCAAATCCGCTCAAAGCAATTCTGCACACAACAAATGGTGATCCATAATTTTGCTGGTCTGTTGCAGCTAATGGATAGAGAATCCGTCAATCAACATTGGACCCTGTTGATTGTCCCACTCCTGAGTCCCTGAATGTGGGTGCTTGAGCTATGATTAGGATAACTGGAGCTTATTCAAATAAAATGGCAGTGAGGGGATTCAGTTAAGTGAGCCAGGAATTCTATTGAGAACATGTCTGCCTGAGTACACAGTACCTCATCTGGTGACTGTCAATAGAAAACAGGGATATATGGTCACTCTCCCTTTTAAGACCCTGGGCCATCCCTAAGTGTATTTTTTTATTTGTTCACAGGACGTGGGCATCGCTGGCTCAGCCAACGTTTATTTCCCACCCCCAGTTGTCCTTGTTCAGGGGCCATTTAAGTGTCAACCACATTGCTGTGAGTCTGGAGTCACATGAAGGCCAGACCAGGTAAGGACAGCAGATTTCCTCCCCTAAAGGACATGAGTGAACAGGATGGGTTTTTATGACAACTGGCAATGGTTTCATAGTCTTCATTAGACTTTTTAATTCCAGATTTTTATTGGATTCAAATTCCATCCTCTGGCAGATTACTGGTCCAGTGACAATACCACTACGCCATCGCCTACAGCTTCTGAAATGCTTTTGAAATGTAGGCTTTGTTGTAATGTTCTTCTCTTCCTGTCCCTAGATTTTGTTCTTCTCTTCCTGTCTCTAGATTTATCACCTGGAATTTTCCAAGACACTAAAAACCCCTACAAGTGAATTCTGTACATTTCACCCTGAGTGATATTTTTGCTCATCATAACCTTGCCCTTCCCACCTTTTCTAATAGTTCCAGTACCTTCTCACGAGTTACTCTTCTTTTGTAACTGATGTTCCATATATATCTATAGCAAACAGTTGTTTGGTAGTACAGAACTTGAATATTGCTGAGAAGTGAGACATGTTGCTGAAACCTTTCATCTTGCACTCATCAGGACAAACACAAGAATGCCAAATTTCAAACGATCACAACAATTTATACTACAGGAAAAAAGGGTGCTGATTGGTTAGCAAGTTGATTCTGATTGGCTGAGATGTTGACATGGAGAAGGCAAATGGGGAACTATAGGCTCTCCAAGCTCCCAGATAATTCAAAAAATGTGCAAGGCTTGAACATATTCCTTTTGTTTGCAGAAAACAGGTCCCTGCTTATGATTGTATGTCACTACTAGCAAGCTTTGAAAACGTGTCTATAACACCAGGATGCAAGGAATTCTCCTTGCTTCAATATTCGCACACAATTGACACCAATGCACCATTGACCAAAAGCCCTGTTCTGTTGCTTTAAAAGGATACTGTAACACAAGGGCCTGGGGCCAGTGAGCAGGGACTGATTTTTAACTCTCTACCAACCTGCTTTTATGCCTGTAAAATTCCAGAGGGAGGTGGTCAGGGAAAGAGAAGTATGCTGGCTTCCTGCTAGAGTTTGACCCATTCTGATAAGTAGGGTTGCCAACCCTCCAGTACTGGCCTGGATTTTCCAGGAATTGAAGTTCAATCTCCAGGACACAACGCTGTGTACAGCCCTGAGGAAAAATCATCTGGACATTAAAAAAAACTGTTTTTATTGTCATTTTCTTTGAACATTTCTCTTTACCAGATATATTGAAAATGAGGAGGTGGGGAGGGGGTAGGTGTAGTGGGGAAATGGCTGTTTGGCTGACAGTCGACCATTATCAAATTGGTCATGAGTCCTGTCTTCCAATCGGTGTGGGAAGGCAGTGCGTCACAAGGATGGATGTTTTGGCCAACTGATGGCTGAAGCGTGGGGGCAAGTCAAGTGATGAAACCTCCTGGAATACATTTAATCATAGTTGGCAACCCTACTGACAAGACAAGGTCTTAAGGTGGATGGTTGGTAATTTTTGTATTGAAGGGGACGAGGCTGCTGGTGCATATTGCTGACCTTCTATGTTGTTCATGGGTAGCTGGGAGCCCGGATCAATGGTTGTGATGTCCAGTAGCTATGGCGGAGCTATGTTTAACACTGGCCTGTCACTTTAAGGCCACTATAGAGAAGTGTCCTGTGTTGAAATAAATACATCCCAAGGAGAGGCAGAGAATAATTATTGAGGGAAGTTCTTGTCGGTAGGTGGTTGCTTATAAATTGTACCCTCTTTAGCAAGGTCAGGAAATTCCCTTTTTTAAATATACTTTTAAGTGTGATCTCTAAATTACATATATGCACATGCACACATACACACACAAATACACACACACACACACACACACACACATATGACTCTGCTACAAGATGCACAGCAGAAACTCACCAAGGTTCCTTAGGCAGCACCTACCAAACCCAAACCTAGAAGGACAAGGGTAGCAGATAGATAGGAACACCACCACCCGGAAGTTCCCCTCCAAGCCACTCACCATCCTGACGTGGAAATATATCGCCGTTCCTTCACTTCGCTGAGTCAAAATCCTGGAACTCCCTTCCTAACAACACTGTGGGTGTACCTACACCACATGGACTGCAGCGGCTCAAGAAGGCAGCTCACCACCACCTTCTCCTGGGCAACTAAAGATAGGCAATAAATGCTGGCCCAGCCAGTGAGGCAGCTCAGCACCACCTTCTCAAGGGCAACTAGGGATGGACAATAAATGCTGGCCCAGCCAGTGATACCCACATCTGTAAATGAATTAAAAAAGATACATACACACATTCACACACACACACACACACACACACACACACACACACACACACACATAAACATAGAATCAGGAAATGGAAGGGAGGGAGGAACTCTGGAAAGTTACAATCACCAGGGAAGTGGTTTTGAGCAAATTGTTGGGACTGCAGGCTGACAAATCTCCAGGATGGACTTTACCCTAAGGTCTTGAAAGAAGTGGCTAGTGAGATCATGCACTGGTTTTAATTTCCCATAATCCCCTAGATTCAAGGGATGTTCGAATAGATTGGAAAATAGCAAATATAACTCCTTTATTCAAAAAGGGAGGGAGGCAGAAAGCAGGAAACTATAGGCCAGTTAGGCTAACATCTGTCATAGGGAAAATGTTAGAAGCCATTACTAAAGATGTTATAGCAGGGCACTTAGAAAAATTCAAGGCAATCAGGCAGAGTCAACATGGTTTTGTGAAAGGGAAATCATGTTTAACCAATTTATTGGAGTTCTTTGAAAGAGTCACATGTGCTGGGGGACCAGTGGATGTACTGTACTTAGATTTCCAGAAGGCATTTGATAAGGTGCCACATCAAAAGTTATTGTAGAAGATAAAGGCTCATGGTGAAGGTGGTAACATATTGACATGGATAGAAGGTTGGCTAGCTAACAGGAAACAGAGAGTTGGCATAAATGGGCCTTTTTTCTGGTTGGCAGGATGTGACGAGTGGTGTGCCACAGGGATCAGTGCTGGAGCCTCAACATTTTACAATTTATATAAATGACTTGGATGAAGGGACAGAAGGTATGGCTGCTAAATTTGCTGATGACACAAAGGTAGGTAGGAAAGTAAACTGTGAAGAGGACATAAGGAGGTTACAAAGTGACATAGATAGGTTGTGAGTGGACAAAGATCTGGCCAATGGAGTATAATGTGGGCAAATGTGAAAAAAAAATCACTTTGGCAGTAAAAATAAAAAAGAAGCTTAGGATCTAAATTGTGGGAGATTGCAGAGCTCTGAGGTTCAGAGGGATCTGGGTGTCCTAGTGCAGGTACAGCTCTGGGTTTTAAAGCAAAAGATAAAAAGCAGCAGATGCTGGAAACCCGACAGAAAGACAAACTTGCCGAGTGTTTCCATCATTTTCTGTGCATCGTGTTTTCTGTTTTGTGTTATCATTACTCCACTCGAGGGGAGGATGTGGTATTGTGGTATTGTCACTGGGCTAATATTTCAAAGACCCAGAACTAATGCTGTGGGGTCCTGGGTTTAATCCCACCACAGCAGAGAGTGAAATCTGACTAACAAAAACCTAGAGGGATGGTGACCATGAAAGAATTGTTGTTCAAAAAAACCCTTTTGGTTTACTAATGTATTTTAGGGAAGGATGCAAATAATTAGGAAAGTTAATAGAATGTTATCATTTATTGTGAGGGGAATTGAGTACAAAAGTAGGGAGGTTATGCTTCAATTCTACAGGGCATTGGTGAGACCACATCTGGAGTTCTGTGTACCGTACTGGTCTCCTTATTTAAATAAAGATGTAAATACATTAGAAGCTATTTAGAGAAGGTTTACTAGACTAATACCAGGAATCGGCAAGTTGTCTTATGAGGAAAGGTTGGACAATTTGGGCTTGAATCCACTGGAATTTAGGAGTAAGAGATGACTTAATTGAAACCTTTAAGATCCTGAAGGGTCCTGACATGGTGGATGTGGAGAGAACATTTCCGCTTGTGGGAGAGCCTAGAGCTAGGGGTCACTGTTTAAAAATAAGGGGTCGCTCATTTAAGACAGTGATGAGGAGAATTTTTTTCACTCAGAGGGTTGTGAGTCTTTGGAAGTCTCTTCCTCAAAGGGTGGTGGAAGCAGAATCTTTGAATAGTTTTAAGGCAGATCTAGATAGTCTGTTGATTAACAAAGGGGTGAAAGATTATCAGGGGTAGGCAGGAATGTAGGGTTGAGGTTACATTCAGATCAGCCATGATCTTATTGAATGGCAGGGCAATCTTGAGGGGCTGAGTGGCCTCCTCCTGCTCCTGATACGTATGTTTTGTTGTATATTATCTACACACAGTCAAACACTTATGGATCTGCTATGGAGTTGCTATTTTTTATTATTATTTGTTCATGGGATGCTGGCTAGGCCAGCATTTGTTGCCCATCCCTAATTGTCCTTGTTCAGAGGGCATTTAAGAGTCAACCACATTGCTGTGGGTCTGGAGTCGCATGTAGGCCAGACCAGGTAAGGACAGCAAAATACCTTCCTTCCCTAAAATAAAGTAAACCTAATAGGGCTTTCACAACAATCACCAATGGTTTCATGGTCATCATCAGACCTTGGACTCCAGATTTTTATTCGATTCAAATTTCACCCTCTGCTGTGGTGGGATTAGAACCCACTCCCCCAGATTATTGCTCTGGATCTGCTGAAGCACTACCCCGGTGACAATATCACTACACCACAGCCTCCCCTTGACTGGGGTAGCGATAACACAGAGCAGAAATCACAATGCGCAGAGAATGTTGGAAACACTCAGCAAGTCTGCTTTTCTGTCAGGTTTCCAGCATCTGCCACCTTTTATCTTTTGTTTTAAAACCCAGGTGCTGGATGGTTTAAGAAGACCCGACTGTCTCCACTTGACGAGTAATGAATTATGAGCCGGAGTTGCGCTCGTTTAAAACCACAATGCTGTTAAGTAAACAGAGGGTCAGGTCAATTGGAGTTCAATTGTTGTTTGATGGGGAAGATTTGCCGTTTGGGATGTTTTCAGGTAGTGCCAGCAGGCGCTTTAAGATTGTTTTGGCCTCTGTGACAAAATGTGATATCGGGTGTGTGACCTCCAAAGTGTCTCATTTGCTATATATTGACATACTATCTTAATATGTTAATCGGTATAGATAGTAACCTTTGAGAACTGGAGGTTGCAGCAATAATTCAATAATTGTAGCCGGTGGAAAGTGTGCACATGAAGCAGCCTGGTTGTGAGGCTGCTGTAATTAGTATGTATACATGCCACACAATATGCTGAGCAATTTCCAAAGTCAAGGAGGTGCAAGTTTCAGAAATAATCCACCGCAAATCAACAGAATGTGGCGTAAATTGGTTTAATGTATGAGACAAAACACTGAGATCTTTGGAATACTGTGGAGGAGTTATCCTTTCGTGTCTAATGATTTCTAATATAACATTTCTCTGCAAAATCATTCCTCATTAAAGGAATAAAACCATTAATCTATCAGATCTTATGATGGCTCTGCATTTCTCTGTAACGCATTGACACAATTTGATTCCATGCACAGCTCCTCCGGAGAACAGGTTGTCCACTGCCTAACTGTTAAATAGCAGAAAGGTGAGCGAAAGGGTTACGGTAATTAAACTACGTCTTGAAAATTATTCGATTTACTCAAGGAAGCTCAGGCTTTCTGCTCTGAGTAGGTCGCGGACCTCCTGTACATCTTACACCACTAATGAGAGCTCTGCTTGGTAGCAAGTACAGCACAACATCCTAATATCATTTATCCACCTCGTGCTTCCTATGGGCATGACAGCAACTACTTAGAATGTTCAGAAGAATCTCAATTTAGGATCAAGGCACTGTAGTCTCAGACTACCCAATCATAGGCTTTCCATTCAGCTGCAGAAACTTAATTTGTATGTTGCACTTGTCATTGGATTTTACATCTGACACCATAAGAAAATAATTTCTATCTTTCTAGTGCCTGTTCTGAGCATTTTCATTTCAACTGAGTGGCCTCCTTTTCACTGATATTGTTTCGGTTTCCATCATATACGTTTGGTAAAAAGGCAGGCTGGAATTTTTGGCTCCTGTTGGCGATGGGCATCGTGGTAGGGGGTGGGGTGGGGGTGGGGTAGGGGAGGTAGAATTGGACGGGAGGAGCAGAAACTGGTTTATTGCCGGCGTGAAACCACAGCGGGGTCACCGCGAATCCCGCTGGAGGCCGGCGCAAACCTGGTTTGCATCCCGCTGATGGGAGGCAAAGTAAGGCCCAACCGGAATCATTCCCCACCCCCACGCCCGCCCGGAACACACCTGGACAAACGTGACATGCCAAAGTCAGGATGTACCTTTAAGGCCTGGCTCAGATCATGGGCATCCGAGGAGAGGAAGATGCTGGAGGCCTACAGCTACCAGAGCCTGGATGGATCCTCATGTACGTGCCTCTGCTGTGAAGCAGCTCCCGGGAGTTGGTAGGTCACCACAACCTCGTCGAGGGTTTGGAATCTCATGGACTTTGCCCATGGGCTGGCATGGATGATCGGAGAAGTTGGGGGGGGCGCGAGGGCCGATGCGAGAGGAAGGCCGAGGTGTGAGTGGGAGGAGAAGGTGTACGGGAGGGGGTGAGATTGGATTGGGGGAGGGGTGAAGGTACGGGTGAGGGGTGAGGTTGGGAGGGGGGAATCGAGGGTGTCCGTGGGGATGAGGGAGTCCGGAGGAGGTGTGGGGGTGGGGGGTTGGGGGGGGGGTGCCATAACGGGGGAAAATGGTGCAAGTGTTGAGGTCATTATAAGGGGGGGGAGGAAGGTGTAAGGAAGGGAATTCGGACGGGGGAAGGTGTCCACGGGAAGGAGGGAGTCCGGGGGAGCGTGGAATATGGGGAGAGGAAGAATATGGGTGGAGGAAGGAGTAAGGAGGTGGGAGGTGTAAGGGTGAGGAAGGTGTTGGTGGGGGAATGTCCAGGTGAGCGTGCAAGGGAGGTATCCGTGGAGTCGATGACTACCTCTTGGGAAGAGAACTCAGGGTGGGCATAGTAGGAGGGGTGATTAGAGTAACAGGGGCCAGAGGGAGCCGGTAGGGTGGGAGGGTGAGGGTGCAACGGTATCGGTAGAAGGGGTGGCAAGGGTGGTTGGTGGGAACACAGAGGTAAGCACGAACACGGGGGATGGGAAGGAAGAGGTCGGGGAGGTCAATGTGGATGAGGGTGGGATTCTCAGGAAGGTTGGGAACATGCACATCCACCTGGACTTCCTGGAATGACAAGGGTTCGAGCTGGAAGGTTATGGTGGGGCAGTCGAAGGTTCTATGGTTATGGGGGAAAAGAACATAGGTGACTGGAGGAGGGGAAAGGACAGGGGAGCTCATGAGGAATTTGATCGCTACCATCTTTTCGAAATCGAAAGCCTCATGTTGGGTGGGAACAGGTGCTGCATGGGAGTCTGATCAGTGGGTGGGCGGAGATGCAGGTCGGCTCAGATGGATAAATGATGGATAAATGGATAAAGGCAGACAGCAATGAAAATGCTCAGGACATTGAGATGAATGTGATGGATGATGGCTCTACATGCGTGGGAGAGTACTAGCACAAGACTCACGCACAAATGCACACACACACACATGACGAAAGGCTAGTGCTATGATGAGAAATTGAGTAGAATGGGCATATATGCTGCCATTTTGTTTTATTCATTCATGGGATGTGAGCTTCGCTGGCTGGGCCAGCATTTGTTGCCCATCCCTAGTTGCCCCTGAGAAGGTGGTGGTGAGCTGCCTTCTTGAACCGCTGCAGTCCATGTGGTGTGGGTATACCCATAGCTCTGTTAGGGAGGGAGTTCCAGGATTTTGACCCAGCGACAGTGAAGGAACAACAATATATTTCCAAGTCAGGATGGTAAGTGGCGTGAAGTGGAACTTCCAGGTGATGGTGTTCCTATCTATCTGCTGCTCTTGTCCTTTTAGATGGCAATGGTTGTGGGTTTGGAAGGTACTGTCAAAGGAGCCTTGATGAATTCCTGCAGTGCATCTTGTAGATGGTACCCACTGCTGCCACTCTGCGTCGGTGGTGGAGGGAATGAATGTTTGTGGATGTGGTGCCAATCAAGCAGGTTCCTTTCTCCTGGGTGGTGTCAAGCTTCTTGAGTGTTGTGGGCATCCAGGCAAATGGGCAGTATTCCATCGCACTCCTGATTTGTGCCTTGTAGATGGTGGACAGGCTTTGGGGATTCAGGGGGTGAGTTACTCAGGATTCCTAGCCTGTGACCTGCTCTTGTAGCCATAGTATTTATATGGCTAGTCCAGTTCAGTTTCTGGTCAATGGTAACCTCAGGATGTTGATAGTGGGGGATTCAGTGAAGGTAATGCAATTGAACATCAAGGGGCGATGGTTAGATTGTCTCTTCTTGGAGATGGCCATTGCCTGACACTTGTGTGGTGCGAATGCTACTTGCCACTTGTCAGACCAAGTCTGGATATTGTCCAGGTCTTGCTGCATTTGGACATGGACTGCTTCAGTATCTGAGGAGTTATGAATGGTGCTGAATATTGTGCAATCATCAGAGAACATCCCCACTTCTGACCTTATGATGAAAGAAGGGTCATTGTTGAAGCAGCTGAAGATGGTTAGGCCTAGGACACTACCCTAAGGAGCTCCTGCGATCATGTCCTGGAGGTAAAATGACTTAGCTCCAACAACCATTTCCCTTTCTGCTACATATAATCCCAACCAGCGGAGAGTTTTCCCCTGATTCCCATTGATTTCTGTTTTCTAAGGTTCCTTGATGTCACATTTGGTCAAATGTAGTCTTGATGTCAAGGTCAGTCACTTTCACCTCACCATGGGAGTTCAGCTCTTTTGTCCATGTTTGAACCAAGGCTGTAATGAGGTCAGGAGCTGAGTGGCCCTGGCAGAACCCAAACTGAGCATCAGTGAGCAGTGATTGCTACGCAAGTGCCACTTGATAGCGCTGTTGATGACCCCTTCCATTACTTTACTGATGATGTAGAGTAGGCTGATGGGACGCTAATTTGCCAGGATGGATTTGTCCTGCTTTTTGAGTACAGGACATACCTGGGCAATTTTCCACATAATGGGTAGGGGCCAGTGTTGTAGCTGTACTGGAACAGCTTGGCTAGGGCAAGTTCTGTAGCACAGTTCTACAGTACTATTGCCAGAATACTGTCAGGGCCCATAGCCTTTGCACTATCCAGTGCCTTCAGGTGTTTCTTGATATCACGTGGAGTGAATTGAATTGGCTGAAGACTAGCATC
Organism: Carcharodon carcharias; assembly: GCF_017639515.1. Lineage (NCBI taxonomy): Eukaryota > Metazoa > Chordata > Chondrichthyes > Lamniformes > Lamnidae > Carcharodon > Carcharodon carcharias. The sequence goes on along the minus strand of NC_054482.1, from coordinate 112,328,128 downwards.
TGTGATGCTGGGGAACCCCGGAGGAGGCTGAGATGGATTATCCACTCAGCACTTCTGGCTGAAGATTGTAGCAAATGCCTTAGCTTTATCTTTTTCACAGATGTGCTGGGCTTCCCCAACGTTAAAGACGAGGATATTTGCAGAGCTTCCTCCTCCAGTGAGTTGTTTAATTGTCCACCACCATTCACGACTGGATGTGGCAGGACTGCAGATTTTAGATTTGATGCGTTGGTTGTGGGAACGCTTAGCTCTGTCTATCACTTGCTGCTTGTGCTGTTTGGCACGCAAGTGATCCGTGTTATAGCTTCACTGGGTTCACACCTCATGTTTAGGGATACCTGGTGCTGCTCCTGGCATTCCCCCCTGCACTTTTCATTGAACCAGGATTGATCCTCTGGCTTGATGGTAATGGTAGAGTGGGGGATATGCCAGGCCATGAGGTTATGGATTGTAGTTGAGTACAATTCTACAGCTGATGGCCCACAGAGCCTCAAAAATGCCCAGTCTTGAATTGCTAGATCTGTTTGAAATCTACCCCATTTAGCACAGTGGTAGTGCCAGACAGCATGATGGAGGGTATCCTCAATGTGAAGGTGGGACTTTGTCTCCACAAAGACTGTGCTGTGGTCACTCCTACCGCTACAGTCAAGGACAGATGCATCTGCAGCAGGCACATTGGTGAGGATGAGGTCAAAAGTATGGTTTCCCCTCTTATTGGTTCCCTCTCCACCTGCTGCAGACACAGCCTAGCAGCTAGATCCTTTAGGACTCAACCAGCTCAGTCAGTAGTGATACTACCGAGCCACTGTCAGTGATGGACAATGTATTCCCCCATTCAGGGGGCATTCTGCATCTTGCCACCCTCAGTGCTTTCTCCAAGTGGTGTTCAACATGGTGGAGCATTGATTCATCAGCTGATGGAGGGCAGTATGTGGTGATCAGCAGGTTTAACCTGATGTCATGAGACTGCATGGGGTCCGGAGACAATGTTGAGGACTTCCTCCTCCTGACTGAATACCATTGTGCTGGGTCTGTCAGGAATGGTGGTGGTGGTGTCTGGGACATTATCTGTAAGGCGTGATTCTGTGAGGAGGATTATGTCAGGCTGTTGCTTTCCCAATTTCGCTGGATGTTAGTAAGGAGGACTTTGCAGGCTCGACACAGCTGAGGTTGCTGTGGTTGCTTTTGGTGCCTAAGTCGATGCTGGGTGGCCTGTCCGGTTTCATTCCTTTTTTGTGATTTTGTAGTGGTTTGATACAACTGAGTGTCTTGCTGAGTTGTTTTGGAGAGCATTTAAGCGTCAATCACATTGCTATGGGTCTGGAGTCACATGTAGGCAAGGATGGTAGATATCCTTCCCTAAAGGGCATTAGTGAACCAGATGGGTCTTTGACACTTTAGGCTTTTAATTCCAGATTGTTATTGGATTCAAATTCCACCATCCCCTGTAGTGGAATTCGAGCCCAGGTCCCCAGAGCATATCCTTTGGTCTCTGAATTACTAGTCCAGCAGCAATACCACCACACCATTGCCTCCCCTTTCACATGGTGTCACCTTTCTAATGTAGGAATGTCGGCAGCCACTTTGTACACAGCCAGCTCCCACAAACAGCAATTAGATAACAATCAGATAAGCTGCTTTGAGTGATGTTGACTTAGGGATAAATATTGGTTCAGACACCGGGGGTAACATTCGCTGCTTTTCTTCAAAATTGTGCAGTGGGATCTTTTATGCCCACTTGCGAGAGCTTCATGTGAAAACTGGTATCTGTGACAATGTATCACTCCTTCAATGTTCCACATGAGTGAGTGTCAGCCTAGACTTTGCACTCTATCCTTGAAGTGGAAGTTGAACCCACAATCTCTGATTGATAGCAGGTTGCTACCCACTGAGCCATGGATGACAAATAGGGCCATTCCTGTTCTGAGGAAGGGCCAGCAATGTAAACCTCTCCTTTCTCTTTCAGATGCTGATGTACCTGCCATGTACTTTCAGCATCTTCGGTTTTTGGTAGGACAGTTATTAGGTCAAATGAGAAGCGCTAGTGAAAGGCTGGATCTTGCTCCTCTGCAGGTTGAAGGCAGTTAGTTGTCCCAAGGCTTTGTACTTTGTTGAAATCATTGAATGCTGTGGGTAAGCCAAACGTAGACTCTTTCTATCCAGTTTCCTGCATTTGTGCCCCAATTTCTCCCCACCATTGGCACACGTGGCTTCAAACGCCTCTGCTCCATTCTTTAGAAGTACCGCCTTAAACTGCCCTCCTCCTTCACGACCTACCTTAAAATCCACTTCCTTGACTCACCCTTTCCGTTATCTTTCATAGTCCTTTTTTCTGCGATTCAGCATCTCTTCCTTCTTTCCCCTAAAGTGCTGTGGGATGTTTTTCTGTGTCAAAGATGCTACAAAATTGCACTTTCCTTTGTAGTTTGCATTTATAAAACATCCCCAGGTGCTTCACAAGAGCATCGTCAGAGAAGATTTTAACTGTGAACCAAAGAAGAGGACATTGGGCTAGGTAAGCAAAAGCTTGGCCAATACGGGAGGCTTTATGGAGGCCAGACAGTCCACACGTCCTACCCTTGCTCACATTTTTCATGTTCTTGTGTCTTAAAGGAGGAATGAGGGGTCGAGAGTCAGGGCAGTAGGGCATAAATTCAAACTGGTGATAAGTAAATCCGGGAGAAAAAAAATAAACTCTTCACAAACAAACCGAGGCTTAAAATTATTTCCTCAGAGATGGAAAAAAAATCCCTTTAAAATTACTACAAATAAAAAAAGGTGAGTTTTTGAGATGTCCTGTGGTTGTAAAGGGCATGATATAAATGAAAGCTCTCTCGTGTTTTTATATTTATAGATCTAGAGAACAATATACATGGCTGTTTCCAGCTTGTTATTCTGTCCATCGGGCAGTTTCATAAAATCTTTCATCAAAGCTGGATAAATGCCTGAAGGGAAAATATTCATAGGTCTGTGGAGGGAAGAACATAACGACATTTAAATAGGAGCTGATAAAGACCATGTGGCCCTTTGAACCTGTTCCACCGTTCAACAAGGTCATAGCTTGCCTTCTACCTCAACTCCGCCTTGTTACTCTATCACTATACTCCTTAGATCCCTCAGTGGCCATAAACCTATCGATCTCTGTTCTTGAATATACTCAGCAACTGAGCATCTCCAGCTCTTTGGGGTAGAGAAGTCCAAAGATTTGAATGGAGAAGTTTCTCCTCGCCTGAGCTTTAAATGGCCAATCCCAGCAAGTAGCATTAATTGGATAGCTCCACCAAACAGTCTGAACAGGCATGATGGGTCGAATGGCCTCCTTTTGTGCTGTATCAGTCTAGGATTTTTAGAACACGGTTGCAAAATACTGTAGATGTTGAAAACCTGAAAAAAACTGAAAATTCTAGAAATAGTCAGTAGGTGGCAGCATTGGTAGAGAGAGAAACAGAGCTAATGAGCTGAATCTTGCAGGGAGGTGATGGGGAAGAGGGGTGTATTGCTCAAGCCTCATTATGCAATCTTGGCTGAGAGCCCAAACATCCATTAATCTGTTGACACAGCTGCATCTCAGGGAAGACGTTGCTTGACTGACAGCTCTTTCTCTGTGATCTATTCTGTCCATTCCACAATGCTTTTTCAATCCAGATAGAGATCTCAAGCGCTTGCACTTTCAGCTATGTATACTTTAATGTGTCTGGGTAATTGACAATTTTGTAGGATTGTATTAAGGAATTTTAAAAAGTAAAAAATTATGAATGAATGAATGAATGGCAGCTTTTTAAAAATCTTTTTCACACATGTTATTGTTACTATTGAGTTCAGTGGTTCTGTACAAAGTGTATACCATGCAAATAGGCATGGAAGTGTCATAGGTTGGCCTGGGTTGGAGGGTATGAGGGGCCATGGAGATGGATAGAGGACCATATGTTGGCATTGAGTGAATGAAGGGCCATTGGGGGGGGCTAGGTGGAGGGGCTTAGGTTGGCATGGAGTGTTTGTGGGGTTAATGAGACATAGGTATCATGGAGGATATGAAGGGTCGTGGGGAGTGGGTAGAGGGGCAGATGTTGGCAAGTGGGCATGGGTGAGGCCCTTTGAATTTACCTTTCAAGAGGTAAATTCCCTCATCCAGACTATGGTTCACGACCTCTTTGAAGGGTCATGAATCACCATCCTTTGACAAGCTGGCCAGGGTCCACAAAAATTGCAGAGGCCTAGGAGATGCCTAGCCCCTCAGTGGAGCTGGCCAGGTTAGGAGTGCAGAGTGCGGAATCACCAGCCCACGCCCTTATTCTGTGCAGTTGAAAATTGGGGGTGCCAGGAATGAGGCTGGGAATCCCAGAAACAGGTCCTGGCCTAAAGGACTGCGGAGTCCCACCAACTCTACGAAAACCCATCCCATTAAAACCCTGTTTCCCTCTTCATAGAGGCTGCTGGACCTGCTGAATATTTCCAGCATTTTCTGTTTTTGTTTAGGATTTTAAGAAGTTAGCGCAGGAGATTGACAGGATGTCCAGTGGAAATTCAGATCCTCTGTACCAATAAGCTCCATTTGTTGCATTTGAGATTGTTTCATAGATATGAACACAGTACTTAATCTGAATAAAGAGAATGAGTTGGCAATCAAAAGCTAAACCTGCGAAAACAAGATGAACTAAAATGCCCACTGGGACAGCAGACACAGCGCTGGATTAAATAACTGAATATGCAATGGACAGCTGGGACTCATAACAAGGCAGTAATCCTATGATGGCACCACGATCCACAGAGTGAAGCTTAAAGAGTTTATATCATTAACTTTCCCACTACATGCGGTCTTGAAACCCACTCCTGAGAATCATTCTGAAGAAATATAAGCTCTAAAATGTTTAGCTGCTGGTGCGAGTGGCAGATGATGGAAAGGCAGATGCCCCACAGATAATCAGCATGAACGTAGCTGTAACTTAGGCCTTGAGGTTAACTGCCTCTGGTGGGCAAAGAGGGTGGGAGAATGCGGTTAAAATGAGGCCAGCCGTGTACACCTTCTTATCCTGTTGTGTTCCCGTCCTGTCACAGTCTTATCCAGCTCTTCTGAGCAGGTGAACAGGACACAACCCCAAGGGAGGGATGGAGGCCTTCTCTCAATGTGCAGATCTGGCCTGATGATGATGAAGGCCTGAGGGGGGAGTTTGGTCAGCTCCATCATCCAGGAGGGTAATCTTGGGTCACTTTGAAAAATTGACTGTTCTGTTTCCTCATGGGTGAAGCAGGAGTGCACAGCCAGATGTCACAAGGACGTTCTGGGTCTCCCTTGCCCTGGACTCCACCCAGCCTTCTCCACATCAAGGAGAGGGGATGGTGGGGTAGTGGTAATGTCAGGAACTGGGAATGTAGCTGGCATGAACCTGATGGGCTGAATATGCTGCAGCCATTCTAGGTTTCCATGATTCCATGTGGATTTGCCAGGCAACCAGGGGAGGAAATCCCTTTTTCCATACACTGAAGCACTCGAAACATTGTATGTCCATGTGCCATCCTACATGCCCTCAGCAATGACCAGCAGCAAGTGCATGAGGGCATCATTGTCCAGACCTTCCAGTGAGCTCTGAAAGTGGATACTATGATTTCACTTTGAGCCTATTCACAACCAGAGAATAGCTGTTTGCTGTCCCTGGATAGAATCTGCTGTGTTCTGTTTGTTTGGCCCTCGATCAAATTGATGCTTTATTTTCTGACACAATGGCTTGTGTAATCAGAGTGGAGAGGACGGGTGTAGGCTCGCTCTTGAAAGCCCAAACGCAACACAGGAAACATCCCGATAAGCTCCGAGCCATGGTTCTTGCTGAGTGACACAGTTACAATGGAACTACTGTTGAGGATCTGTGGCATGCTTCTGATAAAGATGGCATTTCCTGATCCTCCCTGGTTCAACAGCTCTCTGCAGTGCTGAAGGCAATCACATTGGGTGGCTTATCTACGGCAGCAGGAAGGTTGAACATGGGATACATCCTCCGCCTGTGCCTACTCCACCAGTGGCTACAATTGAGCAATGCCTGGAGGAGAAGTTAGCTCATTGTGAGGAATTCACTTGTGCCTATGTCAACGATGCCACAGTCATCTCTAACAATCCTGAAGTCAAGAAAAGAGTGAGTGACAGGCTGTGAATTAATTTTACTAAGCAGTTCAGTGATAACAGTGTAAAGAAAGGGAGAATTTCTATTTTTAAAGCACCTTTTATGACCCCAGGGAATGCCAAAGTGCTTCACAATCAATAAAGGGCTTTCTTGAAGTTTAGTCATAGAATCACAGGCCCAGATCTTTGTGGGGAGATGGAAAGGGAGCAGATGGGTCTGTCATAATGGCTAAGAAACTATTTAAATTTAAGTGCCCGATTTTACATTTTTTGACTCTGCTTCCCAGCTGGCTGCCAGATTGAGAGGCCATCAAGGCAGGAAGGTCACTAAAGGCCACGTTTGGGGACTGGAGAGGAGGGAGGGATAGATTGATGGGGGAGGGAATGCAGGGACGTTGCAAGGTCAGGGAAGACATTGGGGTTGGAGCAGGGGGAGCTGGAGAAGACAACATGAAGGGCTGGAGATGGCTTTGGTTGTTAGTGGTGTGATAACATGGGAGCGGGGGAGGGTCAAAGTAAACCTTTCGGTGCAGCGGGTAATATTCTGTTATTATTCCTGACACGTGCTCTGCCTGAAGGCACGACCTTGGCTCATTGTCTGCTGATGTTTCATCCTGAGCCCTCTTTTTGGCAGCTTTTGTCCACGTTGGTTTGCCATTGTGTTCCGCTCCTAGGGGCGGGGCAGGGATGCAGGTCCCAAGTCTACGTCAGACAGATCAGGCATCAAACCCCTGTTAGGCTAAACCACACGCTAGCCACCTAGTCAACTGAGCTCACTGACCCCCCTCTGTTAGTCTTATGGACCCAAATTATTCACATTACATTGTATGCTGCATTATGCAAAATGTGTTATAACGTGTCCCATGATATTGCATCAAATGGTTCATTTCCCAAGGACAGTGTTGACATTGAATGATGTGTGGCATTGTGCTAAACGTGGAAAGAGGAAAGATGGGAAGCTATAAGCAAGAGATGCTGGATATCCAGGCATGAGCGTGCCAGGTCTAGATTTACAGCAAATTCAGAGACATTTTCCTTGGTCTTTTTTACCGGTTTACATGTGATTTTTTTCTTTAAGAGTTCCAGCTTCCTGCCTAGCTGACACAGTAATCAGCAATGGATATGGCAGCCTGTAACACTGCGAACCTCACCACTTTTACATATCGGAAAGTTCAAGAATGGAAGTGATTAATGAACTAATTAATTTTATGGATGCTGGAGTCCACAAGCAGAAAGGGCAGAATTTTCCATTTTGGAGACTAAGTACGGTAGCGGGCAGGTTTCGTTGGCTGTTTCCCGCTGGGTGGTGGGGGCGGGATCATGTGCCTGGCTCCGTGCTCGGAAGCTCATTAGCTATGCATCGGTGGGCACTGACTCGTCTGCCCCTCCATTACCCAATGGGGTCTAAGGTCGAGCGCCATATTTGAATGCCACTCGCACACACACATTCCTCTCAGTAGGCCAATTGCCTACAGGAAACTGCTTGATATGTCTCCACCGAAGAGAAAAGCTGCTCCCAGGTTCAGCAATGACTTCCTCGAGGCCCTCATCTGTGGAGCTCACCAGCACCGGTGTATTCTCTACCCGAGGGATGTCTCCAGGAGGCCCACCAGCCTTGTCTTGCCGGCCTGGGAGGTGGTTGCAAGGGGGTGGGGGAGAGGGGTCAGCTTGTCGGGCCCCCGCCTGAGAAATGCCATCCGGTTTAGGAAGAGGATGAATGATCTCATCCACTCCGCCAGGGCAATTCAACCTTCAGCTCACCCCAACCTCACACTCTCAGAATGGCATCGTGCACTCAAAGGGTTACACTGTTCAGGGAATCTCACACGACATTACCGGGGGAGACTTCAGCACTGATTGTCTCACGGACACTTTAACACCACCAGCATCTCATCTATCATGCTGCACAAACTCCATCCTCGGCCCTTACTCAGCACACAGAGCAGGCACGCATACTTCCCATCAAGCTCCCTTCCGTCTATCTTCATGCAGGCCAAGCTCGCCTGCAACCATAGGAGGTATCCCAGGCGGGAGGAAGGGCTGCCGACATCCAGGAGCTGTCCCAGTTTGAGGGGGAACGCTGCCGAGCTGTCAGGCAAAGACAAAGGTCGTTGCTGTGGGGAAGGCGAGATCGGCCTCTCCCAACAAGCCAGTACGGACGAGCCCTCCATGAGTTGCTCACTTCCTGATAATCACAGTGAGTGACATGCAATGTTGTGTTCTGCCGGCTTGAGAACTAAACCTATCTTTCCTCTCCTACAAGGAGGCCCAGACAGAGCTCCAGAACAACCATAACACCCAGACCACCTCAGAGGAGGATGCATCAGATGAAGATCCATCACTGTGTTCACCTGCACCCTCCACCAGCGGAAAGACACACAACCCGGTGGGTCACACACCTAGATTAGGCTCGGGGTCACATTCTGGGGAATACCTCACTGACACATCTCCCACGGCAGTCGGAGGCAGTGACGGCACAGGTCTCTGGCACTCAGAGGACTGCTGGAGACCAGGCACACACTGAGTCTGAGTCAGGTGATGAGCCTCCGCCAGCGGCTGTCTCTAGCATGCTGAAGGTGCAACAACAGGTGGCGGAAAGTCAGGTAGAATTGTGAGAGGCAGTCAACAGACTAGAGTGAAGGACGGAGGAGGCCGTCTGTGCTCTATCTAATGTCATGGTTCCGACACACAAGCGCCTTGAGGTCTCCATGGGAAGGGTGGTGGGTCCCCTTGGAGACCTTGGTCCGGCACATACTGCTGGATTTACACTTGGACCTGAATTCCATTGCTATAGGCCTTGGTGGGATCCATCAGTGGCTCGGCGAGGGGTGGGTGGGGTGGGGTGGGGTGGTGGGTCACCTTGACTTCCCTCCAAGATCTGATTATCCTCAGGGAATCAGGCAGGGGCCCTTGGACACTCATAAGGAGGAGAACCATCAACTGGAGACGCCGGGGCCGTCCACCCTGCTGACTCTTAGAATGTTCGGCTGACCCCAATCCCCTCTGCCTGTGACCCCATCGCCTCCAGCTTTATGGGCCAAGGAGGGTGCTCCTGGCCCGAGTCAGGACACCCAAACCAGGCTGGCGCCCCCCGAAGCCTCAGCCCTCCAGAGGATGCCAGTCAAAGTCATCAAGGTCAACAGGGCAAAGCAGTCAGCAGGCTGCCTCCACATCTGCTGCAGATGTCAATAGGGTTAGAAAGATTATGAAACTTTGACATCACTCCTGGGTCACAGGTGTTCAGTCGCTCTATATATCAAGCAACTTTGTAAATATATTTGCTGTTCATGAGAATGGTCTCGTCATCTGTAAGCGTTGTGCGTATGCACCTATGCGTCCTCTGATTGAGAGGGTGAGCCATGCTCCCACTCAGTGTTCACCTCCCTTTGTGAGCCTCACCTTCATGTGGTGTCTACCTGACTATGACTGTCTTTCAGTGAGCTCTCCCATTCTTTTATGGCTGATCACAACACAGTCTCCCTTCCCCGCCTCCTTCCAGGGCCTCTGTGTAACCCATCCCTCTTGTGCCACACGAACACAACAGCCCCCCCTCCCATTCATCCAGTTTGAATCCCATCCCACCCCCATCTGTGCCTGCGTCCTAGTCTTCCACGTCAGGCTTCAGCTTCCCCACTCTCGGTCTTCCCTCTGCCTGCCATCGTTTCCCCACCCTCTACCCCACCCCAACTCCACCACACCCCATTGTCCGCCATGTCTCTGCTTATCCTTCCTGCCCCCACCCCCCACACCCCTACCCCGACCCAATGCTGGTCTCTGCTGCTGAGTGCAGCCCTGCCTGAGAGCCACTGCAAACATTGAGTGCCCACGGCCGGAGAAGGGAGGCACCCACCATGAGCAGACCAATGTGGCATAACACTGGCACCGCTGGTCGGCCTTGGATGTTGCCTCACCCCGCAAAGCCACAAGCAAAGCGAGGGCAGGCATCTGCAAGCCTCTTATTTCCGAATGTGGTTTGGGCCGGTCTAATTTCCCACTGACGTGACCTGAAATTGGAAGGGGGAACGTGATTCCGGCGTGTAGCTTTTTTTTTTTAAGGAGTGTCCACGGCGGGGTAATGCACGCAAGTGGCGTTCCCAACACGGATCCGCAGGGAAACCCGAGCAGCCACCAGCCAGCCATGAAAGCGGCAAGGGGAGCATCCCGAGTTGATTTCCCTGCCGCCGGGATTCCGGCTTTGGGGGGGGTGGTGGGGCAGACCTTTCCCATTCCGCCCGGGGTGGGTTTCGTGGAGGGCGGGAGCGGGGAATCCAGATCCCCTGGCATGAAAACAGCTCGGCGATTCTCTTGAGGGTGGGCTTATGGCGGGTCGGCTCTCCTGCCCACTCGTGGCCTGAATGCCATTTGCATTCATTAACATCTCATGAATGCTCATTAAGACAGCTGCTCACCGGAATCGTGTCACGCCTTCCAACCCTTGCGTCACGCCAGCTGGAAATTACGTCGACCTCAAACCCTTTTGAAAAGGGTGCGCAAGTCGGACCCTCAGTTCACTGGTAACTTTGGGGCGAGTGGCGCATAATTAGCCTACCTGCCATAGCGCTGCGCCAGTCTTGTTGCGATGAACGCCACACCGCGTAGGGTTGGTCTGCTCCTTCTCTTGGCCTACGTTGTCCCGAGGAACACCACTGTGCCGTGGTACTCATGCAGGCCTCCCACTTTCAGGAGCTAGCACTTCAACCGGGGCAGGCTACGAGGCGAGGGTGGGGTTGGTGAACACAAGGTGGCCAATGGGGAGGGAAAGCTGTAGAATGGCAGCGAGGGGGAAGGGAGAACACGAGGGGGGCGTTTCTCGGTTCACCCTCTAACTTCTTGTTGGCGTGAGAGTGAGCAGGAGTCTGCTTAGAAGGAAAGGAGGAAGACCTCCTTGCAATGAAAGCACTGAAAGCCAATGGCTTCATTAGCACTGTTAAAGGGCTGCTTGGAACTCAGAAACAAAGATAAAAATTGCTGGAAAAACTCAGCAGGTCTGACAGCATCTGTGGAGAGGAAGACAGAGATAACGTTTCGAGTCCGTATGATTCTTCATCAGAGCTTTTTGACCCTTCATCAGCAATTTTTGTTTTTGTTTCAGATTTCCAGCATCCGCAGTATTTTGCTTTTATCTTTTTACTTAGAACTCAAGTGTCTTCACATCACAGTTGCTGCATCTCAAGGGTAACACATAGGAATGTAGAATTTGGGAATGCAGGCAATAGTGAAGGGGGCACAGCTGCATCATATATGGCATTCCATCAGTGAAGGCCTGTCACATGTTCACCAGATTTGACATTCCTAAAGGGTCAAAGGGCATCCATTCATTGACCATGAGCAACTAACTGGTCATTAATATGCCACATCAGAGATTGGAGCACAGAGCTAGGTTGGGTCACTGAAACTTTAGCATCCCACGCAGGTCTCAAGGTGTTGCATCTGCGATGTCATCTTGGTCACCTCGATGTGTGTGCCACTCTCTCAGGGTCAAGGTGGTATCAGCCACCATGCAAGTAGGGCAGGAAAAACTATGGACACTTACAGTTTCCATATGTCATCTTCTGGGCTTCGCTTTCTTCCGCCCTTGGGCACTCTCTGCATTTTGTGCTCCCGTCTGTCACAAAACCCACCACTGACAGGTCCAGAAAATTCTGCCCAGAGTCAGGAAATTGCATAAAAACGTTCAATTAAGAATAAGCAAAAGCAACAGCCAGTGATTGTTTCAACTGGTTAACAATCAGTCTTCTGTTGTTAGGTGATTTTCCTTCTCAGTGTCTGGCCTCATCCTCGAGGTGAGCAGTGGGAGCTGGGAAATTTCCTGGCTTGACCCACCAGGCTCAAGAGCTCTTCATTGCCAGGGGCCGGGTACAAACTGGAGTTGGGTCAGCCAACCGGGGAAGAAATGGGGAGGCAGCCACACAGGAGCTGCCTGGTACAGAGGTGGGCTGTTTAAAAGGATTGCCTCGGTGCCATGGGACGTTGTCCCAGTGAAGGAAAAAATACACAAGGGCTCTCCATCCCTCACCCCTCACACGACCTTCACCCTCCAAACACTTGCCATCCCCCATTCACTCCTCCTCATGCCCCCACCCACCCCCATGCTCCCTCATGCCACCTATGCCAAGCTCTGCCCTTCCACCCACCTCCTCTGTCCCCTCATGCTCCCTATGCCAAGACTTGTCCTTCCACCTAACCCCTTGGGTCCCTCATACCCCCTCATGCCATGCTTTGTCCTTCCACCCACCCCTTATGGCCCCTCATGCCCACTATGCCTTTCAACCACTCCCTATGGTCCCTCATGCTCCCTGTGCTAAGCTATGGCACTTCCATGCCCATTGACCCACTGTACACCTTCTAGGACCAATGAACCCCATAGTGTATAGTGGAATGTCTGAAAAAAACTTTGAAAAAAAGTAATCCTTGGATAACTTTCTCCTATGCAAGAATAAAAAAGTCTAAACTTCAAGCTAATAAAAGGGTCAATCATCTTGGCCCTTTGAAGTTTCAAAACTCACAGACCACAAGCCCTTAACATGTGTCAACAAATATTGTGAATTTGATCACAGAGATCAGAAAGCTTGAGCTGTCAATCAAACAATAATTCATTGCGGGGTGCTGCTATTCTATTATTATAATTGCTGTCTGGAATCTCAGCCAAGCATGCATAATGTTCTGTTTCTAGACTCAGGAGCCAGGGGGAACATCATATCCACATCTACCCTATCACGCCCTGTAAGAATTTTGTAATTTTCAATGAGAACACCTCTATTCTTCAAAACTCTAGAGAATAAAGGTCTTATTTCCTCATAACACAATCCCGCCATCCCAGGGATTAGTCTGGTGAACCTCTCTTGCGCTCCCTCTATGGCAAGTACATCCTTCCTTAGAAAAGGAGACCGAAACTGTATACAATACACTAGGTGCAGTCTCACCAAGATTCTATACGATTGCAGCAAGACACCTTTAATCTTGCACTTAAATCCTCTTGTGATAAAGGCCAACATAACATTTGCCTTCCTAATTACTTGCTGCATCTGCACGCTGGTGTTTAGTGACTCATGAACAAGGACACCCAGGTCCCTTTGGACATCAACAATTCCTAACCTCTCACTATTTAAGAAATACTCTGTCTTTCTGTTTTGTCTGCCAAATTGGATAACTTCACACTTATGCACATTATATTCTGCCTGCTATGATCTTGCCCACTCACTCAGCCTGTCCAAGTCCCCTTGAAGCCTCCTTGCATCCTCCTCACAACTTACATTCCCACCTAGTTTTGTGTCCTCTGCTAATTTGGGATTATTACATTTGGTCCCCACATTCAAATCATTTATATAGATTGTAAATAGCTGTGGCCCTAGCACTGATCCTCTGGTGCCCCACAGTAACAGCCTGCCATCTTGAGAATGATCCAATATTCCTACTCTCTGTTTTCTCTCTGTTAACCAATTCTCAATCTAGTATATTACCTCCAATCCCACTGTGTGGGACCTTATCAAAATTTTGGACACAAAGAAAGAACTTGTATTTATATATCATTTCATCAGGGACTGTGACTACCTGTAGACATGTGGTGGACAAGGGAATGTTGGGGCAGATCAATGGATTGATTCTGTCTTACTGGCAACCAGATGAAGCAGATTGACTGATCATTGATCTCATTGAAGTGCCCGCTGAGTTGCATAAGAACAGCAACTGCACCTCAAAGCAATTCATGGTATATGAAGTATATGGTTTGAGGAGTTGCTGTGATGACAGGGCTTGACATATATGCGCTGTTTACTTGCAAATGATATGACAGTTAGAAAAAAAAAAGAGGAATTCTATGAACTACCTATAAAAGGGACAGTAAGTGAAGAAAATGATCCAATTCTTAAACTTTTGATTTGCTTGTACTGCTCTCATAGCTTCAAGAACTGTGCAGGCTTCCCAATAAACTGTAAAAGCACTGTAGCCCATAACACATAGCTTGACATTTGATGTTGGCAGGGAAAATGGTAAATTTGTCAGCAAAAATCTCCTGAACTTCTATTTTCATCAAAATTCTATTAACCAGAAAAAAATCCATTGATGCGATCATGACATGTGACACAAAGAGTAAACAATCCCATTACTTTTTTTAACTAAATATGTACCAGTCCTCCTGTGGCTTGGCCAGTGAAGGCAGCATACCACACAGACTGCATTCAATTGCCAGCGCACGTTGAATTAGTTGCCCTTGACTCAGGTGATGGTAGGACTGTTGCAGTTGGGTTTAGCACCCCTGAATTTGGAAGGGGGTGGGGTGGGGGGGGGAGATACTGTTCAAGGTTCCTGCATCAGGTTATTATAGGAACAGGAGTAGGCCATTCAGCAACTCTCTAAGACTCTTTCAACAGCACCTTCCAAACCCCTGCCCTCTACAACCTAATCAGACAAGGGCAAAAGATACATGGGAACACTGCCGCCTGCAAGCTCCCCTTTAAGCCACACACCACACTGACTTGGAAATATATCATCATACCTTCACTGTGGCTGGGTCAAAATCCTGTAATTTCCTCCCTAACAGCTCTTTGGTGTACCTGCACCACATGGACTGCAGCGGTTCAAGAAGGCTGCTCACCACCACCTTCTCAAGGGCAATTGGGTTGGGCAATAAACACTGGCCTAGTCAATGATGTCCACATCCCATGAAAGAATAAATGAAAGAAAGTCCTTCAATCCTGCTTTGTCACTCACTTAGATCATGGCTGACCTGTACCTCAACTCTATTTTCTTGCCATCAGTTCTTATTCCTTGATTGCCTTACCTAACAAAATACTATCAATATCAGGCTTCTAAGCTCCAGTAGTCTTCCAACATAGGCTGCCTTTTTGGGGAAGAGAATTACAGATTTCTACCATCCTTTTTTGAAAAAAGTGTTTCCTGATTTTATTTGGGTTGCAGGAACAAAGAGGCCTGGAATGTGCCTATAATTTTTTGAAGATGGCGGGACAAGTGGAGAAAGCTTTTAAAAAAAACCAGATGTGATCCCTGGTTATATAAACAGGCATACAGAATGCAAATGCAAAGACGTTATGCTAAACCTTTACAAATCACTGGTTCGTCAATAACTAGAGTTCCAATCCTGGGGACTACATTTTAGGAAGCATGTCAAGGTCTTGGAGAGGGTTTAGGAGAGATTTACTGGAATGGTACCAGGTATGTGAGGCTTCAGTTACACTGAGAGATGAAAGAAGCTGGGGTTGTTCTTCTTAGAGCAGAGAGATTAAGGGGAGATTTGATAGCGGTGTTCAAAATCATGACAGGTTTTGATGTTGTAAACAAGGAGAAACTGTTCTGAGTGGCAGAAGGGTCAGTAACCAAAGGATCCCAGATTTAAGATAATTGGTAAATGACTAGAGGCAAGACAAGGGGAAATTTTTATGTAGTGAGTCTGGAATGCGCTGCCTGGACTGGCGTGGAAGCAGATTCAATAATAATTTTCAAAAGGAAATTGGATAAATACTTGAAGGGGAAAAAAATTGCAGGGATATAGGGAAAAGGGAGGGGAATGGGGCTGATTAGGCACTCCTTTAAAAGCAGACCAAATGGTTGCTTTCTGTATCATTCTAATAAACACAAAATATTGGATCATACCTCTTCGTCCTTGATTTCCTCACCAGAGGAGATAGTTTCTTTACATCTCCTACCTAGTGTTAAGGGGAACTTGTCTGAGGCAGTGATATCAGGGAAGATTTTGGACAGGTGATGCGAACAGGAGGGGAGTGTTTGGAAAAAGAAGTATTGCAAGGCAAAATACCTGGAAAACATGACGAGGAAGACGCATGATGCCATGGATGGATAATATCGGAATGTGGAGTGGCCTCTCTGAGACAAGCAGTGAGGGCAGTGAGAACAGAAATCAGTGCAGAGAGGTTATTCATGGTACTGCCAACCCTCAGAACGAGGACAGATGAAAGACAAGACAAGGGTAGACATAGAAGACTAACATTTCAAGCTCATTAATCAGATCACCCCTCAATCTTTACTAAGGGAAATACACACCAAGTTTATGCAACCTATCCTCAATACTCAATGTGCCAAACCTTGTTGTCATTCTGGTAAAGCTGTGGAGCACATATTGAAAGGGCAATTTATCCTCTTTGAACTGCAATTCCCGAAACTGATGTAGTATTCCAGTGATTCATGCTGGAATTGTTAGTCTTTGGATGTTAGATGAGGAGCAAATTAGGCTTAATTCAGTAACATTCCAACAAGCAGATATGATGGGCCAAATGGTTTCTTTCTGCGCTGTAACAATTGTGTGATCCTGTAGATTATTAATAATGCTGAATAATGCTTTATAATAAAAACAGTGAGTGCTGGAAAGGCTCAGCAGGTCTGGCAGTGTCTGCGGAGAGAGAAAAACAGAGTCAATGGACGGAATCTTCCCTGTCCTGCAGTCAAAGGGCAGGATTTTTCAGATGGTGCCTCGTCTCACCCGAGGTCCATGCAGGGGTATTGAAACTGGACTGGTAATCCAGAGGCCCAGGGTAACGCTCTGGAGACCCACATTCAAATCGCACCACAGCAGATGGTGAAATTTGAATTGAATAAAAAAAAGTCTGATGATGATGACCACGAAACCATTGCTGATTGTCACAAAAACCCATCAGGTTCACTAATGCTCTTTAGGGAAGGGAATCTGCTGTCCTTACCTGGCCTGGCCTACATGTGGCTCCAGAACCACAGCAATGTGGTTGACTCTTAAATGCCCCTCTGAATGAGGACAATTAGGGATTGGCAATAAATGCTGCCCTAGCCACTGACACCCACAGCCCAAGGGCAAATAAAAATACGGCTATCCTGCTGGGTGCTCCCCTTCCCCCTGCCCCCCGCTGCGCCTGACTTACTCCCTGCTGGCTTGGAAGTTGCAGCCGGACCGGAAGTGGCCCTTAAGTAGCACCTCAATTGGGGCAGGGGGTCGATGGGCCAGCCTAGGCCTTGCCCACCCCTGTAAAATCGCGGCCAGGTTGCGGAGGGGGGAGTTGGTTAGGTGGCGGGAAGGACACTGGTAGAATTTTACAGGCCACTGGGATCCCAAAAATTCTACCCATAAAAATTCTTCTGTCGTAAAGTCATTTACAACACAGGAGGAGGCCATTCGGTCCATTGAGACCAGACCAGCTCTCCGTGGAGTAATCCCATCAGTCCCACTCCCCCCACTCTATCCCGTTGCCCTGCAGGTTTATTTCTCTCGAGTGACCATGCAAGTTCCTTTATGAAACCCTTGTTCGTCTTTGCTTCCACCACCCTCATGAGCTGCGCGTTCCAGGTCGTTATAACTCCCTGTGCAAAAAATTCTTCCTCACACCCCACCCTTGCATCTCCTTGTACCACCGCCCAACAGGAAGAAACTTGTCTAACTTATTTACGCCTGTCATAATCTTGGGCAGAATTTTCTGCTCATTGGGTGGGCGTGCACTCGACCCGAACGAGCGTAAGATGACGCGCGATGGCGTCGGGCGAGCGTCCCGATGTCATTGTGCACTCTCGCGCTATTTCGGTCGGTGGGTGCATGCAGAAGCCAGCAGCATGCCTGCTGGCAATTAACTGGCCCCTTAAGGCCGTTAAAGATCTAATTAAATTAAACTTTTCGCTGCTCGTCCAACCTTGCAGTTGACGAGCAGGCGAAAAGGCCAAGCGACCTTTAAATTTTTTATGAAACCTCATCCACGGGTGGGACAAGGTTTTGATCCATCATTAAAATTATTATATTTTTTAATTTCAAACTAATTTCTAACATGTTCCTGCTCATGAGGTACAGCTCTGTGCCTCAGGGAGCTTTTCCTGCGTGCACCTGCACACATGTGTGAGCTTGCGCGCCTGTCCTCCTCCCCCCACCACACAGGCAACACTGACACGCGTTTCATGCTGGGTGGGACTTATTTGACCTCCCAGCATGAAATGATAACCGTGGCCTGAAAACGTTTCTCCTCATCTCAGTCTTAAATAGGCAGCCTGTTATGGCACAGCCGATGGTGAATGTTGAGTTGTTCAAACACCGAAGGGAAACTTGAAATAACTGCTACAACTTGCTTTGCAATTTGTATAAATTTTGAGATGTGTGCCTTGAATTCAGTAGTAATAAGAGTACCGAGCCTTATAGGTTTTTTACAAAACTAAATTAAACATTTATTAATAAGAGAAATGATTTTAAACACATACATAGATCTACAAATTACTACTACGATAACTTCTAAATCCCCTACTTAATCTGATTCCCAGTTACACTTTTGTTAAGGCAACAGTAAGACACATAGATTTTAAAATACCCAGGCAAGGTGACACACAATGCCCTGAACCAATTGAATTCAAAATGAGTTCTCTTAACTTCAGTTCTTCAAAAACAGCAGCTTGAGGTATAGATGCTGAAGACTTTTCACACTTGTTAGATTTTAAAAATGCCTACCATTACACATAGTCTTCACTCCTTTATACATATTTTCCCCATTTGAATGCAAATTCCCATTGTTTCACTATGTCTTTTGACTTGATCTTTCTGATAATAAAAATTGTTGCACTAAGTTCTACCAATAATCTTTGGGAAAAATAAACACACTGTTTCTAAACTTTATCTGGCTAGGTGACACATATCACCCCTCCTTTGAAAACAATCTAGGCTGGTTTATTTAAAAATCCAAGTGTCCTTTTACACCTTACGTTCTAAACTTTCCCCATGTTTACCATGTTTACATCAAAGCCTTCAGGCCAGCTACCTTTAATCCAATTAAGTCTCACTCACGCACAAATATAAAGACACAGATACCACTATTTTACAATAAATTCCAATAACATTATGAGAATTATTATATCTTCCTGGCACGACCCCTTATTTTTAAACTGGTCCTAGACGCTCCCACAAGAGGAAACATCCTCGCCACATCCACCCTGTCAAAACCCCTCAGAGCATTTCAATCAAGTTGCCTCTTACTGTTCTAAACTCCAGCAGATACAAACCTAACCTCTTCAAACTTTCTCACAGAAACATAGAAACTAGGAGCAGGAGTATGCCATTCGGCCCTTCGAGCCTGCTCCGCCATTCATTATGATCATGGCTGATCATCCAACTCAATAGCCTGCTCCCACTTTCTCCCCATATCCTTTGATCCCTTTCGCCCCAAGAGCTATACCTAACTCCTTTTTGAAACCATACAATGTTTTGGGCTCAACTACTTTCTGTGGTAGCAAATTCCACAGGCTCATCACTCTCTGGGTGAAGAAATTTCTCCTCATCTCAGTCCTAACTGGTCTACCCCATATCCTCAGACTGTGACCCCTGGTTCTGGACTCCCCCACCATCGGGAACATCCTTCCTGCATCTACCCTGTCTAATCCTGTTAGAGTTTTATATGTTTCTATGTGATCCCCCCTCATTCTTCTGAACTCCAGCGAATATAATCCTAACCAACTCAATCTCTCCTCATATGTCAGTCCCGCCATCCCAGGAATCAGTCTGGTAAACCTTCAATGCACTCCCTCCATAGCAAGAACATCCTTCCTCAGATAAGGAGACCAAAATGGCACACAATATTCCAGGTGTGATCTCACCAAGGTCCTGTATAATTGCAGCAAGACATCCCTGCTCCTGTACTCGAATCCTCTCGCTATGAAATCCAACATACCATTTGCCTTCTTTACTGCCTGTTGCATCTGCATGCTTACCTTCAGCGACTGGCGTACAAGGACACGCAGGTCTCGTTGCACATTCCCCTCTCTCAATTTATAGCCATTCAGATAATAATCTGCCTTCCTGTTTTTGCTACCAAAATGGATAACCTCACATTTATCCACATTATACTGCATCTGCCATGCATTTGCCCACTCAGCTTGTCCAGATCACACTGAAGCATCTCTGCATCCTCCTCACAGCTCACCCTCCCACCCAGCTTTGTGTCATCTGCACATTTGGAGAAATTACATTTAGTTCCCTCATCTAAATGATTAATATATATTGTGAATTCCAGGTATTAGTCTAGTAAACACTCTCTGAATTGCTTCTAATGAATTTATTTCCTTCCTTAAGTAAAGAGACCAATCCTGTACACTGTACTCCATATGCAGTCTCACTAATGCCCTGTATAGCTGAAGTATAACCTCCCTACTTTTGCACTCAATTCCCCTTGCAATAAACAATAATATTCAATTTGCTTTCCTCATGAATTGCTGTACCTGCATACTAACCTTACGCGATTCATACACTAGGACACCCAGATCCCTCTGCATCTCAGAGCTCTGCAATCTCTCACCCTTTAGATAACCTGCTTCTTTTTTTATTCTTCCTGTCAAAATTGGCAATTTCACGTTTAACACATTTAGAGTTTTCCCCTTGATTCCCATTAACTTCAGTTTTGCTGGGATTCCTTGATGCCATATTCGATCAAATGGGGCCTTGATGTCATGGGCAGTCACTCTCACCTCACCTCTAGAGTTCAGCTTCTGTTTCAATATTTAGACCTTAAGAACCTAAACATAAGAACATAAAACATAGGAGCAGGAATAGACCACTCAACCCCTCGAGTCTGCTCTGGCATTCAATGGCTGATCTGATGTGGCCTTAACTCCACTTTCCTGCCTGTCCCTCCAATAAGACATCCCTAGCTGGATGTCGGCAAGGGCCCCTGTTCTTAATGCCCCCCCACCCCCCCCATCGCCACCCTCCCCACCGTTCACTGGAGCAGCATAGCAGCGTTGATAAATGGGCCCCAGCTGTAGCTGCTGACCACCCAATGGATGGTCCCCCTTCACATGAGGTGGCGTGGCAGCTCTGTATCTTTTAAAAACTCAAGCCTTTTCTGAAGGAGCCTCCAGTTGGAGGCACCTTCCTTCAGGTGGCAGCGCCCACATCTGGTACTGGGGCTGCCATCCTTACAAGTTAAGGGGCATCTGACCGGATCCGTATTCTCAGGAATCTGCCCACCATCCTTAAAGGACAATTAAATGACCTCCATCCAGAAGGCCGCTTCAGGTATTATGATGCCTTCGGGAGTGCGGACAGGACCCTCACCTCGATTACTCTTTAAAGGGACAAGATTCCACACAATGCTTCAGATCAATGTCCTTTCACCAGAAAGTTAACAGTGATTTTATTCCTAGCAGTTTCCATTTTTACTTCAGATTTCCAGTAGTTTGTATATATCCCAGTAATGTTTTCTTGGGTGAGATACCAGAGAGTGCCTAGCACTTGCAGGAGCTCTGCCTTTCAGGGAACTAATATTGTGCATGAGAGGGGAGACTCGCTGCTGGGTCCCACTCCAAAGAAGTGAGGAGAAAATCCAGCACTGAGGAGTGTCGGAGGTGCCGTTTTTCAAATAAGATGTAAAACTGAAACCCCATCTGCTCTCTCAGGATGACATAAAGGATCCCATGTCACTAGAGGTTGGATGCCCAAAATTCAGCTATCCGTAAACCGGAATTGTCCGAAAACCCGACATTTTGAGAATATTCCATTTGCTATTCAGTTAATGTCCAAATTTGGTTATTTTCCAAATATCAAGACAATTTGGCTGGGTGTTAGTTCTCAGTGACTCACTGGGCTAGTTATCAGCTTTGTTGCTTTGTTTACAGTGGCGTGCCAGCCTTGTTCCTGTGGTCCAAGTTGACTCAAATGACCCTCGACCCCACCTGACCCGAGTGTCCAAAATCCAGGGAGATCCAAAATCCAGCACGATCTCAGTGCTGAAGGTGTTGAATTTTGGACATCTAACCCGTGTTTCAAAGTAAAGCAGGGAAGTTCTCTCTGGTGTCCTGGTCAATCCTTATCCTTCAACCAACATCACAAATCAAATAGTAGAGTTCTGTCAAAGGGTCATGAGGACTCGAAACGTCAACTCTTTTCTTCTCCGCCGATGCTGCCAGACCTGCTGAGTTTTTCCAGGTAATTCTGTTTTTGTAGAGTCTTTTACTTCATTGCTGCTTGTGGGAGCTTACTGTGCACAAATTGGTTGCTGCCTTTCTGACATTACTTCACATGTAGTTCATTGGCTGTGAAGCAATCCTGATGTCATGAAAGACACTGTAAATATCAATGCAAGTCTTTCTTTGTTTAAAATGTATAATGCACCATTCACTGACAAATCGCATTTGATGAAATGTGCATCTGTTGAATAGCTGGACAACTTCTCTTTTGTATCAGGTTCATTAAATATTATTACACTCACCATCTGTAGAGCTTCAATTAATGTGACTGCTATTCTTGTTTCATGTTATTTACTGCCTCATTTAGCAACTTATTACCATACTGCCACATTCATTTTTTTTAATTTGGCAAACATTTCTTAATTTCATTTTTGAGTAAGTTCCAGTAACTGCAGAAACCTGTTGAGCTGTGCACGTCCACATATGAGTTTACATAAAACATTTTACTTGATTCTGCACAGGAATTACATGGTAATTCTTAATTTGTTATCGTCCACGTTTTTCCAGCATATTTTTTTCTTGGATGCTGCTATCTTGATAGAGCAATGAACCCAGGAATGATTGCTGCCTTCAGCTGATTTGCTCCTCTTCCTGTGTGAGCCCGGATAGTCAGTGCCAGTAGAGTCCCTGTTGGAGGCAGCCGTGTACAGACGGGTCTGTGTTCAGCCAATGCCTGGACGTGTACAGTTCCAGTGAGGATCATTAGATACTGATCGGGAATTAGGTTCTGAATTGTGAGCTGGCTTTAAAATAAGACAAGGTATCAGCAAAGAACCAGCAATTACCCGATGGATGCACAAAGACCTCACAGTGAAAATATGGTTTGAACAAACGGTGCACTCAGCTTGCATTTGCTGATCTGACTGTTATGTAAAACGTCAAGTGATGTGACGTCATTACAGCCTTGGTCTGTGGCATTGCTGAGGCCACACACAGGTCACCTTACATCATGGGATGTGGGCATGACTGGCCAGGCCAGCATTTATTGCCCATCTCCAATTTCCCGGCCTGGAGTCACGTGTAGGCCAGACCAGGTAAGGACAGGAGATCTCATTCCCTAATGGACCTTAGTGAACCAGATGGGTTTTTACGACAATCGGCGATGGTTTCATGGTCAACATCAGACTTTTAATTTGAGATTTTTATTGGATTCAAAGTCCACCACCTGCCATGGTGGGATTCAAACCCAGGACCCCAGAGCACCACCCCTAGGTTTTCTGGATTACTGGTCAAGTGACAATCCCACAATGTCACCGCCTCCCCACCATAAGGATGGGCACAGTTCCCAGGAGGAAAAAACAGTTCGGACCAGTACTCTAATTTCCCAGTTTTTACTGGTGTCCCATTTTAAAGTCTACAAGACCAGTCCAGACCAGTGGTCTTATTTCTCAGTTTTTACTGCTTTTTCCTTTTGGGTTGCATTGGAAGCGGTTCAGAGAAGATTCACTAGGTTAATTCCTGGGATAAAGGTGTTGTCTTATGAGGAAAGATTGAACAGGTTCGGCCTATAATCATTGGAGGCTAGAAGAATGAAAGGTGATCTTATTGAAATTTATAAGGTTCTGAGGGGTCTTGACAGGGTGGATACCGAGAGGACGTTTCCCTCAATCTAGAATCTAGAACTAGGGGGCCCAGTTTCAAAATATGGGGTTTACCATTTAAGACAGTGATGAGGAGGAATTCTCCTCTCACAGGGTCATTAGTGTTTGGAATTCTCTTCCCCAGAGAGCAGCTGCGTCATTGAATATATTCAAGATTGAGAGAGACAGATTTTTGATTGACAAGGGGTTCGAAGGTTATTGGAGACAGGCAGGAGAGTGGACTTAAGGCCACATCAGATCAGCCATGATCTTATTGAATGCCAGAGCAGACTTGAAGATTCTAATGGCCTACTCCTGCTCCTAGTTTTTGTGTTCTTATGTTTAAGTGTCAATCATACTGCTGTTGGTCTGAAGTCACATGTAGGCCAGACCAGTTGAGGATGGCAGATTTCCTTCCCTAAAAGACATTAGCTAACAACAATTGATAATGGTTTCATGGTCATCGTTAGACATATAATTCCAGATTATTTTTAATGAATTCAAATTTCACCATCTGTCATGCTGGGGTTCAAAACCTGGCCCTCAGAGAATTACCTTGGGTATCTGGAGCACTAGTCCAGTGACAATATCGCTATGCCACCACCTCTCCATTTTAATATCAATTAACAGCAATGTTGGAGCAATTAAAATTAGGTATACATAAAAGACAATGATTGTACATATCTTGGAGTATTGTGGGGCTAGGGGAGATTATAGAGATAAGGCAAAGCCATGGAAGAATTTGAAAACAAGGGTGAGGATATTAAATCTGAGGTGCTGTTGGACCAGGAGCCAATATAAGCCATTGAGAACAGAGGAGATGGGTAAATGGGACTGGATATAAGTTAGGATATGGGTAGCAGAGCATTGGGTGAACAGAGTTGAAGATGGAAGTCCAACCAAGAATATGATGGAATAGTCAAGTCAGGCAAAAGTATGGATGAGGGCTTCAGCAGCGGATAAGCTAAAACAATGGAAGGATTGAGTGATGTTACAGAGATTGAACTGGACAGTTTTGGTCATGGCAAGTATTCAGAAGCTCATCTCAGAGTCATATATGGCACCAATGATCTGGTTCAGCATCAGACAGTTGCCAGGGAGAGGGATGGAGTCAATGGTTAGGGAGCAAAGTTGAGGTGGGGGGCAAGACAACTGTTTCTGTCTTCCTAGTATCTGGTTGTAGGAAAAGTCTGGCCATACAGTACTGGATGTTGGATAGTCAATTTGACAGAGTGACAAGTCAAGAGAGATGATGGTGAAGTAGAGCTGGGTATCGCCAGCATACAGTGAAACCTGACAGTGTGCTTTTGGATGATGTCCCCAAGGGGTGGCCTACAGCTGAGAAATAGAGGAGTCCAGAACAGGTCCTTGGGCGACACCAGAGATAACGGTGCAGGAAGAGAAGCCGTGATAAGTGATTCACTGGCTATGATTAGGTAGATGAGAATGGAACCAGGCACCAGCAATCCCACCCAGCTGGACAACAGTGGAGTGGTGTTGGAGGATGATGGTGTGGTCAACCATGTCAAAGGCTATAGACAGGTCAAAAAGGATGAAGAGGGAAAGTTTACTTCTGTCACAGTCACACAGGGTGTCATTTGTGACTTTGATAAAAAGCCACTTTGATACTGTGGCAGGAGCAGAAACCTGATTGAAGGGATTTAAACTTAGAATTCCAGGATAGATGGGAATGGATTTTGGAGGTGACGACACATTCAAGGACCTGGGAGAGGAAATGGACACTGGCGATGTGGCCGTAGATTAAAAGGGGGCAGGGGTGTCAAGGGTTTTTTTTTTGAGAAGCGGGTGATAACAACTGATTTGAAGGACAGAATCTAAGAGAGAGAACAGTCAACAATGTCAGCTCCCATGGGATCCAGCTAGAAAAACTGGGTGGTCAGCCGTTTTGTGGGAATAGAGTTGAGGGAGCAGGAAGTGGGTCATGGACTAAATGAGCTCAGGGAGGCCATGAAAGGAGATAGGAGTGAAACTAGAGGGCGTTCAGGGCTAGGGCAGGGGGGAGACATTAGGAGAGGTTTGGCCCAATGGGCTAGGAGAAGGGAAGAGAGTAGCAGACACAGATGAATAGGTGGCAACACCATTCGTGGCAAAGAAATCCCTGAGCTCCTTGTTGGAGGTGAGGATGGAGAGCGTAAGGATCAGGAGTTTAAGAAGACATTTTTTAAGAACAGAGAAGCTGGGGGTTCTCTTTATATCCCAGGCTGATTCAGGAATCATGAGTAGTTTTGGCAGACGAGTACTTCATATGGTCCCCACAGATCAGATGATGAATGGTTAACCCAATGGCCCACCATAGACATTTGTGCCTGTCTCCCTTGGATTCAACTTAAAAAGCCACATAAATCGTGTGGCTGCTGGAGCAGGTGAGAGGCTAGCTATTCCACAGAGAGTGGATAATTTCCTGACCCACCAGATCATTTCTGTTACCTTCAAGGCACAAGTTGGGAGTGTGATTGAATACTTTCCACTTTCCTGGATAGGTTAAGCTGCAATAACATTCCAGAAACCCAACACTATCCAGGGCAAAGCAGCCCACTTTAAGTAGCACCTAATCCACCACTTAAACCTCCATTGCCACCACTACCAGTACACTGTGCACTGTGTACCATGTACAAAATGCAGCAACTCACCAAGGCTTTTTAGACAGCAGCTCTCCACCCCACCCCCTCTATTACCTGGAAGAACAAGAGCAGCAGCACATGGGAGTGCCATCACCTCAAGTTCCCACTTAAGTCAGGCCTCAGCCTTACTTAGACATATTAGACTTAGACATTTCTTTACACTTGCTGGATTGAAAACCTGGAACTCCCTTTCCATAGCAGCACTGTGAGAGTACCTACACCACACGGAATGTAGTATTAAAGAAGATAGCTCACCACTACCCTCTCACGGGTAACTTGGGTAGTCAACAAATACTGGCCTTTGCAACATCCTAAGGATGAATTTAAAATAATTTAAAACAAATGCAAGACTTCTACTGTGGCCAAGTTGAAAGCTATAATTTACATATTGTATAAATATATATAGCTATAATACATAATATATATGCTGGACATACAACTCCTAATTAGCCAATACATTTCCAGTAATAACATACTATATATCATTTATCAAAGGCATAGCTGCACTAAGAGTTAACATCTGCACTGACAGGGCACACAAACCAAAAGCTGAGTTCACACCTCCTGCAAATTGAAAAGGTTCTAAACTGTGTTTTGCTACATGGTTCATGATGTCATCTGAACATAATTAAGATTTCTTCCTTGCAATCACTCTGAAGCATCCATTATTCGCTGCATAATTTGTCACTGCTCTGTAAGAAGAGAAGCCACATGTTTCTCTCCTGTGCAGTGTCTCCGGGCACTCTTACAGAGTGCAAATCATGTAAGGTTATTACTCCCAAGGCTTAAAGTGGAATTGTGTGATGCTCACAATCTGTACCACAGAAAACAAAGTGGTGCACTCTGACAATATGTAAAGAGTGATGCAGATTGTCCTAAGCGCAGCTTATGAAAAGTTAAAACATTAGATATGACAGGTTAGATTGTCCTCAGTGTTATTTTAGTGAGTTGCTAGTCACAGGTATAAAGTGGAGACTACTGTCTCTCACCATGGCCTCACGCAGGTGGCCACACCCTTGCATTTTGAGTCAGGATCGTGGATTGAAGTCCCAGATAGGTAACATCTAGCCCAGAGTGGTATTGAGGGAATGCTGCCCTGTCAGAGATGCTGTCCATTGGATACGATACTGGACAAACTTTGCCTCTGCATTTTCTGCTGGCTTCAGATATCCCAAGACAATGTTCGATGCAGAAAATGGAACTTGCATTTTTGTAGCACCTTTTACAACTGCAGAATTTCCTAAAGCGCTTTACTGTCAACGCAGCACTTTTCAGTGAAGTCACCATTGTAATTCAGGAAGCGTGACAGCCAATTTACACAGACCAAGCTCTCACAAGCAATGAGATAATGATTAGATTATCTGTTTCAGTGATGTTGATTGAGTGATAAATATTGGGCAGGGTACAGGGGGAAGCTCCCCTGCTCTTCATTGAAATAGTGCTGCAAGATCTTTTATATCCACCAGAGATAGCAGACAGGCTGTGGCTTATTGTCTCATCCAAAAGAGGACACCCCCCCCCCCCAACAGTGCAACATTCCCTCAGTAGTGTCAGCCTAGATTTTGTGCTCAGGTCTTTCGATTCGGACTTGCACCAACAACCTTCTCACTTGGCCGCAGCCAACACACAAGAGCAATAAGTGCTTCCAGTCCCCTTGAAGTCAGCATCCATGTCCTCAGCAGGATGCTTATTATCTTAACGGCTCT
Source organism: Carcharodon carcharias (assembly GCF_017639515.1). Lineage (NCBI taxonomy): Eukaryota > Metazoa > Chordata > Chondrichthyes > Lamniformes > Lamnidae > Carcharodon > Carcharodon carcharias. The sequence goes on along the minus strand of NC_054482.1, from coordinate 112,300,158 downwards.
GGTGAGATCATTGTTTTTTTTTCCCAGCATTGAAGCTCATTACATAACAGAGACGTGGCTGCAAGATGACAAAGATTGGGTCCTTAATATTGAAGGGTACACGACATTCAAGGAGAATAGGAAGCTAGGTAAGGGTGGAGGGGTAGCACTGTTAATCAAAGAGGGCATTGGTGCAATGGTTAGAGATGACCTTGATCCAGGAGATCAAGATGTAGCATTGGTTTGGTTGGAGATGAGGAATAATAGGGGGAGAATGCCATTAGTGGGAGTGGTCTACAGCCCCTAACAGCAGCTGCAGGGTGGAAAATATATTCAAAAGAAAATATTGTGTGTGTGTGTGTGATAAAGGGGTGGCAATAACCATGGGTGATTTTAATCTACACATAAACTGGAAAAATTAGATTGGCAGTAAGATCCTGGATAAGAAGTTCTTAGAATGCTTTCGAGATAGTTTCTTAGAGCAGCATGTTCTGGAATCAACCAGAGAGCAAGTTATATTAGTCTTGGTGTTGTGTAACATGACAGGAATAATTAATGACCTCAGACTAAAGGCACCCCTAGGTAGCAGCAACCACAATATGATTGAATTTTACATCCATGTTGAAAGTGAGAAGAGCGGGCCTAAGACGAGTATCTTAAAATTAAGTAAGGGCAACTATATGGGGATGAAAGCTGAGCTAGCTGAAGTGAACTAGGAAACTAGGCTAGAGGATAGGTCAATAGAGAAGCAATGGCAGACATTTAAGGGGATATTTCAGAGTATTCAGGACAAGTACATTTCTACTATAAAGAAAAATTCTAAGGGGAGGACCCACCATCCGTGGTTAACTAAAGATGTTAAGAAAAGCACCAAACGTAAGGAAAAAGCACACAGCTCCGCAAAGATGAGTGGCAGGACAGATGATTGGACATAATGCGGGTTGCCTCACATCCTTTAAAAAGTATCTGGATGAGCACTTGGTACGTCATAACATTCAAGACAATGGGCCAAGTGCTGGTAAATGGGGTTAGGTAGATAGGTCAGGTGTTTCTCACGTGTCGGTGCAGACTCGATGGACCGAAGGGCCTCTTCTGCACTGTGTGATTCTGTGATTCTGTGATAATACAAAGAACGGCAGAGAATGGCTAAGGGTTAATCAGGAGAAAGAAATTAGAGTATTAGAGGAAGCTAGCTAGAAATGTAAAAATGGATAGCAAGAGCTTCTACGGGTGTTTAAAAAGGATAAGAGTAAGTAAAGTGAGGGTTGGTCCTCTAGAGAGTGACAGTGGAGAGTTAATAGTAGATAATAAGGAAATGGCTGAAGAAATTAACAAATATTTTGCTTCTGCGTTCACTATAGAGAATGCAAAAAAAATTCCGGTAATTGCTTCAAATCAGTAGGTGAACGGGGGAAAGGAACTTGGTGAAATTGAAATCACTAGGGAAACAATTCTGAGCAAATTGATGGAGCTGTGGGCTGGCAGTCTCTGGGTCCCGATGGACTACAACCTAGGGCTTAAAAGAGATGGCTAATGAGGTAGTTCATTTGCTGGTGATAATTTTCCAAAATCCGCTAGATTCTGGAAAGGTTCCATCAGATTGGAAAGGAGCAAATATCACCCCTCTATTCAGGCAAGGAGGGAGGAAGAAAACTGGAAACTATAGGCCAGTTACCTTGACGTCTGTCATGGGGAAATTATTAGAATCGATCATTAAGGAGTTTATAGCTGGGCACTTAGAAGAGCTCAAGGCAATAGGGAAGAGTCAGCATGGTTTTGTGAAAGGAAAATCATGTTTAACCAATTTATTGGGCTATTTGAAGGAGTAACATGCGCAGTGGATAAAGGGGAGCCTGTAAACATACTGTACTTGGAATTCCAGAAGGCATTTGATAAGGTGCCACATCAAAGGTTATTATGGAAAATAAAAGCACATGGTGTAGGGGGTAACATATTAGCATGGATAGAAGATTGGCTGGCAGAAAGCAGAAAGTATGTATAAATGGGTCTTTTTCTGATTGGCAGGATGTGATGAGTGGAATCCCACAGGGGTCTGTACTGGGACCTCAACTTTTCACAATTTACATCAAAGACTTAGATGAGGGGAGTGAAGACATGGTAGCTAAATTTGCAGGTGACACAAAGATAGGTAGGAAAATATGTTGTGAAGAGGACATGAGGAGGTTGCAGATGAGTATAGATAAGTTGAGTGAGTGGGCGAAGATTTGGCAAATGGAGTTCAATGTTGGAACATGTGAAGTTGTTCACTTTAGCAGGAAGAACAAAAAAGCAGAGTATTACTTAAGTGGAGGATGGCTGAATAATTCTGAGGTGCAGAGAGATCAAGATGTTCTAGTACAAGTCGCAGAAGGTTAATATGTAGGTACAGCGAGTAATTAAGAATGCTAATGGAATGCTTTGCTTTATTACAAGAGGGATTGAACATAAAAGTAAGGATATCATGTTTCATTTGTACAGGACATTGGTGAGGCTGCACCTCGAATACTGTGCACAGGTTTGGTCTCCTTATTTAAGGAAGGATGCAAATGTAATGGAGGTGGTTCAGAGGAGGTTTACTAGATTGATACCTGGAATGAGTGGGTTGTCTTATGAAAAAAGGTTGGACAGACTGGGCTTGTTTCCGCTGGAGTTTAGAAGAGTGAGGGGTGATTTGATTGAAGTATATAAGACCCTGAACAGCTTTGACAAGGTGGATGCCGAAAGGATGTTTCCTCTTGTGGGTGGATATGGAACTAGGAGGCACTGTTATAAAGTTATGGGTCACCCTTTTAGGGCAGAGATGAGTAGAAATTTTTTGTGCGACTTTGGAATTCTCTGCCTCAGAAGGTGGTGGAGGTGGGCTCATGGAATATTTTTAGGCAGAGGTAAATAGATTCTTGTTAGGCAAGGGAATCAAAGGTTATCGGGGTTAGATGGGAATGTGGAAACTGAAACACAAGATCAGCCATGGTCTTATTGAATAGCGGAGCAGGATCGAGGGGTCAAATGGCCTGCTCCTGTTTCTATTTCTAATGTTCTCATGTTCATTGGCCAGCGCTGCCATTTCTGCTCACTGATAGTGGGAAACTTGTGTTGGTACCATTCTGCTATCTGATGGGATGATAAACTCTTTTCTCCCAGTCACCACTATTACAAATCACAGCAAAGCAGCGCCACTTCTGCTCTGAAGAAGAGTCACATGGACTCAAAACGTAAACTCTATTTTTCTCTCCAGGGATGCTGTTAGGTCTGCTGAGTTTTTCCAGCACTTTCTGCTTTTGTTTCAGCAACATAAAAGCATGGAAGTGGGGGTGGGATCATCATATGTTCTCCCATGGCCAACAGTTCCATCCCACACACCTAAGATTTGAAGGAGACAATAACATAGTGGAAATGTATGGACTAGTAATCCAGAGGCCGAGGCTAATGCTCTGAGGACATGGGTTCAAATCCTACCATGGCAGCTGGTGGAGTTTAATTTCAATTAATAAACCTGGAATATAAAGCTAGTTTCAGTAATAGTGACCATGGCAACTATCATCGATTGTTGTAAAAACCCAAATGATTCACTAATGTCTCTCAGGGAAGGAAATCTGCCGTCCTTACCTGGTCTGGCCTGTATGTGACTCCAGACCCACAGCAATGTGGTTGACTCTTAGCTGCCCTCAGAAATGGCCGAGCAAGCCAATCAGTTCAAGGGCAATTAGGGATGGGCAACAGATGCTGGGCTTGCTAGTCATGTCCACATCCCATGAAAGAATAAAGAAAAAAGTGTTTGGTAGGCTGACACATCAACTTCAGTGGGCAATAATCTTCCACGCCAACTGGAAAGCAAACAGGCTCCTTTGTGACCCAATGAGATGGTTCTTTGGTTCCCCTGGGTGTTCAAAGAAATTAGAGAAAAATACTATTTTTAAAAATGGCCCGTTGATTTTTCTCCAAGATTTGCAGCAGTGCCCTGAAGATTAATCTTCAATTTCCTTGGAGACTCTAGGAAAATCATGGCCAATGTCTCAGGAGAGGATGATCCATTCCGGCCTCCTCTGGATGTCCCCAGCATCACAGACGCCAGTCTTCAGCCAATTCGATTCACTTGATGTGATATCAAGAAATGGCTGAAGGCACTGGAGACTGCAAAGGCATTGGGCCTTGACAATATTCTGGCAATAGTATTGAAGACTTGCGCTCCAGAAGTTGCCGCACCCCTCACCAAGCTGTTCCAGTACAGCTACAACACTGGCATCTAATCGGCTATGTGGAAAACTGTCCAGGTATGTCCTGTACACAGAAAACAGGACAAATCCAACCCAGCCAATTACCGCCCCATCAGTCTACTCTCGATCGTCAGTAAAGTAATGGAAGGGTTCATCAACAGTGCTATCAAGTGGTACTTGCTTCGCAATAACCTGCTCCGTGACACCCAGTTTGGCTTCTGCCAGGGCCACTCAGCTCCTGGCCTCATAACAGCCTTGGTTCAAATATGGACAAAAGAGCTGAACTCCCGATGTGAGAGGAGAGTGACTGCCCTTGACATCAAGGCAGCATTTGACCGAGTGTGGCATCAAGGAGCCCTAACAAAATTGGAGTCAATAGGAATCAGAGGGAAAACTCTCCGCTGGTTGGAGTCATACCGATTACAAAGGAAGATGGTTGTGGGTTTTAGCAGGTCAGTCATCTCAGCCCCAGGACTTCACTGCAGGAGTTCCTCAGGGTAGTGTCCTCAGCCCAACCATCTTCAGCTGCTTCATCAATGACCTTCCTTCCATCATAAGGTCAGAAGTGAGGATGTTCGCTGATGATTGCACAATGTTCAGCACCATTCACGACTCCTCAGATACTGAAGCAGTCCATGTCCAAATGCAGCAAGATCTGGACAATATCCAGGCTTGGGCTGACATGTGGCAAGTAACATTCGTGCCACACAAGTGCCAGCCAATGACCATTTCCAATAAGAGAGAATCCAACCATTGCCACTTAATGTTCAATGGCATTCCCATCACTTAAACCCTCTATCATTATCTGTGGGGTTACCATTGACCGCAACTAGCTGTATAAATACTGTGTCTACAAGAGCAGGACAGAGGATAGGAATTAGGTGATGAGTAATTCACCTTCTGACTCCCCAAAGTCTGTCCACCATCTACAAGGCATAAGTCAGGAGTGTGATGGAATACTCTCTACTTGCCTTGATGAGTGCAGCTCCCACAACACTCAGGAAGCTTGACACCATCCAGGGCAAAGCAGCCCAGTTGATTGGCACCACATAACTCCCTCTACCACCGATGCACAGTGGCAGCAGTGTGTACCCATCTATAAGATGCACTGCAGGAATTCACCAAAGCTCTTTTGACAGCACCTTCCAAACCCACGACCACTACCATCTTGAAGGAAAAGGGCAGCAGACAAATGGGAACACTGCCACCTGGAAGTTCTCCTCCAAGTCACTCACCATCCTGACTTGGAAATATATTGCCGTTCCTTCACTGTCGCTGGGTCAAAATCCTGGAACTCCGTCTCTAACAGCACTGTGGGTGTACCTACACCACATGGACAGCAGCGGTTCAAGAAGGCAGCTCACCACCACCTTCTCAAGGGCAACTAGGGATGGGCAATAAACGCTGGCCCAGCCAGCGAAGCTCACATCCCGTGAATGAAATAATAAAATAAAAAGGACAATGGAGGCTGACTGGAATTACAGTGCAGTTGACCTTGTTTGTGCCAGGCCTACACTTCAGCAATCAATGGTACAAAGTTCCCAGTGACATTGATGTAAAAATCAGTTCAGTACGTTGCTTTAGGTTTAAATATGTGTTCTCTCAGTCTTCCCCCAGTGGCTAATGGATGCTGCACTAACCTCCCCAAAGCCAGCAATTGTTCTTCGAAATCCAACTGGATGATCTCTTTCAACCAGGCACCCAACTCAGCTATTTTAACAGTAGAACACACAACGGTGAACATGGATCATTGACCGTCATGAAGGTGGCTTGCTTTCATTGCAAATGGGTCTGCTCCATGTGAGGAGAAACTGCAGACACAAGACTTCCAGAAACTAAGATTGAAGGTCTCTCAAAGCAAAGAAAAAGGCCACTAGCCATTTTTGGCACAGTCTCTGCCTTGTTACCTGGAACCCTCAGACATCCAACGGTGGCAGAGATCCAAAGCCAGAATTTTGGGCTGTCACTATGCATTTGTGAGATGAGAGGATTGTCCTATGATAAGAGATTGAATAGATGGATCAATATTCCTTGCAGTTAAGAAGAATAAGAGGTATTGTGATTGAAATATATAAGATTCTGAGAGGGCTTGATAGGGTAGATGTTGAGAGGCTGTTTCCCCTGGCTGGATAGTCTAGAAAGAGGGTCACAGTCTCAGAATAAGGGATCCTCACTTAGGACTAAGATGAGGAGGAATTTCTTAACTCAGGGGGTTCTGAACCTATGGGATTCTCTACCCCAGAGGACTGTGGTTGCTCAGCAGGCTGGAAAGTGGAGTTGAAGTCAAAGATCAGCCATGATCCTATTTGTTCTATGTTTTACACCTCGGATGCATGCAGAGATGACACTAGTTTCTATGTGTATAACAGGTTTTATTCACAGTGCTTTAGAATGTCTCCTCCATGCTTCACTGCTAGCTTCCATCTCTTTCTACAGCTTTGTTTCCTCTGCTTCCTCACCCAGGCTTAACTAATGAAGCACAGTGAGCATCAATAGTAAACAGGCTCAGATAATCAAACACAGAACAATTGAAATAAAAACAGAATGTGCTGGAAAAGCCAGCCGGTCCGGTAACATCTGTGGAAAGAGAAAAAGTGTTAATGTTCCAAGTCCAACATGACTCTTCTTCAGGATTTTTTAAGCTGCGAAAAAAGAGTCATATTGGATGGGAAACGTTAACTCTGTTTATCTCTCCATGGATGCTGCCAGACTGGCTGAGTTTTTCTAGCACTTACTGTTTTTATTTCAGATCTCCAGCATCTGCAACATTTTGCTTTTATTCCAGAACAATTGAACACCACAAAATGGAATGGCCGAGCAGGCTAGATGGGATGTAAACCCACTCCAGCTCCTACATTTCATATTCTATTTTTTACCTTCTCATGCTTTTGAGATCGTGGGAAAGATGAAGTTAGAGATGGGGCTGGTACACATTAAGAGCGCAGGGAGAGAAAGAGGAGTGTATAAGATGGAAAATGCTGGAGCTCAAGAGGACAGGGAGCTGCTGGATTTAATCTACATCCAATATTTTTAGACAGAGTGTGCTGTAGGCAATGGATTTAAATTAATTAGGAGTCTTCTAACTGGAAGAATAAGATGAAGCTAAGAAATGTTCCCCAGGTTCTTCTGCTCCAAGGAATGCAAACACTGAGATTAGCGATGTAAGCTGCTTAGCTGGTGATTGGTGGAAATCTCAGTGTGCGAGAAAAAGACTTTTTCAATTCCCCCCCCAACAATATGGCCCCTCCCTCCCACCTCCCCGACCATCCCATACCTTAGCAGGGGTCCAGAAGCACTAGCACCCAGTGTTACATGGCTCAAGGGGCGTTATTTATCTGTGAGCACAGAGAGTGAGCAGTTGCAGGATATTCAACCTTGGTGTGCAGCGTGGTCGGAACAGGCGCGAAGTCGAGAGGCATCGCGCCCTTTAACCGATGTTCAGACGCATGTGTTTTCAACGGGATCAGTGATCAGAGGCAAGAAACCCTGGCTGATTTCCTATTTTAGAAGAAGGCATCAGGTTCTCAGAATAAGGGGTCTGCCATTTGAGATGAGGAGGAATTTCTTTCCTCAGGGAGAGGGACTTGCGTTTGTCTAGCGCTTTTCATGACCGCCGGACATTTCAAGGCGCTTTACAGCCAATGAAGTACTTTCTGAAGTGTGGTCACTGTTGTATTGTAGGAAACGCAGCAGCCGAATTGCGCATAGCAAGATCCCACAAACGGATCTGTTTTTTGAGGGATAAGTGTTGACCATGGCATCAGGCATAACTCCTGCACCCTTCTTCAAAGTTTCTTGGAAATAATGCCATGGAATCTTCTACATCCTCCTGAGCAGGCAGATGGGGCCTCAGATTAACATCTCATCTACAAGACAGAACCTCTGACAGCACAGTTTGCCCTCAGTAGCAAACCTTTGGAATTCTTTACCACAGGCTGCTGCAGCTCAGTCAGTGAGCACATGATTTTTTCATGGGTTCTGGGTGTCACTGGGAAGGCCAGCACTTGTTGCCCATTCCTAATAGCCCTTGGAGCTGAGTGGCTTGCTAGGCCATTTCAGTTAAAAGTCAATCACATTGCTGTGGGTCTGGAGTCACATGTAACCCAGACCAGGTAAGGACAGCAGATTTTAGAACAATCGATGATAGTTGGATCGTCATTACTGAAACTAGAGATTTATTAACTGGAATGACATTTCACTAGGTGCTGTGGTGCGATTTGAACCCTGCATCCCCAGGATATTAGCCTGGGTCTACTGGCTTACTAGCCCAGTCACCTTACCAGTATATCATCATCTCCCCCATTCAAGACAGTGGTTAATGGGTTTTTGGGTAGTAAGGGAACTGTGGGATATGGAGGTAGCGCGGGAAGGTGTAATTGAGGTGGATCAGCCTTGATCTTATTGAAAGATGGAGCGAGCTCGAAGGGCTGAATGGTTTACTCCAGCTCTTATCCCTTATGTTAATTTGTTCTATGAATCAGGGCACTGAGGCTGATTGTAATGTCCTCGTTCTCATCACCCCAAACAGCGGACTCAGTGTGTGTTGGTGGCACAGGTTGGGGTGGAGGAGGGGATCAAGTCTAGATGCTTTTTGGTTTGTATTCTCAACTACTCACTTAACCATCAGGGGGAGGATGAGTTAAAGTCTTTTTCTAACAGCGAGACACTAAATTATTACTTTTAGATATCTAATCTAAGTGGTGATGGATGTGTAGCACTGACAGTTACACAATTGAGGGAATTCAAATGATATAAATTATGAAAGCGAACCTCAAGAGGTTTCTGTACCTCATCAGTTTTCATAACCACTCTACGATTCTCTTAGGCACTGGTCTATTTTTTAAATAAATATGTTTGACTTTATGACTATTGAATTAAAATACACGCATTGACTTGTTTGAATGAACCAGCTCCCCACAATTGAGCTCGCCAATGGGCAGGTTTTGCTACGTGATGTCAGGAGGTTTAAAACACTAGGCTTTTAACTCCGATGCTTTGTTAAGACTCTGAGGCAATGTATAATGTTCTGAAGCAGCTATCCTGTCCTACAGAGAAAATAAACGGATGCTAAATTCAGTGCTTCCCACTTGTCTGTCCACACTGACAAAGTAATGAGCCTTTTAACATTTGGTGAAATCAAACCTTTTATGTAATGAATCACATCGATTGCAGAATGTGTCTATCTATGTTTACATTAGCACTTCCCTCAAAGGTCATCAGAGACTAGAAATCTATGACTGTGTGTGTGTGTGTGTGTGTGTGCGCGTGTTCATTTATGCGTGGAATTTGTGTTTGTGTGTTCACTTGTGTGTGGCTGTGCTCATTTCCGAGTGTGAGTGTTCACCTGTGTGTGCTCATGCATGCGTGTTCGCATTTGTTTGTGTTCACCTGTGTGTTCATGTGCGTGTTCGTCTGTGTGTGTCCACACCATCCTTGGCCATCATGTCTTGCGGGGCTGGTGCGGGGGCTTGAACCTAGGGATTCTGGCTCAGAGACAGCTACGCTTCTCATTGCACAGCAAGACCACCGGAGAAGGTCGGTGCCAAAGCAGGCCCACAGAATGGATAAGTCAGGCTATGGTGTTCAATGCTTCAGTTGTTCTGTGTTGGAATATGTGAGACTGGTAACTGATCTATGTTCACTATGCTTGATTGCATAAGCCTGGTGTATATTCAGAGAAAAGTAATTAGCACAGGAACTGTTGGAACCTGAGCTGGAACACATGTTAAAGTATTGTATACAACTCTGTAATTCAAGTGCCTGCAAACTTGTCATCTCTGTATTGTTCTGAGGAAAATCAAATATATAAAATGTACAACATCGATGGCATGACAATTCAACCTCGGAAATAAATATAATATAAACGTGTACAGGATGACATTGTGTCATTTAGAATACAATATAATCACGTACTCATGTTTGTAGTTATGAATTTCTCTCTCTAGTTACTTTTTAGACCTTTTGATCTTGCATTTATCAAAGATTGGATAGGTTAGGGTTGTTTTCCTTAGAACAGGGGAGGCTGAGGTGTGACCTAATCAAGATGTACAAAATTATGAGGGAGCTAGCGAGGGTAGACAGGAAAGACTTGTTTCCGTGAGCTGAGGGGGTCAATTACCACGGGGCATGGATGTAAAGTGATTGGTCGAAGGATTAGACGGGACACAAGGAAAAACTCTTTCACCCAGAGAGTGGTGGGCGCCTGGATTATATATTTTTTTTAAATGAAAAGACGTAAAATTGTACATGGTGCAGCAGGTGTGGGGCAGCGTATTATGGGGAGGTTAGGGTGAGTGCGGCTCAAGCCCCGCAAGCAAAGTCGGTCTGGAGCCGATTTGTTTCATGCCAGTCTGCCTCGCAGCCTTAATGCAATTCATTTGTATTTTCCGCTGCCCATCCAACCTTACGGTTGGCAGGCATGTGAATAGGCATGGCGGCCTTTGCACTTTTTCCGAAGCCTCATCCAAGGGCGGGATGAGGTTTCCAACAGCAAATTAAAAAAAAAACATTTTTACATTATTCTTAACATGTCCCTCTTCAGATGACTGAGCCACATGTGGGGACATGTTTGTATCATTTGTAAAATCTTTATTTTTTGCATATATAATTCTCCAGCTCTCAGGGAGCTTTCAGCGCAAACTCCACCCCCCCACCCCCCAACCCCTGTGCATGCGCAGACGTCAGCACTCGCCCCTTCTCCCACCCTCACCCCGGCAGCGCTGAGCTCCTCAGCAGACCTCTCACGCTGGCTGGCCGTTAATTGGTCAGCCAGCGGTGAATTCGCGGTCGGGGGCCGATCGCGGTCAGTGGAGCTTTTCCCGGCTGCTCCCGGGCCCACCCGCTGTGCCCACCCACCGATAAAGGGAAAATTGTGCCTCTTGAGTTTTTATTTTCTACAATAACCTTTGATGTGACAGTTTATCAAATGCCTTCTGGGAATCCAAGTACAGTACATCCACCGGTTCCTCTTAGTCCATTGCACATGTGACTCCGTCAGTGAACTCCAGTAAATTGGTTAAACATGATTTCCCTTTCACAAAACCATGTTGACTCTGCCTGATTACCTTGAATTTTGCTAAGTGCCCTGCTTTAACATCTTTAATGATAGCTGCTAGCATTTTCCATATGACAGATGTTAGGCTAACTGGCCTATAGTTATCTGTATCCCTCCCTTTTTGAATAAAGGAGTTATACTTAATTTTTCAAATCGAATGGAACCTTCCCCGAATCGAGGGAATTTTGGAAAATTAAAACCAGTGCATCAATTGTCTCACTAGCCACTTATTTCAAGGCCTTAGAGTGAAGTCCTTCCAGATCTGGGGATTTGTCAGCCCCACAGCCCCAACAATTTGCCCAATATCACTTCCCTGGTGATTGTAATTTTCCCAAGTTCCTCCTTCCCTTCCATTTCCTGATTTCCGGCTATTTCCAGAATGTTACTTGTGTCCTCTATAGTGAAGGCTGAAGCAAAATACCTGTTCAATTCATCCACCATCTCCCTATTTTCCATTCTCAATTCCCCAGATGCACTCTCTATAGGACCAATGCCCACTTTGTTAACTCTTCTCTTATTTAAAGATCAATAGAAACTCCAGTCTTTATATTACTAGCTAGCTTTCTCTCATACTCTAATTTTTCCCTCCTTATTAATCTTTTTGTCATTTTTTGCCATTCTTTATATTCTTTCCAAGCTTCTGACAAACCACCTGTCTTTGCGTAATTATATGCCTTTTCTTTAAGTTTGATACTGCCTTTAACTCTTTTAATTAACCATGGATCGTGGACCCTCCCCTTAGAATTTCTCTTTCTCACTGGAATGTATATATTCTATGTAAGCCGCTGGATGTAAAAGCAGGCTCAAGAAGGCCAATTTATTTTTGGAGCAAAGTACATCCGTGGCCTTGGGCAAGTAGGGTTCGGGAAGTTCAGTGAGGAAGAAAGGGGTGTAGTGCAGCTGATTCCTGCCACCAACGATGCATCAGGGGTGGTGCCAGAGGACTGGAGAATTGCAAACACTATGCCCTTGTTCCAAAAAAGGATGTAAGAATAAACCCAGCCACCACAGGCCTGTCAGTTTAACTTCGGTGGTGGGGAAACTTCAAGAAACTATAATGCGGGATTGAATTAATAGCCACATGGATAAATGCAGGTTAACTAAAGAGAGCCGGCATGGATTTCTTAAGGGAAAATTATATTAAACAAACTTGCTAGAGTTTTTCAAAGCGGTAACAGAGAGGGTTGATGATGGCAATGCTGTTGCTGTGGTGTACAGGGACTTCCCAAAAGGAATTTGATAGAGTGCCGCACAACAGGCTTGTGAGCAAAGTTGTAGCTTATGGGAATAAAAGGACAATAGCAACATAGAGACAAAATTGGCTGAGTGACAGGAAACCGAGAGTAATGGCGAGTGGATATCTTTAGGGCTGGAGGAAGGTTTATAGTGGAGATCCCTTGGGGTTGGTATTGGAACCCTTGCTTTTCATGAAAAATATTAATGATCTAAGCCTTGGTGTACAAGGCACAATTTCAAAATTTGTAGACAATATAAAACTTGGAAGCATTGTAAACCGTGGGGAGGATAGTGTAAAACTTCAAAAGGACATAGACAAGTTGGTGGAATGGGCGGATAGGTAGCAGATGAAGTTCAATGCAGAGAAATGTAAGGTGATACATTTTGGCAGGAGAAACATGGAAAGACAAGAATAAAATAAAAGATACCACTTTAAAGGGGGTGCAGGAGCAGAGGGACCTGGGTTTCTATATGCAGAAATCATTAAAAGTGGCAGGACAGGTTGAGAGAGTAGTTAATTAAGCATACAGTATCCTGGGCTTTAATAGTAGGGGCACAGAATCCGAGAGCAAGGAGGTTATGTTGAACTTGTACAAGAAAGCAGTTAGACCTCAGCTGGAGTATTGCAGACAGTTCTGGGCACCACATATTAGGAAGGAAATGAAGGCATTGGAGAGAGAAGAGGTTTATGAGAATTGTTCCAGGCATGAGGAACTTCAGTTATGAAGATAGATTGGAGAGTTTGGGACTCTTCCTTGGAGAAAAGAGGGCTGAGGGGAGATTTGATAGAAGTATCGCAAATCATGAAGGGTCTGGACAGAGTAGATACGGGGAAACTGTTCCCACTCATGAACGCTTTGATAACGAGAGGGTACAGATTTAAAGTAATTGGTAAATGAAGCAAAAGCGATGTGAGAAAAATCTTTACCACACAATGAATGGTTAGGGTCTGGAATGCATTGTCTGAGAGTATGGTGGAGGAAGGTTCAACTAAGCCATTCAAGAGGAAGTTAGATGATTATCTGAAAAGAAACAATCTGTAGGTTTTGAGGAGAAGGCAGAAGAATGGCATTCGGTGAAATGCTCATTTGGAGAGCTGGCCTAGACGCTATGGGCTGAATGGCCTTCTTCTGCACTGTAACAATTCTGTGATTCTTTGATTCTGTGAAGTTAAGACAGGTTGAGTATTACCCCCTTGAGGTAAGGGACAGAGAAAGGGAGGTGGGCTTATTTATAGTTATTTATAGTGATGCCATAAGAGGAACATGCCCTTCACCTCATTGTTTCCCATGTCCAGAGCAGAGTGCTCCCCACAAGCTCCATGGCCTTCTCCCTCTAAGCCATAAGCACCTTATGGTTGGAGGTCTTCCGGTTTCCTGCTTCACTGGGCACCATTTTGTCTTGCTGCAAGAGTGGTTGAATTAAGGATGACAACTGAGGAACGTGTATCAAGGGGCATGGGAGAATATAAAGATGTGGTTCATCATTATTAAAGCAGAGGAAAGGGTTTAATGGCTGTGCATACAAGTAATTGATGTTAGGGGAGGTGGGTAGCCATTCTATGCAATGCAGAGGAGTGGTTACTTCTAGAGGGTGATAATGGTGCTGGGTCTCAGGGTGCATGAGGAAGAAAAGGGAAAGTTACCACTGTGCTACCTTGCCAGCCCCGCTCAGGTTACTGAACCTCTTGTGGCACCAGCCTTCAGTCCCTGGGTGAGGAAGTTGGCATCTGTGACATTGCTGCCTCGCACCATGTGGAATGAGTGACAGCAGGTCCTTGCTGAGAAATTGTGGCATTCTGTCTCCGTGCCATGCTCTGGTCGCTCACTTAGCTGCTTGTGCCAGCTGCTGCTGCGTTTGACATTTTTGAAAAGTGCCACAAGAACAGAGGAGGTGTGCACTCAGGCAGACTGCTAGTCAATAACAGTATGAGGACAAACACTGCTCCTTACTGATGTGTTGCTGGTCTCAGCTTGCTCCTGCAATCGTCAGCCAGCACTAGCTTTTTAAATGCTGCACTCTAATTTTCATTATTTCCTGGCACATTACTCTCTTTTTATACCTATCGCATGGGGAGATGGTGCATAGTGGTAATGTCATTGGAGAGGCAATCCAGATACCTAGGCTAATGCTCTGGGGACACGGGTTCAAATGCTGCCATGGCAGCTGGTGGAATTTAAATTCAAATTAATAAATATCAGGAATTAAAAGTTAGACTCAATAATGGTGACCATCCTAGCGAGCATCGATTGTCATAAAAATCCACCTGATTCACTAATGCCCTTTAGGGGAGAAAATCTGGCGTCCTTACCTGGTCTGGCCTACATGTGACTCCAGACCCACAGCAATATGATTGACTCTTAAATGCCCCTCTGAATAAGGGCAATTAGGGATGGGCAATGAATGCTGGCCTAGCTAGCGATGCCCACCTCCCATGAACGAATAATTAAAAAAAAGTCCTTTGCAAATTCGATTCACTCCATGTGATATCAAGAAACAGCAGAAGGCACTAAATACTGTAAAGGCTATGGGCCCTGACAATATTTTGGCAATAGTTCTGAAAGATTTCTGCTCCAGAAATTGCTGCGCCCCAGCCAAGCTTTTCTAGTACAAGTGCAACACTGGCATCTACTCGGCAATGTGGAAAATTGCCCAGGTATTTCCTGTACACAAAAAGCAGGAGAAATCCAACCCGGCCAATTACCGCCCCGTCAGTCTAGTCTCCATCATCAGTAAAGTGATGGAAAGGGTCATCAACAGTGCAATCAAGCGGCACTTGCTTGGCAATAATCTGCTCACTGATGCTTGGGTTCTGCAAGGGCCACTCAGCTCCTGACCTCATTAGAGTCATGGTTCAAACACGGACAAAAGAGCTGAACTCCTGAGATGAGGTGAGAGTGACTGCCCCTTGACATCAAGGCAGCATTTGACTGAGTGTGGCATCAAGGAGCCCCAGCAAAACTGGAGTCAATGGGAATTCAAGGGCAAAACACTCCACTGTTTGGCATTACCTAGCACAAAGGAGGATTGTTGTAGTTTTTGGAGATCAATAATCTCAGCTCCAGAATATCACTGTAGGAGGTCCACAGGGTAGTGTCGGAGGTCCAACCATCTTCAGCTGCTTCATCAATGACCTTCCCTCCATCATAAGGTCAGAAGTGGGGATGTTCACTGATGATTGCACAATGTTCAGCACCATTCACGACTCCTCAGTTACTGAAGCAGTCCATGTCCAAATACCGCAAGACCTGGACAATATTAGGCTTGGGCTGATAAGAGGCAAGTAACATTCACACCACTCAAGTGCCAGGCAATGACCATCTCCAACAAGAGAGATTCTAACCATTGCCCCCTGTAATTCAAAGGCATTACCATCGATGAATCCCTCACGGTCAACTTCCTGTGGTTACCATTGACCAGAACTGAACTGGACTAGCCATATAAATATTATGGCTACAAAAACAGGTCAGAGGCTAGGAATCCTGCGGCGAGTAACTCACCTCCTGACTCCCCAAAGGCTGTCCACCATCTACAAGGTACAAGTCAGGAGTATGATGGAATACTCTCCACTTGCCTGGATGAATGCAGCCGAGTTAGATGTAGCTTGCTGACTGATTTGCCTTGTTTTCTCAGATGACTTGAGCAGGTGTCCCCTGGAGGTCCAACGCCTGGAGGGTCCCAGCTTGCTAAGGTGTCCCCTCCTAATCCTGTCTGGCTGGAGTAGATTGAGTCACAGGTAGAGGGAATTTGGAGCAGCAGAACACACTTGAATTGTCCTGGGTGGATGGCCCCAGGGTGTTTGGCTGTTGCTCCTCCCCCTTTGGGTGCCCGAGAACCCCTCCCTGTCTCCTTGAGGAGAAGGGGCACCTGGAGGAAGGTTGAGGTCCCCCATTCCCTTCTCACCTAGCCAATGCTGAAATGTAGCCATGGCTAGAGCGATGGAATGCAGGTCTGAGGGCATATCTGGCAGAATTGCTGGACCTGGGCTTCCAAGGTGGCCGCTCCCCTTCCCAATGAGATCTCGAGGCACTTGCCTGTCAGAGCCACGACATCTGAGAGTGTGTGGATGCACTCTTCCATCTTTCGTGCCACTCTGTTGAAGGCCACTGACAGCTCTGCCTATGTTCGCCCATGTCCCTTTGTATCTGCAGCCTATGTTCTAGGCCTGATTACGGAGGCCCATCACCTGAATTGAACTCTACAGGTACAAGTTCTCCAGCAGTCATCCGAGTGCCAGAGACCTCGGTTCTCACTGGCTCCACCTGCTGCTGTGAACACATGTCAGTGCAGTGACCTGTGGTGAGTGACCCCTAACCCGCTCTGAAACTAGACCCACCAATATGTGCGTGTGTCTCGGCGCTGGTGGAAGGTGCAGGCGAATGCTGTAGACAGCTCTCCAGGTGAAGCGGCCTGGGGTCTGGGGCTTCCCACTTTGGAGGACGCTGCACCTCCCTCTTCTTGCTGCCCCCTGGAATGGAGAAAAGAGAGAATGAGTGACCACCCAGGCTGGCTCAGACATTACACACATCACGCTCACGCTGGTCCAAAGTAGTCTCTGCTCTTTCACTCTATTGCTGGGAGTGGCCAACCTCACTACAGGCACGGGAACAGGCAGGGTGTCTGTCCTCCCCTACCAGCTCCGCAGCCTGCTGCTCTAACTCCGGCATCCCGCCTCCCGTCTTCTCTTTCTTCCTCCTGCTGCGAACCGTCTTGTCCTGGATAAAGACAGATGGATTGAGTGTGAGCCCATTGGATGAAAGGAGGCGGCGAGAGGCTGGACATCCTGTGCTGAGTACCTCACCTCTTGACTCCGCAAAGTCTGTGCGGCATCTACTAGGCACAAGTCAGGGGCGTGGTACTCATTACTCTCCACTGGCCAGGATGAGGGCAGCTCCAATAAGAATGAAGAAGTTGGGCACAATCCGGGTCCAAGTATCCCATCCACCACCTTCAACATTAACTCCCTTCAGCACCAACGCAATGGCAGCAGTGTGTGCCACAACGAGAAGCAATGCCACAACTCACTTAGGGTCCTTTGATAGCACCTCCTGAACCCACGACCTCTGCTACCTTGAAAGACAAAAGAATATGGGAACACCGCCACCTGCAAGCACCCTCCCAGCCACTCACCATCCTGACTTGAAGCACTGCTGTCCCTTCACTGTCGCCAGGTCACAATCCTGGGACTCCATCCCTATCAGCACTGGGGGTGTACCTACACCACATGGACTGCAGCGGTTCAAGAAGACGCCTCACCACCACCTTCTCGATGGGCAATAAAAATGCTGGCCCAGCCAGTGATGCCCACGTCCCATGAAAGATGAAATTAGAACATTGCTGATGTGAGTTTGGCGGGTAGAAGGTTCACCTACGCTAGCGGGGTGGATGAGATCGTTCATCTGTTTCCTGCACTGAAGGGCTGTCCTCTCTTGGGCTAAATCAGTGCTGACCACCCTGCCGGCCTCCTTCCCGGCCACTGTGGTCTGACGGGAGGGCCTCCTACTCCCTCGGAGAGAGGACCTCCCACCTTTCCTCGACAGACTGGAGGAGAATCTCCAGGAAGGCTTCGCTGGAGACCAAGGCTGGAGTTTGCTGCCTTCTACTGGACATTTCCAGCCTCCGAAGCTCCTGGCGCGATGAATGAATGGCTGTCCAGCTGCCTTTTAAATATGAGGTCTTGGTGTGACAGTGGGGCGGGCCACGAGGCTGGGACGTGAAGCTTGTGGGTGCGTAAGTAACCAAGTGAACAGCACGTGATTCTCACTCACCCACCCCGCTCGCCAACCGGAAGCCACTCCGACTTCCCGCTCCCGCCAACAGACTTAGCCCCAGAGCGGGAGATCCCAGGCCTTCGGAATGGCCACACGATGTCATCATGTCAGTTTCTTGATACTCCGGGGGCAGTCAGCTGTCCACCCGCCATTTTGGAGTGACCCAATTCCCACGCTATTGAGCTGTTAAAGAGACAATCGTTGGGAAGTTTTCGTCGCTCGCTTCATTTTTCAGGCACGGATGAGGAAACATTTGGGGAGTGATTTCCGGCAGTGACGACGAGTTAGCACAAGGGCTGGTTAAAAAAAAAGACCTACCAGCTGGAGCGTGGCTGCTTTGTAGCAGCAGATCTTGCTGGAGAAGGTGGCAGCATCTGTCTGTCTGTCTGATTTTTCACTTCATTTGTTAACTTTTTTGAACGTTCAATAAGAAATAAGGACAGGTGCAGAGGGTCGAGGGCCTTTACATTTGTAGCCGTGGCTGACTTCCTGTTCAGGCATAACCCCGTGAATTCCTAACCTAAGCTGTTAATTGGACGTGGAGCCCCACCTTCACACTGCTGGTTGACTGCTCTCCCACCGGGCGGCCACTAATTGGCTGTCCGATGCCTGACTGGCCGAGCTGAGACAGCAGTGAGCGAGCAGACTCCCCACTTTCCATTCCCCCACCTAACCCCACCCCCACCGCCCCCATCAAAAACCGCAAAATCCAGCCCATAGCCTTTCCAGGCAATCGATGGGCATAACTCTCTTTCCATTGGTGTAAAGATGGTACAACTCACTGCACGACGTTTGGAACATGGCTTTCAAGCTAATACGTGCAATATAACCAGGCCATTACATCAACCCAGATGGTCGGATCCATCGATTATCATCTGTACCTCCCATTTCCAGTCATGTCTCATTCGTGTGGAGCAAGCCGCAGCAATCCCCGTGAAAAATCCTGTTCCTCCAGTGCTCTGAAATAGGCAATTCCCTCACTCTGAATGGGTGATTCCTTCAAAAATTGGATCAATCATCGTGGCAGCCTGGGTACTTGATGTAGAAGTCATATTATAATAAAAAATAAATCAAACAAACTTAATGAACTAGTGCCGAAAGAGCACAGATGCAAATAATTCCAGCATTTAAAGGAGTTAACTTAAAATATTGCTTGAGATTGTTGACAATAAAATAGACTGACAGGTCTCAGAGGCTCATAAAATACATTGGTCCATTAATCTTTGACTAACTGCTTGTTCCCAAAATTGTTGGATAAGCCCAGTGTTAAAATTATACGTCGTTTTAGTTTTCTCTTCAATTTAGACTCCAGGATTATTCAAAGTCTTGGTGGGAATTGAAAACTGAAACCTGTGAACCAGCTACCAGTTATAAGCCCTGCTCCTCTCTCTCAGAATCAATCTGTTGCCACCTGTCTTCCACGCCTCCCTTGACCAACCGCCCCCCCCCCACCCACCCACCCCCCACCACCACTCCCCCCCCCCCCCCGCCCCCTTGCCAAAGATGTCAATGATCCTTCTTTTTGGAACTTTAAAGACTTGCATTTATATAGTCTCTTTCATGACCTCAGGACATCCCAAAGCACTTTTCAGCCAATGGATTACTTTTGATTGTAGCCACCATTTTAAATGGTAACAAAATGCAACAGCCAATTTGCACACTGGAAACTCCCACAGATAGCAATACACTAATGGCCAGATAATTCACTTTTAGCGATGATAACTGAGGGATAAATATTGACCAGACACCAGGATTGGGGGTTCCCCCATGATGTTCTTTGGAGGTTCCTTTACTCTGCCATGGGATTGTTTATGTCCACCCGCAAGAGTAGGTTGGGCCTTGGTTTTATGTCTCATTCAGAAGATGGGTGTGACCTCCAGACAAG
The DNA here is from genome assembly GCF_017639515.1 of Carcharodon carcharias. Lineage (NCBI taxonomy): Eukaryota > Metazoa > Chordata > Chondrichthyes > Lamniformes > Lamnidae > Carcharodon > Carcharodon carcharias. The sequence goes on along the minus strand of NC_054482.1, from coordinate 112,280,019 downwards.
ACCCTGCTGGTCCTTTGCCTGAACTATTGGCTGCTTCTGCTTCGTTTTCTAAAAATATTATCAATATCTGGTTCCCCAAAGACCATTGGGTCTCATTTCCCAGCTCAATATTGATCTTTATCATCACTGTGGTTTAAAATTAATATCATGCAAGGCAATCCTAACCCTACCTCATTCAACAGCCAACTTGACCAAGTTTCTAAAACTTTCACCTCAGGGAACAATTAATTTGTGAGCAACACTTCGATGACAGCAACAACAACAACTTGCATTCACGTTAGGCCTTTAACATAGTAAAGCATCACGAGGTGCATCACTGGAGCATTTGACACTGAGCCACATAAGGAGATATTAGGACAGGTGATCAGAAGTTTGGTTAAATCCATTGGACAGGTTTTTGATTGAGAAGGTAGTCACAGGCAGGAAAGTGGAGTTGAGGCCATAATCAGGTCAGCCATGATCTTATTGACTGGCAGAGCAGGCTCGAGGGGCCAAAAGGCTCCTGCCCCTTTTTCTTATGGTCTTATGTTCTAAAGGGGTAAGTGTGGAGAGTACCTTTATGGAGGAGAGACCGAATTGGAGGAGCAGAAAGGTTTAGAGAAGGAATTCCAGAAACCTAGGCCTTCGGTTGCTGAAGGCATGGCCTCCAACAAAAATATCTTGTGAGCATTTAATTGGTGGGGAATTTGTCCTCCTATTGGTTACATTATTTTCTATTTAGGACCTCTAATAATACATTCTATACAGTTTTAACTTTAATGCGTGTTGAACATTTATATATACTTTATTTTTTTCATTGAGTTTGTCACTAATTATGCCCTATTTTGCATGTGTTCTGCCTCCTCATACATATTCAAACTTATGCTAATTTCAACATCATTTCCTGGATAATCAGGTCAATGAAAACAGCTGCGCAACACTCATTAGGGGCAAGTTTTCTTTGGTGGTTTTAGTGTATTTAATAAACATTAGTCCGTCTGTGAGCTGCAGCATGGCTACTAATTCATTCATGGGAACAGATGCAAGTGATTCCTTTTTTTTAAATTTATTAACACTCCTTTGATAACTGAGCAAGTTTATCGGATGAGTAGCCGAGGCAACCAGACCTGACAAATTTCCAGGTTGAGTGAACTGATCTCAGCAAAAATAGTGATGAAGAAAGAACTTGCACTTATATAGCACCTTTCACCACCTCAGTAGATCGCAAGGAGTTTTACACCAAATCAAGTTGTGAATCCAGATCCTACTTTGGGGACTTGAGCACAAAATCTTGTCTGATTCTCCAATGCCCTTGCATTATCCTCAACCAACATCACTCAGTATATCTGGTCATTCTCATGTAGCTGTTTGTGGGAACTTGCTCTGCAAAAATTGGCAGCTGGGTTTCCTACATTAGAACAGTGACTACATTTAAAAAGTAATTTTTTTTTTATTAAAGGGATTCGCTGACCAGACCAGCATTTATTACCCATCCCTTGAGAAGGTGGTGGTGAGCTGCCTTCTTGAGTCGCTGCAGTCCATGTGGTGTAGGCACACCCACGGCGCTGTTAGGGAGGGAGTTCCAGGATTTTGACCCAGCGACAGTGAAGGAACGGCCAATATATTTCCAAGTCGGGATGGTGAGTGGCTGCTGTGGAGCTGCCTTGGGGAGTTGCTGAGCTCCACCCAGAGGGAGCAGTGGCTCCCAGGTGGTGGTGTGCCCATGTATCTGCTGGCCTTGTCCTTCTAGATGGTAGGGGGTCATGGATTTGGAAGGTGCTGTCTATGGAGGCTTGGCAAGCGGTGGGCCCGGAAGCGGACCCTCAATTGGCCCCCGAGTTCAATTCCATGCTGGCTGGCCAATTAAAAGCCAGCCAACGTGAAACGCGGGCTGAGAAAGGCTCGGCGCTGTTGGGAGGAAGGTGTGTGAAGACGGCAGGTGCCCAGAGAAGGCAGGGTGTGGGCTCGCACTCCCTAATGGCTGACGGCTGCTGCGGAGCTGCCTCAGGGAGTTGCAGTAGCTTCAAAATGAAACGAGCTCGATAAACCGCTGCCAAACAGTGACGACGCTGTAAATGCAAGCGCCCGGCAGCAGATACACAGCAGACCACCCCACCAACGTCTTCTTTTATTTTATTTAATCCTGGACGTTTCTTCCCGCTCCGGACGCAGTTTGTAGCGAAAACGTGGAAGGCCGCCTGGCCGATCGGCACGTCAGCCAACCGGAAAGGTGGTTGGGCTGTGTAAAGTCGCTGGCAGTTACCTCCTTAAATGGACTGAACTGCCCACTTAATTGTCGGCAGGTGCGCTTCTGCCTCCTGTGAGTGCCCGCTGACTGTAACGTTGCGGGCAAGCGCAATGACGTCGGGACACACACGCCCGAACCTCATTTTGCGCCAATTTTACATAACGCCCGGGGCACTGGCCGAACCTCGGAACACCAGATTCCGGCCGAGACTCCAGCTCCAAGAGGAAATGCACATGTACAGTTGGCAACACTGGAGTGCAGTCGGAAATAAGGTCAAACAAAGCCTGCTAACGTTCATGGTCAGAGCTCACCTGTGGGGAAAAAAAAAAAGCTGGGTGACAAAAGTAGCAGAGCCGGTGGAAATTGAAACAGGCAAAGAGTTAATGCTTTCAGGAAAGGCCAGGAAGAAAATTAGCAGGAGAAAATAAGCTTGACGAGATTGAATAGTTAGAATATGTTTTCAATAAAGGCTGTGCCGTATATCTTTCATATCGTAGCAGTAAAGGCCCATTCATTTTGTTCCCAAAGTAACAAAGATGGCCTCTATATCTGAAACATGTTAGAAAATTATTGGCAGCCAAATGGTTTGTAAGAGCATTGGGAATTGTCAAACTTGATTTTTGTATCTTAAGTATAGCATACAGTCGCTTAATAATTAGTTTGTTCCGTCAGCTTCAATAAGCTCATGACAAAGCTTTTCACAAAAGGGAAAATAAAGCCAATCCTTTATTGATATAGCTCGTTCCTTCAAGTTAGCTTCAACCGATAATAAGATGCAAGAATCTGGTTTTAGTAAAGCACTCGAGGGTTTATTGCTTCCTTTATTTCTTGCCAAAATAAACATAAGTCAAAAGTATGAATCCATAAGGTACTGTTTATGGGTGACTTTACAAGGATCTCTGCATTGCAGCAGTACTGCAAGCAGCGTGTGTAATAATTATGTGGCTTTAATGATTAATTAATTGCTATCACGAAAGCAGTGAACCATCACGGAATCGTCAAAATAACATCTGTCAAAATCCCAACAATTATCTTTTATTACTATCAGCCACCAACGCTATCCATCTTTTCCCATTTGGAATGACTGCATCAACACATCATGATACAGGGCCGGTAGGACATGAAGCCACATGAGTGGTCAATTCCAGGAATGGATGGACTGATAATGGCCTGTGTTGCCCCTCCCACCACCACCACCGGCACACTGTTGCTGCAGCATGTTTTACTCACAGTTAGAGAGCTCGCAGTTCGGGCAGGGGTGGGGGTGTTTTTTGAGGGGGGAAGGCGGCAGGAGGTGAGATTGGGAGGTAACGGGCCAGGGTGGAGGGTGGGATTGGGTGGAGGTGTGGAGCAGGGGTACCACTGTCACCTTGGAGTTGTCAGGGCATGGGTTCAAAGTCCCGTTCCAGGATCTTGAGGATAAAATCCAAGTTGATGCATCCAATGCAGTACCAATAGAGTGCTGCACTGTTGGAGGTGCTGTCTTTTAGATGAGACCTTAAATTATGGCCCTGCCTGTCCTTTCAACTGGACATAAAAGATCCCATAGCACGATTTCGAAGAAGAGCAAGTGAGTTCTACCTGTTGTTCTGACCAATATTCATCCCTCAGCCAATATCTTTAAAACAATTTATTTGGCCATTATGACATTGCTGTTATGGGACCTTGCTGTGCATAAATTGGCTGCAGTATTTTTTTTAACATTGCCACAGTCACTAGACTGCAAAAATACTTTACTGGCCCTAAAAGTTCTTCAGTATGTCCTGAGGTTGTGAAAGTCCATTTATAAATTTCTTCCCTTTTCTTTCGATGCACAACACCAAGTTCCAAAGCAGATTCCAATGGTGCTATTGATAGAGCTGGAACACTGAGAAAAAAAGATGAGCAATAAACATAATCACTTCCAGGTTCACCTCCAAGTTACATACCACCCTGACTTAGACATAGGCTAACTTCCCTAGTTCATAGTCACTGGGCCAAAGTTCTGTGATTCCCTCCCTGACACCTTTATGAGAGGACCATCATCAGAGGGCCTTTCGTTGTTCATGATTGTAGTAAAGTGTGGTACCCTGTCCCTTTACGAGAATGCAAGTATACTGATCATGTGACAGCACTGATGATTCACTGTACAGCACGGGTAACTGGGAACTATAAGTCTAGTTCTGGAGGTTTCTGAGTGAGCACATATGATCTGATGCTCTGCCCTATGTCTCAATAAACCATCACTGTTTATTCTTACATCATTATTGATTGCAAGCAGCAAATGAGAACATAGGAAGGCGTGTAGTTAAAGTTTGGTTGGCCAACATTTACCCAAGACATAAAAACGATGAAGGCCCATCACAAGCTTCTCAGGAGTCATAGGGAGGGACAATAAATGCAGTTGCCAAGAATAAATCAAACACTCGGACAAGTTTTTCCTGTGAACTGCCCTCTCACACCAGCTGAATCCCAACCTTTCAGCACCTTGCAGTTTGAGGGGCATAGTGATTGGAATCTTAACTAGTCTACCTCGGCGAGGCACAGGGGTCTAGGCGATGCTCCACAAAGAAGCTGGCTGCAGTAGGCCAAAGCCTGAATCTGGAACTGCTGCAAGAAGCCGTCTACAGCTCTCGACTAACTTAATTCTACCTTAAGTGAAATTTTTGGCTGAGATTTGCGAAGTTATTAAATCCAGATGGACATCGGTAGTTCAGATAAAAAGCAAAGTGCTTTTTACTTTAGCCAGTTGTCTGCCTGTTTTTTCCACAGATGAGCAAAACTGTTGGACCGTAATAGAAAACAACACTTTTGGGCCATGGTGTTTGTGGCCAAGAGGCTCAAGGGTCATAAAATTGGTCCTGCAACCAACAAAAAGCCATACTTCAAAGATGTGTTTTGTTTTTATGCAAAGCAGGAACCTTCGTGAAGCTTTTATGTTTTAATAATTCAACAAGAAATGCAACTGGACACAAAGGACATGGAAGCCACGGGATCTGTTCGAGGCGATTATTAAACTCAACTGCAGAGATTTGGTTAATTTATGTGGTGCATAGCTTACTTGGGAGCAGTGAGAAACTGACACAAGTTGGCATTGTTTGATAATGTCAGAATTTATCTTCTTTTGAAATGCAGGGAAAGTAACTCTGCAAGAAGCTATGTTGTTTTACGTGTTATCAGTTAAACTCTCGTCTTTAATTCACCAAGCAACAACTTGAAAACAGTCAGTAATTTGAGGGACTCTGACTGTTTAATTATCCTGATGATCCAGGCGAAGCAGTTTAAGAAAGGTGTATAGACAATGTCGAGGTGGGCTCCAATAGTGTCATTTGAACAAAGGATTAGATGCCCCATGGACCAATTGTAACTTAAGGCAGATTTTTATAGGACAGTACAACTCTGTTAATTGAATATCCTGCCCATCTCGGAAAAAAGAGTTTAAAGATTGTTGTACACAGTCATTTTGTGCTGCAGCCAGGCAACTTGGTCAGTTGCTTAAGACTACAATGTGCAATTCATCAGGAGGTGACTGTTCACTGGGTGGTACTATATGTTTCCTTTTGTAATGTATATGTTGACTGAAATCACCACAAAAGGAATAATATAGGCTATCATTTTGAAACAGCAGGAAGGGAGCCAGGATTTTCATAGTTTTAAATAGCAAGAGGAGAGCCAGGATTTTCACAGTTTAAACAGTGAGAGGAGAGCTGGGATTTTTACAGTTTAAAACAGAGAGGAAAGAGCAGGAATTTACCTGTGAGGGAGTGGAGCGGCTGTATAAAGAGCAGGAGCAGAGCGGCTGTATGAAGAATGGGAGTTTACCTGTGAGGGAGTGGAGCGGCTGTATAAGGAGCAGAGCGGAGTTTATCTGTGAGGGAACGGATTCTCACCTAGACACTCGGCAACACTGAAACTTAAAGGGAGTGACGTCAGGGCAAGGGGGAGAGATGATTGGTAGGAAGTGGGTAAGTTGCTTTTTTCTCACTTTAAAGCGACATTACAGAAGGCAAGAGACTCAGCATTTGTTTTTTTTTAAGAAAAACAAAATAGTTTTTTATTTGGCTTAAATTTAAAGAAATAGTCTTTTAATTAAAATCAAACAAAGTACAGCAAGGGAGCTCAGTCCCGTGTGTGGTACCGCCTGCATCAGGTGGGAATTCTTAGACCCTCCTTGCCGTCTGGATGACCACGTGTACAGGAAGTGCCACTGGCTTAACCAGCCTGAGCAATGGGTTTCTGCGATTGAGCATCAGCTGGAGACAGAGCGGGGCATCCGCGAGGCTGAGGGTTATGAGGATAACATGTGTTTAGATGTGGTCACTCTGCAGCTTTAGGAAGTGCAGTCAGAGAGGGAACAGGTGACCACCAGTCAGAAGAAGGGAGGCAGGCAGGTAGTCAGGAAAGCCCCAGAGTGCATCTCACTCCAGAACCGTTTCTCTGTGTTGGAAAACAGTGAGGGTGAAGGTTCCTCTGGAGGGTGCAGCCAGGGCCAAGTTCACAGCACTATGGGTGGCTCAGCTGCACAAGGGGGGAGGAGTAAGAGTGCAAGAGCAATAGTGGTAGGAGACTCAATAGTGAGGGGCACAGACAGATGCTTCGGTGGCCGTAGACATGACTCCAGGATGGTGTGTTGCCTCCCTGGTGCCAGGGTCGAGAATGTCACAGAATGGCTGCAGGGCATTCTAAAGGGGAAGGGCCAACAGTCAGAGGGCATGGTTCACATTGATACCAACGACATAGGTAGAAAGAGGGATGAGGTCCTGCAACAAGAATTTAGGGAGCTAGGTAGCAGATTAAAAGGCAGGACCTCAAATATTACTAGTGTAATCTCTGGATTAGTTCCTGTGCCACATGCCAGTGAGTATAGGAATAGGAGGATAGAGAGAACGAATGCATGGCTGAAGAGATGGTACATGAGGGAGGGCTTTAGTTTCCTGGATCTCTGGGTCTGTTTCTGGTGAAGGTGGGACCTGTACAATTTGGATGGGGTGCACCTGAACCGGAACATGATCAACATCCTTGCGGCAGGGTTCGCTGGTGCTGTTGGGGGTGTGGTTTAAACTAATTTTGCAGGGGGATGGGATACAGAGTGTAGGTGCAGTAATGGGAGGGAGGGTTTGCAGTTTGCACAGCTAAATATAGAAGAGAAACTAATTCAGCCTGGAAGGCAGAGCAAATATAGACCTGTTAAGCCACAAGGGAATAATGCAAGGCCGGATTGCTTCGATTTTTACTCAAGGAGCCTTACAAGTGAGGCAGATGAATTGAGGGTGTTGATTAACACATGGGAATATGATATTGTTGCTATCACAGCAGCATGGTTGAGGGAAGGGCAGGACTGGTAACTCAATATTCCAGGGTATAGAATCTTCAGGCATGTCGGGGTGGAGCGGGGTTGTAAAAGAGAATGTGGCATTGCACTATTGATCAAGGAGTCAATTACTGCAATAAGGAGGGATGGTATCTTAGATGGTTCCTCAAGTGAGACCATATGGGTAGAACTTAAAAACAAAAAGGGGACAATCACTTTGCTGGGAGTGTACTATAGGCCCCCACACAGTCAGGGGGAGATAGAGGAGCAGATATGTAAGCAAATCTCAGAGACTTGTGAGAATAATAGGGTAATAATAGTAGGGGATTTCAACTTCCCCAATATTAACTGGAATAGCCTTAGTGTGAAAGACTTAGAGGGGGTGGAATTCTTAAAGTGCATCCAGGAGAGTTTTTTGAGCCAGCACGTAGAAAGTCCTACAAGAGAAGGGGCCTAATCTTAGGGGATAAAGCCAGGCAAGTGGTAGAAGTGTCAGTGAGGGAGCATTTCGGGGATAGTGACCTTAACTCCGTAAGATTTAAGGTAGTTATGGAAAAGAACAAAGATGGACCAGAAATAAAGGTCCTGAATTGGGGGAAGGCCGATATCAATATGATAAGGCGAGATCTGGCCAAAGTGGACTGCGAGCAGTTACTTGTAGGAAAGTCTACATCGGAGAAGTGGGAGTCATTCAAAAAGGAAATAGTGAGAGCGCAGGGCCAACATGTTCCAATAAAGGTGAAGGGTGGAGCCAACAAGTCCAGGGAACCCTGGATGTTAAGGGTTATAGAGGATTCCAATCCTCAATTCCAAGTTAACTTCCAAGCCACATACCATCCTCACTTGGACATAGGTTAACCTCCCTTCATAGTCGCTGGGCTACATTTCTGTGATTCCCCACCTGTTGTCTCATTGTTTCTCATAATTCTCATAGCCAAACCATTGAGTAGGCTGGCAAGGGTGAAACGTTGGGTTGTACATGCCTCACAGGCCTCCCTGCTGCGACGATAAGTGAAACTACGGAATAGGATGTAAAACAATTTAAAATTACTTTTAAACATTTACTTTTAGAGGGCAGGCTTTGTGAATTAACTCTCGGTGAACAATCGAAACACAATGACACAGAACAGAAAGAAATCTTTTGGTCCATCATTGCCTGTGACAGATCTTGCAAACAGCTATCCAATTAGCCCTCATGCCCTGCTGTATTCCCATAGCCTTGGAAATTTCCCTTCAAGTTTTTATCCAATTCCCTCCTGAGTCATTAATCTGTTTCCACCACCCTTCAGGCAGCACCTGATCACAACAACTCACTGTAATATGAAAAAAATCTCTCTTTTTGCCTCTGGGTCGTTGCCAATTGATAGCAGTCTTTAAAGGTTATGCAAGGGTTTAATAGGATAGACATCGAGATGATGTTTCCACTTGTAAGGGGAAGCAGAACCAGGGGACACAGGCCAGGATTTTCCATGCGTTGGGTGGGCTCGATGGGAGCGGGCAGGGGCGCTGGTAAAGCCGCCCGCAATCAGCTCCATACCGCGATTTCACACGGGTGGGACAATTAAGGTCCCCCCTCCGTGGATCGCGAGTGGTAGCGCTACCTGTGTGGGCGGGGTGGTGGGGGGAGGAGGGAGAGGCGAGTCTAGTGCTCTTTTGCATGCACGTTCGCGAAAGAGTGCTTCAACCTCCCTGAGGCACGGAGCTGGCTCAGGGAGATTGAGGCGCTTTTTAAAAATAAATGTAAGGAAAGTGAAAATTGAATGAAAGATGTCCCACCGCCTGTGACTGTGTCACGCGAGATGGGACGTGTTTTAATTTTCAAAATATTTTTTACATAATCAGCGTTAGCTTTAGGAAACCTCATCCTGCTCGTGGATGAGGTTTCCTAATAAATGTTCAGGCCGCTTGGCCTTTTCAACTGCCTGCCAACCGTTAGGTTGAACGGGCAGCGTAAATTCGAGGTTAATTAGTCCCTTAATGGCCTTAATAGGCCTTTCAATTAATGTCGGACGCGCAGCCGACTCCGGCGTGTGCCCGCCGAACGAAATATCGCGAGACAGCGCGATGACATCGGGACGTACGCCCAACATCATCGCTCGTCATTCCACGTTCCGGCACCGCGCACGCCAATTGTAAAACTCCGCCCATAAATCTTAGATAGTCGTCAATAAATCCAATAAGGAATTCAGGAGAAACAACCAGAAAGTGGTCAGAATGTGGAACTCGCTACTACATGTTGTGGCGAGGTGGGTTAACGCGGATATGTTCAGGGGAAAGGTTAGAGGAGTACTTGAGGGAGATAGGAATAGAGGGGTATGTTGAAGGGGTTAGATGAGGATGGGTGGAGGAGGCTTATGTATAACATAAACACAGGCATAGACCAGTAAGGCCAAATAGCCTGTTTCTGTGCTGCCAACCTAATGTGTCTACGTGCAACAAGCTATCTTTAAGCTCAGTTATTCTTTGGTCAATGAACCTCCCACTGTGAAAGTTTCTCCTTACCTGCTCTCTCAAACCTCTTATTTTGAACATCTCCATCCGATCTCCCCTTAAACTCAGCTTGCCTGGGAATATTCAGATGGAGAGGCTAGCACAGCCTATATCATTTTCCATTCCACCTACAGATATGAAGGAGACCATTCAGCCCATTGCACCTGTTCTGTACTCCTACTGTGAAAAGCTAGCTATGTTAATGAATAGAAAATTACGCAATGTATGCTGTCACGCAGTTTTTTTTTGTATTTGTTCCTGGGATGTGAGCATCACAGCAAGGCCAGCATTTATTGTCTAACCCTAATAGCCCTTGAGAAGGTGGTGGTGAGCTGCCTCCTTGAACTGCCGCGTATCCATGTGGGGTAGGTACACCCACTGTGCTTCTGCCATGGTTTGATATAACCGAGCGGTTTGCCACGCCATTTAAGAGTGCGGTTAAGAGTCAACCACATGGCTGTGCGTCCGCAGACACATATAGGTGACATGGTGGGATTTTAACCCCTGCCGCCAGAGAATTAGTTTGGGCTTCTCTATTGCTAGTCTGATAACATTACCACAATACTATCCAATATGTGGTCCCCACAGTAGCCAAAATTATCCTGTTCGCATTCAAGTTTATGTATCCAGGATGAGGAAAAGGCATCAGGTCCACAAATGCTTGTCTCAATCCTTGGGCTGCTTTTACGTTCTTGCATACACCATCCCTCCCCATGTATGGTGGGAGAAGAGACCACAATGGCTATTCCAGCAACTGCCTGATAGAAATTCCCCTCTGACATCACAAGCCTCAGAAGGCCTCAAAGTCTGCTCATTATTTCCAGAATAAGTTATCCTTACTGTGCACTTAGGTGGATAGATGCTGAGAGAATTTTCCTAAAAGTAGGGAGCAGAGTTTAAAAATGAGGGGACTCCCATTTAAAATGGAGTTGAGAAGGAATTTCTACCCACGGAGGGTGATTATTCTGTGGAATTCTCTTCCCCAGAGGGCAGTGGAGGCTGGGTCATTGAATATATTCAAGACTGAAACTAGGCAGATTTTTTTGACTGACAAGGGAGTCAAGGGTTTATGGGCAGGAGGAGAGTGGACAGAAAAGTGGAATTAAAGTCACTATCCGATCAGCCATGATCTTATTGATTGGCAGAGCAGGCTCGAGGGGCCAAATGGCCTACTTCTGCTCCTATTTCGTATAATCTTATGATTTACTCTTTTTGTCCAGGAGCCTGTCTGATACCTTCTTTGAAGGACTGCTACGAATGAGTATTCATGAGCATCTTTTCCATAAGTCGATCACACTCTGTATGGGGACTGCTGGATCTATCAATAATGCTGTTCCAGTGCTGGGCACAATTCTTACCAATAAGGTCATCAAACTTACCTTTATATATAACATTAATACTTACATTTTGAGACACACTTAATGTTTCTGCTGTAACCGATGTGAAATATCTCCTAAAGGGCTTACCCAATTCTTGCAGATCTCATGTTTTTACTCCTAAGCATGAATCTCTTGTAATTTATACAACAGGATAGAGTTATTAAAATTCACTCTAGTGCAATCTGAGAAGAATGCTAGGATATTTAAAGTCATGCATGGTATTTTTAATCCACCAATTGCAATTAAGTTGTGCTACAAGGTTGATTTTAAGGGACAATAACAATTTGACATTGACAAAAATTGTACTCGTATAATTTAAAAAAAAACAAATTACTTGGCACTAAGGTCTTCTGCCTGCATAAGTTAAAGAAATGAGGTTCCAAAGGGAAAAAAAAAACCAACACATCCTGACACTGAGAGGGCTGGACATAGGGTCACCTTGGAGAGGAATACTTTGTTGTTTTAAAAATAATATACACTCTGAAATGGTAATCAGTTTTCTAATGCCAAGGGTAAAAGGAGTTGGACACATGATATGAAAACCGATAATGAGAGAAGAAAGCTGTAAAATATGCAACAGGCCCGTCAACACCTGCAAAGAGAAATGGCTGTTTCACGTTGTGGATTGCGAAGCCGGTATCGGAACTGGAAGCTCGGAGATAAACGAGCCCGGACTGTACTGAGCAGGCCGACTCTTTGCGATCGCAGCCAATGGAACTGAAAGGAAATTTTTGGCACAGGATGTGCTTGGCTGGGTAGAGCGATGCAAAACAAATCTCGCTCCATTGCCTACAGTCGTCCTCTGCCTCAAGTGTCGATTTGCATTTCCCTCAGACATGCATTGCAGGCTGATGCCTCAATCGCTCCCTGTGGCAACGCCTTTCATCCTCCTCGTTAAGAAATTCTCCCCAAACCTCACTCCTCGGGCAGAATGTTCTTCCCCAATCGCTGGCGGTCGGGGAGCCGATTCCCGCCGGAGAAGCGGGCTGCGCCGCCATTTCACGTGGGCGGGCCAAATAAGGCCCGCCCAGCGTGACATCAGCCGGGAAGCGCTGTGCTCTCCCTGTGCAGGCGGAGGGGAACCCCTGAAATTGAGAGTGCGCTCTCTCGTGCTTACACACGAAAGAGCGTACATCTCCCTGAGGCTAAGTGCAGCTTCAGGGAGATCGCCTGGACTTTGAAAAATAGAAAAAAAATTCCCTTACGTGTCCCCCCTCATGTGACAATGTCACATGTGATGGGACATGTTCATAATTTACAGAACAAATTTATTACGATTTTTAAAACCCTGCATGAAACCTCATCCCGCCGCTGGATGAGGTTTCATGTTTTCTCTATTTGCCGCCGGGATTCCTGGCCTGCCCGCTAACCTTAAGGTTGGACGGGCAGGTCCTTTAATTGTTTTAATGATCCTGTCAATGGCCTCAATTGGCCATTCACAGGTTAGCGGGAGCACAGCTGATTTTGCTGCGCCCCCACCTTCCTGTAAATTTAAATGGGGCGGTTCTGCCCAGAGTCATTCCCCGTCATTTTACGCGTCGGTGAGTGGGCCCCACCCCCTGTTCGCCAACGTCAAAATTCTGCCCTCAAGTTTGTAAATACGTCGAGGGCACAGTCTCAGGCAAAGGGGCCGATTATTTAGGACTGAGATCAGGAGAAAAAACTTTTTCTCACAATAAGCGATTCGGGGCCTGGACTGCACTGCCTGGAAGTATGGTGGAGGCAGGTTCAATCGAGGCATCCAAGAGGGCGTTGGATGATTATTTGAATAGAAACAGTGTGTAGGGGTGCGGGGAAAAGACAGGACAATGGCACAAGGTCATAATGCTCATCTGGAGAGCTGGTGCAGACACAATGGGCCAAATGGCCTCCATTGATGGCCGTCAAAATTCTGTGATTCTGTGAAATTACTTCACTCAAAGGTTTTGGAATTCTCCATACCAGAGGGTTCTGGGTGCTCCATTGTTGAGTACTGTTAAGGTGAAGATGGATAGATTCCTGGTCTCTCAGGGAACCATGGGCTATGGAGGGGCAGGCAGGAAAGTGGAGTTGAAGCCCAAGATCAGGCATGATCATATTGAATGGTGGAGATTGGTGGACCACACGGCCTACTCCTGTTCCTCCTTGTCTTTCTCTGTTCCAAATTAGAATTAGATAGCTGCTTGAAAAAGAGGGGAATGGAGAGTAGGAGTAGAAGAAATAGCTCAGGTGGAGAACAACACTGGTACAGGTAGTAGGCTAAATGCCCTGTTTCTCCAGAGGTGCATTGCTCCAATTTTATCTGTACCATTGCTTCCTACTATCTGTTACACTTGAATTGTTATAAGGTTCAGACTTGAATGGAGTAAATAACGACACTGGCAAAGATATAGGATTATAGAATTCTCAAACTAATTTCATTGTGCTATGTTTTAAAATTACAAGAATATGAATATCACACTGAAAGCTGATGAACAGGCCAATAACATCATGCCGGACCCATCAATGTAAAGCAGAACTCATAAACAGGCCACTTTCAATTCAGTTGTGTCCTCAATTGATAAATGCCCTCCAGAAACTGAATCCTCTCAATCCAGATTGTGTTTTACCTTTTAAACTACAGGACAATAGACCTCTTTCATCCAGCTCCCTGTCTTACTTCAAACCATCAGAACAAAGGCTTACACAAGCAGTTTTCTAGATGATACTGTTATAATCCTTGGCCTGACCCCAGCGCATGGGGAAGATCCAGTTAGGGACCAGTAACACTTTCGTTAAAGTAGATAAAGGTTGAGATTCAAGACGCCAGCTTTTGGAATAAAGCCTCAAGATTTCTACGGGTTTTGAACAAACAAAAACAACATTTATTGTACAAGTTCCAAAAGATAAAACAATTTCCAATATTTATCTTATACTCTAATGGGTCAGTATGAGCCACATGTGAACTAACAGACAAATTGTGGTTGAATAGGCCACAATATAAAATAAATGACTGATGCAACCAAAGCATCTCTCAAGAACACACTCAGACATTAGTATTCACTGTGAGTTACACAATCTCTTTAAACTCTAACTTCTTCACAACGGATTCCAATTTTGTACTTTCAAAGACCTAGCTTCAGAACTCCCACAAAGCTGCACTGACTCAGGCTACTTCAACCACTGCTCGCTTTCCAGGGTTTCAATCTTATCCCCCGAGATTACATTCTCCCAGATTCCCGAGTCTGCACTCCAGCCTTTAATTACTGGTATAATTTCAGCTCTCTGGGGCTTCTCCCAAGCCCTCTCTACCTGGAGACTGCCAACTCAGCTCCTTAGAGCTAACAACAGCACTTCAGCTGTGTGGAGCTAGCCATCTTCTTTCTCGACTGCTCTTGATTAACACTGACTGACTAAAAATGACTGACCCTTGAACTGCTTCTCACTGACCCTTAAACAGATCTCGGTGGCCTATCAACTGATTACTAGGCAGGAACCAATGTAACAACATTGGAATCTGCTGTACCTTAAGTGTCACAATCGCCACAGGGACACCCAGATCATTGGATTTCATAACAATATCACCAAAGTTGAATCTTCCACACTGCCCCAGCTTTGCCCCTCAATATTTATATTTCTTTATTTAACTCCCAGGAAAAACTACTGGTCTCTTTCACCCAGGTCAACACAACCAGAAGACTAAAGGTTACACATTCCCTGAATAATATTTACAATACCCTAGTCCCAATACCTAGAGTGCTGATCAGATGCCCAGTAAAAGACTTAACATCTGATGTGTTGGACAGCGCAGAGCAAAGGAAAGGTATGTCTTCTTGTACCCCCCTGTATTTGTGCTCAAAACCTGCGGTGATCAGGGATTTGTTATTCTTTGCAGAGACAACTCTATGACTAGTCAAGGATGATATCACCCCTCGTGGACAGGGTCCCTATGAATTCTTCCTAAATTCTTTCTTTGACTGTTCCATATTTGATAAGAATCACACAGGTGCGTCTTCACACTGTTTCAAAGCTTCTCACTCCCTTGACCATAATGATGACCCCATGAAATCAGAAGTAGTTTCCATTTCCTTCATAAAGTCCTTCCTGTGAGTCTCTTGACAATCATTGGCATTCGTATAATTGAAACGTCAGCAATAAAAACTGACCTGTAGCTGATCTTATAATTATAGGCTCTTGATTATTTTAAAGTCCATATCCTGCCCTAGGAATGCATTTCTGTTTAAGTGTTTGCCTGCATAGGTGAACTGACCATTACTATTTTTCACTCACAACCCTTGTGTTCCCACAAAGATCAAGCTAGCAAATTCAACAGTGGCCAATATGACTTAACCTGATCATGCCTTATGTACATTCTCACAGCATAACAGGCATAACTGTAATCATAAAATGCAGTCAAAGATTACTACTATTAGTACTAGTACTAGTAATCCGCTACTACTAGTAATCCACCACTTCAGGCTTTTCAGTCCATTTACACATCTTTGATTTTAGTCAGTCCTACAAAGGTTTGACAAATGCTCTCCATCTGGAACATTAGAATGTTCTGGAATGGAATGCCTCTGCGGCTATGCCCAATCTCTCACCATAGCAGAGGAACATAGGAATCGCTGGACAAGAAAGGACCAAGGCCCATCAAATTCCCCTTCTGATATCCTGATAGTCAAATGATAACAATAATGGGGCTGTTGACTAATTATAATGATCATTCTCTATCAGTTAGCCTATGGCATATCAGTGCTTGGGCAGAAAAAAGCAAAACATTATTTAAATGGATAGAGAGACTACAAAATGTTGTGGGACAGGGGGATCTGGGTGCCCTTGTACATGAATCACAAAAGGTCAGCAGGCAGGTACAGCAAGTAATTAGGGAGAGAAATGGAATGTTGGCCTTTATCGCAACTGGGATGAAGGATACAAGCATGGAAGCCTTGCTACAACAGAACAGGGCATTGGTGCGATAACACATGAAGTTGTGTGTGCAGTTTTCATCTCCTTACTTAAGGAGGGATTTACTTGCATTGGAAGCAGTTCACTAGGCTGGTTCCTGGGAATGAGGAAAGGTTGAGCAGGTTGGGCCTATACTCAATGTAGTTTAGAAGAATGAGAGGTGATCTTATCGAAACATATTAGCTTCTGAGTGGGCTTTACAGGATTGATGCTTCAGACCGTATGGGGGAACCTAGAACTAGGGGGCTTGGTTTAAAAAAAGATGTTTCTCATTTGAGACTGAGACGAGGAGGAATTTCTTCTTTCAGAGAGTTGTAAGCCTTTGGATTTCTCCTCCCCAGTGAGCAGAAGAGGCTGGGTCATTGAAGGCTGAGTTAGCCAGATTTTTGATTGACAAGGGAGTCAGGGTTACAGGGGGCTGACAGGAAAATAGAGTTAAAGCCACAATCAGATCAAGCATGATCTTATTGAATGGCGCAGTAAGCTTGAAGGGCTGAATGGCCTTCTCCTGCTCCTATTTCCTACGTTCTAAGCAGACCTAGACGTAATGGGTTGGATTTCCACCCTTGAGGCAAGTAACGAGAGATGAGAAAATTTCCAGCCTCGGAAGAAAGTGCCCAGAAGGATGGGAATTTCATTGTTGGAAGGGGTAGAGAGGGGCAGGTGTGGCCTGAAGTCAGGCTAGCTGACCAGTGAAAAAGTTCGGACGCAGTCACAGCTCTGGGACTTGGTTCTAGTTAAAATGAGCGGCTCAAGAAGGCAGCTCACCACCACCTTCTCAAGGGCAGTTGGGGATGGGCAATAAATGCTGGCCCAGCCAGCGAAACCCACATCCCATGAATGAATTAAAAAAAGAGAAATGCCCTCCAGCCCTCACCCCTCACATATGCTCACTCACCATACACTCCCCATGCCCCATCCCTGTAGCTTCATGCCCCCCCACCAAACCCCTATGGCTCTTTCATGTCCCTAATGCCAAGGTATGCCCCCCCCCCCGAACAACCCCAACGGTCCTTCAGGCCAGCATTCAATCCGTCTGGCTGCCACAGGGTTACAAAGATACAGATAATTTGCAAAGAAGATCTGCATCTATACAACTGCCTTATTTGTCCCAAGAAGTAGCTCAAAGCCATTAACACACATTTCATTATTTTTGACGTGCAGTGACAGTTTTTACCCTCACAAACGCTTTGCGCACAGCAAGGTCCCACAGACAGCAATTGAGTGAATGAATAGTTTACACAGCACTGCCAGGCCATTGAGTGAAATCCCCTCCCTACAATGCAATAGTTCAGGGAGAAGCTTCAATGATTGCCTCAACCAGTGAAATGGCCAATATATTGAATGTCGAACTTTAAGGACGATACCTACATGTGAACCAGCTGTTCTATTAAAACTTGGACTCTAATTGAGGAATAGTTAAAGGCGGGGAATGGAATTTTTTGAGAAACAGGCTTGCCTAAGAGGCACATACTTTTTAAAAATTAATGTTAAGTCCTACCCAGTCTACCTATAAGGCCTCATGCAGTCAGTCCAGGATGAGCAGAGAGCAACAAGGTGGATTGATTGGGAGCCTGAAGACTATACTCATTGCGGAGGTTATAACTGCAAGATACAGTTAAGCTACTCTGTTTGTTAAAGCTCTGCAGTTGGGATCATGTTATTTGTGATTTCCTGAATTGAATCCATTAAGTTACAATCATTTTAATATGTTTTGGGGATAGTTTTTACACTGACACATGCAAATCCCTTACAGCAGTATTCTGGGGGATGTGATTCCAGCTCTAAAGTCTCAGGATTAAAACCATGGAGACAGCCATGGGACAAAATGAGAGAAATCGATTTAGTTTTGTATGATAATAAGTCCATCAGAAAGCCAGACTCCCCTGCCGGTTATTACCGTGGTTTTGCAGGCCGCAGTCTCCCCTGTAGATGGATTGCTTCCTACTTAAGAGTGAAGCTTCTATTTTTGATTTGTGATATCCACAGGAGCTACTTATCACCAGACAGCCTTGTTTAGCTCAGAGGACAGGATGGCTTGGCTCATTGTCTTTTTACACACTGCCGGCACTAGGAATATCAATAGGAGGTAAACTAACTACAGGCTGAGCTATATCCATTTATGCCATAACCTTTGTTTATACGTAAACCTGTACTGCATCTTGCCCTAGAATGTAGCAGCCAGTTTCCAGATCTGATAAGACTTACTTTCACTGACAAGCAGGCTGAAATACCCAGTAGCCTTTAGACTGGAGAACAAAACACTCTCTTTGGTAAATAGTTCCTATGCAGCGATACGGCGGAGTAGTGAGTACGTTGCTGGACTGAAAATCTGGTGAGCATGAGTTCAAGTCCCACAACGCTTGAGAACTTGAATCCAGTTCTATTTTAAAAAATCTGGAATTAAAAAGCTGCTGTCAGTAAACTTGAGCATGAAGCTTGTTGTGAAAACCCAGCTGCTTGACTAATGTCCCTTTACAATAACGACTTGCATTCGTATGACACAGTGAACAGGGTAAAACATCCCAAGGCGCTGCGCAGGAGCGATGATCAAACAAAATGTGTCACCGGCCCACTTGAGGAGGTATTAGGGCCAAGGACCAAAATCTTGGTCAAAGGGGTAGGTTTCAAGGGGGTGTCGTAAAGGAGGAGAGAGGTAGAGAGGTTCAGGGAGGGGATTCTGATGCTAAGGCACGGACACCAAGGGCAGAATTTTGCCATTGGCGAGCAGGAGGCGGGGCTCGCTCGCTGGCACGTAGAATGACGCGGGATGACGTTGGGCGGAACTCCTGATGTCACCCCGCCCCATTTAAATTTTCAGGAATGCGGGAGCGCAGCAAAATCAGCTGTCCACCCACTGGCTTGTCAATGGCCACTTGAGGCCATTGACTGGATCAATTAACTAATTAAAGGACCTGCCCGTCCAACCTTAATGTTGGTGGACAGGCCAGGAGTCTGTCCAATGTCCCAAGAGGGGGGACACGTAAGGGAATGTTTCCTTTTCTATTTTTAATATTTTTCAAAGTCCAGGCGATCTCCCTGAGGCTGCACTTAGCCTCAGGGAGATGTGCACTCTTTCATGCGCATGAGTGAAAGTGTGCACTCTCGATTTCAGGGAGTCCCCTCTGCCCGTACAGGGAGCGCACAGCGCTTCCTGCTGGAAGTGAAGCTGTGGGGGGGGGGGGCCTTAATTGGCCCGCCCATGTAAAATGGCAGTGTGGTCCACTTCGTTGGTGGGGATCGGCTCCCTGCCCACCAGCGATTGGGTTGGGCCTGCCCACCCGACAGGCAGAAAATTCTGCCCCAACGGTGGAGTAATCGAAATCAGGGGTGCACAGGAGCAGGTGAGTGCTGAGTACCCTGGGGGTTGTAGGGTTGGAGGATATTACAGAAATAGGGAGGAGTGAGGCCATGGTAGGATTTGGAAAGAATGATAAGAATTTTAAAAGCAAGATATTGCTTGACTGGAAGCCAGTATAGGTCAGTGAGCACAGGGGTGACAGGGTGAATGGGGGTTAGTGCACAAGACAGCAGAATTTTAAATGACTCAATTTTACAGAGGGTAGAATGAGGGAGGCCAGCCAGGACAGCATGGGAGTCAAGTCTGCAGGTAACAAAAACTTGGGTGAAGGTTTCAGCTGTCAATGAGTTGAGGCAGTAGCAAAGTTGGGAGGGTTTGCGGAGATGGAAGGAGATGGTCTAGGTGATGGGGTAGACATGTGGTTGGAACTCAAGTTCGAGTTAAATAGAACACCAAGGTAATGAATGGTCTGGTTCAGTTTCAGACAGTTACCAGGGACAGGAAGGAATGAATGAATTGGGGCCTGAAGCCAATGGGTTGGGTCTTCCCAATATTTAATTGGAAGAAATTTCTGCTCATCCATTAATGGTTGTCAGACGACCAGCATGACAAGTTGCTAAGGATGCTACTGTATTAGCAATAGACTGCTTTATAATACAGTAGTAGGGAAAATACTAGAGTTTACTATAAAGGATGAAATAACAGGACACTTGGAAAAAGTTAACATTAGACAAAATCAGCATGGATTCATGAAAGGGAAATCATGTTTGACAAACCTACTGGAATTATTTTGAGGGCGTAGCTAGCAGAATAGGTAAGGGAGAACCAGTCGACGCGGTGTGTTTGGATTTTCAGAAAGCTTTTGATATAGTCCCACATAAAAGGTTTGTGTGCAATATTAAAGCACATGGGATTGGTGTATTATATTGGCATGGATTGAGAATTGGTTAACAGACAGGAAACTGAAAGCAGGAATAAACGGGTCTTTTGCGGAGTGGCAGGTGGTGGTTAGTGGGGTACCGCAGGGATCAGTGTTTGGACTCCAGTTATTCACAATATATATCAATGATTTGGATGAGGGAGCCAAATGTAATATTTCTGCTTGCTGATGACACAAAACTAGATGGAAATGTGAATGATGAGGAGGGTGCTAAAGGGCTTCAAAATGATTTAGACATGTTGAGTGAGTGTGGAAATACATGGTAGATGCAATATAATGTAGACAACTGTGAAGTTATCCACTTCTGTAGGAGCAACAGAATGGCAGAGTATTATTTAAATGATGACAGATTAGGAAATGTTGTTGTACAAAAGGACGTGAGTATCCTTGTACACCAGACACTGAAAACAAACATGCAGGTGCAGCAAGCATTTAGGAAGGCAAATGGTATGCTGGCCTTCATTGTGAGAGGACTTGAGTACAGGAGCAAGGATGTCTTACTGCAGCTGTACAGGGCCTTGGGGAGACCACACTTAGAGTATTGTGTGCAATTTTAGACTCCTTACCTAAGAAAGGATATACTTTCCATTGAGGGGGTGCAGCAAAGGTTCACCAGACTGATTCCTGGGATGGCAGGATTGTCGTATGAAGAGAGATTGAGTCGACTAGGCCTGTATTTACTGGAGTTTAGAAGAATGAGAGGGGATCTCATTGAAACGTATAATATTCTGAGAGGGATGGACCGACTGGATGCAGGGATGGTGTTTTCTCAGGCTGGAGGGGTGGGTATAGAACAAGGGGTCACAATCTCAGGATACAGGGTATGCCTTTTAGGACTGAGATGAGGAGGAAGTACTTCATTCAGAGGGTGGTGAACCTGTGGAGTTCTCTACCACAGAGGGATGTGGAGGCCAAGTCACTGGATATATTTAAGAAGGAAATAGATTTCTAGACTGTAAAGATGTGAAGGAGTATGAGGACAGAGTGGAAGCATAGCGTTGAGATAGAGGATCAGCCATGATCATATTGAATGGCGGAGCAGGCTTGAAGGGCTGAATGATCTACTCCTGCTTCCTGCTCCCATTTTCTATATTTCTCTGATACAGTAGAGTCCTTGGCCTGGATTTTTGTGGAGTAATGGAGACATGTAGAGGGGTGAAAATAACGGCCAAGACCCATTTCCAAGATTCCCAACCCCATTCTAAGGGTTTCCAATTTTCACCAAGGCTTTGTAAGGGTGTGGATTGGGTTCATGTCATGAGATGGCACCCCGCACTCCACCCTGGCTGACCCCATTGCAGGGTTGGGCATGTCCTAGCGCTCTGCAATTTTCATGGAGTCAGGCCGGTTTTTCAAAGAGTCATGGCTCATAGCACCTCAGAGGTATAATGAACACTAGTTTGCATGAGGGAACCTTTTAAAAGATAAGTTCAAACGGTCTTCCTCATGCCCCCCATGTCAAGGAATGCCCTTTCACCAGCCTTCCCATAGGCCCTCAAGACCCCATGCCACTTCCACGACCATTCACCCACTACACATTGTGTAGAATGAATGAACCATATAGTGATGTGCAAAAAAAAGCTTTTTTTAAAAAAAAAAATCATTCAGTGATAACTTTCCACTTTCTGAAAAAAAAACTCCTCTTTATTGCAGGCCGATGAAAGTGTCAATCATCCAGACACTTTGAAGTATCAATAGTAGAAACTACAAGCACTTTTTTGTATAAATAAACATTGTGCAATTGACAGAATAGATCAGAGAGCCAGAGCTATCAATCAAGCAATGCTTTCCTGGGGGGTGGGGGGAGGGGCTAAACTGTTTCAACTGTCTAATTGGTTTCTGGGCCTTCAGCAAGCCTCATTATGCATCCTTGGCTGAGAGCCCAGACATCCATTAGACCCAGCTGAGCCCCATGGAAAATATTACTTGATTTATAGTTCTGACTCTCTAATCTCTTCTGTTAATTGCACAATGTTAATTTACACAAGATAAAAATGTTTCAAGTGCTTGCAGTTTCTGCTATTGATATTTTAAAGGGTCTGGATGATTGACACTTTTATTGGCTTGTGCTTAAAGAAAATGCAAAGTTATCAAGGAATGGCTGTTTTTGTGAAGCTTTTTTCACACATCCTTTTGTCACTATAGGACTAATTTGTTTCTATACAGTGTATGGTGGGTGAATGCAAGTGCCACTGCTTGACTTGGGGCGTATGAGTGGCCATGGGGTGTGGGTGGAGGGGCCATGGGGGGGTGGGTGGAAGGTCATGAGGTGGCATGGATGGGGCATGGGAAGTGTGTGGAGGTGAGCGGGTGTGATGGGCGAGTCCTAGAGGGCCTTAGGTTTTGCATTACAACTGGGACAAAGTCCCACAGCACCGAGGTGGACCTTTTAAACAGCCCGCCTCAACATCCGGCAGCCAGCACCCGTTTCCCCACCCCCCCCTCCCAAACCCCAGAATGAAAATCACACCTCTGCTGACACTTCTTCAGAGGCAGGTGGGTGGGGTGGGGGGGGGGGTGGGGGGGCAGGATGGGGCCGAGCAGGGAATTTTCCCCACTCTCTACTTCCTGGCTTGACGAGTCCTTTTCTGGGCTGGCCTTTATGTGACTCCATTCCTGCTTCGACGTGGTTGACCCTATAACTGCCTCAGGAGATGCTTAGCAAAGCCACCCAGTTATCTGGAACTCGATAGGGACGGGCAATCAATACTAACCTTACCAGTCACGCTCACATCCTGAGAATGAATTAAAAAAAACACCCACCTGACAACCCTCTTTTCTTTTCATTTCTGGAAAAGCAGGAAAGCAGCATGTGGGCCCTGGTGACTGATGAGCCTCCTGTGGGATGCGCTCAGCGCAGCCACAATTGTATCATTCATCATAGTAATTCTTTACTTAACTCATTTTACTTTAACTTATTTTTATTGAGTGTTGTCACACACAATATTAGTTGGCTGTCTACAGCTGAAGCTAAAAGAACATCAGATTAATGATGGGGACAAATTGTACAGAAACTCATCTGTCACAAACTTGATTACAGCCACGACTAATGCACCAAGTCGTTTACCAAAGATAAACTGAATTTAGTCAACAGTGAGTTACAGAGCCGCACTATAAATATATCTTTAAGCAGTTAAGCTCATTTTGGAGACAGAGGCATATCATGGTGATGTATATGTAATGTAATGCTGAAAAGAAATCTGTAATGTTGGTTAATACAATATGCAACCCACCGGTGCAGAGATACAAGGCTTGCCTAATGTATCATCGCAGCACAAATCCCAGAAGACTTCACATTTGAAATGCAGCTGTATGTGTGCGAATGACACTGATGTCAGTTCTAACCCATTACTACACAGCAGAATAAAATCCACAGTTGGTGAGCTGACAAGCCAGCCTTGACTTATTAAATGAAGGACATCAAGTTATCATCCAGACTTGTTTATACCTGCTTTAAAGATGTGTTGTCAGTGGAGATCGATTTGGAAAGGGTTTGCTTGTAAATTCTTGGACTATATTCATTGTTGAAGCCAATGAGAAATAAAGTGACCTGAGGGTGGGTGAATTGTAGCTGCTGAGCCATTTAGCTCGGTGCTTTCAAGTTTGGGTTTGTTGCTCCTTTCTTATTTTAACTTTTTGACCTGAGGGCTTCTCGGCTGGTATAATGTCAGTAAAATAGAACGTGTGGACCCAAGGTTCTTTTCAAATGAAGTTGAAAGCTGCTCAATGTCCCTGCAGCAATGAACATTCAGTTCCTTCTGTATCTTTGAAAGTCATGCCAGTAAAATGATGGGAGTGTTATGAATGATAGCGTTGACAGTTCCAGTCAAAGTGCCAAAGGGCGGACTTTCCCCCATTGCAATCAGTGCGGGGGAAGGTGTGAAAAACAGTGTCCTACCCAGCGGCCGCAATGGTGGGTTTCCCCACAGTATCATCCACTCCCCGCCGCATTAATTATGGAGACTCGGGAAACGTGCTGGATCACTGGCGGACAGCCTCGCATTCGCCCGCCCTGCCATCATCTCACCACTTCCTCACTCCGGTGCCATATTTAAAGTGCAGCCACGCACAGCGTTCTCAATGTTGGCAGCCATGGACTGTTCCACTGGAGACGTGGCCCCGAAACTCAAGAAGACGGATACCTCACTGGAGCAGCTGCTGGTGCCCTCCACAATATCCTCGACTCCAGCCGTGGCCGCAGGAGGTCCAGCAAGGTGACCAATCTGGCTTGGGAGGCAGTGGCAGTGGTGGTCAGTGCCAACGCAGTACAGAAGAGCACAGCCATCCAGTGCAGGGAAAGGATGAATGGTCTCACCCGTGCTGCCAGGGTAAGTCAACCGTCTTCATCGCTCTCAACTCACACACTCACAAACCCATTCAATATTCACTGGCATCTCACTCACGGCCAGCTCAAGGAACATCACCACTCATTCTCTCACATACACACCCTCACATCTCCATCTGGGCGCTCATCTGCTCTTCCACACCCTATGGCTCCACTCACCACCCACAAATGCCAGGCATCTTTTTCATCTGCCCTGGCATGCGATTTACTCACACTCTCCATCTGTCTTTATGCAGGACAAGCTGGCGCACAATCGCAGGGATGGGTCCCAGACCGGGAGTGGAGTACCAGAAATCAAGCTCACAAATCAAGCTGCGGAACAAACCGGAGAGGACGTTGACAGTGAGGTGAGCAGCACACACCCAAATGAGGACCCTGCACCAGCTCATCCTGTGAGTGCTTTGTCCTGCTTTAGAACCATCTGCGGTGCAATAATGATCTCTCTTTCTTTCATAGCGCCTCTGAAAAGCTCCCAAGGGCTTCCACAAGCCAAGCCCTCAGCTCCAGCCCAAACAACACCTTGAATAAGGGACATGAGGACACCACAGCAGACCTGTTACAGCTCACCCACACCTTCCACCAGCGCAGAGGCACGCACCTCGGTGGGACCTAGCTCTAGAGCAGGCTCGGGTCACAATCTGGTGAGCACAGCACCCAGTCTGTTCCACAGCAGGTGAAGGCAGGGACATCCAAGGTCGCCAGTGCTCAGTGGGCTGCTGGAGGTCACGATTCAGCTGAGCGTGAGTCAGATGAGGAGCCTCCAGACTTGGTCCTAAATCGGTTACTGGAGCTGCAGCGGCAATCACGGAACATCAGGAAGGGATGTCCGCTGCATTCCTCAGATTACAGTGGACGATGGAGGAGTCCGTCCGCCTTCAGTCTGAGGTGATAGCGCCGGCATGCCAAAACATTGAGGTCAACACTGGTAGGATGGCAGCTGCCATGGGGACCTTGGTCCAGAATACCGGTCTTGCACTGGTACAGGAGCTGCACTCCTTCACTGTAGCCCTCGGTGGATCCATCAGTGGCCATAAGAGAGAGGGTGGGGCACCTCGATCTCACTCCACCTTCCCTTTCCCCTCAATGAATCAGCAAGGTCCCTTGGGCATCCATAGGGAGGAGGACCAGCAGTTAGGCACCCCGGGGCTATCCATCCAGGTGACTCCAGGACTCTCCGGCCCATCCAAATCCCTTCTTCCTGTGACCCCAACACCTCCAGCTCCACAGGACAAGGAGGGTGCATCTGCTCCACAGCAGGACACCCAAAGCAGGCCGGGGCCCTCCAGGTCTCAGCCCTCCAGAGGAGGCTGCGAGGTACATCACAGACCACAGGGAACAGCAGTCAGTAGGCTGCCTCCACCTCCGCTGTAGATATCGGGGATGCACCAAGAGGTAGCGGTAAGATTAAGAAAGTTAAAAAGATTTAGGAGGACACAGGGGCAGGGCTGTTCACAACATGTATATAATGTTCACAGATATAAATAGAATTACACCCATTTCACATCTCCTCTTGTGTTATGATTCCTTCTTTTGATGAGTTGTGTCAACTAAATGAGAGCAGGGGCTGTGGGGTGGATGAACAAGCTGACCATGGGCACCATTCAGGTCGAGACATCACTACAAGAATTCTCCAAGGCTCCTCAGACAGCACCTTCCAAACCCACGCCCACTCCCATCTAGAAGGTCAAGGGCATCAGGTACATGGGAACACCACCACCTGGAGGTTCCCCTATAAGTCATTCACCATCCTGACTTGGAAATACATCGCTGTTCCTTCACTGTCGCTGGGTCAAAATCCTGGAACTCCCTCCCTAACAGCGCTTTGGGTGTACCTACACCACATGGACTACAGCAGTTCAAGAAGGCAGCTCACCACCACCTTCTCAAGGGCAATTAGGGATGGGCAATAATTGATGGCCCAGCCAGCGAAGCCCACATCCCATGAATGAATTAAAAAAATTATTGCAGAAGTCGCTATCATGGGACTCTCGACTATGCAGTTTGTTTCCATATCACAACAGTGTGTAGCCCTTTTCCAGATCATTCTCGACATCAGTGATGTCGACCTCCACAGTTTGGATCCCACTGGGGCCACTCAGCTCCTGACCAAATTACAGCCTAGGTTCAAAATGGACAAAAGAGCTGAACTCTCGAGGTGAGGTGAGAGTGACTGCCCTTGACATCAAGGCCACATTTGACTGAATGTGGCATCAAGGAGCCCTGGCAAAATTGGAGTCAATTGGAATCAGGGGGAAAACTCTCTGCTGGTTGGGGTCATACCTAGCAGAAAGGAAGGTGGTTGTGATTGTTGGAGGTCAGTCATCTCAGCTCCAGGACATCACTGCAGGAGTTCCTCAGGGTAGTGTCCTCAGCCCAACCATCTTCAGCTGCTTCATCAATGACCTTCCTTCCATCATAAGGTTAGGAGTGGGGATGTTCGCTGATGATTGCACAATGTTCAGCACCATTCTTGACTCCTTAGATACTGAAGCAATCCATGTCCAAATGCAGCAAGACCAGAGCAATATCCAGGCTTGGGCTGACAAGTGGCAAGTAACATTCGCGCCACACAAGTGCCAGGCAATGACCATCTCCAACAAGAGAGAATCCAACCATTGCCCCTTGATGTTCAATGGCATTATCATCACTGAATCCCCACTGTCAACATTCTGAATTGGACTAGCCATATAAGTACTGTGGCTATAAGAGCAGGTCAGAGGCTAGGAATCCTCTCACGATATCTCACCTCATGACTCCTCAAATCTTGTCCACCATCTACAAGGCACAAGTCAGGAATGTGATGGAATACTCTTCACTTTGCCTGGATGAGTGCAGCTCCAACAACACAAGAAGCTTGACATCATCTAGGACAAAGCAGCCCGCTTGATTGGCAACACATCCACAAACATTCACTCCCCCCACCACTGACGTACAGTAGCAGCAGTGTACCATCTACAAAATGCACTGCATGAATTCCCCAAGGCTCCTTAGACAGCACCTTCCAAACTGACGACTGCAACCATCTAGAAGGACAAGGGCAACGGATAGATGGGAACACCACCACCTGGAAGTTCCCTCCAAGCCACTCATCATCCTGATTTCACCATCGCTGGGTTAAAATCCTGGAATTCCCTTCCTAACAGCACTGTGAGTATATCTATACCACATGGACTATAGCGGTTCAAGAAGGTAGCTCAACACCACCATCTCAAGACTCGGGATGGGCAATAGGATGGGCAATAAATGCTAAACCAGCCAGTGAAGCTCATAACCGGTGAATGAATAAAAAAAAACCTTATTACAGATATTGCTCTCATGGGACTCTAGTCTATGTAGTTTTTATGTAAATGGGTAAATGAGTTCGTTGGCCAACCGAACTCTAACTCCATGTCTTTCTATGTTCTCCTCAATTGCTGCTTGCAATCAATAACAGGGAGAAACTGATGTAAGAACAAACAGTGATGGTTTGTTGAGACATAGTGCAGAGCATCAGATCATATGTGCTCACGCAGAAACCTCCAGAACTAGACTTAGGTCTGAATTTGCCCCCCATCTGGGGGGTTGTTCGGTGGGGTGGGGTGGGGGGGGAATGAGCGCGAACCCGGTCGGTGCCCTCGATCGGGTGTGCATTGCCACTTTACATGGGAGGAACCGATTAAGGCCCGCCCAGCATGTTGCACACCCGGAAGTGCTGTGCGCTCCCTGTGCGGGGTGGGAGGGATTCCCTGAGCTGGGGCCTGAGCTTTTTCACGCATGTGTGCGAAACAGCACAGAAACCTCCCTTGAGGCACCTCCGCGCCTCAGGGGGATTAGTTTAAGTTCTGGAAAATTTAGTAAAGGTGAAAAAAAATTTTAAGGACATGTCGCCTCATGTGAAAGTGTCCCATGAGTTGGGACACGTCCATTAATATTTTCAAAAATTTTTATTTTGATTAATAAACCCTTCATGAAACCTCACCCCGCCCATGGATGAGGTTTCATGAAAAATGCGAAGGCCGCCTGGGCTCTTCGCCTGCCCGACAACTCTAAGGGTGGACAGGCAGCATTCTTACCAACTTTAATTAGTTTCTTAATGGCATTAATGGGCCTTTGACAGTTCAATGGATAGACAGCCAACATGGCGCCTGCCCGATGTCACCATTTGACCCATCGGCGAACAGGCCCCACCCCCCACCCGCCCGCAGACCGGAAAATTCTTCCCTTACTGTTCCCAGTCACCCACGCTGTACAGTGATTCAGTCAGCGCTGTCACATGATCAGTACACTTGAATTCTCTTAAAGGGACAGAGTGCCTCACTTTACCACAGTCGTGTGCTTCCACATCACCACAGCGTATGGTCCTTTTCCAGTTCATTCTTGACATCAGTGATGTCCCAACCTTAATGTTGCCATGGTCAGTTTGCTCATCCATCCTCTCGTCCAAACAGGTTCAGAGAACCTCAAACCTATTGGACAACTGCAGTGGCCCACACTCCTGCACTCCTGCCCTCTGGGTCCCTTTACCTGCCTCGCTTGCAGTCACACCCTCCTCTCCCTGACCACTGACCAAATCAGAAGACCCTATCCTAAGTGGCGTGACTGCCTCCTGGTACAAAGTATCCAGGTAACTTTCCCCCTCCCTGATGTGTAACAGTGTCTGCAGCTCAGCCTCCAGCTCAATGGCTCTGAGCCGAAGTTCCTCAAGCCACAAGCATCTCCTGGGCAACACTGGTGCCCAGGAGTGCCCACATGCTGCAGTCTTGACACATCGGTTGCCTGGGATGAAACATTTAAGTTATGAAGAGAGGTTGGATAGACTTGGGTTGTTTGTGTTGGAACAGAGAAGACTGAGGGGCGACCTGATCGAGGTGTACAAGATTATGAGGGCCATGGACAGGGTGGATAGGGAGCAGCTGTTCCCTTTAGTTGAAGGGTCCGTCACGAGGGGACATAAGTTCAAGGTGAGGGGCAGGAAGTTTAGGAGGGATGTGAGGAAAAGCTTTTTTACCCAGAGGGTGGTGACGGTCTGGAATGCGCTGCCTGGGAGGGTGGTGGAGGCGGGTTGCTTCACATCCTTTAAAAAGTACCTGGATGAGCACTTGGCACGTCATAACATTCAAGGCTATGGGCCAAGTGCTGGTAAATGGGATTAGGGAGGTAGGTCAGGTGTTTCTCACATGTCAGTACAGACTCGATGGGCCGAAGGGCCTCTTCTGCGTTGTGTGATTCTGTGATCCCTGTTCTGCCACCCTTAATGTATTTTAAATAATTACTTAATTATATTATTCGCTTATTTCTAGTGCTTTTTTTTTAGATATTTTATTAAGTTTACCACCAGTTTGTGTACTATTTTAAAGCTTAGGAATAAAATAGACCTTAACCACTTGCCAGGGACTCACCAAAAATTCTGAGAGGTATGGACAGGATAAATAGTGAGAAACTGTTCCCAGTCAAGAGAGCATCAAGAACTAGAGGGCACAGATTCAAAATAATTGGGGCAAAAGGAGTAAAATGCAATGTGAGGAATTTTTTTTCACCCAGAGGGTGGTCGGGGTCTGGAACAAAGAACCTGAAAGGGCGATGGAGGCAAGTTTCAGTGAGGAAAAGAGAGAATGTGCAAGGTTACGGGGCTAAGGCAGGAGTGGGACTAGGCAGGATGCTCCTTCGGAGAGCCAGTGCAGGCTCGACTGGCCGAATGGCCTCCTTCTGCAGTGTAAAGATTCTGTGATTCAACGCCGTCTGGACTTTAAATATGGCGCCCGGCGTGGTGAAGCGGTGAGGTGATGGTGTGGCGGGCGAATGAGAGCCCGCCAGCTACTGCACTTGATGTAAATCTGGGATGATTCCGCCCATTAAGTGGGCCGGTGGAATGATCCTCTTTCACATACTTTGCAGGGTCTTTTCATATTTATTCGTGACTGCACAAGATTGAGGTGGAGGTGGTCTCCTATCTCATCTGCGTTCTTGAAAGATGAAAGGTGTCATGCACAAGGAGAGATTTGTTCGTGCACGGTGAAGGGTCATATATATCGTGTGACTCCATGTGCTCTCTGTCTCTCAGCAGGGTTTGCATGCTTGGAGGTCACGTGCACTGCTGTCAGCCAACTGTGTTTTCCACTTTCAGAGAGTGCACCTCCTGAGCTCACCAAAGTGGGAGCACCTTGCCATCTCAAGGTGACAAAATCTCTGCCACATTATTGCCCCGGCACTCAAACATCCAACCTTGAGCATCTCTCACCCTGTAGCTGTGTCTATTGCAGGCGTAAGGGTCTTGTCACAAAGTAGAGATGCAGCGCTGTGCGCCCACTCACCTGAGCACTTGCCGAGGTCACCAATGCTGATTCCAAATGGCGATCTCTGGTGGGCAACATAACTTTGAGCAGGCTCTCTTGGAATGCACACCGTTGCTTCAGGCAATGCAGGGGGGCGAGCAATGGGTTAGGAGCGAGGTTGTACTCAAGCTGAAGTGTGCGCTTTATTAGAAATGATGCGCGACCTCGAGGGCTTCAATGGTGTCTGAGAGTTTTGGGCTTCGCAAGGGCCAACACTGGCCTTGAAGGCACAATGTCTGTATTCAAGAGGAGACATTTTAAGGTCCGGCAGGCAAGTGTTGGATGTCCCCACGCTCAGGTGGTCCGCATCCATATTAAGGTGAGGATAAATGCAATCCAGGATCCTTAGCTGAGAGTGCTGGATTTCAGCGTAATTTGGAAAATGCACCACAGACGACTGAGTCATCTCTAAATGGATTCACAGCAGCGGAACGTCATCAGCTGCTTTGTCCTAAATGTGAATTACCTGAATCACCATCGATGTCACGCAGAGTGCATATTCTGTTGCTGCAGATGGATCTCCTTGAGGAGCCTTGACACATTCAAGGCACACAGCTAGTAGGCCACTGAGGATCGTGCAACAGCTCCTGGCTCCTGTAGGCTGCCATGGCAACTGGGATGCTGGAAAGACACTTGAAGAGGCAGCACCTCCTGATGTCTGATGCCGGGACTCCCTCCTCCAATCCGGTGGCAATGAGGGGCTCATGCGCACACCTACCCCATCTGATATGCTATGGCCTCTTCTGCTGCAGCCTTGGCTCCATCGAGCTCATCACCCTCACCGCCTTTGAGGGTCTTCCTCATCGGAGGAGACGTGCAGCTCCTCCAAACAAAAACAGAAAATGCTGGAAAAACTCAGCAGATCTAACAGCATACGTGGAGAGAAAAAACAGAGTTAACGTTTCGAGTCCTTATGACCCTCCTTCAGGGCTGAAGAAGAGTCACATGGACTCGAAATGTTAACTCTCCACAGATACTGTCGGACCTGCTGAGATTTTCCAGCATTGTCTGTGTTTGTTTCAGATTTTCAGCTTCTGCAGTATTTTGCTTTTACCCGCAGTTCCTCCGTTTCGTCACCTGGCAAGTTGTTCTCCCCCACTTTGTAGCACCAGGTTGTGCAGCGCACAGCAAGCCATGATGATCCATCAGATCCTCTGGAGACTGTACTGGAGAGCTCCACCAGACCTGTCCAGACATCGGAATCGCATCTTGAGGACCAATATGGTGTGCTCCACCATTGCTCGGCCAGCGCCATGAGCCTCGTTGTACCTTCTCTCTGCAGAGTCTGAGGCTGCTGCATGGGCATCATCAATCATGTCCTTTGCGGGTCCCCTCTGTCACTGAGGAGGCAAACCTGGATTGTGTGGTCCCTCGAAGATGTCCAGGATCTGTGATCTACTCAAGACATATGAATCTTGGATGCTTTATGAGTATCTGGCACAAACCTGCATGATTGGATTCTTATGCTCGCAGGCCAGCTGTACATTGAGCAAGTGGTAGCCTTTCCTGTTTAAGTATTGCAGTGCCTGTTGCCAGGGAGCTTTTATAGTCACGTGAGTGCATTCGATGGTGCCCTGCACCTGTGGGAATCCAGAAATCTTAGTGAAGCCCAGTGCTCTGGCCTCCTGGTTTACTTGATCGCTGTTGAACTGATGTGATTGTGGACCTTGGCAAAAAGGGCGTCTGTGACATCACGAATGCATTTGCGCGTGGACACTTGAGAGATCCCGCAGAGGTCCCCAGTGGACCACTGGAAGGAACCACTGGCGTAGAAGTTCAGAGCGGCCGTCACTTTCACAGCCAATGCCAATGGATGCCCTCCCTGTTCCTGTGGCGCCAATTCCTGGAGAATGTGGCAAATGTGAGCCACCAGATCCCTGGAAATGGAGAGCTGTAGGCAACGTTGCTTCTCACTCATCTGCATATAAGACGTGTGAGTTCTGTACACCCTCAGTCTCGGGGGCCATTTATGCAAGACGTCTGTGAGCCTCACCCTCTGTGTCTCGACAGGGCCCTGCTGGCCCTTTGTCTTGAGAGTTTTGCTCCTCCCTTTGACCAGCCAGTTGCCTATGTCACAATCTTCTCCTTCTTCTCTCCTGCCTGTATGCGAATATGCAGGCGGCAATAAATCCAGCTCCATTATCCTGATAGCCTCCTCTGTGCAGTGTCAGTGAGAAGCAGACAAGAGTCAGCATTAGCCTCCAAAGGACCACCTTCTGTCAATGGCTTGTCTGTGAACGTGGGTTCCCATGTTGGAAAGTACTCGCCCCTGGAGTGATGGCCAGTGGGGGCTGCACATCAAGGCCCCCCCCTTCACACTCCAAAATGACTGGTTGCTATGACATTGCCTTTTGCCAAGTGCCTGGATGCACTGCTTTTGGCCCAGGTGCTGGGATCCTCTCTCACTGCACTCTAACACTACATTCTTCGGAATAAACACGAGAGTAAATGTTTAGTCAGGAAATGAGATTATTGGAGGGGGACCTGAGCCTGCTCTTCTGTGAACCGTCCAGCGCCCACCTTCGAACAGGCTTCTGAAGCTTGTCCAGTCTCCCAATTGCTCTGGAGTTCGTTATGACTCGAGGGAATTGCCATGCTGCAAAAAAGGTGCCACTTTGCGAGATTAGTCTCGCGTGAATTGGCATCATTGAGTCACTTTCCTGATTTCCTGCATTGTCATTGCAAGGCTCCTAACATGTGTCAGTCGTGCCTCTCTCCTCATTTGGGAATGCACAGTTCAGCTGGGTGTCCCTTTAATCACTCCCCCCCCCCTAGTGAATGTACCTGCCCTTCAATCTGCTTGTAGAGCCCCCACCAGCAGAGCTTCTCCTCATATTAATTTTGTACTGTGCTGTTGCTGCAGGTTGGAAGATGGTGGTGCAGAACGCTCACTGCCAGACCAGGTGAGCCTTCCCTGGCTGAGTATGGAAACCCCTTCTTATGTTTTCGATTATCAGGTTCACCTTGTCCAGCGAACGCTATCTGCGTCCTTTATATTAACACACTAATTGGTGCTTGAAACAATATAGGCAGAGGGACCGATTAACTGAACAAACATTGGTAGTTTATTGGAATTAAGAACGGAACGGTGACACATGTACTTCAATCACCTCCAGCTCTAGGCTGACAGGTACCCATGAAGCCCTCACTGTGCAGCGATTGGTCAATATAGTCACATGGTCAACTAACTACATTCTCTTAAAGGTACAAAGCACTCCACTTCACCACATCCCTCCCCCTTTACTTGAAAGTACAATTGGCAAGTATCACAACATCCCAATTATTTACATGAATAACTATTTACAAGTCAAGTCTCTCAGCAGGCTTTCCCAGATGTGTCGAGCATCGTAGCTCAACGGCCTTGGCTGTTTTTTTCCAAGGTCCCCCTCTTCAGGGGTCAATTGTCCACCAGGCTCTTCGGTGGAAGTGGGCAAGTTTGTGTCTTCAACCCTCTCGGGTCCAATAGGCCTCACCGGTACTTCCAAATCGTGTGACATTCCTTCCACGTGCGGTGCAGACTCAAATACAAACGATGAGGGCATTCCTTCTGGTGGGACTGTCTCTCTTCTCCGGAGATGATCCACACGTCGTCCAATTATTTGGCCATTTAACAACACGTTACAGGAGACATCCTGTTGCGGCACTTACTTCACCTAATACCCAAATGGGCCCATCTCCAAAGTGCTTTGCAAGAACTGTGTCTTCCGCCATAACATTTCTTTCATGATTATGGCCATCATGTCTAGCCAGCTGCGTCTCTTGGCTTGTCTCCACCATCCCTCCTAAATTCAGCCTGATAAGAGTTAGGCCGGTGCGGAGATGTCTCTTCATTAGTAATTCAGCGGGACCAATACCTGTGGTCATGTGTGGTATCTCCTGGTATTTGAACAGAAACCTTGACAATTTGGTGCTAGTGGAATCCCCGTCCAGCTTTTTCATCCCGGCCTTAAAAGCTTAGATCACCCACTCAGCTAAACCATTCGAGGCGGGGTGGTAAGGCAAGGTTTCGACATGCGTTATCCCGTTGAGGGTTATAAACCTGTGGAACTCCACCCTGGTAAATGCAATCCCGTTGTCTGACATGAGCACCGCTAGTAACCTGTGCACTGCAAAACTCTGTTGCAAACGGTTGATGGTGGCAACAGGCGTGGGTGACCAGACTTCGTAGACATCATCCTCTATTAGTAAAAGGAACATCGTGCCCAAGAAGGGCCCACATAGTCGATGTGGAGGCGCACCCATTGCCAGCCCGGTCCTTCCCCAGGGTCAATGGAGCTAAGGGTTTTGTACCTGCTGGCATTGAAGACAATATTTGACCAGGGTTTCAATGTCGGCGTCCATCCTTGGCTACCACAAGTAGCTGCACGCGAGCATCTTCATCCCACTAATGCCAGGGGGAGCGCTATATAATTCAGCCAGTAATGGCCTTCACCCTCTCGCGGGCAGGATAACCCTTGCTCCCCAAAGCAGTAAGCCATCCTGGAAGATGAGCTCATATCTGCGACTGAAATAAGGCTTCATGTCAACAAACTTTGGCTTGCCTGACCATCCATTCAAGGCTTGCTCTTGGACTTGAGATAAAAGTGGATTGTACACTCATGGATTTGTTTGGCCTGGAGAGGGGAGGAATCCAAAAAGTTTAGTGCTGAGATAAGTTCCTGGGGAATTGGAACCTTCACGTTGCTATCTGGCAGGGGGAGGGGGCTCAGTGCGTCAGCATGTGTGACCTGGTTTCCCGATCAGTGAATAAAAGTGTACTCGTAAACAGCCAATATCAGTGCCCACCTCTGGATATGAGCAGATGCAATGGGAGGTATCACCTTATCCTCTTCAAATAGTCCCAGCAGAGGCTTGTGGTCAGATATAATGTGAAAATGGCCACTGTGGAGGTATTGATGGGATTTCTGAACACCTAACATAAGAGACATGCCTCCTTCTCAATGTGAGAATATCATTGCTCAGCAGCACTGAGCATGCGAGATGTATAACCAATGGGTCATTCAGAGCCATCTGCCATCTGATGTGCAAGTACAGCCCCTACTCCATAAGGGGATGCATCGCAAGTTAAAATCAATTCTTTGTTTGGGTCAAAGGCCTTTAGTTTTGCAGTGTTCTTTGATGTAGGTGCCTCGCGAATAGCCTTGACATTTACTTCCATGGGATGCAGACCCTGTGCGTCAACCTTATGGCCCAAGTAAACTACCTCCTTGGCTTGGAAAATACATTTCTCTTATTTCAAGCGTACCTCTGCTTGTGAGGAGCGTTTCAGCATCTCCTCCAAATTAGCTAAGTGTTCTTCATCAGTTAGTCCAGTGACTAAGACATCATCCAGATAAACAATAACATGGGACAGTCCCTGAAGCAAATTTTCCATGGTACGCTGGAAAACAGCACATGCCAATGAGACCCCAAAGTGTAGTCGAGTATATTGATACAATCCTCGATGTGTATTGATAGTCACGAATACCCTAGAGCCTTCTTCCAACTCTACCTACTGGAAGATGTGGCTCATGTTCGGGTTTGAATATGTGCTGCCCCCCTGCTAATTTCAAATTAAATTCATCAATCTTCAGTATCAGGTGTCTATCAAGTTTGGCCACTCTGGTTACAGTTAACTTATAGTCACCGCATAAGTGAACCCTTTGGTCTGGCTTCAGTACAGGTATTATGGGTGCCACCCACTCAGAAAATTGCACCAGTTGTAAGATACCCAACTTTTCCAGCCTGTTTATCTCTGTCTTGACCTTGTCCCGTAGAGCATGAGGGACTGGTCTGGTTCTGATAAATCTGGGGGTTGCGTTAGGGTCTACATGGATTTTGGCTTGCAGCCTACAAATCCTTCCTAGCTCGTCACTGAAAATGGGACCGTACTTTTGTAACAATTCCTGTAAGTCTCTCGTGCCGATTTGAAAAATCTCGGCCCATTGCAATTTAATCTTTTTGAGCCAGTTGCGACCAATTAAACTGGGGCCCACCCCAGCTACTACTATAAGGGTTAAATTTGCAGACTGATCCCCATACTGCACCAGGACTTGACATACCCCTTTCACTCTTATTTCTTCACCCATATATATTTTTAATTTGGTACCCGATTCTTCCAAACTTAAAGGATGGACTCCTTTATTTGAGTATCTGAACGTATGTTCTCCTATGACAGACATTGATGTCCCAGTATCGACCTCCATCTTGATGGGTTGTCCATTGACTCTTATGACTACCTGGATTAGCTCAGTTCTACCCACTTTCAGGTTGTATAATGAATCGATGTCAGATTCTGCTTCCTCTGCTTCTTCAACGAAACAGGTTTCACGATTTCTACCTTTGTTTTTAAAATGCTGCCTCAGCCGATCCTTCCAGTGTCGCATAATGCCACCATTGCGATGGCAGACAAAGAATTCGATATCTCTGAACTGTCGATTGTCTGCGGGCTGCCTGGGTGTGTTTCTCTCATTAATGTGGTGGGTTTTCTCTCTGGTGCTGTTGTTCTTCAATGGTCTGTACATAGGGGGCGTTTCCCACTTTCCTGCCGGCTCTGATGTTTGTAACACCTTTTGTTACCTGCAAGGTGGACGGTGCCATCTTGTGTGTCTTTTATTGCCGCTGAGTCTCTAACAGTGCTCCCCATGGCTGTCGCCAAATCTAATGCCTTACTGAAGTCTAGATTAGCTTCAGATAGCAATCGCTTTTGAATAGCATCGACCCCCAGTTCCGCGTATCAGTCAGTCTCTCACCATGTCATTAATTGAAGTTCCAAACTCACAATATTCCAGTAATCCCTTTAAAGCAGCTACACTGCCGACGGTTGCCTCTCCTGGAAGCCTGTTCCTGGAATTGAATTTAAAACGCTGCAAAGCGACTGAGGGCTTTGGCTTCAGGTAGTTTTTGACAATATTTATTATCTCGTCAAAGGTCGTGGTGTGGAGGGTATTTGTTGAAGTGACCACTGGGTCAGCCCATACATTTCGCACCCCGCACCTGGCCGAAATAATCGCCCTCCCGCCCAATGTCGTTAGCGGTAAAGAAGAATGCCAGGCGATCGACCTAGTGAGACCAGACATCAGAAACGGGATCGAATGGTTCAAGATGCCCAAAGCGTGGCGCACTCGATGTGACTAAGGAGACTGCACGTTCAAACAGCTCCAAGGTCGTGACGAAGCAACCGCTTTCCGTGGCTTTCTTTGATGGACGTCAATTGACCCGGTTTAGCTTCGCTGCTGGTTTCATGTTTTAAGTGATCAGGTTCACTTTGCCCAGTGAATGTGAGCTGCGCCCACGGCTGGTGCTTGAATGCTTGAAACAATACAGGCAGAGAGACCGATTAACTGAACCAACACGGGTGGTTTATTGGAACTAAGAACAGGGCACTGACACACTGGGTGCTTCTTCAATCACCTCCAGCTCTAGGCTTCCTGTTACCCAAGTAGCTCACGCTGTATAGCAATTGGTCGATACAGTTATGTGGTCAGTTATCTACGTTCTCTTAAAGGTACACAGCACTCCACTTTACCACATACCCTGAAGAGGGAGATGAGGGTCAGCTTCCACTTGAGGTAAAAGCACAATGTGGAAGATGTGTCTGTGCCACACTGACAGCCACAAGATTCCAGGAGGAGGAAAGTGCAGGGCATGACCATATTCCTTCTGTCCGTTAATGCTACACCAGTGCACTGACTTGCACCTTCAACCCCCCCGATTCATCAGGCCCTAATCTTTGGAAAGGTCAGCAGTGAACCCTGAATTAGTGCCCTCTGGGAAGTGAAAGTCAGCACAACGACGTAAAAGCTGCTTCCAAGGACATGAAGCAGTCACCACCACCTTAATGAGAAACTTTTAGCGGACACTGAGATGCGAGTATGGTTGGAGAGACCATCATGGCTGCAGGTCTTGTGTTTTGGCACAACCAATGAAGGCAGCCACCTCATTTTGTGAGACAATTGCAGCTAACTCTCCAAGGCTACTGAGCAACGCCTAACTCCATGTTATCTTGTGAGGAGTAGAGGTTACTAACACGTTTTGCAAACGCTTCCAGCAAAGAGTTTGGCACATCTCCCTGACATAACACAAGGGTTGAGTAACTATCATGAGTCAGGTAGACACCACATGAAGGTGAGGCTCACAAAGGGAGGTGAACACTGAGTGGGAGCATGGCTCACCCTCTCAATCAGAGGACGCATAGGTGCATACGCACAACGCTTACAGATGACGAGACCATTCTTATTAACAGCAAATATATTTACAAATGTCCTTGATGTATACAGCGACTGAACACCTGTGACCCAGAGGTGGTGTCAAAGTTTTGTAATTTTTCTAACCCCACCACTACACCTTGGTGGGTCCCCGACCTCCACAGAGGAGATGGAGGCAGCCTGTTGACTGCTACGCCCTGTTGTCTTTGCTGGCTTTGGGTCCTCTAGAGGGCCGAGACCTGGAGGTCCCTGGCCTGGTTTGGGTCACTTGCTGTGGGGAAGGTGCACCCGCCTCAACCTGTACAGCTGGAGGTGAAGGTAGTCACAGGCAAAGGGCACTGGTATCGGCTACATACCTGGGTGGACCAGCTGCTAGTCCCCATCCCCATGAGTGCTCAAGGGCCCCTGCCTGACTCCCTGAGGAGAAGGGGTGCCTGGAGGGAGGTCAAGGTGACCATCCCTCCTCGTCTAGCCACTGTAGATCCCACCAATGCCAGAGTGCAGGTCTGAGCGCAAATCCAGTAGGATATGCTGGACCGAGGTCTCCAAGGCAGAAGCCAACCTTCCTATGTGGACCCCGAGGCCCTCATGACATCATATGGAACACGGACTGTCTCCTCCATCCTTCAGCCTAGTCTGTTGACTGCCTCTCACAATTCTACCTGATCTTCCGCCGTCTGCTGTTGCACCTTCAGCATGCTAGAGACAGCCGCTGGCGGAGGCTCATCACCTGACTCAGACTCAGTGTGTGCCTGGTCTCCAGCAGTCCTCTGAGTGCCAGAGACCTGTGCCGTCACTGCCTCCGACTGCCGTGGGAGATGTGTCAGTGAGGTATTCCCCAGAATGTGACCCCGAGCCTAATCTAGGTGTGTGACCCACCGGGTTGTGTGTCTTTCCGCTGGTGGAGGGTGCAGGTGAACACAGTGATGGTTCTTCATCCGATGCATCCTCCTCTGAGGTGGTCTGGGTGTTATGGTTGTTCTGGAGCTCTGTCTGGGCCTCCTTGTAGGAGAGGGAAGATAGGTTT
This sequence comes from Carcharodon carcharias, assembly GCF_017639515.1. Taxonomy (NCBI): domain Eukaryota; kingdom Metazoa; phylum Chordata; class Chondrichthyes; order Lamniformes; family Lamnidae; genus Carcharodon; species Carcharodon carcharias. Next base: position 112,239,597 of record NC_054482.1, on the reverse strand, counting down.
AGTTCTCAAGCCGGCAGAACACAACATTGCATGTCACTCACAGTGATTATCAGGAAGTGAGCAACTCATGGAGGGCTCGTCCGTACTGGCTTGTTGGGAGAGGCCGATCTCGCCTTCCCCACAGGAACGACCTTTGTCTTCGCCTGACAGCTCGGCAGCGTTCCCCCTCAAACTGGGACAGCTCCTGGATGTCGGCAGCCCTTCCTCCCGCCTGGGATACCTCCCTCCAGTGATTCAGTGAGCTACTCGCCAACGCGTAATTAATGAGCGTCCGAACGTGGAACAGGGTGTGATTTCGTGCTCTGCAGCCTAGCGGGAAACGCACTGCAAAACCCACCAGCTGATGCCCTGAGCTTGTGGAAGGGAAAATTCAGCCCGGTATGTGTGCAGGCGGATATGGTGGGAAACTGATCCTTAACAACATCTTCTGAAGGCTTCAATTCTTTTCAGTCGAGTTGATACTAGTACATCTTATCCTGAACAAGCTGGATCAGGAGAACAATCAATCTTAACCGGTGGATCAGTCAGGGCATGAAGCCAATCTGTGGCTGCTGTCAGACGGTAGAACTCTCACTTCTGAGGCACAAGGTTATAGGTTTAGGTCCCACTCCAGGACTTAAGCACAACGCTCAGTGCAATACTGACGGAATGCTGCACTCCCTCATTTCAAATGAGACGTTAAACTGCCTGGTAGATGTAACGGATTCCAGGATGCTATTACAAAGGAGAGCAAGGGCGTTATCCCTGATGTCCTGTCCAATATTTGTCCCTCAATCAGCCTCACAAAAATTGACCAGCAGGTCATTATCAGGTTGTTGCTTGTGTTACCTTGCAGTGCAGAATTTGTGGTGCATTGGTCAAGAGAGATGCCCCGTGTCCAGAAACCTGACTTGAGTGACGATGAGCAGCTTAAGCCGCTTTCTGAAGCAGCTTTGGCATTTTCTGCCTGTGGAGAGAATCGAAGGATTCCTTGACTTGCGCCTGGCCCATTTGCAGTTAATGGATGACTCCTATCTCATTAGAAATATCAGCCAGCTCTCTGTTGAACAAAATCCTACAGGTTTCGTTTCCAATCCATGAACGCTGGACCCAGGCACAGCGATTAGAAAAAAATGGTTTCACTCGTCAGGTGTCTTCCTCGTTTCCTTCCCTTTGTCCCCTCCCTCTGTTTCCGCTCTCCCATTCTTTCTCTCTGACCTCTGACTTCTGTTTCCTTTCTTACACTCCCTGCCCCTCTCCCCACACCCATAGCAGAGTCCATAATCATTCTGCAAGCGGGCTATCTTCATTCAGCCTATAAGGTAAATTGTTTTCCGTCTCAAATGAAACCACGGGCAGGATTTTCAGCTCGGTGGCCAGGCGAGTGCCTGACCCAGTCGGATGCGAAATCGCACGAGATGGTGCCGGGCGAGCATCCCAAAGTCCTCCTGCGCTGGCGCGATATTACACTCAGCATGTCGGAGGTGTCCCCGCTGACAATTAAGAGGCCAGTTAAGGTAATTAAGGGCCCTATTGTCTCCGAATTTTTGTTGCGGTTGGTGGACAGACGATTCTGCCAGGGGGACTTCGCATTTTTCATTGGATTTCACCCAAGGGAGGGTAGAGGTTCCTGTTATTAAATGAAAGAAAAATAAAAAATTCCATGGACAGCATTTTTGTCGTCTATATGTTCGGGTGACTGTGACGCTTGCACATTTATTTCCCTGATTTTAAAAACTTTTCTAATGCTTTTCAGGTCTTCGGCTCCCTGATGCAGCTCTCTGCCTTTAGGGAGCTTTCTGTCAGCGCCCGCCCTCCCCTCACCCCCACATCCTGTCCCCTCACCCCCACACCCCCTCCCCTCACCCCCACATCCCCTCCCCTCACCCCCACACCCCCTCCCCTCACCCCCACATCCTGTCCCCTCACCCCCACATCCCCTCCCCTCACCCCCACACCCCCTCCCCTCACCCCCACACCCCCTCCCCTCACCCCCACATCCCCTCCCCTCACCCCCACACCCCCTCCCCTCACCCCCACATCCCTGTCCCCTCACCCCCACACCCCCTCCCCTCACCCCCACATCCTGTCCCCTCACACCCACACCCCCTCCCCTCACCCCCACATCCTGTCCCCTCACCCCCACACCCCCTCCCCTCACCCCCACATCCTGTCCCCTCACCCCCACACCCCCTCCCCTCACCCCCACACCCCCTCCCCTCACCCCCACACCCCCTCCCCTCACCCCCACATCCTGTCCCCTCACCCCCACACCCCCTCCCCTCACCCCCACACCCCCTCCCCTCACCCCCACACCCCCCTCCCCTCACCCCCACACCCCCTCCCCTCACCCCCACAACCCCCTCCCCTCACCCCCACATCCTGTCCCCTCACCCCCACACCCCCTCCCCTCACCCCCACATCCTGTCCCCTCACACCCACACCCCCTCCCCTCACCCCCACATCCTGTCCCCTCACCCCCACACCCCCTCCCCTCACCCCCACATCCTGTCCCCTCACCCCCACACCCCCTCCCCTCACCCCCACACCCCCCTCCCCTCACCCCCACATCCTGTCCCCTCACCCCCACATCCTGTCCCCTCACCCCCACACCCCCTCCCCTCACCCCCACATCCTGTCCCCTCACCCCCACACCCCCTCCCCTCACCCCCACATCCTGTCCCCTCACCCCCACACCCCCTCCCCTCACCCCCACATCCTGTCCCCTCACCCCCACATCCTGTCCCCTCACCCCCACACCCCCTCCCCTCACCCCCACATCCTGTCCCCTCACCCCCACACCCCCTCCCCTCACCCCCACACCCCCTCCCCTCACCCCCACATCCTGTCCCCTCACCCCCACACCCCCTCCCCTCACCCCCACACCCCCTCCCCTCACCCCCACATCCTGTCCCCTCACCCCCACACCCCCTCCCCTCACCCCCACACCCCCTCCCCTCACCCCCACATCCTGTCCCCTCACCCCCACACCCCCTCCCCTCACCCCCACATCCCCCTCCCCTCACCCCCACATCCTGTCCCCTCACCCCCACACCCCCCTCCCCTCACCCCCACATCCTGTCCCCTCACCCCCACATCCTGTCCCCTCACCCCCACACCCCCTCCCCTCACCCCCACACCCCCTCCCCTCACCCCCACACCCCCTCCCCTCACCCCCACATCCTGTCCCCTCACCCCCACACCCCCTCCCCTCACCCCCACACCCCCTCCCCTCACCCCCACATCCTGTCCCCTCACCCCCACACCCCCTCCCCTCACCCCCACACCCCCTCCCCTCACCCCCACACCCCCTCCCCTCACCCCCACATCCTGTCCCCTCACCCCCACACCACCTCCCCTCACCCCCACACCCCCTCCCCTCACCCCCACATCCTGTCCCCTCACCCCCACACACCCCCTCCCCTCACCCCCACATCCTGTCCCCTCACCCCCACACCCCCTCCCCTCACCCCCACACCCCCTCCCCTCACCCCCACACCCCCTCCCCTCACCCCCACATCCTGTCCCCTCACCCCCACACCCCCTCCCCTCACCCCCACACCCCCTCCCCTCACCCCCACACCCCCTCCCCTCACCCCCACATCCTGTCCCCTCACCCCCACACCCCCTCCCCTCACCCCCACACCCCCTCCCCTCACCCCCACACCCCCTCCCCTCACCCCCACATCCCCCTCCCCTCACCCCCACACCCCCTCCCCTCACCCCCACATCCTGTCCCCTCACCCCCACATCCTGTCCCCTCACCCCCACATCCTGTCCCCTCACCCCCACACCCCCTCCCCTCACCCCCACATCCTGTCCCCTCACCCCCACACCCCCTCCCCTCACCCCCACATCCTGTCCCCTCACCCCCACATCCTGTCCCCTCACCCCCACACCCCCTCCCCTCACCCCCACATCCTGTCCCCTCACCCCCACATCCTGTCCCCTCACCCCCACACCCCCTCCCCTCACCCCCACACCCCCCTCCCCTCACCCCCACATCCCCTCCCCTCACCCCCACACCACCTCCCCTCACCCCCACACCCCCTCCCCTCACCCCCACACCCCCTCCCCTCACCCCCACATCCTGTCCCCTCACCCCCACACCCCCTCCCCTCACCCCCACACCCCCTCCCCTCACCCCCACACCCCCCTCCCCTCACCCCCACATCCCCCTCCCCTCACCCCCACACCCCCTCCCCTCACCCCCACATCCTGTCCCCTCACCCCCACATCCTGTCCCCTCACCCCCACACCCCCTCCCCTCACCCCCACACCCCCTCCCCTCACCCCCACACCCCCTCCCCTCACCCCCACACCCCCTCCCCTCACCCCCACATCCCCCTCCCCTCACCCCCACATCCTGTCCCCTCACCCCCACACCCCCTCCCCTCACCCCCACACCCCCTCCCCTCACCCCCACCCCACCCTCACCCCAACCCTCCCCTCACCCCTATCCCCCTTCCCCCTCCCCCACCCCCACCCTGCCCCCCTCCCCCACCCCCACCCTGCTCCCACCCTGCCCTCCCCCCGCCCTCCCCTCACCCCCACCCCACCCTCCCCCACCCTCCCCTCACCCCCACCTCACCCCCACCCCCACCCGCACCCCACCCCCACACCACCCTCCCCCCACCCCCACCCCACCCTGCCCCCGCCCCCACCCCCACCCCACAACCCAGCCTCCCCCCATCCTGATCTACTCCTCACTCCTTCATGTGTTTTAACTAACTTTCCCTTAAATGAATCAAGGCTACTCACCTCAACCCCTCCTCGCGTCGCGTTCCACGTTCTTACCACTCTCGGGGTAAAGACGTTTCTCCTGAATTCCCCTCTGGGTTTTATTAATGACCCTTTTTGTATTGATGGCTATTAGTTTTTAGTCAGGTGCTGGACTCACCTTGTGTTTAGATGCTGTCAAGGTTCACTCAACCCGTTATTTTTCTCCAGTGTAAACATCTACAGGATGTTGAGATCATGTAACTCCTGCTCTCCAGTTTTCAAAATCAAGATGAGGATCTAGTGGAGGCTGAGTGACCCTTGTAAGTCGTCTTTATCTCTCTCTCTCTCTCTCTCTCTCGTAACCTTTTCTGCCTCAGTTTTGGCTGATGTGTCTTTTATCTCGTGGTGTCCAATTCACTTACAGAAGGGACGGGCACCCGTGAACTGTGAAGTTATCGATGTGCCTGTTTATCCAGAATGAGCTTGCTGTTTTAAAAAGGCAGGTGTCAGGATATTTTTATGAATTCATTCATTTTCGCTGCAGGAAAAGGAATTCTCTCCCCCTGGCCCCTGCCAAAAAAGTCAATTTGCAGGAGGGTGGAAATAGCTGCAAGCTGCTCCAAGTTGGTCAACTGTCACAATATTTTTGAGCTGTTGAAAAACAATTGCCTGTTGTTATGTGGCAGAGTCTGAAAGGTTATTCAACCATTTCTGATATTAAGGCTTCATTTAAATCGAATTGCAAACCACAGGACACATTCCAACTGTGTCGGTTTAAAATGTACGCTGGACGTGGAAGGATTCACTCCGTGTGGAGAAGTCGTATGCCCTGCGTCTTAAACACGGGCCGAGACTTTCCCATCCTGCCCGCCGGGGAACCGGAAACTACCCCCCTCCCCCGCCACCCCCACAAAATCAACGGACTTTTGGCTGTTCCGTCAAATTTTCGACAAATCCCGACCACGGATGGAATTGGAAAATCACGGCCAGGCTCGCTGCCCCTGGCACACATTCAGCTGGTAGCATCCTTGCCTCTTGAGCCATTAAGATTGTGGGTCCAAGCCCCATTCCAGGGACTGAGCACCAAATCTAGGCTGGCATTTTGCATGATTGAGGGAGAGCCGCACGGTTGGAGGTACAGTCTGCCCCTCTCAGGCGGCTACAAAGAGATCCTGCAACGTTGACTGGGAGAATATGGGGCGGGGTAGGGGGGAGCGGTGGTGGGAAGGAGGGGGAGGTGGGGGGGTGTTGCAGACAACATGGAGGGGGTGGGTTTAAAAGAGGGGCAGATAAGAAGGAAGGGTGGGCGTTTCTACCTTTGGGGGTCCCGCCCCACAATTGACAAAGGGCAGCCCCCAAAGTGCAAATTCCGCCCAGCCACCCACCATACCCCCCCCCACCACCCCCCCCCCGCTTTCTTCCTGCCCCTTTAACCATCTCAGGGAAAGCATCAGCTGCCCATGCTAACCATTGTATGGAGTGGGAAGCTTATTACCAGAGTCAATTGGGCTGATAACAAGTCTAATTGACCCTTAAGCACTTATTTAAATATGCGGCTGGACTTCTGAATTTGGTGCCCGCCCACCCTTCGTATTATGAGGGTGGGCCAGAAGGTGGTGGGTTGGGCACCCGACCTAGTTCTCATGCCCCCCCACCACGGGAAACATGCCTGCCTGGTGGTGGGGGGGTGGGGTGGGGGAGGGGGTGGGATGCACGTCAAATTCAGTCCATTCTGTTTTACAGGACAGAGTCATTCCTGATGTTCCAGCCGCCATTTTTTTTTCACCGAGAAACGTTTATCGGCTTATGATCCTGGGCAGGATTTTCCAACCCCCACCCCCACCCCATCCCACCACCACCACCGCCTCCCCACCCCCCCCCAACCCGGCAGCCACCGAGTTCATCCGGTCCCGCCGAAAGTCAATGGACTTTTCGCTGGGCCACCGAATCTCCCACAGCGGGTCCGGCCAAGACGGGGGCTGGAAAACCCTGGCCCACCTTGCTGTCCATGGGAGCTTCCTGTGCACAAATTGGCTGCTGGTTCCCACATCACAGCAGCAACTCAGAAATGGCTGCACAAGAATAACTAGTTGAGTTGTTCAGAGGTTGTGAGAGGTGCTAAAGAAATCCAAGCCTTTCTGTCTTTCTTATATCTCACTTCTATATGACAGTGTTGCTTAAAACCAATTTTCATCAACAATTAACTCCAGACTACCAGACTATGCTCTTTTATCCCCTGTGGGGTTTGTTCATTCATTGAAAGGGGAATACATCTGAGGTGATTAAGAACTGACTGATGTTTCGAAATGGTCTTCTGTTCCTGTAATGCACCTGCAGGTTGTAAACCAACCACACAGTTCCATCAGTAATTCATCAGCCCAAGACATGTCTGTCCAAGTACTTTGCAGGGAACAGATTTCATCGGACTGACCTAGCCAAGCAAATGGAAAGTATAACCTTATTAATAATGTGCATATGTTAAAGCATGAGATGAACTCCCTGCTGGGCATTTTGAAGAGGCTATCAATCTGCCCTCACTCTCCAATCTGAGTGGGTGCCCCCAAGCAGAGCTGATGTAACTGTGGGAACAGATGCTTAATTACCAAAAATATGAGGAATAGATTAAAAAAAAGAGTGGCAAGATGAAATTTTGAAAAATATTTTGGCGTTTATTTTAGACGGCCCAGTTAAATAAAATCTATTCAATAGGCACGGCTTGGCAGGATGACATCTGTGAGTGAGTGTTTGAAGCCACACCAGCTTTAAAACAGTTTATCCACTGCAAGCTAGATGGCAAAAGCAACAGTACTAGATGGCCACTGAATTGTTTTTTTTTATTCATTCATGGGATGTGGCCTTCGCTGGCTGGGCCCAGCATTTATTGCCCTTCCCTAGTTGCCCTTGAGAAGTTGGTGGTGAGCTGCCTTCTTGAACCGCTGCAGTCCCTGTGGTTTGGTACACCCATAGTGCTGTTAGGGAGAGAGTTCCAGGATTATGACCCAATGACAGTGAAGGAATGGTGATATATATCCAAGTCAGGATGGGGTGAGTGATTTGGAGGGGAACTTCCAGGCGGTGGTGTTCCCATCTATCTGCTGCCCTTGTCCTTCTAGATGGTAGTAGCCATGGGTTTGGAAGGTGCTGTCGAAGAAGCCTTGGTGAATTCCTGCAGTGCATCTTGTAGATGGTACCCACTGCTGCCGCTGTGCGTCGGTGGTGGAGGGAGTGAATGTTTGTGGATGGGGTGCCAATCAAGCAGGGCTGCTTTGACCTGGATGGTGTTGAGCTTCTTGAGTGTTGTGGGAGGTGCACACATCCAGGCAAGTGGGGAGTATTCCATCACACTCCTGACTTGTGCCTTGTAGATGGTGGACAGGCTTTGGGGAGTCAGGAGGTGAGTTACTCATCACAAGATTCCTAGCCTCTGACCTGCTCTTGTAGCCACAATATTTATATGGTTGGTGCAGTTCAGTTTCTGATAAATGGTAACCCCCTAGGATGTTGATAGTGGGGATTCAGCCATGCTAATGTCATTGAACGACAAGGGGCGATGGTTGGATTCTCTCTTGTTGCAGGTGTTCATTGTTTGGCAATTGTGTAGCATGAATGTTACTTGCCACTGGTCAGCTAAAGCCTGGATATTGCCCTGGTCTTGCTGCATTTGGACATGGACTGCTTCAGTACCTGAGGAATCAGGAATGGTGCTGAACATTGTGCAATCATCAGCGAACATCCCCACATCTGACCTTATGATGGAAGGAAGGTCATTGATGAAGCAGCTGAAGATGGTTGGGCCTCAGACACGACCCTGAGGAACTCCTGCAGTGATGTCCTGGAGCTGAAATGACTGACCTCCAACAGACGCAACCATCTTCCTTTGTGCTAGGTATGAATCAACCAGTGGAGAATTTTCCCCTGATTCCTATTGACTCCAGTTTTGCTAGGGCTCCTTGATGCCACACTCGGTCAAATGATATCAAGGGCAGTCACTCTCACCTCACCTCAGGAGTTCAGATTGCAGGCCGTAAACAGGGCATAATCCCTTCATAGGCCAGAATCTACCACCCCCACACAAGACAAGGAAGGAGGCAGCCGGGCCTGAAAATTTGGTGAGTCAGTGTCAGAATTGTTACCCGGCGCATTCCCATCCCGCCTCCCCTTGAGTCCCTTAAATGGCCAATTAACATCCGCTTAAGGGCCTCTTCCCACCTCTGCTGCAATCTTCACAGCTCTAGGTGGGTCGGCCGATATATGACCTGCACAACCGGTAAGCTGTGTGGGCTCCATGTCAGCTGGAGGGGGGGTGGGTGGAGAGGCGTGTGGGGGTCCCTCAATCATGCACAGGTAGGGGACAGGCCACTGACAGCCACGCCCTCCTGTTACTGCCGAATACCGTGGCCCCCCCACTCTCTCCCCGTGACCCTCGCACCACAAGACCCCCAACCCCACCCTCCCCACCCCCCCCACCCCCCCACCCCCAATAGCACTTACCTTTCTCCTGGGACTCTGAGTGGCCGTTGCCCCGGCAGCGGCCACGACCTCATCCGTGTCGCAACTGCGTGCAAGAGCTGCCAGCCTACGATTGGCTGGCAGCAATTGGTGGGTGGGAAGTCACCTTCCGGGGTCCTCAGTCTGGAGGAAGGCCCCCCCCGCCCCCCCCCCCCCCCCCCCACTACAGACTGTCCACTTAACTGCCTGGTTGGCAGACGATAAGGCCCCCTCAGAGTCAGTATGGGTGGCTTGCCACTTTTTCAGGCATGGGTGAGATGCCCGCTGCAAACGGATGATTCTGCCCAAAGTTACAGTAGTCATGGGTTGTGTGGCTGGCACAGGTTGCCCGATCACCCCATTTGGATCTGGCCTACAGTGCTTCTGCAGGCGGTTTAGGCTTCCTAACCGTAGCAAGTTGGATAAACCGTGATTAGCAATTATTTGCTAATTACTAATTTGCACCCCCTTCATACCCCCTCAGCCAATAGGTCTTGTACGAAACATCTCATGGTACGCCAAGGGTTTAAAAAATTTTTTAAAAATTAAAAAATTGTAGTTATTTTTCTTTCGTTCGCTCTCAGATAACTTTTGTTGCAATCGATTGACCCATCGATTGAAGTCAGGCTGCACGGTATTAATAGCAAACATGCTGTTTTGGCAGATGGCTTAATCTGATTTGCTCCGATTTAATCTAATTGCTCTGCCACCTCCAGTTTTGATACCAGAGGCAACAGCAGAACCTTCTGTGTGTCCCAACCCAATCGGTCCCCATCTTTACTCCCTCAAATCTATAAGGTACAGAGTCTCGAAACGTCAACTCTTTTCTTCTCCGCCGATGCTGCCAGACCTGCTGAGTTTTTCCAGGTAATTCTGTTTTTGTTTTGGATTTCCAGCATCCGCAGTTTTTTGTTTTTATCTAAGGTACAGAGTCGGCTGTTTCTGGCGGACAATTGCCTTGTCCATCCATCGCTGGGTTAGGATGGACCACACAAATTCTACTGATCCTCACTCTCCTCTGCCAAAAGACATCCATTACTTAAAAATACCCTGCAAAGCGGAGACAACATCAGTAATTTTCTTCACTATGAACCAGCTACTTGAACTCTTCGCCTCTTCCACCTTGCAGACAGAAGGTTATACGTTCAAGCCCCACCCCATTGGTGTTACAGTTATGAAGTTTATAAGATTATTATGGTTTAGGGTTGTATCTTGTGGTTTATAAGATTACTGTATTTTGGGCCTGTAGCTTTAACAGTTGGATAGATGAAAGGGGTCATGTGGCCTACGCTGCAGTCTCCCTGACAGTAAGCCCAGGTGCTTTGATTGATAGAGACCTGAGAAAGACTCAGACTGTTTTATTGGGAGGTGGTGCAAGATATTTACACTTTGGGACAATGACAGCAGGCATTGAGTATACCATAGGATAGATCTTAAGCCTCCCAAAGTCCCAAAAAGGTGTTATAGCTATTAAGTTGTAAACAGTTGTGCTGTAAACTATCCCTTCGCTTCTAAAGATGAAAGAGTGTTGGGATCAAAGATAACTAATTAGCATTTCCAATTCAATACCCAGTAGGGAAGGTAAGAAGACAGCAACCCATTGGAAACTAGGAGTGACTGTAAACTGTTTGCGATAAAAATGTTAATTCCATGGAGGGTGCAAAGTGTATTAAGTAAAAAGGAACTGTTTCTTTTTATAATTTAAAGTCTAAATTTGCTACAAAAGAAATTTAGTCAATAGTATGTTTAGCCATTTATTGCAGTGAAAGTTTTTATTAAAACATGAAATCTTGATATGTTACTCTTTCAGCTATTAACTGGAAGTTCAAATTTGTCTTTAAAAGTTATCAGTCTCTACAGAGATCATAACGTAAGAACATAAGAAATAGAAGCAGGAGTGGACACACGGCCCAGAGAACCTGCTCTGCCATTCAGTACGATCATGGCTGCTCTTGGTCTTTAACTCCATTTTCTCACCCACTCCCCATATCTTTTGATTCCCCAGGAGATCAAAAATCTGCCTATCCCAACCTTAAATGTGTTCAAAGATGGAGCACCCACAGCTCTCTGGGACCGAGGCTTCCAAAGATTCACAACCCTTTGGGTGAATAATTTCTCCCCATCTCAGGCCTAAATGATCGACCCCCTTACCCTGAGGCTGTGTCCACCCCCGTGTTTTAGATCCCCTGACCAGCGAAAACAATCTCTCAGCGTCTACCCTACCAAACCCCTTCCAGAATCTTGCATGTTTCAACGGGCAGAATTTTAATACCCCCCCCCCCACCACCTCGGCCGGCGGGATTTTCCGGTCCCGCCCAAGTCAGTGGGCTTTTGAATAGCTCGCTGTGTTTTTCCAACCTCATCCCTGCCACGATGGAGCTGTAAAATTCCACCCAATGACTTTGGCATGACCACGCTGAAGTCATGTCTCTAACTTCGTGGACCGAGGCAAATTAATTCTGCTCTATCATCCCAAAATTGACATATGTCAGGCAGCTCACCCAGAACTTAATTTAAAAAAAAGGAAATCAAAAACTGCGGCTCTTCTTAATTCTCCCGGCCATTCCCCTGGTGCAGCTACCGGTATTAAAACGGCAGCTTTAACTGCAGACCATACTTGTAAGCCGCATTTAAGTATCATATTAAGGCAGCTCTGGTGCCTCTCGGCATTGACTGTGACAGGGAAATCTTAACTTTGGGCAGAAGTGCGGAGTCAGCACCAGGATTGCACCTGGACTGCTCAACATACAAGAGCAGATCCAATAGGTACTCGGAGGGTTAGACATCAATCTACTTCCCAAAGATGGAAAGATAATCGTATCAACGCAAAGCATCAAGATTTATTACAAGTTAACAGCCCACCTGTAAGTTCACTCCGCCCTAAGGAATCATCACTGCTCAGCATTGGTCTTCACCTTCCTCTCTTGCTCTGCACCCCCCCCCACCATCATAATCATTTGTCTCTATTTGTCTTCACCTCAGCTGGGAAGGCAGCTGACTTACTTCCTGATGCCAATCCTGTTCCAAATTCAGGTACCAAGTTAAAAAAAAAGACGCACTTGCATTTCTATAGCGCCTTTCACAAATTCAGGATGTCCCTGAGGCCAGTGAAGTAATTTTGAAGAATACCCGCTGTTGCAATGTAGGAGTGGTGACCATCAATTAGCGCACAGCAAGCTCCCACAAACAGCAGTGGGATAAATGACCCAATAATCTGTTTCAGTGTTGTCGGTTCAGGTCTAAATATTGGCCAGGAGGCCAGGCGTGGGAGATTTCTTCCCCACCCTTGCTCGGAAGTGGCAGTTCGGATATGTAAGTGTGGTGGAGGTAGATTCAATTGTAACTTTAAAGAAAAAATTAGATAAGCACCTGGAGGGAAAAGATTTTCAGGGCTACAGGGTAAGGGGCAGGGGAGTGGAACTAGTTGAGTTGCTCTTGCAGGGAGCTGGCAGGGACACAATGGGCCGAATGGCCTCCTTCAATGCTGCAACCTTTCTATGATTCTATGAAAAAGTACAATGGGACTTTTCACATTCACTTGGGAGGGCAGATGATGCCTCAGTTTAGCGCCTCATCCAACAAAATGGCACCTCTGACAGTGTAGGACTCCTTTAATACTGCACTGATGTGTTAGCCTGGAACTTTATTTTCAAGAGCGTTACCCACAGAGTGACAGCTGACACCCAAGTAGATAAACACAGGACTAACACACAGAACTCATTTCTCGTTATCTTGACTCCCTTCTCTCTCCCCTTGTCCAGTCCCTTCCCACCTACATCTGTGATTCCTCTGACACCTTACGTCACATCATTATATCTTCATTTTTAAATTGGTTACTGCTTGTTTGTCCCTACAACCACACCAAACCCCCTCCACTTCTCTCCCCCCACCCAAACCCCACCCACCGCCCCCCCCCCCCCCCCACCCCCCCCCCCCCCCCCACACACACACACACACACCTTAAACCAGCTTATATTTCACCCCTTTCTCGGATTCACTCAAGTTCTGTCGAAGGGTCATGAGGACTCGAAACGTCAACTCTTTTCTTCTCCGCCGATGCTGCCAGACCTGCTGAGTTTTTCCAGGTAATTCTGGTTTTTGTGCAGGACTAGTAGTTTGACATTTGCCGCACGCCAGTTTTGCTGAGTTTTCAGGGCGGAACCGTTCTGAAATTCAGGATTATTACTGAGGCTTTCGCCAAACCTTGACAGGATTAGAAGAACCAAAACCAGCACCTCAGTAACGATTATGTATTATAGGCAACAGAAGCCAGTGTAAGCAGAGCAAGAGAGACTTCGTGACCATCAAGATGAGGGTGAGTTGACCATTATCCTTAGCAGTAATTCAGTCACCCCCTTTATTGGAGTAACAAAGGCAGTTTTAGTCAAAGGCTACACCTATCTCCAACACAACAGGGTCGAAATTCATCCTGGCAAGGTGTGTCCAACAGCTTGATGTGTTGCATCCAGAGTGAGGGTGAAGGGAGTTAGTGTGTTTCCCAATTTTTTATGTGCTAGTTTGCTTCACATTTCCAGCCCACACTGCTGACTTAGGAACAAGAGAGCCAAATGTCCTGGCCAGTACACATCCTCCCCAACGGCAAGTCCTCAGCTGTGCCTCCTCGTGGGAGGCACAGGAAATGGGTCCCTCACGGCCCCAGGCTAAAGCTTCAGGGAAACTCGGTGGAATTTTGGCCCCAAGACGTGTAGTATGGGCCCACCAGCATGTGGACACGTCCTGGTGCTCCTGAACCAAACTCTCAGCAATGGGTGAATACCTCCACTGCCTCAGGGTGGATGAAGGCTAAGGGGAGTAAACCCTGACAAAAAATCTGAGGTTCCCCAAGGCAGGCTGCTGCCCAAATATGTCATCTTTCTGGCAATTCCTGCAACCAAGCCAACGACAAGAGTATTGCTTTGCGTTTGGCATTTATTACAAATGGGGTGGAATACAAAAGCAGGGAAGCATTGCTGCAGCTGTGCAGGCCTTAGACTGCATCTGAACTACAGTTTTGGTCTCTTAAGAATGGATTTAACTGCATTGGAAGCAGTTCAGGGAAGGTTCACTCAATGATTCCTGGAATGAGGAAAGGTCGAGTAGGTTGAAAAGGAACAGATAGATTAACAACAGCCTGTTTTGCATCCAGCTAATTCCACTATCACCCATTTTTCCAAATAAGTTCATACCTAGTGAAGTTTAGAAGAATGAGAGATGATCTTATTGAAATCTACAAGATCCTGAGGAGATTTGACAGGTTGGATGTTTCCAGTTGTGGGACAGTCTGGAACTAGGGTACACAGTTTAGAAATTAGGGGTCTCCCATGTAGGACTGAGATGAGGGGAATTGTTTCTCTCAGAGGGTCATTAGTCTATGGCATTCATAAGACATAGGAGTAGAAATTAGGCCATTCGGCCAATCAAGTCTGCTCCGCCATTCAATCCTGGCTGATAAGTTTCTCAACCCCATTCTACCGCCTTCTCCCTGTAACCTTTGATCCCCTTATCAATCAAGAACCTATCTATCTCGGCCTTAAATACACTCAATGATGTGGCCTCCACAGCCTTCTGTGGCAATGAATTCCATAGATTCACCACTCTCTGGCTAAAGAAGTTTCTCCTTATCTCTGTTCTAAGAGGTCTTCCCTTTACTCTGAGGCTGTGCCCTCGGGTCTTTGTCTCTCCTACTAATGGAAACATCTTCCCCACGTCCACTCTATCCAGGCCTTTCAGTATTCTGTAAGTTTCAATCAGATCCCTCCTCATCCTTCTAAACTCCATCGAGTATAGATCCAGAGTCCTCAAACATTCCTCATATGTTAAGCCTTTCATTCCTGGGATCATTCTCGTGAACCTCCTCTGGACCCTCTCCAGGGCCAGAACATCCTTCCTGAGATACGGGGCTCAAGATTGCTCGCAATATTCTAAATGCGGTCTGACCAGAGCCTTATAAAGGCTCAGCAGCATATCCCTGCTTTTATATTCTAGTCCTCTCGAAATTCAGGCTGGGTTATTGAATATACTCAAGGCTGAGTCGGATTTTCGATTCACAAGGGAATCAAGTGTTATGGGGAGTGGACTGGAAAGTGGAGTTAAGGCCACAGTGAGATCAGCTATGATCTTATTGAATGACGGAGAAGGCCTGATGGGCCTACTCCTGATCCTAGTTCTTCTGTTCTTGGGAGAGAGCAGCTATGAGCGATAAGTCCATCTCGATTGGCATAGAGAACAGGTACAAGAGGCTATTTCTGATGGAGGGAGACACCATCCCATCCCAGTGGTCAGTTACCAACCACCTTAAGCAGGGCAGACTGACCTGCTTCACCTGCTTCAGTGCATGCTTGGAGCTTCATATCTTGCTCAACAAGTGGACCAACGTTATCTCTCCAGGAACACAGAGTTGACCACCAAGGCACAAACCATTGTCTCATGAGACTGAAGGCTGCCAGAGGAGTTCATCCAACATGGACAAATAGTGAAAATGAGCGAGTAGATAAACAGTAGCCTCCAGCCAGCTCCACCATCGCCTGTTTTCTCAAGATAGGTTTATACCTCTCACAATATATAAAAAAAAACAAAATAGAGAATACTTGATGCAGGTTATGAGGGTTCTTCATGGATAATGGGTTTTAGATTGCATACGTGGGAATGTATCCCATGGTGGGAGCATAAAATTCTCTTTGGCCACTGTGTGTTAGCAACATTGTAAACATAGTCAAAAGCTTTCTAGTGTGAACACGTACTTTTAGAAAGAATGAACTTACATTTACAGAGCACCTTTCATGAGGTCAGGGTCTCTCAAATCACTTTACAGCGGTAAAATGTAATCACTCAGAGTACGCCTAGAATGAATAAGTAATGCCCAGGCACAGGAATTCTTTTCTCTTCATGTTTATGGAATCTCAAACGCACAAAGAACAAAGATACCTTCTCCCAGTGTCAATTCTTTAGTCCGTTACAAAGTCTGTTCTGATCCCCTTGCATGGCAGAGTCTTTCTTAAATTTTTAGCCGAACAATGAAAGCCAAACAAAATGCTGGGTGAGTAGGACCATACACGACAGCTTCAGGAAAGACCCAATTCAGGTAGGATGAAATGAAAGGCCCCCTTCTGTGCTATAATTTTCTATGATTCCTTACTGCTAAACTGTCAGGGCACAAACTCCAACCTTTCTGGAGGAGAGTAAAACCGGAGCGAGAGCAAAATACTGCAGACGCTGGAAATCTGCAATAAAAACAGAATATGCTGGAAAGGTTCAGCAGGTCAAGGCAGCATCCATGGAGAAATGAAACGTCATCAAACTGAATGTTTGGGGAGGATTTCTTCCCCCTGATCTGGGGATGAGAGCAGGGCAGGTTGGGCACATAATTTTGGGCTGCCAAACAGCATCAGATCAGCCACGATGTATATTGAACAGTGGAGCAGGCATGAGGGGGCCGAATGGCCCACTCCTGCTCCTGATTCGTGTGTTCGTACGTTAACGAGCTGGTTTACCAGCACCTTCCCCCCGCTCCCAAGCCATTCTGTCAAGGGTCGGTGGAATTGAAACCTGTCCACAAGCAGGAATTTTCCGGTTGCCCTGCTGGCCTCCCCGTGGAGTCGGGAACAGAGCGCAGACCGGAGATGCCAGCGCACGAGGCAGGACTTCAGGCCCCCCTGTGGGCAAACAGGAAAGTGGAGCGGAAGCCACAACCAGATCAGCCATGGTCTTGTCGATTGGCCGAATAGGCTCTAGGGGCCAAATGGCCCACTCCTGCTCCTAATACTTGTGTGTGTGTGTGTGTGTGTGTGTGTGTGTGTGGGAAGCGGGGGGGAGGGGCTTCACATTGGTGGTCCAAAATCTGTGGCTATTTTTCCATGTGGTTGAGAAGGCACTTCAGGATGGTGGCACCCCCACTCTCCCTTACCTACAGCAGCAGGCTGTTACCAGAGGGGCCTCCGGTTTTAGAAGCTTTAGGAACCCCATTTGACCTCAATGTCGCAATCTCGATCCTACTATCGGGATCCCCATTTGACCCCAATATTGGGGACCCGGCCCAAAACGCACGACCCTGCCCACGAGCTCTGCTCCTCTCCTCAGAGAAGCTGCCTGACCTGCTGAGCATTTCCAAGATTTTCTATTTTTGTATTAGAGACTATATGAGGTGATATAACAGAGTGCTCCCCTACTGACCATTATCCTCATTTGGAACTCCTATTGTACTTTATTTAAAAAATGGAACCGGTTTAGCTTAAGACTACACATTTCAACACTGCATATGCAAACAATAAACACAAAATTCAACACATGCTGTGGACAACGCTATCAGAGATGGATTTCAATCATGTGCTTGAGTGCCAAAACATTTTGTGCCAATTTATTCACAAAACTGTTTAGCAGCCTCGTATCCCATACAATTTTCATAAAACAGAGCCATGTAGCATAAATGTAGCTTAAGGCCTTTTTATTTAAAAAGATAAGTCTCAGGAGTAGCTTGGGCTGAGAAATTGGAACCGCGCTGGAGAAGTATGATACGATAACATCTCTGTTACCCATGGTGACCTATTCCACAGTGTTTCTATGCCCATACTGCCTTATTTACATTGTGTTCGGCTGTCAGTGACTAAGAGGCTTTCCCCGGCCCTCTGGAGACTATTGGGGAGTGATGCTGCATCCGCCTCTCTCACTATAACTGCCAGTGATAGTGAAAGCTACCTTGACTAATTTTCCCCATGGATCCTTCCAAGCATGCTCAGCTCACCTTTGTTACATTAGTTGAGCAGCAGCCCACCTTTACTTTATGAGGCTCTAAGACCATCCATCTACTCGCTTTATATCGCTGTCATCATCCTTTCCTTCACAGTTCTAGAAATAGAGGAATCCTCTTAGCGAAATCCACTTTCCCTAATCTTGGACGTTACTTTCTCATTTTCTTACAAAACTACTGATGAAATGTCTCTCAGGAAGCTCTGGGGCAGGTTTAGCTTGGGGTCAGAGATTTCCTGCAGAGGAATCCAGGAAAACTCTGCTCCAATTTAAATAGCACGGTGATGCAGTCTGCCTGTTGCACTGTTTCAGGTGGGTGTCAAAGGGGTAATTATTTGTCAATAGTTGGAAGATGGGCAGAAAATCACAAAAGGAAGATGCCCAAATCTCCTGTATGTGTCCTGATGGGTACAACTCCTGCCTGGAGTTTTCAAAATGGAAAATTGCCCTTCAAATGTCTCATCATGAGGATGTTTGGCAACGTAGTTCTCACTCAGTTTTGTTCTGGAGTGTTTGCCCAGACTCAATTACCTTTGGTCCTTCACCCTAGTGACTATAGACATGAACTGAGATGGTGAAAGTCAACAGACATCACAGCCAAGCTCAACTCCATACTCAAGCAACATCCAAACTGTGTTCCAGTAGGGTTACTGCACAACAGGTGGCGGCAACCCTGATTATTATTGCCCTTTCATCATCTGGAGTCTCCGAGGCCAATTGTGGTGTCCCAACCAGTGCTTTGGCTGCAATTAGCTAACAAAAACAACACAGTGTACATTTCTGTAGCATATTTAACATAGAAAAATATTCCAGGGCACTTAACTTAGCACAGACTGTGATTTGAATCTGGGAAGTTCCTGATTTGCAATGATTTAAGACCATATCATGCTGCTCATTAATAAACTGGAGAATGATGATAAATATAACCGCCTTGATACACTGAGCGGGTTGCCTCATTTAATGGACGACAGAATTAAACAATAAACTACTGGCTCATTTCAAAATAATAAGATTCATTGTTGTATAATAATAAGTTGTAGTTTAATGCAAAGCCCTTTTTCTTCGTTTTCTATTAAAATCATCACTCTTAGTCCAGAGATATTATGTTTATCAGTCAAAAGTTTCAATGCAATGTGATTTACATGACCATTTATTTGCTACCTTTAATTCCCCAAACCTGGAGCTGCTTTTAACTTCTCTTTCTTTGTCCAGCAATAAATGGACTGATTTTGTCAATCAGTTAATCAAATGATCAGTGAGCAAGGACTAATTCTTGATGGGCCCCTGCATACAGAATGTTGCCTCTTGTGTTGAACAGCAAGACCTGTTTTTGCACTTAATTCGTCTGATGCCTCAATTTGAAAGAGCTTGACTGTCACCCTAAAACATTAACCCATTGTTTTTATATTGTGTGGTACGCTGAGTCTATCATGACAATGAGCTGGCAAGAGCTGCGTCCCAGATTTGCCATCTGCTGATGGCGAGAATCCATTAACCTACACAGATTGGCCGTGGCTACATTTGGCTACTGCTCATCTGTGGCATCAGTGCATTGAAAAATCTCCTCCCCATCCCCCGCCGCTATTTGTGGCAAGGAAGTGAGATCGACAGGCGATTTGTATCTATCCGCCATTAGCTTTGCAAAAACTGATATCGCACCATCCACCTCCTCACAAAATGAACGGATTTATAGAGAATAGAACCATAGAATGGTTACACCGCAGAAGGAGGCCATTCGGCTTGTCATGCTTGTACCAGCGCTCTGTAAGAGTAATGCACCTGGTGCCACTCCCTGCACTTTCCCCGTGGCCTTGCAAATTAGTTCTCTCCAGATAATGATCCAAGTCACTTTTGAAAGCCTTAATTGAATCTGCCTCCGTTGTAATATGTCTTTAAGGGATAGCAGCATGCCATCACTAGAAGTGAAGTGTGTCACGTGATCTAGCCTCAGTTTCACTTCGGCCTGGAGCAGAACACAGACACATAGCTCTGTAGTCCTGATGGCCTCAAGCTTCCTGTCCATGTATCTATCTTCACATGTGCCTTGAAATAATAAATGAGCCCATAACATGTTTGCCCAATCCCTTATGAGCGATTAGTGTTTTTATACCATTATGACACACACAGTCTCCACCACGCTCTCAGGCAGTGCGTTTCAGATCCTAACCACTCACTGTGGAAAAGAGTTTTTCATCATGTTGCGTTTGTGACATAAAATAAATAAAATAAGATATGAATTAAACCCGTCACAAAGGTTTACAGCCATTATTCCGAGGTGTAGTGAGGTGATTTAGGGTCTTGCGATGCCACTCAACCTTGAAGGCCCAGAAAAAAATAACATTTAAATTAGTATAAGCTCATTCTGGCAGGTCAGAAATTCCTCTTAGGGTTTTTTTTATTTATTTTAAATTTACATTTTCTCTTATTTTTCCTTTCTGTCATCATTTTCTCTCTCCTTCTGTATCTAATTTGGCTCGAATTTGAAGGAGTTTAAAGGGGCCCTCAGGAGCAGGTTGGGAGGGGGAGGGGATGAAGAATTGGGAAGTAAAATGGAGGTGTCGTGGGGATGAGTGGAGTGCGCATTGCCTTCCTGACGTGGAATTCTCTCAGTGGTGGTGGAGGTGGAGGGTAGCCTTCTCTCCCATACACCAATTTAAATCTCCGTTCAGTTTGGAGGGACCATAATATTTCGCCGGACGGTGGGTGTGGCGGGGAGGGGGAGGGGGGTGGGGCGGTCATAAAACCCTGGCCAAGGGAATACAATCCTTTCCTGTGTAATCTCTCCTCATAGTTTAACCCTTATAGTCAAGACACCATTCTACTAAACCTAGTCTGCACACATACCAAGGCTAATATAATATATGTAAAATAAAAACAGAAAATGCTGCTAATATGCAACATGTCTGGCAGCATCTCTGGAGAGAGAAACAGAGTTAATGTTTCGAGTCCGCATGACTCTTCTTCAGAGCTAAAGGCTAATATAATGTTGTTATAATAGGCAAGGAGAGGCTATCAGATCCATTCATTCTTCCCGATATTTCACTAGGTTGATCCTGGGTGTGGAGGCATTTTCTTATGAGGAGAGGTTGAGTAGGTTGGGCCTGTACTCACTGGTGTTTAGAAAAATGAGAGGTAACCTTATTGAAACATATAAGGTTCTTAGGGGGCTTGACAGGGTAGATGCTGAGAGGTTGTTTCCCCTTGTGGGAGTGTCTCAGACCAGAGGGCATAAGCTCAGAGTTAGGGATCGCCCAGTTAAGAGAGAGATGAGGAGGAATTTCTTCTCTCAGAGGGCAGTGAATCTGTGCAATCCTTTAGCACAGAGGGTGTAGAGGCTGGGTCATCAAGTATAATCAGGGCTGAGACAGACAGATTTTTAATCAGTAAAGGAATCAAGGGTTATGGGGAAAAGGCAGGAAAGTGGAGTGGAGGATTATCAGGTCAGCCATGATCTCACTGAACGGCGGAGCAGACTCGATGGGCCGAAAGTCCCACTTCTGTTCCTATGTCTTAGGGTCTTACTTCATTGCTCGGTGGGGGCCAATCTCATGACCTTTCGGTTGCTCCGAAGAAACCATAAGAAACAGAGAGCCTCAGCCAACTTTAGAATTTTGCATCAGGAATTCCTCAATTATCCCATAAAAAAGGGATCAATCAAACCCCAGGAACCTCCAAATCCCGTTATTATCCCGTTATTATCCCGTTATTATCCCGTTATTATCCCGTTGTTATCCCGTTATTATCCCGTTGTTATCCCGTTATTATCCCGTTATTATCCCGTTATTATCCCGTTGTTATCCCGTTGTTATCCCGTTATTATCCCGTTATTATCCCGTTGTTATCCCGTTGTTATCCCGTTATTATCCCGTTATTATCCCGTTGTTATCCCGTTGTTATCCCGTTATTATCCCGTTGTTATCCCGTTGTTATCCCGTTATTATCCCGTTATTATCCCGTTATTATCCCGTTATTATCCCTCATGCTGTATCTTCTTTCTGATGTGACCACAGCTAACGTCTTCCAGGTCAGTCCTTGCGATCACCCACGGAATTTTGTATCCAGCTCATCGACTCTCCAACCAACTGGAGAAAAAATAGCATTTCTGAACTTCACTCATGATTTTGGAATTTGAATGAAGTTAAACCATCACTCAAGTGACCTACTTACTTGTATGCTGTCAATTGAAATACCCGATTCAGATTCCTTCAAGTCTTAAAAAAAAAAAGCAGTAAAATGCTGCAGGTTCTGGAAATCTGAAATAAAAACCAGAAAATTCTGCATCAGTAAAGCTTCCTAATTCATTCCTGCTGCTAAGGAACTTTCCCAGGATTGGCCTGTTACACGGAGGTGGGGGGGGGTGGGGGGGGGGGGTTGGGTGGGGGGGGGGAGTCATTTGGGGCAATATTGCAGCATTTCTGGAACCACCCCACCAGGGGCCCAGCCCACTGGTGTGCAGTGATCACCAGTTCTTTGGAGGTGACCACTTTGTGAGAGGCCGGGGGCCATCCAAACAGAAGGCTCCATGCCCTTTGAAGAAGCTGTGGGGATGGAAGGCCATAATCACAGCTGTATCCGATCCTGGGATCGATCCTGGGGGCGTTTCCCTCCACCTTGATGCCCCCACCGGTTTCAGGAGTCTTCAGTGCAGCCCTTCTGTGTTGGATGGTGAGTGCGCCTCCATTTTCAAATGCCCTTGCTGTCTCTGACCTGCCTCAGCAGCACCCACTTCTCCTGAGTCACCAGGGCTGCTAGGCTTCTAATTGGGCCTCCAGCCTTGGAAACGCGCCCACTGTTCTTAATTGGATGACGAGCGCGAAGTCAGCAATTTTGGAGGCTGCCTCCCAGAAGATTACTCAGCCGATCTTGCTCTCGCTGAGCAAGCGTCAGCTCAGGATCCCTGTTAGTCCCAACATCCAGGTCCTGGGACCTGTGGGGATATCCAACCCTTAGGGAGCCATCAGTGATCATTCCAAATCATTGTTCATGTTTGCCATCCTTAACCTCCACTGATATTGCTGAATCGCCCACTATCAACATCCTAGGGACTACTATTGACCAGAAACTGAACTGGACTAGCCATATAAATACTATGGCTACAAGAGCAGGTGAGATGTTAGGAATCCTATAGCAAGCAACTCACCTCTTGACTCCCCAAAACCTCTCCACCATCCACAAGGCACAAGTCAGGAGTGTGATGGAATACTATCCACTTGCCTGGATGAGTGCAGCTCCAACAACACTCAAGAAGCTTGACACCATCCAGGACAAAGCAGCCTGCTTGATTGGCACCCAAACACAAACATTCACTCCCTCCACCGCTGACAAACAGTGGCAGCAGTGTGTACCATCTACAAGATCCACTGCAGAAACTCACCAAGGCTCCTTAGGCTGCACAATCCAAACCCATGACCAATACTATCTAGAAGGGTAAGGGCAGCAGATACATGGGAACGCCAGCCCCTGGAAGTCCCCCTCAGGCCACTCATCATCATGATTTGGAAATATATCTGTTTGTTTGCTGACCTTGGGTTAAAATCCCTCCCTAACAGCACTGTGGATGCACCTACAACAGTTCAGAAGGCAGCTCACCACCACCTTCTCAAGGACAATTAGGGATGGGCAATAAATGCTGGCCCAGCCAGCGAAGCCCACATCCCATAAATGATTTTTTAAAAATTGAATATTCCACACTTATGTGCATAATTCCACACATATATATTGAAGCACATTTGCCAATCTTGGCCCCACTTGCTCAACATATCCAAATCCAATTTTAAACCTTTTTCTCCTTCTAAAGTCCTGACTCTATCACACTATGTTGCATTATCCACAGATTGAATAAATGTGCTGCCTATGAAATATTCCATGTCATTAATAAAAAGAAAAGGATCTTGACCCGATTCCTTGGATCCCTCATTCAGACCAATTAGGAACCAACTCCATTGAAATCCGTTCTTTACTAGCAGTTCTTCAACTTATGACCCATGTCAAATCCTGGGTCTTTAGTAGAACCATAGAACCATAGAACACTACAGCACAGAAAAACAGGCCATTCGGCCCTTCTAGTCTGTGCCGAAATATTATTCCGCTAGTCCCATTGACCTGCACCCAGTCTATAACCCTCCAGACCTCTCCCATCCATGTATCTATCCAATTTATTCCTAAAACCTAAGAGTGAGCCCACATTTACCACGTCAGATGGTAGCTCGTTCCACACTCTCACCACTCTCTGAGTGAAGAAGTTCCCCCTAATGTTCCCCCTAAACCTTTCCCCTTTCACCCTAAAGCCATGTCCTTTCATGTTTATCTCTCCTAATCTAAGTGGAAAAAGCCTACTCGCATTTACTCTGCCTATACCCCTCATAATTTTGTACACTATTACACTCCATATATTACTGATAGTGAAAATAAAGAGCCATGTTGTTAAAGTTCTTCATCTTGCACCCACCAGGACAGAAACAAGAATATCCACTCTCAAAGGGAACAGGAATTTACAGTGCATGAGAAGAGGATGCTGATTGGTTGGCAGCAGCTGTACCAATGAGAGTCCACTTGCCAATGAGTCAGCACCCTCTTCTCATACAGAAAAATTGTCTTTGCCTTTGAAATTTGGTATTCTTGTGATTCTGTCCAGGTGAGTGCAAGATAAAAAGATTCAACAGCAGGTCTCTTTATCAGCAATGTATTATTTTATCAAAAGCCTTTCACAAATCCATGTACATGATATGCATCACATGTACTGGATGCACTGTTTAAGCGATTTAAATATTGAATCAATAACAACTGACATTTTAAAATACTTGCAGAATAATGTCCCCAGACATTTTGAAAAGTGATCTCTGTTTTCAGATGTTAAGTGGGTTATCCCACATCAAACCCAAACTTTCTAGCTGGTGATTGATCACGTTCCTAATGATGCTCTCCATTAACTCCTCAAAGGTCTAAAGCTTGTGATTTTAACTCTTTCGTAAAAAAGGAACATCATGGGCAGAATTTTGCCTTCGGCGAGGAGGGGGCGGGGCTTGCTAGCCGACGTGTAAAATGACATTGGGAAGAACCCCCGACATCATCCCGGCTTATTTAAATTTTCAGGAAGGTGGGCCCGCAGCTGATTTTCCTGTGGGCCTGCTGACCTGTCAATAGCGAATTGAGGCCATTGACAGGATCAATTATACATTTAATGGACCTGCCCGTCCAACCTTAAGGCTGTCGGACAGGCCAGGAGCCCCGGCGGGCAATAGAAAAAACATGAAACCTCATCCACCGGCAGGATGAAGTTTCATGGAGGGTTTAAAAATGTTTAATGAACTCATTATGTAAATTATACACTACTTGCTGTGCACGACGTATTCAGCAGAATGGTCTTCCTCAGGGATGCGTGCTTGCACCGCTGCTGTACAACATCTACATAAATGACCAACCTATAGATGGTGTCACACGCCGTTTTACATTTGCTGATGACTTGTGTGTCACTGCCCAAAGCACTGATTTTAACACCGTGGAGAAAACGCTTTCTGAAGCCTCCCGGACCCCTGCCTGCACAGGAAGCTTCCGGCCAGATGTCACGCTGGGTGGGCCTGAATCGGCCTGCCCGCTTAAAATGGCAGCGAGGCCCGCTTCTCCGGCGGGGATCAGCTCCCCGCCCGCCCGACAGGCAGAAAATTCTGCCCCACATGTTTTTTCCTGAGGTAACTAAGCATCTTCCCAACCCTCGCTGAAGTATCGGAAACATTTGGTCTTGCCCACACTCATGCCTGCTGCCATTTCATTCAGTATTCTTGGAGAAAGGGAGTCTTGAAGAGGCACTTTCATCACCTCAAGTCCTTTTAAATTTACCTTACAGCATTACCCTGGAGATGCACAGGCACCTCATTAGAGTTTCAGTTTGATCTATCATGCAAAGGGACAGATGCAACATGCAGATGGTATAGTTGAAAATAAATACCAAATATCTGTTCAACTCTTCTGCCAAACCCCTGTTGCCACCTTTAAATTTGCGGGGGAAAAACATTTGTTTAACTGACTGCATCTCCTGACATCAGCAAAAATAAAACTTCTTCTATTCTTTGGCTTGTTTTCTATTATTTATTTTGCCCAGGCTCATTTAAGCTTGTACGATACTTAATTTTAGTCAAGCCCATTGTTTTTATGATGTCCCCTTGCCTGAAAGACTATTACTTATTTAAAGCCTCTCACAAAACCTCATCTCGAAACAAGTATCCGACATTCCAACAGTGAATCGACTTCAGGGTTGCCTCAATGAATTTGGGATGTCTGGTGGTCTTGACAGGCACTGTATAAATGCAAGTCCTTCTTTCTTTTTAAAAATGAAACCATTGTAGCTTCATCTCGCATTACCTCCTCATAAGTTTCAGAATATTTCAAGATCTAAAAAAAAATTAAACCATCCTTTTTCGTTACGTGTTACAACCATTCTCAACCTTTCCCCATTTAACACTACATGACCAATCTATAAATTAAGCCATTTTATAATGTGAGACAAGCTTATTATTAACCCTAAGCTTGTTACAGCTCCACACCGTCCAGCTCACAGTAGTCTGTATGAGCAACGTGTTCTCTTAGTTCTACATCTAACTTTCACCTGTGTCTCATTTCTGAATGTAAAACCTAAAATATTAACGCCTCTAATAATAGCCCTTAGGGAAGTCTTGTGCGCAAAGGGTAGTGCCCTGCCTCTGAGTAGGAAGCTCCGGGTTTGAGTACCATCCCAGGACGTGACAGCCAAGGAAGGTGTGTTCATAAATGACTGAACAGGTTGAGTATCAACCGTCAAATCCATTCAACACATGTCAATGGCATGTGGTCAGAGAGGGAGAGATTCTTCGTCAGTCAGGTGATGGAAGAAATATTATGGCACAGCCAATGGTAAACGCTGAGTTGTTCAAATCCCAGAGGGAAACATGAAACAACTGCCACAACTTATTTGCAATTTGTATAAATTTCGAGATATGTGCCTTGAATTCAGTTGTAATAAGACCCCCAAATCTTATAGGATTTTACAAAACTAGATTAAACATTTATTAATAAGAGAAATTATTTTAAATACATACGTAGATCTACAAATTGCTACTATGATAGCTTCTAAATCCCCTACTTGACCTGACTCCTAGTTAAACTTTCGTTAAGGCAACAGCAAGACTGCGTAGGGCAGAATTTTATGGCCCCATATCGGTGGGGATGGGGTCATAAAATGCGGCGAGAAATTCCAAACCTCATTGGCTTCAGCGGGAATGTAAAATCCCACTGCCGCAAAATTTCACCCATAGATTTTAAAAGACCCAGGCAAAGAAACATGGTGCCCTGACAATCCAATTCAAGGCGAGTTTTCCTAACTTCAGTACTGTGTAGACAGCAGCTTGAGGCATAGATGCTGAAGGCTTTCCACACTTGTAGGATCTTAAAAATGCCTTCCCTTACACACAGCCTTCACTCCTTTATACATATTTTCCCCAATGAATGCAAATTCCCATTGTTTCACTATGTTGTTGGACTTTATCTGATAATAGAAATCTCTCAAAGCACTAAGTTTTACCAGTAATCATTGGTAAAAATAAACACACTGTTTTTTAACTTCACCTGGTTAGGTGACACATTTCTTTCCTCCTTTGAAAACAATCTAGTTTGGTTTATTTAAAAATGCAAATTGTCCCCTTTACACTTCACATTCTAAAACTTCCCCATGTTTACCTAATTAACATTTCAAACCTAACTTCTCTTCTTACATCGAAGCACCTAGACTGGTTGCCTCTAATTCAATTAAGTCTCCCTCTCACACCCACACCCACACCCACACACACACGCACATGCATATAGAAACATAGGGAAGAATTTTTCCCCCCAGTCGGGGTGGAAGTGCAGGAGTGGGCATACCTCCGATTGGCGCCCCCACCAGAGGCACACTGTCATTTTGCTTGGGCGGGCCAATTAAGGCCCTCCCAGCATGACATCCTCCAGGAAGTGCTATGCTCTCCCTGTGCTAGCGGGGGTGGGGAATCCCTCAGCTGAGAGTGCGCTCTTTCACACATGCGCACAAAAGAGCACACTGATCTCCCTGAGGCTAAGTGCTGCCTCAGGGAGATCGGTGTCAAATTTTAAAATGATGAAGGGGCAAAAATAAAATTCCCCTGACATGTCCCCTCATGTGACACTGTCACAAGGGTTGGGACATGTCCATCACGTTTAATCAAACATTTATTAAATTTTTAAAAACTCTCATGAAACCTCATCCCGCCCGTGGATGAAGTCTCATGCTTTTTCTGAAGCCCGCCAGGGCTCCCAACCTGCCTTAAGGTTGAACGGGCAGGTCCACTAAATACTTCAATTACTTTTTGAATGGCCTCAATTGGCCGTCGACAGGTCGGCGGGTGCACAGCTGATTTGGCTGCACCCCTGTCGACCTGAAAATTGAAATGGGGCGGGGTGACATCGGGAGTTCTGCCTGATGTCACCCCGCGTCATTTTACACGTCGGCGAGCGGGACCCATCCTCCTGCTCGCTGACCTAAACATCCTGGCCATAGACACAGACACTATTTCACAATAAATTCCAGTGACATCATGGACATTATTAAATCTCCCTGAGAGAAAGTTGAAGCCTATATCATCGCTATTCATAGCTGCAGACTACAAAATGTGTGTGAAAGTGTCTGTTGCCTCAATAACTTGGACTCCCTGAGCAATCCGTAACACCCTACCAATGATGCTCCTCAGAAGCTGAATCAAAAAGCTTTTGTTTGGTTGTTGCATCAGTGAGAGGCTGTTTAGGGACTTCCCATCTCCCAACCCAAATACTGTCCCTCATTTTTTCATCTAAGAATTGACATCTCTCATCACATCTCTCTTCCCTTCTTTGCTGATTTGATTAAATGATTGTCGATCCCTCATTCCCTCTTACATAAGAAATAGGAACAAGACTAGGCTATTCAGCCCCTTGAGACTGCTGTGCCATGCATTAAGATCATGGCTGATCTCATTGTGACCTTAAATCCACTTTCCTGCCTGCCCCATAACCCTTAACTGTCTTGTCAGTCAAAAATCTGTCTAACTCGGCCTTGAATATATTCAAAGTTCCAGCCTCCACTGCTCGCTGGGGGAGAGAATTCCAAACACTAATGACCCTCCGAGAGAAGAAATTCCTTCTCATCGCCATCTTATTTTGAGGCTGCTCACTGGTTCTTTTTAATTGTCAATTAGGATGATTGTGCCATCAGTGAAAAGCCGATTTAGCAAAAGTGCCCCCTTTAGGCTGATCAACTACTTCAATGCTACTTTCCTGCATTTCCCTCATATTCCTTAATGTCACTAGTCTCCAGAAATCTATCAATTTCTGCCTTAACCATGCTCAATGATTGAGGTTCCACCGTCCTCTGGGATAGAGAATTCCGAAGGTTCATCACCCTTTGAGTGAAGAAATTCCTCCTCATCCCAGTCCTAAATTTCCTGTGCTTTGCTCTGAGACTGTGCCCCTTGGTTCCAAGCTCCCAGCCAGGAGAAACGTCCTATCCATATCTATCCTGTCACGCCCTGTAAGAATATTGTAAGTTTCAAGGGGATCCCCTCTCATTCTTTGAAACTGCAGAGAATGCAGTTTCCTCAATCTCATCCCATAAGACAATCCTGCCAGCACAGGGATTAGTCTGGTGAACCTCTGCTGCACTCCCTCTATGGTAAGTATATCCTTCCTTAGATAAGGAGACCAAGACTGTACACAATGTCCCACGTGCATTCTCGCCGAGGCTCGATACAATTGCAGTAAGGCCTCTTTACTCCTGCATTCAAATCCCCTTATGATGAAGGCATTTGCCTTCCCAATTACTCGCTGCACCTGCATGATAGCTTTTAGTACCTCATGTACAAGGAACCCAGGTCCCTTTGGACATCAACGCTTCCCAACCACTCACCATTTAAGAAATACTCTGCCTTGTTGTTTTTCCTACCAAAGTGGATAGCTTCACATTTATTCACATTATATTCTATCTGCCAGGACCTCACCCATTCACATAACCTGCCCTAGTCTGCTAAGCCTCCTTGCATCCTTCTCAAAACTTACATGTCCATATGGTCTTGTGTCATCAGCAAATTTGGAAATATTATATTTGGTCCCTGCATCTAAATCTAAATATAAATTGTGAACAGCTTTGGTCCCAGCACTGATCATTGCGGTATCTCACTCGTCACAGACTATCATCCTGAGAATGACTCACTTATTCCTACCCTCTGTTTTCTGTCTGTTAACCAATTCTCAATCCATACCAGTATATTACCCCCAAATCCTGTTGTAAGGTTTTTTAGTGCCTCCCTAAGAGGTCTGGAGGATAAACCATTTATTGTTAACACACAACTATATACATATCTCCAAAGTACAGTCCTGTCGACTTTTCTGAGACTCTCTCTACACAGTCTACCATCATGTGAC
This sequence comes from Carcharodon carcharias, assembly GCF_017639515.1. Taxonomy (NCBI): domain Eukaryota; kingdom Metazoa; phylum Chordata; class Chondrichthyes; order Lamniformes; family Lamnidae; genus Carcharodon; species Carcharodon carcharias. The sequence continues at coordinate 112,209,231 of NC_054482.1, read as the reverse complement.
TCCCTTCATTATAGTGTGGAAGGTACTGTTTCCACAGTCCCACCTTAACCCTTACTAACTCGAACACCCTTATACTACACTTCTCCCCAAGTTCTTACCCAAATATATTTACAATATAACATTTCCATGCTGCCCCTTCTACCCCCAAGCCTCTGACTTCACAAATTCATGTGGCCTGGAGGGTTTTTAGGACTCTTCCCGATCCCGTTCTCTTCCCATTCGGAGGTGTGTTTGACTCAGTTGATTCGGGGTGACATTGTTGGCCCGGAGTTGAAGTTGTAATACTTGGTGTTCCAAGAACTTGGGGTTCAACTTCTGGTTCACTTCTTGCGTTCTTTAGTGTTATGTTTTTCTTTGTCGACAGCCTGTTTTCTTTGATTAGATACCATCAGCTTATCACATTCTTTCCAGAGGGAATGTGCTGTTCATTCATGGAGTGGACTTGGGTTTTCTTTTCCTGTGGGGCAAGCCATGTTCTTCCTGAAAGATGTCATTTCCACTTGCTTCACAATTTTAGCCAAATATTTATCTACTGCCCTATTTTCCTGTTATTTTAGAGCCGATTAATCTTTTCATTTTGCTCAGAACTCTCTGGTGTGTTCGGTTGTCTTTGTTTCAGGGTTATCTGGGAACCCACATACAAGCTTAACAACTTCACCTGGGCGTTTAGTTCCTTTTGGGGTCTTTCTTTCATGGTCACTGACTGCTCTTTAAACTCATTCAATTCACTTATTAGATCCTCAATATGTCTCATAGAATTTTTCTGATCTGTTTTTAACGTCTGGATTTGCTCTTCTACACTACGCATCTCATCTTCCATGTTTTTCAGATTAGATCGTAGTTCAACAATTTCATTGCTCTTTTTTTCCACGATGAAGTTCCAAAATTTCCATTAGTTTTGGCTGTTAATTCTGCATTCAGCCAATTGTTCTCATTTATCAGCAATTCCTTTTACTGTTCCAGGCGTATTTCACGATAATTAATAGAGACTTCTGATATTTGGAGTTCATCAAGTTGTTAACTTTCCATTAGCAAACTTATCACCCATTCGTGACAGTTGGTTCTCTATAGTGAACAAATTCTCCTTAACAGAGCCTGATCCTCTTTTCATCCTTCAAGCTCACAGTTTAAAATGTTCCTTCTGCTAGTTGGTTCTGAGGCTCTCCACGCTCCTTTGTGAGAAATTTTACTTTCTCTTGCAAATGTTCAACTTTTTTTCTAGGCTCTTGGTTTTCATTTCAGCCTGGTCATTTTTCAGCAGCTTAATGGTTATCAGTAATTTTGAGGCATCCAGTGCCTTTCCTATTATTGCCCTGATCGTTAGCCTCGGATTTACATTCTCTGAGCTTATTTCTGCCTTTTTTTTCTCTCTCTGCCTACAGCAAAGCTTTGTCCTTGTCCTTCATTTTGGTTTCACTGGTGGCCAGGACTGCCTCTGGCAAAGTCTTAACTGGTTTCGGTTCTGTAATTGTGTAACTCTTGGCTTCAGTATATCAGTATCCACTCACAGCTTGGAAAGCTGGACGGCATGTCCTTTCCATTCCTTCTCTTTTCCAATTAGCTGGCTCGTCCGCCTAACAATATCCATGTTCATCTTCTCTTTTAGTTGAACATGCTGTAAAAGTGGTAGTGGGCTTTTTTCTGATGGTTGAATTGGAACTGCAAGTTTTCTAATTTTTGTTGCTCCTGTACACAAGAATTCTTCATATTTTCCTTTTCCTCATGCAGTCGTTCACTTTGCAGCTTGGCCTCTGAATGCTTCCTCATCACTTTTTCCCCCGTGCTCATCCTTTTCACACATAGTATTTACAAACTTGCTTTCCATTTCCCCATATATTTGTTGGCAAATGTAATGTTTTTCCAAATTTTCTTTCAAATGTCCAATCGTTTTCTTCAGCTCTGCAGTTTCTTTTTTTGGCTTCCTCCTGGAATATTAAATGTTGCTGAGTCTTCTCTGCCAACTGGTTCTTCAGTTCTTTCAGACTGACATTAAATTCATTTTGCTTCTCTTCATAATCTTCCAGAGGAATAAACTTTGATCTGAGGGATCCTTGTAGCATGTGAAGGTCCTTCAATGGGTTTTCCTTTCCTTTGTAAAGCTCAATTGATTCATCTTAAATTTTCTTGTTCTTCAACAGAGTCTTCTTGATGTTTGTCTGTTGTTACTCCATTCTGCTATTCAAGGCAGTCTTCATTTCTTCATGCTGCTGAAAGGTAATGTACTCCTTTTGCATTTACCTATTCGCTTATTGACCTCTTGCCAACACATGCTATGTTTCAGCACATTGCTTTATCGCAACTGATAGTTCTAATGTAGTTTTTTTCTGAGAAAGTATTCAACATCTTCTTTAACTCCTCATGTTTTTTTTTTCTTGTTACCAGTTTTGCTTCTCTTCAATCTGAGCTCCCTCTCAGGTTCCCACCCCCTGCCAACATTGAAGGAGGCAAATAAACCCTCCCCAACAACACTAGTAAATCTCCCTGTGAGGATGTTAGTCCCAGTACAGCTAAGGTGCAATCCATCCATCTTGTACAGGTCCCACCTGCCCCAGAACTGCTCTCAATGCCTCAGAAATCTGATCCCTCCCTCCTACACTAATTATCCAGCCACATGTTCAATCACTCAATCCTCCTGCTCCTATACACACTAACACATGGCACTGGGAATAATCCTGAGATGACTGCTCTTGAGGTCCTGCTTTTTAATTTCTACTCTAACTCCCTAAAATCTGCATTCAGGACCTCATCCCTCATCCTGCCTATGTCACTGATGCCAATGTGGACCTCTGGCTGTTCACCCTCCCCCAGAGGAATGTCCTGCAGACGCTCTGTGACATTCTTGATCTTGGCACCAGGAAGGCAACAAACCATCCTGGGGTCACGTCTATGGCCACAAAAATACCCGTCTGTTCCCCTAACTAATGAACCCCCCATCACTCTTGCTCCTCCACTCTTCTTTATACCCTCCTGTGCAACTGAGCCACCCATCTTGCCACGGACTTGGGTCTCGCTGCACTCCCCTGAGGAACCATCACCCTCACCAGTCTCCAAAATGGAAAAGCCGATTAGTTAGTGAGATTGACTCAGGAGACTCCTGCACTACCTGCCTGTTTCTCTTAGACTGCCTGGCAGTCACCCATTCCCTCTCTGCCTTATTCTCCTACCCTGCAGTGTGACCACCTCTTTAAACATGCTGTGCATGTAGCTCCCTGCCTCTCCAATGCACCACAGTGACTCCAGCCACCACTCGAGTTCTGAAACCCGGAGCTCAAGTTTCTGAAGCTGGTGACACTTGCTGCAGATCTGTAGAACACATGGTGCATCCATGACTTCCCATGGTGCCAAGCTGCCCTGCCACACCTTAACTTGTTCAAATATTTACTATAAGGAGAATATGTAGAATAACTTACCAGTTACTCACCAATCAGCTTCCTCCACTGTACTGAAGTAAGAACAAAGTACTGGAGGCTGAAAAAAGTATAAAAAGAAAAGGGCACCTCCTTCCCCCTTCACCAAACTCCCTCACTCACCAAACTCCCAGCTGCTCACTCTGTAAAGTCTCACTCCAAAATATTAGCAAAGCAAAATAAGCTTATCAAACTAAATCATGATGTTGTTTCATGAATCCACAACACTTCCAGTTGGCCGTATGAGGCCTCAAGATTATCAATGAACACTGCAATATGCTTCTTATGGGCCTTGCAGGTGTGGATGTAACTGTGGAAGAGACAGTAAATACACTTCACAGAAACCTCAGTTTGTTGGTCTACAAAACAGTCCCAGAAATATTACCTTATTTCTAATGAAATGCTGCAGGAGCCATAATGTCCCCTCACTATTTTATACATGTGTAATAGCATCTAAGTCCTGTTATTACTTTCTGAAGGACCACCACTATACCCCCACCTCATCGATTCAATCATCCTTGAAAACAGAAATGAGAAATTGAGGGTGATCTTTAAAACCAAGCCCGTGACTCAATGCTAACTCTCTCACCTCTGAGTCACAAATGTTGCAGGATCAAGCTGCACTCCACACACTTTGACCTGGATAATTTGCCCCTGTGGTGGGTGCGCAGAGCAGGGCAATTTCCTAACTGGCTACACCCACCTAGGAAAAAGTGCCCCAAATGCAGGACCTTCATTCCAGAGCTTTTTTACATGATGGAGCCAGACCCGCCAGCCCTCCATGCAGATCAGATGTAGCCACAGGGACTATAGAGCTTTGTCCCAGTTATTTTCCTTAACATTACGCTCTCTAGCCCTGGCCCCTCACACCCCCTCAACCTTCCTACCCACTCTCCATGACCATAAATGCCAACTCATGCCAATGCATGCCCCCATCCATTCCCAGGGCCCCTTATAGCCTCTCTGTCAACTTAGTGCCACAACCCCTACCAAACCTTCCCCCTCAAAAACCCCCATAGCCCCTTGTAGCCCCTTTCAGCCAACTCACCCAGTATCAACCATAGGCAGACCTCAAGAGCCATGCTGAGATGAAATAAAATTGTTCTAATTATCTATTGCAGACTTCACCAAATAAAAACAGAATAACATTCATGAGTGCCTATCAAAACATTTAAATCTTCGAGTACTTAACCTCTTATAAAAAAAACAAACATTTGTATTCATAACCCCACATCAAAGACAGCTAATCCTATCGGTCAAACTGTGAACTTCCAGCAGCATCCCCCATTCCCCCCAGTGTGATAATGATGGGTGGTATAAAGCAGTCAAGCGTGAGTAATGTTATAATGATAGCATTTAGGGTTATGTCAATATTGACATTATTGAAACTACACAAACAGATTTTTGTTTTAACTCTCACAGACATGGGCATCTAAATAACCTGACAGTTTGATAGTTCCACGTACTATATCTGCCTTCCCGAGCATTTATGACTTAAGATTTACAACTCTCACACTATGGGACAAAACCCTTGCTGCAGGGAATATGGGACCTGTTTCAACTCAACACTGAGTTCAATTTCTCCTTCTCTCAGTTCCAAATGGCTGACACTTTATCCTGAAACTGTATCCCTAAGACCTTTTCCACCATTCCCCCACGCTCACCCCTTATCATAGAGGAGGGTGGGCGGGGGGGGGAGGTGGGGGGAGGTAATATTGAGGCATTTGAATCACTATGTGTGGCTTGTCTTGAATAGGCTTGTGTGCGTATGTAATATATATGAAGGTTTAAGGACAGTCCTCAGAATGATGAATGATTTATTAAACTGACTCATAGCCGCAATAAAAATTCCATCCCACACAATACTGTAACATTGAAGGAGGCAAATAAATAAACTAAACTAAGATTAAAAACTGACAAGGAGTAGTCTTTTGAGGAGGCACTTGGCCCCAAACTCTTGAGAACAAGTGAAAACGAATTTTCCTTTTGTTAAGCTATGCGACTTGGGCAGGTTTATAAATATTCATAACGTGTAATTTAATTTGAATGTTTTAATAGCAGGCACGTTGAAATGCAGGGATGCAGCCAAGAAGTGTTGTTTGAAGTGTAATTATTAATTTATTTATTGAGATGAGGGGAAAATAATAATTGCATGATTAAAATAAAATAGATAGTTTTGCATTGCAATTATGGTGCAGGTTTAGTATTTTTGCAAATGATATTTAGTGATGATATCAGCGGCAAGTACAAGCATAAACAATTAGGGAAGAACTGAAATAAATAAAAATCACACATAAACCCACATTGTAAAATGTGATGATATTAACTTCTACAGCGATTAGCATGGCATTTGCTGAAGATCGATGGTTAGCAAAGTGCATGAATGGCAGGAGATTGTTAGGAACCAAAATGGAACCCCTTCCCACTTTCTCCGACCATCACAATGAACCAGTTTCATTAGAAGCCTGAACGTTCCTTCCCCCCCACCTCCCCACCAATTTTCACTTAGCTATTGGGGTTTGATAAGCCTTGTGCTGAAAAATATTTGAGACTCAGGAAATTATGGGCAAATCCAGGATCCACTGGGCGAGCCTATTTAGAATACACTGAGAGTACAATAATGTCAGGATACAGCCTAGCTCCTCTTTGAAAATACAAATCCCCTCCATAGTCTCACTTTCCTTATCCCTGTAACTTCCTTCAGCTCTATTACCCTCCAAGATCTCTGCATTTCTCCAATGCTCGCCTCTTGCTGTGAGAAGGGATTTTTTTTATATGTATAATTTTGGGGAATATTGTGTTATGCTGTGAAGAGGGCTAAGTGTCTGTGTGTAAATGATTTGATTAAGCTGGAGAAAGGTTACTAGAAGACAGGTTGTCTGGGATGAAAGGATAGGGGCATTAGATGTGCATTTGTGATTAGATATTGTGGTGGATTTGAGGGACAAATAAATAGATTAGGTCTAACATTTGCATTTTAGATAAGCTGAGAGTTAATTTGAATATCAAAGAGAGCTAATAAGAAATATTTTTGCATCTTACAGGATTTCCATGAGTAAATTGAAGAGGGTATATTATGTTCTATTGACCTAAAAGCAGCAACAAAATAGAAACATTAAATATTTTATATTTGGAAAGATTTGAGATTCAAAGAGGTGTGAGAACAATGGAACCTGAGATGAAAGGAGGAAAAAGGTATTTTGGAGGTAGCTGTTGGCTGTTGGCCATTGCTAATGTGAGGAAGATCTCCTGGAAACAGCTCTAGGCTGGGAGAAGATGCAGTTTGAATCAACCATCCAATCAAGCCAGAAAAGTCTTGGGCTGAGAAATGCAGTCCTGTCCTGAAGTCTTGGGTTTCCACAGCAAAGTGGAAGAGAGTTTAAGGGGTCGTGTGGTATGCCTTTGTTAAATGTTCAGCAGTTTGCCTTGGGTAGTATTACTGGATTTTTATAGTTAAACATCTATACTGCAGTATTGCCTGGAAGGTGTTTACTTGTGGTCTGACCAAGTAGAGAGTCTTTTGGGGGAATGTTTTGTAAGGCTAATTTTAACTCTGTAACTGAAATATTGTGTGTTTAAGTTTCTTTTCTTCCTGTTTACTTTTAGTTTTTAAAATCCCCGAAGTGTTATTGGACTTCTTGCTGCTGAGATCAGTGCATTTTCTTCTCGTTTTCAGAATACAAAAAAGAAGAGTATAGCTCAAAAGCCAAGTTTCCCTCTGGGATTTGGTTTGCTCAGCAGTTAACATCAGCTGTGGTCATAACATTGCACATCCCCGATTTTAATCACTCCATCATTGGTAGCCCGTGTTTTTAGTTGCCTAGACCTTGCACACTGGAGTTCCCTCCCTAAACCTCTCCACCTGTCTTTTTATCTCTTTCTCTCGCTCTCTCCTCCTATAAGGCGCTCCTTAAAACCTACCTTCTTGACCAAATATCTGCTTATGAGCCTCTGTGTCAAATATTGCCTGATTACATTCCTGTGATACACCTCGTGATGATTTGTTACGTTGAAGGTTCTATATAAATTCAAGATATTGTTCTTCAAAGCATCATAGAATTGTACAGCACAGAAGGGACCCATTTGGCCCTTGATGCCAACTCATTGTTGTAGAACATACAAAAATGACCCGAAGGAAAAGATCATCAAACCTGCCTCAACCTCGTGATGATTGGACCGCTGTGATTAAATAATTCTCTCACCTTATAATCCATTCCCCAAGGAGAGGCAGGGAAACAGAGAAAAACAACAGGGTCAGTCAGTGAAGGGATACATGACCCCCCTCAACCATTGGAAACCAATCCAGGAGAGGCATCTTCCCTGCTGCCACCAAGATTAGTGGGATGAAACTTCATGGAATGTGTTGAACCAGAACTGGCAACTCTAGTGGGGAGATGGCAGTGGCAATGGGCGGGGCTTTCCCATCTCCCACTCCGTGATGAGTGGGAGAGGTGGTGTCTTTCCCGTCGGGCTCAATGGTGGGTTTTTTTGCGCCATATCGTCCTCTTCCCGCCTCCTTAATTATGCATCAGCAGGAAGCGTGTCGATCACGGGCAGGCAGACTCTGATTCACCCACCCCGCGTGATCTCAGTGGTTCTTGGCTCCTGATGCCATATTTAAGCCAGACCCACGCGTGGTAAGCCTTCCCAAAGCCTGCAGCCCAGGACTGCTCCATGGAAGGCATGGCTCCCAAAGGGAAGAGGCATCCTGCTCTTAAATTTAGCGGCACCTTGCTGGGCCATTTGCTGGATACCATGTGGGACCACCATGTTGTCCTCTAACCCACCCCTCAGGGCTGGAGGAAATCCACCAATGCCACTGATAGGCTTGGGAGGTGGTGACAGTGGAAGTCAACACTAATACTGCACTGAAAAAATCAGTGCAGAAGGAGGATGAATGATCTCATCTATTCCAGCAGGCTAAGTGAACCATCTCATCACTCTCAACTCACACACACATCAGACATTCGCAGGATGACACTCCACAGGGATTTCACACGCTGCCAGCTCAAGAGACATCACCAAATCACTCTCTCACACACAACTTCACATCTCCATCTGGGCTCATATCCTGTGCAGATCGCATCCTCATACCGTGCATGGCTCCACTCACCATCAGTATCCTCTGCCTTGACATGTGTCCTGCTCACACTATCTCCGTTTGTCTTTATGCAGGGAAAGCCGGCACACAATAGGAGAGGTCCCAGACCGGAAGTGGAGTGGTCGAAATCAAGGCCCTTAGCCCCTATGAGGAGAGTGCCATCATGCTGGCCAGGGACAGCGGTTGGTGGCGCATACCCAAGTGAGGACCCTGTACCAGCTCAACACTCAGACAATACTGAGTCCATTGTTGTGTTTTTGAGTTGCCTGCTTTCCACTAATTACCTCTACTCACTTTCATGGGCATCTCTGGAAGGCGCCCGAGGGCATCAACAAGCCAGGCCCTCATCTCCAACCATGAGGACACTGCAGATGAGGAGCCTGAGGACAGCACTGTTGAAGGCCCATCACAGCGCTCTACCACACCCTCCAGTAGCGCAGAGACACACACTTCGGTCAGACCTAGTTCTAGAGCAGCGTCAGGGTCACAATCTGGTGAGCACAGCACACAACCTGGTCAACAGCAGGCAGAGGCAGGGAAATCCAAGGTAGCCGGCACTCGGAGGATTTCTGGAGGCCAGGATTCTGCTGAGTCTGAGTCAGATGGCAAGCTTCCAGATGGGGTCCCAGCTCAGTTGGTGGAGCTGCAGCAAAAGTCTAGGGAACATCGGGAATGGTTGTCAACTGCTTTCTCAAATTGCAATGAATGATGGATGAGTCCGACCATGTTCAGCCAGAGGTGGTAGTGCCAGCATGTCAATGCACCAAGGTCAACACTGATAGGATGGCAGCTGTCATAGAGACCTTGTTCCAGGGCATAGGTCCTGCACTGTGCCAGGAACTGCACTTCATTGGTGTAGGCATTGGTGACATCCACCAGTGGCTATGTGAGAGGTGGAGTGGGGCAACTCGATCTCACTCCAGCTGCCCCTTCTCCTCAAAGAGTCAGCCACTGGCCCTCAGGCACCCATGGGGAGGAGGACCAGCAGCTGGACACTCTGGGGACATCCAACCAGGTGACTCTGGGAATGTCCAACCAACCCCTCCTTCCTATGACCCCATCATTTCTAGCTCCGCAGGCGGAGGAGCGTTCACCTGCTCCCACAACAGGTGACCCAAAGCAGGCTGGGGCCCTCCAGGTTGCGGCTCACCAGAGAATGCCTGCCCACGTCATCACAGAAAACAGGGCATAGCTGACAGCAGGCTGCCTCCACCTCCACTGTGGATGTTGGGGATGCATCAAGTCGTAGGGTTAGGAAAATGATTAAACATTAGGAGCACGATGGAGGCATGGGTGTGAACCACGTGTATATAATTTTAATCAATGCAAATAGAATTCCACTCATTTCACATCTCCTCTTGTGTATGCCTCCTCTTTATGATGAGCTGTGTTATTGTCAACCAGGTGTGACACCATGGTCCCTCCCCTGGCTTATCGCAGATGTTGCTAACATGGGCTTCGGGGTAATGTTGTCCGCTTCCATATCCCCACTGTGTGCGTCCGTTCTCAGACCATTCCTGACATCAGTGATGCCTTGTCCCTAATGTTAAGTGTGCTTGTGGAAGATTCCTTGTTCACGTGCTTTTCTGGGTCATGTCATGGCCATCCTTGGCTGTTTAAGATTGACGCTGAAGGGTTCACCTTCACTATTGAAAGGTGAAGGTGTCATGTGCAAAGAGAGATGTTTGAATGCCATGGAGAAGGGTCATATACCCTCGATCTCCATGTACTCACTGTCATCCAGCAGGATTTTAAATCTATGAGCCCTCACTCAGAGTTCATGTGCACTTATTGCTGACTCTCCGAGTGCACCTCTGCTGAGCTCACCAATAAGTGTGAGCACCTTCCCACCTCGATGTGCTGGGGCTCTGCCCCTCAAAGCTACTTTATGGTGCTGGTGCACCTTGAGCCTTTTTCACCTTGTAGCTGTCTGCAAGAGCCACAAGGCTCTGGTCACAATGTGGGGATGCAGCACTGTGCCAAACGTTCGTCGTAGCTTGCCCTTCCTAAACCCTCGCTGAGGTCAGTGACGATAAACCCAAATGGTGATGTGTTGCGGTCAGTGGAGCATTGAGCATGCTCTGGAACTGCGAATGGTGGCTTTAGACAATGTTGAGGGCAGCAATGGGGTTGGAACGAGGGTATAGTGGAACTGAAGTGTGCTCTTTTATTATCAATGAAGCAAGACCTTTAAGGGCTTCATGGTCTCTTAGCATTTTGGAGTTCACAAAGACCAGGGATGGCATTGAGGGCAGGCTATCTGTGTTAAAGGTGATACCTTTTAAGGTATGGCGGGGAAGCGTGTGAACATCATGATCCTCAGGTGGTCAACATCCTTGGCAAGTTCAGGGTGAATGCAGGTCCGCATCCCTAACTGAGATTGTTGGATGTCAATGTGGTGGGAGGAGATGGTGACACAGGTGCCAAAGTGATGTCAAAATGGATTAACACCTGCAGAACACCCTCAGCTGCCTTGACCCGAGTGTGACCTATCAGGATCGCCATCAAGGTGACATAGAATGTGTTGTCCCGTTGGTGGAGATGGATCTCCTTGAGGAGCTTTGTCAGACTGAAGGCATACAGCTACGAGTCCACTGAGGATTGCAGATCAGCTCCTGCCTCTACTAAGATGCCACGGTGACTGGGATGTTGGAGGGACACTTGAAGAGGCAGCACCTTCTGATGCCTGATGCCGGGACTCCCTCCTCCAGTTAGCAAACTCATCTCAGCAAAGGCACAAACTCCCAAGGCTTCATCATCCTTCAAAGGATCAGGACAACGGCTAGCCAAATGTGTAAGCACTCATTCTCAGATTGAAGTGCATGGTTGAAATGAGAGAGAGAGAGAGAGAGAGAGAGAGAGAGCAATGATGGAAGGCACTTGTCCAAGAGGACAGACTTTTTTTTTATTCATTCATGGGATGTGGGCATCACTGGCTAGGCCAGCATTTATTGCCCATCCTTAATTGCCCTTAAGAAGGTGAGCTGCCTTCTTGAAACGTTGCAGTCCATGTGTGTAGGTGCACCCACTGTGCTGTTAGGGAGCAATGGACTTTGACCCAGCAACAATGAAGGAACTGCAACTCATCATTCTCATAGAATCTGGTGGCTATGACAACCTCACGTACATGCCTGCATCGTCTGGCCTGTGCTATGTCCTCTTCCCCTGCAGCTCCTCCACTGGCTTCCCGGACCTCATCGCCCTCATCCCTTTTAATGTCCCCCTCATTGGATGGGACATGCAGCTCCTCCTTCAGTGTCTGGCAAGTCCTCACCCGCTTTGCAGCACAAGGTCATGCAGCTTACAGCAAGCCATGGTAAGCAGTGAGACCCTCTGGGCAGTGTACTGAAATGCTCCGCCAGATCTGTCGAGGCATCAGAATCGCAACTTAAAGATGCCAATGGTGTGCTCCGCCGATGTTCGGGTAGCAGTGTGAGCATCGTCGTACCTTCTCTCAGTAGGAGTTTGTGTCTGGGGCGCATGGTCATTATCAGGCAGGTCCTTTGCGGGTACCCTTTGTCACCAAGGAGCCAACCCTGGTTCCTGTGTGGTCCATTGAAGATGTCCAGGGTCTGCGATCTACTCAAGAAGTATGAGTAGTGGCAGTTTCCTGGATATCTCACGCAAACTTGCAAGGATTGTTTCCTGTGGTTGCAGACCAGCTGCACATTGAGCGAGTGGTAGCCTTTCCTGTTGATGTATTCAAGTGCCTGTTGTCAGGGAGCCTTTATGCCATGTCAGTGTAGTCAATGGCACCCTGCACCTGTGGGAGTCCAGGAGTAGATTCTAGCATTTTCCCTCTGACATTTGTTAGGCTAACTGGCCTATTGTTTCCTGCTTTCTGTCCCCCACCTTTCTTGAGGAGTTACATTCACTATATTCTAATCTGATAGTATCTTTCCAAAATCTAGGAAATTCTGGGAAATTTTGGAAAATGCATCTACTATCTCCGCAACCCCGTATTTTAAGACACTCGGATGGAGCCCAACAGACCCTGGGGACCTGTCAGCTTTTGTTTCTAAATACGCTTTCCCTGGCCCTTGTAATTGTTTTAAATCCCTCACTCCATTTCACTTCTCGATTTACAAGTATTTCTGGGATGTTATTTATGTCTTCTACAGTGAAGATAGACACAAATCTGTTCAATCTTTCCACTATTTCCTTATTTCCCATCAGTAATTCGCCAGGCTCATGCACTGGAAGACCGGCGCTCGCTTTATTTACTGGTTTCCTTTTCAAATACCTGTAGAAACTTTTATTATTTTACATTTCTAGCTAGTTTTGTCTCATGCTCTCATTTCTCCTTCCTTAACAATATTTTTTTAGCCATTCTTTGCTGGTTTTTAAATTTTGGCTAATCTCCTGACCTACCGTGACCTTCACAGAACTGTACTCTTTGTTTCTTTCAATCTGATACTATCTTTAACTTCTTTAGTTAACCATAGATGGTGCTACTCCTAGAAATTCAAGAATCAAAGCATCTTGAAATTATGATTGGATAACAACCAGTTCTGGCACTTAACTGCAGGCATGCTAATTGTTTGTCAATCTGACAAATGAATGTGTTTGTTACAAATTTAATATGTCACTGTCAAATACTAATTGAATAATACATTCAGACATTATCCGGGTGAGTATTTTGTTTTGAGAACACCATAAAAAGACTTTTGTCAACAATGCAATAAAAACATTGTCTTACTTTAATGGGCTATGTGAGAGACATAAAAATAATAACCCTGAAGCACTTAATCACTGATGCAACAGAATTAGCAAATCCAGTTTTGAAACCACAACTTTGTGTAACAATTGTAAATTAACCCCATTTCTTACTGTCATGAGGATCATGTGACTGTATAGACGAATCAGCACTAAGCATGGAGAATCTTAGGGGCGGGGCTTTCTAGCCTGGGTCTTGGAACAAATACAGGAGTCTGTAAATAAGGTTTACTGTTTCTTACAAGAAACCTGCTCTGCACTCTAAGTTTATTACAACTGGTGGTAAGGATATATGGCGCCAATGCTGCACCTCACCTTGCGACTGTGAGAATTCTGACATTTTAAGGGAAAAAAGAAAAGTAGAATCACCAGCAATGCCTCTCATTGGCAGAGTTGGCCCGTCTGACTCATCCATGTTTTTTTAAGGCAAGGCGTGTGCCTTGCACTCTAAAAGAAAAGGAAGATGTGGAATTATGTTTTTTGGAGAAGTTAGGAAAATTATAGCTGTCCAATTTTCAGAATGTTCAGCACACATAGTCCCTGTGATGAAATCGGACCAAACCATTTGCATCTGCGAGGATTGTAAATTAATGGTAAACAAGGCTGCAAAATAGACAAATACCCAATGCCAAAGATTGAAGATCTGTATGCTAAACTCGCAGAAGGAAGATCCTACGCTAAACCGGATATGAAACATGCATCTCAGCAGCTCACACTCAACAACACATCAAGAAATTATGTCACCATCAACATGCACAAGGACCTGAACCAATATACACCGACATACCCTTCGGTATGTCATCTGCCTGTGTGATTTTCCAAAGAACCATGGAAAGCTCACTACAAGGGCTCCCTAGAGTGATAGTGTACCTGGAGGACATCCTAACCACAGGATTCACAGAAGCAGAGCATGTGGCAAACCTGGAAAAGGTTCTGAAGAGACTTTTAGAGGTGGGCGTTGATTTAAAATCATCTACTTTGTCTGCAACCATTGAAAAATTGTGCCAGAGTCTCAGTGTTCATGGTTTACCTGAGGTTCTTGTGTCAGATAATGGTACTGCTTTCACTAGCACTGAATTCCAAAGATTTTTGAACCAAAATGGGATTAAACACATCAAAACAGCACCATATCATCCCCCAGTGTGAGCAGAAAGAGCAGTACAAACCTTTAAAGCAGACATGAAGAAGCTAACAGTAACAGGAGGCAATGGTGTAGTGGTGTTGTCAGTGGGCTAGTAATCCGGAGACCCAGAGTAATTCCCTGAGGACTTAGGTTTGAATCCCACTCCAGTAGATGGTGGAATTTGAGCTCAATAAAAAATTTGGAATTAAAAGTTTTAGTGATAACCATGAAACCATTGTCGATTGTCGTAAAAACTCATCTAGTTCACCAATACCCTTTAAGGAAGGAAATCTGCAGTCCTTACCTGGTCTGGCCTACATGTGACTCCAGACCAGACCCACAGCAATGTGGTTGACTCTTAAATGCCCTCTGAACAAGGGCAATTTGGGATGGGCATTAAATGTTGGCCTAGCCAGTGACGCCCACATCCCAAGAATGAATTTTAAAAAAAATTAGGGAACATTAGAAACACAAATTGCACAACTCCTCATGTGACCACCGGTTTAACACCTTCAGAATTGTTAATGAAGCACTGACTTTGCACAAGATTGAGTCTAGTCTTCCCTAATTTAGAGGGGAATGTGGAGAGAAACCACGGACGTCAAAATGTGAATCATAATATTCACAGTAAAGGTCGGGGGTTTACTGTGAGAGAAAATCTCTCATTGTCTCTCTCTGTCTTTTGGCCCATCTCTGTGGACCGAGATGAGTCCCTGGTACAATCATCTGTTAAACAGGACCTTTACCTTACCAAATCAAAGTGGGAAACAGGATTGTTAGGAAATATGTGGATCATCTCAGAAGTCAAGAAACCCTCCAACAACCAGTTAATCCACCTGAAATCGAAGTCGGAACTTCAACCCGAAGTGCCACTTCGACATAGAATAGATATACTGGATGTCTCTGCTGAAGTAAATAATTCTGAGCTGTCATTGTCAAAGGATGTCCCTGATGCTGCAGTTCCTGAGCACATCGATCCAATGAAGGACTTTCTGGTTATAGAGTTGTATTGCTTTACCCGAATTCAAAAATCTCCTCAAAGACTAAATTTATAACAGCATGAACTGTATATCATTGTATATCATATGGGTTAAGGTGTTTTTTTTGTAAATAAGAGGGTAAAACAAAATTAAAGGGGGAGGAATGTAATGATTGTAAGTTAAACCCATTTCTTACAGTTATGGGGATCATGTGACTGTATAGACGAATCAGCCCTAAGCGTGGGGAATCTTAGGGGTGGAGCTTTCTAGCCTTGGTCTTGGAGCAAGCATGTAGCCTCATCTGGAGTCTTTTAATAAAGTTTACTGTTTCTTACAAGAACTAGTCCTGCACTCCAAGTTTATTACACTTTATTTATTTTATTTATATGCCAAGTATCCATCCAAAGTGGAAACCCGTCACTCTGGGACAGAGTCTCCAAGCTGATTGGATGGTGGCAACTGGTTGATACAGCTGGATTAGGTAACTGGCCTTTCACCTTTTGAATTGCATTCAAATCCATCCAACCAGACTGATGGAATGAAAGTCCTGTAAAGAATCTGACATTAACTGCATTTCGGTCATCTCCATGAACTTGGCAGTGAACATTTTTTTTCTCTTTGTGGGATATTTTATTCTTTCACATGGGTGTCACTGGCAAGGCCAGCATTTGTAGCCCATCCCTAATTGTCCTCAAACTGAATGGCTTGTTAGGTCATTTCAGAGTCATTTCAGTTAAGAGTCAACCACATTGGGTTGGGTCTGGAGTCACGTGTAGGCCAGACCAGGTAAGGATGGCAGATTTCCTTCCCTAAAGGGGCATTAGTGGCTCAGATGGGTTTGACAACAATTGACAGTTTCATTACTCAGACTAGCTTTCAATTCTAGACTTTATCAACTGCGTTTTAAATTCTACCAGTTGTCACGGTGGGATTTGAGCCTGTGTCTCTGGAGAATTAGCCTGGGCATCTAGATTACTAGCCTAGTAATGTTACCATTATACTACCGTCTCCCCCAAACACAGGTTAAAAAATATTTACAGCAGAGAAAAAAGCCTTTAAACCCAGCAGGTCCATGCCAGTATTTATGGTCCACACAAGCCTCACTCCATGCTCTTCATTTAACCCCATTACCATTTCCTTCTATCCCTTCTCGCTCATCTACTTAACTAGCATCCCCTTAAATGTATCTATGATATTTGCCTTAACTACTCCTTGTGATCTCGAGTTCTACATTCTCAACACTCCCTGGGTAAAGATGTTTCTCCTGAATTCCCTGTTGGGTTTATTAGTGACTATCTTGTACTTGTGACCCTTCATTTTGGTCCAACTTACAAGTGCAAACATCTCTATGTCAAACCCATTCATATCCTTAAAAGACTTCTATAAGGTCACACCTCAGTCTTCTCTATTCTGGAGAAAAGAGTGTTCAATGTTTCCTGATAGGTATAACCTGTCAGTTCTGATAAATCTTTTCTTCTACTTTCTCCAGTGCCTCTATATCCTTTTCATCATATGGAGACCAGAACAGTTTACAATATTCCAAGTGGGATCTAACCAACGTTCAATACAAGTCCATAGCACATAACCGCTTAATTAGTTGACAATGTAATGCTCTCAGAACACAGATTCACATGAGAGTTAGTTGTCTTGATAACAATGATGGTGAAATTCAAAATGAATATATAAACGGAAATTATTAAAAACTGTTAAAAGTTAAGAGACGTTGAATCAGCAACAAGTAACACTTGCAGTCTACGCTTCACTCATCTTCTCAGTTTAAAATTTTCAAACTAAGATGAACAGATTTTTGTTATGCAAGGATATTAAGGGTTGCAAAATCAGGGAGGGCAGATGAAGTTCAGATACAGATCAGCTATAATTTCACTGAAGGTCTGAACAGTCTCAAGGGGCTGAATGGCCTCCTCCTGTTTCAACATCACAATTGTCCCCAGTGCGCTTGAACTGGAGCAGGGGTCCCACCCCTTGCTGTACTGCATTGATTGGGGAAAGTGCCACAGGATTTGGCCCTGGTGATTCCATGACCCTGGTTGCTATAAAACAACAACAACTTATATTTCTGTGGAGTCCTTAACATAATGAAACATCCCAAAGTGCCTTGCAATGGCATTATGAAACAAAGTTTGACACCAAGCCACGTAAGGGGGTATTAGGGCAGGTGACCAGAAGCCTGGCCAAAGATGTAGGTTTTAAGGAACATCCTCCTTTAAGGAACTTTTCTCTTTTAAGACACTCCTTAATACTTAACTGTCTGACCAAACCTTTGGCCATCTGACCTAATGGGCAGAATCTAGTGCCCACCCACATGGTGGGTTTGGTGGAGGAGGGTGGCAGAGGACCTCACTGCCTTTCCACCTCCACCCTGATTAAGTCTGTGGTGGGATGGCCTGTGGATGGTCTTACCACGCTACTGCCAAAGGAGGCCCTTAAATGGACAATTAGTACCCCATGTAAGGGTCTCATTCTGCCGCCACTATTATTAATGTAATGGCAGGGGGTCACCATACCGGGAGCACGACATGCAAATCCTATCGAGGTTGCTTGCGTCTCCCTGGGGGGTCCCACATTCAAAGGCACTCAGTGCCTGATCAAGATACCCTGTGTTGGGAAGGAGGGGCCCTGATGAGAACTAACCGTGCCCTTCCTGCTGAACTCCAACCCTCCGCCCCCTGCCCCTTGACCTCCACCTTGTGACCCCACACCTGCTTCCACCATCACTCACCTCTGGCCTGGAATCCAAGGACAATACTAGGCCTTGAGTGGGCACCACAGCAGCCAGTGCCTTCCTGGTGGTGCTGCCATTCAATAGAGCCGCCAGCCTCTGTTGGCCAGCAGCTCTCAGTGGGCCTCAGTGTCCTTGATCCAGGGGAAGGTCCACTGCTGGTCTACCAAGTGCCTGATTGGCACATGATGCAGCGGGCCTTCCAGAGAAGAGGCGATATGGGGTCTTGTCGGTGCTCCAGCCACTAGGCAGAGACCCCTGTTGCCTCCACAGGATTCTGCCCAATATCGCCTTGAGTGGCCTGTGTCATATTTTGTTTTGTAATGCTCCTGTGAAGTGCCTTATGTTAAAGGGTTATACAAATACAAGTTGTTTTCGTTATTGAAAGTGAGGTAAAGCAGAGGGGAGGTGTCGGGAGGGAATTCTGTACCTTAGGGCCTAGGCAGCTGAAGATATGGCCACCAATGGTGGAAAGATTAAAACTGGGGATGCTCAAGAGTCCAGGATTGGAGGAGCGCAGAGATCTCAGAGGGCTGTGGGACTAGAGGAGGTTACGTAGATATGGAGGGGAGAGGCCATAAATGGAATTGAAAACAAGGATGATAATTTTAAAATTGAAGTGTTGCGTGACTGGGAGCCAGTGTCGGTCAGTGGGCACACGGGCAATGAGTGAACGGGATTTGGTGCGAGTTGAGACAAGTTTACAGAGGGTAGAAAGTGGAAGACCAGCCAGGAGTACATCAGAATAGTCAAGTCTGGGGAGGTAAAGGCAGCAGATGAGCTGAAGCAGGGTTGAGTAATGTTAGAGAAGTAGAAACAGACAACCTTCTTGACAGTATTAATACGTAGCAGGAAGCTTATGTCAAGGTCAAACGTGAATTGAGTTTGTGAACAGACTCGTTGCCAAGAGAGTTGCCAAAGGGTGGGATGGAACTGGTGGCCAGAGAACAGAGTTTGTGGCAGGGATTGAGGACAATGGCTTAAGCCTTCCCAATATTTAACTAGGAAATTTCTGCTTATCCAGTATTGGATTTTAGACAATCAGTCTGCTACTTTGGAGGCAGTGGAGGTGTCGAGGAGGGAGCAGTGAGAGAGAGCTGGGTGTCATCAATGTAGATATGGAAACTGGCGCTTTGCTTTCTGATGATGTTGCCTACTGGCAGCATGTGGATGAGCAATCGGTGCCAAGTATAGATCCTTGGGGACATAAGAGGTAACTGTAATGGAATGGGAAGAGAAGCCATTGATGGTGATTCTCTGGATACAATTATATGGATAAGATTGGAACTAGACAAGTGCAGTCCCACCCACGTGGACAATGGAGGACTTTGGAGGAAGGTGCTCTGGTCAGCCATGTCAAAGGTGTCTTGACTGACTCTGAGATGAGCAGGTATGTCAAGAAGGCTGAGGAGGGAAAGTTTATCTTTATCGGAGTTACATAGGATGTCATTTGTGAGTTTGATAAGAGCTGTTTCCATGCTGTGGCAGGGGATGAATCCTGATTGGAAGGATTCAAGCATTTCTGGGAAAGTTGGAATTAAATACGAGAGGCACCAACATGCTCAAGAGCTTTGCGGAGTAAAGGAAGGTCGGAGATGGGACGGTGGTGTCAAGGGTTAATTTTTTGAGGTGAGGAATGGTGCCAGCAGACTTAAAGGAGGGAGGGACAACACCTGAAGAGAGAGAACAGTTAACAATATCGGCTAACCTGGGGGTCTGGAAGGCTGCCTTTCGATAGGGCTCATTAAAGGACTGGAGTTATACTTCGTGTAGTGTCAAACCCAAACAATCAGGAGTGGGTCACATTCCCTGGACTCGGGAATGGGTGACACTTAGCTCCAGAGCTGCGTAACAAACTAAATGAGCAGGAACGTCAGGCCAGTATCTGGAAGCCAGGCTCATTCTGGTACAAATGCCTTGCATATTTTGGGAAAAGTTACTCTCACTGCAGATCGAGTGCACTGTTTACCTGCCCTATTAATGTTCAGCCCCAGTGGCAAAACTAATTTACACTGGCTTCTTTGATCCCAATGTGCTCAATCCTAAATAAACCCAAAGCAGGGGATTATATAACGAGAGTGATGTGCTCAAAAGAATTGAAGAGGCTCATCGATTTTTTTTTGTCAAAATCAAAAATAAAACAGAACTTTTCTATTGAACGAAGCTGGGGGAGTAAATGGGAAACAAAAGAACGAACCTTTCAAACTAATGCAGCCTAAAACCTCAGACTATCCTTTCTCTTTGTTACATAAGCTGCTTATTTAAAACTGTTGCCATTATAATATCTAAAAATTACCGGAGTTGCTCTTACGATTTATTCTGCTTAAAAGGGCTGATGAAAAGGAGGATTAAAGAGAAGCATTTTGTATTAATGTGCTTTAAGCTTTAACCCCATCTTTTATTACTCCAACACCAACATGCCAACAGCTTATCTGACGTACAGAGTGCTCCTGACTCGGTCTTGACTTTTTTTCAAATTGCTGAGAGACCTAGAAACACAGGTTCAGCACTGTGGTAATCTGAGGTGTAATACACCTTTAAGAGAACATGAGCAAACTGACCATGTGACTGTCAAACCCAATAGCCGTGTAGCGCGGGCTACCATGTTAATGTTAGTCTACAGTAAGGTCTGGTTGGATGCTCTGTTAATGCTCTGTTGTTAGTGTGAATAAATAGTATGTTCTTCATTTCGTATTGGACTCTGTGTCTGCAGTATATTGCGATCGATTCACCTGCCGACAGATAACCGTGCAATCGGTTCGCGAGTAAAGCGACCCTCATAGTAAAACATAACAACTGGCGATGAGGCAAAACACGACCAGCTGACGACACCAAGGAAAGCCGTGAAAACTCAAATTTGCTGAATTAGCCTTGCTCTGTAGACCGATTGTAAGTACATTGCAATTATAAACCCTCACCAGAGCTGTCGAAGTCATCACCATCCAGTACGCCACAGTTTTGCTGCATCGAACCATTTGATCAGGCGATCAATGACTGGTCACATTGTATTGAACGCCTAGCATTTTTC
Organism: Carcharodon carcharias; assembly: GCF_017639515.1. Taxonomy (NCBI): domain Eukaryota; kingdom Metazoa; phylum Chordata; class Chondrichthyes; order Lamniformes; family Lamnidae; genus Carcharodon; species Carcharodon carcharias. The sequence goes on along the minus strand of NC_054482.1, from coordinate 112,188,136 downwards.
TATTTGGCCAATGACATATTGGGGGAGGAGAAGGGGTGGGGGGTGGGGGGTGGGGGGGGGGGGGGGGGGGGGGGGTGGCGGTGTGGGGGGGTGGTGTTGGGGGGGTGGGGGCGATCCTCTTACCAACTTGTGGAAGAGAAACATACACCCTAATTCGTAGTCTAATGGCACCCAACACCCCAGATTCCAAGAGCTTTGATGAGTTGGTGAATCTAGTGAAAGGCCACTTCCAACCGAAACCCTTGGTAACAACGCAGCATTTTCAATTCAATTCGAGGTGTCGCACCCCTGGAGAGACAGTCGCTTGCTATGTAGCAGCCTTAAAACAATTGACAGAGCAACTGTGAGCTTGGGTCGTTGATTAATGACATGTTAAAGGATCGGTTAATGTGTGGGATTAACGAAGCCGTCATTAAAAAAAGGTTGCTGCCTGAGACAAATTTGAATTTCAAGCAAGGCGCTGGAGTTGGTGCTTGCAATGGAGAAAGCAGTCGGGGACTCAGAAGAAATCAAGGGAGCCCAAAATGGTGCCATCCTTCACGTCGGAAGGGAGGCACCAGCTAGAAATGGCGTGGAAGCGCAGGGTTCCGCGGAAAGGCGGGGAACAACCATCATTAATGGACCAGCGAAAAGCAATGGCTTAATGGATAGAAACCACATTCATAATAGCAGAATTGGAACCAGACATCCTACAAACGAACGACAATTTAAAAGAACCGCGTGTTTCTACTGCCATCACAATGGGCACATTATGCGTTACTGTAAAGAAAGATTGAGGCCAAAATTCAAACAGAAAGGCAGAAGTCGTGAAATTTACATAATGGAGGAACCAGGAGAAACAGAGTCAGATATTTACTCGCTACAAAATTTAAAAATGGGTAAAACAGAGCCAACACACGTGACAGTAGAAGTCAACAGAAAACCCATTCGAATGGAGGTGGGGATACAGGGACATCTGTAGGATAGGGGAACATATGTTTAAGTATCTGAATGGAGGAGGCCACTCACTGAAGCTAGAAAACCCAGATGTCAGACTAAAGACATATACTGGGGAAAACATATGAGTGAAAGGTATATGCAAAGTTCTAGTACACTATAGAGGCCAGTCTGCTAATCTACCCCTCATGGTGATAGCAGGCAGAGGGCCGAGTCTCCTCAGAAGAAACTGGTTAAGAGAGATTAATCTTGAGGGATTACTGAGATCTCAATCAGAAGCAGGAAATTTGGCAGTTCGAAAAAAGGATCATGTAAAGACTCAACAAAAGGAACTCGTAGAGCTGATGCTTCAGGGCAGAGTTCGAGTTGAAGCCAGTAACCTCCAAAAAGATAAAGAAAACCTGCTGAAGGGCTTTCGCGTATTGCAAGACTCCCTCAGATCCCAATTTGTATCACTAAAAAGGTATGAGGAAGAACAGAAAGGATTCCGCATATCTCTGGCCGAGATAAAGCATCAATTAGCCGAGAAAGCACAACAATACTTAACTCTCCAGGAAATGACTAACACATATAAAAAAGAACTGGAAGAGCTGAAGAGTCAGCTACGTGAAAGCCAAGAAGCTTTAAAATAGAGACCCCTGAGTTTTCAAAGGAGCTGACAGATGAGGCAATGCTGGAAGACTCAACCACTGAGTTCACTCAAGCTGAGCTCATACCTGAACCTAGTCTGGCCAATAGGGAAGTTGAAGAGGAAGCCGAGATTAAAGACAGCGCTGCCAAGAAGAAAACCAGACCACCGCAAAGGACAAAGGTCAAGAAGGAGGCCCAATACCACCACCATCTCAGGGGATTAGGGATGGGCAGTGAAGGCTGGTCTTGACATCCACACCCTTTTTCTTTGGAATTCTCTACCCCAGAGGGCTGTGGATGCTCCATTGTTGACAATATTTAGGGCTGGGATGGACAGATTTTTGTTCTCCCATGGAATCAAGGGATATGAGGAATGATCAGGAAAGTGGAGTAGTAACCCAAGATCAGCCATGATCATATTAAATGGCCAAGCAGGCTAAAGGGCTGAATGGTCTACTCCTGCTCCTATTTCTTGTGCTTTTGTGTTTCTTTGAATGAGTAAAACAAGCTAACAATGCAAACAGCTCTGCTGTTAGGCCACAAATCACGATAATTAGTCACAATTAAGGACTGAACTCAAGTTCTTTGGATTAATATTTGGCAACCTTCTATCTTGTGGTTGATGGTTTGTGCGCTGACGTTCAACTCTGTGTTAGATATCACCTGGTGTGGCTCAGGAGACCCACTCTGGAATGGCAGCCTCTGCCACATTGGCTGCAGATTGTGCAGGATTTGTTGTCCTCTGTTTTCTCTGGGCCCTCTTCTCAGCCAGCTGAGCTTTCCATTTAACCTTGCCTCTTCCAGTGTCCCTCCAGACAGACAGCCTCAGCAACTATCTCCCAGCAGCATTGTGAAAATGCTCACCATCTTTATATCTCGCTTGCAGGTGTCCGAGCAGGAGAGGTATGGAGGTCCAGCAAGTCGTGACGCGGTAGCCAGTTCACCAAATGGAAGTTCTTTGGATATGCAGCCTTCATCCATCCAATGAATGTGGCTGTGCCAGTGCAGGTGTCATTGGCTTTGCAATGGGTGTCCTGTCAACAGATGCCCAGGATACATCTGGGACAGCGAAGGTGAAAACTATTCAGCCAGTTCTCCTGTCTGGCAAATGTTAGTCCAGGTCCCACCACTGTAGAGGAGTGCGCTGAAGAAGCAGGCTTGGTAGACTCACAGTTTGGTGTCCTCAGTTAAGTTGCTGTTGTTCCACAGACTGTTACTCAGCTTGGAGAGAACAGCTGCAGCTTTTGCAGTGCATGTGTTGATTTTGGCATTGAGTGACAGATGGCTGGCGATTGTGGAGCCTAGACATGTGAAGCTATCAACAGCCTTGTCAACGCTGATGAATGGCAACATCCTGAACTGTGACATTTTTCTTCCTGATGCTGATGGTCAAACAAAACACTTTAAAGGTGTGAGAGAGCCTTTGCCACTGAGGGTGTTCCTCGATATGGAACACCGGCATGGCATCATCAGTGAAGAGCAACTCTTTGAGGAGGACTTGATGCACTTTTGTCTTGGATCTCAGCTGGGCAAAGCTGAACAGCGTTCTATTCGTTCTGGTATGTATGTGGACACACCTGCTGTAGATAATCTGAGGCCATACGAAAGGAGCAAAGAGAAGATTGTGCCATAGAGTGTTGCTGCAAAAATACAACCCTGTTTGACACTGCTACGGATCTCGAAGGGGTCTAATGTTGCCCTACCATAGCTGACCTTACCCATCATATTGTCACCGAAAGAGCAGCTTCAGCAAGCAGCCCATTTTCTTCAAAAGCAAAATAGTGAAGATGCTGGAGATCTGAATTAAAAGCAGAATATGCTGGAAATACTCAGCGGATCAGGGAGCATCTCTTTCAGGGTGATGATGATCCTTCATCAGATTTTCTTCAGCAGCTTAAGTAGACCACTTCTGCTCAAATGTTCGTGCAATCGATGAAGGGTCTCTTTCATTCAGCATTTCTCTTTCAGCTGCCAGACTGAGAAGATGATGTCAATTGTAGACCTGCTAGTTCTGAAACCACACTGGGATTCAGGGTGGATGTGTTCAGCCAGGATCTGCGGTCTGACAGAGGCAACACGGGCAAATATTCTTCCCATGATGCTTAGTTGGGAAATGCCTTGATAGTTGTAGCAATCGGTGTGGTCACGCTTGTTCTTGTACAGGGTCACAATCTTCACATCACGCATATCCTGGGGCAGTGCCCCCTCCCTCCAGCAGATACATGGAGGTTTGTGCAGATGCTGCACTGTTTCCCCGTGCCAGGTGAGTTCAGGGGTATAGCCTCACCGCCTGGAACTTCGCCAATGGTGAGTCAGTAGCTTTGCTAATCTCCTCCACTGTGTGTTCGATATCCAACTCTGCCATGACAGGCAGGCTACCTATGGTGTCTAGAGCTTCCTCAGTGACAGCGTTCTCTCTAGAATATGCCTTAAGATAGTGCTCCACTCATCTCTACAACAGTTTACTGTAGTCGGTGATGACCTCCCCTGCCTTTGTTTTCCATATCACAACTTGTCATGGTGAAATATGAACACAAGTTCGTTGGATTAATCATCTAGTGATATACCCTACTCGATCAATAGCTACTCAAACAAGCATATAAGACACATGGCATTGACTCATCAAGTACTCTCACTCAGATAACTCCAATGAGAATGTGTACCTCAAAACATGGCAAATTGATGATGCCAAGCTAGGGTTTCAAAATCAATAGAATGTAGGAGACAGGAAATAGTGGGTAACATATTGAGTTCCACAGCCATGAAACTCAGCATGAATTGGTTACTGTCGGTGATTCATTCATGGAATGTGGGCATCACTGGCAAGGCCAACACTTACTTCTCACCTCTAATTGCACCTGAGACAAATGAGTGGCTTGCTCAGCTATCTGTGAGGGCAGTTAAGAGTCAACCACATTGTTGTGGATCTGGAGTCACATACACACATAGTACCTCAGTTAAGGGCAGCAGATTTCCTTCCCTAAAGGACATTCTTGAACCAGGTGGGTTTTTATAGCAATTTGATATTTTCATGGTCACCATTACAGAGACTAGTTTTTTTATTCCCAGACTGTTTATGAATTCCCCAGCTGTTGTGGTGGAATTTAGTTTATGTCTCCAGAGCATTAGTCTGGACCTATTGTTACTAGAGTTACATCACCACTTTGCTATTGTCTTCAACAGAAAGTTGATGCTGGACAGAAGAAGCATGTGGGGCAGGGTGAGCTCAGAGCTTGGAAGGAATAGGAGAGGAGAATTCAGAGGAATACTAAGCACAGTAACACTGGTAAAATAGAGCAGCACAAGAAGGGCTGTGACAGAGGGAGAGTTTGGAGATTGAGGGTGTGAGAGGAACCAGTTGTCTAGTAGAAAATTGGATCACCTCCCGGAGATTTCCTATATCTCTCCTTTCAAGGTCTTTTAACCAAAGACAGGAATTGTGCCAATTTTAACTTTAGGTTTGTTAAAACCCCACTGCTGAATTCACTGCAGTTTCGTTGAACTCTTCCAGATGTTTTTTTTGTCAAAATATTGAGCCAGATTTGGTTTTTGACAGTTCTAAGCTAAATCCTAGTAGGTGGGCTATGTAAAAAAAAAAAGAATTCTGTCATTTTAATTAATAATGCATAAAAAAACAACATGGCAATAAATTACAGTGCGTTACAAACTTTTCTGCATGGGATCTTAGGTAAATGTTCGCACGCTTCAACCCCCTCTGTTATACTCTCAAAAGACAGAGTCAAATTACTCACCAGGAAAGGGTGCTAATTCTGCAGAAAATACTTCTATTTGCATTGTAGATTGCTTTTTGAACTTTTAAGGTAGGAGAGCGAATGGGACGGTAAGATATTCCCCACTTTTGTGGAGGCTGTACTGATGTGGTTCTGCTAGGCCCCAGTATCACTCATTTGGGAAGAGAGAAGAGAGGCCAGAAGCTTTTGGTGATGGCAAGGGAGAGAGGAGGAAGTGGGTGAAGGGAGGTGGGTGGGCCATTAGGGGAGGGGAACAGTTAAAGAAGCCAGCACTATGGGAGAGAGGGGGAAAGGAGACAGCACATTACGAGAGGGGATGTAGAAGCAATTGGCATTTAGCTGATAGGTTTCAGGAGCAGTGTATGTTAAGGTGAGAGGACAAACTAGCCCAGTTAGCCTGTTGAATACTAAAATGTAGATTTTCAATCAAACAATAAAAAAATACACTGTACCTCATTTAACCATTTTTTTTTATTCATTCATGGGATGTGGGCTTCGCTAGCTGGGCCAGTGTTTATTGCCCATCCCTAGTTGCCCTTGAGAAGGTGGTGGTGAGCTGCCTTCTGGAGCCGCTGCAGTCCATGTGCTGTAGGTACACCCACAGTGCTGTTAGGGAGGGAGTTCCAGGATTTTGACCCAGCGACAGTGAAGGAACGGCAATAGATTTCCAAGTCAGGATGGTGAGTGACTTGTGAGGGAACTTCCAGGTGGTGGTGTTCCCATGTATCTGCTGCCCTTGTCCTTCTAGATGGTACTGGTCATGGGTTTGGAAGGTGCTGTCAAAGGAGCCTTGGTGAATTCCTGCAGTGCATCTTGTAGATGGTACACATTGCTGCCACTGTGCATCGGTGGTGGAGGAAATGAATGTTTGTGGAAGTGGGCTGCTTTGTCCTGGATTGTGTTGAGCTTCTTGAGTATTGCTGGAGCTGCATTCATCCAGGAAAGTGGAGAGTATTCCATCACATTCCTAACTTGTGCCTTTTAGATGGTAGACAGGCTTTGGGGAGTCAGGAGGTGAATTACCCACCACAGGATTCCTGGCCTCTGAAGCTAAGGGAACATACTGCCCATTCTGCTTAAAAAAGTATCACTGTAGGGGAAAATGGAGCATCATTTGGAACAATGGTATCAATTTTAGATTTTCTCCTCACAAACCTGATGGCCAATGAAACTAGGTTTGCAACTACACATTGTAAAATCTGAATAAAAAATTTCCACACCCTCCCAACCCCTCCCCCCAACTCCACCACCCCAGTATTTGATTATTGGGAGAAAAATGTCATTTTTTTTAATATAAAGAATATAGAGAATATAGAATATAGAGAATATAGAGAATGTGGAATTACAGAGAACAATAGAGAAAAATCACCCATTCTCAAAAATGGCAAATGGAGAATAATTTTCAAAAGAATTTGGGCTGAAATTTTCTTTTGATATCTACATTCATTGTGGATTGGGAATTACTGGGGAATTCATCAAGTACAAGCCCATTTCTGAGGTAAATATTTCACACTAATTGTTCAGAGATTTCTATCAAAAGTTCAAGGTATTTCAATATGTCACTGTGCTGTCAACCTAGATTTTACACTCAAGTTGACTTATAGCAGATGGGAGGAGATTGATGTTAGCAGACTGCACAATAAGGTATTGATTTGAAACAAGTCTTTGCCCTGTGACAATTCTAGTTTGTGTTTGGGGTGTGGATGACAGAGGTTCCACTGTAGAGAAAGTTATACTGAGTAGTGAAACAATGTGGAATAACATTTACAAAAATAAAGATGCTTCCTCTATCCCATTCCTCTGCTTCTCTGTGGAGAGAGAAACAAAGTTAATGTTTCAAGTCCAATATGAGTCTTCTTTAGTTCCGAAGATATGTCATATTGGACACGAAACGTCAACGTACGATAGGACAGGAAATTCCGGCCAAACATCGATGGACTTTTGGCTGCCTTGCCGGATTTTCCATCCCAACCGTGACTGGTTCCAAAATCCCAGCCTCTGTTTCTCCCTCCACAGATGCTGCTAGACCCGCTGAGTTTTTCCCGGCACTTTCTGTTTTTAGTTCAGATTTCCAGCATGCACAGAATTTTGCTTTTATTCTCTGCTAGTGAATTCTAAAGATTCCAAAGACGTCAGAAGAAAAATCACTGCATGAGAGAGAAAAAAAATGGACACCTCTCTATATCTGTCAAACCCTTAAATACTCTAAGGAGTTGGTACCATTACCCTGTTGGCTTAAACTGATTACTTTCTGTAGATTCTTACCCTGAGTACCTCTTTTAGCTTCCTGGGGAAGCTTTAGGCTGCAGTTTACTTGTACTCACAGGTTGTGGACATCACTGGCAAAGCCAACAATTTATTGCCTATTCCTAATTGCCCTTAATCAGTCAGGGGCAGTTCAGAGGTCAACCACATTGCTGTGGATCTGGAGTCACATATAAACCAGACTAGCTGAGGATAGCAGATTTCCATTTCAAAAGTAGGCAGGCTGTCACTGGCGGGGTACCACAAAGATCAGGGCTTGATCCCCAGCTATTCACCATTTATATCAGTTATTTGGATGTGGATATTGTTTCCAAGTTTGCAGATGACACAAAACTAGGCGGAAGTGTGAGTTGCGAGAGGGGGGGGGATGCGAAGACACTTCAAGGAGATTTGTGGGCCAGGGTCTTCGGGTCGGTGTGAGGGGGTGGGCCCCGCTCGCCGGCGCATAACATGATGCGCGGTGATGTCAGGGGTGCGTCCCGATGTCACCGCACATCATTCTGATCCTCGGTTTGGTGGGCACGCACCGGAGTCGGCCACGCGCCTGCCAAACTGTCGAAGGCCTATTAAGGCCATTTAAATATCATTTAAACTAATTAACGGAGCTGCACGGGCGGGATGAGGTTTCATGAAGGTTTTTAAAGTTTAATAACATTTTTAATTAAAAGTCATAGGCATGTCGCAGCTCATGCCCACACCCACTCCCACCCAGCAACTCCCCCTGCCACCACCCCCCCCCCCCCTCCCCACCACCGACTGGGGAGAAAATTCTCCCCGTAGAAGCAAAGCGAGTGTGCAAAAATTTGGCACATAGGATACATAAGACCATAAGACATAGGAGCAGAAATTAGGCCATTCGGCCCATCGAGTCTGCTCCACCATTCAATATCATGGCTGATGAGTTTCTCAACCCCATTCTCCCTCCTTCTCCCCGTAACCTTTGATCCCTGTACCAATCAAGAACCTATATATCTCGGTCTTAAATACACTGTGTGTAGAAATGTGAGGCTATCCACTTTGGTAGGAAAATCAGAAACAGTGAGAGGCTGGGAAGTGTTAAACTTCAAAGGGACTTGAGTGTCCCATTCTTTGAGTCACTGAAAGCTAACATAGAGGTGCAGGAGGCAGTTAAGAAGGCAATTGATATGTTAGTCTTTATTGCAAGAAGATTTGAGTATAAGAGTAAAGATGTCTTACTGCAATTATATAAAGCTTTGGTGAGACCTGGAATACTTTGCACAGTTTTGGTCTCCTTACTGAAGGAAAGATATATTTGCCACTGAGGCAGTGCAGGAAAGGTTCACCAGACTGATTCCTGGGATGGAGTGATTGTCCTATGAGGTAAGATTAAATAGACTGGGCCTTTATTCTCTGGCGTTCAGAAGAATGAAGGGTGACAAAATTCTTCCAGGGCTTGACTGGTGTAGGGATTGTAGATATAACCTTTCCCACTGCCTTTAGGGATCACGTGATTGTTCTGACGAATGAGCCCTAAGCATGGGTAACCCAGGAAGCGGAGCTTTCTCGTTGTGGACCTGGTTCAAGTATGTAGCTTCTGAAAGAGCTCTGTAATAAAATTATCTGTTTCGAGTAAGAATCCTGTCCTGCACATCAAGTTTATTACAACAGGGTAGATGCAGGAAGGATATATCCCCTGGCTGGGCTGTGTGGAGGAGGTAGTTGTGGGGTGGAGGTGGGGGGGAGAAGGGGCGGTAAGGATGGGGAAGGGGGGAGGGGAGTGGGAGAGAAGGTAGGGGGGGAGGGGGAGAGCGGGTTAAGGTTGGTGCTAGGTATGGCTCCAACCAAGGGAAGGGGGAGGTTAGGGTTAGAGTTACAGGGGGGGAAGGGGTGTGGGAGGGGAGGGGAGAGGGAAGGGCCAGGGGCAGGGGAGGGGAGGGGAGGGGTGGGGTGGGGAGGGGGTTGTCTAGAACCAGCAGACACAGCTTCAGAATGAAGGGCAGGCCATTTAGGGCTGAGGTGAGGAGGAATTTCTTCACTCAGAGGGTGGTGCATCTTTGGAATTCTTTGCCCCAAAGAGCTGTGGAGGCTCAGTCATCGGGTATGTTCAAAACAGAGATCGATAGGTTTCTACATGTTACAAACACCAAGGAATAAAGGGATATTGTAGGAAAATGGTATTTCAGTGTAAGATCAGCCATGATCTCATTGAATAGCAGAGTAGGCTGGAAGGGCTGATCCGCCCACTCTTGCTCCTATTTCTTATGTCCATTTTGGTGAATCAGATTGAGTTTTTATGACAAACCATGATCACCATTACTGTGACGATATTTTCATTCCAGATTTATTTATTTAACTAAAGTTAAGTACCCCGGCTCCTGTGGCGAGATTTGAACTTGCATCTCGGGGTCATTAGTTCTGGTCTCCGTGCTAGTTTGGTAACTATAACCGCTTTGTTACCATTCCCTTCCTTCATATGTCAGTAGTGTGAATGCTGGAGCAGCCAAAGCCTCTGTTATATCCATATTATTCGGCAGTTTGTAAGCCGTTGCACTAGGCTTAAAAATGTACCAACAGCTTTATCCTGCCCTCTCTTATTGCACCATTGACTGCCTGTGGCAGGCTAGGATTATGGTGGTGGAATGGTCCTCGTCATGTTGCATGGTGTGTTGAAAAGTTCACAATCTGGTGACCGTGCTGTTAGATCACCTTTCAAATCATGCCGGCAGCCACAGCATTCCAAGTGCCGATCTGTTAGTCTGTGTGGCTTCTCAGAATGTCAAGACTCAGTGGCCTCAGGCTCTGCTGGATGCCACAGGAGCCTGTTCTCACGGAACAAGCTGTTCGACAAACGCAATAAGATTACTCTGAAGAGTACAGCTTCCCCCAGGCCCTCCCCTAGCTGTGTGTCAGGCAAGTTAGCAAGCCACTAGAAGCTGCGATGGAACCCTCCTCAACTTGGGCCACGAGCAGATGTGACAAACTGAATTTATTTCTGCTTCTAACCAGGCACTGGTAACATATGGGAGCTTTTTATCTGGGGTTAGAAGCAGAGGGCATTGCTCCCAGGATTTGGCAGGCTCCCACCTGCCAATTGGTAGCCAAAGGGACCTGTATCCTTGCAAAATCCTGGCCTTCTGAGCAGCAGGGAGTTGACAGACTGTAATTCTATGTGAACTAAGCATGACAATCTAATTTAATTATTGAAAGATGTATAGATCAGAGACTCAGGCAACATGGCTTCTTAAATACTGGGGTGACTGGTCTAGGCCCAGGTCATGCAAAAAAGAAGAAAGCATTGAGGCATTGGAGTTAAAGGCATCCAGTTGATTAAACTCTTCTTTCCTCTTTCATGTTTGTTCCACGTCTGATGCATTACAGGATAAAATGAAATTAGTTAAATTACATAATGAATAAAAACACTCATCCCATGCTGTGCGTTAATTGCTGCTAAATGTACTTTTCTTTGCCATGCCCAGCCATTCCCCACAATTTTCTCCATGGCTTCAAATACATCCTCTTCAAAGGTAAATGTGAAATACGCATAGTCTTGCAAAATGAGGTTATGCACCCATCGACACTGAGCGATGGTGTACAGTTCAGAAGGTAACACGTCCCTACATTTAGCAAGGGATTTCCTTGTTGTTCGGAGATGTACTGCTGCAGGATAGTCAACCTTAGTATCACCATGTATACCTTGGCTGTGTTAAGAACATTTAACTCTCCACACCCACCAATGCCACCCACTGCCCACCGCCCCCCACACACTCCCATACACCCCCTCCCCCCACCTCCCAATATATCTATTGCCTCTCCCGAGTATGTTTGTCATTCTCAATTGTTTATATCAGAAACATTTGGTTACCCTATAAACAGTTGGAGCTTTACAGTTCTGGTCACTTAATTGCAGCTCAATCATGGCGGTTTGGTCTATGCTTTAACTCTAATGGTGGTACCGATCAAATACCACCTTGGCTCAGTTGTAAGCATTCACATCTGAGTCCAGAAAGTAGTTGCAAGCTGCAACTTTCAGTTGCTGTTCTTCAGAGGACATGTTAAGCTGAAGCATCATCTGCTTGCTACAGTAGTTCTTTAAAGAATTAACATCCTTTTTTAAAATCATTCACAGGATGTGGGCGTCGCTGGCTGGGCCAGCATTTATGGCTCATCCCTGCATACCCTTGAGAAGGTGGTGGTGATCTGCCTTCTTCAATCTCTGCAGTTCATGAGGCGTAGGTGTACCCACAGTGCTGTTAGGGAGGGAGTTCCAGGATTTTGACCCAGCGACAGTGAAGGAACGGCGATATTTTTCCAAGTCAGGATGGTGAGTGGCTTGGAGGGGAACTTCCAGGTAGTGGTGTTCCTATCTAATCGACTGCCCTTGTCCTTCTAGCTGGTAGTGGTCATGGGATTGGAAGAAATTGTCTGAGGAGCCTTGGTGAATTCCTGCAGTGCATCCTATAGGTGGTACACAGTGCTGCTACTGCGCGTTGGTGGTGGAGGCAGTGAATGTATGTAGATGTGGTGCCAATCAAGCGGGGCTGCTTTGTCTTGGATGGTGTCAAGCTTCTTGAGTGTTGTGGAAGATGCATTCATCCAGGCAAATGGGGAGCATTCCATCACACTCCTAACTTGTGCATTGTAGATGGTGGACAGGCTATGGGGAGTCAGGAGGTGAGTTATTTGTCACAGGATTCCTAGTCTCTGATCTGTGCTTATAGCCACAGTATTTATATGGCTAGTCCAGTTCAGCTTCTGGGCATTGGTAACCCCAGGATGTTGATAGTGGTGGATTCAGTGATGATAATGCCATTGAACATCAATGGGTGATGGTTAGATTCTCTCTTGTTGGAGATGGTCATTGCCTGACACTTGTGTGGCATGAACATTACTTGACATTTGTCAGCTCAAGTCTGGATATTGTTCAGGTCTTGCTGCATTTGAACATGGACTGCTTCAGTATCTGAGGAGTTGCAAATGATGCTAAACATTGTGCAATCATCAGCGAAAACATCCCCACTTCTGACCTTATGATGGAAGGAAGGTCATTGATGAAGCACCTGAAGATGATTGGGCCGAGGACACTACCCTGAGGAACTCCTGCAGTGATGTCCTGGACCTGAGATGACTGACCTCCAACAACCACAACCATCTTCCTTTGTGCTCGGTATGACTCCAACCAGTGGAGAGTTTTCCCCCGATTCCCATTGACTCCAGTTTTGTTAGGGCTCCTTGATGCCACACTTGGTTAAATGCTGCCTTGATGCCAAGGACAGTCACTCTCACCTCACCTCGGTAGTTTATCCTTTTTGTCCATGTTTGAACCAAGGCTGCACAAAGAGCAATAGAGGTTTTTAGTAGCCAGGTTAAAAGCCCCCCCATTAAATCAAATGTCAGCTGTATATAGCATTCTCACCTCTGAGCCAGAAGGCTGTGGGTTGAGTATGAAATATTGGCTGGAACTTCAGTGCAGTAATGAGGGAGTGCTCGACTATGAGAGATACCATCTTTCAGAGGAGATGTAAAACTCACCTTCCTCCTCAGGTTGACATGAAATATCCCACTATTCAAAGAAGGGAGGAGGAGTTCTCTCTGGTCTCCTGGCCAATGTTTACCCCTCAACCAAATTCACTAAGAAACAGATTATCTCATTGCAGTTTCTGTGACCTTGCTGCACACAATTGGCAGCTGTGTTTCCTGCTTCACAACAATAACTACATTTTTAGAAGTACTTCAGTGGCTATAATGTGCTTTGGTTGTGAAAGATGTTGTATAAATTTCGACTATAAATGGAACTCACTGCCTGCGAGGGTGGTGGAAGATCAATGTTTCAAAGCCAAAAAAACAAAATACTGTGGATGCTGGAAATCTGAAGCAAAAACAGAAAATGCTGGAAAAACTCAGCAAGTCTGACAGCATCTGTGGAAATTGAAACAGAGTTAACGTTTCAAGTCTGGTTTGACTCTTGGTGAAGAGTCAGCACCTTCCAGCATTTTTTGTTTTGGTTTCAAAGCAAATTGGATGGGACCTTGAGGGAAACAAAGCTGCAGGTTTACGGAGGTAGAGGCGGTGGGGGGGTGGGGGGGAACGATTGGATTGCTCTATGAAGAGACAGCATGGGGTCAATGGGCCAAATGGCCTCCTACTGCGCCATAGCAACTCTGTGGCCATAACTTTATATTCATCTTTCAAATGTAAAGAATGACCATCCACTCCTTTTCTTCTGCGTTTCCCCACGTTACAACAGTGACTCTACGTGAGAGTAGTTATCTGAAGGACTTTTGAAAAAGACACAAGATTCCCTGGAAATGCAAATTTTTCTTTCAGCTGTTGCACCTAGAAGAAATTCATGAAATAATCTGAGATGCTTTGTAAAGAGCAGTTAACCCTCAGTCAGTGCAAGTTCCTCAACTTCATAATAAGCAACAGAAAAATCTGATGGAATTTTTGAAGAGTTCCTAAGATTTGTCAAAGAACCTGAAGGTTCCTGGAATTTTATGAAACTAAGATAATTTTTCAAATTATCTCACTGCAGAAATCTAAGAAATACAACTGTCAGTTGCTCATTATAACTAATTATTGACTAAATACTACAATTATTACAGCCAATGAAGTACTTTGGAAGTGTAGTCGCTGATGTAACGTAGGAAATTCAGCAATCAATTTGCACACATCAAGACCCAATAAACTGCACTGTGAAATGACCAAATCATCTGTTTTTGTGGTATTCATTGAGGGATAATGTGGCGTTCATTGAGGGGTAAATATTGGTCAGAACACCAAGGGTAACTCCCCTGCTCTTTTTCAAATGGTGGTATGGGATCTTCTTACATCTGTAACAACACTCAAGAAGCTTGACACCATCCAGCACAAAGCAGCCCGCTTGATTGGCACCCTTTCTACAAGCATTCAGTTCCTCCACCACCAACGGACAGTAGCAGCAGATTTCACCATCTATAAGATGCACTGCAGCAACACACCAAGTCTCCTTAGGCAGCACCTTCCAAACCCACGCCTACTACCATCTAGAAGGACAAGGGCAGCAGACACATGGGAACACCACCACCTGGAAGTTCCCCTCCAAGCCACTCACCATCCTGACTTGGAAATATATCGCCGTTCCTTCACCGTTGCTGGGTCAAAATCTTGGAACTCCCTCCCTAACAGCACGGTGGGTGTACCTACAACACATGGACAGCAGCGGTTCAGGAAGGCAGCTCACCACCACCTTCTCAAGGGCAGTTAGCGATCAGCAATAAATGCTGGGCCCAGCCAGCGACACCCACATACCATAAATGAATAAAGAAAATCTTCTTGAGAGAGAACAGACAGGCCTCATTTTAATGTCTCATCAGAAAGATGGCACCTCTGACAGTGCAGAACTCCTTCAACACTACCCTGGAGATAAATTGGGCCCTTTTTTTAAAGCTCAAGTCACTGAAGTAGGACTTTGAATCCACAAATCGTCTGACTCAGAGGCGGCTGGTGCTGTCCACTGCATTACAACTGGCAGAAAAGCTCAGTCATAGAGATAGTTTCCCAGGAACATCTTAAAAGCACCAAGCGAGAGGGAGTGTAAGAAAGAATGTTAGAGAAGCAGAAAGCTTTAGGGATGGAAGTACAGAGCTTCAGACCTAAGCTGCTGAAGGCACTGGCGGAAAAAAGAAAATGGGAATGTGCAAGAAAATTGGAGGACTGCAGAGACCTTCAGGGCATTACAGTACCGGAGGAGATTACAGAGATAAGGAAGGGGCAAGGGCATGGGGGATTTGTAAACAAGGGTGAGAATCTTTAAATCAAATATCAGACACATATAAGAATTACTTTATTTTTATTCTAATTTATGGCATGTTAAGATTGACAAGCAGCAAATAAAATCCAGAGCGACCAGTAAATTGGAAAGACACAACAAAAGGAATCAATAATTCACAGTGAGATCAATGTCAATTCTATAATTGATCATCACCACATTGTAAAACTCCCAGTATAAACTGAACCTCAATAATTTATGCTCTCTAAGTAGCTGTGTGTAATATGTGCCCTAAACTGTTATAACTGATTATTGCAGATGCAAGTGCATTCATGGATCTCACTTAAAATTAGCATTGAGCTAAGTTAAAGGTGATGGCTTGAATTTATCAAGTTCCATATCCAACTTCTGAGACAGAAGTAGAATGAAGTAGAATTGCCATTTTATATAGGTAGAATACAGCATCTGGCCACTATGTTTCCCACATTACCAGTGACTGTGCTTCAAAAGGACATTTTATTGGATATAAAGGACATTGGAACATTCTGGAATCACGAAAAAGAGGCTTATAAATGCAAATCCTTCTTTCCTTCATTCCATCTATTTTACGTGCAATAAATGATCTGTTTAAGTTCTGTGACAGCTATTGTGTGGCTGAAGATTGCAGTGATAATTTTTGAGGAATATCCCACAAGCAGCTGTTAGGTTAATGGTCAGTTTAATCTGGCCCTTGGGGAGTTTGGTAGCAGGAGGAGTGTTGGGCAGGACACACAACTCTTCAGTAAACAGTGGCACAGATATATGGAGCAAGCTGATGGGGTCTTGGTTCCATGTCATGACAGGAGGAAAGAGATATATATAAAAGATTTTTTTTAGCTTATGGGGAGAAGGAGAAAATACCAAACCAGGAGATACCAGGCAGGTTGAGTTGCAGAGATGCTTTGTGCCCACCCACCAGTGCCCATGCCTTTGCCAACATGGCCCTTCTCCAATTACTACATTGGAGGTTTCACTTAGGAAACGTACTCAACTCCCAAAAAATGTGACTTTAAACCTCAACTTCAGACTCGGTTGCCTACTGACTCTTGATCATATGAAATCACTATTTATATTTTAAAAATACTGTGCCAAAGAATCATTCTATCACATGATTACAGAAAAGAAATGTGTAAGCATTCGGGCGAGTTCATCTGAAGCTTGTTAAATTGGAAAATCTGTTAATAGCCCCTTCTGATAGCTTCACAAGACAGATTGAGCATGTTAATATGTAGAAAGGCATAATGTCTTTTGTGGGAATCCAATAATTATACTATTTGGGCAATGATTAGCTATAATGAGCAACTGACATTTGTACCTTTTGGATTTCTGCAGTGAGATAATTTTTTAAAATTATCTTAATTCTGAAATATTCCAGAAACCTTCAGGTTCCTTGACACATCTTAGGAAAATTTCTAAAAACTCTGTCAGATTTTTCTGTCTTTTGATATGAAGAAGAGAAACGTGCATTGATTGAGGTTTAACATCTCTCTACAAAACATCTCAAATCACTTCACGTATAATCAATTCCTTCTAAGTGCAATAACTGAAAGAAAGACTTGGTTTTCCACAGAACCTTATGTCATTTTTAAATGTCCTTCAGATAATTACTCAGTCACTGTTGTGATGCCGGTAAACACAACAGAAACAGAGTAAATGGTAATTCTTAAATGGTAGCTTCATTTGAAAGATGAATATAGTGTTATGGTCATAGAGTTAACATGGCAAATTCTTAAATGGTAGCTCCATTTGAAAGATGAATATAGTGTTATGGTCGTAGAGTTAACATGGCACAGAAGGAGGCCATTTGGCCCACGATGACTCATCATAGAGCAATCCAATCATTCCCCCCTCTACTTCTGTAATTCTGCAGTGTTGTTTCCCTCAAGTCCCTGTCCAATTCCCTTTTGAAATCATCGAACGTCTCCACTTCTACCACCGTCGCAGGCAGTGAGTTCCATTTATAGTTGAAATTTATACAACATCTTTTACAACAAAAGCCACTGAAGTATTTCTAAAAATGTAGTTATTGTTGTGAAGCAGGAAACACAGCTGCCAATTGTGTGCAGCAAGTTCACAAAAACTGCAATGAGATACCTGTTTCTTAGTGAAGCTGGTTAAGGGATAAACATTGGCCAGGGAACCAGAGAGAACTTCTCCTCTCTTCTTCGAATTGTGGGATCTTTTATGTCAACTTGAGAAGGAAGGTGAGTTTTACACCTCCTCTGAATGATGGTATCTCTGGTAGTCTAGCACTCAGTACTGGGGAGTACCAGCGAGGAGACGTTCTCTCTGGTCCCCTGGCCAATGTTTATCCCTTAATCAGCTTCACTAAGAAACAGGTTATCTCAAAGCAGGAAGTTCCAGCCAATATTTCATACTCAACCCACAACCTTCTGGCTCAGAGGTGAGAGTGCTATCTATAGCTGACACTTGACTTAATGTGGGGCTCTTAGCCTGGCTACTAAAAACCTCTATTGCTTGTCACAAAAAAGGGTATTTGTTCTTTAAAGAACAACTGTAGCAAGCAGATGACGCTTCAGCTTAATATGTCATTTGAAGAACAGCGCCTCCAATGTGCAACTTGCAACCACTCTCCGGACTCAGGTGTGAATGTTTACAATGATTCAAGAAGGCAGCTCACCACCACCTTTTTCGATGGCAATTAGGAATGGTCTATAAATGCTGTCTTAGCCAGCGATGCCCGTTTCCCATGAATGATTTCAAAAGAAACTGTGAGCTAAGATGACACTTGATGGGTGCGAATGTTACAAATGTTATGATTAAAGAGGGGCCAAGCAACCAATTGAGGCCCTTAAGTGGGCAATGAATGCACATTGGATAGCCTCATCCTGCCTCCACTGGTATTAACTTAGCAGTGGCCGGGGTGCTCGCCATGCGTGGAGCATGACAAGCGAAGCCTGGCATGTTTCCTTGCAGGCTCCCAGTGGTGTCCTTCATCCAAAGGGATTAAGAAATCCGGCATCAGGAAGGGGGGGGTGGTGCTGCTGAAAGCTACCTCGCTCACCTTTCTGCCAACCCATCCCCCATCTCGCCATGACACCTCCTACACCATGCGATCCCCTTCCCACTATCAGTCACCTTTACCTGGGTCCCTCCTCAATCAGCATCTTTGGGTGGGTGTAGTACTGCTAGTAGCCACTACCTTCCCTGTGGCACTGCTGAGTACAGAAAAGCTGCCAACCTCTGATTGGCCAGTAGCTCTCAATGGGTGGAACCTCCACCTTCACCACCGGGGTCCTTGATTCCAGAGGAAGACCCGCTATTGGCCTGTTGGATGCATGAGTAGCACAATTCACTCAGCCTTCTCGAAAAGACGTGAGGTGGGGATCTTGCCGGCTCTCCAGCCGGAAGCCAAGACTCTTGTCACCTCCACAAGATTCGACCCAACATCACTTTGTGTAGCTTGAATGAAAATTGTGTCTGATTATTTTCTTTTGAAGCATTTCAGGGCACTTTACCATGTTGAAGACGCTGTGTAAAAAGCAGGGTATTGTTGCTCCTTCACAGGATGTAGTCAGAGAGGAGGGCATCCAGCGCAGGTGAGTAGGTAACTGGAATGTCATCTGGATCGGTGAAGGGTAAAAAATGCCAAAGCAAAGCATGGGACCAAAAAGCAACATTTGATTCCCCAGAACTAAAGTAAGGCTGCGCATAAAGGTGACTTTTGATCTGGCAAAAACACCTGGGTCCAAAACATGAAATGACACTCATGGGAGAGTTGAGCTTGGAAGCAACATCAATGTCCAAGGCTTTGGGTCCCAATGCTGGAAGTGGGAACAGAAAGAAGATCATTCCCTTCGCATCCAAAAATCTATCAATCTCTGTCTTGAACAACCCAACCATCCACAACACTCTGAGTGAGAAAATTCCAAAGATTCACAGCCATCTGATTAAAGAAATTTCTCCTCACTTCTGTCCAATGGGGAAAGTTTGACAGCTGGGGCAATAGGAAAATCAAGGTGGCAAAGATAGAGATCCAAGGTGAGGAAAAGAAGCACTATTTATTCAGAAAGGGTGCTGCTAAGTCTCTGAATTAAGCAAACTTCAGGATGGAGCTGAGTTGTCATTAGGTATTTCGAAATGCAAAAAGTAAAGTGAAATTCCTGGTGCAGAGGCTGGGGTCATGTCAGGAACCTTAAGTGATGCTCTTGGGCTGGCTACTGCCTGGAAAAGATGGTGGGTTGTAGGGCTGGAGGAGATGACAGAGATTGAGAAAGACTGCTTTTCGAAAAGAGCTAGCACAGGGTCAATAGGCTGAATGGCCTCCTTCTCTGCTGCAAATTTCTACGTTTTCTACGGTAAGTGCTGGCTATATAACCGGAGTAGTTGTTGTGCTCTTGGTGTCTTTGTTCAACAACACACCCAAGCCTAATCATTTGTCTAAATCCATAGATTCCTTACACACAAGGCAAGATGCCCTCTCACAGGACCTACGCCCGCACCCGCCTTCTCAGGCCTTGGCGGGGCTGCATTTTCTGAGTTTTATTTGCGATTTTCGACGTCACCTGGGACCTTGCAAGCATGCGGTGCGCCCTTGAGGCTCAAACGAAACGAGGGACAGAACAATGAAGCTCCGGCGCTTTACCTGCCACAGCCTCGTGCAACTCCTTGCTCAGCGTACCCCCACTGCCATCCGCCAAGCAGGTTCCTCCCTCATGCTGAGTTTGAAGAGCTTTTTGTTCACTGTGGACGTGAGTACCCAGCTGCAATTTAATTGCAGTGTCTGTGTGTTGTAAACCAAGCAGAGGGAGGCTTAAATTTCGCAAACAGATCCCTGGAATTAAACGGCAACCTGGCTACTGCTGAGGATTTTTTTTTTTTAATATGTATCACTTAATGTTACATACACTTTCAATAAAATTAAATTCGAAGTAGCATTACGCTCACTGGAGACTCACAAAGTTAATATGCCGTCATTGCTGCAGACAAGCAATCTCTTCACATATTTTAAGACATTGGAGGACCTGTAACTTGCAGGTTAGAGGCGGAATGATTGGTTGCTGAGATTTATACTGCCGCTATATGAACCCATCAGGCCACAACTCAACAGCCAGGTGCTGCGGATATTTGTGTGGAGTCTCGTGTGGGATCTGAGCCCACGAGCTCTGGGTTGCTCATCCAGTTTCATAAGGGGCACTCTATTCGAATCACAGAATCATTACAGCTCAGGAAGAGGCTATTCGGCCCATCGCATCAGCAGCAGCTCACTGAAGGAGCAATTCGCCTAGTGCCATTCCCCTTCCTTCTCCCCATAACCCCGCACATTCTTCCTTTTCAGATGAGAGTCTAATTCCCTCTTCAATGCCTAAGTTGAATCTGCCTCCACCACACTCTCAGGTGGCGCACTCCAGACCCCAACCACTCGCTGCGTGAAAAACTTTTTCTCATATCACTTTGGCTTCTTTTGCCAATTACTTTAAACCTGTGTCCTCTCGTTCTCGATCCTTTCATGAGGGGGAACAATTTCTTCCTATCCACTCAGTCCAGGCCCCTCATGATTGTGAATACCTTGACTAAATATCCTCTCAGCCTTCCTTTCCCTCAGAAAAACAGTGCCAATTTCTCTAGTCTATCTTCTTGAGGTGTATAAGATGTTTAAAGTTGTTGACATGGCAGATAGGGAGAAATTATTTTCCATGTAAGGTGAATCCCAAGAATGGGATATAACCTTAAAATTAAAACTAGGCCATTTAGGGGATAATGTCAGGAAGCATTCCTTCATGCAAGAGGCAGTAGAACTTGGGCCTCTCTCCCCCAGAAAGCTGTTTAGGCTGCGGGTGGAGAGGGATGGGGAGGTAGGGAATGGTGGGTTGGGTTGGGGAATGTGCTCAAGGGTTTTGTCAGGCAAGGGTTATGGAACCAAGGTGGGTAGATGGAGCTAAAATTCAGATCTGCGATGATCTGATTGAATAGCGGTGGAACAGGCTTGAGAGGCTCCTAGCATTTCACTTTGTTCGGGATTTTGGGATTTGCTAAGGATGGGGGAGAAGGCTAAGTGGGACCTGTGGACTTAAATTTATTGTGCTCATGCAAGGATGAAGGGAATGGTTCATCTCATTCCACAAATGTTTGTGCAAGAAAACATAACATTCGTCAACTTACCCACCACAACCCCCCCACCCCCCCACTTCCCCCCCAACCAAACCTCTGGCAGAGGCTAGGAATCCTGCGACAAGTGACTCACCTCCTGACTCCCCAAAGCCTGTTACCATCTACAAGGCACAAATCAGGAATGTGATGGAATAATCTCCATTTGCCTGGATGAGTGCAGCTCCCACAACACTCATGAGGCTTGAAACCATCCAGAATAAAGCAGTCCACTTGACTGGCACCCCTCCACAAATATTCACTCCCTCTACCGCCAACACACAATGGCAGAAGTGTGTATCATCTACAAGATGCACTGCAGAAACTCACCAAGCCTCCTTAGACAGCATCTTCCAAACCCATGATCGCTATCATCTGGAAGGACAAAGGCAGCAGATAGATGGGAACACCACCACCTGGAAGTTCCCCTCCAAGCTACTCATCATCCTGACTTGGAAGTATATCACCGTTCCTTCACTGTCGCTGGGTCAAAATCCTGGAACTCCCTTCCTAACAGCACTGTGGTGTTACCTACATCACAGGGATGCAGTGGTTCAAGAAGGCAGCTCACTGCCACCTTCTCAAGGGGCAATTAGGGATGGGCAATAAATGCTGGCCGGGTCAGCGAAGCCCTCATCCCATGAATGAAATAAAAAACAGGAGATTCGTGACAATTCCGACCTCAGGCTGAAGATCTGGAGAATTGTCTTCTCCTAGAGTTTGAAAATCATCCTCCTTAAGAATGCTCAGGCCTTAATGGGACCTTCTGGCTGCCAACTTCACACCAATAACCAGGTTCTAATTTCTGAGGTGTAGCAAAGAGTTGTAGTCTTACTTCCCTGACCCTTCAACCAGTTCCAGACCATGCCCGGTATTGATGTTCCACCTGGGTAGCTCTCCAGCCATGTATGTGGACAGGATAGGAGGGCTCCTGTGCTTGAACTTGGCTTGCGATGCTCCAGCACATGGGACTGGGGACAGGGAAATCTGATCGAATGTCAACTTTCTTTTTTTTACAATGTATTTTGGGATTTTTACTGATGCTTTCAGAATCAAATGCCACAACTGTAACCTGTAATTACACCCTCCCTCCAGTGGTGGTGCTACAAGTTTACATAGGCACTTCCCATTATAAACCTGGACATAGCAATTTATAATGGAAATACATGAGCGGAAACAGGGATTGAATTACAAATGAATTATTTCATCTAAAACTCTGCTGCTCATACCCTAAATCACAAGAAGTCCCGTTCAACCATCACCCCTTTGTGCATTGATCTAAATTGGCTCCCAGTCCAGCAACACCTCGCTTCTAAAATTTTCATCCTTGTGTTCCAGTCCCTCCATGATTTCACCCTTCCATATCTCTGTAACCTCCTACAGCCCTACAGCCCTCCAAGATCTTCTCTGCATTCCCCTAATTCGGCCAATCTGTGTATCCGATTTTAATCGCTCCACCATTGGCGGCTTTTCCTTCAGCTGCCTGGGCCTTAAGCTCTGGAATTCCCCCCCTAAACTTCTCTGCCTCGCTAGCTCTCTCTCCACCCTTAAGACCCTACTTAAAACCTTTCACACTGACCAAAATGTTCAGTCACCTGTCCTTTGGTGACTCATTGACCAGCATCTTGGGTTGTTTTGCTACATTAAAGGCTTTAACGGAAAGCAAGTTGCTGTTACTTGATCTGATTGAATTAAACCACATCATCTAAAAAAAAAAAACAAAAAAACTGCGGATGCTGAAAATCCAAAACAAAAACAGAATTACCTGGAAAAACTCAGCAGGTCTGGCAGCATCGGCGGAGAAGAAAAGAGTTGACGTTTCGAGTCCTCATGACCCTTCGACAGAACTAGTTCTGTCGAAGGGTCATGAGGACTCGAAACGTCAACTCTTTTCTTCTCCGCCGATGCTGCCAGACCTGCTGAGTTTTTCCAGGTAATTCTGTTTTTGTTTCACATCATCTGATCCCACTTCAGCTGAAGGGTAGACTTGGCTTTGATTCCATACAATGCCTTAGGAAACTGGTGAGTCATATGCACTAGTAGATATCCTGTGGCATTGCTCACTACAGGTCAAGGGGATTTGCAGTCTTCTAACAACAGCCAAGTTATGGCCTGTAGCTAACAATATACAACCAAGGTGACTCAATAAGTCAAATTGGAAAAGGGACTCTTTCACATAGTGAAACTTACAGCGAGTGCACATTATGCATAATACTCCTAATATAACAATTCATCATTCTTTTCAATCTATTGAATACAGCAGCGTGCTATTTACAGTTGGACGATAGACGTATATTCATGTTTCTTTAGATAACAGGCAGGAGGAGGCCGTAAAAGTTAAAGGTGGTTGACTCTTAGCTGTCCTCTGAAATGGCCTAGCAAGCTACTCAGTTCAAGGGGAATTAGGGACGGGCAGCAAACACTTTGTACATAAACCATGAAAGAACAAAAAAAAAATGTGTGAAATCAGATTAAGATCATGAGCTAAACATCACTGACTACTGAAGCCCCTGAATAGCAGGGGGTACTCTTTCCTCTGTCTTATTCATGAAACAAATGCTTCCGCTTTAAGTTAACTGAAAAGCAAAATGCACATCAAAGCCACGCTTTAGGTAGCACATGCCTTATAGAGCTTCTGGAGCAGCAGGGTAGTGTAAATACATTTTGTCTACAAAAGTAGCAGCTGACTTAAGAGAACATTTGCCTGATTAAGCAGGTGTTGCTATGCCAAGCTAATTACAATTTGATGTCTGGTGATTTGTAAATTGTACCTTGCACCTACTGCTATTTTGGGTTCATATTTTTGATAAAAAGCTTCAGTTGTGGTGCCAAAATGCAAGATCGGTAACTGGGTTATTTTCCACAAGTGAGAAGAGAGCGCTTTTTGATTTTGCAAACCAAATACAGCTTCAGCAGATGTAGATCCTCATTTGCCTAGCTTTATAGATCTCAGAACTGACTGCAAACCGTTAAACCAGATTCTGAACAATGTGGCAGAATGGCATTCTGAAGTGGGAGGACAAACAGTCAGAGATTGTGCTTCACATTGGTACCAACGACATAGCTAGAGAGAGGGATGAGGTCCTGCAACAAGAATTTAGGGAGCGAGGCAGCAGATTGAAAATCAGGATGTCCAAGGTTGTAATCTCTGGATTACTCCTGGCGCCAGGTGCGAGTGAGTATAGGAATAGGAAGATAGAGAGGATGAATGTGTGGCTGAAGAGTTGGTGCAGCAGGGAGGGCTTTGGATTCCTGGATCACTGGGTCTGTTTCTGGGGAAGGTGGGACAGGAGGATGGCTAATGCAGTACCATTATCCAGGAAGGGTTTTAGGGATAAACCACGGAACTATAGGTCAGTGGGACTAACATCAGTGGTAGGGAAACATTTGGAAAAAATTCTGAGGGACAGAATTAATCTCCACTTGGAGAGGCAGGGATTAATCGAGGACAGTCAGCATGGCTTTGTCAGGGATAGATCATGTCTAACAAATTTGATTGAATTATTTTAAGGAGGTGACTAGGTGTGCAGGTGAGGGTAGTGCAGTTGATGTAGTCTGCATGGACTTCAGTAAGGCTTTTGACAAGGCTTTGCATGGGAGACTGGTCAGGAAGGTAAGAGCCCATAGGATCCCAGGCAATTTGGCAAATTGGACCCAAAATTGCCTTAGTGGCAGGAGGAAGAGGATGATGGTCGAAGGTTGTTTTTGTGACTGGGAGCCTGTGTCCAGTGGCATACCGCAGGGTTCAGTGCTGGGTCTCTTGCTGTTTGTAGTGTACATTAAATATCTAGACATGAATGTAGGAGGTATGATCAGTAAGTTCGTAGAGGACATGAAAATTAGTAGTGTAGTAAATAGTGAGGAGGAAAGCCTTAGTATACAGGACAACATAGATGCACTGGTCAGATGGGCAGAACAGTGGCAAATGGAATTTAATCCTGAAAAGTGTGAGATGATGCATTTTGGGGGGACTAACAAAGCAAGGGAGTACACGATGAATGGTAGGACCCCCGAAAGTACAGAGGATCAGGAGGACTTTGGTATGCATGTCCATTGATCTTTGAAGGCAGCGGGATATGGTGGTTAAGAAAGCATATGGAATACTCGCCTTTATCAGTTGAGGCATTGAATACAAGAACAGGGAGGTTATGATGGAGCTGTATAAAGCATTTGTTAGGCCACAGCTGGAGTACTGTTTGCAGTTCTCATCTCCACACTATAGGAAGTATGTGATTGCAGTGAAGAGGGTGCAGAGGAGATTCACCAGGACGTTGCCTGGGCTGAAGTGTTTCAGCTTTGAAGAGAGACTAGATAGGCTAGGGTTGTTTTCCTTAGAGCAGAGAAGGCTGAGGGGGGGACCTGATTGAGATGCACAAAATTATGAGGGGCATAGATAGGGTAGCTAGGCAGAAACATTCCCCTTAGTGGAAGGGTCAATAACCAGGGGGCATAGGTTTAAGGTAAGGGGCAGGAGGATCAGAGGGGATTTGAGTAAAAATTTTCACCCAGAGGATGGGCGGTATCTGGAACTCTGCCTGAAATGGTGGTAGAGGTGGGAACTATCACAACATTTGAGAAGTATTTAGATGAACACTTGAAACACTATAGCATACAAAGCTACGGGCCAAGTGCTGGAAAATGGGATTAGAGTAGATAGGGGTTTGATAATCGGCATGGACACAAGGCGCTGAAAGCCCTCTTTTTATGCTGCAAAATTCTATGACTCTGACCTGCTCTTGTAGCCACAGTATTTATATGGCTAGTCCAATTCAGTTTCTGAGCAATGTTAACCCCCCAAGACATTGAGAGTGGAGGGTTCAGTGATGGTAATGCCATTGAACGTCAAGGGGCGGTGGTTGGATTCTCTCTTGTTGGAGATGATCACTGCCTGACACTTGTGTGGTGTGAATGTTACTTGCCACTTGTCAGCCCAAGCCTGGATGTTGTTCAGGTCTTGTTGCATTTGGACATGGACTGCATCAATATCTGAGGAGTCGTGAATGGTGCTGAACATTGTGCAATCATCAGCGAACATCCCCACTTCTGACCTTATGATGGAAGAAAGGTCATTGATGAAGCAGCTGAAGATGGTTGGGCCTAGGACGCTACCTTGAGGAACTCCTGCAGTGATGTCCTGGAGCTGAGATGACTGACCTCCAAAAACCACAGCCATCTTCTTTTGTGCTAGGTATGACTCCAACCAATGGAGAGTTTCCCCCCTGATTCCCATTGACTCCAGTTTTGCTAGGGGTCCTCGATGCCACACTCGGTCAAATGTTGCCTTGATGCCAAGGGCAGTCACTCTCACCTCACCTCGGGAGTTCAGCCCTTTTGACCATGTTTGAACCAAGGCTGTAATGAGTTCAGGAGCTGAGTGACCCTGCCGGAACACAAACTGGGCATCAGTGAGTAGGTTATTGCTAAACAAGTGCCACTTGATAGCACTGTTGATGACCCTTCCATGACTTTACTGATGATGGAGAGCCGACTGATTGGGTGGTAATTGGCCAGGTTAGATTTGTCCTGCTTTTTGTGTACAGGACACACCTGGGCAATTTCCCACATAGCCAGGTAGATGTCAGTGTTGTAGCTGTACAAAAACAGCTTGGCTAGGGGCGCTGCAAGCTCTGGAGCACAAGTCTTCAAAACTATTGCCGGATTATTTTCAGGGCCCAAAGCCTTTGCAGTATCCAGTGCCTTCTGCTGTTTCTTGATATCACATGGAGTGAATCAAATTAGCTGAAGGCTGGCATCTGTGATGCTAGGGACCTCTGGAGGAGGTTGAAATGGATCATCCACTCGACAATCCTGGCTGAAGATCATTGCGAATGCTTCAGCCTTATCTTTCGCACTGATGTGCTGGGCTCCTCCATCATTGAGGATGGGGATATTTGTGGAGCCTCTTCCTCCAGTGAGTTGTTTAATTGATCACCACTATTCACGACTGGATGTGGCAGGGCTGCAGAACTTAGACCTGATCCATTGGTTGTGGGATCGCTTAGCTCTGCCTATCACTTGCTGTTTGGCACACAATATTATAGCTTCACCAGGTTGGCCCCTCATTTTTAGGTATGCCTGGTGCTGCTCCCGGCATGCCCTCCTGCACTCTTCATTGAACAAGGGATGATCTCCTGGCTTGATGGTAATGGTAGAGTGGGGGATATGCTGGGCCATGAGGTTACAGATTGTGTTCGAGTACAATTCTGCTGCTGCTGATGGCCCACAGCATCATATGGAATCCCAGTCTTGAGTTGCTAGATCTGTTTGAAATCTATCCCATTTAGCACAGTGGTAGTGCTATTCTCCAGAACCATTTATGTTAATTGTTAATCAGAAAACTATCCATCTCTACATTAAGCATACTCAGTGACTGAACTTCCACAGCCCCCTGGGGTAACGAAATCCAAAGATTCACAACCCTCTGGGTTAAAAAATTTCTCTTCATCTCGATCCTACGTGGCTCCCCCCTTGTTTTGGTTCTAGACTCCCCAATCAGGTAAAACACCTTACCTGATCTACCCTGTTTATTCCTTTAAGTATTTTGCAGGTTTCAGTGAGATCGCCTCTCATTCTTCAAAACTCTAGAGAATACAGGCCCAGTTTGCACAATGTCTCTTCATAAGGCAGTTCTGCCAACCCCAGAACAAGTCTGGTGAACTTTTGTTGCACTCCCTTTATGGCAATAATCCTTTCTGAGGTAAGGGGACCAAAACTGCACACAGTACTCCAGGTGCAGTCTAACCAAGCTTCTAAACAATTGAAGCAAGACTTCACTACTCCTGTACTCAAATCCTCTTGTGATTATGACTAACATTCCATTAGCCTTCCTAATTGCCTGTTGTACCTGCATGTTAGCTTTCAGTGACTTACGGACAAGGACACCCAGGTCCCTTTGTACATCTACACTTTCTTATCTCTTAGCATATAGGAAATACTCTGCACATCTGTTCCTTCTACCAAAGTGGATAACCTCACATTTTCCCACATTATATTCCATCTGCCATATTCTTGCCCACTCACTAAGTCTGTTCAAATACTCCTGTAGCTGCATTACATCTTCCTCACAACACACATTCTCACCAAGCTTTGTATCATCCACGAACTTTGAAATATTACATTTTGTCCCCACATCCAAATCATTGATGTATATTGTAAACGTCTGGGGCCCAAGTACTGACCCTTGCGGTACCTCACTAGTCATAGCCTGCCCACATCCAAATCATTGATTTATATTGTAAACGTCTGGGGCCCAAGTACTGACCCTTGCGGTACCTCACTAGTCACAGCCTGCCAACACAAGAATGGCCCATTTATTTCTGCTTTCTGTTTTCTGCCTGTTAGCCAATCCTTAATCCATGTCAGTATATTGCCTCTTATCTCACAAAGTCAGGAGAAAGTGCCTGCGGAGATGGGATTTTCATTCCGGGGAGTGTGGGCGCCTCTCTGCCCCTCTCTTCCTCCGAAGAGGGTTTGATGCCAGCGGATACCACAATCCCCATTACTAGGGTAATGGAAGGCCGTCTGATACCTGGAAGGGTCCACACGGTCAGAATTCTCCGGGGGCCTTGGAGACACCCAAGGAGACCCGAAATGAAGCCTGGAAATGCTAACAATGAAGCCTCAAAGAGAGATGAAGCTGCTAAGTACCAATAAGTCACCGGCAGCAAACTATGTACAAGACTCCCCACTACTTACACTGACAACGCTGCTCATCCCTTTTATCCTGAACATGGATGAGGATATTGAAATTGTCGGATGGCTGCCTGCCCATTTTGCCCGGGCGACGGGTGTGAAATTGCGCGGGAAACAAAAAAAATCAGCGTCCATTGGCTTTTTAATGGCCTTAAGTAGCCTCTTAACTAATGGCTGGCACGGCTCTGGCACCTGCTGGCGCCCACCGAGCGAAATATCGTGCGAGTGCGTTTTGATGTTGGGCTGCTCACCTGACATCACCACACGCAATTTTGCGCTCGAGCGTGTCGGGCATACGCCCGCATGCTCAGCGAGAAACTCTGTCCCATAAAAATCCAACCCCAATGTTTCAGATCCGTGAAACTCGTTCTCCATTGGAAGCTGCATTTCTGGGACTTCAGTTCATTTAGTTCAGTCATTTAGACTTTAGTCCAGGGCTTTTGTTCAACTGAATCCATATTGTCTTTCAAATCCTCAGTCCTTTTCAGAGCCATCAACCAATTTTTTTTTAAAGATATTACCTGACCTCCCCCGGCATTGTCCATTAGTACTGCAGATTCGATGATTAGCTGTTTATAT
This sequence comes from Carcharodon carcharias, assembly GCF_017639515.1. Lineage (NCBI taxonomy): Eukaryota > Metazoa > Chordata > Chondrichthyes > Lamniformes > Lamnidae > Carcharodon > Carcharodon carcharias. Next base: position 112,158,427 of record NC_054482.1, on the reverse strand, counting down.
GGCCTGTCCCTTTAAGGTCACTTAAGTCTTTCCTCAAGGAGAAGTGGCATAAATAGCTCCTGAGGTCAGTTAGCTAATACTTGTTCCTGTTGGGAGGTTCTCTAGTTTGCCCCAGTTGCTTTGCTCTTCTCCTTGGGGAGAGACCAGACTCAGGAAAAAAAACAGAAGGAGATGACTATGGTTCTTTCACTTTAAGATTGCTCATTTGTAGGTGACATCTGGAATGTGGCATTTGTAAGGTGATGAATGCTTTCAAAACCTTTATATAATTGGATTACCCTCTGAGAGAGATACCCTCCCTCATGTCTTGTGAATGCTCTAAAGAGCAGACAAGTGCGGTGGAACTCCACTAATTACCACTCCACATAGCCTTTTCCTTTTCATCCTTAACTTCTCTATTCCACTGTGAAGCCAATTTTCAGACAGCTAATTTGCCATTAATTCCATTAGACTGGTTCTTTGTTAAGAGGCGGACGTGCAGAACTTTCTCAAATTGTTGGAGATTATATCCTCTAGATGATCCTTGTCTACTAATTCAGTGACATTGTCAAAAGACTCTTGTAGTTTTGTGAGGCGTGACATATTGCTTCTTAAACCAGGCTGTCTAATCCTTATAGCTTCTATACTCTTTAGATCAAAATTGATTACGCCTTGTAAAATGGTCTCAAGCATCTCCTGCACGATCAATGTTAAACTAACCGGTCTATAATTCCGCAATTTATGTCTGCATCCATTTTCCTTATATCGGAATCTCATTCTCAGTCCTCAGTTAGGGCCCCTGGAATTAAATAGCTGCTCAAAATATTAAGCCAGGCTTCAGTTCTTTTTGAATTGCATTTCCAAGTGAGGTTTAATGATGTACATGAACTGTCCCTGTTCATATGTTTCCCTTAGAAAACTGACATAAAAAGATTCTGAGATCAACGGGAGGCCAACAGCTCTTATTGTTGCTGTTGGAATTTTCATCCGGGCAAGAGACAGGAAATGCCTAATGATTTGAAATTGGTTTAAAGCAGCCAATCTTCTGAGATCTCCGAACGTTACAGCTTCCTGTGGCCACTTGATTGGATTGTGAACTTCCTATAGTTTTCAGTTTTGAATACTATCGTGGAAAACTCACCTATCTTTTTTAAAATTTTTTCATGGGACGCATTCGCAGCCAGCATTTGTTGCCCACCCCTAATTGCCCCTCGGATCTGAGTGGCTTGCTAGGCCTTTTCAGAGGGCAATAAGAGTCAACCACATCGGGTCTGGAGTTACATGTAGGCCAGGCCAAGCAAGGAAGTCAGATTTCCTTCCCTAAAGGACATTAGTGAACCAGGTGGAGTTTCTTTTACGACCATTGATGATAATTTCATGGTCAACATCACTGAGAACTAGCTTTACATTCCAGGTTTATTAGCTGAATTCAAATTCCTGTTGCTGCTGCCTACCAATCAGTTGTTCTATTGTCCACTTATTGCCTAACACCATCATTATTATCCTCAACAACAACTTAAGTATAATATAAGACCAGAAGACATAGGAGTAGAAATTAGGCCAATCGGCCCATCGAGTCTGCTCTGCCATTCATTCATGGTTGATAAGTTTCTCAACCCCATTCTCCTGCCTTCTCCCCATAACCTTTGATCCCCTTACCAATCAAGAACCTATCTATCTCGCTCTTAAATAACTCAATGACCTGGTCTCCACAGCCTTCTGTGGCAATGAATTCCATAGATTCACCACTCTCTGGCTAAAGAAGTTTCTCCTCATCTCTGTTCTAAAAGGTCTTCCCTTTACTCTGATAAGACCATATAAACATAATATAAATATATTAATATAAATTTATATAAATATAAGTTGTGGTTGTTATATCTATGTAGCATCTTTAACAAAACTAAATGTCCCAAAGCGCTTCACAGGAGCATTATTAAACATAATCTGATGTCAAGGGGAATATTAGAACAGATGACCAAAAGGTTGATCAAAGAGGTGCGTTTTAAGGAATGTCTTAAAGGAAGAAAGTGAGGTAGCGAGGTGGAGAGGGTTAGGGAGAATAATCCAGAGCTTGGGGTCTAAGCAACCACTAGCACGACCTCCAGTGGTGGAGTGATTAAAATTGGGGATGCTCAAGAGGGCAGAAATAGAGGAGCACAGATACCTCAGAGGGTTGTGGAGATGGAGGAGATTACAGAGATAGGGAGGGGTGAAAGCAGGGATGAGAATTTAAAAATCAAGACATTGCTTGACCGGGAGTCACTGTAGGTCAGGGAGCACAGGGGTGAGAGGGGAACGACATTGCAAGTTTAAAATATAGGTAGCAGAGTTTTGGATAAACTCAAGTTTACTGACGGTAAAATGTGGGCAACCAACCTGGAGCATGTTGGAATAATCAAGTCTAGAGGAAACAAAGGCATAAATGAGGGTTTCAGCAGTGCAGAGGCAAAGTCAGGCAATGGGTGGTGGAAATAGATGGTTTTAATGATTTTTTAAAGATTTATTCATTTACGGGATGCAGGTGTCACTGGCTAGACCAGTATTTATTGCCCATCCCTAATTGCCCTAGAGAAGGTGATTGTGAGTTGCCTTCTTGAACCGCTGCAGTCCATGATGGTGAGAATGCAGCTGAAAACTCTTCCTGGGGTCAACTATGACAAGGAACGAGATGTCTTTTCTTCTTGGAGATTGTTACTGTCTGACACTTGTGAGGCCTGTCACCTGTAACAAATATTACCTGGCACTCATCAGGTCAAGTCCAGGGCCAGGATCTTACTCTTCCTGGTGGATGCAGTGATCTATTTAAATCGTCATTCAGTACGTAACATCCCACCGGACGGGAGGGACCATAAAATCCTGGCCCAGATATGATCCAGGTCCACATATGGACGAGCATGTGAGAGTTGTGAATGCAGCTGGGGACTCTGGAATTGTCAGGGAATAGCAATACTCATGACCTAATGATAAGGGACAGCCATCTGATGCAGAATCCTGCTTCACATGTTCTGCGTAGATGAGGCGCCTCCATTGTAGTTGCTTGAAGTGAACTCGCTGTGCAGTGGTTGGACAGTGGCCTTTCACGTTAGTGATCTGGGGTCAGGTCCAGCACAGACATACTCGGGAGAAAGTCCCCCTCTGACTATGAACAGATTTTAATCAATCGAGAATTCAGCTCCTGATGGCAATGCGGCCAAGGTACAAAATGCCTCTGAAATTTAACACAACGTTCACAGTCACGTGTAGAGAAGCCACAAGATGCCAAATATAAAAATTAGATGGAGCATTGAGGAGTGTTCTTCAGTGTTTGGGGCTGGGCAGAGGAGAGAAAGATTCTGCATCCAACCATTCTGTACCTGACCCAGAAGTGTGAGATGCTGATGTCCCACACAAAGGATGTTTCCCGATGCTAACGTCCAAAGTTCATAAAACATTCCCTCCTGCCTTTGAAACGTAGGAACTTTGGAAAATAGGATTGAGGAGCAGGAGTATGCCGTTGGGCTCTTTGAGCCTGATCTGCCATTCAATAGGGTTATGGCTGATCTGGTTGTGGTCGTAACTCCATTTTCCTGTCTAGCCTCTCCCCCCCCCACCATAGCCCAGTCCTAGTCTTCCCCACATTTACCTGAAACATCGGGCTGAATTCTATGGTGGCAGCAGGGGTTCCATTGTCAGGGCAAAAAGCTGGAGTGGGGGTTGGGTTGGGGAGGGTGTTGGCAGGGTGGGGTGGGGTGGGGGTTGGGTAGAGGAAAACCTACTTTTCTGGTAATCAGAAACCTGGGCTGCATATTGTCAGGGAGCACCTTCCATGAACCAAGGAGTGCCTGGAAAGGAACCCCCCCCACCTCCCCACCTCCCCAGAAATGTCTCAGTCAGTCATGACTAACTGGTTATAATTCCTCGTAGACTCTCTTGCTTCATCAGCTTACAGTCCACCTGTTCAGATTGAAGTAATGGTCAATGGAGGTTCCTAACTTCCTTGACTTTTCACTAGAAATCACCTACATTCATATCTTTGTAACTGATGGCTGGGACTCTCTTCTCTAAGAAAGGGAAATGTAAGGAGAGGCCTTTGAAATTATGAAGTGGTTCAAAGGGATGGGCTTAGAAAAGGGCTTTCCACTCGTGGGTGTGGACAAAAACTAGAGGTCGTCAAGCTAAGGTGGTCCACTCATAAATTCAGTCGGGAGTTGAGGAGAGATATGCTCATTGGAGTTTAGAAGATTGATCTTTTTGAAATGTATAGGATTCTGAGGGGGCTTGACAGATTGGTGCTGAGAAGATGTTTCCTCTCGTGGAGGAATCTAAAACTAGGGGCGGAGTTTAAAAAATAAAGGGGTTTCCCATTTAAGGCTGAGATGGGGAGGGATTTCTTCTCTCAGAGGGCCATTCATCTTTGGAATTCTCTTCCCCAGAGAGCAGCGGAGGCTGGGTCATTGAATATCTTCAAACGGAGTTAGATTTTTGAACTGGAGGGGGATCAAGGACTACAAGGTGGGGGTGGGGTGTGGGGTGGTGGCGGGAAAGTGGTGTTAGGGTCACAATCAGATCAGCCATGATCTTATTGAAAGACGGTACAGGCTCGAGGGGCCGAATGGCCTATGCCTGTTCCTGTTTCTTATTCTTGTGAGAAACCGCTTTCACCAAAGAATAGAGAGAATATGGAACTTGCTACCACATGGACTGGTTAAGGCAATTGACATATGCATTTGTGCAGAAGGACTAATGTACATGAGGGAGAAAGGTATAGATGGATGTATTGATGAGGTGATATAAAGAATAGTGTGAGGACTCTTCTTTCTCTAGGCATCAAGGGGTATGGGGAGAAAGCAGAGTATGGCGTTACGATAGAGGATCAACCATGATCATACTGAATGATGGACCAGGCTCAATGGGCCAAATGACCTCCTCCTGCTTCTATTTTCTATGTTTTATGTGGAACAAAAACACAAACAAAAATTGTCCAGATGGACCGAATGGCCTATTTCTGTGTAATTCTAAGAGGAAAGCTATATGGGCACCTTAGCTCAGCCTATCTCAAATAAACCCACTACCCACTACCTCGCCCCCAACTCCACACCCCCCTCCCACCCCGCTCCCCCCCCCCCCACCCCCCGCCAAACTCCCAATCATTGCAACTAACAGCTTTGTGACTAATTTCAGGGCTTTTCCCTCTCCTATTCTCACATTAATTGTTATGTGAAAGCTCTCTCAGGGGCCCCCTCTAACATGGTCTTTCACTTCATTCGCTCGTCTCCTGGCCTTTCCCCAGGCCTTCTCCTGACCTGTTGTTACTCCCACTTTTCAGATGACTTTTCCATCATTCCTTGCCAATTGTGCCCGTCTACCTCAGTTTTGTAGGTCTTTTCTTCCAAATCATTCGACGCCTCTTAGCTACTTTTCTTGCCTCCAGAGCCTTTAATTCCTTTGAAACAGTTCTTTAATGCTGTCAAATAAACAGACTACAAACACAGATTATGAAGTATTAATAAATCATACATTGCTCAGACACAGCCTATAAAAATTTCAGCATTTCCAAATCATTGTAAACTATGATATTATGCGTTTAAGTTATTAATTTTGTATCATTCACAAAGAAGTATGATAATAATGCAAGCTCGATACATATAGAACATTCATTCATTCATACGTAATAAATGACAGGTACAACACTTTGCATAGAAGTGGAAAATAAATAGCAGCAACAATAGAAAATGATTTGAATCTGCTGGATTTTATTCCAATTTATCTCCTGACTATTGCTTAAATCCATTTGGCCTTTTAGGTGCCTAATGCTCATTTAATTAAAGAGGTTCAGTTATCACCCATGCGTCACAGGTTTTGGCGCCGAGTAAAAAGTCCAGTTCTAATCTCACAGAAGCACCTCGTGCTCATACGAGGAGAAATACGTTGTTACGTCTCTAAGCGTGGCATTGCCCATGCTGAAGACCGGAAATGTGATGGCGATAGCACTCGTCCAAACCAAAGGAACTGAAGCCGGCCTAGAATTAAGCCGCAGGCCTGATCCCATTTAGTAAGGCAAGTTCGTGGCATCTGCTCGCGCTTCCACAATCCTGTCTTGGAGGGAAGATGAATTTCAGGACTTGGCTCCAGGGTGAGGGGTGGGCGTGGGGTAGGGGGAGTGTTGAAAGGACAATCGGGAGGGGGCATTTCTGCTCCTCCTGGACTTTAATTAAGCAAGATAGCTTACTTTATTTTAGCTTTGGTAGGGTGGGGTTTGGGGGAAGGGGAAGAAGAATGACCTCCCCCCCCAACCTTCCTGACCTAGCTGTTCTTTGAACTGTTGGATGCCGCAAGCAATCTGGCAGGAAGGCATTGCCCTGAGCCCCTGATTGCAGACAGACGCTCCAACATGTATGCGGCTAGACATCTTTTGCAGACTGGGTTGTCAGCTCTGTCATGTGATTATAAAGATATCAGACCTTGGGCTTACAAGACACGAGGCACCAACCACACGCAAGGCATTGGGTAAACACGTTGTGCGTTCATTTATTAAGATGAGGCATGTAAGAACAGTTACACGTGGCTATGAAGCTTGAAGACATCAGAGGTGCATGTGTACTCTGCTCAAAGCAAAAGCGAAACTAAGGGCGGAATCGCCCAGTCCCGGTGTCATGGCGGCCGGCGGTGGGGGAATTTGGCGCGAGGGGCAGAAATTGGTTTCACGCCAGCACGAAGTCACGGCAGGATCGTCCGACGGTGTCCGCCATGGCAGGATGTGAATCCCGCCGGAGGCCGGCGTGAACACGATTTGCATTCCCGGTGATGGGATACAAAGTAAGGCCCCACTGGGAATCATTCCCCCACGCCAGATTTACCGTCACATCGGCGGGAAGACACGCCGGCCCTGAACACATCCGGAGAAGCGTGACGTGCAGAAGTCAGGGCTTACCTTTAGGGTCTTGCTCAGATCGTGGACATCCAAGGAGAAGGCACTGGAGCCCTTCAGCTACCGGACCCTGGAGGAACACGGGCATCGCGTGCTGGGTGGATTCTCATGCACATGGGTCCACCGTGAAGCAGCTCTCGGAAAGTGGGAGGCCTCCGTTGATGCTCTGGGCCCACATCAGTACATCACGGTCTTGGCCATGGGCTCGTACCATCTTCCATGGTCTCCATTGATGCTTTGGGCCTGCTTCGGAACATCATGGTCTTGGCCATGGGCTGCTATGGATGATCGGAGGAAGGTGTACCGAGGCAGCTGAGGCTGGGAGAGGAAGATGAAGGTGGTGGGGGTGAAGTTGTGGGGGCGGGGTGGGGGGGGGGTGGGGTGTCGAAGGCATCGGGGAGAGGAGGAAGTACAAGGGGAGGAGGGTGTAATGGGGGAGAATGCTGCAAGTGGGGATGTAGGTGCAAGGGAGTGAGTTCAGAGGGGCAGAGGTGACATGGGGGAGGATGGAGTTTGGAGGGGGGATGGTGTCCAGAGGGAGTTTGGAGAGGGCAAGGTGTCTGGGGGAGAGGAAGGAGTTTGGAGGAGAGAAGGTGTCTAGAGGGAAGAAGGAGTAAGGGTGGAGGGGGGAGTAATGGTGGAGGAGGGAGAAAGGAGGTAGGATGATGTCCAGGCGAATGTGCAAGGGAGGGGTCTGTGGAGTCAGTGACTGCCCCCTGAGGAGTGAACTGAGGCTGGACATAGTAGGAGGGAGTGGTGAGTGTGAGAGCGGGCAGAGGGAGCCAGCAGGGTGCGAAGTAAGGGTGCATCGTTATTGGTAGAAGGGCCAGAGAGGGTGGTTAGTGGGGACACGGAGGCAGACATGGACCCTGAGGGTGTGAAGGAGGAGGTCGGGGAGGTCAATATAGATGGGCACAGGGTTGTCCGGTAGGTAGGGAATGTGCATGTTCCCCTCAACATCCTGGAATGACAAGGGTTGGGATTGGTAGGTAACGGTGGGGAGATGGATAGTGATGCCAGTGGGGTCCACAGGGGGAAAGGACATGGGTGACTGGGAGGAGGGAAAAGATAGAGGAGCTGGTCAAAAAATTAACGACGACCATGGCTGTCGAAATCGAAAGTGAGGTAAGCCTTATTGTTGGGTGGGAAGAGGTGCTGACTAGGAGTGAGGTCAGTGGGTGGGTGGAGAAGCAGGTCGGCTCCGATGGACAACTGAAAGAGAACACCAGCAGGCAGCATTGAAAATGCTTGGGTTAGTGACAGGAGTGTGATGGATTAAAATCTCCACATTCGTGCACGGGAGAGTGTTTGCACGAGGTTCCAAAAGGCTATGCCTCACTCGTTTGAAGAGCAGAACAGCTAACGGCAGGGTGGGAGATGTGCAAATGCAATGGGAGGACTCTCAAAGTCTGTCAATGAAGCTGAAAGACAACATTACACATTATTCTGTGAAAGTGAATATGTTTTCAGATTAAGAAGTGACAAAATGTGTTCATCTGTGTTCAGATGTGGTCCTGCAATCGGAATTTAGGGAGCTATGTAGAAAATTAGCAAGCAGGACCTCCAAAGTAGTAATCTCCAGTTTACTCCCAGCTCAGAAATAAGAGGATAAGGCGAATGAATGCGTGGCTGGAAAGCTGGTGCAGGAGGGAGGGCTTTAGATTCCTGGGACACTGGGACTGGCTCTGGGGGAGAAGGCACCTGCACAAGCTGGGCGGGTTGCACCTGAACAGAGCTGGGACTGAGTTCTTTGAGGAATATATTGCTAGAGCTGCAGGGGAGGGTTTAAATTAATTCTGCAGGGGTGTGGGAACCAGGACAGAATATTAGAAAAAAGCAAAAAACTGCGGATGCAGGAAATCCAAAACAAAAACAAAAATACCTGGAAAATCTCAGCAGGTCTGGCAGCATTTGGGGAGAGGAACACAGTTAACATTTCGAGTCCGTATGACCCTTCAACAGAACTAAGTAAAAATAGAAAAGAGGTGAAATATAAGCTGGTTTAAGGTGGGGGGGGACAAGAAGAGCTGGGTAGAGGGCCAGTGATAGGTGGAGATAACCAAAAGATGTCATAGACAAAAGGACAAAGAGGTGTTGAAGGTGGTGATATTATCTAAAGGAATGTGCTAATTAAGGGTAGAGAGCAGGATGAGCAAGGTACAGATAGCCCTAGTGGGGGTGGGGTGGGGTGAAGGAATCGAAAAAGGCTAAAAGGTAGAGACCAAAGGTGTTCTGCAAGAACACTGGTTCTGGGTGTTAACCAGACTGGGTGATCACTTTGCAGAACATCTTCGGTCTGTCCGTCAGCATGACCCAGACCTCCCTGTCGCTTGCCGTTTCAACACTCCACCCTGCTCTCATGCCCACATGTTCGTCCTTGGCTTGCTGCATTGTTCCAGTGAAGCTCAACGCAAACTGGAGGAACAGCACCTCATCTTCCGACTAGGCACTTTACAGCCTTCCGGACTGAATATTGAGTTCAACAACTTCAGATCATGAACTCTCTCCTCCATCCCCACCCCCTTTCCATTTTCCCCCTCCTTTTTGTTTTTTCCAAAAATTTATATAGATTTTTCTTTTCCCACCTATTTCCATTATTTTTAAATGTATTCCCATCCATTGTTTTATCTCTAACTTTTAGCCTTTTTCGATTCCTTCACCCCACCCCACCCCCACTAGGGCTATCTGTACCTTGCTCGTCCTGCTTTCTACCCTTAATTAGCACATTCCTTTAGATAATATCATCACCTTCAACACCTCTTTGTTCTTTTGTCTGTGACATCTTTTGGCAATCTCCACCTATCACTGGCCCTCTATCCAGTTCTACCCTCCCCCACACCCCCCCCCCCCTTAAACCAGCTTATATTTCACCTCTTTTCTATTTTTCCTTAGTTCTGTTGAAGAGTCATACGGACTCGAAACATTAAGTGTGCTCCTCTCCGCAGATGCTGCCAGACCTGCTGAGTTTTTTCAGGTATTTGAGAATATTAGAAAGTAGTACCAGGCTGCACAGAACGCTGGGAGAAGCAGATAGCACTATAATAGAGAATAGTAGGTTAATAGATGGAGTCGGAATCGGGGTATGAGGGCAAGTAATGAAGTCTAAATCAGGGTTACACTGCATGTATGTGAGTGCACGGAGTGTAGTTAATAAAATTGGGAAGTTACAGGCACAGATTGTCTTGAGGGATTATGATGTTGTGGCGATAGCGGAGACCTGGCTTAAGGAAGAGTGGATCTGGGTGTTAAGTATTCCTGGTTACAAGGTGTTCAGAAAAGGTAGGAAAGGGGAAAAAGGAGGAGAGGTGGTGTTTTTGGTTAAGAATAGTGTTGCTGTGCTGGAGAAAGAGGATGTGTCAGAGGATTCAAGGATAGAATCAATTTGGCTTTGTCTAGAGCTAAGAAATAAGAAGGGTGCAATTGCATTGCTCAGTGTAATATACAGACCACCAGCTAGTGGGAAGGATGTAGAGGAACAAATCTGCAAGAAAATTACAGAGAGGTGTAAACATCATAGAGTAGTTATAATGGGGGACTTGAATTACCCATATATAGACTGGGATAATGGTAGTGTAAGGCGTAGTGAGGGACAAGCATTCCTAGATTGTGTTCAGGACCTGGCTTAAAGAAGGGCGGATCTGGGTGTTAAGTATTCCTGACTTATTCCTATACCCTGTGCATTCACATACATGCAGTGTAACCCTGATTTAGACTTCATTACTTGCTCTCTGAACACAATCTAGTTTCCTACAGCAGTGTGTGTCCAGTCCAACAAGAAAGGAGACACTGCTAGGCCTGGTTCTTGGGAATGAGGTGGACCAAGGAGCTTGTGACAGTGGGGGAACGTATAAGGGACAGTGATCATTAGGATGCTGGTGGAAAATGGCCTTGGTCAATCCAGAGTAAGAATAATCAACTGGCAGAGACCGGACTTCAATGGGGCAAGAACTGAGCTGGGCCAGATAGACTGGAAACAAAGGTTAGCGGGAAAAATAGTAGTTGAACAATGGACTACCTTCAAAGAGGAGATGGTTTGGGCACAGTCAAGAATTGTTCCCTCAAAAGGGAAAGGGTAGGACAAACAAATCCAGAGCTCCCTGGATGACAAAGGAGATAGAAATTAAGTTAAAGAAGAAAAAGTGTGCTTGCGACAGAAGTCACGTAGCAAATACAACTGAGAACCAAGCAGAATACAGAGGGTTCAGAAGGGAGGTGAGAAAGCAAATACAAGAAGCAAAGAGGGGTTATGAGGAAGGACCAGCAGCTAACATAAATGAAATCCCAGCATATTCTATAAGCACATTAATAGTAAAAAGGTGGTAAAAGGAGGGGTTGGGATGATTAGGAGCCAAAAAAGGGATTTACATATAGAGGCAAGAGGCATGGCTGAGATGTTGAATGAAGACTTTCCATCTGCCTTTACCTACGAGGTAGATGCTGCCCAGGCCGTGGTGACAGAGGAGAAAACTCAGTCACTAGAAGGGTTTAAACTTGATAAGGAGGAGATATTGGATAAGTTGTTGGTAATTAAAGTTGATAAGGCAACGGGACCAGATGAGATGCATCCAAGAATATTGAAGGAAGTGAGAATGGAAATTGCAGAGGCACTGGCAATAATCTTTCAATGTTCCCTGGATTTGGGGGAGAATTGCAAACATTACGCCCTTGTTTAAAAAAAGTTATAGGGATCTGCCCTGCAATTACAGACCAGTCAGTTTAGCTTCAGTGGTGGGGAAACTTCTGGAGACAATTATTCAGGGTAGAATTAATAGTCATATGGAAAAATGTGGATTGACTCGAAAGAGTCAGCATGGATTGGTTAAAGCAAAATCATGTTTAACTAACTTGCTGGAGTTTTTTGAAGAAGTAACAGAGATGGTTGATGAGGGCAAGGCCGTTAATGAGATGCATATGGACTTGCAAAAGGCTTTTGATACAGTGTCACACACTGTGAGGAAAGTTATAGGTCATGGAATAAAAGGGACAGTAGCAACATGGACACAAAATTGGCTGAGGGGTAGAAAATAGAGAGTAATGGTTAATGGGTATTTTTCGGTCTGGAGAAGGTTAGTAGTGGAGTCACCAGGGGTCACTATTGGGACCCTTGCTTCACCTGATATATATAAATGATCTAGATCTTGGTGTGCAGGGGACAATCCCAAAGTTTGCGGGTGACACAAAACTTGAGAGAATTGTAAACTGTGAGGAGGACAGTGTAGATCTTTAAAAGAACATTGGCACATTGGTGGAGTGGGCAGACAAATGGCAGATGAGGTTTAATGCGGAGAAGTGTGAGGTGATGCTCTTTGGTGTAAAGAGAAGCAGTACAAAATAAAGGATACTATTCCAAAAGGTGTGCAGGAGCAGAGAGACCTGAGTGTATATGTACATAAGTCATTATAGGTGGCAGGACAGCTTTTCTAAAGAATGCACTACTCTAGGCTTCATTAAGAGAGGCATAGAGTACAAGAGCAAATAGGTTATGATGAACTTATATAACACACTGGTTAGACCTCAGCTGGAATATTGTGTACAACTCTGGCAACCACACTATAGGAAGGATGTGAACGAATTGGAGAGAGTGCAGAAAAGGTTTTCGAGAATGGTTCTAGGGATGAGACACTTCAGTTCCGAGGAAAGATTGGAGAAGTTGGGATTGTTTTCCTTGGAGAGAAGAAGGCTAAGAGGAAACTTGATAGAAGCTTTCAAAATCATGAGGGGACTGGACAGAATAGATGGGGAGAAACTGTTCCTGCTCATAAACGGATCGAGAACCAGGGAGTACAGTTTTAAAGTGTTTTGCAAAAGAAGCAAATGGGAGGTGAGAAAAACTTTTTCATACAGAGTAGTTAGGATTTGGAATGCACAGCCTGGAAGTGTGGTGGAGGCGGGTTCAATTGAGACATTCAAGAGGGAATTTGATGATTATTTAAATAGAAACAATGTGCAGGGTTACGGGGAAAAGGCAGGAGATTGGCGATAGGTTAAAATGTTCAGAGAGCTGGTGTAGACATGATGGGACGAATGGCCTTCTTCTACACCACAACAATTGTATGGTTCTGTGATTCTGCTGCGGACATGTGTCCATGCAGGGACCACCAGATTGTAAACCCTTGATCTAGGTTCCGCCGGGGTGTGTGTCACTGTGCTGGTGGAGGGTGTTCGCCATGGCCGGTCTTCAACAGTACTACCCTCAAGGTCCTCTCGGTGCTGGGGTTGGGGTCAAGGCTGCCTGAGGGCAACGTGTCAGATGTGCCTAGGACAGAAAGTGGACATTATTAGTGCTTTGCAGCCCATTGATCACAGAACAGTGGACTCACAGTAACGTTGAGAGAGGGCTGATGTTGAGCAGGATCCTCATTAGGGTGTTCGCCACCGATTTCACCATCGCCACCTCCTTCTGGCCAGTTCCAATGCGTGATTCTCAGATGGACTGAGGACCTTGATGTCCGGCACTCCAACTCCTGGTCTGGAACCTCTCGAGCGATATTGTCCTGCATAAAGCCAGATGGAGAAAGTGTGAGCAAGGCGCAAGCTAGGCCAAGTGAGGAAGATACCGAGCATGTGTGTGGGCTGATTGGAGCCATGGACGGGATGAGAAGGCTATCTCCAGAAGAGATGAGGCCAGATGGAAATGTGAGGGTGTGTGTGAGAGAATGAGTGATGATATTTCTTGAGCTGCCAGTGAGTGAGATGCCAGTGAATGTGTGATAGGCTTGTAAGTGGGTGAGTTGAGATTAATGAGATGGTTGACTTACCCTGGCGGTGCGGCTGAGGTCATTCATCCATTTTCTGCACTGGATGGCTGACCTCTTGTGTGTAGCGTTGGCCCTGACCACCTCTGCCACCATCTCCCCACGTCGGAGTTGTGAGACTGATGGGCCTCCTGCGGCCAGAGCGGGGCTGGAGGACATTGTGGTGGGCCTCCACGGTGTCTAGAAGGTATCCTAGTGATGGTCCACTGTATCAGGGGGTGCTGCACTCTCTTGGCTTTTGGGGCCATGTCTTCACCGGAGCAGCCCTGGGCTGCAAGCATTGAGAACTGTGTATGCAGTTGCTGTTTAAATATGGCACCCAGCATGAGGAAGTAGTGAGGTAATAGTGTGGCGGGCAAATTGAAGGCCACTCGGTGGTGATCCGGTGTGTTTCCCGTGACTGAATAATTTATGAGGTGGGAAGGGGACGATGCAGTGCAAAAATCTACCATTGCAGCCGGCAGTTAAAATGCCTTTCTTTACACCCGCTACCATACCTATTGCAAATCTGGGATTCCGCTGTAAAACTGGTTCACATAACACACTTCCTTTCTAGTGATGTCATGCTGATATGCCTTAAAGGCGTTCCTTTTTAAAGATACCTGCCCCCCTTCCAAAGAAGTATTACTATTTACAATACATGTTCATGTTTTGTTACCTTTACATAAGTGTATAGGAACGGTGAATCTACTAAAGAGTAGAGGCAATCTGCTGGTAAGCCCAGATCTTGTAATAGCAACCTTGTCTGGAGGTTCTTTAATTGCTCACAATGATCTGTGAGGATGTTGCTCCTGGTTGCAGTTGAGATTTTGTTTGTACGTTGGTTGAGGAGCTTGAATAGATCTGATTTGTCCTCGGGGCTCATTCCTCACCGTTGCACCTTTGTGTGTAATGACCTCTTAGGACCTTGATTCTGAACAAATCCTTCTCACCTCTGCTTGTTGTCCCAACTGTTAACTTTGCAATTCTGTGCCTGCATTTGTATCATGCTCTTTTGTCATCTTCACTTGCAGTTTTAAAAGTTGTTCTCTAGTTTCTGAGAGAGTAGAATGGGTAAGAGTGATGGAATAGTTGCCCTTAAAGGGCTCGCTCTTAGCTGTAACTGTGTAGATCTTGCCTGGTCTGTCTACATTTAAGAACTAGGGACTTCACCGTGTGAATCATTCATTCTGCTAGGCTGTTAGACTTAGGGTAATGAGGAAAGGAAGAAGTGTGATCAATATTCCACTTCTCACACCTATCCTGAAATTGCTTACTAATAAATTGCAGATTGTAGTCCATAATGATCTCTCTAGGCATACCAAATATGTCTTTCAGGACTCAACTTGCTTGGTGGTACCAAACCACTCGTTGTGAGGAACATTGATGTCCCCCAGCCAGAATGCACTCTGTGGCCCTGCTACCATCAGTGCTTCTTCCAACTGGTGATTAACATGGAGCCCTGATTCATCAGCTGGGGCAGGGCAGTAGGTGGTAAGCAGAAAGATTCCCTTGCTTATGTTCAACTTGATGCCATGAAAATTAATGAGGTCCAGAGTCAGTGGTCAGGATTTTCCAGCCCTGCCCACCACCGGGATCATCTGGTCCCACCAAAAGTCAATGGACTTTCGGCTGGTCCGCTGAATCTCCCGCAACAGGTCCCATCATGATGGGACCGCAAAATCCTGGTCAGTGTTGAGGAAAACTCCCTACCGATTGTATACCACCGTGGCACCATCTCTGGTGGGTCTGTCCTGTCAGTGAGATAGGACATACTAAGAGATGGTGATGAAGGAGCCTGGAACTTTAGCTGTAAGATATGACTCAATGCATAAATCTATGTCAGGATCTTTCTTGTCTAGTAATAGCTCTCTCAATTTTGGCATGAGTGTGCAGATGTTTATGAGGACGACTTTGCCAGGTCCTCCGGGCTTGGTATGGCTTCATTGTTTCCGGTGTCTGAATCAATGCTGGGCGGTCCATCCAGTTCTATTCTTACTTGAGTTTTCTGAAGCAGCTTTATATGACTTGTGTGGCATGCAAGTTCCTTTCCGAGGGCATTTAAGAGTCAACCACATTGCCCTGGATCTGGAGTCACATGTAAGCCAGACCAGATAAGGATGGCAGGTTTCCTTCCCTAAAGGAACTAGATGCATTTTCTGACATTCGATAATTTCATGTTCAGCTTAGACTAGCTTCTTATTCCAGATGTTTTAATTAATTGAATTTAAATTCCTGCTGTCTTGCTGCCTCATGTATTAGGCAGAGCTCAAAGTTCAACTCTGAAGAAGAGTCGTACGGACTCAAAACGTTAACTCTGTTCCTCTCTCCACAGATGCTGCCACACCTGGTGAGTTTTTCCAGCATTTTCTGTTTTTATTTCAGATTTCCAGCATCTGTGGTATTTTGCTTTTATCTCACCGTCTCTGCCTGTTTGGCTTCCAACAGGGATCCTAGAGGAAAACCATCATCCCCCAAAAACTTGGCATCCCATTACGCAAATATATTGCTGTTCCTTCTGGGTCAAAGTCCTGGAACTCCCTCCCTAACAGCACTGTGGGTGTACCTACACCACATGGACTGCAGCGGCTCAAGGAGGCAGCTCACCACCACCTGACGATCGGTACCCAAAATGTTGCGCCTAGAGGCAACGTGGGTGAGGAGGAAGTCACGTCTTTCACAGAATATTGTTGGACTTTCCATTGTTTGGACTCCAGCCTGTGCTCAATGGATAGCACTTTCACCCCTGAATCATAAAGTCATGGGATCATGCCCCACACCAGAGACTTCAGCACAAAGTCTAGGCTAACGCTTCTGTGCAGCATTGAGAGAGTGCTATGCTGTCAGAGATGCCATCTTACACATGGGATGTTAAACCACCCTATCTGGCAGAGGTAAAAAATCTCATGAATGAAAAAAAAAGAGTTCTGAAGAAAGGTCATCTCGACCTGAAGCATTAACTCTGATTCTCTCCATAGATGCTGCCTGACCTGCTGAGGGTTTTCCAGCAGTTACTTTTTGTTTTATTTCAGATTTCCACCATCCACAGTGCATAGCTTTTTAAAAAAAAATCTTATGTTTCGAAGGAGAGCAGGGAATTTCTTCCCGGTGTCCTGGCCACTATTCGTCCCTCAAGCAACATCCCAAAGCAGATTATCTGGTCATTATCCCAGTGCTATTTGTGGGAGCTTGCTGTGCACAAACTGGGGCTGAATTTCCTATATTCCTAGATTACAATGCTTAAAAAGTTCTTCATCAGCCGTAAAGGAATTTGGGGCATCCTAAGGTTTGCGAAACTCTCTATATAAATGCAAGTCTTTATTTTTCACTTTTCAATAATTTGGACGGGATGCATGTCAAAGGGTTACAATTGTGCTTTTCTTCCCCACCAGGCTCTCATTTCTTTGTGCCACCAAGGCAATGCCTAAAGGCCATGAGGCAAAAGATGCCGACCAACCTCATAATCTCTTGTGTACACCAGTCGTCTATCATTGCCACGCCATTGAATATTTTCTGCTTGTGGAGACACTTGCTGGTTGTCTAACCGTTCTCAAAAACTACTCTGCGGGGCCGCAGTTCCTTATGCCTAGAGCTAAACTAGCTGTGTACGACAACCTGCATTTTTACTAAGTGACCATTAAGTGCATCCCCTGTAATTCTCTCAAGCATTTCCCTCCAATGAAGTCAAGCTTATTGACATTGCTGGCAAGGTCAGGTTTCGGGCTTTATTAAAAATAAATTATTCACCTTTAGGCATTGATACCTAACACTCCAAATACCACTGACAAGCCCAAATGAGAGGGGTGGGGGGCGGGGGGGGGGGGACACTGGAATGCCAGAAAACAATGTCCTGATCCTCCTGTCTCGAGCTGTGTAGGAGTGTCTCTCAGGTGGCTTGAGATGAAATTTTTAACCCAAGGCAGCAGCCAACTTTAAGTTCAGAAAGAAACTCATCCAAGAATCACTTCACTTCTGTTTGAAGGAAAATAAACTACTCAAAAAATAACTTAAAAAAAATAAGAAGTGTAGAATATGTGCTTTTATTGATGGATTTATCAGGGTTTTGAAGAGGTTTCGAATGGCTATTTTTGCAGACTGTTCCTCGAATGAAAGTTATATTTATGTTATTTATTAACAGCTATCTCCCTCAGAGTAAAGGGAAGACCTTTTAGAACAGAAATGAGGAGAAACTTCTTTAGCCAGAGAGTGGTGAATCAATGGAATTCATTGCCACAGAAGGCTGTGGAGGCCAGGTTATTGAATGTATTTAAGACCAAGATAGATAGGTTCTTGATTGGTAAGGGGATCAAAGGTTACGGGGAGAAGGTGGGAGAATGGGGTTGAGAAACTTATCAGCCATAATTGAATGGTGGAGCAGACTCGATGGGCCGATTGGCCTAATTTCTGCTTCTATGTCTTATGGTCTAAAAATAGTAAAAACTGGGAAATATGAACACGGGCCCGAACTGGTCTTGTATATCTTAAAATGGGACTCCAGTAAAGCTGAGAAATAAGAGTAGTGGTCCGAACTGCTTTTTCCTTCTGGGTATTGAGTCTGTGCCTACTCTCTATGGAGCAATCCAATCAGTCCCATTGCCCCACTCAACTCCCGTAGCCCTGCAAGTTTATTTCTTCCTTTCAAGTAGACGTCCAATTTTCTTTTGACGTCATTCATCGTTTCCACTCCTGCCAGCTTCCTTCCAGGTCTGCGTAAAAAAAAAGCTTCTCCTCACATGGCCCCTCTATCTCTTTCCCAAAGCCTTAAATCTGTGTCCCCCTAGTCCTTGCACAGTTAGCTAATGGGAACCGTTGTCATAGGGTGTCATAGGATCCTGATAGCATATAACTCAGCATATTCACGTACCCAGATTAGCTTCCAGCTCTGCGGGCAGACTTCCGATGAATGGACGGTGCGCGTAAACCAGAACAACGAACCATTCTTCAGCCCTTATCCGGCTTTGAAGAAACTGCTGAGCAGCATGCCATGGAATGGGATAGTGGTTTAGACACCGACTGCTTCACTCGTTTCATTACTGTTTTTTTGGGGATCTCACTGTGCACAAATTGGTTGTTGTGTTTCCTACTCTACAACAGTGACCACACTTTAAAAGCACCCCATTGCTGTAGAGAGATTGGGATGTCCCGAGGTCTTGCTGTGTAATTCATTGGCTGGCATTTTCTGGTCCCAACGGTGGCAGCTTCAATGGCGGGAGGGGGGGAGTGGGTGGTACGAACAATGCGGCTCCCGTGCAGAGCTCCCTGCCTGTCACCATTCCCGCCCGAGACTGGGCTGAAGCTGCTTTGCACCCAGTTAATGGGATGCAGATGAAGGCCCTACCGGTTAGTGACCTCAGCCCCTCTCCAATTATTCACACCACCAGGGGGATATCACCGGTCCAGGACATGTCCGGAATGTGTCCGGACCAGCGTGGAGTTGACATGCCAGCGCTCGCCCGGCAGGAGGCCTTGCGGAGAGTGGAAGATGGAGGCCACGAGTGACCGTGGACCCTGGAATACCCCGTCAACAGCGGGTGGGCGGAGCATCAACCACGTGGGCCATTGCGCTACTGGAGTCTCCAGGATGTGGATCATCTCTCACTGCAGGTGAACGGCTGCATAAGGTATTATCCTTATCAGCCATGATTGAATGGCGGAGCAGACTCGATGGGCCGAATGGCCTAATTTCTGCTCCTATGTCTTATGGTCTTATGGTATTCTTGGGCGCTGATGGTACACGCTGGGTGGGGGTGGAATCAGACGAGTAGCAGAGGAATGAAGAGGTGGGGCAGGTTTAGAGGCTTGGGAGGGTGGGGGGGGTGGGGTTGCGGGATAGGTTGGGGGTGGCCAGGGAAAGACAGAGGCGCTGCAGAGGGTTACGGGATGAGTGAGCTGGTGTGGAACAGGAGGGTAGGAAGGGCCGTAGTGGAGTGCGGGTGGTGGGTGGGTGGGTGGGGTTGCATGGCGTGCAGGTGTGAAGGGGCATGGGGTGGGGGGAAGAGGGCAAAGGGGTTCAGGGGGAGGGGTCGATGGTATCAACTGATGAGTCCTGGGGGCATACTGAGGGAATTGTTGATAGGACGTGATGGTGAGGGTTAAACGGCAGGGTGGGAGGGTGAGGGTCCTGCGATGATGAGTGAATGGAGGCTGAGGGTTGTTGGAGGGAAGACGGAAGTAAAGCCAGATTCTGAGGGTAGGCAGCATGAGTGGGGAGGGCATGTCTTTGTCACTGGGGTGGGCTCCTTGTGAAGATAGGAGATGAGGGAATTCACCTGCATGGGTCGGAGGGTGATGGGGCGGGTCAAAGGGTAACTTTGGGAAGGTCAAATGTTACACTTGGGTAGGGGGGCATCAATGGTTATTGGAGGGCAGGGTGTGGATCACAGGGGGAGGGGTAAAGGTATTGGACTGCACATCGAACATGACATGAACGATGGCCGCTCGCAACTATCCAGAGTCTCATAGTGGAGATCTTGAGATTCTGCAAGGGAGCTGGGTCATCGGGGGTGAGTGGAGATGCAGGTCAGCTCAGCTGGACAACTGAAGGGGAATCTCAGCATGTAGTGCTGACAATGCTAGGGCTTTGGGACAGATGAGTGTGTGAAGGGTGAAGGCTCAGTGTGCATGGGAGGCTTCTTGTACACAGCTCACAAGGGCCCTGGCAAAGACCCTGGTCTCCCTGAACATGCATGTTTCCGGGGGACAAAGACCCAGGCTGGGATGTCGCTCTGAAGCTTGGGGGTTGTGGGGGAGGGGGAGGGGCACAAGCTTAATGACTATGAATTGCAGTTAAACCACACCAGACATCATTAAAGTGCAGACGTATGCTATGTACAAAAGTGTTACAATATTAACAATCATAGCGCAACCATAGGTGAAGTCAAAACTTCTGAATCTTGCTTTCCCTACCACTTCTTCTAGGCATTCCCCCGACATCCACAGCAGGGGTGGAGGCAGCCTGCTGACCAGTTTGCCCTGTTGCCTTGGATGAGCTTGGCTGGCATCCTCTGGAGACCTAGGGGCTGGGGAGCCCCGGCTTGCTTTGGCTGTCCGGCTGTGAGGCAGCTGCTCCCTCTGCAGTCACAGAGGACGAATCTGAAGGATTGACAGGCAAGGGGGATTCTGAAGGGCCGAACATCCTCAGGGGGTCCTGAGTGGAGGTCCCAGCGGTGTCCAACAGCCGCTCCTCCTCCCTTTGGGTGCCCGAGGGCCCCTGCCTGACTCCTTGAGGGGAAGGGGCACCCAGAGGGAGGTCGAGGTACCTCATCCCTTTCTCACATAGCCACATGAAAGCTCACTCCAGCTACAGCGATGGAGTGCAGTCTGCACGCATCCCCCGCAGAAACTGGGCATTCTCCTGTATCAGGTCCTCCATGGCGTCTACCACCCTCACCATGTTGGCACCAATTCACCAGCCAGCAGGTGGACGGATTCCTCCACCTCACATGCTACTCTCTTTAGGGCCTCCAACATCTCTGCCTGATGCTTTCCCGCCTCTCGCAGCATTTCCAGCATCTCGTGCAGGACCCTTCCCAGAGGCTCGTCATCCGACCTGGATATCAGAGGTGCCTCTTCCCCAGGAGTCCTCTGAATGCTGAAAGTTGGGCTGACCCTGCCTCATCCCGCTGTGGACATGTGTCCTTGAGGGGACCCCCAGAATGTGGGACCCTGCCTGACCTAGATATAGTACCACCGAGGTGTGTGTCTCTGCACTGGTGGAGGGTGCAGGCGACTGTTGTGACGCCTCTACAGGTGCGCTATCTTCCTCCTCCCCAATGTCCTCAGTCCTCTGTGAGCTGGAGGACCTGCTGGACAGGGCTTCCTCTTCTTGTCTGCCCCTCTTCCTGATGTAAGTGAGAGAGGAGAGTGCGAGAGGCTGCATGAGCTGCCTCCAAATGGAGGAACACATGGCCTTTTGGTTTCTATGTGAGTACATTATACATGGATCCTTATTAGTTGGATGCCACCCTCTGACCTCTCCATTGACACAGGCTCAGTCTGGTTCCAACCCCTGTCAGCTGGGCTGCCCACTCCTCAAACTCAGTGAGGGTCCTGAATGGTTGGGGAGGGCCGTAGAGGGGCGGGAGCCTGTGGGGCACTGGGTACAATGGGGGCCCAGCAGAAATCGGCAGAGACAGCTCCCTGAAGGCTGCCAGGGGAGAATCTTTCTGTGGTCTGGAGACTGGAGCAATGGCCACACCAGCGGCTGGAGATGTCAGGCCAAGGAGGGCAGGTTGGGTGGGCGCTGGGTTTCCCCATTCCTTGGATGAGTGCCTCCCGGTCCCCATGGAGGAGGTGGGTGTCAAGCGGGACACTCTTGTTCCCAGGGCCGGCAGGAGGAAGACACCACATCAGACCCAAAAAAAGGTTGGGAGGAGGTGACAGCCGAGGTCAGCAGCCATGACTTTGTGGGGTGCATGTGGGTGCAGTGCCGCAAAAGGTTCAAGGACCTGCTGTGCTCAGCAAGGGTGAGTACCGTGTTGGCATGGATCAGCGTGGCAAAGTGTTAAGGGCTGGCCATCTCCCCATGGAGCTCAGGGCTGTTAGAGCCTGAGTGCCGACTGGCGATGACACTGGAGCTGGCCAAGGGGATGAGCCCTGGCTGCTTGGACTGAGTGCCTTGCGGCTTGAGCGCCACAACTCGGATGTGCCCTGCGAGGTGCTCCTCAGCTGGGGTTGGCCAGGCTGCAGTGGCGCTGCAGGTAGCGAGGGGACTAATCAACGCTCCTCTGTCCTTTCAGGAGAAGAGGAGCCGTAACAACACTGAGAGGTCAAGCACAGGCAGAGGACCCCCAAAACTCCTAATCTTGACGAGATATGAAGTGGATGCATTGGAGCTGGAGAGCTACCCAACCACCTCGGTCAGCCAGTCATGGAGAGGCAGGGGTCCCTGACAGAGGTAAGAGTGCAGAGCGCATAGGTGAGAGTTTCAGATTGTGCAAACATTCTTATGTAGCCTCATCATTAATGGGAGTCTCAAAACTGGAGTCCCCATTGATTATTGAAAAACGATGGCACCTTTGTCTCCCCAGGGTGCCTGACGTGCACAGTGACAGTGTGATGACTTAAACTAATGACAGGTCGTTGTTCTCCTTTAGAGTCACCAGCACAACTCGTATGCAGGACCCCAAAGAGCCACCCTTGACGCCAGAGGACTGCCGGGCTTCAGGTGCACCTGTGTCACACCCCCTCTTGGAACCGGGCACCAGCGCAGATGCCAACACCATTAGATCATTGGCTAGAATGTCGGTGCACAGCAGTGAGGGTACTTCACACTCGTTTGAAGAGCCGGCGGAAGCAGGGAGTTGCCAGGGCACCAGCAGTTGGAGGACTGCTGCAGAGCAGAACGATGCTGAGCCAGAGGCAGATAATGAGCCTCTGGAGTTGTCCATCACATGGCAGATGCTGGATGTCCCGGGGGATTTGCGGGAGAATCTGGCAGAGATCCATGAGGGTATATGTGCCATGAATCTGTTGTGGAGGAGTCCATGCAGAGCATGAGCACTGTGTTGACCCTCATGGCCGAGCACACTGCCTCCTCCATTGAGAGACTGGCGACCCTCATGGAGAGGCAGCTGCAGGAACAGAATCAGGTTTCCTGGGGTTGCGCTCGGACCTGCAAGCCCTCACACAGGTACTGAGCTCAGGTTGTCAGTGTCAGTGTCAGAGTGGGAGATGGATTGGGCACCCAGTATCCCAGCTAAGTGCCCATCCATCACTGGTGAGCAGGGAGGTCCAGAGCGACTTCACGTTGGCGCACAACCTGCTTGTCATCTCTACAGGCTCCTTTTGGGGCTCTGGATGACGCCAGCAGTTCTTCTGCCCCTCTGCCAGTGATTATGGCATCTGATGAGACTGCGGCGACTGGGGAGATGCCAGCTGTGGCACTGGCCGCTTCCTCCCAGGCAGGGGCATCACAGGCTCCACTGGCCAGAGGACGACTGCCAAGGTCATCAAGGTCAACAAGACAGCAGAGTCAGCAGGCTGTCTCCAATGCCAGTGCCAGCGAGGGGGTGCAGGGGAAGGGGGGCACCAAGACACATCACTTGTAAAAGTAGGTTTAAAGCACCATGAGCAGAAGAGGGACTGGGCGCAGGTGATCTTCTGTTCTGCCATGTTTTGTTTATATGTTTACTGGTGAGGCCATTAACACCAGATGTGGTAATGTTCATTTCTTGTGAGTGTCAAAATTATATAAATTTTGCTTTTGTCTTAATGGCCTGTGTATGCTGCACTTTTTTCCTGGTGCAGAGCACACCAGTGTGTAATGCTGGACGTGAGTGACTCTAAACTTTATTGCACAGGCACTGAGTGGACTTTGGGTTCAAATGAAGGGGTCATGTCAGACATCTAGGATGGAGGTGGCAGCACTGGCATGAGGTGGAAGCAGATCTTTGGCAGCCTGGCTGAAGGAGCATCGGATCAAGGCGTCCCTGTTTTCCCCTGCCTCCCTGAAGGTTACAGAGGTGCCTCCACACCCTCAGCATTCTCCTCACCATGCTCCTCTTCTGACTCACTACTGGATTCACCCTCTGTGGCCTGTGGAGCTCCCTCAAGATCCTCTTCCCCCAGTGGGTCCCCTCTTGCCAGTGCCGGATTGTGGAGGGCGCAGCATGCAACCATGATCAGTGACACCCGCACTGGGGGGTATTGTAGTGCATCCCCTGAATGGTCCAGGCATCAGAAGCGCATCTTCAGAAGACCTACGGCTCTCTCTATTACCGTCCTTGTGGAGGCATGACTCCTACCGTAACACTCCTCTGCCTCTGTTCTTGGACGGAGGAGAGGTGTCATAACCCATCTTTTCAATGCATAGCCCTTGTCACCCAATAGCCATCCAGTCGGGCTGTAGCACTGAGTAACCTCAGCACCTGGGAGTCTGACGATATAAGCGTCATGGGAACTGCCAGGGTACCTTGCACAGACGTGTAGAATCTGCATCCTGTGATCACACACTATGGAGTGGAAGCCCCTCCTGTTGACGAAGGCACCGGGCTGACCCGCTGGCGCCTTGATCGCCGCATGTGTGCAGTCGATTGCACCCTGGATGTGGGAGAGCCCAGCAATGCTGCAAGGCCTCTGGCTCACTCTGTCTGACTGACCTTGCCTGGACAGAAATCAATAAATGTCATTACCAGCCTGAACAGATCTTCTGTCACCAACTCGACACAACTGTGGACAGTTGGTTGGGAGACTCCACAAAGATCCCCCACTGACCCCTGGAAAGAGCTGGAGGCATAAAGTTGAGGGCAACTGCGACCTTCAGAGCCATTGGCATGGGTCATCCACCCATACAGTCAGAGGTGACCTCAGGCCCAATCATATCACAAATGGAGGTCACTGTCTCCCTGGAGAAGCGGTGCCTCCTTCGGCATCGCACCTCGGACATGTTGAGGTAGCTGCATCACTGCCTGTAAACCCTGGGCAGCAGGATAGTGGTGTCTTCTGCTGCCCCTTACGCCTTGGACTACTTGCTGACCCTGCACCCCTTGTGCCTGTGCCTCTCCTTCCAGGGTCGCTTCCCTGGGAGCTGCATGGGGACACCTGGCCTCCTCTCCCTTCTGCCCCTCTCTTCCTCCTCAGGGGAGACCACAATCCCCATTTCCAGGCTTACAGAAGGCTGCCTGATACCTGGAAGGGTCCACACGGTCTGATTCCTCTGGGGGTCTTGGAGACACCAGTGAGTCCTGAAATGAAGCCTGGAAATGCTAAGAATGAATCTCAGAGCAGAGATAAAGCTGCCAAGTTCAAATAAGCAACCAGCAGCAAACTATCTCCTAAACTCCTCATTACTCACACTGGCAATGCTGCTGACCCTCTTTATCACGCCCTTGGATGAGGTTTTGCAAAAAGTGGGCTGCCTGCCTGCCCATTTTGCCCTTGCGATGAGTGTGAAAATCGTAAACAATTGCATTTTTATTGACCTCAAATGTCCTTCTAATTGAGAGCGGGCATGGCACCCATGCACACCTGCCAACCTGAAGATTACTCGCGTGTGGGATGACCTTGGGCCAATTGCCCGACATTATCTCACGCGATTTTACACCCGATTGGGTTGGGCATGCGCCCGCCCTCAAGGGTGTAAAAGTCTGCCCCAGATATCCTTCTCATGCTTCCAGTCTTACAAATAACCCACTGGATTGTGTGCCACGTGGTTGATGCACTGCAGGTTGTCCACAAGAGTTCTGGGGCAGTACCCCCCAGAGCGATGAGCCCATGCAGATAGAAGGATAAGGCTCAGAGAGGCATATCATTAGCGGTGCTTACTGATGCTCTCAATACTTAACCCCCTCCCAACCCCCCCCCACCCCCCACCTCCTCAGACATCATCAGAACTCTCTTTGTGGAAGGGTCAGGGACCCACAGTGGCCTCTCCACCTGCAGACTAGATGGACTACAATGGGGCTATGAGGCCTTATCACATTGGGCATCTCTTTCATGCATGGACCACACGGATGGTGCCCTTGACACTGAAGCCCATGTCCCCTTGCCCGTTCAGTGAGGTGAGTGTGAGCAGGTGAGGGTCCGCACTCTGGCGGAGCGAATGAGGTCCTTCATCCGGCACTGCCCGGGCATTCCCCCAGCGGAGGCCGTTGGCACCGACCACCCGGACGCCTTCCTCCCATGCAGGGTCAGCCACAGGACTCGACCTCCTCCTTCCATCCCCGGGGTCCAGTACGCCCCTCCTGGCCTCCATTGCATTGAGCGGCACATCGAGGGAGGTGCCGCTGAATCTGGAGGCTGGAGCTTCCTGGGATCTCGCCGGATCATCTCCTCCTTCAATGGTGGGTTCGCAACAGAGAAGTTGATGTCCGGGCGCCTTTTAAATAAGGTGGGATGTGCGTCATCCAGCAACCCCTCCCCCCCCCCCCACCGCGCCATACATCAGGAAACCTCCAACTGCATAATTAATTAAGCCAGCCTTGCGCGAATCAATGTGATTTCCCACCAGCCTCCACAGTGTGAAACACTCCTGGTTCCCACCCCCATCACAGGACTTAGTCCTGGGATGGAAAACCCCAGCCAATGTCTTGCTTCTTTCATCGAGATAAGTTATTCCTGAATCATGAGCAGTCAATGCCAGTTGATGGGAGATGATGACAGAGTAGTAATGCCACTGGACTAGAAATCCCATGGCTTAGGCTAGTGCGGGGGGCGGGGGGTGGGGTGGGGGGGTGGCGGTGGTGGTGGTGGGGTGGGGGGGGTGGTGCGTGGGGTGGTGGGGGGGCTGGAATGTGGTTCCAATCCACCCTAGTGGCAGCTGGTGAGAATTTCAATTCAATTAATAAAATCTGGAATTTAAAGTTGCTCAATAATGGTGAGCATGAAACTATCATGGATTCCTGTCAAAAGCCCACCTGGTTCACCTATGCCCTTTAGGAAAGGAAACCTCCTGTCCTTACCTGGTCTGGCTAAATACGTGACTCCAGACCCACAGCAATGTGGTGGTCTCTGAACCTCTCTCAGAAATGGCCTAACAAGCGGCTCGGTTCAAGAGAAACGAGAGACGGGCAATAAATACTGGTCCTGCCAGTGACACTCACATCCCATCAAAGAGTAAAACAAAAATATACGGGTGTGTTGAAGTGGAGGATATTCCATTCTTGCCACCTGAATGAGTGCAAAATGCACAATTAAGACAAGAGTTCAGAAAGTAACTGCTGAGCAATAAAATAGGAGTCTTATAGCTCACAGCGATAATCTCCCAGTAATGGCTCCCCAAGAAAAAGCAATCAACACTGATTCACAATCCCAGTGGTGTAAGATCACTAACAAGGAAGCCATGAAATTGTTTCTCACAGCTGTGACAGTCTCAGAGATCTGCACCTGTGCTGTGTTTTTCCAAAACCTGCGTGTCGAATAACTTGGAAGTAAGATTATAACTACAGTGGCTTGCCAGGCCAGGCAAACAGTTTCTTGCTGCTGCTTCCTTTGCATCTCTCTTACTATTTTTCCCATTATCCTGTATATGGTTCCTGTTGCTCCCGATAATCAATTGCCTGTAGCATTGCACTTGGCCAACAGTTTAGTGTGAGAGAAAAGCAAAATACTGCGGATGCTGGAAACCTGAAACAAAAACAAAAATTGCTGGAAAAACTCAGCAGGTCTGACAGCATCTGTGGCGAGGAAGACAGAGATAACATTTCGAGTCCGTATGACTCTTCATCAAAACTGAACTTCATCAGACTCTTCATCAGTCATTTTGCTCTTCTGATGAAGAGCCATATGGACTCGAAATGTTAACTTTGTCTTCCTCTCCACAGATGCTGTCAGACCTGCTGAGTTTAGTGTGGGAGACCATCACTGAGAGTTTATGGGACACTGTCCAAATGCTTGGCGGTTGCTTTATTTTATCTGTGAGTGTTTTGATGCTCAGTGGTACTGGTTTTTCCAGTTGTAATGTCTTCTTTTATTCTTCATTAGCAAGGCCCATAATTGCCCATGAGAAGATGGTGGTGAGCCAGCTTCTTAAATGCTGTATAGTCTATGTGGTGTCAGTACATCTACAGTATTTTTAGGAAGTGGGTCACAGGATTTTCACCCAGCAACTGTGAAGGAATTTAGTGCTATTCTTCCAATTCTGGAGGGCTTGTGGGAAGCTCGAGAGAACTCACAGGTGGTGATGTTCCAATGCATCTGCTGCCCTTGGCCTTGGCTTGTTAGGTGCTGTTGACAAATTCCTGCAGTACATCTTGTAGATGGTACACACTGCTGCTTCTGTGGGCTTGTGGTGGAGGGAGTGAATGTTTAAGGTGGTGGATGGGATGTTAAACAAGCTGATTGCTTTTTCCTAGATAGTATTAAGTTTCTTGTGAATTGTTGGAGTTGCGCTCATTCAAGCAAGCGGAGAGAATTCCATCACACTCTTGACCTGTATCTTGTAGATAGTGGACAGGCTTTGAGGAGTCAGGAGGTGAGTTATTCACTGCAAAACATCCAGCTTCTGACCTGCTTTCATAGCCACAGTAATTACGTGACTGGCCCAGTTAAGCTTCTGGCCAATGGTAACCTCCAGGATGTTGATTGTGGGGGATTCAGTGATGGCAATGCCATTGAATGTCATGGAGAGATGGTCCGTGCCTGGCACTTGTGTGGTGTGAATGCTACTGTTAAGCTTGCTGTCCCTTTAAGGCCTCTGTTCAGGTACCTCAATGAGAGGAAGTGGTCTAGATAAAGCTGGTATTTTCACTAGACAGGCAGCTGCATCATTCCACTCCTAATTATTTCAAAACTCCCTCCAGAGTATTTTAAGATTACATAAAAGAGTAGAGGGTTAATATGCTGGGTTTGTTTCTGTGTATTTCTTCAAAATATTCCTGACTTGTGGTTTGTTGGTGCAATGTGTAACATCTGAAGTGTGAGTCTGGCTCCAAAATGCTTTTATAAATAATCTATTTTTGATTAAGAAATACATTGAAAGATTTTACATTGATGCATATACCAGACTACAAAGATAAAAACAAAAAAACTGCGGATGCTGGAAATCCAAAACAAAAACAGAATTACCTGGAAAAACTCAGCAGGACTGGCAGCATCAGCGGAGAAGAAAAGAGTTGACGTTTCGAGTCCTCATGACCCTTCGACAGAACTTGAGTTCAAGTCCAAGAAAGAGTTGAAATATAAGCTGGTTTAAGGTGTGTGTGTGGGGGGCGGAGAGATAGAGAGACAGAGAGGTGGGGGGGGGGTGGGGTGTGGTTGTAGGAACAAACAAGCAGTGATAGAAGCAGATCATCAAAAGATGTCTTAATTAGCACATTCGTTTAGATAATATCACCAACTTTAACTTTAACACCTATGTGTTCTATTGTACTATTGTCGTTGACATCTTTTGATGATCTGCTTCTATCACTGCTTGTTTGTCCCTACAACCACACCGCCCCCCCCTCCACCTCTCTGTCTCTCTATCTCTCCGCCCCCCCACACACACACCTTAAACCAGCTTATATTTCAACTCTTTCTTGGACTTGAACTCAAGTTCTGTCGAAGGGTCATGAGGACTCGAAACGTCAACTCTTTTCTTCTCCGCCGATGCTGCCAGACCTGCTGAGTTTTTCCAGGTAATTCTGTTTTTGTACCAGATTACAAAGTCCACCTTGCAGATTGACTTGTCCCAACAGCACCTTTTCCAAAGGTATCAGCTAATCCTGAATGCAATAGTTTCTCTGAGCATTTATTCCAGAAGAACACAATACTATGGGAGAAGCAAATTTTATTAATTCCAAGCTTCACTGTACATTTGGGAATGTTGTCCTCTCATTGTCGTTTCTTGTGTTAGGCTGGAAAGTAGAATACTGCTGTTATTGAGTTTGTGGACTCACAAAGATATAAGACTTAAGAGCAGGAGTAGGTCAGTTGACTCTTTGAGCCTGCTCCCCTATTCAATAACACTATGGTTTATTTGATTGTGGTCTCAACTCCTTTCCTGTCTGTCCCCCCCACCACCCCATAACCCTCGACTCCCTTGTCTAACAAAAATCTCCTAACTCAGCCTTGAATCAATTCAATGACCCAGCCTCCTGAGACAGTTGCCAAGGAGGTTAATGAAGCCAGTGTTTCATACCAGGGTATAAAGATAATGGACTTCAGCGTTTCCAGCATTTGGTTATAGGATGTTAAGACTGCACAATCAAACAGAGAGGCAATGGGGAGGATTTTTCTTTTAGCATATCTTCATACCTGGCTTTCCATTTGGGAAGGCAGTGGAATGATTCCGAACTGAATCAGCCCTTTAAACAGTTTCATGTATACTTCTTCCATTCTAACAAGCTCCGGTTTGGAACTTGAACCTGAAGCTTCTAGCCCTGAAGTAAGGATGCTACCATTGCACCACAAGACCTTCTGAGGAGAGGTTGAAGGAGGTGAATAGAGATAGGGTTGATATCATCTGGAGAACAGTCTCAGTTGACTGGGATACCAACCTAACTGTGTGTTCAAGTCATATGTGTCACTGGAACCCACAGCTTTCTAACTAAAAGAGTACCATCAATTGAACCAAGTTGAAGTAATACCGATATTCCTGGCAGTGGATCTACACAAGTATTTCCAACACTCTGCCATCCTCTATAAACTTCAGCTCATCGAAAGCTCTGCTGCCTATATCTTATCATACATTGTGACCCATACTCACCCTGTCTTTGCTTCAAAGGATTCATAAGGTATTACAAAACAATTACAGCACAGAAACAGGCCATTTGTCCCAACAGTTGGCCCCATGCTGGAATTTATGTTCTACATGTGCATCTTTCCACCCTTATTCATCTAACCCCATCCACATCCTTCTATTCTTTTCCTCCTTTTGTGTTTACCTGGCTTCACCCTGAAATCATCTATGGTAGTCACCCCAGCTACACTCAGCCCTTTCTGGGTGACAAAGCGTCCCCTGAATTCTCTTTTGGATTTTATTGATGACTTTCTTAAGTTTATGACCCCCGAGTTCTGGTCTTGCCCATTAATGGAAATGTCTTCTTGATGCCTACCCTATCAAACTCTTTCATAAGTTTGGGGACCTCTCTTTATGAAGAATAGAGTCCCAGCCTGTTCAAAGCTTTTTTGAAAGGCCATTAAGGTAATTAGCCAAAAAAAAGCAATGGCAACATGAGAAGAAAACTTTTCACACAGCAAGTGATTACGATTTGGAATGCGCTGCTTGAAAGTTTGGTGGATACAGGTTCAATCGAGGCATTCAAAAGGGAATTGGATTATTATCTGAAAAGGAAGAATGTGCGGGGTTTACGGGGAGAAGGTGGGGAATAGCACTAAATGAATTGCGCTTTCAGAGAGCAGGTGCAGACACGATTGGTCAAATGCCCTCCTTCTGCATTCTAACAATTCTGTCTTTGTGTGAATCTCTCAGTCCTGGTAGCGTTCTGGTAAATCCTCTTTGCACCTAATATCTCTCTGTCA
This sequence comes from Carcharodon carcharias, assembly GCF_017639515.1. Taxonomy (NCBI): domain Eukaryota; kingdom Metazoa; phylum Chordata; class Chondrichthyes; order Lamniformes; family Lamnidae; genus Carcharodon; species Carcharodon carcharias. Next base: position 112,126,906 of record NC_054482.1, on the reverse strand, counting down.
TTTTTATAATCTAGAAACCAGACTGTTCACAATATTCCAAATGTAGCTGACTCATCGTTGATACAAGTTGAACATAGCTTCCCTGTTTTTCAATTGTATCCCTCTAGAAATAAACCCCAGCAAGTTGCTTATTTTTTTCCGGCCTAATTAACCTGTGTCATTACTTTGAGTTACTTGTGTTTCTGTACCCCGAGATCCCTCAGCTCCACTTAGACACTTATTCCTCTTTACTCTCCCCACCAAAATATATTAACTCACACTTACTGATACTGAACTTCAATTGCCAACTGCACACATTCTGCAAGTTACTAATGCCTTCCTGTATTTTACCGCAATCCTCCTCTTCATTTACCACATCCCACAATTGGGTGCCACCTGCAAATTTTGGAAGTGTACTTCCAGCTCTCAATTCCGAATCATTCACATGAAGGTGAAGAAGCTGAAGCTGATAGAAGTCTTCAAACTTATGAAAGAGTCTGATAGGGTAGACGTAGAGAAGATGTTTTCATTGATGGGCTGTCATGGCCTGATCCTGCTATCTCTAGAACCTCCTCTCCGTTCCTTGACTCTTGTTTCTTGAGCATATCTTTCCTTTTGCCCTGTGATTATGTGCCATACCTATTACTGCTAAGACTCCACACTCTGGAACTCCTTCCAAAAACTTCTCCACTTACAATTCCTTCTTGGAAGACTCTCCTTTAAAACTCAGTGCTTTGCCCCAAAATGTTTACACCCTGCCCTCCCCACCACCGCCCCCAATCCCCTCACCCACCCCCACTCCCTCCCCACTACCACCCCCAACTCCTCATAACCTGCTCCTTTGGTTCTGGCAACTGTTTGATTACATCCCTATAAAGCACATTGGGATTTAATTTTTTCTCACATTAAAGGCACTATGTAAATGCGAGTGGTTGTTGTTTTGTTAGAAGGAGGAAACAAGCCTGAATTTCAGGCCTCTTCTGAAACAAAGAAGCTAAGATTTAGTAAACTCTGAAAGTGCTTCTCTCTACCGTTCAGGGCCATATGGTTCTTCTTTAAGGGCCTGTTCTGATTGAAATGGAGCAGCTCTCAACTGAATCTTTAATTTCTGGCTTGAAAGCAACATTGGACAATTGCAGGAGTACAAAAGAGAACCGTGGATGTGCCAATTTCAATTTCTCTTGGTATGAAGCAACCTATCTGTAATGTTACCACTCCAAGGGTTTTTGCCAATTGTCTCCTACAGCTGTATATACTTTGCAGATGCTGTGCAGCACAACTTGAGATGAATCATTAACAGCTTGCAGCTGATAAATTTCCATAACAGTCACAAAGCGTTTTATTGATGTGAATGGGAAGCCTTCCTCAAAGGAAGCGACATCAAGTTGAACCAAAATGGCCAGTGGATTATTGGCTTGACTCCTGGTCTGAGGGATCTTCACTGACTTTAAGTGACATCGTCTCAGTAAAGGTGGCCATGGAACTATCGATGATTGTCATACAAGAAAACCCAACTGCTTCACTAATGTCTTCTTAGGAGGGGAGTTTGCTGTCTGTACCTTGTCTGGCCTACATATTGACTCCAGGACTACAGCATTGTGATTGACTGTTAACGGCCCTGAATGGTAAGCCATTGAGTTCAAGGGCAATCAGGAATGTGCAACGATTAGTGGCCTCACTAGCGACATCCACATCCCATGAAATAATGAAGAAAAAATATACATGCAAGTCATTCTTGTTCCAGCAATATGGGTGGAAGAAGCAGCAAGAAATTGTCCAAAAAAATATGAAGGGGAAGCTGAACCAAGACCTCTCGTAATTAACAAGATGTTGCTTCCTGCAGTAGTAAATCTTCCACCCAGCGCTTTGGGACACTTTTACTATGTCAGAGGTGCTGCATAAGTGCAAATTGGTGTTGTTGTTGACTTGCAGGTGCAGCACCTCTAGGTCTCGAGGTGTGACACATACAAACAAATATCCATTTTTGACATAAAAGCAAAATACTGCGGGTGCTGGAAGTCTGAAACAGAAATAGAAAATGCTGGAAGAACTCAGCAGATCTAGCAGCATCTGTGGGGAGAAAAACAGTTTCTATCTGGTACAGTTTCTATCTGATAGTTCTACCTGCTGATTTTTTCCAGCATTTTCTGTTTTTGTATCTGCTTTTGACAACCTACCATAAAAAAGGGATGAGGTGCACTTTTACCCTGTTTGCTCATATATTCCACGAGGTCCGGTGGTAGCACTTTGATTTCTGTGGTGAATGAGTTCACTCGTGCAGCTAGATAGTTAAACCTCATGAAATAATCATGTTTGCCTTCAGCCAAACCACATCAGTGTCCATAAAATATGCAGCCATTCTTGTAAGTGAACACCTGGGAAACCAGCAATACTGTTTTTTTTTAGAAAATATTACTACCAACATTTTTAATTACCAGCTTGGTAAAGCCTCAGACTATATTGCTATGGAATTGTTTATACTGTTACAAAGTGATCTGATTTTTTTTAAAAAAGAACCATTAAACTGAAAACCTGCCAAATTACAGCCTGATTGTTTGAATCAGACGGCACAGAAGGAGGTCATTCGGCCCATCATGTTTGTGCTTGCTCTTTGAAAGAGCGATCCAATTAGTCCCACTCTCCTGCTCTTGCTCCATCTTCCTGAAATTTCCTTGCTCCTTTTCATGTGTTTATCCTATTCCCTTTTACAAGTTACCATCCTTCTTTCAGGCAGTGTGTTCCAGATCATAAATCTGCTGCCTAAAAAAAATTCTCCTCATCTTACCCCCAGGTTCTTTTGTCGATTATCTTCGCTGCTCCAAGCGGAACAATCCCAGTTTCTCTAATCTGCCCATTTGAAAATTTCAAAATGACAAGACTCACAACAACACCAACAAAAAGTTGCATTTATACAGCGCCTTCAATGTCGCAAAATGTCCAAAGGTGCTGCACAGGAACAGGAACTGAGCCACTCAAGGAGATATTAGGACAGGTGATCAAAAGCTTGGTCAAAGAGGTAGGTCTTAAGGAGTGTCTTAAAGAAGGAGAGAGGGAAGCAGACAGATGTAAGGGAGGGACTTCCAGAGTTTTTGGCCTAGGCAGCGGAAGATATGGGGGAGGATTTTCCCCTTGTCGGGCCTGGGGATCGGCTGCAAAACAGTCCACCGCCTGCGATGGGGCCCCGAGCGTGAGTTCACGCCACCTGACCAATTAACGGGAGCCTTGGGGCTGCCGGGGGTGGGGGGGGGGCGGAGCAGCGTGAGTGCTGAGGTGGGCGCAAGCGCAGGGGTGCGCTCGTTGAAGGCTATCTGAAGGCGCAGAGCTGCCTCAGGGAGCTGAAGATTTTTTAAATGAAAAATAAGGAAAACGTGACCCCCCCCCCCCAACCTTCATGTGAACTTAACCACATGAACAGGGGACATGTGAAAAATGAGTTTAAAAATGTTTTATTGTTTATTTTTTCAGCCAGCGTTGGAATCCTCATCCTGCCCGTGGATGAGGTTTCGCAAAAGATAAAAAGGCTGCCTGGCCGACTTGCCTGCCCGATGGGAAGTGAAAAAGTCCATTTAATTCATTGACTAATGGGCTTACTCGCCCTCTTAATTGTTGGCAGGCCCGCTGCCTACCCTTGCGCACGCCCGCCGACCGAACTATCGCACAAGATGATGTCGGGACGCTCGTGGAGCGCTGTTTCACGCTCATGCGTGTTCGGGTGCGCACTTAAAACCAGGGACGCGTTCAAGAGGCCGGAATTGGAGGGACGCGGAAATCCCAGAGGGCTGTGGGACTGGAGGAGGTTACAGAGATAGGGACGCCAGCCGGAAAAGAGGGACTTCATAACTTGAACATTTTCCGGATATATTGGCACAACATTCAACTCTGTTCAACACCTCAATTCCGATGTCTCCAAGTAATTGCAAAGTGAGCACATTGGATTCTAATTGCGTTGGAACCTTATTTGGATCCTTTCAATTTGTGGGTGAATGATTTCCATCACTGTTAATAAACACCAAGTTTTGCACCTCTCAATGTCTGTCAAAGCATTATTATAAATATGATTAAAATAATAATATAATTAGTGTAGGAAGCTGCACAATACAATTGTCTGCATGCTCACTACCAAAGGCACGCTCTGACATTTAAATGCACTCCAGTAACAATGGCTTCTCATTCAGTCCAATCTGGTGAGAAAATGGAATGCCGATGATAAATGCTGTCTCCGGGTAGGCATTTTGTTAAGCATCTCATTGCTTAGCACCATTTGGTGAGGAATAAAAGGGGAACTTATAGGAGCAGACAGGAAAACATCTCCCCTTTTGACAGCGACAACAGGACAGCTCCTCTTAAAACAAAAATATAGAAGAATGTGGGCTGGCGGTTGAGTAATTAGCGCCGACTACCAAACAAAAAAAATGAAAGGAAAGGTTGTTTCAAAAGGACTTAAGATGACAAGGAATGGTCCAGACCAGGCTTTTTTTTTTGTGTGTGTGTGTCTCTAGGCCTCTCTCTTGTGCCATTGTTTGCTTTGTTCCCCTGAATGGTTGTCCAAAAGGGCTGAAGCAAAATGTCAAAGACGTGTCATATTTGGTCAGTAGCTCAGTTTGTCTGAAGAGAATTTTTTTGAATGTTCTGCAAAATACAACGGTAAATCATTGACATGTTTGTTGCTTCTAGCTGACAAGCAGAGAGAGAGCATCTGTCTGTAAAATTGAGCTTTTTTTTTTGTTGACATCTCCAGAGACTGTACAACTACATTTTACTACCGCAATGTGTCAGATACAAATTGGAGAGACTTTAATACAAAATGGATCTCTCTATATATTATCTATCTATACATATATATATATATATATAAAGATCAGCTAAGGTTTCGAATTTCTGTTGATGTGATTATTTTGTACTTTGGATTGTCAGGAAGCAGAACAATTTTAAATAACAGATTCAGCTCCATGTAAACGCAACAGGATCCCGGTCACGTAATTACAGAGAGGGGGAATAATACAAAGAATTTTCCAAAATCAGCACAGTGTGGTGTAAATATGCCTCCCATGTTTCACAAAAGCAAAATATCGCGGATGCCGGAAATCTGAAATTTAAAAAAAAACGCTGGATATTCTCAGCAGGTCTGGCAGCATTTGTGGGCAAAGAAACAGAATTAACGTTTCAGCTCTGTGACCTGCCACTTTTTTTGCAGTCTATGTCCAAAAAGGACAATTTCACTACTCCTCTTGAAGAACGGACAATGGTTGAGACTGGTGAATAAATTAAAAGCTCATGGGACAGGATCCAAGACAAAGAAGCTGCATCCAAAATTGGCTCAGTAGCAGGAAGCAAAGGGTAATGGTCGATGGATGTTTTTGTGACTGGAAGGGCTGTTTCTGATGGGGCTCCACATGACTCAGTAGTGGTTCTCTTGCTACGTGTGGCATGTGCCAGTGACTTAGATTTAAATGTAGGGGGCATGATTAAGAGGTTTACAGATAATGCGAAATATTAGTGAGCAGACTGCAGGACCGGTATGGTGGACAGAAAAGTAAATGGAATTCAGTCTGGAGAAGTGTGAGGTAATGCATTTGGGGAAGGCAAACAAGGCATGGGAATACGCAATAAATGGTCGGCTATTAGACATGTACAGGAACAGAGGAACCTCGGAGTACATGTTCACAGGTCCCTGAAGGTAGCAGGACAGCCAAACAACATATGAACATACGAACAAGGAGTAGGAGTAGGCCATTCAGCCCCATGATCCTGCTCCTGATCCATTTAAAAGGATCATGGCTGATCTGATAGTAACTTGAAATCTGCATCCCGCCGATAACCTATCTTCCCCTAGCTTACCAAGCATCTATCCACCTCTGCCTTAAAAATATTCGAATACTCTGCTTGCACCACCTTTTCAGGAAAAGAGTTCCAAAGACTAATGGAAGATGGTTTCTTATTGTCTCTGAGGTTCGCGAGTTCAAGTCTCACTCTAGAAGCTAGAGCATAAAACCCAAGTTGACACACCTACTGCAGTACTGACAGTGGGCTACACTGTCGAAGGTACTGTCATTCGGGTGAGATGTTAAACTGAAATTGTGTTTGCCCTCTCAGATGAAAGTAAGAGATCCCATATCACTGTGAAAACATGACAGAATTCACGGCACAGAAAGGGCCCATCATGTCCGTGTTGGCTGAGAAAGAGACATTCAGACTAATCCCAGCTCTCAGCCCATTGCCCTGCAGGTTACAGCACCTCAACCATATATCCAAATGCTTTTAAAATGAAGGGAGGGTCTTGGCCCGTTCAACATTTTTAGGCAGTATGTTCGAGACCCCTCTAGGTGAAAATTCTACTCTTCAACTCTGGCTAATCCTTCTACCAATTACTTTAAATCTATATCCCTGGTTATTAATCTCTCTGCTGACTCAGAGCAAAGGGGCAGAATCTTCTCCTCCATTCCCATGGCGAGTTTGTTGGTGGTGAGGGTGGTGGGGGAGGGGTGGGGGCATTTAATCATGCAGTAGGGTAATGGCTGGGGACCACACCACCTCCATCACAAATATGTCTGAGATGACAAAGCGCGCCCCACCGCCAATTGAGGTCCTTATGTGAGTAATTAATACCCAATTCAGGGCATCATCTCACCATTCATTGCTAGTATATACCGATGGCACACCACGCATGCAGGGAGCTCTTGGTGGATGGGAGCCCCTCCCCCAGAGTCCCATGGCCTGTTAAATGCTTCGGTGGCACAAGCTGAGGTGGACGAGAACTGTGTTGACGCCGCAAGATTCTGCCCAAGAGTATTGTCCATTGAGTCGCAATGGACACTGACAACCGCATCAATCCAATTCTCAATGGAGCTGAGAATAATGGTACAGGATTTAACGGCTCTGTAAAGGGCTGTCACTGTGGAGGAATCAGAAATTCCAAATGAATTGTCGGGCTCAGCCAATGGCTTGCTGTATTTTCCTAGCACACAAGTGCCTCTTTATGACCAGGCAGGTCGAAGGATCTTTTTAAAGTTGCTATGGCGTGGTGGTATTGTCGCTGGGCTAACAATACAGAGGCCCAGGGTAATGGTCTGGGTTGCTGTGTTTGAACACAGCCATGGCAGCTGGTGGAATTTGAATTCGTTAATGATCTGGAATTAAAAGTCTAATGAAGACCATTGTTGATTGTTGTGAAAACCCATCTGGTTCACTAATGTCCTTTAGCGAAGGAAATCTGTTGATCCAGACCCACTGCCATGTGGTTGCCTCTTAAATGCTCCTGAACGAGGGCAATTAGGGATGGGAAATAAATGCTGGCCTAACCAACGATGCCCACACCCCATGAACGAATATATATAAATGCAACTTATTATTGTTGTTGGTATTTTAAAGCTCACAAAACAGTGATCTGGATTTACCTTTCAATACTGTAAACCTCTCTGCATTCTGGATCTTGACTCTTGAAAGATTTATGTATAGTTATTTTTGGGATAATTCCCTGGCTTCATGTTGCCAGTTGTGGGGCATGTGACAGTTTCACCAACCAACAGTGCAGGTCGGAGATTGGGGTACGTGCTGGTTTAGAGTTTGTTATCAGGATAAGTTCAACAACTTCACACCATTTCCCTGGGCTGCAGGAGCTGGTAGTGGTTCTGTTGTTGCCATTAGTAACTCCCTGGACCCACCTTTGTTTCCTATCCCACTGCCACCCTCTTTTTGCCTTATCCAAAATAACCATTTAGTCATTCCTGCCTTGCAGAAGATTTCCCTTTTGTTCTTCCCTCAGCTTCTCCCTTTCCCTGCCTCTGTACTTGCACGCAAACATCTTGAGGGAGGAGAGAGAGGCAGAGGCATGGAGAATTATAGGAAAGCAATTCCAGATGTTAGGGTCTAGGCAGCTGAATGGCGGAGCTATGGAAACCGGGAGAATGCACAAGAAGCCAGGATTGGAGGAGCCCAGTGATTCCAGAAGGTGTTAAGGAGGTTACTGAGATAGGGAGCAGTGAGGCGATGGAGGGATTTGAAAAGAAGCCTCAGAGTTTGCTAAATAGAGAAGGGATGATGAGGCCTCCAGGCCACACTTTGAAAAATCAATACAGCAACAAGTAAAGTTATGTTGACCACCTCCCCGCAACCATATTTATTTTTGATATGCTTATGGTTTCCACAGTGTTTTAGGCAAGGATAAAGGTAAGACATACTAAGTGCACTGCGGTGACTGATTACTGCTGGAAGCCTGGTTAAAAGAAAAATGTAATGGTCTCAAGACAACCTGGAAAATGCTAATGGCTTCACTTGTAGAAGTATAGAAACATGCAGCTCCTCATGTGGACAGATGGAAGCAGGAGATCCACTAATGAGCTGGAACGGCCTTGATAGCTGAAGTCAGTCTTCATCTGAAATGGTGTTTCGAGCCTATAGGCTTAAGAAACGGCAAGTAGTCAAAACGGTGTAAAAGCAGAGTCTTCCTCTGCATTAAAAGTCTGTGAAGAGGCACATTCTTCACAAATCTATTTGGATAATAAAGGTTCAAACCAAGTCTCATGCAAAGACCTGTAGGACTTCAGTTTGTAATATTATTTTGGCCTATGCTTCTCCTAAAATACTATTTGATTCTATAAGGGAATAAGAGATTAAACCTTTTGGCATGCAGTGTAGACCCACTAACCATCAGAATGCTAGACAATGCTCCAAAGAGCTGAGGGCCAGATGCATTGCTGACAAGGAGCAATCCTGGGGCATCAAAGTACAGGGGCAGGGGGCGAAGCTATGGTTGAATGGAACAAGAAGAGGCAAACTTTTCTTTAACGTTAAAATCCTTTGGGCCTGGATGGAGCAGAGGTCAGAAAAGGCTCAGGATGAAACCTGAGCAAGGAAAGAATCTTCAGCTTGGCGTTGGATTCTTTAAGTGCAAAATCTTACATGATTTAGGGAGGTCACAGAGAGTCAAGTGATTAGGGAAAGGGAATATAGCATAGTTACTCCACAATAACCCCAAAATAATTGATTGAAACAGTGAGGCTGACATTCCAATACAGAATCTAAATTGTGCTGGGGCGTGCAGCTCAGTGCTGAACGCAAACTGAGACACCACACAAAGAAGTTAAGTGTTTCAACCCTTTTCTTTTAATAGAGGACCTCTGCACCTTTCGTTAGTCAGATATCTGCAGAAACTGATTACCAGAGTGAAGGGTCTTCAAGGTCGAACGACTGAGAGTTCCTGGCATATGGGATTTCTGTTTGCCCAGTAGGAACCCCCAAAAAGAGCTCAAACGCAAGTGGGAAGGACTGAGAGGAAGGTCATTGTGCTCTGGCCTCTTGGCAAAGGGATGTACCTGCTCAAAGGCTTTGCAGGGTATTAAACTGCAGTTTATAGTGGTCAGGGTCCTCCGTCATTTTATGCAAGAGAAGTCTGAAACAGGCATTAGGACACCTATTTGCATTTGCAAAGATCTGAATCCTAGTTTCAGGCATGAGTCCCAGATGCCAATGTAGGAGCCATTACCAATATGGTGAGAAGCACCCTTCCACCATGGAATACCATTTCGAATGCCTGTTAAAAAAAGGTGTGGGTCAGCAAATGGCTAGGCCTCAATCTGGATTTACGAATGGGGCATCACAGCCATAACCTCTTCAAAGACTTTCTGTCATCGAAGAAAAATGAAAAATACATGAGTGCTTTTTTTCAATCTCTGCAGCACAATACTAAAGAACTGTACCCAAGCTAAAGTTGGCACCCAACAAACCATCATTACTAATTAACTGGAATTAGTAGCCTGAATCTGCAATGTGGGTAATAAGCTTACAGTAATTGACTATAGAATCCAGGTGTGCAGCAGAGTATTGCAAGCTGAGAAGAATCGAATGCAGTATCTGAATAAAATAAAAGGCTGGAGAAACTGAAGAGTAATCTCTAGCAAGCAAATTAGATGATACTGAACTCTATTGATGGAAAAAATCCAAACTGCAGACTTAACTAAAAGAGTAAAAGATGCTGACATTAACTTCATGTCTATTTTGTCCGTTGCAATCGGTTGGACAAGAGAGAAAATGAGACAAACGTTTGAAATAAAGCAACACCCTACCCCTTGCCCATCATCGCTTCCAGTTACAAGGCAAACAGCTATCATAGAACCACCACACAAATGGAAGTTCAATACAGCTTTAGCATAACTTCCCTACTTCCGACGTCTACCCTCCCAGCAGTTTGATTTGCTTTTTTTTTATGGCCTTGCTAAACTGTGATGCTTATTTTAGTAACTGGTGTGTTTGCACTCAGAGATCCATTTGTTTCTGTACCCCACCCGGACTTGCTCTTTCCAAGTGATAAGTAACATCCCTAATTTTCCTGTCAAAATGTACTACCTCACATTTCCCACATTACATCAGTGACTACACTTCAAGAAAGTACTTCTGAAGAAGAGTCATACAGACATGGAACCTTAGCTCTGTTTCTCTCTCCACAGATTCTGCCAGACCTGCTGAGTTTTTCCAGTATTTTTTGTTTTAATTTCAAGAAAGTATTTCATGCACTGTGAGGAGCTTTGGGATGTCCTTGGGTCCTGAAATATGCTATAATAGTGCAAGTCTTTCATTCCTTTGTTTGAATCCTCTGGTTACTGGTGCATCTGACACTGGAAAAATTGCTCCATACTTACTCAATCAAAACCCTTCAATATTTTGAACATTTCTATCAAATCTAGTCTTAATTTTCTCTGCTCTAGGCCCAGTTTAACAACATAAGAGCATAGCTAATAGGAGTGTGTTATAAGGTCCCTTAAACCTGCTCTGCCATTCAATAGGATTATGGTTGATCTTCTACCTGAAATCTACTTTCCCAATCTATCCACCTATCCAGCATCGGCAGAGAAGAAAAGAGTTGATGTTTCGAGTCCTCATGACCCTTCAGCAGAACTGGTTGAATCAAACTGATTCAACCAGTTCTGCTAAAGGGTCATGAGGACTCGAAACGTCAACTCTTTTCTTCTCCGCCGATGCTGCCAGACCTGCTGAGTTTTTCCAGGTAATTCTGTTTTTTGTTTTGGATTTCCAGCATCCACAGTTTTTTGTTTCTATCCACCTATCCCTTCATTCCATTAATGTTCAAAAGTTGATCAGTCTCAGACATGAGTGAACTCAACAGCTGAGCATCCAATGCCCACTACATCCTGAGCATCCACTGCCCACTATACTAGCTTCCTTAGTCTCTCCATGCAAACTTTAAATCAGAAGGGTTTATGCTTCACCACAGGGTGTGCTGCACTGCCAGAGGTGGTGTTTTTTGGACATAACAATAAACTAAATCTGCCCTTAAAAGGTTGATGCAAATGACACTATTTGAAGGAGCCTAGGGGAACTTGCCTGGATTCCTGACCAATATTTACCCCTCAATCAACAGCGCTAGAAAAATTTGATGCCTTAGCCATTTATTTCATTTTGGTTTATGGAGCCTTGCTGTACCCTAATTGGTTGCTGCATTCCTCGACACTAAAATAGGGACCCCTATTTCAAAATTGCTTCAAGGGCTGTAAAATGCTTTGGGATGTCCTGGGGTCATGAAAGTTGCTTTATTATTGCTAGCTTTTTTATTCCCATAGCTTCCAAAAAAAAATGTGCATTTGCAGAGTAAATGAACAGTAGATAACAGCAGGCTTTTACTGATCAGGAAGCGGTGGAGACAGCTGGATATTTATTAATGCCTAATTCCAGGAATGGAGTGACAATGTGCCCTAGAATTATCTGAGAGACGAAAGCTCCCCATTGACTGAGCTGGGATATTTTGCTATTGAAAGCAATGCATCTTCTTTATTAGGCTTCTCTGCAATGGTGTTGCCCACAGAGCTTTCTCAGACACAGCCGCGATGCACCAATGACTCGATGAGTCACCGCAGAAATGCCACTGCGTTCTTTTGATTACCAGGCGCAGGACTGTCAGTGATGTATGAAGTGAATGATGCTACTTTGAGGTGGTGTCTATCTTAAGATATTAAGTTACCGCTTGGACGCTGGAACAGAGCTGGGAATTTCTGCTTCTCCCTTTTGGCTGCTCGGGAGTTCATTGTTAAAGCAAAGCTGCTAAGCTCGCTATAGTGTCAAGCTCGCGGGCCTGAGTTTTGGCGCAGACGGAGAGGCTGTCTGTCACAGCAAAAATGGCGCCGGAGGCCTGAATCCGTAAGTTCTGCCCCTGAAGCTGGCCCCCACCATTTTTGCAGGGGTTGGGGGGAATGGGGGGTGGGGGGGGGGTGCCGGTCGCAATTTGGACGTGCGCATTTCACGGAGGCAGCTGCACATGTAAAACTGCAGCTGTCTTCAGTCAGGGCTGATCCTGGCAAAGGAGGGAGTGGGATATATGACTTGTGCACATTAGACCTGGTAGGAGAAGGTCTAAAGTTTGCAGAGTTACTTGGAGTGATAGGGCACCCTTTTGGATTGGTCCAGGGAGCCCTTTGTTTTGCCCTTTGGCAAAAAAAATTCAAGCGCAGGTGTCTGGCTTTAACCCAGGGGAGTAGGCAGGTGGGGCTCCTGCATATGGCATGGCAAAATTTGTTGCCTCTACTATCTCAGACACCCCGCTGGCAGGAAGGAGGGTATGTGAGAGAAGGAAGCATTGTGCATTGTGTCAAAGAAGAGACAAAGTGGGCAAGGCACCCTTACACATTGGCACCACAGACGCAAGTGGATGTGACCAACCTGAGGCCAGAGGGAGGGCACCAGGCCAGGTGGTAGAGGCAGTGCCGCATGCACAAGGAAGGAGGAAGGGGACGACAACCAGCTTTCACCCTGTGGGAAGGGCGTACCGATCTTGGAGCTCATACCTCGGTATGACTGAAAACCAATGCCGGCAGCAGCTGAAGTTAAGCCGAGAAGTGGTGACCAACATGTGTGGCATGGTGCAGCAACATCTCGAACCACAGCCTGTTGATTCACGTGCCCTGCCAGTGCCTGTCAAGGTCACCATGGCTCTAAATTTTTATGCACCAGGCCCTTCCCAGGACTCAGAAGGAGACCTATCCGGAATCTCACAATCAGCCGCAGCCTGATGCAGCAAAGCAGTAACTGATGCTGTGTTCACTCGTGTGGAGGAGCACATTCATTTCCCGGTTGGTGTAGTGACTCAGACACAGAAAGCCACAGTTTTTGCACAATTAGCAGGCTTGCCTCAGGTGCGGTGGTGGGGGGGTGGGGGGGCAATAGATTGCATCCACATCGCCATAAAGGCTTCAAGTCAACAACCACACACCTTTGTCAATCGAAAGTCCTTCCACTCCCTCAATGTGCAGGTAGTTTGCGACCACAACACGACGTCCCTCCACGTCTCTGCTGGTAGCTGCCACGGCTCCTTCATACTCAGGAGTTCCCAACTCGCTCAGCTATTTAACCCACCTTCACAGATCCATGGATGGCTTCTGGAGGACGAGGGATACCGCTTAAGGATGTGGCTAATGATTCCCCTTAGGTGGCTGCAAACTGAATGCAAATGGGACTATAACAACAGCTATGTGATGACATGGAGTACAATAGAGCAGGCTATTGACATTCTCAAAATGTGCTTCAGGTGCCTTGATGGCTGGGGTGGAGCTTTACAGTATTCCTCTGCAAGAGCATCCCAAATAGTAGTGGTGTGCTGCATGCTGCACAACATCGTGCAGTGGAGGGGCTTACAACTGGAGGAGGAAGAGTTAGGTAGATCCTTGACTAACAAAGGAGTCAAAGTTACCAGGGGTTGAGGCCACAATCAGATCAGCCATGCTCATTGAATGATGGAAGAGGCTTGAGGGGCCGAATAGCTTACTCCTGCTCCTAAGTCTTCATAAGATTCCATGCCCAGAGTTCCAACATCTGAGGAGCAGGATGATGAGGAAGATGAGGAGGAGGAGGATGCCTCTATCCAGTCTCAGGAGTCTGATATGGAGGAGGATGAGGAGGGAGGCAACGGCAGAGCAGCTGAGAGACAGGGCCATGTATTCAGTCAGGAGGGGGGTCATCGTCAGTCACCTCCTCGTACAAAATTGATTCACCCAGGGTCCTGAGATCTAACACTTGCCATCAGCCAGACCCTGGTGAGCTGCTTCCACATTATGACCCTTTTATATGGAAGCCACGGTTAATCAGAGAAAAGCCCCTCCCTAACAAGAGAGAAAAGCAACATCAGAACTTGCCATGCCTCCAGCCAAGCTGTTCCAGTACTCCAACAACACTGGCATCCAACCAACAATGTGAAAAATTGACCAGGTATGTCCGGTATAGAAAAAGCAGGACAAATCCAACCTGGCCAATTACCACCCCATCAGTCTACTCTCGATCATCAGTGAAGTAATGGAAGGAGTCATCAACAGTGTCATCAAGCGGCACTTGCTTAACAATAACCTACTCACTGACACTCAGTTTGGGCTCTGCCAGGGCCACTCAGCTCCTGACCTCATTACAACCTTGGTTCAAACATGGAAAAAAGAGCTGAACTCCCAAGGTGAGGTGAGAGTAACTACCCTTGCTATCAAGGCAGCATTTGACCAAGTGTGGCATCAAAGAGCCCTGGCCAAACTGGAGTCAATGGGAACCAGGGACAAAACCCTCCACTGGTTGGAGTCATTACTAGCACAAAGAAAGATGGTTGTGGCTGTTGGAGGTCGATCATCTCAGCTGCAAGACATCACTGCGGGAGTTCCTCAGGGTCCTCGGCCCAGCCATCTTCAGCTACTTCATCAATGACCTTCCTTCCATCATAAGGTCAGGAGTGGGGATTTTCACTGATGATTGCACAATGTTCAGAATTATTCGTTACTCCTCAGATACTCAAAAAGTCCATGTCCAAATGCAGCAAAGCCTGGATAATATCCAGGCTTGGGTTGACAAATGGCATGTAACATTCGCACCACACAAATGCCAGGCAATTACCATTTCTAATAAGAGAGAATCTATCCATCACCCCTTGACATTCAACGGCATTTCCATCACTGAAACCCTGACTATCAACATCCTGGGAGGTTACCATTGACCAGAAACTGAATTGGACTAGCCATATAAATACTGTGGCTACAAGAGCAGGTCAGAGGCTAAGAATCCTTCAGTGAGTAACTCACTTCCTGACTCCCGAAACCTGTCCACAATCTACAAGGCTCAAGTCAGGAGTGTGATGGAATACTCCCCACTTGCCCGGATGAATGCAGCTCCAACAATACTCAAGAAGCTTGACAACATCCAGGACAAAGCAGCCCAATTAAATGTCACCCCATCCAGGAACATTCACGCCCTCTGCCACTGATGCACAGTGGTAGCAGTGTGTACCATCTACAAGATGCACTGTAGAAACTCACTAAGCTTCCTTAGGCTGCACCTTCCAAACCCATGACCATTACCATCTAGAAGGACAAGGGCAGCAAATACATGGGAATGCCACCACCTTGAAGATCCCCCTCAAGCCATTCACCATCCTGACTTGGAAATATGACTGTCCCTAAAGCTTTTGTTTATTTATTTATTGCCCATTCCTAATTGCCCTTGAGAAGTTGGTGGTGAGCTGACTCCTTGAACCGTTGCAGTCCATGTGGTGTAGGTACACCCAGAGTGCAGTTAGAGAGAGGGTTCCATCATTTTGGCCCAACGACAGTGAAGGAACGACGATATATTTCCAAGTCAGGATGGTGTGTGGCTTGGAGGGGAATTTGCAGGTGGTGGTGTTCCAGGAAATGATGCATCCAAGAACTTCCTTACACAACTTAATTCAAATTCACCTTTGGAAACGGATCAGTCGAATGAGGTCTTTTTCCTCGAAGTGTTAGTTGAGAAATCTGACAATGGGTTCTCTATTACTGTCTACCTTCACGGTTAATATATTGTTGGGAATCCTGTTGTTCCTGTGCTATAAGATCGGCCTTACTGGCAGCATTGTGAATAGGGTCTGAGCCTATTTGTTCACCATGCAAGCCTGATGCTGGAATAAGGCATCCTGCGAGAAAGTGGCGATCCTGATCAGATCATTGTTCACGATATATCACACAAACTCGCCCGGGACCAGGAAAGCCAGGAAGCAAGAGCACTGGGATTTGCGCAGGCCTCAAGTTTCCCACAGGTTCTGGGTGCGATCGCTTGCACTCATGTGGCACTCGGATCTCCGTCACAACAAGCATTCAACTATGTCAACTGCAAGGGCTTCCACTCGCTGAATGTTCAACTGGTGGGCGAGCACCACAAACGCACCCGCAGGTCTACTCTCGGTTCCCAGAGAGTGTCCATCACTCCAGCGTTCTCAGTCGGATTCAGATCCCTGACGTCTTTCAGGGTCTAGAGAGGTTGCGGGTTGGCTCTTCAGGGACAGGGGCTACCCACAGAGGACGTGGCTGATAATACTCTTGCGGGATCTCAGACTGCTGCAGAATGAAGGTGAAACGAGGCTCATGCTGCAACTCGGACTTTGGTGAGGCAGACCATTGGGATGCTGAAAATGAGATTCTGGACCAGTCTGGTGGAACCCTGCAATACAATCCACAGAGGGAGTCACACATCGCCATCGCCTATTGCGCTTATCACAGCCTGGCACTGCAACGTGGAGTGGAGCAGTCTGAGGAGGAGATGGAGAAATTGGACATCTCCTCCAAAGAGGAGGATGTCGATGGGAATGAGGGTGAGGATGTCTTCAAAGGCGAGATGAGGCTATTGCACTGGCCAGACGAGGCAGGTGCACTCAGGAGACCCCCATAGCTGCTAGATTTGTGGAGGATGATGACGACATGTAGTGAGGAGACGCTATAGATCCTCACTCTGCATTTGTGAACGTTTGATTCCAGTCTGGCTGATGGCAGCACATATGCCTTGTGTGATAAGGCTCCTGTCATGGAGACGCAGCAGAGGCCCAAATAGTCGCTCGATTGCAGGAGGATGATGAAGACATGCAGTGAGGATGCTCCATAGATCTTCACTTTGCCCCTGTGAATGTCAGACTCCTGTCTGGCTGAGGGCAGTTTGCTTATGCTCTGTGATCAGGGTCATATCATAGCGGCGCAGCCATAAGATGTGAAATACACCTGAACCTGTGTCCACCTTCAGCACCTGAGCCCTTCAGGGGGACAGCATCACTGGTCACAGGTGCTGAAGAGATGGGGGTGCAGCTCCATCTCAGAGGTGCTGAGAGCACATAGAAAGAACGACGGAACTCTGTGAGGCCTGCCCACGACATTCTGGCAGCAATGACCAGCACCATCCAGGTGCAGGCATCATTAATGTGTCCAGTGAGTGCGAAACTGGACCATCGCTTTGGTCTGAAGGCTGCACAAAACACAGGGAAGATGCCCTGGACTGAGACAACTACCTTTATATTGTGCAAAGCCAAGGTTTCACACCTGAGTGACACGAACACTGCTCATCAGAACAAGGACTATAGACAGGGAGACATTGTTGGGAGTTTATTAATGACAGAGAACATTATGTACAACATTATGGTTAACACCTGTGCCCAGGCTGTAAAACTACAAATTCTTAAACTCTCTAACCCTGTCGTTATGTCTTGGCGCTCCCCTGACATCCACAGCGGAGGTGGAGGCTGCCTGCTGACTGCTACACCCTGTTTTGTGATGACCTTGACAGGCGCCCTCTGGAGGGCTCCGGCCTGCTTTCAGGGTCCTGCTGTGTGGCAGTGGCACCCTCCATGTCTTGCAGAGCTGGAGCTGCTGGGTTCACAGGAAGAGGGGATTCGGATGGGCCAGACACTCCCGGAATCACCTAGGAAGACGGCCCTGGGGTGTGCACCTGTGGATCCTCCTCCCTATGGGTGCCCGAGGGCCCTTGGCTGACTCCGTGAGGAGGAGGGGAAGCTGGCGTGAGATTGAGCTGCCCGCACTCCTCTCGTTTTGACACTGCTGGAGGCCAACTATGGCATCAGCGATGAAGTTCAGCCCATGCAGCAGTGCAGGACTGATATCCTGGACCAAGGTCTCTATGGTGGTCGCCAAACCTATCAGTGTTGACCTCGGTGCATTGGCATGCAGGTGCTATCACCTCAGACTGAAGGCGAATGGACTCTTCATTGTATTTTGCAATCTGAGAAGTGCAGCGGACATCCCTTCCTGATATCCCCGAGCTTGCCTTTGCAGCTCCACAATCTGAGGCATGACCGAGTCCAGAGGCTCCTCATCTGACTTGGACTCAGCAGGTTTCTGGCCTCCAGCAGTCCTCCGAGTGCCAGAAAACTGCAAAGTCCCTGCTGCCGCTTACTGTGGATCAGACAATGTGATGTGCTGACCAGATTGTGATCTCGAGGCTACTCTGGAACTGGGTCTCACCAAGGTGTGCATCTCTGCACTGGTGGGGGACGTGGGTGAGCACTGTGATGGGTCTTCAATTTGGGTGTCATCAGATTCTTCTTCCAAGCTGTCTTTAGAACTTGAGTCGAGGACTTGTCTTGTGGACCCCCTTGGCTGTTTCCCAGATGTGCTTGAGAAAGCAAAGAGAGACAATTAGTGCCTGGCAGTAGCCTGTGAAATGGGACACATCACTCACAGCATGGATATCTGATGGATGTTGCACTGCTGGATCCTCACTTGGTAGAGCACCGCCGATCTCACCATCAGCACAGGGATGGTTCAGATCATCACCGGCCAGCTGGATGGCTCTGTTTTCAAAGTCTGTGAGGACCTTGATTTCAGGAATTCCTCCACCAGTCTGTGACATCTCTCTCTTGTTGTGTGCCAGCGTACAGTTGGAGGCCGTGTAAGCAGGACGCCTGCCAGGCCAGACGATAAGGATGCCTGGCATGTGTGGGTGGTGAGTGGCGCCACGGACAGGATGAGGACAATGAAGGCGTGGATGAGGGAGTGAATGGTGATGTCCCTTGAACCGGCAGTGAGTGAGATCCCTGTGGGTGTGTGATGGGTTTGTGAGTGTGTGAGTTGAGAGTGATGAGAAGAGTGACTTCCCCTGGCGGGACGGAGGAGAACATTCATCCTTTTTCGCCACTGGGTGGCTGACCTCTTTTGCAGGGCGTTGGCGCTGACCACCGCTGGCACCGCCTCCCATGCTGGACTGATGATGTTGCTGCTCCCCCTGCAGCCAGGACGGAGGGTGGGGGGTGGTTAGGTAGCAAACATGATGGTGGGCCTTCACTGCACCCGAAAGGCGCTGGAGGGCCACACCGTTAAATCTGGGGGACTGCTGTCTTCTTGCCTTTCAGGTTGATGTCTTCTTTGTAGAACCCCTGGGCGGGGAATCGCTGAGAGGTGTGCACACGGCTGCGCTTTAAATAATGCGCCCGGCTGATGAAGCGATGAGGTGATGGTGTGATGGGCGAATAAGAGCCTGCTCGCCCGCCTTCGAAGCGACGCGTTTCCCAGGAACTCGTGACTAATGAGACGGGATTGGGACGATACAGCGTGAAAAGCCGCCATTGCGGCCGGCGGGTAAAACTTTCTGTTTCCCACCATGGGTTCATTTCTAGCACAGAAGGTGGGCATCCCACTTGTCCACTTCGTGCCAGCTCTCCATGAAGTAATCTAGTCTGTCCTAATTGTCAAATAAAAGTTTGTAATTTCACCCCCCCCTCCCCAAAAAACTTCCAAAGTAAACTGGCAAAAGGAAACCAAGCAGAGCTGAATAGTAAAGTAAAAGTGCAGCTGCTGTTGTTTGACTTCAAGGGAACCAGAAGCTTGTGGTGTCATTTGAGTTAGAGCCTTAGGGATCAATAGATATGGAGGAGCCTCTTCACCGAGTTGCCTCATCTTCCTGGCTTTTCAGTTGGAACCCTACAAGCAACCAAGTATGGCAAGAGCCTGCAGGTTTCAACAGTCCATATCCAAATTGCTATTAACTTATTAAGCTTCCTCTGGGAGATGATTAGCCACAAGCAGTCTCCAGGATAAAAAAAGCTTTGTGAAATTTATTCCCTCTGCCCAAAGATAACCGAGCTGTAGTGCCAGACATTCATTTAACATTATGATTTTTTAAAAAAAAAATTTAACTGTAGTCAGTGTTGCCGTGTAGATATATGTACGAAAATATAAATTAGGAGCAGGGGTAGGCCACTTGGCTCCTCAAGTCTGCTCCGCCATTCAGTAAGATCATGGCTGATCTGAATGTAAGTTCCTGCCTACTCCCCGATAACCTTTCACCTCCTTGCTTGTCAAGAATCTATCTCCCTACCTTAAAAATATTCAGACCCTTTTCCATTGTTCCAGAGGTTTGATTATTTATCTCAAATTCATGCCAATAATCTTGGACCATGTTCTCAGTCAAATGTTAGTCAAACTTATTTTGCAGTAATCAAGATTGCAATGCATAATTTTATCAAATTCCCTTTGACAATCTAAATATATCACATCCATTGCATTTCCTTTATCAATATACTTCATTACAAATTATAAAATTGTCAGATAGAATTTGCCTTTTGCAAATCTATGCTGTTTGTCCAGTTTCATGCCCCACTCAAGTCCATTCACCCCAACCTGTCATTCATAAACACCTTTGCTAAACATCCTGAGCATGAGGTTAAATTTTCTCAATATGGATCCCAGCATTGCAGGACTTCTGTTGACAAAAACCTAGCACTGGCCAGATACACCCAGAGATTAGTTAATAATCTCATCTTTCCCTACCCTTCCCCAGACTTCAAACCTGTATAATACACTAGTTCGGCCTCAACTGGAGTATTAAAGGTTAATCTGTGCTCCAAACTTTGGGAAGGGTGTAAAGACATTAGAAAGGGTGTAGAAAAGACTTGCAAGAATGGTTCCAGGGATAAGAGACTCCAATTGCATGGATAGCTTGGAGAAGCTGTGGCTGTTCTCCTTAGAGAAGAGAAGGTGGAGAGAAGGTTTGATAGAGGTGTTCAAAATCATGAGAGATCTAGACAGGGGTCTAGATAAGGAGAAACTGTTCCCATTGGCAGAAGGGTCATGAATAAGAGGACACCAATATAAGGTGAATTGCAAAAGAAGCAAGGGCAACATGAAGAAAAGCTTTAAGAGAAGGATTTAGCGGTCGATTTGTCTAGGGAAGAGCGTGTAGATAGCCTGGCTCATGTTGAGATAAAAAAGAGGAGGTGTTAGGCGTCTTGCAGAATATTAAGGTGTTTTAGTCCCCAGGGCCAGATGGGATCTACCCCAGAGTACTGAGGGAGGCAAGGGAGGAGATTGCTGGGGCCTTGGCAGAAATCTTTGTATCCTCACTGGCTACGGGTGAGGTCCCAGAGGACTGGAGAATGGCCAATGTTGTTCCATTGTTTAAGAAGGGTAGCAGGGATAATCCAGGAAATTACAGGCCAGTGAGCCTTACGTCAGTGGTAGGGAAATTATTGGAGAAGATTCTTCGTGACAGGATTTACTACCATTTGGAAGCGAATGGGTGTATTCGTGAGAGGTAGCATGGTTTTGTGAAGGGGAGGTCGTGTCTCACTAACTCAGTCGAGTTTTCCAAGGAGGTGACAAAGATGATCAACGATGGAAGGGCAGTGGATGTTATCTACATGGATTTCAGTAAGGCCTTTGACAAGGTCCCTCATGGCAGACTGATACAGAAGGTAAAGTCGCACGGGATCAAAGATGAGCTGGCAAGATGGATACAGAATTGGCTTGGTCATAGAAGACAGAAGCTAGCAGTGGAAGGGTGCTTTTCTGAATGGAGAGCTGTGACTAGTGGTGTTCCGCAGAGATCAGTGCTGGGACCTTTGCTGTTTATAGTATAGGTAAATGATTTGGAGGAAAATGTAACTGGGCTAATTAGTAAGTTTGCAGATGATACTAAGGTTGGAGGAGTTGCAGATAGTGAAGAGGATTGTCAAAGGATAGAACGGGATATAGATCGGTTGGAGACTTGGGCGGAGAAATGGCAGATGGAGTTTAATCCGGACAAATGTGAGGTAATGCATTTTGGAAGGTCTAATACAGGTAGGAATTATACAGTAAATGGCAGAACCCTTAAGTGCATGGACAGGCAAGGGATTTGGGTGTACACGTCCACAGGTCACATAAGGTAGTTAGGAGGGCTAATGGCATGCTTGCCTTCATTGGCAGGGGTATTGAGTATAAAAGCTGGGAAGTCATGCTGCAGCTGTATAGAACCTTGGATAGGCCACACTTGGAATATTGCGTGAAATTCTGGTCACCACATTACCAGAAGGATATGGAGGTGTTGGAGAGGGTGCAGAGGAGGTTTACCAGGATGCTGCCTGGTCTGGAGGTTATTAGCTATGAGGAGAGATGGAGAAACTTGGATTGTTCTCACTACAACAATGGAGAATGAGGGGCGACTTGATAGAAGTTTACAAAATTATAAGTGGCATGGACAGAGTAGAAACTAAGAAGCTTTTTCCCAGGGTGGAAGATTCAATTATAGGGGACATGGATTTAAGGTGAGAGGAGAAAACTTTGAGAGGAGATGTGCAGGGCAAGTTTTTTACACAGAGGGTAGTGAGTGCCTGGAATTCGCTGCCAGAGGAGGTGGTGGAAGCAGGTACGATAGTGGTGTTTAAGAGGCAGCTTGACAAATACATGAATAGGATGGGAATAGAGGGATACGGACCCTGGAAGTGCAAAATGTTTTAGTTTGACCGGCAATATGATCGGCGCAGGCTTGGAGGGCTGAAGGGCTTGTTCCTGTGCTGTACTTTTCTTTGTTCTTTGTTCTAATTTTTCATGCAGCAAGTAGTTAGATTTGGAATGCACTTGCCTGAGGGCATGGAGGAGGCAAATTTAATCAGGGCTTTCAAAAGGGAATTGGATAATTACCTAAAGAAGAAAAATTTGCAGGGTTGCAGGGAAAAGGGAGGGCTGTGGGCCAAAGTGAGTTGCTCATACAAATCTGGGCTGGACATGACTGACTGAATTGTTACAGCTCAGGAGGAGACCTGTCTATTATTCCAAATATTCATAAAGGAACTCAAGTGACACAATGGGCAGAGATGCCTTTGCGGATTCGATGGAATCAGGCTTCGTGTTTCAGTGCCAGGTTCATTACTTGGTTTGTCAGTTTAAGTTACCCAGATCCCATGCTCAAAGTCTAAAAGGGGGAAAAAGGAGCCCAATACCGATTGACAGACGGGCAGACAGTGGCATCTATAAACATCTTGCAAGATCAATTGTTCTTTCAAGGTTGGGGTTTATGTATTTGCCCAGGGCCTGATGAGGTTGCAGACACAAATTATTAATGATGAACATTTGGCTCCTTTGCAGGAGCTAGAATTCAGGCTTAGACAATTCCATTGTTGAAACAGAAGCTGTATCAGCAACCGGTATAGAAGGAATGTGAACAAAGATGCCTACCATCACTGGCACAGAATAACAATGAATAACCAAAAATATTCAGGCAAAGAAATGTATGTCCCCCTTTTACTCACCAATGAAGGCTGATATTCAATGGGCTCATTAGCAATGGGAATCTGTGCATACAGCTTGTTAAAAATAAACTGGATATGAAGCTTCCTACTACTTCATTAGAAATTCCTCCCATACTATACAACCAGGTAGAAGAATAACAATCTACTTTCCAGAAAATGAGTAAACAAGGTTATTGTTGGTGCCATAGATCCAGACACAGATGTGGGTCCATGCCGACGATAGTGTCAGGAATCATTATAACGAAACAATGAGAAAAGTGATACATTAAATCATCGGCATTGGTGAGATGAATGGCATCGATCTTGCTCAAGCAACAGAATGTAAGGTTGCCCAAACCGAGCTGGATCCAAATATTTACAAATAATCCCAATTGACACAATGAGCAGAGATACCCCCTGTGGATTAAGTGTATTGTAAACCCATTGTTTGTAAAGGCATAGAGAGAACATTATCGCAAATGTGGGCTACAAATTTAGTTCGCATCTAATCCCTACAGTTTGTCGCTATTTAGAATATGGCATCCAATTAGCCACAATAATGAATTCTTAGCTGTCCCGTCGCTTTAATGGGCATTGCAATATCAACATCATTAACAACCTAGAAAACTCAATTATGCCTGGTCAATTAGACCTGGATTCTCTTTTTAAACATGTCTGTGTCAGGTGGTCCTTGGTCGGTTTGGCAAATAAAGTGGGTCAGGCACACATTTGCACTAGAACAAACCTGGAAGTGCAAGGCTACCTGGGCACACCTTCCTTCTGGTTACCGACGCTCGATTGGCCATGTTGTTGTGCGCCATTCAAGACACGACAATTAGAAGAGACAATTTGTATCTGACAACCAATTTGCAGTTGAATCCTCATGTTGTTTTCATCCAGGTTTTAACTTATACAGTGGGTGGAATTTTCTGTGCCGGGTGGTTTTGGGTGTCATGGTGGGCACGAGGAGATACCATGGCAGGAAGGTCAAAGATGAGCTTGCGATCGTCCACTCCACCCGTCAATGGCAGGCTACATTTCCCACCATCGCACATTGGGAATTTCATTGGAATATATGCGCATATCATTGTAAGCTCAGCTCGCCGGAATCACCCCCCCCACCCCACCCCCACGCTGGATCTTCCAGGCACGTTGGCGTGACTGCAGGCCGATGTGTTTCACAACTGAACATAAGTGACGTGCACCTAGTGGGCTGCACTCTGCTCAGGACTTTGAGGTTTGTTTGCCTACCTTGCTTCAGACAGCACTCATGGTTATCAGCGCCAGGCTTCGCAGGCAAAACCACATCACTTTCAGGGGGTCTCACAGGTGGGTCACTACTTACGTAAGGCGGAGGTGGCTTTTCAATGGCTGCGGGGTTGTGGCTTGCTTGGGGAAGGGGGAGGAGTGGCCTCAGGCAAAGGAAGAGGCAAAAAGAGTCATTACTGGTGAAGGCGGGGGGGGGGGTGTGGGGGGGCGGGGTATCCCAGGATTTGTGTGGGGTCACATGTTGATCTGTGCAAGTGGCCTCAAGAGGGTGAGGCCTGAGGAGGCAGTCTCCAGAGGAGATGAGTCCAGATGGAGATATGAGGGTTTGTGTGAGATGGTGAGTTGTGATGTCTCTCGAGCTGGCAGTGAGTGAGGTGCCAGTGAATGTGTGATGGGCTTGTGAGTGTGTGAGTTTGGAGTGATGAGATGGTTGCCTTACCCTGGCAGCAAGGATGAGATCATTCTTCCTTTATCTGCACTGGGTGACCAACATCTTCTGTGCAGCGATGGCACTGACCACCTCTGCCAGTGCCTCCCAAACTAGAGTGGTGACACTGATGGGCCTCCTAAACGGGGGTTAAGGATATCACGGTGGGCTCCAACAGTGCTCCAGGAGGTGCTCCAGGGACGCGTCACTGAATCGGGGGGAGCTGCAGTCTTCGTGCCGGTCAGAGCCATTTCTTCTGTGCAGCCATCCTTGGCTGGAAACACTGAGAGGCGTGCGCGTGACTGCAGTTTAAATATGGCGCCTGGCGTGAGGAAGTGGCAAGGTGACGGTGTGGCGGGCGATTCAGAGGCTGCCCGCCAGCTAAACAGCGTGTTTCCCGGGAATGCATGATCAATGAGGCGAGATGGGGACAATACGGCACAAAAACACGCCATTGTGGCCAGCGCGTAAAATGTCCTTTCTCCCGCCCGCTACCCCACTTGGTCAAATCCGGGACAATTCCGCCCAATGTCTCTAAGCGGTAGACATTCAGAGAAATAAATACAATTACTCCAATTTTCCATGGCTCCGAGACATCAGACTGGGTTTTCCCTGAGTCGGGGATGACTCGGGAGCCCTTTAAAAATGGCTGCCGGAAACCGGTTCCAGATTTCCTGATTCCATTTCCGGGGTTTCCGATTTTCAGGAGTGAGTTTTTAGGGACCAGGCTGGTTTGAGTCCCAAACCTGTGCCCTGCACTCCCAACATGGCTAGTTGCATTTCAGGGATAGGCATGACCTAGTACTCCGCAATTTTCATAGAATAGGGGTGTCGTGAATCATAGTCTGCATTAGGCGGTTTTTTGAAAAGTAAGTTCGGAAAGTGAAACTCCCATACCAAGCTATGCCCCTCCACCCACACCCCATGGCCCCTACCAATAGCAGAAACTGTAAGCATTCCATGTCCAAACGCCATAAGACCTGGACAATATCCAGGCTTGAGCTGACAAGTGGCAAGTAACATTTGCACCACACAAATGCCAGGCAATGACCATCTCCAACAAGAGAGAATCTAACCACCGCCCCTTGACATTCAATGGCATTACCATCACTGAATCCCCCACTAACAACATCCTGGGGGTTATCATTGACCAGAAGCTGAACTGGACCAGCCAAATAAATACTGTGGCTACAAGAGCAGGTCAGAGGTTAGGAATCCTGCGATGAGTAACTCCCCTCAGAGCCTGTCCACCATCTACAAAGCACAAGTCAGGAGTGTAATGAATACTCGCCACTTGCCTGGATGAGTGCAGCTCACACAACACTCAAGAAGTTTGACATCATCCAGGACAAAGCAGCCTGCTTGACTGACACCCCATCCACAAACATTCACTCCCTACACAGTGTCTACACAGTGGCAGCAGAGTGTACCGTCTATAAGATGGACTACAGGAACTCACCAAGGCTCCTTAGACAGCACCTTCCAAACCCACGGTCACTACCATTTAGAAGGACAAGGACAGCTGATACATGGTAACACCACCACCTGGAAGTTCCCCTCCAAGCCACTCACTGTCCTTCATTGTCACTGGGTCAAAATCCTGGAACTCCTTCCCTAACAGCACTGTGGGTGTACCTACAGCATATGGACTGCAGAGGTTCAAGAAGGCAGCTCACCACCACCTTCTCAAGGGCAACTAGGGAAGGGCAATAAATTCTGGCCCAGCCAGCGACACCCACCCACCATGAATGAATTAAAAAAAATCCTCTGTCTCGGGGTAATGAGCCTTAACAATGAAATCTAACTGAAACCTCTGACTGCACTGCAAATAGAGAGTAGGTGAAGCTATCTGGTCCCATCGTAAAATTTGCACTACTCGGCCATATGGTGTGCTGGAACAAAGTTTCCTATCTAATAGCGAGTGCCATCTTCGACGGTTCAGCCTATAGCTCAGCAATGTGTTAATGTTTAAACCATTGGTATCACCCTTGGGGAAGAAAAGGGGACAGGTAGTAATGAAGGACAAAACTGATGCCATCGCCAGGGGACCTGGCTGGTTGAGGTTACTGAGGCAGGTGAATTGAAAATAAAAAAAGAAGAAAATTAACATGCAGAGCTATCCGGGGCTGCAACTCACATGCACGGTATTGACTCTCTACTGATGCTAATTCAGATAGCAGTGCTCGGAAGTCCCTTGAAGCCAGTGCTGCATCAGCATACTCTGTTGAAACAAAAAACTTGGAAAGGACAATACAAATGACTGTGAAAACATAACTCTGTTCAACTCAATTAATTAATTGTTAAAATTAAGTACCAATGTTGCTTTCTAACAACCACAACAATTTGCATTTATATAGAATAAGATCAAAGAAAAGTACAGCACAGGAACAGGCCCTTCAGCCCTCCAAGCCTGCGCCGATCATATTGCCCGTCAACTAAAACATTTTTCACTTCCGGGGTCGGTATCCTTCTATTCCCATCCTATTCATGTATTTGTCAAGCTGCCTCTTAAACACCGCTATCCTATCCGCTTCCACCACCTCCTCTGGCAGCGAATTCCAGACATTCAATACCCTCTGCATAAAAAACTTGCCCCGCACATCTCCTCTAAAGTTTTCTCCTCTCACCTTAAATATAGCGCCTTTAACCTAGTATAACGTCCCAAGGCACTTCACAGGAGAATTCTAAAAAAAATTTGATGCTGAGCCACAGCAGGAGATGATTATTAGGACAAGTGAGCCCTGACAACATTCCAGCAATAGTACTGAACACTTGTGCTCCAGAACTTGTCACGCCCCTAGCCAAGCTGTTCCAGTACAGTCTGTTGGCTAGGGGCTGCAGCAGACAGGCAAAAGCAACTTTTGACCTGAGTCCAGTTACTGGCCTGGGCAACTTTTGAAACCTGACCCCAGTCAATTGGGTCTGAACTGGCTACAACCAGTTTTAAAGTAGCTGAGTGTCTTGATGACAAAGGAAATGTGATGAGTCCTTATTTAGAAGAGGGAGAAACGAGGTGATATTGCAGGTCTTGGAACAGAGCCAATGAGAATGTGTCATCAGATCAGGCAAGCAGGTCTAAACCAATGGGAAAGAGACAGCAGAGCTTGAAGAGATGAGATTCAGTATAAGACTGAGAGGATTTCGGGTGTGGAGCAGCGAGACTCTGGAGACCAACCATTGCAGAAGCAGAAGAATCTTTGTCAGCAACGTAAACGCAAGAGAGAGAGAACAGAAAGCCTGGCCAGCGTTAGCTCTCCTTTTCGGGTAACAAAAACAGAATTACCTGGAAAAACTCAGCAGGTCTGGCAGCATCGGCGGAGAAGAAAAGAGTTGACGTTTCGAGTCCTCATGACCCTTCAACAGTTCTGTTGAAGGGTCATGAGGACTCGAAACGTCAACTCTTTTCTTCTCCGCCGATGCTGCCAGACCTGCTGAGTTTTTCCAGGTAATTCTGTTTTTGTTTTGGATTTCCAGCATCCGCAGTTTTTTGTTTTTATCTCCTTTTCGGGTATTAGTTTTCATATTCTGTGACCACGACTGGAGTGTCAGAGAAACCTAGTGGGTGTGCGTTTAGATCCTAGTTTTGGGTATAAAACTGTATAACCTGCTGTAAACTGCATGTCTATATTTAATCAGATATATAGATGATCTAATGACATGAATAAAGCGAATTTAGAGTTAAGTAAGAATTGACTCTTCTCCTCTGTGTACTAAGCCAATAACTGTTACCGGTGACCTCCGGCAACAAGTTACAACACTGGCATCTACCCGGCTATGTGGAAAATTACCCAGCTATGTCCTGTACACAAAAAGCTGGACAAATCCAACCCGGCCAATTACTGCCCCATCAGTCTACTCTCCATCATCAGTGAAGTAATGGAAGGGGTCATCGACAGTGCTATCAAGCGGCACTTGCTTAGCAATAACCTCCTCACTGATGTCCACTTGGGGCTCTGCCAGGGCCACACAGCTTTTGACCTTATTACAGCCTTGGTTCAAACATGGACAAAAGAGCTGAGCTCCCAAGGTGACTGCCCTTGACATCAAGGCAGCATTTAACTGAGTGTGGCATCAAGGAGCCCTAGAAAAACTGGAGTCAATGGAATTGGGGGAAAACTCTCCGCTGCTTGGAGTCATACCTAGCACAAAGGAAGATGGTTGTGGTTGTTGGAGGTCAGTCATCTCAGCTCCAGGACATCACTGCAGGAGTTCCTCAGGGTAGTGTCCTTGGTCCAACCATCTTCAGCTGCTTTATCAATGACCTTCCTTCATTCATAAGGTCAGAAGTGGGGATGTTCGCTGAAGATTGCACAATGTTCAGCACCATTCGCGACTCTTTAGATACTGAAGCAGTCCATGTCCAAATGCAGCAAGACCTGGACAATATCCAGGCTTGGGCTGACAAGTGGCAAGTAACATTCACACCACACAAGTGTCAGGCAATGACCATCTCCAACAAGAGAGAATCCAACCATCACCCCTTGATGTTCAATGGCATTACCATCACTTAATCTCCCACTATCAACATCCTAGGGGTTACCATTGAACCGGACAAGCCATATAAATACTGTGGCTACAAGAACAGGTCAGAGGCTAGGAATTGTGCGACGAGTAACTCACCTCCTGACTCCCCAAAGCCTGTCCACCATCTACAAGGTACAAGTCAGGAGTGTGATGGATTACTCCCCACTTGCCTGGATGAGTGCAGCTCACACAACACTGAAGATGCTTGACACCATCCAGGACAAAGCAGTCCGTTTGATTGGCACGACATCCACAAACAGTCACTCCCTCCACCACCGACACACAGCAGCATCAGTGTGTACCATCTACAAGATACACTGCAGAAATTCACCAACGCTCCTTGGACAACACCTTCCAAACCCAGTACCATTACCATCTAGAAGGACAAGGGCAGCAGATTAGATGGGAACATCACCACCTGGAAATTCCCTTCCAAGTCAATCACCATCCTGACTTGGAAATATATCGCCGTTCCTTCGCTGTCGCTGGGTCAAAATTCTGGAACTCCCTTCCTAACAGCACTGTGGGTGTACCTGCACCACATGACTGCAGCGATTCTAGAAGGCAGCTCACTACCGTCTTCTCAAGGGCAACTAGGGATATGCAATAAATGCTGGCCCAGCCAGCGAAGCCCACATCCACTGAATGTATAAAACAAAGTGACCAAATGCTTGATCTAAGGGGTAGGTTTCAAGGAGCATCTTAAAGATGGATAAAGCCACAGGTGAGGCCACAGCTAGAGTACTGTGTGCAGTTCTGGTCGCCACATTATAGGAAGGATGTGATTACACTGGAGGGGGTGCAGAGGAGATTCATCAGGATGTTGCCTGGGATGAAATATTTAAGTTATGAAGAGAGGTTGGATGGACTTGGATTGTTTTCATTAAAGCAGAGAATGCTGAAGGGTGACCTGATCGAGGTGTACAAGATTATGAGGGGCATGGACAGGGAGGATAAGGAGCACCTGTTTCCCTTAGGTGAAGGGTCAGTCACGAGGGGACATAAGTTCAAGGTGAGGGGCAGGAGGTTTAGGGGGGATGTGAGGAAAAACCTCTTTACCCAGAGGGTGGTGACGGTCTGGAATGCACTGCCTGGGAGGGTGGTGGAGATGGGTTGCCTCACATCCTTTAAAAAGTACCTGGATGAGCACTTGGCACTTCATAACATTCAAGGCTATGGGTCAAGTGCTGGTAAATGGGATTAGGTAGGTAGGTCAGGTGTTTCTCATGTGTCGGTGCAGACTCGATGGGCCGAAGGGCCTCTTCTGCACTGTGTGATTCTGTGATTCTGTAAAGAGAGAGAGAGAGAAGTGTAGGAAGGGAATTGCAAAGCTTTGAGCCCAGCTAGCTGAAGGCACAGCCACCAGTGGTGGAGCGATTAAAGTCAGGGATGCACGAGAGGGCAGAATTGGAGGAGCACAGATGTCTCAGAGGGTATAGGACTAGCTGGAGAAGGATATGATAGGAAATCAACTCAAACATAGGCATATTATTAAAGGAGATGTAAACTGCCTGCACAACAGCTGTAGTTCTCTCCATTGTGAATTCAATTCATAACATCATAAAAAGAAAATCGGTGGAAGCCACCACAGGTAGTTTTATTTTAATAATTTTTAATTTGTTATAATCATCGGCGTCACAGAGTAGACAAAGCACATTTTAAAGATTTACTTGCATCCAACACCAGTCATCATTTTTCTGTCCTGCTGTCTGGGACCTAGCAGATCTAATTTTGAACGGTGCTGTAATGACTACTGATTTTCAATTCAGTAATGCCGCAAGTCCCATTGCTTTTGAAAGCCAGACTTACTTAGCTATCAAAATCAAACTTGAGTCTTTCTTTTATTTTAAATTCATTCTTGTGCTGTAGAGGCACACAGTGCAAAAGCAAGCAAGTTCTCCTAATCTTTTTGTTTTGTTCACAGGACGTGGGCATTACTGGCAAGGAGATCAGGTAGTGATAAAGTCCCTCACAAGAGGCTGTTAGCTGATATTGAGGCTCATGGAATAGATTGAGCTGGTTAGGAAATTGTCTAAGTGGGGGTGGAGGGCGGGGGGGATGTAGACAGAGAATTAGGATAATGATTGGGTAATTGGCAGCATATGACCACAAGGACCCGTGTTGGAGCCTCAATTATTCTCCATATTTATTAATGACCTAGATGAAGGAGATAGAAAGTCACATTTCCAAATTTGCCAATGACACAAAGGCAGGTCATAATGCAGACAGTGTAGATTGAAGCATAAAATTATGAAGAGACGTTGATAGATTCAGTCAGGTTTGTCCAACTGGGCCTGGGGAAGCCCCTCTATGTGGCCCATGGAACCATTGTCCAAAAGCTGGTAAGACAGGCTGGTAAGTTCAAAATGCAGAAAAGTAAAATACAAGATTTTGTAAGGGGCTGCTCCTCCAATCACAGGCCATTCCTTACCCGCATTTGCTGCTGATAGGCTCACTGCTGAGCCCAACAGCAGCAAATGAGGGAGAGAAACAGTCTGTGATTGGAGGAGCAGTGAAGACCAGTGGTGGCGAGTGTGCTGAGGGCTGCTGGGTTCAAGGGAATCGAAGGTGTGATGAGGCTGGAGCCTGGGAGACAAGGTATAGTGGGGCTGGAGACTGGGAGACAAGGTTGAGTGCGGCTGGAGCCTGGGAGACAAGGTATAGCGGGGCTGGAGACTGGGAGACAAGGTATAGTGGGGCTGGAGCCTGGGAGACAAGGTATAGTGGGGCTGGAGACTGGGAGACAAGGTATAGTGGGGCTGGAGCCTGGGAGACAAGGTATAGTGGTGCTGGAGCCTGGGAGACAAGGTATAGCAGGGCTGGAGACTGGGAGACAAGGTATAGTGGGGCTGGAGCCTGGGAGACAAGGTATAGTGGGGCTGGAGACTGGGAGACAAGGTATAGTGGGGCTGGAGCCTGGGAGACAAGGTATAGTGGGGCTGGAGCCTGGGAGACAAGGTATAGTGGTGCTGGAGCCTGGGAGACAAGGTATAGTGGGGCTGGAGCCTGGGAGACAAGGTATAGTGGGGCTGGAGCCTGGGAGACAAGGTATAGTGGGGCTGGAGCCTGGGAGACAAGGTATAGTGGTGCTGGAGCCTGGGAGACAAGGTATAGTGGGGCTGGAGACTGGGAGACAAGGTATAGTGGGGCTGGAGCCTGGGAGACAAGGTATAGTGGTGCTGGAGCCTGGGAGACAAGGTATAGCAGGGCTGGAGACTGGGAGACAAGGTATAGTGGGGCTGGAGCCTGGGAGACAAGGTATAGTGGGGCTGGAGACTGGGAGACAAGGTATAGTGGGGCTGGAGCCTGGGAGACAAGGTATAGTGGGGCTGGAGCCTGGGAGACAAGGTATAGTGGTGCTGGAGCCTGGGAGACAAGGTATAGTGGGGCTGGAGCCTGGGAGACAAGGTATAGTGGGGCTGGAGCCTGGGAGACAAGGTATAGTGGGGCTGGAGCCTGGGAGACAAGGTATAGTGGTGCTGGAGCCTGGGAGACAAGGTATAGTGGGGCTGGAGCCTGGGAGACAAGGTATAGTGGTGCTGGAGCCTGGGAGACAAGGTATAGTGGGGCTGGAGCCTGGGAGACAAGGTATAGTGGTGCTGGAGCCTGGGAGACAAGGTATAGTGGGGCTGGAGCCTGGGAGACAAGGTATAGTGGGGCTGGAGCCTGGGAGACAAGGTATAGTGGGGCTGGAGCCTGGGAGACAAGGTATAGTGGGGCTGGAGCCTGGGAGACAAGGTATAGTGGGGCTGGAGCCTGGGAGACAAGGTATAGTGGGGCTGGAGCCTGGGAGACAAGGTATAGTGGGGCTGGAGCCTGGGAGACAAGGTATAGTGGGGCTGGAGCCTGGGAGACAAGGTATAGTGGTGCTGGAGCCTGGGAGACAAGGTATAGTGGGGCTGGAGCCTGGGAGACAAGGTATAGTAGTGCTGGAGCCTGGGAGACAAGGTATAGTGGGGCTGGAGCCTGGGAGACAAGGTATAGTGGGGCTGGAGCCTGGGGAGCGAAGGCACGGTGGGGCTGGAGCCCGGGGAGTGAAGGTAAATCAGGGCTGGAGCTCAGGGAGGGTGAAGTTTTGGCAGGCCCAGAGAGGTGAATGGTAATGCTGGCCTAGGCAGGGGGAGGTGGTGGTAGCACAGTGGTATTGTCACTGGACTAGTGCTCCAGTAACCTAGGGTAATGCTCAGGAGACTTGGGTTCAAATCCCACCATAGCAGATTGTGAAATTTGAATTCATTAACAAATCTGCCATAAAAGCATTGTTAATTGTTATTAAAAAACACCCAGCTGTTTATCTAATACCCTTTAGGGAAGGAAGTCTGCTGTCCTTACCTTACCTAGTCTGGTCTACATTTGACTTCAGACCCACAGCACTGTAGTTGACTCTGAAATGGCCTAGCAAGCCACGGACAATTTGGAATGGGCAAGAAACACTGGCCCAGACAGCCAATGAATGAATAAAGAAAAGGTTGCAGTCGGCCCAGCCTGGGCAGAGTGAAGTTGTGGTTGGCCCATGGAGGAGATTGAGTGTGTGTGTGTGTGTGAGTTAGAGGCTCAGTGTGGGAGTTAGAGGGTGAGGAAGTGAGTTTGTATGTGGAAAGAGGGAGTTAGTTTGTGTCTGCCTA